>NC_132996.1:43550000-44800000 GCF_048564905.1 Vicugna pacos
TCAGTAGAGATAAGGTTTGAAACACAGATAACTAGAACTTACTTTGTGGAAAACCTATAGCTCATATATGAATAAACTTGATAGAAATCTTTCTAAATTTGAAAACAATCCTGAACATTTACTTGATATTACCAAATTCAAGATGTAAAGCTTAGGAAATTATGAAATGTTTATATTTATTAATATTACTATAAATAATATAAAAAGTTTGTATTATTGATGGCGTAAAAGCATAAAAGCCACCAATAATAAGATCATATTTCATCCAACAACGTGAGAGAAAAGATGACCGTTTGTCATGAGGGGAAGAATTGGAAGGGGTAAGGAGGAGTGAGGGGGTGGGAGCAAGTGGAAACTGCAAGTTATGAAGTTGTGCTCATACCTTTTGCAGCTGGTGGTGCTGTAACGTTGAAGCAAAAGGTTTCCATGACCACTGCTGCAGTAATTGACATTAGCATTGTATACTGCTGGCATTTTAAGTTAAAATTACTGCCTTAGTTCATACTCCTACTGTTGTTATTAAAAGGCTCTGCTACCTAATGATTTAGAAATATGAGTCCCAAGAAATAGGTTTAGATGTTTCAGTTGAGCAATTTTTAACTTTTCCTTTTCTATTCCAAAAGTTTTCAGCATTTCTGCCACTTATATGAGTTTCTCAGAATCTTTCTCTCAAAGAAAGCTCCAGCATTGGGGATAGTGTTCGTTTTCAGAAGGGTTTATCAGGTTGCCTGGTCAGACCCCATAAGATGGCTGCTTTCTTGCTCTCTGTACATCCCCTGCCCAGCCTGGCCCTGCCTCATTCTTATGCACATGAGTGCCTCCTAATCTGAAAGTTTAATCAGTAACTGACTGTGCGTGTGATCCATCCAGTCCCCAGCTAACGATAGCCCTCAGACTGGAAGGGTTCCTGTATGTTTGGTCATCAACAAGAATCACTGGTCCTCGGGAGGGCTGCTAACCCAGAGAGCTGTAGAGGATGCATTCCCCACTGCAGTCTCGCTGGCAACCAAGGAGGCCTACTGATGCCATGTTCCCTATAACCGATAAGCCTCCTCCTCCTCTGTGTAGTGAAGACAGCTGCCTTGTCCTGCCTACTGCTGGTCATACACAGTGGGGGCATTGCTGCAGGGCCTTTGCCTCTGACTTGTAGGATCCTTTGTCCAATAAATCATCAACGTCTCTGTCACTGACTCCAGGCTCTTTCTTCTGTCTCGCAGTCAAGTGGGAGGATTTCAGGACTGCAGGGCACAGCCCAATAGGTGTTCAACTTCATATAAAGTCACCTTGGCGTGTTATGACTATCCTGGAAACTCTTACATGTCAGGAGACGTTACAATATCTCTTATCACCCCTGGACTCATATAATTTCTATTAGTAAATTTCTATTTCCATCCTCATGTATTACTGTATTCCTCTTGAAATGGCTGTCTGGATATCTAACCAAATAGGATGTGTTTGTGATGGTGTGACTGAAAATACAAGCCATATGGATATATATTCTTTTTGTAGTACCAGTAATCCTACAGGGTAAGGGCTTAAAATATTGGAGGGAGTTGTTTAGAAAATAGTGGAACACACCATTTTGGAAAGTTCAGTGAGTGGAACTGGGAACTATACATTCAAGTTTTTTCCCCAAACAGCAGTATTACATGTGTCTATTAATTTTCTATTCAGTTACTTTTATTTTTTTTCCTGTGGATATAGATAAAAATATAGATCTGGCAAAATTTCATCATGAATACAATAAATCTTAGATCTCTATCAGCAAAAATATTTTTTAAGAAGAGCTATTTGAAAGAATTTAAAATCGGGATGGAGATACGCACTATCAAGTACAAAAGGGATAGAGTAAATTTTGGAACCCCCCCAAAGAGAGAGGCTGGCATTGTCCTTAGAAGATAAAACTGATGGCAAACAAGTGAACTGTGGGACTGGACTGGAAGCTGCATTTTCTAGCTTGAGCAGGTGACCCCAGTCCAGAGACAGCAACGTCCGGTGAATAATAGGAAGAGTGTTCCCCGGAAGCCCTTTACCCAATTGTCCCCAGTTGACAGTAGCAGTTTTCCAGACACAAGAAACAGAGATGGTTTCCAGTGTGATTTAACCCCTATTAATGCTAAAAAATAACACAAAACAAAAAACTAGTGAGTTGGGTTCACTGTAGGAAATTTGCCACTAATTTCTGACCTGGAAAGGGGAACTGAAGTTATAAGCTGGACCAATGAATGGCAGGTCGTGTTTGAATCAATTATTGAAGTCCTAGGAGAAACGTTTTCTCATCTTTTAAAATCCAGGTATGAAAAGTGGCATTGAAGTCTACATCAGTGTATATTAATAGGGTGTTAGAGAAAGGGGATTAATATCTCTCTCTCTCTCTCTGAAGTGTCACTAATCTCCTCCAACATTAGTTCCCTCAAAGTAGGTTTATTTTTAAATTTTTTCTCCTTTCCTCCCTCCCGTTTTTCTTTCTCCCCTCTTATAGAGTATCACTACAGAAAGACGAAAAACAGCTGCCTTCTCTCCCACCATCTAGTGGGAGAAGTGGCCCGCTTCCCCTCATGGCTCCCCTAACTTCACCAGAAATTCTCTGGTCCAGGATAACCTACTCTCCATACTAAAGGGATAATGGGCTCTCAGAATCTTACCATTCAATTCAATAGAGACTGATGTCTTTATCTTTCTGGAAAGGATAGTGTTACATGTTTTTTCACATCACTAGAAAGTGAAAAAAATGAACGAATCTCTCAAATGTCTCATTTATTAATTCACTTGTTTTTATATAATCTGAATATTAAGGAAATTTTTTTTATTTTATCCTGAAAACTCCAGCAACCTGAATGCAGAATCTATTATATATGAATCCCTGTGTCTCAAAGGGTTGTTTTGGGGTTTTTTTTTTTTTTGTGCCCTGTTGTCTGCTAGATTAAATGCAAACCGCTCATCAGAGAAGCCAGATGTGAAAGATGCAGTAATTCAGGATAAGTGAGAGAGGACAGAGAGAAAACTAATTTAAGGAGAAGATTCTATTCTGAGTGTTCATCAGAAGTCATTTACCTGACTGCCCCTAGTTCCTTCACCACAGAAAGATTTGGCTCAACGACTTTTTTATTTTTTAATGCACTTATCTTCATGGCGTTTCTCTTATGTAATGGGGAGCCAAACAATGTTTCTAGTACATCTGGACATTTTGGAGGTGTGTATATTTTCCTCTAATTTCTCACTTCTGATATAGCCTTGATGCTTGCTTTGTGTTTGGCTTCTGAAACATTGAATTCTTTTCCATTTCAAATTTGTGAGCTAGTACGAAGGTTATATCAAAAGTTTGAGTCAATAGAAGAGATATATTTTTATACATCAAAAGCCAAAAAAGATAAAATTTAGTTTTAGCAATCTTTGTTTTTTAAGACAAAAGCAAGTGTTTTCTCACTATAAAGACACTATCTTAAGATCCAATAACCTGACTCCATTCTCTGCTTTCTTTGACTGTTGACTCCTTTAAACTCAAATCCATATTCATTTTTATCAAATTATATTAACCATCTTTCTGTGCTGCTTAAGCTTACCTCAAGGTCACTGCTTTGAAATATCATCTAAGAAAACTTTTACTAGCTGCCTGCCTCTAAGTGAATCCTTGACAGTTATGATGGTACCAGAAATTTTACATTCATCCAAAGATGTTGTCCACATATTCTGAAATGCATTTTGGTCAATTGGAAAGAAAAATAGCATTCTCACTACTTAATTATAAAAATAAATATATTTGCCCTTCTACATAGATCCTAAATATATCTCCTGGTATTTTTCTCTCAATCTGTGAATGCACAGAAGGCAGCCAACCTGATATTAACATCTGAGAAATTTCTTTTAAAAAAGATCCGTAGTTTTCATAAAGGAGCAAAAAAAAAAAGTGTGAAAAACTTAGACAGAAAAAGGTAGTAGAAAATTAGAACAGATATCTAGTTTTATTCATCTCTCTTAAAGGCAAATTAATTACAGTGACAACTAAATGGATTATAGAGTTGGCAGGTGCTAGCAATTAAACCATAAACTCAAATGATTTGGAAGAATTATGTAGCAAGTGCTAAGCAGAGAGGCATAAAGCGAGACCTTCAAAATTTCTGCTTTATTACAATCTTGAGTTAATGAACTTTCTTTAGAAATAGATGGATTGAGGACACACCCATAGAGTTTTTATCTATATTATTCATATTATGGCTGACCATGAAAACATTAGCCTTCTTTTCAAAGTAACACAACTGAATCTTTTTTTTTTCCATTTTGTGTATATTTAATAGTATTGCTAAGTGTCAAGTTTTATAGAACTTCCTCTGGCTAAGTTTCCTTTCCAACACTATTTTCAGGAGTAAAAGTAACTAACACGTACAAACCAACTTTAAGCTTTGGAGGTGCCATTATAGAAGAAGCAAAGGTAAAGACGTTATTTACTTCTTTGCTGTCTACCTTAAGCAAGTCAAGTTTTGAATGTGCTTGATCATCAACAAAATCAGGAGTGCACCACACTGCCCACAATATATTTTATACAACAGCATTCACTGAACATCACCAGTGTGACAGATATGACTCTAAGTTCTAGGGACATAATGGTGAAAAAAAATACAGAAAAACACACCCTCTCACATTTTAGAGGAAAATAAAGGCAATAAAATAAATGAATGAATGCATAATAAGGAGAATCATTATAAAGAAAAAAGAGTGGGGCCTATGGATAGAGAGTGCTATCTTATATAAAAGGGTCAAGAAAGGTAATTCCTCTCTGAGGAAATGGCATGTGTATAAAATCTTCAAAGAAGTGACGATGAAGTGTAAACACAGGCAGAGAAGAGCTTTGATGCTTGCTAATACACAAATACACATATGTGCATATATTTGAACATACATATAATAGACATACACAATATACTCATGTATGTATGTATATACGCATACACATATACATACAGATGCTACTTTCCTACTCTTCACTAAAAAAAAACCCCTGATAGGTGTCAGCTTTGATAAACTGACAGTCCCTGCTATGACAGCCCAAACTGTAGTCCCAAAAATCAAATCAGGGGACTTGTTGGACTAGTTTTGTTCTCTGGATTCCAGAACATATCAGAGACTCTATAAAAAAATTAGGATCACTGACATTCTTGCCAGTTATGCCACAAAAAACAATCACGGGATGGAAAGTGACTTCTTCCCTCCTGCCAACTTGGTTAGATGGCTGGAAAGTGACAAGCAGTGGCGGGCGGTGCATCAGACGGGAGGACCGTGTGTGTCTCTGTTAGAGATTTCTGTACTGGGTGTAAATACGAGGAGTGGAAACCTGCCAATCATTTATCCACCATCCATGTTCTATAAAATCAGCTTAATATTCACGTTGCTTCTCAAGATTTTTTTTAATCATAGACTATTTTTCTGTTATATTTCATAATCGATGCTCCATAAAAATTTGGTGAATGAGCCAGTCTTTGTAATAGTTGTCCTGCTAAATATATAGGAGAGTACTTTCAGGTTATTTTCAAAAAGTTCACTACAGCTACAGATAGAAGATCCAATCCAAGCTTTTGCCTTGTCAGTAAAATCTAAGCAAGGAAACCAGTCAAGTTTAGCTGCTCAGGACATATACTCAGCTATATGAAAATCCGCCCAACGGATTTCACAGTTCTTTGCTTCACAGAAGTTTCAGCCAAGCATCCAGTGGTCAGCAGTTTCCTGTCTCTCTCCTGGAAAAAATGCAGGGCACTTTATTTAGATCCTTGAATCCAAAAACCTATGCCATTGGTGAAGCAAATTGGCTTTGATGCAAAGTGCAATGTCATCCTTTATTCATTGAAAATTATTTTTCAGTTCATGGTATCTCATACATTTTTTTTTTTGCCTTATCCCTTCTCACAAAATAGGAGATGAATTTGGAAAAATATTTTCAACTCTCTTCTTTGTGCTTCAGTTGCTAAGCCTTTTTTTTTTTTTGCACTTGAATCATTTAAAAATGAGCCATTGTAAAAAAAATTATTCCTTTAATAACTGTAATATAAGGTAATGTTTATATTAACATAGCAGATGCAATCATTCAATTCTTCATCCTACTTTAACCATTTTTATTGTGTGGTTTGCCTTTTTATTATTGGGGAGTAGACAGGTCCTTTCTTAGCTGTATGCTTGTAAATATTTCCCCCGTTGTGGCTTGGCTGTTTATTTTCTTAATAGTTTTTCTTCCTGAGTAGATGTTTTACTTTTGCAAAAGTTCAAATTATAATTTATCTTTAAAAAGACCTTATTGTTTTCTCTTTTCTCTTTATCTTTGCTTACTTATCATTGTGAAGATATTGTCCAATGATTTTTTTTTCCTAGAAGTTTTGTAGCTTTAGATTTTACAGGGAGATCTATAATCCAACAATGTTAAATGGAAGTGGTTAGAGAAGACATCCTAGCCTTGTCTCTGAATGTAGAGGGAAACGCTGCCTTTCATTATCATGTATAATATTAGCCATTATTCTTTCTTTGAAGATGCCCTTTATCAAATTGAGGAACTTCCATTCTATTCCTATATGTTGATAGTTTTTATCATGAATCTATGTTGAGTTTTGTCAAATGTTTTCTCTGCATCCACTGACATAATCACGGCTAGCAAATGATAAGACCAGTATTAGAACTGAAGCATTCTGGCTACCAAGCCCACAATCTTCATGGCTGTGACATATATATGTATATATGTATGTGTATATGTATAAATCAGTGTGGATATAAATAATATATGATTACATGTTTCTGAGCCTGAAATGGCCAAAATAAGACACAAGCTCAGTCCATAATTTTATTTAAATTGGAACATTCAAAGAAACAGGGAGCTATCTCAGAATTTGGGACTTTGTCCTTGAAGGCATCCAAATAGAAGCTAAAAATACGCAACCAAAAAGATGTCATAGGAGCTTCTCAAGTGAATAGGCAATTATAAGATACAATGAGTAATGTCTCTCTTTTTCTGAGTTTAAATGAGTAAACATAGTAAATATTCAAAAAAGTATCATCTATGCATGATTTACTAGAATAGAATTGCTAATATGACCAATTTTTCAACGTTTCAGTATAGCTATGAGTGATCCAAGAATTTGCGTATAATTTGCCTTTCTTCAGCCTATTCACATTTGCCATTACAATCAGTCAGTAAGTGGCAGAGACTTATTTCAGTGAGTAACATTCAACAGACAGTGAGATGAGCAAGGACCAGGTAACTACCCAGCGCTTGTTGAAATGAACAATGCCACTTGAGCAAATATTCTGATGCCCTGCTGCTGCTGAAAGATGGAACAATTTTCTCTATAGTTCTTAAAAGGGATGACAGGAGACAACACATTATCAGCTTCATAGAAATGGATACACATCACGAACTTCATATTTTACCTGTGAATGCCCTGATGTATATATGTGTTCTAAGCAGACACTGCCTCCATTCTAACTTGTAGGACAACATTCAGTTTTAATAGACTTTAAACGGTCAACATTCGCATCATCAGAAGATAGCCTGAGGCATAACAAGATCTTGTCACCACATCTCCCTTGATGTTTTACTTTTTTATGAACTGCACACAATATGTTAGAGACAGTTCTTATTTTTGAAAATATAAATAGTTTCTGACACAAGTTAATTTCTAATGGGGAAAACTTTACCGCTGGTGACCCTCTTAAATACCCATGTTAAAAATAGTAAATAAGACACATTCAATGATATGATTAATGCAGGGAAGATGTCATTGCAAAATTAAGTTTTTAAGAAAGCAATGCACATTTAAGTCTAAAATGTCATGCCAGAATGATAGCTTTTATCTAGTGATAGATTCATATTAGAAAAAGTATTCAATTTCAACACTAACAGAATGCTGGATTTCTGGCATTTAGGTGCAATGCAATTAGCAGTATATATTGATTAACAGCATACAGAAGAACAACAATCAATTTAATAATAATTGAGATAATTTAAAAAGGTTATAGATACCTTAATGTGTGAATATTAGCCGAATTAAATGCAAACAAAATGTGAATATTTGAACAAATTATTCTATTTAAAATACCATTATAAATAATCATGTGTTGAACAATTAGGAATTTTAAATCTCTGAAAGAAAAATATGATTCTCCAAGTAATTATACATCTGCCTTTTAAGACTTCGTCTTATAGTAGACAAAAATACTTGTTATATTTGTAAACAAATCTTAATTAAGGAGAGGTTTAGAAAATTATTCATACTTAAAAAAATCAAAAAATATTTTGTCTTCAGAGTAATTATTACCTTACTACCTAGAGTGATAGTTTTATATAATATCATCTATAAACAGTTTTTGATGGTTTTAACTAAAATAAATATCCAAAAGAAAAAAAATAATTGTGTCATAGGAACACCGCAGGCCCTTGTCATGGGTAGTAAAAGAATTCACCAGAGACAAAACAAAGTGGATGATAAACCTTATTAGGGGTACTCTGCCACAGACAACAGCAGGCCACACGAAAGAGGTGACTGCGTGTGCACCGGCGTTGGGTACCAAAGTCTTTTAACTCCTTGTGCTTACATGACATCACGAACGAAGCGGGTCGCAGTGTGAGTGCACGCACAGTTCTCTGGTTGATATTGAGGTAACAGGGAAGGGAGAGGGTCATGTTGACGGTTTCCAGATGTTAGTTAATTCATTATCTAAGGGCTTAAGCTTCTTACACCCGAGGAAAGGAAATGTCTACCTTTAGGAGGAGGTAGGCAGTCTGGTGCACTTGAGGAAGTTTTCTGGGAGGGGGTTTGCTAGGTCATAGCTCAGGATTGTTAGTTGGGCTAAAGCAGCTACCTGTTGGGAGAGGAATGTTCTTTTTGTTTACTTAGGGTGCAGACAGGCATCCTGTGACTGTCTCTAATGAGGCCTCTTACTTGTCCTCGAGCCCCACAAAGAGCAAATGACTAATCACATGTTTGAGTGTTTGACCCATCTCACCCGCACCAAATATTACAAGGGTATTAAGTGATATTGGCTTTAATGTTTGAATACCAGTGCTCAGGTGCTAACTTGATTTTATGGTTCTTAAAGCACAGATTCAAAAGTGTTCATATTTTCACTGATGTAATGTTTTATATGTTATTATAATACAATCCTAAATTATAAATGGCACCAAATAAGAACAGTCCAAAAGATGAACAAATCATTTCCTCGATAAATGAATAACATTATGTCCTTTGTTGGCCCACATTGGCAATCACTGTCTCTTAAGAGCCATCTCACTTGTAATCCAACACTTTCTCATCAATTTAACCAATCAGTATCGTCTTTTTCTCAGTGCTGTCTATTCCTGGAAATTTTAAAATTTCAGTACAACCTAATCAGCACCTACAGGCTACCTCATTGGGCAAGGCAGCACAGTGATTGGTTATGTCAGTTTTTCCTACATTTGGAATAATGTCAGGGTGATTTGAATATCCATGTGATTGAATACATTTGGAGAGTTCATAAGAGCAACACAGCTATTTTGTGTTAAATTGCCATTTGATACCTGCTCTGTGCCAGCATTGTGCTGTGATCAAAAGTAAAGATATCTCAAATAACATTTAGCCTCCAGAAGAAAACAAATATCATTAATCTTTGTATAAGACAATGTGCCAAGAATTGTCATACCATAGCATGTCATAACATTAGAAAATGTTATTCAAATATCAAGAAGGCGTGAGGACCACTGAGAAGATGTTATTTAAATGTACTTTCTGGGATATAGAGTATTTTGGTAGAGAAAAGAGCTCATTGGAGGTAAAGTGGTACCACTGAGTTAGATATTTCTAGACGAGAGCATAGTAGATATAAAAGTATTAAGGTGAGAATGCATTATTTATACTGTCTGTTCATATACATACAACTATTACTACACAGTGACAGCCAGAATGCTGCAATCAGTGGTTGTTTTTATCTATGGTGTCGATATTCCTCAGTTGGAGTTTTCTTTTGCTTTCACACATTTGAAACTGCACTATTTACTTAGCAGATGCCCTGCACAGTTGCCTTGACAACTACACTTTATAAAATCATTGAGCCATGAAGAAAGAAGTTCCTAAGCAAAGTGAAAGATTGCTATTCTTTTCAAAACATTGCTCTGTTCAATGAATTAACCACAGTAAGTGTGATATTGCTGTGCAGTTTCAGCCACTTTCAGACCAATATTTAACATGTGCTTTGTTTGTTTGTATATTTGGTACCAATTATCTTAACAAAAGTCAAGAGCATCGCTTAGGTTTCTAATATTAGAGATACGTTATGAACGACATCTTCAGTATTATGTCAGCTTTCTGCATTGGCTGACCTAGAAAAAGCCTACCTGACATTTCCGAATATTGATATATCTGGTAGACTGCAAACAAAAGCTAGCGAAGTCGGAAAACAAATCATGGAAGCACTTTAACTAGAATGAATAAGTCTTTCACCAGGCAGTTCCAAATTTCTAATAAGTGGAAGATGAGAACTAATGTTGAACAAGCAAGACAAAATAAAGGAGAAAAAAGAAAAAAGACAGAGCCAAACATCATTAAGACTGAAATTCACGTCACTCCTCAGACAGTGGAACAAGTGATTGGCTCACAATTTTCCAGTTCATTTTCTTCACATTTCTTAATAATGTTATGGTCAGATATTTCCTTCCTTTAAAGTGGGTTATTTACAGGAATGAATTCGGCACATACAGACACGTAGCCTTGAGACTGCAGCAGCAACAGGGCTGGGAAATGCCCACAGTGCTGAAAGTGTTGACAGCCACCGTCTGTGGAAATGGCAGCGGATGCTCACCATCCCAATACTAATGTCACCGTTGTCCTCAGGTCAGGTAACTAAATGCATTTGAATGATTGGCAGTTATCCTGTATTTCAGGTTTTTACTGGAAGACTTGTGTTCTCTGCTTTACAATTCAGCAGTAATGCAAATTTTATCAAAAAATTCCATTCTATCTCATTTCCTCCTCTTCAAATTGGATTAGTAACAACTTGCCTCCCTACTGAAACTGGCTTGTTATTGAAATCCGGCAGTAAAATAGAACTTGAAATTGTTTAGTTGTCTTTCACATTAAAATATACATGGCAGGTTTTATTATGTATACAAAAGTTTTGTTTTTCTTAAAAAGGGTTCTTCTGGGTTTCTGAGGGATGCCAATTTAAAACCACGCAGACAGGTAAGATAGGAATCAAGCTATTTGTTACTAAAATTGAGCTAAGGAACCCAGCTTGGACTTGATAACCAAATGTGCATTTTACAGTATTGTTACTTAACTAGAATCATTCTCCCAGGGACATGCAGAGCATTTGAAGAATCTGCAGCTTCCTTGGTAGTGAAGGCATCTTAGAGTGGGCCCATGTCATGGGCAAGAGGAGAAGGCGCTCCGCCTAAAGAAAGGCAGATCCCAAAGAGAGACCCAAAGAAAGGGCAGAGCACGCATTTGCAGTGATGCTTTTCTAAGTGTTGCCAATCAGATGAGAAGAGTTTATAGGTAGAGAAAGGCTCAAGATCCCTCCCCAGTGTTTCCAAGAGGGTAGAAATTTCTATTTTAGAAACCAAGGTAGAAATGCAGGAAGACAGAAGGACTTTTACCCACTAGATCCCTTACATTTTATCATCTCTTATACTTTTAGTTTTGACCCACATGCTTACGGTTACCCACGGCTCTAGCTGGCCCTGCAGGGGAGCAGACCAGCAGCGTCGTAAGAGAGCCCTATTCTGAACTTCATGAAGCAGTCTGCTAATGCTATGCTTGTACATGCCCATTTTTGAAAACCCCCAAGAAGTAAACATATAAAAGATTCTGAAATTGGTTAGAATATTGAAACAACCCCAAAGTTAGGTTGCATCTTTAATCCCCACAAACCTCTAAAATATTTTAAAATATTGCTTTACACTACATCCAGGGCCAAAAGAGAAACTGGAGAAACTCATGTTTTTATTCATTCATTTATCCAAATATGTATTGAATAATGTACTGTTAAATAAACAATATGGATACTTATTATATATCAGGCACTCATTGGTGCTGTTCATATATCAGTAAATAGGATAAACATGCCCAAATCAATTTTGTCCTTCTATGATTGCATTATAATAAGGATAGACAAGCAATAATATAATGTGTAGGACAGTACATTATATGGTTATGACCACTATGACAAAAAGAGTGAGAAACAAAGAAGAAGAGGAAGGGGGCCTAGAATACCAGGAGGAGTTACCTTTTAAGTAAGTCTGATGATGAAAGTAAGCTTTACTGAAAAGATGACGGTGAACAGAGACTTACAGGAAATGGAGTAAACTAGCATTCCAGGTAGAAAGAAAAATAAAGAGGTCTCAATATGATTTTACCTTCTATTGTCGAGAAATAAGTTTTAGAGGCTTGTGAAAAAATAAGTGCAAAGGTATTTATTTAAACACAGATACATGAAATGTATACAATCATATTGTTTTTAAAAATCAATGTTCCGATGAGTAATATTATTTTAGTGACTCTAGGTTTACCAATTGCTTTTAGCAATGGAACTCTTTCTTCATGTAAATCTCAAATGCCACGCTAGTATATAAAGCAGCTAAAAGCAGGGATCTCCATTAAAGTGGTGATGAGAAGCCTTCCTCACAATCATAGGTCAAGCAAAAACCAGAGTTGATTTTTCAAAAATTTTAAACACCAGTTGAAAAAAAGAATGTGGATTTACATATGCAAATATGCAAGTGCTTTTTAATAATACATAGTAAAGTGAAAAAAAATGTACAGAACAATTCATAGCATGCTTTTTTTTAAAATGTGCATGGAGTGTTACGTGGAAATGTACAGAGAGAAAAGAATGAGGAAGAATAGCCATTAACAAGGGTTACCTCATGGACGTGAGCTACAGAATTCAAACATAAATATTTTTTATCATTTTGGCTGTTTACAATGACTGTATTATTTTCTATTTAATATATATTCTTTTAAAAAAGGAACCACTGCTCAGTATTGTCATAGATAACTTGAAAATAGATATGTATGCAACCTCTTTTCAATTTAAGTCAAATTAAATAATGAAAGCAACAGGATCGTTGGGTGCCACTGTGGTAAAATTCTATGCAAAACTCAGGCACAATTTTCATCTGCCAAAATACCCCCGTCTACACAGTACTGTCCATCACTCAGACTCAGTGTTAAGGCTTTTAGCACAGATGGTAGTTCCGAAGGTCAATCATAATCCATGGCTCATGGGAAGAAGCATCTCTCCAAGAATTACAGGGACAGTTTCAATCTGTATCACATTTGCCATCCAACATTTGTCAGATAACAGTTCTCTTCTCTGCCAATGTAGGATAAGGTTACTAATCACAACCTTGTTCCCCAGTAAAATAGCTCCTGTATTAAGGATAACAGGGATGATTCAGTAATTAGAAAGATTTTCTAACTGATTTCAATGACAATTTCACCTTAAAACTATCAGCTTACATGCTTTCTATGAAACAGAAGTTACAGACACAGAATCTTCTTCCTCTCTGAATGGAAGTGCAAAAGGATAGAAAAAAGACTGTTCATTTCAGATCGTCAAACCATAGAATAGTAGGGGAAAAAAACAGAAGAAGCAGGGGAACTGATATCTGGGACTTGCAGCAGTATAATATTTTGATAATGCCATAGGCACTGTGATAGTTCGCTGTGTGTGTGTCAAAGTGGACCATGGGGTGCTCAGGTACTTGGTTAAACATTGTTCCTGAGTGTGTCTTTGAGGGTGTTTCAGGTTGAGATTAACATTTGATTCTGTAGGCGGAGTAAAGCAGATTGCCTTTCCCAGTGTGGGTGAGTGTCATCCAATTTGTTGAGGCCTAAAAAGAACGAAAGCCTGAATAAATAAGGGAGAATTCTCTTTCTCCGCCTATCTTTGAGCTGGGGCATCAGTCTTATTTTGCCTCCAGACTCAGACTTGAACTGGAGCTACATCATCAACTGTCCTGGGTCTCCAGCTTGCTGACTGTAGATCTTGGGATTTCTCAGCCTCCACAATTGCATGAGTAATTGGAGATTATCTATCTATCTACCTATCTATCTATCTATCTATCTATCTATCTATCTATCCATCTATCAAGATATAGATATATGTATATATCTCCTATTGGTTCTGTTTTTCTGAAGAACCCTGCCAAAACAGGCACTTTTTAAAATTAAAATGTGCTAATAAACAGAAGGGGTATAAAATTTTCTTCTCACTCTCCACTTGGAAGGTCACTGATCTAGACTAGCAAAGAGACTAGCTGAGGCCACTGCCTACTATTCTACAGGTGTGGGCTCGGCTTATGAACCACTTTAGAAAGACAAATAATGGCTCCTCCTTTACAAACCTGCCAAAAACCCCTGTAGGTCTTGCAGGAAATGATAAATCTCTATCAGGATAGAGCAGAATAACCCCAACCTTCGTAGAAGAGCCATGTTTATAAGAGTAAATTCTCTGACCGTTGCTTCATTTGTTGTGGTGGTTATTGTTCACCATCTTCTCTCCTATCCCCCTTAATAATCTGCGCCTGATTTAGGTTTTTATTCAATTCCTTTAGAATGTCAACAACAGTTCTTGGTTAGACGTAGATGTAGGCAGATTAAAAAACCTAAACTAAAGAGAAACAACAGAGTATGGACTGTCAAGTTTGTGTTACTCCAAACAGAAGATGGTCATAGTAAGAGAGTCCCTAGAAAATACAAAATTACACAAAATTTTTGTTATCACAAAAATTGGTTTTCATCTCTCCCTATACATCAAGCTGGTCCTGAAAAAGGAAACTAATATTTAAATAAGACTTTCATACAGCTATGAAAATCCTTAATAACACTTTCAGAATCTCACCAATACAACAGGAAATAGATGGAAGAGATATTACAAGTAACCTGGAAAAAGTATTTCTCAGTCTTTTAACTATTATCTCCCTCCTAGGAAGCCATTTCAGGCATATTATTTTCTCATTGTCCATCAATGAAATTTTAACTCCACAGACACACAGTGTATCAGTTTATACACTATATATACATCTGTGTTTATATATGAAAAGAGTAAGATTTTTTTTAGGCCCTTAAGAAACAAGTTTTGACCCCCTAGGAGGCAATATTATTCCCTTGAGGATGCATAATCTAGAAAAGCATCAGGAAACTGAAGCCCTAAATGGCAAAATTACCTCTGTTATTGTTAATCTAGTTAATAACAGAGCAGAAACTAGTATTCTGATAGACTGTTTTCCACTTAGAAACCTCTTTGCATATAGTCACTTTGTGATGCCAAATCTGAAAACACACAAATCTATGAACAATGAAACATGATTTTGACTGGATAAACAGGGACACAAAGAAATGAAATAAAAAAATTAGTGCTAATATAAATTCATACTTCAAAATTGTATTTAAAAAATAACTGTGCTCACTGTAATTATTAATATGCTAATGTGAAAGTATCAGTTGCTATTATCGTCATCATCACTGTAATTATATGTGGTTCATAAAAGTGTGGCATCTTTTGTAAAGAATACCAATTATAATAGACTTTTATGTATTAGACATCTTAGAGAATTGATTAAATTTAACTTTCATTAGAAACTGAAAATTGGATTTTAAAATGTTATAGCTCCACATATAATGGCTACATTAATCGGTAGCTTAAAAATATTTTACTCAAAATGAAATTCTGTGATCATGAATAAATGAACATTTCCTAACTACACTATTGTGAGGCAAGAATTTTATTTCAACAAGAATAAAATTTATATGAAAAGTAAGAGGGAAATTAACTCATTGAAGTTGGGAAAGTTTGTCTTTAATATTTCATTTTTGTATTTTATATTTATTATTTATTTTCATGGTTAATAAGCATATTATACTGTATACCTGTAACTTAATAATATTGTACATCAACTATACTTTAATAAACAATAATAAAAATGCTAGGTGATAAAATATTTTATTTTTAAATGAGTATTTAGCAAAAGGTTCTTGACATAACTTAACGTGAATTAAGTTGAATTTTGTACGATTTTTCATCTGCTCTCACAAAGGGTAATACCACCTACTATTGATTGTCTTCAGTAAAGAGTGTGCTTCTATTAAATTAATAACACTAGAATGAAATAAACCTTCAGCAATGGAAATGCCTAGAATTACTTTCTGATGCTGATTATGGAAAGCCCTTGGCATACAAACTGCAGTTAGATATTCAGGATTTAGAGATCATGGTGTTATCCATTTTTTAAATAATTTGTTTCTTTGAATTCTTTTAAAAGGCAGAATACTATTTTCCTTGTTCATTTGGGCATACAAATGGTTGCAATATGTTGCTGAAGTTATTTTTTGGATTTGGGCAGGTCACTTAGTAACGTCAGCTTCCTGAATAGTTAAATTGCCTAAAATCAGACCAACCGGATGAAAATTATGGTTAATACTTGATTTTTTTACTTAACCAATTTGTATCTGATTTTCAGCATCTTCAAGCTGGGTATAATTATAGAATCTACCTCACTGTCGTGTGAAAATTAAAAGCAACACTGACACACATAACCAGCAGAGGCAGAATGTGAACCAGGGGCTTCTGGCAGGAGAAGTGGACTGGGACTAGGCTTTGCTGGAGACGGAATTCCCTTGAACAGGGATGCGTCCTGTCAGAATGTAGAACCATAAAAGTACTTGGTAGCTAACGTGTTACCATCATTCCCTGGAAGCAGGAAACTCTTTCAATATGTCTGAGAAATGGGTCACTTACACTTTGCTTGAACACTCTTCAACATGAAAAGCTTACTTCCCAATACAGGAGTCATTTCTACTCTTGGATGAACCTCATGATCAGAAAGCTCTTCCTTATATTTAGAGCTCCTCCGTAAGTCTTCATGGCTGTTCCTTTTTTCTACCCTCTGGAAGCTCAATTTGAAGCCAATAGGTTCAGATCTACAAAGCCATTTTCTTCCATGTGGTTTTTTGTGGACTTGTGTCTCCACAAAAACTCAGGGCCTTGTTACACCCTCACACATTCCATCAGCTAGAATTCAGTTACAGAGCCCTACCAAATTGAAAGGGAGTGTGTGAGATGTAGTCTATGTGCCCCACAATGCAGCGGAGAATGGACTTAATTATGTTAAGGTACATATATGCAAATAAATATGCAGTGTGGAGCCATTGCAGGTTGTTGTGAAGTTGGGGAGTGACTGAGCAAAGAGTTAGAAAGAGTATACGTGCTCTGTACAATGAGGGAAAAATAAACTGTAACGATAGAGTAAGAAGACTTCTATCTGCGTTTAACTCAGTGCAGAAAAATTACTCAGTTATCAATTAGGCTCTTATATTTGCATCTAGAGCTAAGAGTGTGTGGTGACCATTATCACTGAAAGACAGACAGATATTTTACTAAAACTTCTCATTGCTTCTGACAACCCAAGTTTGAAGTGTTATGTAGATATAAGGGTAACAAAACAGAACTGTTTTAGCTTCCTAGTCTCACTTTGAAATGACCCACAGAATAATTATATTTTTCCACCTTTCCAATAAAATGTTATCAAAAGTTTAGGTCACTATTCATTAAGTAACTGTTGGACCCCTAGTATATCTAATGTGGAAAAAAATTTGATTGATAGATTCAGCATTTCTCATAAAAATGGGTAAAGGCCAGAAAATATAGTTGACTCTCAAAATATGTGTAAAATTATCTGTTTTGAAAAATCTTTCAATGAAGATCTCTGTTCTTTCCTTCAGATGAAAAACTAATGATAGCGTTGCCTTGAGCAAGGCAGCCTTGTCATAGGCAGATTGATCTAGGAAGCAGCTGTGCAGAACAGAGCCACTTCTGGGAAGCACAAAGATCCAAGCTGGTTTTGAGCTTAGGGGGTAATGTTGTAAGTAGTGACAGATAACTGCAGATTAGAAAAATGCTTCCAAACAATAAAGTTGCCATGCGTGTCTGTGAGCAGAATGGGCAGTGGCCTTACAGTGCCACATTTCATTTTATCCAGTCGGTGAAATAACATTGGTGAATGCTGTCAGCACTAAGAGGGAAGGCTAAAACCAAAATCAGGGATGACGTGGTTCAAAATGATGTAAAGGCATGAAAATAATAACAGTGATTTCAGGTAGTCAAAGTGGATTTGAACATATGGTCGCAGTTGTACAATGAGTGAGAAAATGGATGAGAAATGGCAAAATCTGCAAGAGAAAACCATTGTAGCTATGTGTGAGGCTGAAGCCACAAGATATAATTAGGAAGACAGCAAATGAGTAGTAAAAGATTGGATTTCTCATAATCAACCATCTTACATACCAGTCTTCCTTGTGTGTATCCATGTTCCACTTTCATAAGCCCATCAAAGTCTCCCTAAAGGGGAGTTCCCTGAGTCAGCCCCTAAATTATCATCAAGACCTTAGAATAAACATACCATTTTAACATTCAAAATTTACATTCTTAAGCTATTAATTCTTTTGTATTTTATTTACAGATGCAGCAATACAAAAATCCAATAGCAAGTTTTGAAAAAAATCCAAATGATTAAATACACAATTGTGTTACCTTTTGTTAGAGCCTCTTTTTATTGATTGTGATAAAGTGCCTTGGTTTTATATGGATATTTTCCACAGTAGTACTCTTATTTGAAAAACCATGTCTCTTTCTAGGAAATGAGTACAATTTTATAAAGGGTTACAAAACTATGAGATAAAAATGGATTTTCTATGCTTCCGCCCACTGGAAATATGTATTGATAATGAGGAGGTCAATGAAACTATCAGATGATTTCTTAAGGTATCAGAGTTTTATTCAGTTAAACAAAAGGACTTCCTGGAAATGCACTTATTTTTCATTGTTAACAGACAGTTTTATTCTTCCTTGTAAAGCCAAGTACAGAGGCAGAGGGTATGTTCATACACATTCTCAGACTAAAATAAAGGTTAAAATGGTGCATGAGCCAGAATCATTCATTTCAGTTTAGAGATTAAATAGATACCTTCTGAGGTTAATTAAGCTCAGTCTGGGTCATGATTCTATTATGTGATGTTAATCAGTGTGTAATGTCACGCCCTGCTTGACCCTGTTATGTGGTATGTTAATCAGTGCTAAATCTCAAGCCCTGCTGTGTACAGGCCTCATATCTTGCCCTCTGGCATGTTATCTGTTTTCCTTAACTTAGTTCCCTTCTTGATACAAGTATCTCCACATTTTTCTACTAGACATACACATAATTTTTAAAAATGTTTTCAATACAGCTTTATTGAGGTATAATTGGCAAATAAAATTGTGTATATTCAAGGTGTACAATGAAATGTTTTGATTTATGTAAACATTGTGAAATGGCCTCCACAATCAAGTAACATATCTATCACTTGACTAAGTCATCTTAACTAAAATCTTTCCCACCAGTCTCTTCTCCAGGATGCTCCAGTTTTCTCAGTTCTGTTGCCAGAGTCACTTCCAAACATTAGGTTTGCCATTTCACATAATCACTTTCTGTCCTATCACCTTGTCTCTATAAGAATTATCGTTACTTAAAATTATCTGTTTTTATTAGTATGGTTATATACCACAGAATGTAGCCCTATGTGAGTATTTTGGTTTATTGATGTATTTGTAAAATCTAAAAGAGTTTCCTGGAATGTAGGAGGCAACAGAAAAATAGTTTTTAAATGAATTAAAACCCTCCCCCAACCAGACATTATATGTCTGTGTTATGATTCCTTATGGCATTTTATTTCCATCTACATATTTTATGAAGCAGATCATACTTACTGTAAGTATGTTAGTTTGTGTATATGGTGTGTCATCTCAACAAAAATGAAGGTGTCTTGAGGACACGTTGAATGTCTTCCAAATCTTTTCCTCCTCTATGGGAAACAGAAGGTAGAGTGAAAAGAAAGAGAATTAATTCAAGCAATCTGGATTGACATTATTCTCCCAATATTTAATAATTACGATCAGAGAATTTTTCTTTGTAACATAATTTGTGCATTTATAAAATCCCTTTAATAATAGTACTTGGAATTGTTAAAATTAAATTAATATCAGCTATTCAGCAAATTGACAACCAAATGATAAATACATGCCTTATTAATTGGTTGCCAATAATGTGTGATATCATTTCTAGGACATAGACATTATTCAAAAATGCCATTATTAAAAATGAAACAAAAATTTATTGAGCATTTATCATGTGCCAAAGATTATACTAAGTATTTCACTTGAATTACCTTTCATTTTCCTAACAGCTCTGAAAGGGAACTATTATCCCATTTTATAAATGAGAAAAATGGACATTTAAGATATTAAACAATTTTCCCAGGTGACTTAGCTACTATTGAGAAGTTCAAAGATTTGAACCTATAATTGTCCATGATTTATCACTAGAGAATTCTGACATTCATTCGTTAATTTATTCATTTATTTATTTATCTAGAAGAATTGTGAGCATTTTTTAGATTGTGATCTATATTAGGACAATTATAATTTCTAAAAAGAAAGTTATATATTTTCTTCACATGTATCTTTAGGCTAGGTATAAAGAAAATTGGCATAAATATCAGATATAGATTAAAAAAATAACCTTTAGAGATTTTCTCTATCTTTGTTCATATTAACTTTATTTCATAGGTATTTTACTAATTACAAACAGTAGAAAGTGGTAATAAGGTTAACTCATCAGATTTTAGCATGCTAGCTCATAAATTAAATTAGTGTCTGGGGATAACATGATATGATCCTATTAATTGGAATAAGGCTTTGTATTTTTGTATTCTTTAAAGGAAGGAGATTCAAAATCTTTACAACAGAGGTTCCTAGAATAGGATACTTCCTCTGCTGGAATTGTATCTTCTAAGAGGAAGGACTCACTATTGAATTTATTTCAAAATGAAATAAATTCCAATATCTCAGTAACACAACTAAGTAAATTTTGTTCTTTTTCTATAGAACACTAATTAGTCTCAGAGTGCTGTGGAATTGATCTATAATCTAACAAAATGACCCTCTGAGTGATGTCCATATTCAAAGAATAAATACTACTTTGCTGCATTCTTGATACATTTGTTGGCTCATAAATTCCCTGAGGGCAATGTTCAGGGACTGGTTATGCTTATTTAGCAGGGATATTCCTCTTTGTAGGCAAAATCCTGCATATTTCTACATATCCAGATGACCTCAGCATCTGGGAACTCTTGCATAATTCAGTACATAAGCAAGATGGGGAAATCATAAATGATTTAACACTATTAACTCCATTTGTGTGTGTTTTCAATAGCAAAATTGCTCAGGTTTTGGCTTTGTGCATATTATTTGCTTGTCAATGAATTTTTGCACAGGAAACTTCTTTTAATTTTCCAAATTGATTTTTTTTGTTGTTGTTGTTAATCTGGTGTGCAACAAAGTGGAAAGATGAAATAGAAGACTCTTTATTTTCGCACTAATCACTCTTTAAAATATCTCTGAGTTCATCTTTACTTTTTTTCTACCCTATAAATAATGACCATTATATCCAGTGTAACATGTCAGGCGACCACATATTTTTATCTTTCAAACCAAGCCAGTTTTGATCCTCCAAGTTAGCACTATTAATAATCACAGTAGGACAGCAGGTGTTAATTCAGGATTGGTGTCCTCTGCAGTTAGGGTTGTATGTCACTGCAAATGTAAAGAATTGGTGTGAAATTCAAGTTCAGACATGCATTTGAATCTTCTGCCCCTTGTTGGCTGTGTGATCCCGCTGCTGAGACGCCTGCCTCTGTTAGCATTACACCCAGTGGTTAGCCTCCACCCATTACCAGCTGATTGCTTGATGGTTTCCTCCAGTGCTCTGGAGGGATTCTGATCACATTAAATCTGGCTGCTGTGCAGGGATGGTTTTGAGGCCAGTGTTTTTTGTTCTGTTTTGTTTTGTTTTTCCTAACTCTAGGTAAGTTCTTAGTTGTTTCTCTCCCAAGTTCTCCAGTCAATTACTTGTCTTCACCTTGTTGCTCTCATGAAGCTACAAGCCTCCTTTAATTGCTCACTGCCAAAATCTCCATTGTTTCTGAGAATGCCCTTAGGCTGCAATTTCCCACGTCCTGTTGCAAATAAAGTCAGTTTCCTTGGGAAAGCTTTGAATCTCTCTGTTCTTAAGGTCAACTTCTTTCCTTTGGCAAAATTTCCGCCCCTGCTCTGGAGTTGGGGCAGAGATAGTGGTCTCCCTTTTTTGAGTTGACACTCTTGCTTTATGAAACAAGTTGCTGAGCAGGAGCAGTAGTCTGGATTTCTTAGCTTACTGCTCATGCTGGGAAATCTCCACCCTAGGAGCAAGCTGGAGGAAGGGCAGTTGGGGCCTCAGTATTCTCAGTTGGCTGGAGTTGAGTCTCCACCCCACCAGCGGGGGCAGAGTGGAGGGAGGAAACCCCCGCCTCTCACTCCCACTGCCCTGAAGTTTAATATCGGAAAGGAGAAGAGGAGGATGAATGATGCCAACGTGTCCTTCCTGAGGAGATAGCATAGCTCTTGACCGAGCTGGGAGGAGAGGGAGTTCCATCGTCTTTGCACCTCCTTCCTGGAGTGGAACTTACCTTGAGTGAGCCAGGGAAAGGGGAGCTTGCTCTGGCTCAAATACTATTAACATTCTGTTCTTAACTAGATTTGGTATTTTTCTTGAGTAAATATGTTTTTATTTGCTGTATGCCCTTTGGGCAATTTCCAGAAACTTTAAATGTTGCATTTTTCTTGTTGCCATTATTACTTTTCACCATTTACATCTGTTTTTTTTGGGGGGGGGGTGAAGTTTCATGGAGCTCCTCAAATTGCCATTCCATGCTTAAATACCTCTACTAGTATTTCTTATTTCTCACTACGCATTTCAATGACTTGAAATAAAAATGTACAATTATCAGTACCTAACCCAAACTGCAGAAATTGTCATTAACTTGAAGAATGACTTTACAGGGAAACAAAATTAACTGTCATAAACCACACTTATTTATAGCATATCTTGATATCATACCATTAGATAGTATTGGTGTTCATTAACATCTCCTTTGTTCCTCAGCTACTGCAAATAGAGAATACTATTACCCCTTCTCCTTTAAAGTTGGATAGATCTATGTGGCCAGATACTTTGAAAAACAAGAGGTGACATAGATCATTGGGGACCAAATGCTTAAGCACTAGTGTTCAATTTTCTATTCTCTTTTTATTTAGTTACTTGTTTACCTGCTCTGAAAAGCCTTAAAACATCATATTGAGATCTACGTAGCACATGATTAATGCAGCCAAAAATCCTGAATCTCTGGCAGAGGTCAGTAGCCATGAAGAGATATCTGAGCCTACAGCAGAGAAATAAAACTGTGCTGCGTTGGTATCCTTATTTCTTGGGTAAAACCTAGTTTAATTTGACTGATACAGTCATTATGATTGGTTCTCCCCACAGTGATTTATAGACTGAATGCTATTTGAATTAAGATGTCAACAGCACTTTGGGGAAACTTGACCAATTTATTTTAAAATTTAAATGGATGAGCAAAGAATTTCTTAAATAAGATGAAAAATGCTAACAAAAAATTATTGATGTATTTGACTATGTTAAAGTTAAGAATATTTCCCTAAAATAAATCTTAAAGTAACTACAAATCCAAACTATAAACAGGAGGTAAGTACTTGCTACATCTATCACTCACGAAAAGATTACTGTCACAAGTATATAATGTGAAATTTTATAAGAAAAGTGCAAAAAAAGAAAGCAGGTATAAACATTAACATTTCATAAAAATGGGAAACACAAAATGAGATAATCAGTCTCACTAATAATTAAGGAAAGGCAAATTGAGACCATAATGAGATGCAATTTTTAAATTGCTCAATGGGATTAATTAAACTCTCTGGGAAAAAAATGAGTGTTGGGTAATTTGTAGTTCAGCTCAGCATATTATAGTTCTGCTGGCGATATAAGTTCATCATCTGCTTTGGAAAACAATTTGGCATTTTTTTTTAATTGAACATGCATATATTCTAGAATTTAACAGCTCAACTCATAAGAAATATGCACATAGATGTTTTCAAGAGTATTCGTAGTAGCACTAATAGCAAAAACTGTCTAGGCACAATCCACAAGTTAGCAACAGAAGAAATGACCAGATTCTGTTCTATTCACACAATGAATGTTAAACAGCAATACAAAAGAATGAGCTTCTGTCACGTCAACCAGCAGGGATAAAACTTTAGAGCACAATGTTGAGTGAAAAAATGCAAGAACCTAGAGATTATTTTTAATATGATGATAATTTTAGGTTTTAAATAGGCAAGATTAAATAATTGTTATAGGGTATGTGTGTAAGAGAAAACAAGACAGCAAAAGAGTGATTAAACACAAAATTCAAAGTGGTGATTGTCTCTGAGGATTGGAGGAATCAAGACAAGGGAGGCATTACATATACAAGTATAAATAATAAGCATCGTTCTAGTTCATGGGTTGAGTGGTAAGTTCAGGAATAAATTAATAATAATGGGCCAAAATTGGATTGATGATGTTATCATGTCTTGAATGAAGGATTATTTTTAATTTAATACTAGGTACCTGAGGTCCAATTAAAAAAATCCCCCTGGTAATTTGAGTGTGTAGCCAAGGTAGAGAATGACTGTACTAAATCAGTCTTTACTATTTATGGCATCATCTGACGATTAGCAGAATAAGAATCTCCTGGGATCTGGTTAGAAATCTGAATCCCAAGCTCCATCTCAGACCAACTGAATTAGGATCTACATTTACCAAGATCCTTAGGTGATCCTTACACATGGTGAATTTTGACAAGTACTGCATCAGATTATCTCTAATATACTTACATATATGTACTTGAAAAGAATTCCAGGCAGAAAAGTGAAGGGGTAAAAACTTTACTTATAAAAGTTTGAATTGTTCTTTAAAAGGATGAATTTTTGAAAAGAAAATTAAACTTCATATTATTTTAAACTACTTGATACATAACAAAATGAATAATTTCAAACAATAAAATAAAACTTTATTTTATGTTACCAACTCAAATAATGAATAAAGGAATTATTGATTAGGAGAGTAGTGATGTTTATGAGTAGAAAGACATTATCTACTCTGAAATACAGAAATTGTACCATGAAATCACATAACCTAACTAGTTCACGTACATACTTAAAGGAGAGTAGGTGAAAAATATAAAATACTTTAAATCAGTGAAACTTCAAGAGTAGGATGACTTTAATCTTACTGATTTATTAGGAACTTTTCCTCAAAATCCAATTTCCTTGTACTGTTTTGATGAACACAAAACAAGAACCTGTCAGTTTTCCATCCCTGTGAATGTGTTGTGTACTTAAACACAAATAAAAGCCACTTGATATCAAGAAACCTGAGAGATAAATAACTTCAGTTAGCTGCCTCAGTTTTAAATGACTTTTTAAGCTAATACTCATTTATCCCAATTTAACTTTTCAAGAGATTTAGGCAACTGCTTTTAGACACTAAAGCCAGGTAAAGTTTTATTTAAAAATATAGTCAGCAATTTCCTATGTTCTCTCAGCTTGTACTGTGGTAGATGTTCCAGAGAGGGTATAAGGATATGTTCATCATAGCTATTGTGGTAAAAATAATAATATTGGGAAAGATAACCTTTTATGATGGAGATAAAGCATACCGCAGTTGAAAAAAGTTTCTAGAAAAGTCAGGGAAGATTGGGAAGATACTGGTTTGAAGAGTCATCTCTGACTCTTCCCCCTTATCTGTCCCACTCTGGAAAGCTACCACCCTGAGGAAGGCAAGCTGGTGAAGTAATCATGTTCCTGAAGTTGAGGGTCCTCACTGGGTGATGGGAGTTGAGAGTCTACATCAAACCAGGAGGCAGCGGCAGAGGGAGCTGGTCTTCCTTTTGCTTGTGTCTTAAATAAAGAGAAAAAGCTTCATGAATCCCTGAGGAGGCCTCAGAAAGCAGGACCCGTGAGGTCCTGTAGAGCAGGGTTACGCCTGCTCACCCCAGAGTTCATCCAGGGTGGTTGCGCTTCATTCTGTTTCTTTGCCGTATTCTCTGGGTGAGAGGACAAGGGGCTGGCACCGGAGGTTGCTCCCCACCTACACTTGAGAACAAACAGTCACTTGCAGCCCCAGAAGGCTGAGAACAAAGATGCTCTTTTCTGTTCCTCCATTCCTAAGAGGAGGGATAGTGATTTACACCTCACATCCTTTCCTGATCATTCATTCACAAGTCACAGGGTTAGAAACTGCTGGGTCACCAGCTGCCTGCTCGTTTGCCACAGTACGAGACACCTTAATGGCCTGATTTGTTCTGGGGTGAAAGGAGCACTAAGTCACTTAAAATCAGGAATAAGTAAAAGCCAAAGCAAATAACACCAGACAGTTCACGTAGAGGACTCAGACCCAGTGATGGAAACTGATACAGACCAAGTGGTTTCCTTAAAAGAACTGATGGGAGAGGTCAAAGAGAACCAGAAGCTGAAACTCACTGAGATGCCACGAAAGCGAGCACACACAGGCACATACCAAAAACGTCTGGGACCAGAAAATAAAAATTTTTAAATGTAAAAGTTAGTAAACAGGATTTCTGTTCCCAGCCACAATGTTATACTAAACATGAGGTTCACTCTACTAGAAAAGCAGTGATCTTCCAGGTTCCCTAAACTTTCTTTGACATCTGCATTTCTCTTTCCCTTGTTGTACATTCCGGTCCAAATCCTTGACAAGTTCTGGATCTCTCATGTATTCGTCATCGGGTCCGTTGCAATCAGCCTATATATGCCTAGTGGTTTTAAATTTTTTTTTTAATTTCAAAACTAAAATTTTTACTTTGAGAACTTTTATTTTTCACCTCATTGCTGATGATTTCGTGGATGTGATACATGCCTCACTCTCTAAGATGATTAACTACACACGTATAAAATAAATATCTGCAAAGGGTCTGAACACATATGAAGGACTCAGTAAATGTTGGCCACCTCTACTATTATGACTCCTGCCACCACTGTTACCACGGTTGTGATACGTATTTTAAAGTCCAGGTGTCCTTATGCCATTAAATTGTTCTTGGGTACCAGTTTTACCTGTTGTAGAAAAAAATTTTTTTCACTTATTCACGTGTTGAGTCTCCTCAGTTGTTTTAATTTTTTTGGTTGTGTGCTCTTAGGGACCGTACCACGTGTCATGAATTCTGGCTCATTTTCAGAAAAGCTAAGAAAGGGGAAATGCGCAGCCCCCAGTGCTGACCTTCCAAGCTACCTTCAAATTGCGGAATCTTCCTTCCTGTTTCTCACGAATGTTGCCTGACACGACTCAGCACTGCCTCCCTAGACTGAGATCCCTCACTCTATGGTCCTGCTTAGAAAGTAACTCCAGGAATTCACCTTCCCCTTGCCCAATCCCATCCTAGCTCATCTTGCTCTGTCTAGTTCTTACAGGCATAGTACGTTCTGGGAACTGCTTTTGCTCTTGGTGCTGTGGACTAAAGTTGTGTTTCACCCAAATCTATATGTTGGAGCCCTAATCCCCCAATGTAGAGGTATTGGGAGATGGGGTCTTTGGGAGGTATTTAGGGTTAGATGAGGTCATGAGGGTGGAGCTCCTGTGATGGTGTTTGTGCCCTTACAAGCAGAGGAAGAAAGAGAGGTCTTTCTCTCTGTTACATGAAACATAGTGAGAAGGCAGCCATCTTCCAGCCGCAGGGGGTCCTCAGCAAAACCCAAACATGCTGGCACCCAGATCTCTCATGTCCAGCCTCCAGAACGTGTGAAAATAGAACTCTGTGGTGTGAGCCACTCAGCCCATGGCCTTCTATTTTGGCAGCCTGAGCTGACTAAAACACTTGTCCTTGAAATGTTTTATTTCTTATTATCAAGGTATTTCTTTTCTTTTCTTTTTTTAGGAATTTGGAGGGCAACAGAAAACTAGTAGCCTCTTTTCAGGAGGCTGGTTTTGAGAGATTCAGAGTGGAACTTCCAATAATTTTTAAAATGAAATACTCATTCTGGCCAAGGGAAAGTACAGAGGCATTCCAACACATTTCATACCTTGTGGCTACTTTAACATATTATCAGTACGATTTTTTTAATCAATAAATTGAAGAAGAGATATATAACTATATGAACATACACACAAAGACATTAATGGAGTTTTTCAGTAATTCTTAATGACAATTTAAATAAAATGGAAAAAAATATTCATAGCAGTCAACTTTTACTAAGATACATATTGTAGTAACAAACAACTGTGACTTCTCCGTGGTAATAAAAGTTAATTTCTTTCTCATATTCCATTGTACTGTTGACAGGTTGTTGTTCAACTTCTCTCTTCAACTCTGCTTCACATATCTTCTCCATTTAACGATCTGGGCAAAGAAGCAGCCCTGATCGTGAATACACTGTCCTTATGTCAGAGGGAAAAACGAATCTTGGCAGAATCTTGCATTGATATGAGGTTGTATTTGGACACTGTGTACCATAGTTTCTGCTCATCCTCTCTTAACCAGAGCAAGTCACAGAGCCAAGACCAAAGTCCACAGAGCAGGGATATAAGTCTTTCCACAAGGAGGCACTGCAAGTCAAATTACAATGGACAGGGAAGTAGAATCCTTCTCTGGCAAAGGAAATGACCAACTGGGAACAATACTTCATGCTGTCACAGTGGGTGGGTGACCAGTTTAAACCTGAGTAAGTTTCATATGCAAAGCTTTTCAGCATACCTGATATTTGAATGCTAATGCTACTTTTCTAAAAAAGCCTGAGTAAAACCAGAATAGATACAATCAGCATTATTAGTCGCTAACATTTCAAGGGAAGAAAATTAGTCAATTTAAATAGTCAAAAAGAAGACACACCTTGGTGGTGGTTTGAAAATGGTATTATTCAATATTTAGAAAACCCACCAGTCTCTATTATTAGAAAGATGAGATTTAGATTAAGCAGAGGGATAGAGAAGAGGGAGAGACAGAGAAAAACATGGAAGCATGGTGAATTCATTAAAATATTTTTTCTAAAACAGTTGGTAATGGAAAAACAACAAAATCTGTCTTACACTGTGGTGGGAAAATCCATACAATAACTAGGAATAAAAAAAAATAAATTAAAAAAAGCAAGATCAACTAAAAAAGTACAAAAAAGTTCAACTTAATGCAAGACCTGAAGACAAGGTAAAATACAAAGCTTTTAGGTAAAAAGATTTAATGGCACAAAAATATTAATACTTCTAAAAATGAAATGAATTTAGTAGTATTCAAATTAGAATCCTAGTTTTTTCTAGAGAAATATATTTTAAATTTCATATGGTTCTAATGACACAGTGCACACTAATTTTCCTTTTACCTCATTGGTTACTCCTTTTTTATATCTTTATAGTTTTCTATTAATTATTTAATTCCTAATCTTTTTGTAAATATGCTGTAGGACCTGTGTTACTCTTGCTTCATTCTTTTTCTAAATGACGTCGTCATTCTTAGCACTTTAACCACCATACAATGCCAATAATTCTCAAATCTGCAGTTGCAATATTATTATGTTCTTTTATGTTTAGACAAGTAACTCTAGTGAATTGATTGACATATCCACTTATATATTTCATAATAATTTTAAACCTCATCTGTCAAAAACTTAACTCCTAATTTCTTTATGCACTTTGTCCATTCTATTGGCTTCTTCAGATCAGCTTTGCTGGTAGTGAGACAAGAAGGAGGCAGGGCACAGCCATTCAAGGAACGCTACAGCAATTAACATCAAAATGGTGAAAGATTCAACCCCCAGTAGGCCTTGAGGCTCAAGATGGTGGGAGATTTAACTGCTAGGAGACCTTGAGCTTCATTATATGCTTACGGTAATATATTAGCATGATGAATAACACACCCACAGGCACCATGGCAGTCCTGAGGCTAGCCACAAAAGGTCAGAGAGTGGGAAGTGGCCAACTTCCTGGGAATCCCAGCCCCTTCCCCAGACTAGATAGACTGGTCCTTCCACTTATTTGCATATGAAGCTACCAGAGCCCATAAGAATGGGTAACACTGCCCCCTCAAGTCCTCTCTCTCTCTCTGTTCTGAGATGGCCCACACTCTGTCTATGGAGTGTGTACCTACTTTTAATCTGAGCACCCAACCCCCACACTTCGTGGCCTTTCTCTTGCCTTTCAAGGTATCTCTATCAATAAATCTACCTTTACTCAACTATGGCTTGCTCTTGAATTCTTTGCTGTGCAAAGCCAAGGACCCACACTTGGCGGGGCACGTCCCAGGGGTTCAACCAAAGCCTTGGACACGGCCCTCCTCATGCCCACATCCGTCTTTCCTGCATCAGTAGCAGCCCCAAACTGGAAACAGCTTGGTCCAGCAACAGGTGAATGAATAAAGTATTATTTATCTATACACTGAAGGCTCTTCAACAATAAAAAGGACTGAACTATTGACACGTGCACTGACATGGATAAACCTCAAAGTAATTGTATTGAATGAAAGAAGCCAGATCAAAAAAGTGTACATATTCTACGACAGCATTTATACAGAATTGTAGAAAATGCAAACCAATTTCTTATGACAGAAGCATATCAATGATTGCCTGGGCATAGATATTTGTGGGAGGGAAGGATTACAGAGGGGCGTGAGGAAAACTCGGGATGTGATAGATATGGTTCTAAGGTTTACACATATGTTGAAACTTACCAAACTGTATACTTTTGAATGTGTGAAGTTTAGTGCATGTCCATTTTACTGCATAATAAGATGATAATAAAAATCTGCACTTCCTACTACCTAAATCTTTCTTCCTTTAGTTTCGAGCATAGACAATTTCTTTCCTATGCCTTCTCCTTTGTCAGTGCTGTTCCTTCTGCCTTGAAACTGCCTCTCCTTGCTTTTTATATAGTTGGATGCTTCACAGCTTTTCAGGGCACATACATTATCACTGTGGTCTCTGCAAATCACAGGGCCTCGTGATAATGCAGAGAAAGAATGGATCCTAGAAATAAGTCTCCACTTCCAAGGAGAGAAAACCTGCATGTCAGCCTGTCCCTCCAACACTGAAAAATGTAAATGGACGCCATTTTATTGTTTATAGAATATAATGTAAATTTCCTGAAGGCACTTCATTCTTTGAAACACAGCCTAGCAAAACAGAGAAGTTGTAAAATCTGTGGAATGCAACACTTACCAAGTTTTAGTCTGTAAAGTTTACTGGTGGAAAAGCAACAGCAGCACGATGGTGAATGTTTAACAAAACCAGACCTTTGTACATAGTTCTGACATAAAAAGATGGTTGTTACTTTTGTTTGTTAGCAAGTCAGATGAAAGGCAAGCAATTAAGGCCTATGTAAGAAATTCACCCATTTGTCAGTGAAAGGAGTGATTTCTTTGCTGAGTTCGATAAAGTGTTCTTAAAGAACGTCTCCTCAATTTTGTGTGTTAGTCACAATGTAATGTTACAGATGCAACATATGTTTTTAAGTTTCTTTTAAATTTTTATTTATTTATTTGGCAGGGTAGATAATTCGGTTTATTTATTTATTTATTTTTAGAAGAGGTACTGGGGATTGAACCCAGGACTTCATGTGTGCTAAGCATGTGCTCCACCACTGAGCTATACCCTCCCCCCGGCAATACATTTTAAAATTTAATCTGCATTATTAACGTTTTACTTCTTAAATTAAGACGGTCAGAAAGGCAATAAATCAAGCACTGATTTTTAGTTTCTTCTGATTTCCATAGTGTAAATGCTCCCTCTCTGACCAAGTTCAAGCCAGCAATGTGACGTCACTGAAAGCAGAGCTTGGAAGAGGCGACAAGCAACGCACCACAGTGTATGTCCACCATGTAGTAAAAGAGAGCAAAATAACTTAAAGGCAATGCATTTTGAATATTTATTTTTCTTTTTAATGTAATTGAATAAAATTTAAGTTTTAATAATGACCACATTTAACTACCGACTCACAATACTCCTCAGAATTTAACAGTAAACATTCATGAGCTGGTGTGAACCAGCTTGGCACTGAAAAAAACCATTCATTACTCTTCTTTTTAAATTACCTTCTACAGAAAGTGTGTTTAGACTTATTCTGGTTTTGCACACGGGGTGAGGCTAGGCATTGCTCTTCCTGTTTTCCTCATATTAAAGAGTAGTATTATCAGACATCTAGACAATTATATCAGATGATTTCAGCGGTAAGGAACAAAAGCCTGGCTACAGTGACCTAGACAAATGGGGGTTTAGTTGGTCTCACGTAACCAAAGGTCAGGAATTAGGCAGCCAGCACTGATGCAGTGGCTCAACACTGATGTTGTGGACCCAGGCTCCTCCCGTCTTTGGGATCTGCCATCTTAAGTGTATCTGCTATATCATCATGATCTCAGCTTAATTGCTATACTTCCAGGGAAGTCTTCACTCCCACAAAAGAATGCAGGTAAAAGACGAAGACTTGCCAATGGTTTTTTAAGTCTTTCTTTTTCTGAAAAGCTGAAGATTTTCCAAACCCCACAGAGACAACCACTTACCTCTTTGACCTGAACATCAATGTGGTGATGCTATTTTCCATGCATAACAAAGAAAATCTTTTTTTTTTTTTCTCCTTTATGTTCTGGCTACTGCTTCCCCTTCCAGCTTTTCTACTCACCAATTCTCTATCAGAGGATTTGGGGAAGAAGTTATAGTGAAGGGAAGGGTAAATTGAGACCTGAGATGATCTCATTCAGAAAGATCTTTGCCCATTTCCCTTTCCAGTTGTCTTCCTCTAAATTCCTTCAGGACATCCTCTTTGTCGCTATCTAAAATTGAAAATTGTGAGACTTGAGTTGACAATGAAAGAGTGGGAAGCACTTTAAAATTCCTGGCCAGACTGTGTTTGTGGCGTCTCTATCACAAGTCTTCTAACAGTGCTTTCATTTCATGATGCAAAATCTCTGTGTCAGACCATTTCCCCAAATTCTCACCTAATCAGCATGCCACGTCAGTGGTATTGGAATCGCAAATAAGTTCTGGGCCATTTTGGTCCTTTTGCTAACAAAAAATTAAGTCAACTTCAATTGATTTTTTTTTTTTTAGCATACTGTAGACAGCTTATCCAGATGATTACCTGAATTGACTAAATGGTTTGCACTTCTGTAGTTGCAGTAACTGTCTAAAATGGGTAATAAGATCAAAGCTGCAATTAACATGCAAAGAAGGGATGTAGGATAAATCATAAGCAGCTTATTTTTAAAATTATTCTGTGCATTACAAGGAGAAAGGAAAGTAGCATTAAGTGAACCCCATTATGTATTAGGCACTTTGATATGTTATGTATGGACCCTATCTTCTCCATATAAATGACCTTTAACATAAGAATTATTATCTTCATTTTACAGATGAGTAGTTAGATATTATAGAAAAATAAGAAATGATGAAATCACACAGCTATTCCAAGATTGAAGTTATAATTCAGGCATTTGAGTCACTATAGATGCTTCTCTTTCCACTGCAAGCTTCTCAAAATGAAGAACTTATTTTCATATTATCTGGAAGTAAAGAAAATTTTGGTTATTTCTCTCCCTCCTGATTGGTCCATTTCTACAAATTTGTTCCTAATTAGTCAACATTATACCTTATTTGCATATGATGTTGCAAAGTGTAAACTGGCAGCCTATAAAAGCCTGTGTAAACTTACAGATGGGGTCCAGAGCTTGGAGTGTTAACTCCTCTGGGCCCACTGGCGTAATAAACCTGAGTTCTCCAACTCTCCTAGTGCTGCTTGGTCTCTCTCCTGAATCCTGGTTGCTGTCACATCTGAGCTGTAACACTGAGCTGTCCCACACTTTTCTGCAACATTTTCATTTCTGAAATTGAGCTATCACCATTTGAAAGACAAAGCTTTTGCTATTGTTACAAACAGAAAGCCATCAGTTAGAAAACTCAAAATCTTAAACATGTTTGTTGAACACAAATGCTACATTTGTGTTCTGAACTAGGAGCCTCAAACAATAATGTGGTTTTATTAGGCAGACTGACTCACACTGAAAATGAACAGCTAAATGAAAATGTACTTACATTTTGTAATTTGAATTCATAATTATTTGTTGTTTCTAAAATTATGCCCAAGACAGCTTAAATTGATTGTGCCTGCATTTGCTGTGTCTTTCTTTCAATTCTCTGTACTGACTGAAAATCAGAGTACGATCATGTAGAAGGTAGTAAATTATCACCAAGAAAACAAAAGCATGAGTAGAATACAGATGAATGATGTTGCAGATTCATTTGCCTTATGCAGTCACCAGCTGCTATTTTCTTTAACCTTCCAAATATAGTCATTTTTTATTAATAACTTTGGAAGCCAAAAAGCATATTTCTGTACTTCTCTTATTTGCAACTTAAAAATTTATGCTTCAAAACACTGTAAGGTTTCTGTATAAATAGTAATAGCAACTGCAGCATTTACTTCTACTTCGTAAGTTTATATTTTCAAGGCTTTCCTCTCTGACAGCACAAATATTTTAGAACATTTTAATGCCATTCATTCTCTTTTCCTATAGAGAATGAAGTTAATAAAATGCAAAATAAGCTATCATGTTTTTGTATTCATGTCTTCAAATCCAAGGCAATGCTAACAGATTTTCAAGACAGGGGTTGAGTCAAATAATTTGAAAAATATTAAGTTAAAGATAAATGGATATCTTTCTTAAAGGATTTCTCACACTCATAATGTGAGGTTGTACAATGTTAAGTCCTAGAATGAAGATTTAGCAGATTGTGTCACAAAATTATTCAATCATAGAATTCTCTTAACATCTGCAAGACTAGTTTTTTTAAGAGAAATCATTTACAAAAGCAGAGTATGAAGATTAGTCATAGCAGTGAGGAAGCAATGAAGAGATCTAAGGAATGTGGATCAAGATGGCTGAGTAGAAGGGCATGGAACTCACCTCCCCCATGTACACATCAGAAATACATCTACATGTAGAACAGTTCTCACTGAGAACTGACTGGAAACTGACAGAAAGGCTCCTGAACAACCAGGGCTGTGAGAAAGATCTACACATAATCAGGTAGGAAGTGGAGAAAACGAATTGGGTAAGGGCCTGTGCCCTGGGAGGGAACTCGGAGGAAAAGAGAGAATACATGGGTGGAGATCTGCCCGGGGGTGGGGGCAGGAAAGCAAGAGTCACAGAGTGGGCTTCACCCATCCTGGAGTCTTCCATGGGAGACGAGCTGGGTTGTCTGCTTGGAGGACTGCTGGGATTAACAGGAGGGCTGTGGGAAGCCTAGACTTTGCGCGCACGCACACACACACACACACACACACACACACACACACACACACACACGCACACTGGCTTGCCCTCAAGGCAGGGTGGAGAGGGTGGTCAAAGGACTGCTCTAGTGGCTGCCAGGTTTCCCATGACCTCCTTGGCACAAGCCCCACCCTTGACCGAGCAAACGCTGCAGCCCTGGTTACTCCATGTCACAGTGTAACATAGGATCTAGCTGCCATGAATGGGGAGGAAACCCAGCCATAGGATGCAGAGGCCACATGGCCCCAGGTGGAGCCTGGGTGGAGCGGTGCCTGCCATGGTTGGCACTTCTTCAAGCATCACCTCAGAAGTGGCCCAAAACTCTGGCAGTGGCTGCTTCACCACTGTTCATGCCCTGAATTACGCTGAGATTCCACATGGCCCCACTTGCCCTATGGTAAGACTCCACAGCAGAGAGGAGCGGTGGAGGCTGTGGGCAGTGATGAGATGTGAAGGACAAAGGGGACTTGCACCTGAGACTCCATCTGAGCAGAGTGAGGGGAACAACTGGGCGCCCGAATAGGCAGCACGTCAGAGACAGCTCAGAATTCTGTCTGGGGCCAACACAAGATGAGCCCACAGGGGTCCCTTGCTTACACACGCCCTCCCCTCTGGGGCAAGAGTTCAGGTGCTAGGAGAGGAGAAAATGTACACTTGAAGGGAACAGAGCCAGCCCAGGTCCAACCCTCAGGGCTTCTGACACAGCAACTTGGGATCAGACCCCACATCCAATATGGCAGTGACAGCCACTGAGGAGAGGGGAAGTCCTGCATCACACCCAGTTCCAGCTCTAGCCCCTCTATCTCCAGCCTCATCTCCTACCAGGTGATAGCTGCCAGCATGCCCTGAGGAAAGACATGACTGAACACATGTCAAATCCAGCTTCCCCACCAAAACCACTGGGCACATGCAGGAATGCTTTCCCATAAAAACACACTTTCAAGACTGCAATAGGTAAAATTTTCAATTAAATTCATAGAGGCAGAGAAAGTTAAGCAAAATAAAAATGCAGAGGAACTGCTCTTAACTGAAAGAGCAAGAGAAAATCTCTAAAAAATAATCAGACAAAAATAAACAATTTACCAGATAAAGAATGCAAAGCACTGATAATAAAAATGTTAACAAGATTAGAGAAAAGAATAGATGAACACAGTGAGAATTTTAAGAAGAAAGTAGAAAATATAAAAAGAGACTCAATAATAAATGAAGAATTCAAGAATGAAATTTAAAAAAAAACACTAGAAGGAATGAATGACTAAGGTGATACAGAAGAACATGTATGTGATCTCGAAGATAGTATAATGGAAATCACCCAATCAGAACTGCAAAAAGAAAAACAATTGTTAAAAAATGAAAAGAATTTAAGAGATCTCTGAGATAAGGGAACAGATAACCAGGTATAGGAAGCACCAAAGGTCCAAAATAAGATGAACCCCAACAGGTCAACATCAGACATCACAATGACTTTATAAAGGGTAATTCTGTATGAATTTGGTGCAGTTGGACATGCAAATAATGGGAGAATTGCTGTCTATGTGAATGTATTATTTTAATTCATCTAAAGAGGCCACAGAGTTCTAATAAAGAAACTGCCCACTATCATACTGCCATCATTTGGCACAAATTATTTTCATGAAAATTAAGACAAAGAAAGAGTAAGAAAAGAAATAAATTTTAAACGGCTGATATAAAGGGATATTAGAATTTAAGTTTGAGTTTGTTGATGTATCCCTCAAATTATTTACTTTTTCTTTTACTATATGTACTGTGTACTAGACATATTACTTCTTAATCAGTTAATAATAAAAGACAAATTTTCTGGGGCAGATAAACAGAGACTAGTTAACATGTTTTTTGAATATGTATGCTTTAGATATACAGAGATGTTTCTGTAAAGTGGGATGAGGTATTTTATGTCATAGGCACCCAAAATTTTAATCAACTTATATATCACTTTATTTCATATGTAAGATATATAGCACTGTAATTTTCTTTTGAATCTGCGTTACTTTTGTACTGAACCTGCACCATTTTTGTCCTTGTCTGAACTGTATGGTAGCCATATAACAACTATGATAGTAACAGATGGACAGATCAATGTTAATTGTAGCTGTTGCTCCAAGAATGATAAATTTAAATTATTTATGAGTTCACTGTGATTTGTAGGGCAAGAACAGACCATTTATTAGCTGGCTGTCCTTTCTGTAATTTAAATCTGAAAAGTGATACAGTTTTGAGTTCAAAGAATTACTGATGTCAGATGCTATATACATTTGTTTCCTCTTATTGCACACTAGTATATTCAGTAATAATAACCTTGTCCAGGGGACACAGTTTCAAGAGACCTTGAAAATGTCCTCTGGTGAGGATGGTCCAATATCTTGAGACCTAATATCTCTTCAAAATAAAGTGAAAGGAGTAATTATTAAAAAGAGAAATAGAGCTTAAAAATAAAGAAACATTAAGAAAGAAAAATGCCGTATGATATTGCTTATATGTGGAATCTAAAAAAAATGGGGACACGAACTCATTATTATTTATAACTTAGAAAATTGATTTCTTGAATAGGCATAAGCACATCTGATTGTCCTTTATGATTGGATTTCTGCATTCTGTTGATTCTTATTTTGTGGTTGGCTTTATTCCTTTGATGACTATGTAAGTTTAAAAAGTTAAAGCTCTAAACTCTTCTTAGAAAGAATGAACAGTACATATATGTAAATTTTTTAAAATATGTGCATTATATTATATATATGGATTTACATGTATTATATTATATATGTGCAGTCAAATTGTATCAAGTTTACCTAATAAAACCAGAAACTGAAAAAAAGACACTGGGAAAAAATAAATGAAAAAAGAAACATTTTAAAACTAAAATGGGATTCTAAAATAGAAAACATTTAAAATGACAGACTTGATCATTTATTTTTTTTAAAAAATGATCAATCATATTTGAAAATGACTGATAAAGCCTCTTTTAAAAATTACAGAAATTAATTGTTTCCCAATTCAAGTCACAGTGTGACTCTTACAGCTGGCAATTGCCAGACTTTGTAGAATATGACAAATTGGTGTTACTGTCAATGACTTAAAAAATTGATAAATACAGACTGCGTAGGCAGTAATTAAATAGTAGTGTTCCAGAAAAACAAACTGATGCACACATACAAAGACATAACTTCAGTCTTCGTGGTTGCAGAGTGGAAGCTAAAAACAAAGAAGCTTCCTGCATCTGGCCTGCCACTAATTGTCTACATGTCCTCGGACAAACTATTTAAGCCTCAAAATCTCAACTTCCTTCTCTGAACAATGAGAAGATTAACTCTTAAGATCTCTGCCAATAATCAAATTCTCCCATTCTGCAATAGTATTGAAAGAGATCTCTTTTTCTCTCACCTCCTCTTTCTCTCCCTTTCTTTCTCTTTTTCCCCCATCAGGCTTTCTTCTTTCTTCCTTCTTCATTTGTATTTGTGTGTGCACCTGTGTGTTGTGTTTTTGTATGTGTATGTGTACACACATAGAGGCAGAGAGAAATTTTTCTATCATCTCTCTATCCATCCATCTATCGTCTACCCATCTATACATAAACACATGCACACACACAGAGAGAAACTAAATATACATGTTTCATTATGATATCCATGTATAATTTTAAACAGATTTTTAAAATATGGAAATGTTTTGAGCTATAATAAATTTAAAAGTAGTTTTCTTCTTAACTGTAAAAGATAGAAGGATAGGTAGAATGTTTTTCTTTGATTTTTATAAAGTTTCTTATTATTAATAGAACAGGTGATTAATGATCCAAAATAGAAAGAACTTGGAATCCTTTCAATCCTGGCTAAGCAATTTAATTGGATTAAAAATAGGGTAGGTTAGTAGAGATATACATATACTAGTTCTAAATCACAAGCACGCTTGCATCTGCTTTTATGAATGGCCTATTTAAATCACAGTTCATTAAAAATACGGAAAGTACATTCTTATCCTTTCCTTTTTTTCTTAATTTAAATACTTTGATATCAAATTGGCTAATGAAACTTGCTTAATCCCATTTAGTATGACAAAAGGAAGTGTCCAGGAGAAGCACTGTTAGGATTTGCTTTTCAGTAGAAATAAGTCCTAGAGATCATGCTGCTATCTATTATTCTCAGCTTTATGCAAGGATATTTGCATTATGATTAACTTCTTATTTATTGTGTTCCTACCTACAACTGCTGATTATGACCTTTAATTTATTTTCACTGTTAGTGGCGACAGAAATGATTACAACTTCAGTTACAGGTTAGAGTAGTCACAACTAGAAATGCGCATACATGTGCATGTGTATGTATGTGTGTTTGAGACACATGTGTACATTCATTAAATAACTGATCTTCTGTTGCTTACATTGTTGCCCCAGCTTACTTTTAACTCATAAGCCTGTCACTTGGTCATTATTAAATGGAATGAATCTTACTAAGACTCTGCAAGACCTTGAATTGAAAATGGCTATTTGCAACTTTTTGCCCTCACTTCAGAGCAGTAAGTATATTTTTCATATTTGCCTAGGACAGAGATCTTAAATAAGTATGTGTTGAATAAATAATAATAAGAAAAGAACATTTAGAATGTGAGATAACACATTTTTCTAAATAGTAAAAAGAAAGGGATTTGAATAATGTAGCTATTAAACTATGAAGATTACTATAGTTTTGGATCATGCTTCCTTTATTTTAAAAGACATTTTTTTAAAAATCCTACAAACTATATAAGAAAATAGAAAACAACAAAACTGCAAAACTTTTTTTTTCTAGTGAACAATCTGTTTAATGAGTATCCAGCCAATGTGTTTAGTCACAGTTTATTCTAGAAATCATAAAATATTTGCAGATCCTTCTTTCTTTACTTTTCATTCAACTTCTGGTATGTGTTTCAGTCATTCAGCATTTAGTAAATACCTATCATATACCAGGCATTAAAGAAAGAGACAAAGTTTAGTCCATTCCCTCAAGAAGTAAATATTTTTTCTAATGAAAAAAATTTAAGGGTATGTACAATCATAAATAAAACTACATATTAGGATCATTTTAAAGTAAAATCTGTAAACAATGAAGCTTTTAAAATATTTTATAAGTAACAGTACAAGTGAGCTGTATTTATCTAAAAGCATACTTACTCACGCTAATTTAGCTCCTGAATCCCCATAATGCACTAAATACTGCTTCATGTCCTAGAAATAAGGCCCAGGTAATGGAGAGGACTGGATATGGCAGAGGAGAACTATCCCATTATGTATTCTCTGCATACATATTTAGGCAACATCTGTATCAGTTGATAAAATACACCTTGCTTTACTAAAAAGAGATCCCCAATTGAAACCACTGGGTGTAGGTAGACTATAGGAGCCTATTAGAATCAAAGAATGAAGTTTCCAAGCTTATATCCTCTACAGGTTCTAAAAATTTCATCTTCTAAGGATCGACTTACCCAGCTATTCCTCTCCAATTGAACTTTTACTCTGAGTTGGTCTTTCTAGCCACATTCACTCTTGAAGCTCTTCATCCACTCCACTGCCTGGTGAGCTTTCCAAAACGCAGGTCTAATCAGTGCATTTCTCTGCCACGTCCTCCCATTTCTCCTCACCATCCAAGGAGATCACCAAGCTCCCCTGCAAAGTAGATTAGGCCCTTCGCAATTTAGAGCCTTAATTCTTCTTTGAATCTTTCTTCTGGAACCACATTGCAAACTTTCTCAACATTGAGTTATTTGTCGTTTGATTCCTTTTGGCTTCCCCACGTTCCTCCCTTGCTGGAATGCACGGGCTCTGTCTCCTTGGTCTAGTAACCTGCTCATTCTCTCTACACCCTCTCCCCCTTCACCTTGTTCTTCTTACTTTCAAGGAAGAATTATTAAATACCACCTTAATCTTAACCACTGTGCTAGGATTGGAGGAAATAGATGCTTAAAACACATTTTCTGTACTTTGTGGACTATTAGGGGAAATAAGCAAGTAAGATAATAATTATTGGATTATGGAAAAGTTATAAAAGCAGCATGATAAAATGGTATATGAGTTCAGAAAATGTTTAAATATTCATAGAATGTTTACAGGATGAGTCATTGACTTAATATTTAAAAGAATAATGAGACATATGGTGAGAGACGCCTAGCTGTTTTTCTGGGCTAAGAAATGGGAAAAATAGATTGAAAGTCAGTCATTTCATATGAAGATCTTTGAATTGCCTCCCTCTTTCAAGTCCATGTCTTCCTCTAGCCTGTGAGTTATCTAGCCATCCAGTTCTATCAGGATTGGAGGGTAACCTGACTCCCCTCTCACATGTATTTTCACGTAGAACTAAACTTAACTTTTTCTCCGTTTCTTTGCTTCATCCTTATTCATTCCCTCATGAACTATGGGCCCTATAGAATTTTTTAATTTATTTTATTTGCTGATGATATTACTATCATTAAATTCTTTCTGAGGTTCACTTGAGTTTGGGTGAGCTTATGTTTCCCCAATGTAAGTATCTACACAATTTATTGTTTTCCTTTTCCCTCATTTATATGGATGCACTAAGTTAAATGAGAGGTTTAAATTGCATAAGCACTCTCATATTGTTCCTCAAAGTATTTTTGGTGTGTATGGATGAGTTATTTGTAGTGGTTTCCAAAATTTAACATGCATCATAATCACCTGGAGAGCTTTTTCAAATACAAATGGCTGGCTCCCTCTCCCAGAGTTTCTGATTCAGTTTGTCTGGGAAGAGACTAAGAATCTGAGTTTCTAGCTCTGTTTCTACCACCTTGGGGATCACACTTTGAGAAACACTGCACTAGAGGAATACTGTATTGGAATGGAAATTTTCAAATTCTAAAATAGTAAGATTCTAAAATTAGTTTAACTCCTATGCCAATAAAGTAATTATAATGAGCATATAAGTGACAGTAGTTGAAAATGAATAGAATAAATATACTTCATAAAAGGATTATTTGTGAATTGAAAATGATGGCTATCATGATAGTACGTCTAATTTGGAATGGTGGAGGGTTTTTCTAAATAAGACTTTATTTATTTATTTTTTTAAAATCTTATCTCCTCAGACTGATTAGATCTAGCAATATGTTTATTTTTCTTGTTACAATATGAACTATAAATCCCATAATCTTAGTAAGAAGGACTTGAATTTTTCTAGCCAAAATTAGCCAATAAAGAAAGAAAAAAAATATGAGTGAAAAAAATAGGAATACAAAATTGATGCTCTTGAAAATCTCTAGTCTACATAAGCTTGTTTCATTCACTTTTCTGATCTTAAGATGGTGATTAATTTCTCTGGGAAATGGATGAAGGTGGTCCAACTTTACAAACTTTAATTTGTCATATGAATATATTTTTAGGGCATAATATAAAACAAAATGAATATAGTTAACAATACTGCATTGTACATTTGAAAACGACATAAGGGAATAAATCTTAAAAGTTTCCACTACAAAAAAAATTGTAATTATGTGAAGTGATCAATGTGTTAACTAACCTCATTGTGGTAGTCATTTCATAATATATATACATATCAAATCACTACATAATACACCTTAAAATTATACAGTATCATATTTCAGTTATATCTCAACAAAGATAGAAAAATGGGAAAATGGCATAACAAGTCTAATCAAAAATGAGAAAATAAAGATATGTAGACTTACCTGAGACCAAGTCCTTGATTTAGTCTTTGATCCATACAGCATGTGGGATTTGGACAAGGGCTGTATTTGTTGGGGAAGCTAAGAAAATATTAGTATATTTTTAACAGATTAATTTTGTGATAGTCTCACTTAACCCATAATGTAACTAGTACCCAATGTGCTAGTACATTAAATGCTAGTATTAATTTGATTGATTTTAACAAAGCTGATAATACTAATATTGAAGACCAACTATTTTAGCAGATTATAATAAATCCTCCAAAGATATTACCATTTGCTATTCCACTAAAATGTTCTAAAGTATTTTATATGTATAAATAATTTAAAGAATTACACAATGAGACTGTTATGTAAAAATACACATTAAAAATACAGAATCATTCAAGTATATCTGAAGTGTGTCATCTCATGAGTAACTTAGTTCTTTCATTGAGTATGACATTTCTACTTTTATCACAAATAATCACTTGGTTTTCTATTTATGCTCAGCAATGAATAAGACAGAATATTAACGCAACAATTTAACGTTTGTTAAGATGGGTTTTTGCTTCAAACTCCTGGCTTTTTGAAGCAACGATTTCTCTCACTTTATTCATGAAGTGACACACACATGAATACAACTTGTATTTTCCCAAGGGGCAAACTTTCCTTCCGTGAATATATACATGATAGTCAAATTAGAAAAGGATTACGTCTGTGGCAGCAATACTTTTCTGAGAACCTGATTTTCTCTCAGAAAAGTTAAATCCAGAGAAACGTGTGGATGTTTGTTGCTGCTTGTAATAGAAGCTTGTAATAGACTTTCATTGCCTAGAAATCCAGTTTAACAGCAAACTGAATCTAGTTTTATTTCACGTTTTTTCTTACTTTTCTTTGAATTGGCAAAGGAAATGGAAATAAACAGCATAACTACATGTGATTTCATGAAATATAGGACTGCTCAATGTCAGCCAACCTGGCATGTAAAGTTAGAGCTGCTCTCATTAAATGTTTCATTTAGGGGATGAGTTGTGAGCCAATTGATATGTCAAGGGGATATTAGAGAATATTTAGTACAACTTAATGATTTTAAATATAATGACCCAGAGAAATGAAGTCATTTCACTCCTCATTTAATACTTTTGTACCTTACCATGATCACCATTTGTCTTACGTTGTCAGTACTTTTGAATATTTGTTAATCATAAAATGATTAACATGTTCTTGAAATCTGTTTTTGAAACTGCTAAGGTTAGTCTCAATTATGTGATTTTCACAGAGGCTTCAGAGTTTCTGTAACAAAATGGGATCTTGAAACCTTGCAATATTGTTCTCTGTGGAAATAAAGTTCTCATAAATTGCTTTTATTTCCAGTAAGAACCAACCTAGGGGATCTGAAGGAAGGTGAGCATGATGTACCACGATATTCAAATGAGTAATAAAGTACAGATACTGACGACAGCATATGTAAATCCTTCTCAGCCTGTGAAGGTTCATCACCTAGTGAGTGGAAAGCCATCTGTAAGGGCTTCAGAGGGCGAAGACTAACCCCAAGAGTGCCGTTAATTCTCTAGGGTTCTATGGTTTGGGGACTCCATGAGCCCCAGTGAGAACACCTGTAAAAGGAGGTGAATGGATTCATTAGATGACAAAAAAGACATGTCCTTCTCTAAATTCCTTCATGGGATTTGAGAAACAGGGTACTACGCTGACTCTTCATCCCCAATTTTACAAGCTTTAGCCGTGTCTTTGAAGGAGATCCATTTTCCTACTTCATCTGTCATTTCACATATTTAAGACTGAATTCTTTGTAATGCTCGGGTGTATACATTCAGTCGTTTAAAGATGAGGATCATGTGTGAGATATCAGTTTTTCCTTCCATTAAATTTAGGCACGCTGTAGTAACTCTAAATTAGAGAAAATGTCTTTACTATGGCAGGTTATCGGATCATCATTTGTAGATGTGGCCTCATTCTACTGGGATTTATTTGCACGATGAATCTTCAACTCTTTGTTAATATAACAAGCATCAGCAATTAAGCATTGGGGTGTGCTGGCCCAGTTAAATATTGTTCAGTTCACTCATTTCTCACATCTGTCACAGCCAAACTTTTAGTTAGTATTAGCCCATTTTTAACAGAATTCTAACTGCTGCAATTTTTGCTCTAAAGATAAGCAATTTAGGGCCCTCAGGACAAGCTGAGGCATAAAATGCCCATTTGTTTATCTCCATATAGTTCAGCTTTTCTTTAATTAAGTAGCAAAAGTAAATTTCAATAAAATCTATGTAAAATGCTCGTATATGCTGTTATTTCCCTTGTGTGAATTAAACTTGTTCAGCAAATCTAGGGGAAAATTTTGGTTCATAATTTGGGCAATTTTTGCCTTGTATAATTATTTTCATTCTATAAAGGCCACAAAAGTTTTCAATTTTAGTGACATTCACTGCGTGATATAAATAAACAAAATCACCTATTCGCAAGAGGTAATACTTTACTAGGAACTCATTACATTTTTCATAAAATGTAGACAGTGGCTTAATCATTTTAATGACAAAATGAGCTCAGTTCCTTGACAAAATCTTGGGATTAATGTCCTGGAATCATTTTATTTACTCACAACATACTTAAGACTCTTTTTGTATGGTTTTAATTATACACAATGTCATTTAAAATGAAAGATATTTAAAGTACAGCCACAGGGGAATGTAAGAATGTATAAACTCTAAAACAAATATTTTGAGAACATAAAAACCTTCGAAATCATTTTCCTTCAGTGGCTTAGAACCTTTAGTAGGTTCTAATAGCCCAGTAAGCCAGAAGAGACTTAGCGTCCGTATTTGGAGTTAATGTGATCATGGCAGCATCAATATTGTTTTCCCTTAGACACGAAAAAGTACACACATTAACCGTTTCTGGGCTGAGAACAAATGACTAAATTAAGTTCAATGTCCTTTCACTATTGAGAAGAGAATGTTTTTTGCTATCCATCTCGTTTCCTTCACTTTAATAAACCGTTATCTACTGCTACAGTATCAGGACCTACTGTGATGTTGAAAACAGATATTTGTAATTTGAGGTAGAGCTATAACTATCTTGCATTTCTGAAGGTTACATTTGTAGTATTTTGTGTTTAAAATGGCTTTCGTTTACATCTTAATTCCTTCTTTTCCATTAAATAAGGCTTTTGAGTAGGCACAAAAAATTCCTTTCTGCTTTTATTTGTGCATTTAAAATTTTATACACTCTCTGTTTTATTATCACTGAAATGAGCTAATTTTCATCATCATTTAACAAAACCATTTACTTGCCTTTATAAAACCCAAACGCGTAAGAATGGGTTGATTTTGAAAAGTCTATTAATAGACTTAAATGGTTTTAATTATGTAAATACATAGAGACAAACACTAAATGTATTTCCCTGAGGCAGACCAAGCTTTATTCAAAAATTTACCAAAGCAATAAATAAAAAAGGTATTTTATTCAACATTTCTTAACTTTTTCTTGCTTATATATTCCTGAAGAAGCATCAATTCACTGCTAAAGAACAAATTTTAAAATTGTATGTTCTTTAGTTTCCCAGTTCATGATCTACCTTGGGATATGTCAAACGTTAGGTCTCCCAAATCTTCCCCCAAGTAACGTGTTGGTAAGTAAAGCTCAGTGCATCACTTACATCAGTAAAGGGGGTCACTTCTTTGACTTAGTAGCATCTCAGAATTGTGAGATCAAGTTTGGGATATTAATGACACTTTTGTTAGGGGTCTTGTTTACGGCAGATCTTTCTTGCAGGGTCTTGGTTAGGATTTGTAAGGATCTTGATATGATTTTGAATTGGTAGACTCAGTGTGGTGAGGCTTTCAAGGTGAGATTTCCCAGCAAGTCTGAGAGATCGTTATTTGATGTTATCTATTGAAAAGTAAAGTCATCTGATGTTTGTTTAAATAGGTTTGCTTAATGTTCCTGAAGGAACAGTCATTTCCATTGTTGATCTTACCAGGCAAAAGGGCAAGAGTTGTTTTTGGAAGTTAAGATGTGTTAATGTACACAGTAAACTATATAGGGATAGATGATTACATCCTCAGTGTCTCTTTGCTTCCAGCCCCCTTCCATCCATTCCACCCCTACCTCCTCCCATGATCATTCTTCATCATGATCTAGAGAACAGACCATTAACAGCTGAGAATGTGACCAATCTAGATCTTCATAGATCTTCACAGATATTTACTGTGTGATATTCACATGTGTATATCTTCCAAGTCTAGTTGTAAGACCCTAGATTTTCTTGTTCTCTTTGTTTGAAGATCATTTGTTAGATCAATGATGGTACAGCAGTTCCACACCAGAATTTAAGGCTTTTGAGATAACATAACTGAACATTGCAATGTGGACAGATAATATGAGGAAGGTTATAATACATTTCTCAATCAAGAGCCAGGAGTACCCAGATTAAGATACATAAAAAGATCTCATACCCAATCTGAAGAGCCTACAAAACCAGATACAGGTGATTATCCCAATTTTCTAATTGTATTGTTTACTTCTCAAGTATTTTTAGTAATATAGGAGAACAGTAATGTTCGAGAACCCCAAAAGGTGTTCATGGATGTAGCCACAGCCTTCTTAAGACTCCTTCTCTAAAATAGCACATCGTCCCCTCAAAAGCTAACATTATATGAAAGGTATCTCTGGTCTGGGCCTGTCCAAGTCGGGGTCCTATCAGGCAATAAGTTCTCTAGTATTGGGGCCCTCTCTAGCTCTAAAGCTATTCTCTAACCCACTGCTTGTCAGATTCTTCCTACATCCTTGGCCTGTTATAAAGCATGAAATGGAAGAGACTTGAGAATAGAAGACACCAATTCAGAATTCCCCATGAGTAATTAGGTTCCCAGTTGAGGCTCAGTTTTTATCCTTCTTGAATTAACTTATCCAGTGATTTCTTTCATCTAAGAGGGAACATTTCTATGTCAAAAAGGATGCTAGGTGAAGTCAGGGACTATCCTGAAGACAGACATCAGTTTACCAAAGTAACAATTTGCTGTATAATTTCCAGGTAGTAGCAAATAAGCTTTTGAGCCAGAAATCCAATACTAGTCTTTGGGCATCACCTACTAGTCTATTTTCAGACAAAATATCCCAAAGGATTGTCAGATGGTATTGTAACATTTTGATGCTCCTGATCCTTGAGATCTTCAATTTTGGCTCAACTTATAACGTTATCAGTAAGCCAACATCAAAATTATCTAATATTTTCACAAATAGGCAGATCCTTAGGGATGTCAAGGAGAAAACAGCAGAAGAGCACTTAATCTAGTAATTTCATCTGCTCTGAACATCCTTCTCTATTAAATCAGTGTATGTGATTTCACAAAGGACATAGGAACGCTCCTCAATCAATGCTTGAGGGTTATAGTTACGGGCTGGGACATGGGTACTGTCTGCAGATAGTCAGAGGTTCTCACCATCTGAGTAGTGACTTCAAGGAAGAGGATTAAGAGTAAAATAGGAAATTAGGTACTTGATTCTCTTGCAGAGCTATTGTCCCTCAGAAAACATACTCAAATATATTGCATAAATATAATCTCAATACAGATACCTGGCTTTATAAATACACATAAAATGTGATAAGTGTTTAAATGGGGTAAATGTGAAAGATTCCTATTTTCTAAGATACTTTACTTTGTATTTTTTGATTTATTTAAGCCAGTTCTGAACCCATTCTAAAATGTGACTCATCTTTCCTATGAAGATTCATTCAAAACAAATATAAGGAATCTGATGGTAGCCAGCATTGATATTAAAAAAAAAAAAAAAACCTCTCTTCATTCTGATTCTGTTTAAGCAAGACACAGAAAGTTGACACTTCAAAGAGAATTAAGTAAACTACATTATAATCTTCTACAACACTTTAAAATAGCATTAACTCAAAGGCTATATAAGATATTCAATATTCTTATTAAATTGCAAAATCACATGAACTGTATGTTCTAAACAAATCTTTGTATTCAGTTATTAGGGGCTATGTAGTTCATAATAGAATTCTCATTTGTTCTGTCTTTACGCAAACACTATTTTTCCAAAATACCAAACCCTTTAACATTAAGCAAAGTTAATACTGGATATATTTTATGAAATAAAAGGAATGATTCATGAGAATTATTTTGCCAGCAGTAAGAAAAGTAAAAAGTACACCCAATGTGATAATTAGCACATATTTTAGTATATATTACCAAATCTTCCAGTTTTATATTTAATCAAAATCACGAAATGGGTTTAACCATGTAAATATGAGTCAGGCTTAGAATGTAGCATATCTTTGAATAGATTTGAACTTTCGTGAAGCTTGAGTTTTTTATGCTCCTTTTCTGACATTAAAACTCACTAAATCTTAATTTCTTCTCTCTGATCCTCAGCAGGAAAGTAAATACAGTGAAAAACAATGAAGGAAATTCATTTATAGGCAGGCATCTGAGATTTCTAATATGCAGATAATGAATCAAAGAACTCTATAATTAGATTAGCGTATTTCTGAACATTATGTGAAAATTTCTGTTGATAAGAAAATGAATATTTAGTTGGAGATTTAAAAAATGGATTTGTCAAATGGTGTTAAGAGGGAAAAAAAACCACCTTTGTAGACACTGGAAATTTTTCGTGGGGTGGATTTATTTTGGGTTAGTAGTAGGGGACCAAATATAATCAAAAGTAATGAGTCAAATATTATTTTGCAAAATAATATTTGTGTGTACCTACTTTCTCCTGTTTGCCAAAGGAAAAACAATACCATTTAATCTTGATTGATGAAAAATTGGTAAGACATACTTACATCCATACTTTTGTCCCAGTGATTTTTACCAGTTTTGCCAGTATGTGGAAGATTTGCAGCAGACTACGCTATGGACTGAATTGTATCTCCCCCGAGTTCATATGTTGAAACCCTAATGCCCAGTGTGATGATGTTAGGAGATGGGGCCTTTGGGAAGAAATTAGGTTCAAATGAAGTCATGAAGATAGGTCCTTATGACGGGATTAGTGCACTTAAAAGAAAAGACACCAGAGAGCGTGCCCCCTCTCTGTGTCACGTGAGGAGGAAACAGAGAAAGCAGCGATCTGCAGCCCAGAAAGAGAGATTTCACCAGACCCTGATCGTGCTGCCATCCCTTTCTCAAATTTTCAGCTTCCAGACTGTTAGGAAACAAATGTCCTTTGTTTAAGCCGCCCAGTGTATGCTATTTTGTTACGGCAGCCTGAGCAGACCAACAGACTATTTGTGAGGGAAAAAAGCGCATCCCATTCAGTTTAGTGTGAAACAGAAGCACTTTCACTAAAGGAGTCCTCTGTCTGAGCAGAAGGAACACCTCCAGTAGCCTAGAAGACACTGCGGTGTCAGCTTCGCTCAGCATCATCAGCACTGGCTTATTATCATCTATTAGCCAATCTTCCCTGCAGAAAGCCATAGCTTCATTGTAGACTGCAGCACAGATAATTTCGTTGTGGTGTCCAATGAGTTTGTGAAAGGCAGAACACACAAGCCGACTTTCTGCTGAGGTTTTCCAGTTCATAATAATAGTCGTGGTGCTAATGTATCATTTATAGATGACTCTGCTCTAAAACATGTCATTCTGTTCTCGCAACAATATTCTGGGCTGGGAGGGGCAAGTACTACGTCTGCCATTTCATCGATGTGGAAACGAAGGACCTAGTGATCTCAGAGGCTACTTTAGCATATCATAGTATCCTGCACCGTGTTCCTTATTGATGCCCGTACATTTATAGCTGATTTCTTTGGTGGCACAGGTCTCTGTCTAATCATGCTTAATTATCACATTGTGTAGTTATAGAGGTTTCATGGTATGTTTTAATACACATAAGGATTACTCACTCACTGTAATTTTTATTTTCAATGTTTCTGTTGGTATTTTTAAATATTTACTTTTCATATCAATATTGCTATCAGTCTGTCTACTAGCATTAAAAAAACTTTTTTTTTCCAGAGGGAAAGTTTCATGTTAAATTTATAACCTGACTTGGGAGCAAATGACTTATTTATTATGTTGAATCTACCTGAGAACAAGAGATGATTTTTCCGTTTATTCAAGTCCAATTTGTGTCTTTCAGGAGTGTTTTAAACTTTTCTTCTTAATAGGTTTTGTGTATTAGTTTTGAAGTGTATCCCTAAACTTTCAAATTCTTTGTGGCTATGGTACATGGTATTTTCTCTACCATACGAGTTCTTGTTAAACTTAGAAAGGCAATTGATTTTTGTATGCTAATTTAATATCCTGAAACCTTACTAAATGGTTTTGTTTGATTTACCTTTTTTCATTGATGCTTTAATGCTTTCCATATATACTATGATAATGTCTACAAATAACGATTGCTTTGCTTTCTTTTCTCAATTAATTGTATTTGTAATTGATGTCCTTTGTTTCATTGCATGTACTCTTTCCTCTATTACAGTGTTAAATTATATAAAGGAGACAGTAACAAGTCATATGCTTTGCATATGGTTGCAGTGTTTCCTATTGAGTAAGTTGCTACACATAATTCAAAGTTGTGTCTCTGTCTTGCTATTACAAATTCAGCTTTCTTGGGTGTTTTTATCAGAGACAGCTGTTGAATTTTGTCAAAGGCTTTTTATGGCACATATGGAAATAATTATATGATTTTTATCTTTAGTTCTATTAGTAAAGTGATATTTTATGAGTTTCTAATATGAACCATTATTTTTTTTTCCTGAAATAAATCCAACTTAGCATTGGTATTATTATTTTTGATGTAGTTTTGGATTTTGATGGCTAAAATTGTATTTAGTTTTTGTTCATTGATATCTTTAAGTTACAGAGTCTATAATATTTTGTAGTATATTTATCAGGTTTAGATGTAAATGTCATACTTACTTCCAAAAATTGAAGTCATACTTCATTTTCTATGCTCTGGAATAATTCTTGTAAACTTGAGACAAGCTGGTCTTTGAAGATTTGGAGGTATTTGCATTTAAACCTTTTGGCCATGGAGATTCGCGGGGAAGTTCTCTGATGACATTGTCTACTTTTACAGACACTAATTTGCTTTGGTATTCTGCCTCTAAAGTTTTAAATTTGATATTGTATTTAAAAATGATATTTGCTAAGAGATTCTGTTTCATCTAGGTTTTCATAAAGAGTTGTAAAATAGCCTCCTAAATTTTAGAAGTCCTTCTGTATCACTGGTAATTTTCTCTTATAATTTCTTATTTTGTACATGTTAGCTTTTTCTCATTTTCTTGATTAAGTTAGCTACTGGTAGCTTCACTTTGTTGTTTTCACAGAACAAGGTTTTAATTTGTTAATCAAGGAAACCCTTTTTTGCATTTTTAATTAACTTGCTTTTCTCTTTATTTTCTTTCTTGTCTCTTTTGAATGCAATTAAAGTATTGAAAAATAAAAGAAACCCTGGTACACATTTTATTAAATTCACGTAACTTTTTACATTTGCCTCATTTGTTGTCAACCTCTCTCTCTCTTTTATTATCTCTCCCATTTGAAAGTAACTTTAATGGATTTGGTTCCATTAGCCTTAAATATATATCAGTTTATGTTTCCTGTGAACAAAATATATTTCTTACATTCCACAGCACAGTTATCAAAATCAGAAAATTTGGCATTGATACAATACTTTTTATCTCCATTTAGCATCCATAGTCTAGATTTCCTCACTAATTCCAGAAATGAATGTTTTTTTCCCCCTCAAACCAGAATCCATTCAGGCTCATGCATTATACTTAACTGCCATATATCTTCAGTCTCATTTGATCTGGAAAATCTTTAGCTTTGTTCTGTCTTTCTTAACATTGATACATTTAAAAGTCCAGGCCAGTTATTTGTAGAATGGCCCTCAATTTAGTTTTGTCTCATGTTTCCTCTTAATTAGATTCAAGTTATGTATTTTTGGTAGGAAATAGCACAGGAATAAATTTATCTCAGTATTGATGGTGCTTCAACACTTGGTCATAAAGGTATCTTCTCAGATTTGTCCCTGTAAATTACCTTTTTCTCTTTGTTATTGAAAAGTAATCTGTGAGAATATTTTGACACTGTAAATTCTCGACACTGTATAATTAGATTTGGATGCTTGACTTGACTTGTATTTAGCCACTGTGAGCACTGTCAGTCTCATTCCCTTGTCATTTTGGTTTATCTTTATTATTCTTTGAATACTTCTTGACTTTATAATACGAGAAGATGTTTCAGGCTCATATATATTTTTTATCCCAATCTTGAGATATGCCTTTACTAAGAGGATTGCTAATTAGTAAAGAATAGGCTTAGAAGCAAAGATCTGGACAATAGTTATGCTTATTGCTACCGGGGTATCATTGTTTTGGGGCTTTCTCAATGGACAGCTGTGGGGGAAGCATAAACACTCATTCCATATGCATATATATATATGCATATATATATATGCATACATATATGCATTTATATATATATATATTCATGCATGAATATGTAAATGGATATGTATCTATATTTTGTACCTATGTCTTTACCTAATATCTGTATTTTATATGTACATCTACATATCTAGATATTCAGTATTCTGAGCTCATACTCACCTCCATTATAAATCAACACTACAGAGTACATTCCAGACATATTCCTTCGGATATTTGTAACTCTCTTCTCCAACAATGAGAAACCTGTCTTCCATTACCATCAATATAATTTCTCATTTGTACAATCCATTTCCAGTGTTCTTCATTCTATAAACCTGAGCCTCCATCTGTCAACGTATTTCCTGGGAAAGAAAAATTTCCTATAGGATTTCTTGTAATGATAATCTGATGGAGAGTTGTTTTTTTCTGCTCCAATTTCTCTTTTCTCTTCTTCTAGGGCTTCTGTATATTTTATTATTTTGTTATTGCCAGGTATTATTTCATGGAAGACCAGTAAAATTCTAGATTCTTAATGTAATTTTCAGGTGATTTTTATCTAAAGCGTAGAAAATGTTTACATTTTTTATTATATCATGTTTTGGTAACATGAACTCTGCATGAGCATCATGACCTGAGCTTTTGGGGAAATCAAATGCTCTAGCATCAATCCATTGGTAATTAGTATCTGCAAATGACCTACATAATGGTTTTAAAGTAATCAAGACTGTTATTTTATATACTTAACTGTCTTGAGGGAAGGAAATAATTTTACTACCACTCTGTGCCTAACTCAGTGAGCAGCTATTCAAAAATCTTTTGCTGATTCCTTATATGCCTCCTACCGATCTTGTCACTTAATTCCTCATCTCCCCAGGGCCTACCACAATCTCATACTGAAGTCCAGAGAGCAGAGAAACAATACAGTATATTGCCTGTGTTTATATTGTTAGCTTTTTATTAAAACTACATATTATGCAGGCAACACTGTTAGAGCAAAAATAGGAAGGACAAAATCAGTTCTTAATTCTATCTCCTTAACAAATCAGCTTTCTTATTCTCCTGTTTCCTCTCAGCCCTTACTAATATGCTCTACCATTTTACATACCTAAAAGAAAAAGTTAGTTAAAATTTTATATTCAGTAGTGATTACATTTTAACAAGACATATCTGAATGTCAGTAATGTACATGGCACACAAAAACCATAGGCCAAGCCCTGTAAATTTACAGAGAAATTGTATAAGCCCGTAATCACTCTGAAATGTCCCTGAAACACAGATTACTAAAGACTGAAAAACACATGATATAAAATATTGGATTTCTCTGTAATGAATAATAACTCCCTTAAAATTGTCTCCTTCTGTGTGAAACGCTGGTTAATCTCTCAGATTCTTAATTATTTAATCTTAAATTTTGATGCCTTTTAACCTAACAATGACAATGAAATAGTTAAATGAAGTAGCAAATATTTCATATCTGCTTTTTCAGAGTACGTGACAGACAGTGCTCAACAGATTCCCTTTCTTTCTTCCTTCTTTGCTTACTCCTCTAATTCCTGGTTTCCCTCAGTGAAATATTTCATGACATTTGAATTGATGTTTATATTTCAATAACTACTTTAGTATATAATAGAATAAAATCATTTTATTTTTGCACTCTAAAACTGGAAAAAATTGGGAAACTATTTAATAAATGAATTCAAATTCACATAGCTGGCTTTTAATTTTCATGAAAAGTTTGCTGGCGCAAATGAGAAATGAAAATTTAATTATCATTATGTAGTCATTTTTGACATTTCTACAAATCAACAACTGGCTATTTTTTAAGTAAAAAACAAAAAGAATGATACTCATTTGACAGGGCTGTGATAAAAATTGTATTTTGAAGTGTTGACGTTTGTAATAGACTGAGACAGAAAGGTCACAGTATAAGTAACAGAGACTGAAAAAATAGCTCCTTAGGACATTTACATAAAGTATACAAAGGAATGCCCTATTCTTCCAAGGGTCATAGATTTGACAACCTTAGGTGTCTAGAATAAAGCTCCAAATGAAGAAAGAGAGAAAAGCAAAGTATTTCAATAGCGTTGCATCCATAAGAAAATGTTTGTAGCACAGAATATTATACCCTCCATTATATTTTCTTATTAAATATGTTTTTATTTATAAGAATATATTTTGTGAAAATTATTTTAAAATATGGAAAGATTAAATAAAGAAAATAGCAATCATTCACTATTCCATAATAGTGAAGGATGTATCTTTCTTTCTTTTTTCTGTGTATATGTTTGTTAAGTAAAAATACCATAATTGCCAGACGAAATACCTAGGATAACACGTTTGACCAGTTGTCTGTTCAGCACTTAGTAATCACAATTGCTACCGTATATTAACCACTCACTAATGTTCCAGGCAGCGATCTATAAGTGTATATTTTTATGTAATTTATGTGACATACACTACAAATAATTTTGAAGTAGTTACTAACACAGAGACATTGCAGTGACAAATGTGATTTAAAATTTTTTCTTTATTGAAAGTCACACAGATAATAATCTGTGAATTTCAGAATCAAATCTAAATGTAAATCTAAAACCTATTTCCTTACCAAAGTGCAATGAGACTCAAGATCATTTACTAGGACCTCTACTGTATAACATGTCTGGCACACATTCAAAAATTGTAAGCATGCAAAAATGCAAGACAACCTTGACAGAGGGTCAACAAAGAAAACAGTCCAGAGAAGCAAATCCAGAAATGGCCCAGATGCTAAAATAATCAGACAGAGCCTTTAAAATAACTGTGATAAAACTTTTAAAGTATCTAGGGGAAGAAATGGGCAACATGCATGAAGAGATGGGTATTTTCAATAGAGACGTGGAGAAACTAAAATAAATGAAAATTTTGGAAATTAAAAAAAATAGTATTAGAAATAAAGGATTCATGATATGAATAGCAGAGTGGATTCAACAAGGGAAATCCTAACAGAACTTGAAGAGAGGGTGACAGAAAATGTCCAGAGACATTAACAGTAATGATAGATATAACAATAATGATAAAGTTAAGTAAGATACAACAGCAGGTACAAGACTAGTGTGGGAAATATCAATGAGCCTAATGTAAGCATATTTGGAGATCTAGGAGAGGACAGTGATGGGGCAAAGGACATACCTGAGGACTGATGGCAATGACATAAGCAAAGACATTAACCAGTATATTCACAAGCTCCTTGAGTGCCAAACACAATATTTTATCTGCCTGATTTGTTTTCAAACTGCTGAAAACCAACAGGAAGGTTGTCATGTTGTTCTATGTTTGTTCTGAAAACCCTGAAATTCAAATAATGCATACGTGTCTTTATATAGAGTATCTCATATATAAAAATTATTATGAAGATATTACCCAGTTTGCGGTTGATGAATCAAGTAAAACTGAAGTGCTACAGTCTTGTCTTCTTAGTTTGCAAAGAAATGAGATCTTATAAACCCTCTGCTAATTCACGTTGAAGTTTGTCAGTCGTACATAGGAAGGGCTTTGTCAAGAATTCATGAGCTAATAAAATTGAAAAAATTCAATAAGATTGCTGCTTTGCAGATTTGTTCATGGATAGTCACTGGCCTTAAATAGATGATTTCCTCAACTGACATTTTAGAGCACCTGAATAAAATTAATCAAAAATTACAAATACTGTGAAAATATATGCTGACAAAGTTTAAGAATTAAAAAAAATCAAACTCTGGAAAAATATGATGGGCTAATTTACAAAATATGGCATCTATATGTACCTGAGGGAAAGATTCATCATTAATTGTATTTTTAAAATTTTTTTAAATTGAAGGATAGTCAGTTACACTGTTGTGTGAATTTATCATGTACAGCATAATGTTTCAATCATATATATACATACATATATTCATTTTCATATTCTTTTTCATTAAAGGTCATTACAAGATACTGAATATAGTTCCCTGTGCTATATAGTAGAAACTCCGTGTTTACCTATTTTATACATAGTAGTTAGAATCTGCAAATCTAGAACTCCCAATTTATTCCTTCCCATCACCTTCCCCCCAGTAACCATATGTTTGTTTTCTATATCTGCGAATCTGTTTCTGTTTTGTAAATAAGTTCATTTTATCATTTTTTTAGATTCTACATATAAGTGATATCATATGGTATTTTTCTTTTTCTTTCTGGCTTACTTCACTTAGAATGATGATATCCAGGTCTATCCATATTGCAGCAAATGGCATTATTTTTATTCCTTTTTATGGCTAAGTAGTATTCCTGTGTGTGTGTGTGTGTGTGTACACCAAATCTTCTTTATCTAGTCATCTGTCAGTAGACATTTAGGTTATTTCCATGTCTTGGCTATTGTAAATAGTGCTGCTATGAACATTGAGGTGCATGGATCTTTCCAAATTAGAGTTTTCTACAGATATATGCCCAGGATTGGGATTGCTGGATCATAGGGGAAATCTATTTTTAGTTTTTATAAGAAATCTCCATACTGTTCTCCATAATGACTGCACCAAACTACATTCCCACCAACAGTGTAGGAGGGTTCCCTTCTCTCCGCACCTTCTCCAGCATTTATCATTTGTGGACTTTTTAATGATGGCCATTGTGACTTGTGTGAGGCAGTGCCTCATTACAGTTTTGATTTGCATTTCTCTGATAATTAGCTATATTGAGCATTTTTACATGTGTCTATTGGCCATTTGTATGTCTTCATTGAACTGCTTATTTAGGTCTTCTGACCATCTTTGGATTTGATTGGTTTTTTTTTGCTATTAAGTTGTATGACCTATTTGTATATTCTGGAAATCAAGCCTTTGTCAGTCACATCTTTGGCAGATACTGTTTTCCCATTCCATAGGTTGTCTTTTTGTTTTCTTTATAGTTTCTTTTGCCATCATCAATTTTAAATGCTTTATGGAATATCCACTTACTTTATCACTAGAAATTTTAACATAACATTTCTCTTTAAAGAAAAAGAGAAGTTTGGTTTGCAAAAGAATTTCACCCTTGAATTACATACTTGATAATCAAATTAAAACTTTGTATTGGCAAGTAAAAAGTTTCTGACAATGAAAAAAAATGTTAAATATTCTTCTGTCATTTGTTACTTGATAATTGTGCTAACTTTATTTTAATGGTGACTATCAATAAATACAAAGCTATTATTTATAATCACCTTGATCAGAAATTTTAGCTCACTATTTAAGCATAAAATCAGCTATAGAAATATTTTTCACAAATGCAAACTCAAGTCTCTCAAAGGAAATCAATAAAATATTTTATTTTTCTTCTATATGTATCATTTAAAGAAAGTGTGATAATTTATTTCACCTGGATTCATATAGGCAATCCCAACCCCCCTATACTTTAAGCCAAATTTGCAAATAAATACACTTCTTTCTATGGACAGTGGTGGATAAATCACTGAGGAGTGTTGAAATATATATTCATTCTGGTTTGCCTAGAAATCAGAAGCAGATCTGAGGTTTTGATAGGTAACAAAATCCTGCAAAGCTAAAAACTCAAGTGAATAACTTAACTTCAGGCAATAACAGTGTTAAGAAACCAAATATCTCTGGAGCTTAGCATGAAATGAAAATAGAAATCAATTGGGAAAACAAAAACAAATAATTTATAAACACTTGGTGTTTCTTCTGAACCAAATCGGTTTCCTTGCCTGTGGAAAACTCCACTAGTGAGTGGATCACATAGATTTAAAAGTGTCTGATGTTACATATATTAAGATTTGGAGAGACATAAAAACATCCTCCTCAGTAAAATTCAAAATACAATTACTAGTAAGTTTCATCCAATGAAAAGTTTAATATAAATATGCTCCCTTAAATATAATGACTGTATACTTTAATGTCTAAATTGGGACACTTCTGAGAGTGAAATGTGACCATGTGGCAACAATGCTATGATAGGCACGAATCATCCTAGTCCTGAGCAAAACAGGACATGTTGCTTTCCTTATTTTAATCCTAGTGATGCTAACAACCATAATTACTTCCTGTTTGCCACGTCTGCTGTGTAAACTGCAAACATTTCATATCCATACTATATTGTGCTGCTAATCACACAACATTCAAGATGAATACTATCCCCTGTATTTGTTGATTTTGCCCTTACATCTACCTAAGCACTTTGAAAACATGTGCATATTTTAAATGATCTGTTCTTCATTATACCCATTTTACAAGTGATGAAAAAGAATCAAAGACCTTGAATTAATCTAGCTTTAATCTCACAGCCAGTAAGTGATGGAACTGGTTTAAACACAAGAAATTTACAACTCTATTCCATGTGTTCTATCATTAAACTACAATTTGCCCTACTAACACCTTTCTCTCCAGTATGACTTTCTCAGTGCTAAGTATAATGCTGTGACGTGATAAACATTTGGGGACTGAATCTAGTACCTCAGCATTTATTCCAGTCAAATTATTTCCATCGTATTAGTCAAAAACATGCATGCAGCATGCAGATTATTCAGAAGTGTGTTGAGTAGATTCACAAAGAGTAGTTTGAAGCGACAGACCGAATAAGTCAGAGAGCTCCACTGCTGTCACTTGTGTTTTGAAGTTTACAACAAATCACACATTCTTAGCATTGCATTCATATGTATATTATTCAAGCTTCACGAATTCCCAGTCATTGAAAGATTTAAAGCTTCCTTCCTTCAACACAATCTTTTAGTTAAATAGTTTGACCTAGTAGTCACTACCCAATGGTCTAAATTTACACCTCCAAAAATTTCCCTTCAAATGGGGAATTAAATAAATCTCAGTTTTCAAATTATAGCAGATATGAAGTAAAATCTGTGTTTAGTTTCCCAGAACCCATAATTTTTAAAATTAATGTTGCAGTATTTATACACCTATTATCAAACCGAATCCTAAATATGTAAATCATTCAAGGGCAGACTGGTTGCATACCAGGGAGAGAGTAGCAACTGGAAAAGGAAGTCAGTGAATGTATTCACTGTAAATATTTATTACGAATATGACTCCTTTCTCTTTTATATAGCTCCTACTTACTCTACAGCAGATGGGTAATGCAAAATGGATGTGAACAGGGTGAATATTAAATGTTAGCAAAGTGTGTCAGTCTTAGGAAAAAGTGTTAACTTCCTAAACTATTGAAACATTATTTGGACTTAACAAATAAGAGAAAAAATCTCCATCCATCCATTTATATATTTTTCCTCAGATAATGAACTTTAATAATTTAGAGAATCTATATGTAAGTAGATAGAAGCATGTAGGCAAACAAATAATTGTTTTCTCTCTTTATCTATATAAATCAAATTAATATTTCCACTTGTCCATTATTACATCATGTGAAAATATCTGAGTGGGTTAACGTCTCTTTTAGCCCTTGACTTGTCACCAATATACTATGTCACTCCAGTATACTGTGACACACCAACTTTATACAAGCAGAATAATAAAATTAAAAAAAATAATAAAGTTGTAGGTAAAGATGGGCAAGCAGTTTAGCGTATAAATATAGAGTGACAGTTTTCTTGTCTTATGATGAATAATTTTAGATTCCTTGGAAAAATTAATTAAGATACGTGTTAAAAATGTAGGAGTAGCCAAAATCAGTGAAGGACTAGCAATAAAATACATATATTTCCCAAACAAGAGTGAGGAAAAAAATTAGAAAAACTTTAAGTCCATTAGGAAAAAAAAATTCAAGACAAACTAAACATAAATAATAATAATAATTAATAGACAAAGCAAATATTCCTTATTAACTGTTAAATATTAAATATGTCTACATATGCAACACGTTTTAACAACCGTTTTGCAGAGTGAATAAAGCTCAGGCAGTCTGTCAGCCAGACCTGGGTCCCCAGCTTTGCCTTATCACTAATTGGCAATATGTTTTTAATCAATTTACTTTATCTCAACATGTTTCAATTAGGTCTCTCCTTCCAATTGTAGTTCCTAGATTGGCAAAAATTTATTTTGGTGTTTCTACTAATTTTCAGAAATTAAGCAAAAGACCCTATTTATTAATAGATTTCATATATACACAGTTGTCCCTTAGTTGGGATTGGCTCCAGGACTCATGCAGATATCAAAATTCATGGATATTCAAGTCCCATATTCGACCCTCTGAGTCCATGGGGTCCCCAACTATGGACGGGAAAGGAAGAGCTGTAGATGAAATATTTTACAGTGATACTTACATATTTTAAAAAATGTATGTATGTGTGGCATCTGTCAGTAGTAACCAGACATTTATGAGTTGAGCTTCCAATGTACAAGTAACCCTCTCTACCTTTCAAATTATATGGCTAAAAACCCTTCACATATCAACAATTTAAACATAGCATTTGAAACTGAATTTGGGTTGATCTATTACAAATAAAGCACATCATCTGGTTACTAAATAAGGCCCATATATTTCAATAAATTTATGGCCCTATCTGGCAATCAAAGTCATAAAGTTTTATGAAACACTGGCATTTACTTGGAGGGCTCAGTTCTTACAAAATTAAGAATTTTTCCTAGGTACTCCTACTGTAAGAAGTATGAACAACTATAGACTCAAGGTTGTGAAAAGATAGGGTCCACTATATTAAGTTCTGTAGCCTATATGTATTACACATTACCTTGCTTTCTCCATTGAATGGTCTATTCCTCTCTTCAAATTTTATTAGAAAGGACGATTTCCTAGACAATTCCTTCCTTGGTAGTAACTATTGTTAACGCTGGCAGTCCCAAGTCCGAAAGTGTGGTAAACTATTTGCCAGAACAAAGATGTCCGTCTTCACATTAGAAATTTGGACACAGTCATATTTTTTATAAATATTATTTGATGTTTTCTTGAAGTATGATTTTTATATGCATGTGTGTATATGTTTGTATGTGTTCACAATATTTCATATAGAAGGATTATACCTTCCTAAATGTGACTGCAATTCATGACAGTGTCATACTCAAACGGATTTTGCTTAATTCTTTCTATGTTTTTCATATAACAGATTAAGCCAAGGGTGCTGCATGCTTACTTACTTAGAATTACTTTTCCGCCTAGAAATAAAAAGAATTTACTTTTAACATTGCAAATCTAGGGTACTTCCTTAGAGACTGAACCTCATCCATAGCAGTTTTGAGTGCAATACAATGTATTACATTTAAAAAGAGTACCAATAGCATTTGAAATTCTAATTTCCCGGAGCATTAGTAGAACAGACAACCATGCAGCCTGTCAAAGTAAAATCATGTTCCCCCTATGTTTGTGGACCTTTCACTAAGGGTCAGATATAAAGATTGATGCTGTCAAAGTAACCAATGCCGTACCCTTCCAAACTGCCTGTTTATGTAGACAAAGTCTCTGTTTCTATCTCTTCTTCTCAAAGAAAACACATATTCAGGAAGATTCTATGGCAATGTAGTGTTTTTTCCCTCAATCAATGTGCTAATTTCTTCTGGCAATTTTCCCTTCTAATGTCAACATAGAGCTACTTCATTATAAGCAAAGGCTCTGGCTTTGTAACGAGACTATAAATACCTAAAAGCAAAAGTAATTCACATGTAAGTTTATCTGAGATAAAAATAAATGAGAGCCCAACAAAATATGAACTCTAGTATTTGCCTGATAGCGCTTACAAATAAATGCTCTGGAGAGTACTCTTGAAGCCCAACGCTCAGGAACTGTCGCTGGCTGCATTTCTAGTACTTGTCACGCCATGTCTGCTTATTCATCAGCTACTCGTATCTGGGAAAATACAAACCAATAAACAGAATCGCTCCAACAGCAGCCTCATTGCCCTTGAGCACAAGCCGCGTTGAACAAACTGCTTCATACTTCTGAGCATCATACTTTGAGATGGCATTATAGGGACATGGAAATTTCAGTGGCCAAGGAAAATGTCCTCACAGGTCCACCTCTAAGAAAATACTTTTATATACAAAGCATGAATCCGAGATTTGGCTACTAGTCAGGTACCAACATTTATTAACTCCATAGCTCCAAATTTTCTGACTCTATCTCTTTCAGCATCATGGGATCGTGGCCAATGGAGATCCTATAAAAATAGCCATCACACTGACTCATTCAAACTAGAACAGTAATATTTCTCAAAATTCATTTTGCAGTCATTTCTTTTTCAGAAGAAAAGTTTTAATTTATTTAATGCAATTTAATATTTACATTTAAATAACTTAGGAACTGCATTAAATAATTAATATATGTGGTTTAAAAGCAAAGTTCAGTGATAATAACCTAGGAATAAAAAATTAAATATGCTATTATCTAAGCTTATGTATTAAGCTCTTAATAAAACCTGGTATTTAAAATATACCAAAGGATAGCATAGGTTTGCATTTTATTTGTCTGTTTTTGAGGAAATCAACTGGAGCCTGAGACTAAAGCATAGACATTTTATTCTACCCAATTTTTCTCTTTAATAACACTTTAACACCTTAAGTTACATTTTCAGTGTTTCTTCTGAGCCCTAAAGCCACATGATTTATAAGCAGGTTTTTCCTCATTCTCCCCAGGCAAGGTGTTCAAGATAAAAGGCCTATAAATTATCAGTCATGGGTAATGTTGCCCAGCAACCACCACCATCCACCATTCTAGAGCTGCCTCAACTCATCAGTTCCAAGAACAACTAACCCATAGATCAATGACTGGGTTCCCCATGGATAAAATGTTACCCAAGAATTAAAAGTCAAATTTTCTACCAAATCTCCCTCTCTCTTTTTGATCACCATCATTATTGTTATCAAGATTGTTATTATGATTATTTTATCTCTGTGGACCTTCATATTCACAAAGGCTTTAAGAGAGAAAACTTCATCTTTGGTCTACCTCACAAGCAGTCTTGTGCTAAACAAGAATCATTGGCCATTTTATAAAGCATTTTAGAAACATACGGCATGACAAAAGGAACACATTTTAATGCAACATTTCATTATTTCAAGAGCTATGAGGAAAAGAATTCTCAACCCATTTAAGCAAGGTATAAATGATTTTTACATCTCCAAAAGGAATTTATTCAGCTGTTCAATTTTTCAGTCATTTTGATTTTTCAATCATTTCTTTTGATTCTGACTTTTAGCTTCTTAGTGGAGCCACTTTCCAAGAGGCAGATGAGTGAACTAAAAGTACATGAAATAAAAAACAATTACAGCTTATGTCCCATGTCCTTGACAGAGCCAAATGCCACCTGTATCCTGAGCAGTTAATAATAGATGCTAGGGGGAAGGTATAGCTCAGCAGTAGAGCACATGCTTAGCATGCATGAGGTCCTGGGTTCAATCCTCAGTACCTTCATTAAAAAATAAAAATAATAAATAAATAAAAATGTAATTACACCCCCCTGAAATCTTAAAAAAAAATACGGAATAGATGCTGTCACAATTTGGGTTCTCTAAAAAGCAATCTCTCAGATAGAGTTGAGTATAGACTATAAAAATTTATTAAGGAACTCTTTTGAGATCAGCACTGTAGAAGGAAGGATAAAGAGGCAGGATTAAAAAAAGCTGTGTTATAGCTAGTGACATAAGGAGCTCTGAAAGTGAAACAGGTTATATGACATTTTTAGCCTTGGGCCAAGCCTTTATACCTCTACCGAGATGAGTAGCTGGGTGTGCACTACACCTAAAAAGGCATGATCTAGGCTAAGTGTCAACATCTAGTGGGGCTGTGAGGTTAAGGCTGTTACCTGGCAGTCAGAGCAGCACGTCCTTCTTTAAAGAGGAACCCAGGTTACCGACATTCATTGTCTACCACATATGCTCTCCACGGTTACTAGAGGTGTCTTTCATTTTTCCAGCCACTATGATGCTATATTTTACTTTCTTCTATATTACATATACTCTACACCTATGTTTTTCTAACATGATTTACCCCATTCAATTTTTTAAATTATATATATGTGTATATGAGACACGTGCAGGGAGGCAAAAGAAATTACTCATCTGATTTGACTAAAATTAAGTGAACTGGTTAGTTGTGACAAATGAATATGTATAAAATATATGTATGTGTGTGTGTATATATATATATATATATAAAATCTCATAGCCAGAGCTGATTTAATTTATTATTCTCATAATGCCTCTTAAATATCTAAAGATCTAAAACATGTATAAATTCCTTACAGTTGTAGCTCCTAAAATTGTATAAGGAAGTCATATTAAAAGTCAGATACAGCAGATTCACATTATTTCCAATGGTTATGGTCTATAAAGCCACCACAAACGCTGAATTAGTGAATACTGAATCACTCACAGCTCATTGGGGAAATACAGGGTTAGGTTTCTGTGAGCCTCTGGTCACAACATTTTTCTCAATTCATCAATAGGTAAGCTTGTTTCATATGTGTTTCTATTTAAAGACAACCTACTAAGTACTGTTGATTCGTTAACGTTGAACTCATAACAGACAACACTAGGAACTCATGCCTGCCCAAAGCTTGTCCAATATTAAACAAGCCTTCTCCTTGAGGTATGTCACAGCCTTCTTGAGCTTAGGAACACTAGACAGCACTTCAGCACTACAAACTTTGGGGCTATTTTAAACAGTAAAATTACCAACGAAAAGCAGAAAAGTGAGAAACACAGAGGACTAAATAGACTGTAGAAAGTACAGTTGTTTACAGTATGAGAGCTAAATTGGGAAGGCAGATTATCTCCTCATTCAATCTCAGCTGGGAACCCACATATCAGGCAAATTTTTTTTTAACGTCTCTGCACATAACCATAAAACTCCATGAAATCATGGAGAACACTGATTTCGAGGTTACAAACACATTTTTGTGGGTTGGCAAATATACAAATATGAAATCTGTGAATAATGAAGATCAATGGTACAAGAAAAAATATTAAGTCTTATAAACTCCAAATTGAACTTAATTAAATGTGATAAGTGATGTTCCTTGGTTTAATACTGATGGAATCTCAAAATGGTTTTATTTCTCCAATTGCTCAAATAATAATAATGCACAAAATGTTGTTTCTGAGGTGGGAAGCCCCATAAAAAGACCAGCAGGACCCCCAGGCAGGGCCACTACTCCCCTGCCAGCACCATCTGGTCCCCTGGCCCAGAGGCTCTATCTCACTTTTTGCCTCTGAAATGGCTTACTTACTCCTAAAATTCTATTGGTTCCCTAAGCTCACTTCTGATTGGTTATTTCTTTCACTCCTGATTGGTCCATTTCCCTAACTTCTTATTGATCCATTTGTAGTACTTCATTTGCATGGAGCTCACTCCTGATTGGTTATTTCTCTCCCTCCTGATTGGTCCACTTCTACAAAGCTTGTTCCTAATTAGTCAACTTTTGTTATACCTTATTTGCATATGATGTTGCAAAGTGTAAACTAGCAGCCTATAAAAGCCTGTGTAAACCTACAGACGGGGTCCAGAGCTTGGACTGTTACCTCCTCTGGGCCCACTGGCATAATAAACCTGAGTTCTCTAGTCTCTCAGTGCAGCTTGGTCTCTTGCCTGGATCCAGGTTGCTGTCACAACTGAGCTGTAACACCTAGTTGTAACGCTAAGCTATAATGCTGATCTGTAACACATTTTTTCGGCAACACTTCAAATAAGAATGTCTTAGAAAATTGTAGCTTATACTTAAAATTCTTGTATAAAGACCTTATTTTGGTAAGATATAGTTAACATTATAAAGCTGTCTTTTTTTCTTGAAGATAAAGTTGAAAATGAGGCTTTATTATGCTCATCACTGGGAATTAAAAACAGAGAATTCTTATTGTGTTATTATTACTACTAGTCAAATGGAGTAGTAAAAGTTGGTACCCATATAATAATAACTACAATTTATTGGATATTTCTAGTTCTTGAGGCATGTTACACTATCTCCATTTTATAAATGAGGAAATTGAGGCACAGTGATTAAAAAACTTACCAAGATCTCATGGGATCTTGTATTGTGGCTTTGTAATATGTAGTGTTGACTAAGCTTGTTATATATTTCCACGAATTCCCTTCCCTATATGTTTCTGGTTACAGCGAGCCACAAGAGACATTATTGTGAGAAAATAGAGGGTAGGAATGAATCAGTAGCCAATTTTTTAGCTTACACACATGGTGACTTATCAGTCAAGTAGCCAACAACTTCATCTTTCACTAGATCATCCTTTAGCTTCTTAACTAGGCCAGGTATGTGTTTACACCCACGATGCACATCTACACCATTAAAGCCAGAGGCAGCAAGAATGAGCTTGGATCTTAACACTTCAGTGGTAAACAGCTCATAAGTAAGAGAGCCAAGGTCTAGCCAGGCAGTTTCCCTCCAACATGAAGGTTCACAGTCTAGACTGTTGATGTACATATAGCCACTCTCCTTAGCTGGCCACACAGCCACTCAGAATTAAAAACTATGTTTCCAAAGTTCCCCTCATTTTATTATAAGAAAACTATCCTAAGATTTTTAAGTAACTCCTCAAGTAAAAACAAGTCAGAATTAAAATTTAATTTCTGACCCTAAACCCCTGATCAATTGTGCTTTATTGCCAATAAGTTGAAAATGATATAGTAGACAAAGATGATGAGAGTGTGAACCAAGAAAGACAAGATGGAGAGTAAGAAGGAATTTTCATGTGAAATATCACAGAATGATTGAAAAGAATGAAAAATATGTATTTATTAGTCATAAAATATGTCATTTTGTGTACGCTTTGCTTTTTAGAAACACAGTTTTCACTTTTTAAAAGTATGCGACCATTTACTTCTTCGCATAAAAATTACCTTCATTTAAAACAAAGAATCAATGTCATCCAGAAACAAAGAAGTTAACAGTTTGCCAAAAGCAATGAAATAAACTTTGAGGAAATATCTGTGTCTTAGAGCAGATATTTTACCAGAATATGTTCTAGTATCCCAATCTTTGCCATAAGAAATAGTAGTAAATTTTTGTGTAAACTAAAAAAAAAAATGAAATGTTATTGAAAATGTTTTTCTTCTTTTTGTCATCTATTCTTTTTTTATTCCTTCTTTTTGTTGGCAGATCAAAAATGAATGTTAATTTAATCTCTATATGAGATGACATTTGTCAAAATAAGAAAACAGGTTCCAAGCTTTTCTCCCCAAACACAACACTTTTATTTGAAAAATCAAAGTGAAATTCCTCTCCGGTTAAATTATGTATGATCTCTGACATAGTCTCTCATTTCTAGCAAAACCTCTAAGTTGAAAAACGTAAAAATAGAAGTATCTTCTGATATCGGTGAGCACTCAAGGGCTCTTTAAAATAAATATGCCCACTGGAAACAACCCATAATCATAGCTGGCAATTTGTTTATTGTAAAAAAAACCCAAAAAACTAAGTAACTACTATAGTATACAAGGTTGTAGGATAATATGCTTTCCGAGAACCACAGATCGGGCTAGTTTAATGTTCCCTGACTAGAAGTCTGGGAGAGTAACACTTGTTTTGCTTCGTCAAACGTCGTTATTCCGCAGGAGGTCTTTTAAACCTTGCTTCATTCTCTTGCCACTTGCCTCTGGAACCAGCATGCTGTTAGGTAACGGCTTCAGTTCTCCTGCTCTGCCCCGCGGTAGAGAAGCTAATAGATTTAGTGGAATCCTGTTTTTCTCAATTTCCCTCTTGAATTCAGTCAGTCTCTAAGGACCTGTACCCTCAATTCTAACCCACCTGGTAACCTCTCGATACAGGAGTTTCAATCTGCTTGGTTAGGCTTGCTCTGACGGAAAAACGAAAAGCTCTGTAGAAAGAATGGGACTTGTTGCTCCGTGTCCTTCTAGCTGAAATCTTGGAAGGAATATACATGCTGAAATAAACTGGCTAGAGAGAAAAAGCTGCTGCAGAGACTCAAATCAGTAAGTTATTAGATGTTCGGTAAATGTTTCTTTTGGAAAAATACATAAATTGAGCCGGATGCCAGTGTTTTAAACAGCATTTTGTTGGCGTGAAAGAAAACCCCTGGGGCTCTTTTCGTGCTGTCTTATTGGCTCAGCAAAGATTGTAGCTTTATTTTTTTCTGGGGGGTTGGGGGTGGGGTGGGGAGGTAATTAGGTTTATTTAGTTAGTTATTTTTTAATAGAGGTACTGGGGATTGAACCCAGGACCTCGTACATGCTAAGCACATACTCTAACCACTGAGCCATGCCCCCTTGCTTTGTTATAGTTGAATAGTTAATAGCCTGTATACAAAGATGATATTGAATATTCATAGCATACACAGAGATGGAGGTTAGGAGGGTAAATTATGGTTGGGGAACAAAAAATGGGAAATTTATATAGATCAGAAAAAATACACTAAAAATACACATCCTGAATATATTGTTTCCACAGCACATGGAACTAACCGACAAAGATATTGTGGCATCATCCCCCTGGACATTTACGATTGAGATTTGGGTCCTTAGAGGAGAGGAAGTTATTTGAGAAGAGAAAATATAAATAGGAACATTAAGCAGTACAATTCTTCTGGTAGTTAGTGAGAGCTAGGCTCTGGCTAAGGAGGGTTTGGGGCTTGGAGTAAACGGGATTCTAACAGGTTACAGCATCTGAGGGCCATGACAAGCTTCTGGGAAAGTGGAAAGGACCCCTCAAGATGGGATCTTGGGTTTCCTTGAAGGGAAACATTTATCACTGTAAGATGCGTGGGCTTGGGGTCCGTCATCACATTGAAAACTAAGAGAACTTGAAAGGAGCTAAACTCCAGAAGCACCAGGGGCATCTAATCGCTGGCACTAGGAGACAAATGCTAAGTCCCTTAGAATAAGTAAGCTGGTCCATGGGAACATTACATATCATATTTCAAACTGATCTGAGAACTAGAATGAGGGAGAAGGGACCAAAGTCCCTGCCCTACCCCTTCCATCTCACAAGCAAATAAACCAGCAGATGGTTGTCATAGCTAATGGCTGTCAAACACTTCACAGAATGAAAGTGCTAAGCAAAGACTCAAAACATTCCACAATTAACAAAGATAGTTGGACACCTGCAGAAAACATCCTAGCAAGAAAAATACAAGATAAAAACAACTTCAAATGCAAAGACGAGATAAGACATAAACCAGAAAGTCTTCCCTTAACCTATCTGGTTAAGAAATTTCACTCGTTTTCCAGTGAACTGGAGTTGGAAATCAGCATCAAAACAGATAGTAGATCTGCTCCCAGCCCTGATATATTTATATAAATATATGTAATAAATACTGAGCCATGGACATTATGACATGAGGACTTAGCTATCCTAGCAAATCCTTTTGTCTTTGTCAGAAAGTTTCAAGAGAAAGAAGCTGCCAAAGATTGCTTTACTGTTGTTATATCTAGTTCATTCTAAAACTTGTAAAAAAAAAAAAAAGCTATTTTAATAGAGTGGATGGTTTCATCTAAAGAGACCCACACTGTATAAACACCACTCAACACTTACAGCAAATTACAGAATATGAAAAAATATATAAAACTCTTACTTATAAATGTTTATTATAATGAGGTTGTATCCTATTTGAGTGTGGTTTATGACATATAGGCAGTTAACTTAGAGTTAACTTAAACCTAATTGGACACTACAAGCCTAATTGTACAATTTCTAATGTTACTTTTCACTTTCTCCCTCAGAGAACATGAATATGGTAAGCAGAATGCCTGGGATTCATGAGTCTGATTGTCCACTTCTTTGGACTCTCCACTGCTCTCCTCCCACACCTGATTTTAATAGAATTACAGTCCTCTGATCAAGTTGTTTATTAATAAGTACACTGAAAATGACATCCTTGTCAGCATTTCCTTAATCTTTAATTGCAGCCTAATCACCAACTCAAATTTAAGACAATTTTTTGTTCAACATGTCGAGAGAAAAAGCCTGACAATTGTTGTGAGTGACACTTTGCACTTTTGTTAATGTCTGCTCATCTTTCTCTGAAAAATGCCATCTGTTCTGTGCCTTTGTCCCTATCCAGATGCCCGGTGTCTTTTCAAAACAGACTTTGAAGGCACTGTGGTGGGCAGAGGGAACTACAGTTTATTCTTGGCTCATTTTAGGAGTAAGAAGGACTTCCAGCTTGGGTATGAATTGGAAATGATCTTCAAATAGGCAGTCATGGACGCCTTGAAGCATCATTAGACTTTTATTTGTCTTTTAATGTTTAATATTAAACTTTAAAATTTTAATATGTAACCACATCAAGTTCACTATCATTATTAGGGTACACAGGGATCCTAGTCACCCTGTTGTAAGAGGAGGAAGCACTTGTAGCGTTATACTGTGATCATGTTTGCTGTGTGATCCCCAACTTCAGTAATGATCCAATGAAGAGTGGGTAGGTGAGTCCAGAACTCTATGACAGAATTCTAAACTTTATGCCAGCTCCCAAGGGATCATAACATTTGGCTAAATATTTGTCTGCATAGTACTTACCTCTGTCCATGGCACGTTCTTCTTCAAATTGCTCTGTCATGGAAGACGGTCTCTCCTCTCCTGTGTGTGACTTGTTAGTTTCCGAAGTTTAATTAAATGACATTTCTTTGTTTCCTTAGCTCCCTGGTTAGTGTTTAAAAACTATGACTTGGTAGCTTACCCAGCTTTTTCTAGTGTTTTGGAGGGAGTAATGTTCACTTGTGATTTCTATACTTGAATCATAAACAGATTTCCTGTCATAGTTATCTTAAAGTTCTTTTCTGGTCATTGTAATATCTGACGACCTGTGGATCTGACTATATGGACTTGATTTCTCTTGATGATGCCACACACATATTGTTGCTCCTTTGTGTATTGCATAACATCTTATTGTGTTCTAAGCATTGTGTAAATCTCTCCAGGCAGAATGTATACATGTCCCTTGCTATGCTCTCAGGACTGGCAGGAGCTCATAAATTTCTCATTTTTTATGCTTTATATCTCAGCCACCAACTCTCCAAACTGTGAGATCTCCTGATTTTTGAGCTTGACTGTCAGTGTTTTGGCGATGCCTGGGGTGTTCTGTCTGCTCTCCCATCCCACCCTCAGTGTTCTGTGCCTCGGGCGGTGTCTCTCCACTCTGCGGCTCTTCTCCAGACTCTGAAGGGCCACTGAAGTTCAGTGAAGGCCTGGTGTTCCTCCTGGGGGGATTCTTTCAGATCTGTGTGCTCTGTTCAGTATTTAGTGGATGGCCACAAAAGCTACAGCATCATATTTTTAACTTATAAAAGAGCTGAGGGCACAAATATAAATGAACAAAACTCCAGAAAGTGGTAAGTCCTTCCTAGAAGAGAAGAAACTCACTTCTGCTTTCATGAGCCCCATCAGCTGCTGTTGCATCTTTTTTCTCCATTATACAACTGAAAATAATTGTGTATAGTTATATTTTCATTTCCTAACCCCAGGATTGCACAGCACCAACTCTGAGCCCATTTCCACACTTACGGTTCCACTGAATGAGCTCTGCCAAGGGACTCAGTGTCCTACATGCTGATAATGCAACAGATTATTTTCTGTCTTTTTCATTAACTTCGTAGTGGCGGTTGACATAGAATATTTCTTCTGCTTGAAATACTTTCTTATTTAGCTACCTGGTCATGACTCTCTTCCCTATTTTATCTAAACTCTCTAGTTAGTCCTTCTTATTTCTTTTGCTCATGTACTCTGTCTACCTGTTATGAAATATTACTCAAGCTCATTCAAAAATAGTCTGCTTTTCTCATTATATACTCTCTCCCTAGGCAATCTCACCTCTGTCCATGGCTTAAGTTATCACTTATACACAGATCACTCATGGATGTAAATTTTCACCCCAGAGCTAATTTTAAGCTCCAGATAGATGCATTCTGTTGTCTACTTGATATCTTCACTTGAAAGTCTCAAAAGCACTATAGAAAAAACATACCTTAAACTGAACTCCCAACTTTTATGTCTTTTTTTCCTAGTATTCTCTCCTTCATAATCAAAATGCTCAAACTAGAAATCTGACTCATCCTTTGATGCCTTTCTTATGTGAGCCAGTTCTGACTCATTGATTTTACTTCCTAAATTTTAACTGATTTGTCCTCTTCTCTCTAACTGTACCACTGGCTTCCTAATTAGAGTGAATATCATCTCCTGCCTGGATCACTGTAATAGCCTCTTAAATAAATTCCCTGTTAATCATTCTGACATTTCAAATATGTGTTCTACATTCTTACAAGACTATTTCTCTTCCTTTTCTTAATTTGCTATTAGTTTCTTTATGCATGCCCACATATTTATAAATTTGTGCTAAATTATGATGAAACTGAAGTATAAATGTTTTAGTTTTGTACCACAGTCCTTTTCTTTATAGTTCTTGTGTGTCTTCTCCTTCCCGGTCTTATTTCTCAACACTCATCAGTCCTGTACGCCCTCAGGTAACCTGTGTAGACCTACTAGCATGTATTAATTCGTCTTGTTTTCCAAGTTTATATGATCATTTGCAACAATATGTATAAACATGTAAGTTTTTACCATTGTTTTATACAATTGTGATTGCATCAAATAATTTTCTGCATTTTAGATTCACACTAAATAATAACTTGTGAATATTCCTATATTCCTATATGTGAAGATACCTATAGGTCAATGGTATCTACTTCATATTCTTATTTGCTACATTATATTCCACAACCAGGGTGTACCACACATTTTCTAGTTATTCCCCCATTGAAGGGGATTCTCTTTGTTTTCATGTTTTCCCTCAGAGTGACCTTTCAGAATGTGAACCTGATCATGTCTACCCATCCCTACCTACAACTCACATAACCCTTTAATGGCCACAAGTCTCTGTTTCTTCTTGCCCTTCCTGTTGACAATTACATTGTATTTCACAGGACGGACTCCATCCTCAGTACTTTCACTTCCTTGAACTGTACCACCTCTCTCTCCCACGTGGTGTCAGTAGTACATGCTGTTCCCAATGGCTGGAATAAATGCTTCTCTCTCTTAATCTCTCTCTCTACCTCACATACACATACATACATGTACATGTTTGCTTTGTTAACTCATTTTCTTCCTTCAGACTTCTAGCTCAGTCATCATTTTCTTGATTCCTTAAATAGGTTATTTACCCAGCTGAATAATCCTACAGCACTATGCATCTGTCTGTGATAATTAATATTGGAATTTCACATGGATTTGTCTGATTATTCATTCATGTCAATCTCCTTGATGAAACCATAATTTCTATGAGGGCAAGTATTTTGTTTTGTCTGACTTTTTGGGTAATTTTTCTTATCATTGCATTGAACCTCAAGCACTTAGCACAAAATGTTGTATATAGCAGCACTCAATATATACTTGACGAATGAGTATAAATGGTATAAATGAATACAAGTAAAGCTACATGTAAGAACTTAAAAAACATGACTATTGGAACTATAAATTTCCATGTGAAAATTTATTTCACATGTATATTTTTGCCTCCCACCATTTCCATTTGTCTGACTACCACTAATACTGTATTTATATTTAGGATAGAGGAGTGAGAGACCAGAGCAAGAATAAGCTAGTGCAGTACAGGGAATTATTGGGTCACCGTATAAAATACTTCACTTGCTTCCTAAAATGATTAAAGATAATTTGCTCAAATGACCATTTTTTTGTTTACTGTAAAATCTATGAATATAGAGAAAAAAATTTGAGAACATGTAGAAGATGTCCAATGCAATAATGAAGTGAATAATTATAATAATATTAGCCATATGTTGTGTTTTCTGTGTGCTAAGGACTTTAAACAATTCATTTTATTTGATCTTTTCAACAAGTATGAAGTATTTATGTATTATTATTATTATTATTATTAGTCTTTCAGGGTGATGAAAATTTGGGTTTCGGTCACAAAGCTAATACATACATAGGATACACAGTTATGATGCTAAAACTTAAATTCTGTACACTGTCTTGGGAATACAGTCTCATAAACATTACAAAAGGAGTGGAAAATTCAGCAACAAGCTAGAGAATCAAAAGGAAAAAAAAAAAAAAGAATTCCTCAGTGACTTTCATTCAGCCTCACCTCTTTTTAAAAGCCACAGCCTATCTCATAGTTTGATAACAAACCTTTTTCTGCAGCTATTACCACGAATTTACCTGCTTCCATCAGCACTTCTCCACTATTCCAACGTCATACATTACTCTTTTATTTTGATTATTACAGTGCTGTTACCCTTTTGTTTAACAGAAGCAAGTTTGTGTAGAAACATCAGTGGACTCTTAAATGTTAAATAAGTTATTGAAATTAAAAATATAGACATAGATTTCCAAGTAAAGGTTACATTAACATATTAAGAAACAGCTCAGGCAAGTGTTAACAGTAGAGTAAATAAAAGTAAGAAAAAAATCGAGATGTGGAATTCTGGCCAGAAGGATAGATGAAAAGAGAGAAAGCACCTAAAACTGGAGAAAAAAAGAAATTTCAAAAACTTAACGTTTGCACTGCTTTTATGGTTGCTACTTTAACATTATTTCCTTAATGTAGCTTGTTTATTTGCTTTTATACAGGTGAAGTAAATTCAATCAGAGTTTGACTTGTTTGTAATAAAGATGAAAACAATATATGATTTTAGGCCTTGAAATCCAGATGCCTTAGTTATTTTGATATGATTCACTTAAAAAACCATGATGTAATACATACACTTTCCAAAACATTGTCTATGGCACTGTAATAAGTTAATAATAATAACGGTAATAGGTAGATAGAGAACCTCAGAATCTCACAATCAAATAATTTCATGTGAATGTTCAATTCAAAGTTCGTCATAAGGGTTATAATGGAAATGGAAAATACATAATGGAGAAGTAAGAGTGGCATATACAAATTCTTGGTATATCTGAGAAAGTATCTTAGTATAAAGGCGAGAGGACATGGGAAAAAAATTACATTAACTTACATGGAGGCAAAGAAATATTCTAGACAGAAGTTACAACTTGAGCAAAGAGCCAGAGGCAAGTAAAGGGAACGAGGTTTCAGAAGATAACCTGAAAGACAATGAGACTAAAAAAACCTGGGGCATGAGAGTATAATCAGACCCGGGATTGAAAGGGAGAGAAAGGACAAAATGTGGAGGCTTCGAATGACAGGCTGAGGATTTTGAACTTGACATTTTGCCCAGAGCCAGCCCCCGGCTTGCTTTTCTAAAACCCAGTAGCGACAACACAGATGCTAAGGAGGAATCAGGATGGAAATATTTCTACCCACTTTATGATTGTCCGACTATTGTCAAACAGTTAACGTTTCAGATCACACCTTTCCATGGCTTTGACCTGTGACCACAAAGGAATTGACAGGCATATCACTTGATACTGACAAAGCTAAATTCCTCTAGTGAAATTTGTTTTGAAAAAGTGGAATAATCAGATAAAGAATTTAAGACAATTTTTATCGAATGGCAATGCAAAATGGAATTCTGAAAGTCATCTTTCTCTGGTTAAAAAAAAAATCTATCTATACAAAATTAATTGCCACTACCAATTATTTAATAAATGTTGGCAGTGCAGCTAATCATTATGAAAAGTCCAGAGCTTAAAAATCTACTAAAATGAAGACACAGTGCATTATCCACTCTCATGTGTCAAATCCCATAATAGCCCGAACGAAAAACAGCTGTGAACATAAAACAAACAGGAAATTTGAAAGGAAAAGTACTTAAATACTCTATCTTAGTTCATACTTCTTTGTGATTGAGGAGAATAATTTATGAGTAGAGAAGAACTGAAAATGGAAAAGAAAACCTAAACATTTTGAAATACATTTTGAGGAATCTACTCTGTATTTAACAAATACATGTAGCCCTTACTAAACGCTTGACATGGTTCTAAGAACACTATTAACTTGCTTCTGCAAAGCCAGCAGAAGGGTCTCTCCTTCCAGTCCCCTGTGATCCCAGGATGACTATCCCATCATCTTTGCCATGTTCTGTTGGACTGAAGGAAGTCAAAGTCCTGTCCACATTCAAGGGAGGAGGGCTCTGCAAAAGCACTACTCGTTGAAGGTAATTTTAGAACTCTGCCCACTCCATAGAATGATGTCCTTGGATGGTTTCTCATTCTTTTATGTTTAGAAACTCCCACAGATGAAAACTAAATGGTTTCCAGTTCCTATTTTTGACATTCTTAAAAAGCATTATCACATCTTTTTTTTCTTCCTTAGTAAAAACAAATGCATGTCCCCTCAATACTTTTTTTAAACCATTGATACATTTTGAATAATCTTCAGATTGTTCATGTTGCCAATAAACCTTACAGAGGAAAAAAGATTCAAGAGGGATGGAAATGAGAATTACTTTTTTAACTCTCTAATCTATGTATCTTTATCATATATACTCCATTGAGAAATAGTTATGTTACTGTTTATCTTCTATTTACTGCTGTATAGCCAACATATAATCAGTCAAGATTAAAGTCTCAAATTCTGAAATTTTTAATTAACAAACAATTTTAAAGCTTGCTTCTCCTAAATAGTACTTTAAAGTAAGAAAACAGAACCCACCAGAAAGCCAGTGTAGTGTATGTCCCACCCCATGTACACTGTCCTAATACCATTCCACCAGGATGATAGTCATTTTCTCCTCTTACAACAAAATATTTCCCTTGAGAAATTTAGGTCCCTCAACTTTGACAAAACTAGCCAGGCAAAGAGAATTTGGAAAATTGGGTATTCAGAATTTGCACTTCTTGGGGAGTGATGGAAATGTTAACTATCTTGATTGTGGTGGTGGTTTCATTGGCGTAAACATCTACCAGAATTCATCAAATTGTACATCTGAAATATGTGTAGTTTACTGTAAAGGAATCATACCATAATAAAGATGTTAATTTTTTTAAGTCTCTTTTTTCTTGAGAAGACTAGAGTGATTTCTATTTTCCTAATAGAACCCTGACTATACCAGAAACAAGAGAAATAATTTAGTTTATTTTGTGGCTGTTGTTACTTCCCTCTTAGAGAATTTCCCCACTATGACAGTAACAATAGAATTTTTGAGTTTAGAAAAAATTGCAAAGCAACATGTTTTATTACTTTGTAGGCGATTGCATTGAAATAGATTCCCCTCAGGTACCTGGAGACAATTACCGTCTCTCCCTACACTGAACAGAATGACATGAGCAATGCTCCATTCATGAGGATTCCATAATAAGACCAGAAACAAAAACTGTACTTTGTAGACCTTAGTCAACAACTTTTAACAATCTTCAGCCTTTTCCACTAAGTTTTACCAAGTGTGTTTTAACTAGGGTCATCTCTCTGGAGTTTACCTTACAAAACAACCCTGTTCTATACTCAGCTTCAATGATTCTTCCCTTTCCATCTTCTGATTCCATCTTCTCTAAACTGTTCTTACCAGCTAATATGATATAACACATGTTGAAAGGGGAAGATAAAAATTTATTAAATTGCCAACTGAAGACCTCAAGAAGTTACTATCACGTGTTCCCAATTCCAGTTACAAAAGTCTTTATCAGATTATCTTTCAAATTACCTCTATTTATTCTAAGACTAATTTGTACAAAGAGAATCATTTTTTTCCTCAAATATTGAATTAGGTCAATTTTAATGTTATACATTTATATGTTTATATGTTAAATGTATAAACATATACATTTATATGTTTAATATTTAAAATTATACAATTTTAATGTTATACATAATGTTATATAGGAGTGACCTATACAGTTTTTTGAACCGTATCATTTTTTTAATGTGAAAAATGTTACTGTCCTAAAAGAAAATTTCCGTATTTTGAGCATTATCTTAAAAATAAACACAAACTTTAAATACTTGTTACTACAATTGTCATTATTGTTAAAGGGACTGGTCTAAGTAACTTACTATTAGCAAAGATTACCATGACACGATTTAAAACCCCAAACTTTTTTTAGTCTATCTTCCTCCCTCACTTATGAAAATCTAATTCAGTATGTCATTTTCTCTCTTTTAAGTATCTTACTGAAATCTGATGTAATATTGTGATTCTTTTTTTTTTTCTTTTCACACTTCACCTTCTTAAAAAAAAGGAGGGCTAAAATTAGAAAGACTAGACATCACTAAACAGCTCTACGTATTTCAAAGGGAGAAGTCACTTTACGACTAGTGGATCTGATGATAAGCTCTTCTCTGGAGCTAAATAAGCTTTGTGATAGTTGATGGCAGTAGCGGAGGAGTGGACAGGTGAAGAAAATGAATGGTTTTGTGAACACTGAAAGGTAGACATGTTAGAGTCATAGAGGTGACTGTCTAAAATTCCTTGAACATCACTTAAATTGTCGCAGAAAAATTACAATTTAAAAAAAATTTTCCTTTGAATCTTAGTATGTCTTTCATTCCAAAAATAGGAATGTATAATTTGATAAATACATAATCTAATTGAATCACCTTTTTAATAGCAAAATACCTAGGCACTAGAGTCCATTTATTGAATAATCGAACATTAAAAAAAAATCACCTAAGGTGTAAGAAAGTTAGTGAATATGGTTAATTTAAAATATATTTGTTAACTAAATGTATTATTTGTTCACAGTTTCTTTGTCTATAGACATTTAAAGCAGCAACAAAAATAACAAAACTTGTTAAATGCCTTAAAATGCACACTTACACTAAACCTGCATTTTTAAATTGGCGTCTTTATCAAGAATGTGTGAATTGAACCAAAATTTCTTTCTTTTTTTTTGCATGGCTATCATTTCTATGTGGATTGACATTTTAAAACACATCAAGGGTCTGCGTACTTCCATGAAGTATACATAGTGATTAATTTCAGATTTACAAATAAAATTAGGTGAGTAAATCTACATTTGTTTAAAAGAATATAGAGCTCATTTTCTATTCAAAAGAGAGAAAAAGATGAAAACTTTTCTAAGGAAGCCCTTGATGCAATTAAGCAATCGTATAGAAAATGGGGAGGTTTTTTGCTTCCTAGACGAGTTTATCTTGTACCTGATAACTTTCCAAAGAGGAAACATCTTGCCTAACTGATAGGCTTGCCAGTAGTTAGATAGATAAATGCTGATTTTTACCTGAAATAGCACATTTATTCAGATAATTTAGAGAAAATAAACTTGAATGGTAAGAAATGCTATTTTAAAATGAAAACATGTAATTTTACTTTTACATGTGTGTATCCATGTGTACACATGGAGTGATTAAGACTAAGGACCTTTGGTCAGACAGCATTGCAAATCCTAACTCTTAAGTTCTCCATTTACTTAAATGTATGATCTTGAGAAAATCATTTACTCTTCTCTGCCTCAATTTCCTCACCATGCAAAATGAGGAAAATAAAACATACTCAGAGTTTAGCTGTTAAAATTAATAAGATAAAGGATTTAGAGGTTTACACCAGAAGTTGATGTCTATGTGTTCAATAAACGGACACCAAAAAACACTTCAGAAGCTGATCCACATTTCCATCAATCTCTAGAGGCTTAATTTCTTTACAAGTTTTTCAATAATTTATGTATTTGATATATTATTAGTATCCTATCACTCTTATTCTCTGCTGGCATATAAAGTAACTATCCAGAGCCAATCAAATATTTTGAATATATTAACAAACAAACAAAATACCAACACCAATGTTCATTGATTTGAAAAATATTGAGTTCTCTGTCACAAGATCAGTTCGTGTATATGGTGGCAAATGACATTCTAAGTCACTGAAATCATGAAAATATATGGAGATAGAACTAAAACAATGAGTCCTGAACCTAGCAGCACATTAGAATTACCTGATGAGTATTTTAAAATACAGATTACTAGGTCCAACCCAAATCTAGTAAATCCAAACATTTAGAGGATAACCACTGAGAAGAATGAATTGTTAAAATACTAGCCAGGAGGTAGTTTTAATGTAAATAATCTTTCAGTAGCACTTCAAACCATTAAATTAAATTTGCTCTTTATTCATTATTTTAAGAATACAAAAAAAAAAAAAAAACCTGTACCAGAACATATTAACTTTACTCTAGTTAACTATTTACAGCAAATGAGACAAATTCTGGGATTTCGTTTGGTTATGGAATCATGCATTGTTAATATTAAAACAGAAGTATTGTTTTTTTACATTTCAAGTTTACCCTTCTTGGCTAGCCAGAGATTTAGATTCCAGTACTTTGAGAAAGAAAGTTCTTGATTTGAGTTCAAGTTGCAGCTGTGTTTTCTTTCATGCATATAATGAAAAGTGTGAGAAACTATAATAGGACAGGCACTACTGTCTTTAACTCCCTGATGATCTAGAATCATCGCTCAAAAAATTCAGATCTGTGTGCCTCGGATCTCCAAGCATTCAGCCATTCAAAATCCCACTGACTTTAAATTTCTATTTTTCAATGACTGTAAAATATGGAGAGGAAGGCACACCACACACAGGCAGGAGTACGTTTCTATAAACATGCCATGCAGCCGGGTCTCTGCCTGGATTATTGCACAGTAGACAGCTCACGGACAGTGAACACTTTCACCCTGGCTCAGTACTTAATGCACCTCAATTTAATGTATCTGTGAAAATCATTTCTATATATTTTACAACTAAGGATCGTCATGATGAAAACTCAGAACTCTGCCAAGTATACAGAGATGCTAAATGGAGTGGAAAGCGTTGGTGGTAATTTGGTCCAGGTTGTGAAGGGAGAAAAATTTTACTCTATAGATTCAATTAAATGTAATATAACAGATGCCCCTGTGTAAATATAGTAACTTCTCATTCAGCCATCTGTGCTCCAACTTGCTGAGTCAAAACATGCATTTACAAAGGGTTTTACTCCATGTACAATTTGCAGACAAAGCCTTGCGGGATTTACCTGTAGGCTTTCTCTGAATTCCAGCTGCTTTTCTTCCTACAGTCATGCAACTTGTGAAACAGGAGGTTCAAAGGTCAAATTCTGTTAGTTTGAAATTTCATACCTAACTGAGATCACATAGAGCCTCTGTGCTTCTCCAGTCCCTTTTTGTTAAACTGTTTAAGTTTTTTAATATAATTGTAAATTCACGTGTAGTTTAAGAAAAAAGTCAGAAATACCATGTACCCTTTATGTGGTTTCCTCTAACGATAACATCTTGCACAACTACCGTAATCCCATTTTTTAACCACCATTCCATTTTAACATCTGTAATAAAAATCACCTGTTAATAGATTAGAGGATCCAACTCACCTGCCAAATCAGTTAATACAGAACAGACATCAAATTTTATTCACCTATGTATAATTGCTGACAACAGAGTGACGGTCTTGAGTTAGTCATTATTTGAAATAACTGGTCTTTACTACACAGAGGGCTGCATCGCGGAGGCAAGGAACCAGGTGGTAGATTTCTTTTTCTTCACCAGATAAGGGATCGTGCATATGTCTATAACTGATAAGTAAAAATACCATTGGAATCAGCTCGACCTAACATTCAATCTCTGAAGTAAAACTATGGTCTATTTTTATTCTTTTGCTCAACATGAAATTGTTCTAAATAATCTGTTATGCATTCCAAAATAAGTAATCCATACAGTAATGTTTCATTGGATGTTTACAATCAATATATTAAAATATAGTTATTTTATTTTATTTTTATAAAACTTGTCAAATCTTCAAATTCCAAGGAGCCAAATAATTTTGAAAATATATATGAACAAATGCATATAAAATATTGGTACTTATTTATAAAAGAATTATGACAGTGACTAAAACTATTTATTTACAACATGTATCATGGAGTATTACTCAGGTAATTCTGAATGCAACTCTTTTTTTAGCACATAAACTAGATTTCTTGAGTTTTTTTGTTTTTCTCATTAATTACACACACTTTGATTTTTTTTTCCCACCGTGCCATTATAAGAAATAAAAATAAAAGTAAAATATACATTAGTCAATTTTTGCTTGTTAAAAACTTTGGGAATTAAAATAGACTAAAATTAAGATGTATGATTCCTTGGAGATTTATTACACCAGCTCTGTTAGCCATAAAGTTCAGTACTTAAGCCTTGGTATTAGTCAGTGAAATTGAAATGATTGGCTACTTGCAGAGGGAACGCTTGGATCACTAGAGGACTCCATTAGTCCCTGCATTATTTTTCTATGACTAAATTACTGCAAACTTGATGACTTAAAACACCATGAATTTATTATCTTGTTATTCTGTAGTTCGGAAGTCTGGAATGTGTCTCACTGATGTTGGCAGGGCAGCATTCCTTCCTGAAGGCTCTAGGGAAAAATCTGTTTCCTGCCCTTTTGGGTTCTAGAGGCTGCTTACGTTTCTTGTCCCTGCCCCTCTTCTTCCATCTTCAAAGCTAACAACTATGGAGTTGAATTCTCAAATTACGTCGCTCTGCCCTCCTCTTCTGTAATCAAATCACCGTGTATCTCTTCTGCCTCCTTCTCCACTTTGAAGAACTCTAAGGAGTATCATTCAGAATAATTTTCCCTTCTCAAAACCTTTGCCATCTGCAAAGTCTGTTCTGCATGTAAGGTACAATATTCTTGGGGTTCTGGGGATTAGAACATGGACGTCTTTGGAACACCGTTCATTATTCTAACTACTACAGTCACAGAGTCACATGCATTACTCATTAATCAAACATTAACTGAATGCCTATTATAAGCAGAGAGCTTTGGGAGATTAAACAAATCTCTGCTATAGTCTTTGTGCAAAAGTAACTTCCAGTTCATTTAGAGAGAAAAAGATTTCCAGTAAGAGAAAGGAAAATGATCCAATAAATGTCTTCACTTTTAAACCTGGAATTATCCTTGATGGTTTTCCTTATCTGTGCCCAACACCGTCTATTCAATTGAGAAGTCTTATTGATTTTACCTCCTAAATATGCCTTCAATCCTCGGCTGCTACAACCCTGACTTTATAATCTTTGCGCTGTAAGGCGTTAAAGGCAGGAATACTTTCTCTTCTTTACAGATTGAATGCAGTGAGTTAAAAGACCGATCATTGATCAGGAGGATTATGAATAATGCCTAGGACAGGACAACTGGAATAGAAATTAAAAAGAAGGCATGACTTCTGCCATAGATCCTATCACATTATATAGTGTATTTGTGAGAAACTACTGATTTTGTTTGTTTCCTGTAGAAAAACAAATGGTTGAAGTAAATTATCTTCTGGAAAAGAAATGCAAAGACAAGCTGAGTTCTGACAGGGCTGTAGCTCTTACATTCCATCTTGGAATAATTCAACCAAGTAACCGTAGGCAAATACAATTGATACTCGGTGTTTCTAATTTTATTAGCTGGGAACAAGCCTCAGCAAACTAAAAGGACATGCAAATCTTAAATCTCAACGGTATGATTTTTCTCAGCAAGATGTTATGGGAGGAATTGTGCCCCTCCCCCCCAAAATTTATATGTTGAAGACCTAACCCCCAGAATCTCAGATGTGACTGTATTTTGAGACAAAGCCCTCCCTGCCACCTGTGGGTCACACACTGGGGCTGTGGGGTGTGGCCAGACCATATCTCAGCCCCTCCTACTCATCTCAATGTGGCTTCTTTTTATCCTTACTTGTAGAAAATCTTTTCTGCTAGTATTGAGGTCCTTCTCAGGGATAGTTCTTCTATGTGTAATTTTAGTTTTAGTGTGTCTGTGGGAGGAAGACAGCCCAGGGTCTTCCTGCTCCGCCCCCTTGTGCCCCCTCAATCAGCACTTCCGCTAATGGAAGTGGATGCTTGGCTGATAAACCGCTCTTGGTGTGTGTGTCAAACAATGAGCCAGTGCAGGCTTTGTTAATCTTTTTACTTTACTCATTTGTTTAGTCATGTAACAATGGCCTTCTAACTGTGTCTCATTCAGTAGTAGTTTTCAAAGTTATCTACTGTTACTAGTTTGCTAGGACTGCCGTAAAAAAAATCCCCCAGACTGGGTGGCTTAAACAACAGGAATTCTCACAATTCTAGAGGATGGAAGTCTGAGATCAAGTTGTCAACAGGGTGTTTGTCCTGAAGCCTCTTTTCCTGCCTTGTAGATAGATGTCTTCTCCCTCTGTCGTCATTTGATCTTCCCATTGTCTGTGTCCTAATTTCCTCTTTTTTAAGGGCACCAGTGCTGTTGGATTACAGCCTACCCTAAGGAACCCAATGTAACTTCATTACCTCTTTAAATGCTCTGTTTCCAGATTATTTTAATTTTCAAATGTTATTACCATAAAGGAAGAAGAAAGAGTAATAGGGAAATTTCAGAAGATATGTAATTTGGTGGAAACATTTAGGGAAAAGAGGTGCTTTAAAGAGTTTAATGACTTTCCATTCCTTCGCTAATTGTAACATTTATTCAGTACATACTGTACTCCAGACAGTCCTATGTACTTCACATGCATTTATGTTTAGTTTTAACAACCACCTGTGAGATAGGTGTTGCTCTTAGTGCATTCATTTATACATAAGGCCCTCATCCCCAGCCTAAATGCCCAGGGGCAAAAACTAAGAAAGCAAACGTATTTGAGACAAAGAATTCATCCACAGAATCCGCATTTACATATTTAATTTTCCATTCAGATTGCAAGAAGCACCAGTGTATACATGTCATCAACAGTCTACACTTAACTCCGCCAACTTGCATCCTCTCCATCACCAGAATAATGCAGCCAAACAGTCTCCACCTACACTTGATATTTTTGTTTCAGAAGCAACAGGCTGGCACCAGCTCAGACTTACCTGGGTTCAAGCACTCCACATTCTAATCCTCACTAGAGGTGCCAAAGTATATGAAAGATAAGCATTCAATTATTTTTAGTTATTTGATTCCTTTAAGACCATGAGACTTAAAAGAAATGAGTCCTTTTTGGAAATTCTCCACATTCTGAAAAGGTGAATTAAAAATACAATGTCAGTAGTTTATCAAGAAATATTTTATAATATTTATGTATACACACACATAACCTTGGAAACCATACACACTGTCCATGATAAATTATCTTCAGTCAAAACAAACTTCAAACTTATTAACACCAAGCTTTCTTCTATAATGATAACATATGACTTCATGTTTGGTGTGGGAGGAATATAAATATTAATAATCAGTCATTTGGCTTTAGTCTGAATCTATATGTTTTGTACATTCTTCTGACAAACTAGTGTGCTAGATTCTTGTCAATAAGAAAAATTCTTTAGTTTACCATTTAGTACTGAAACTTTCATGATGAGAAATTTGCCTTCTTGATTTTTCATTAGTCCTAATTTTCTACCTCTAAGTCCTTCATTTTAAAACATTTTGAGATTTGTCAATTACAGAGAAAAATATAGAAATTATATAACAAAGACAGAGATACTGAATTTTTGTTCTGTTTGCTACTGATATTCCTAAATTTATCTTCCTCCCTTGCTCAGAGAGAACTAGTATCCTGAAATACATGTTTATTATAGGCATGCATGTTTTTCTACCCTTACTCTATATGTATATATGCATAAGTATCATATTTTGTCAAATATGACACATCAGATGTAAGATATACCATCATGTCATGTATTACCTAAAATAAAAGCGCTCTGAAATTAAATTGATTCAGTCTCAGAATTCAGAGATGTCATTGTGAAAAATATATCTTATACCTATGAAGAGTGGAGTATGTTATGGTTTGTGTGTTTAAGTTTTTCATGCTATTTTATATTTTTATCATATCATTTGTCATCCTGTTATATGATTTTCAATTTGCATTTTCTCTCTCATAAAATGCATTCCTGTTAGCATGGTGATCTAATTTATTCACTTGAATGCATTTTATGAAAATATTTATTAATTCCCTTACAAATGAATAGCTCAGCATTTCCTGCTTTTTCTCTATTGTCAGCAGTGCTTTAATAAACATGTTCTCCATGCCCTGTTGTGTACATATTCAAGGTATTTTGTGGAGTAAAAACCTAAAAAAATATTGCACATTTTTCTGCACTGAATTCCCAGACCAAGGAAGATCACATTCTGAGGTACTGAAGATTAAGGCTTGAATATGTGAATTTGGGGGGAAACATTTCAACCCATAATATTAGGTAAGATTGGGCTCACTTGTCATACCTCCCTGTCATCATCCCACTCCTATATCAGAGCCCAAATCTCTGGCCTTTGAGCCCTCTTAGAGGAAAAGGACAAACGTAGGTTGAGTTTGCATCCAGTATGACAGTGACAGTAGCATTTATGTTGTAGGTTTATCACTCATTCCGGGATAACTGCCCCTGGGAAAACCCCCAACTCGGTACAAATGAGATCAACGGGCAGGTGCACAAAAAAAGGCGCAAAACATAAATGCGCATCTTGATTTTTCTATGTACTATACAGTCAATCAAAGAAAAACAATATTTATTTATATCTTTATTGATTTTTAAAATCAATCTTGTCAATCTTGATAGATGTTTGGATATTTTGTAAATAAAACAAATTTTAGATTTGGATTCTCATTTTCAAATATGTGGAGATTTTTAACTTTTTATTCCTCTATATTTTATAATTTTGATAACACATTTCATATCTTGTTATGTATCCCTTAAATAAGTGTTGGAATGTTTAGTTTATTTTACTACTTTTGTCTCTTAACCTTCATGCTTGCTTTATAGGTGATTAATCTAAGCCAATTATATATTTACCTTTTCCAGTGACATTTTTATTTTCTTATGTTTTCTTTCTGTTAATTAGTGCCATTTCTTTTCAGCTTAAGGGAGCCCCTTTAACAATTCTTGTAGAGCCAGTTTAACGTTGGTGAAATCTTTAATCTTTTGGTAATCTGGAAAATTCTCAGTATTTCTTTTAATTCTGAGTGATAACCTAGTTCGGTAGAACCTTCTTGGTTGGAAGTTTTATCTTTTGACATTTTGAATACGTTATTCCACTCCCTTCTGATCTGTAAGATTTCTGCTGAAGAATCTGCTGTTGGCGTTGTAGCGTTTCCCTGGTATCTGACATGTTGTTTTTCTCTTGCTGCATTGAAGATTTTTTTAAAATCTTTCACCTTTACCATTTTTGTTGTAATGTATTTTGGTGTATATCCTTTTGGGTTTGTCTTATTCAGAACTCTCTGGCCTTCCTGGTCCTGGATATCCATTTCCTTCCCCACAATTAGGGAAGTTTTCAGCCATTACCTTCTCAAATAATTTTCTGGCTCTTTATCCCTTTCTTTGGGAATCCTATAATGTGAATGTTATTCCATTTGATGTTGTCTCAAAGGTCCATGAAGATATCTTAATTTTTTTTTTTATTTTGTGGGTCTATCTGGATGAATTCCATTGCTTTGTCTTCCAGCTCACTGATTGGTTCTTCTACCTCACCCAATCTGTTGTTGAACCTCTGCAGTGTACTTTTCAGTTCAGTTATAACTTCTGTTTGGTATTTTTTAAAGTATGGTATATCTCTTTGTTGAAGCTCTCATTGTGTTTGTCCATTCTGCTCCAGAGTTTGGTGAGTATGTTTACGAATATGACTTTGAACTCTTTAGGAGATAGATTGCTTTCTCCATTTCACTTAGTTCTTTTTTTGAGGTTTTTGTCATATTCTTTTGGCTGAAACATAGTCCTCTGTTTCCTCATTTTGCCGAGGTCTCTGTGTTTGTTTCTGTAAGCTACCTCTTTTGTAAGTCAGCTACTTCTTCCAGTCTGGATGCAGTAGCCCTTTGTAGAAGATGTCCTGTGGGGCTCAGAAGAACAAACCTCCTTGGCCAGCACAACCAGGAGTTCAAGGACTATCCCCATGTAGGTGTGTGTTCTCCTGTTGTGTCTGGGCCACTGCTGTGTGCTGGAGTGTGGGGTGGAGCTGGCCCACAGAATGATTGTGGGCAGTGGCTGCCAGGCACTAATGGGAAGGGTTATCACCTGGGCAGCTGTGAGGCCTGGCTGAAACGTAGGGGTGGGCAAGATTCCCAGTGGGGTGTGCCCACAGGCACTAACAGGTTAGATGGGAAGTTCCAAAATAGTGCCCACCGGCACAGGCAATAGCAAGTTAGCCTGAGATTTAAAAAATGGCTCCTGCCACCACCTCAGTCCCCAGGGAGTATCCCAACTGGTTCCTGCCTCTCTGTCAGTTGCTTCAAGATTAGCAAATGGGTCTCCTTTACTCACGGCCCATGTGTATTCTATCTGGTGTTTTTGTGCAGGTTTTCAAGTCATGGAAGTACACGTTCACTCACACACTTTGAGTGATTTTCCATTTCCTGTAGTTCTGTACTTTCCCTGGACATATTCCCCACTGGTTTTCAATCCAAGTGTTATGGAGGCTCTTCTCTCCTGCACCAGATTTAAGGGCTGGGATGCCTTATGTGGAGCTCAAATCTCTCAATCCTCAGGAAGAATAGCTAGACCTTTGTGATCACTTGGCTGGTGTGCAGTCTTTTTCTTTGGTGTGTTCGTATCTCTGTTTCCCCTGCACACCTCAGTGCTATCCTTTTACCCTTCTGTTGTGGAGACCCTGCTCATCCAGTTTGGAGGCTACTGTCAAAGGGAATTATCCCATATGTGGTTGTAAATTTGTTGTGTCCATGGAAGGCAGTTGAGACTTTCCGATGCTGCCATCTTGAACACTTTCTCTACTTTTTCAATTTTTATTAATTTGCATGAGTATCTATGGATTACATATGAACAGAATTTATTCTTATAAAATAATTTTAATTCTGGACCCAATTTTGAAATTTTTTTTACCTTTAGACATAGCTGTCTATTAAAAATAATGACATTGATATTTCTACTTTGAATCACTTTTTCCACATTATAGTTGCAAAGAATATGGCATCCTAAAAGAAAAGTAACTGATATGAAATGTTTGTTTATTATGTTAATTGTAGGTTCAATATTTCTCAATATTTTAAGAAGAAAAGGTAAACTTACTAATCTTTGTTTTTGAAAGAAGCAAAGATTCCATATTTGTATTTTTTTTATAACTAGCATTTTTTGAGAAACAAAGCAAGTCTTTCCCATAGGCTCTAAATTAAGAAGTCTTGGCTCCTAAAGGCCAATCTCTTATTCAGAACATTTCACGTAGCTTGCTCAAGGAATTTTCAATCACCAGCTGGGGGATATTATTTATTGTTAAGCTAAAAACAGCCAGATATGATTCATAATATCTTGTTATTTATTGAGAGCATAAAGACTGTGAAAATTAAGTGCTGAAAACAGTTGAACTTGAAAGCATTTCTATTGGCTAAATTCAGTAGTTCAATGACTGAACATGTATGGAATGCTGTATTTTTCCTGCTAAAAGATTATAAACATCCTGACACACAAACTAATTTTGACTACATCTAATCTTAAAAACAAATCATAAAAATTCCAAGTCAGTATGAAAACTGAATCCAAAATATTTATATTACTCTCTTGCCCACATTTACAATCTTTTGCTGTTATGATATTTTTGGAAGGAACTACCTTAGATTGATTTGTTTTGCTGAAGCAAGGAACTGTTAGATAAAATACTGTAAAGAATTTCTAATGACATTGATCATTTACTAGTGGTATACGTAAGAATCTACTTTCTATAATGGTTTATTTTAGGTTCAAGTGTTCTCTAGAGCATTCTACTGTACATTGTTTCATATACTTATTTTTTATAAATCATTCAAATGCACAACTGTATAAAAATTAAAAATAGAGATGTTACAGATTTTGCTAAGATTAAATTGTATATAAAGTCTGGGAAATGGCTACCACAAAGTGGTTTGTCTCCAGGGAAACTTCAGATAAGATAGGAATTGTTAAATGAATGCTTTTTGTTTTTTTACATCTTCAGTAACTTTTGTTTTCTAAGCTAAACAGTATAATAGGTAAGACATGCAGATTAAGTCATTCCTCAATTCACTCTTGATTATTTCCTATTTTACAAGAGAATATTTACTATTTTTAATTCTGAGATGTAACATGCACATTTTCAAGAATCTCGAGTCTCTAATGCCTGTATAACCAAATAGGCTGCAGCTACTGGCAATACAAGTAAATACTGGAAACAACCACACCTGCTTAGCTCATACTACCAAGACCAAGACGTCCAATTCATTATCAAAAAAATAAAATAAAATAAAAGCAGCAAAACCAAATATATTTAACAGTATTTGTTCTAGTTGAAGTTGTTGAATTCGTTGAAAATTACAGAATTGGTAACTGTGCTTGTAAGTAGCTATTCTGTATAACTGAACATCTGTTGGTGGGTGCAAATGTGCTTAATAAGGTAAAGGCAGACTGCAATGAATGTAAATATCTGTATCTTGGACACTTCACTTTTATAGTTTTTACATAGTAACCATTTTTTAAAAGCTTCCACTGCAACCTATATTCTCTGTGACCTAAAACCATTATGTCACTTAAAAATATGAGAAAGAATAATTAATTGTGTATTATTTCACAACTACTGTACTCTCTTTGCTCAGGAATATGCCTATGAAAAATAATCCTTGCACTTAATTGAGTTCAGATAAGTCTAAATAATGTAAATCAACGAGGTGCCATTCAAAACAGAATGGTTTGGCAAAGAGCTCCAGAGGAAAAGAATTGAGAACTTTGAGCTTTGTGCACAGAACATCCCTTGTGCACGGCAGCAGGTTAGTGAGGCCGATACCACTCATCCTGTGTGTCTTCAGGAACATAAATATTCCCTGATTAGCAAGAGCCGCCACAATGGAGAAATGAATATTCAAAGACATTTCCAAGGAGGGTTCCAATGTGATTAGTGAGCCCAACTGTACTGTTTACTTAACATGTAAGCCTGATAATGGTGGAGAGCTGTTTTTCTTCACTGATGAAACCCCAGCCTGGTAAATAGTAAGTGATCAATAATTAATTCTAGAAGGATGAATAAAATTGTCAGTGAAGGTTCAAGGTGGGCTCTTAGGTACCATTTCAAACACATTTCATATTAATGAACTAGGGGCCTCATCACAATTCTATGCTATGAGATTGTCTTAGGTTTATGACTTTTGCTATTTTTTGTACATGATCATATAAACCTAAAAATAAAAGGCCCAGTTGATTTCTTTGGCAGGAAGCAGAAGAATAAGGAATTGGAGAGAACTACTGCCGGAAAGAGAGGAAACTTGGCTGGTCAAGAGGGTGACGAAAAGGGAAAGGAGAAGGCTAAATTCTAATGTCCAGTGACAGGAAAAGAACTGAAAGTGAATGCTGAGCTCATCAGTTGTTCAAGGCATGAAAGAGAAACTAGCTGAACTAGCCCTGTTGCTGGACACAAGACTGGCCAGTGGAGTAGAGGAGGGATTTCAGTCAGCACTTTGCTGTTGCCCTGGGGCTGTTGTGCTGTGTACAACACACACAACCGCCCAAAGCAAGTCTGCTCTCATTATCTACCAGCAGCTGTACAACCTCTCTTTGATCTTACTTTCAATGGTGTTTGCTATTATCAACCCATTGGTTCATTTGCCCTTCTTAAAAAAGCTGGATTTCCCTAAAAGAATGCTAGTAATACTTTTAACCACTCTAGTTTTCTTACCCTTCTCTGAATTCCCACATCATGTATTGACTACACTCTAAACTTCATACACTAGCCTTTTGATATTTCAGAGCCTCATTTTCATACTTAAAAAAGTAAAATAAAAGCTATACAAACTCTTCTGCTTCCCTCTAATAAAAATAATTATCAAGAAAGTTTCTCTGTCCCCACCTGTGCTCTAGTCTGTTTCTGATTATAAATTCAATTAATTTTCAAGTCGTCAGATTTACAGTGTGGTCATGACTTTCATGATCAGTATTTTTTCAACGTTTTCTATCATGATTTGAAAAAAATATTAGACTACTATAAAATAGACATCAAGGAAGGAAATTATTTTTTAATTTAACATAGTCTATTAATTTTTAAATTATTTTATTTTTCTTTAACAAAGTCTATTAATTTTTAAATTATTCTATAGTTTTCTGTAAGTCTCAGTTATCCTGTCTTTAAAATTAAGTTTATTTCCTCTTCTTCCTGGGCACACAGCTATATTATATAGCTCAGTGTCCCTTGCAGAAATATGTGGTCGCGTGACTGAGTTTTAGCAATTGAAATGTGAGAAAAGTAATATGAAGTCTTTCCAGGTCTAGTCCACGAAAACCTTTAATGCATGATCTCCATGCTCCTTCCTCTTTCATGGCTTAATGTAAACTGGGGCTGTGAATTTGGAGGTCAGTTAGACAGCAGAGCCATGCATTGGCTCTGAGTACATTAATCCTAGCTGCTCCAATTACCCTCTAAATGGGGAAGAACTATCTGCCTGTCCAGGAAACCGGTTTTAAATATTAAAGATATAAACATTAATCATATCTGAACTACTACAGGCTTTGAGATTGCTATTTCAGAAATTATCATTAGCTGAACTCATACATGTCCATCATCATAAAATGAAAAAAAAATGAGAAAAACAATCATGCCAGAAAACAAGCAGAAATATCATAAAAATGAATATGTACTGAATGACGTACATCTAATGGAAGATTTGTTTGGATAAAAGTTTCTGTTATTTTATTTATCTGGATTTTAGTTAACATGTTTTGGTTCAAATAAACAAAGAACGAAAGTGAAAGGAAGGGCAGGAGATCGGAGAAAGGCAGACAGAGGTTAGGGTGTATGAACTGTCAAGTGTAAGAAAAAATGGCTCAGGTAGAATAACAGGAGTGTGGCAAAAGAAATGGGGGATTTGTTATCAAGTCTACTCAGTTAAGATGCTTTAAACTATTATGTTTCATCCTCACCATATCTCCTCTGAAGTACCTATTATTATTATAAACAAGGATGTCCTTCTGGTTTTGTCACTGATTTGGTGTCACATTTTCTTGACTCTGTTAACTCAGAAATACTGTGTCATAGTCTGAAGTTTAGGAGGCATTTCATGTCTCTAGATGACTCAAAGATAAAAACTGAAGTTTCTGTTATTCAAACTTTCTATGAAGGTTATTTGATTGCTTTTCAAATCAACTTTAAGTTGTCAGAAATAAGTCTTCTGTCTCCAGGGATTCTATGCCACCATTATAACCTTATATCTAAAAGTGCTATGAAAGAGCATTTTGATAATTTTCAAAGAAGTTGAAATTTAGAATACATCTAAAGATGTATTCTAATTTGGGGACACAGAAGCAATGATTTTAGGCAAATAGTTGGCAAATAGATTGTTAAACTGACACTAGTCTGAAAACTGTTTAAACATTTAATGGATAATTTAACATAGCTTCTGCTAATATTCAGTGCTAAACCATTTAAACACATTAGCAATCATTAGAAATATGTATAATATATTTCCACATTTCATCTTTCCTTCAAAATTAGCTTCTAAGTGCTTGAAAACCTTGCTCTCTCCATCTAACAATTAATGAATGATATTTCAATCTAAACTTATCAATAAATTAGCTTCTAAGTGCTTGAAAACCTTGCTCTCTCCATCTAACAATTAATGAATGATATGTTAATCTAAACTTATCAATAAGCATAATATTTTCATAACAGGATAACTGTTTGAATTGCATGTATCCATTTTTTTTAGAGAAATGAACAATGCTATAAACTTCAGAGGAATTTATCTTAATTTTTATGCCTTAAAATCAAATCACAGTTGTCTTTTCTTGGCTCTGAAAATGTGGAATATAATTCTTTGTCTTTTTTATGAGAAAAATTAATGTTTGAGACAAAAAGTATTCTCAGGTTCATGTCTAAGCAACTTCTAAAACGTATGATTGTCTTTAGCTTAATTCACCATTAACCTGTCTGACTCCTTTCCTATATAGATAAAATTAGCACCTTAGATATTTTTTTATGCTGCATAGAAGAATCCTTTGGTGAAAAATATTCTGGCCTTTTTCAATTCAGTGTTAATATCTTACCACTCCTTGCAGTATCTATGAAGTGAAAAGGCCAGCACCCTCACACCATGCTCTGCATTTACTAAGGATTCCGTGTGAGTGGATGCCTTCCCAATGGTGAGAGGCAAAGGGGCTTTCCAAGCAGGTTACCCTCTTCTCCTCATGAAATTTAAATACCGCAGATACACTTCTTAAGTACTGTAAATCTATTTTTTATGTGTCAAAGAGTAAAATTTTGTTCACTTCCCTAGGGAACAATTTTGCTCCTTTAGGGAGTATATCGCACCCCCATCCCCCCATTGTAAATGTATGACTCTGAGGGATGTAAAAGGTCTTTAAATCGAAGCGTTTTTGTAGTATCATTCTTAGACTCAAACAAGAGAGAGACCCCTTCCCTAGGTCCTGAACTTTAGAGGGTCTGGGTTTAGTTCTCCTCTGGCCATGCCTCTTCCCATGGATCAAGGAATTCAAGGGATTAAGGAATGTGCCATCCTGTGCTCCATTTTTGATCTTCACTATAGAATCAGATAACCAGTACTCCCATCCCAAATGGACTTGCTCCTGCTTATGAAACCTACTTAAGCTTCCTCCCCTGGTCTGTGTCTGAACACACAGTAACATGTACAACTCCGGATATAAAGGGGTCTTTAGATAGAGTTTGGATGTGCAAGCTAAGCTATCTATCTATGTGTGAAAGAGGTCTCTTTTTTGATGATGGAGAAAAAAAGTTAGTGGTCCACAGACCAGGGCATGGCAGCCAGATTTCCTCTTGTGATCATTTTCAATGCAGAATTCTAAGAAGTTCAAGAATTCTAAATTTGAATGTGGTCTTCAAAAATGTCATGAAACAATACTTACTAAAATAGGAGGATAGACTATATTTTATTTAATAATTTTTTAACTTGTTTTATAAGTTTCAAATAGTGTGACAAATATTAGGGCATGTAAACCTCCAATTATATTTTTACTTTGAGAAAGGAATGGATTTATCTAACTCTAGAAAGCACACATTTCTAATCCTTAAACTGAGTTGTTTCTTTAAATCAGAATGGAAAAAAATGTGTTGATGAAAACAACCAAGCATTGAATCTAGCATTCCTGTATTGAAGGGAAAAATGCCCTCCTTCAACTGCATTTTATTTATCCTCCACTGGGCAAGCTCTTGTAAGTTGTATGTGTCCACAATGAAAGATGGAATAAAAAGACATTGTAAAGGCTGAGGATGGAGTTCCAAGGACAACATGTAAGGAAGCATGAAGGAGTCATGATTTGAACTCGTCAATGATGGCTTTAAGAATGGTGCCCTAAAACGAAGTCCATCTCAGATATTTCTAGAACTATTTACTGTATTCTGCTACTAATTTTTCTGCTACCATCACTATCTGTTGATGATTAATAAATTCAGTGATTTTCATTTACTAACTTATCTTCAAAGAATTATTTGTGAGTTTGGCAATCATGCCTGTGAATTTCTGCTACTGTATTTTAATAGAAGGCATCAGAAGTTTTTCTAGCTATTCTGTCATATTGAAAATCCATCTTGCTCAAAGCCTTGCAGTTTAAAAATTAGTATATGGCTCCTCTGAAAAATGCCTCCAATTTCGAACAAAGTACAACTTCAGAAAATCAATATCATATTAGCTCTGTGGTTAGCAAGAATTTATAAAGAATTGAAAACAAACATAGAAAGAACAGCCAGAGAGAATAAAAAAGAAAAGACATCTAGGCAAGGGCAAATTTTCTTAGTAAGTAGAGAGCTCCCAGCCAAGAAAGAATAATATTTTCATTAAAAGTTAATATACCTCCATTTTGAAACATGCTCTTTGAAACCCTAGTAACACATGAGTAGAAACCCAGTTGTCAAATCCCGTAAAGGAAAATTATATACTTTGAGAAAAAAATGTAGCAATATAGAAAATGCTAAGAAATTTTTCATATTCCATTAAAAGTCATTCTGATCATTTTCACTAGGTCTTCTATTACAAGACTGTGCTTTTATAAAGCTAAAATAAAAATACTGGTTATATCTAGGACTCTTCAAATTATTCTCAGTTCTATAGGGGGAAGTCAGAGTGGAATGTTTAATCAAATTTTAGCTCTTCCTTTCCTTAAGTTTCCTCTCCAGCATGCTGCTAATATAAGTTCCCACCCACTTCACTATCAAGTTAAAATCTATGGAAATATAACTTGTTTCCCTAAGTCTCAGCCTGTGAAACAAGGAGACATCATGTCTCTTCTTACATTGTGTAACAATATATATATTTCATAATTCATCCTCTCTAAACAACTTTCTGTTTTTAACAGTAAATAATCATGAATATTTCTTGATATTTAAAACTAAAGACAAAAAGGAAAAAGAGGAAAAACATAATTAACAAGTACTTGTCTGGTCAAGCACAAACATCTGTAGGAGAAAGGGAGAAATGCATGCATTATTTAGATGTGTGCTCATATTGTCATCAGAATCCGGAAGTTTAGGCAAGTGTAAGATGGCATGCAATTTTCTGTTGTATATTATGAAAATATTGACCAAAAAGAAACGAAAACCACACATGTGGTGTAACTACATGTTAACCATTTAACATTTAGGAAAACAGATGGGAGTAGAAATATGGCACACTCTTTAAAAAATTCCAGGTCTCTGAATGCTTCTAATTTCTGTCATACTATGGTTAATAAGCTGAAAAGTAAAAAATCTGGAAAAACTCTAGATATTTTGGCTAATTTTGTATCTCCCCTGAATCAATCCATTTCGGAACTAACTAATATCATTTACAGCAATGCTAAACTGCTGGTGGATAAATGATACTCAAAGGATATTTGAGGAAATTGTTGTTCATCAACCAAAATAGCTGTTTCTTGTAGTGTGTGATTTCACACCTGGGCATGGCATAAATACACATGGATGGCCAAATTTAGATCTGCTAGGATCCAGGGGGAAGAAAGAATAGTTAATGACATCATAACTTATTTTCATTTCCTTGTTCTTTGCCAATGACTCATTTCAACAAATCTTTGAGCACATGGAGGTGTCACCTTTAAATGACAAACAAAACAAGTAAGAATAAATTCATATGTGCTTGAAAAAGTAGTTTACTAAGAACCAAAATAGTAAGTTACTTTTCAGAAACAGTGTCATATTGATGTTAAAATCCTAGCAATGCTTATGTGCATTTAACTATTGGATTCCAAATGTAACAATAAATGGGATACAGTCTTTGCTTTGAGTTCACAATTTATATATTTTAATGTACTCATTTTATTATTTAAACGAAATACAGGGACAGAAAATTCATTGCAAATCATGAAGCCTCTGTTTCATAGGTAAATTTCTGGTTCTAGGTTAGAGAATGATATTTGAGTTGGACCTATTGATGTCTATATATCTGTATATTATACAGATATGTAAAGTCTTGACATTAATGAGTGTGACTATATTTGGAATTAAAATTACTTAAGAAACAGTGATACAAGAACACTCTGACCCTCCCTTGTCTTCCCTGAAAGCAGGAAGTAAATCTCCCAGGTGCAAGGTACCCTTCTTGTACAGGAGGTAGAGACATCCTTATCATCAGAAATAGAGGATTTTGAGCCAAGAAGACTAAAATACAAAGCTTGTTTCTTCTTTCCTAATTTACTACCCCAGTCCAAACTTCTTTGTCTTGTCAATTCATCACAAGTTTATTGTTTCTTTGTCTAAAAGGTATGAAAGCTGCCTGCTCTGGTCACTTCTTTGGGTCTCATATCCTTATGGGACTCCTGTATGTACAAAGTTAAATTTTACCCCTGTTTTTCTGTCTTATGTTAATTTATTAGACCTGCCAAATAACCTAAAAGAGAAGAAAAAAGAAGTTTTCCTCCCCTCCAAGGCAAAGGGTGTGCACATGGTGGGAGGTGAAGTAGCCTTTGTAGGCAGAGGGAAAAATGACCTCTGCACAACTCGGAGTAAATCGGTGTTTGTGTATATGTGTGTGTCGTGGTCCACTTCCCTGTTGTAGCTCAAGTATAATATCCCAAAGTAGTCCTGGGGAGGAAAAAATAACAATAAAAATTCTAAGAGCAAAGAGCAGAAACACAATAGTACATGAAATCAATAATATAAATTTTGAAAGACATAAGTTCTAGACATCTTTGATCTGCTATCATAAAATTGAGATTTTTTTCCCTCATGATAGAAACCAAAATATCTTCCTGTGGTGACAACTTTGCACTATTATGTCAGTTTGTGTCATTTACACTCTAACACCTAATATCCAAACAACTGAGATGGCATTCTGAGTTTCCACACTTGTTCTCAACACTTTACTGAATTCAGAAAACAAGTGATTTACTTCTAAAATCAATGGAATTATGTTTCTCCCCTTGTAACTGAATTTTAGTAATTAAAAGAACCTTTATTAATTCATATTTGCCTAGAAATGCAATCAAATCGTCTTATCCTTGTATACAAACCTAGCCTCAATCTGACCCTCGTGTATACTTTCCAAGTTTATTTTACAAAATTACATTTGAAGAACCTATTCTAACCAAGCTGATTCACTCATTTCTCATCACTGCACAGGTACATCCCCTGATTTTGCTCATAGATCTGAAATTCCTTTCTCTTTCCTCTTCATAAGAATGCCCTGTTGTATAAACCTTATTTGCTTACTTAATGATACACAGGTTATTTTCTTTCCTTTTTATTGAGATTTCACACTCCTGGAGGGAAAGATTCACCTCCAATCTTACTTGTGGCCAAAAAGCGGATCAGAAAAAGAGTTCATAATTTATCCTTTGACTTGATGCAGAACAAGTAGTTTAGAAATGATCTCATCTGTTACATACAGTGAAAATGTCCTAAAACAGTTTGATAGTTTGGCTGGGAGTAACCTAAAACCATTAAGCCATAGATGTGTACAATGTTGACCAAGAAATGCAGAAGACTGCAAATAAGAAAAAAAAAAAAGTGTGTATTTGGGGTCTCACGAATTGCAGTTTGGGAGGTACTGATTCCAGTAGCAACTCAAATGTGCTCCGAGGGAAATAGAAAATCGTGGGGGTTTATAAAGGCAACAAAGACATTCCAGAGAAGTATTATAGGTTATTTTTACAGAACCATGATTGGTGCCAGCAGGCATTCAGTCACTTGTTGGTAGCAGATTTGTTGCTAAGCTGCAGTCTCTAGAGGGTGGAAGGAAAACAAGTGCCAGGTGGTCTCAGAATGGCTGGGTTGAACGTTTATATTGCATCAGAGTGTGGCCCTGTGTAAGTGTTCCACTTCCCTGGTGGCCTCTTAGCTTCCTTTTAGATCCCTTTGACTTAAGTGACTCCATTTTGTTGTTCACAGTCCACAACAACAAATATTTGTTCAGTGCTGATCACGTACCAGGAAAAATGTAACGTCCTTAGCTAACAAGGTTGGTATTGAGAGGTGATAAAGAGCTGTCCGGCCTTTAAATAAGTGAGGTAGCTGCTAAGAATAGGAGTCCAGCTTGGGGGATGGGTAACCACACTGAAAATATTATACAGATTTTCCTCATTTTGCATCTTGCAGAGGGAAAACCCCTATGAATTTCAGCACAATATCTTCATCCTATTTTCAGATGGAAAAAAGATGATGTTTGGCAACTCTGAAAACTGACTCCTTATCATCTTGTCAGAGTCCATTTGCAAAAGGATAATCACTTTATATTTATATTGAATACATTTATTTTATTTGATAAGTCTAAGATAAAATATTGTATTCTCATGGCTGATAATTTAGTATAAAAGATCTAAATTAAGTGAACTATTTCATGGCCACATAAATAACTTGTATCTAAATATTTATTTACTTAAATATTTATTAAACATCTAGTATATATGCCAGACCATATGTTAAGCTCTAGATAAAAAAGACTTGGAGATAATTCCTGTCCTCAAGTGGCCTGCAGTTTAGTGAGTGGAACTGGAAAAACAGTTACGTCTATGTAAACAAGGAAATGAAGATGCAGATAGTTACAGCCCCTTTTTCACTATTAGCTTTAATATCAGACTGGACTTTAGTCAACATTGTCCTTTGGTTTGATGAAGAGGAGGCGTAGACTTCATTTCAGCTTCTGTTGGAATATCTGTCTGCTGTTTGCAGATAATTTCTCACTGACAAGAGTAATATTTGCAAAGGCTTTCTGATGATTAATGTTATCTCACTGGAAATGCAGAGGCTGTGTATTAGGAGTACAAGAAATACCAAGCACAATAATTTAAACAGTTTAATGGAGGTCTTCTAGTAATTATATTTTACATAAAACAATTGGATATCCAAATGACAAATGGGCACTGAACAAAAGTTTAGCTAAGTCTTTGCTCAGTGGATTAAAAAGTGTCATCAGTTCATTATTCATACAAGCAGTGGGAAAAGGAAGGTGCTTTTGACTGAGACCTCATTCCAGCATCTGTCACGTTGAAACTGTGACTTGAGAAAACTACTTATGAGTCCTAATCTTTTGTTTTAATTGTAATCATCTCAAATAATGTTGAGTTGTTGTAAAGATTAAAGGTGACAAACTGTTCATTAAGGGTCACTTTCAATACTCACACGTCATTGAAACCTTGGGATAGTACTGAATAGATGTCACCTCAAAGTTACAAGAAACTGCCAGCTTTATTTTTACATCTCATTATTTCCTTTGTTTGGCTTGTGAATTGCTAGCAAATACTAAAAGAAAGGTGTTTCCAGACCCCTCTCTCACCACCACACACAAAGACACATACACACACACACACACACACACACACACACACAAGCATCTTGGCATCTGTTTTTGAAGCTATTGTTGAAAAATAACTTGAGATTCCTTCAGTCATTCCTTGTCCTCACTAGGTAGGCATTTGTAGTTATCCAGAACAACCAATTTATTGAATTTGATCCATGAGAAATCTAAAAATATTGATTTTTTGGAGAAAAAAAGAGAATACCCTACATAGTACATAAAATTTATATAAGCTTGCACACCTGTTATTCAAATTGCACTACCAGAATTCAGTGTCACAGTGGCTTTGAAGACTAATGTCTAGGAATAAACTCAGTGAGACTAGACACTATTATAGACATTAGTTGTCTTCTTTATTACATGATATGTAGGGGACTGGTGCTTTTTTCCTTTTTTTTTTTCCCTATGATGTCTGAGATTAATGTGAAGAATATCAGCTCTGTCCTCAGTTGCCTGAAGTCTGTGGGTATAGTAAAATAGCAAGCTTAAATATTACAGGAAACAATACTACATTCAAATGTATCAATTTAAGTGGAAAAATGTCAAAAGGCTACATATAGTAATTTTGTCTCTATCTGAATTAAACATCTTTTAAAGTGACATTCATAAGATGCAGTTAACATAAATACATTACAAAGACTCAGTCTTTGTAGGCAAGCTGATTAAATGCACACTGCCTTTGAATACTGAATAGATCTGAATTCCAGTTCTAACTCTTACTAGCTATCTGAATTTAGAGTATTTATTTATCCTTTCTGAACTTTGATTTCCTTAACTCTAAAATAAAAATAGTAAGATTGACGCTATAGGGTTTTCATGAGTATTCAGTAACATAATGTATACAAATTCCACAGCACAAGTCCTGGTACATAGCAGGGGCTCCAAAAAATTGCAGTTATTATTTTAATTTGTAAGATAAATCTAAGTAAGAGTTAAACCTTTTACAATTCGTAGGATAGAACAAAGTTATTTGGGGAAATAATCTATACCATAAGCTTCTTTTCCTTGATATCAGGAAAATCAAGTCTATATTTTGATCACGAGGGTCACGTTGAGACCATGAGAGATGTGCAAAGTTATAGAAGAAAGCCCATTCCCTTGAGAAACTCACAACCTGAGGTAGACTTTTACAATAATTACTCAATACAAAGAGCCATAATTGAGGTGTGGTATTTGGAGAAATGAATGCTGGCAAGATGATCTTGTATAACTTTAATTTAACAACACAGAGCCAGTGAGTTGAAAGACTTCTGTGATTGATCAGCTCCTGCACTAAAACACACACACACACACACACACACACACAGGGGAAAAGAAAAATCAATATAAAAGGATTGCTGTGTTCTGCTAAATATCCATAAAATCTTCAATGCATCTCATTTAAAGTGAGTCTTGTGTGCTACATTTGACTGCATTTGCTTTTCAAAAGACTAGAAAGAAATAAGCCTAAAGAGAAGATGACAGATTCGTGCTCCAGAGAAATCAGGCAAAAATCCCTGTCTCATGAATATAACAAACTATTAAGAAAAATTGTACTTTGAAGACTTTATATGTTAAAGTTGAAGCACTTAGGGTGACATGATGAGGCAATTGATGTTCGATGCTAACTGGAATGAATAAGTTATGTGATTTACATTGAAGCTGAAATGTGTTTTATTTTTCTAAACCTATCAACATGCTATACTCTTCAGAAGCCAAAGATCATGAATTTGGGATTTTAGAATGACATTAATTTACTTGTAGAAAAGGACTAGATAACAATTTCAGAACTGTATAATACCAAAATACTTCAAGATTAAAATTTGGACTGTAGTTTAATATGAGATGCAGAGCCAAGATTTTCGATTGTTGAATTTTTTTAAGTCACTCCCCTCAGTTTCAGTCACAGCATAGCTTTGAGCAAATATTAATCTTCTGAGCTTTCGTTTATTATCTGTGAAGTGGAAATACACAAGCTCAGTTAAATTCACAAAGTTTTGTAAACATCAGATAAGGTATTAACATCATTTCAGGAGCTGATTGCTATCTTCCTTAAAGATTACCTAGGTCCTGTGCTCCTTAAGGACTCATATCTTGCAGTTTCCTAGGGAGCCATCAAGATCTGGAGATGGGCTGGGATGGATGGTGAGCCAAGTCAACTGGAACACACATTAACATGTTAAGTGTACCAAGGTCCTCGTGGGCTTATGTCACACACAGTCATCAAGTGTTTTCTTTCAATATTTAATTCAAAATTAAATGATTATGTTCAGCGTTTTAATCAGCCATCATATATCTGTGTCTGACAATAAGATCTCTTTTTACTTTTTGTCCTGTTTGGGTAGCTGCTTTTCCTCCTGTCATTGCTGGCTAGTTTTAGCCATTCTCTCTGTTAATGTCATCTTTTTTTTTTCTTTTTTTTAAATTGAAATATAGTCAGTTTACATTTTCTTAATCCTAATCCTTTTATGCAGTGCTGAGGAGTTCTTTTATCTTGGACAACTCATTTGACTTCTCACAGATCCAGTTTTCATCCACAAACTGTGGCTTGAGTTATAATAATCTTTAGGTCATTTATAACATCTAAAATTCCATAAATCTAACTTCTCTGTGTTTACCCTTCATTCTCAAAATGGAAGTGAATGGAAGAGCGCTGTTACAGAATGCATTGTGTCACCCTAGTTCATATGCCCGCAGGACCTCAGAATGTGAATGTTTTGGACATAGTGTCTTTAACAAGGTTGTTAATTGAAAATGAAGTTATTAGGGTGGGCCCTAATCTTACATGACTTGTGTCCTTATAAGAAGAGCAAGTTTGGACACAGGCATATACAAAGGGAAGGCACAGGGAGAGGATGGCTGTCTATAAGCCAAGGAGATAGTCTCAGAAGAAATCAGCCCTGCCAACACCATGATCTTGGACTGTTAGCCTCTAGAACTATGAGAGAATAAATTTCTGTTTTTAAACCTCCTAGTCTGTGGCACTTTGTTAGGGCAGCTCTCACAAACTAATATAGGTGTTGTACTTTCAATGTGCTAATAATGTGTTTTTCAAATTGCCAAATGGTATAGAAATGCAAAGCAGATATTTTTAATGCAGTGTTGATAACATTCATGAAACTACTATGATACCCAGCCATCTTTTTTTTCTTGCTCTACATTTATATACAATAAAAAAAGAGAGAATAACTCGTCTATGAATATGTTTCCTAGAACAGAGTCAAAACATTAGCATATTTTTTCTGAAATGAAGTCTGAAAACTGGAAACTGAATCTCTCCCTTTGGGGTTTTTGGACTCTTTTCTTCTGATTCAAGCCCTCCTTAATCCATTCCAGTGCTGTGGCATTAACTTGCCACAAGAGACATCTTTCTTTGTTTTCAGGTAATTTTCCTTCATGATTGGAGAATTCCTTTATCTGTGGCCTTTGAAAAACTTTCCATCTTTTCCCTTTATAGCTCCACACTCAGTGACATTTGATAAGTGCTTGATTTTATGGCTGATCTAGAGTGCTGGGTGTGTAAAGCTCAGGGTTGTCCTTGCTGGTGATAGTAAAATGGGTTGGACATTTATGTAATAAAATATATGTAGAGTTGGGAGGCTCTCCTGAAATGACCCTAGATTTTAGCCTCAAGAAAAGTTGTAGTTTAATGCAAACTCTACCTCTATTGTGCCTGTAAACCAGTCACTTGGCTTTTCTGAATCTCAAAGTTATTATTTGTAATATGAGAATTTTTAAAAATTTCCATTTGGGGGCTTTGATGATTAAATTAGAAAATGAATTTGAAAATCTTAACTGATTGCTTTTTATGTTGCATAAGATTGGTAATTCTAAAAAAAAATTAATAATAATTCCCACCCATTTTCATTCTTTAATCTCTTAAATGTTAATATACTTTTTATTTTCTTCATTGCTTTTATCAGTAACTGAAATTATATTAGTTACATTTTTTAAACTCATATATTGTCTCAATCTCCCATGAAACCTCCAAGAGTAGAGACTTTGTTTTGTGGGGACTTTGGTTCTTTGCTATATTCTCAGTAACATGAAGTGTCATTTTTTGTGTGTTCTAAGTAAAGAATTTTTAATAGAACAACATAAATATCATTCTTTCATTCTTAAAATATATCTTTGAACAAAATAATATAATATGATTATAGTTTGACTGTTCTATCTCTGGTTGTTACCAATATACCTAAAAGACCAGAATTTGGGCTCACTTATAGTCACAAAACCAAGAATAATGAGGATGAAGAAAGTCTCTATACTGTCTTACTCTATTGGCATCCATATGCAGTGGCACTATAATTATGAGCTAGCTCCAGAGTTCTCAGGGAAGAATTAAACCATGGAAAAGAAACTAAAACTTGTTCTTATTCTGTATTTTTTTTTTCCTACATAATAATACTCTAAAATCACTGAATTTTAGACCTGGGAGGACCATGAATTTTTGCTTTCTCTCTAACACCAATACTGTTAACCATTCACATATTTATTGAACACTTACCCTATACTGATAGAAGTAAGCCAAAGAAACGATTTTTTGTTGCCCCATTAAAATTTATACTCTCTCAGATAAATACAATTTTCAAGGAAGAAGAAATTTTTCTCTACCCTTCTAGGTTCTTCTGGCTGATCTAAGTATTAACCTGAATGAGACAGGTTAACAGGAGAAAATCAAACAAATGTTTAATAATATGTATAAGTGGAAGAGACCAGGGAAAACTGAGTAACTTGCCAAAATAGCTGAAAATTTTACCTTAAAAACAGTTTTCAGCTAAAGACAAAAAGGGATATTGGGGGTAGTGATTTGGTACTTCAGAGAGGAAAAGAGCAATTCATGTGAGATGGAAAAGCAAATGTTTGGTAAATACATGTTTGCTGGGCCATAGATAGACAACTGGACACAGACTAGACTCTGGTCTCCACAGTATATCCAGTTTCCCCACCATACCTAGCCCACATTCTTTGCAGGTATTTTCAGTTGTAGCTCTGTTCCAGGAATAGGCCCTTCTCTTTATCTAAATTCTTTTAGTCAGTTAAGAGGGGGAGTAACAAGAAAACTTTCTAAGTCTTATATTTTTTTAAATAAAATAATCAGCCTAAATTAATCCTCATGCCAAAGGGACACATTTGGGGTGGCAAATTTTGCTCCCCTATGTGGTCATTCATTTATCTAGTATATATTCATTGAATTCCTACAAATTTGGGGGCCATTCTGCTGGGCTTTTGAGATGTGAAGATAAGAATCACTATATTTCTATGCAAAGAGCTCACAGTCTGAAGAAAGAATCATACAGGTAACCCAGATAGTAGTCCATCATTGAATGGAAACAATCACAGAACACACCAAGACGTAAATTGGCAAGGAGATAGGAGGTGGTAATCAGGAATGACATAGTAGATTAGATGATACTTAAGCTATGTCTTTAAGGGCATGCAAATCTGTGTGGAACTAAGTGGGGAAAGGACATTCCAGACAAAGGAATCACTGTGTGTAAAAGTAGGGAGTTAAGCATGAGCTCGGTGTGCTTGTTAAACTACAGGTAGCTTTGTAGGCCTTTAGGAAAGTGATCTGCTCTGGATAGTGATGAATGATGAGTCTGGAGAAATAAAAAGACCATATCTTGCTCAGTCTTGGTGCCAACGGAATCATGGAAACATGTAGACTATGACACGATCAAGTCAGTATTTGAGAAAAATCTTAGCAATGTGAGGGGAAAAGATGGAACAAGTCATGAAATTAGAAGTAAGGTGATGCCATAAAATATGAAACAAGTACAGGTGATTCAAAAACAAAGCCACAAACAAAATAACATTTGAAATGAAAGATATGTGTTTTTAAAGATCACATTTGGCAAATGAATTATGAATATATTCCCCTCCCCTTTTTTCTTTTTCTTTGTTTTCTATTAATTCAGTTTTATTCCAGGGACAATAATTTCTGTAACATATTACATATTCAATTTCCATAATTCCTTATTCAATTTTCAGATGGAAAAATATATAGATGTCAATGCTATATGGCACTGCTAAAAAACTGCCTCAGAGAATAGGAATAATATCATGTGCATCAACCATATTAACAGTTAGTCTCTATGTAGATGCTGCGGCTCCCAAGTCGTGATTCTGCATTTCACTGTCACATAGTGGAACATGTCATATCTTGAACTTTTACATATGCTATCTAGTACATAAACACTATATTTGAAATAAAAAATATTAATAAAGGAAACCCTGTATGGAAGTAGAGCATATCCATAACTATTAAAATAGCTAAGGCACCAAATAAAATTATACTAACAGACTCCTTTAAAGAATCACTCCTGAAAACGTTATTGAATATCTCTGGAAGAGTCGAAGAGAACAATAAATTGGCAAGATAATAACGGACTTTTTAAAAAGTATGCAAAATAATAATCTGCATCCCATAGATACTGTGTCAATATTTAATTTGTGTTACATAACCCAAAGGAATAATCATTAATCTATGAGTGCATTTCTAATTACTTTTATATTACAATCTTTGAATTATTAGCCTTTACAAAGTACGTTTTATTAGGATGAAGGAAAAGAGCTAATGGGGTAATACTTTCTGTCAATGCTACATTAGCATTTCAGATTAGAAAGATCTCCAGTGCTGTAGTAAAGAGTACACAATATTTTATTGATTATTTTTATAATGTTAGGCAAGTTATTAAACCTGTCTCCCTCACAGTATCTTTATCAGAGATAGAGTGTAATTTGAGTATTTTTGGTTCCTTTCTAGTTGTGATTACATATGAATTCCTAGAATTTATTGTAATTCTTGAATCCATATTTATTGTGTTTAAAATTACAGAAAGAGATTCACAGAATAAAATAAAACTGTGCCTTGAAGAAAGCACAGAGTGGAACTTAGATTTTCATGGTTTATAATTAATCATGTTTTGAAAAAATTACTCTGGATTACATATATATACACATATATATATATATTTATTACTCTGGATTATTTTTGAAGGTGGGTTAGACTTTAGATACCTAGAGGTTGAAAGACTGGCAACTAATGGGGAGACTATTAGAATATTTATCTAAGAGCTGATGAATATCATTCTAATTATGTACCTTTAAGCTATATACCCTCATCCATCACATATAAACTAAAGAAAAGTAAGAAGAAACAGACATTGATTTTTTAAAATGTTAAAAAAAAATCAGTCTAGAATAATAGTTCAGAACTGCATAATAAAAACTTAGAACCTAGTTGAAAAGCATACACAAATTCTGAATCAGTAGCGGTCTGGGTTCCAGAAAGAAACAGATGACAATTCAAGCTGGGTTATTTTAGTAAATTAAAAACAATTATTTTCAAAGATTTGGGAGGCCATGAGAGTAATCATAGAATAAAATCGTTGCTCCCAGGCAGGGAACATGGGTAGAAAGCAGCCATCAGAATTCGGAGGTAGAGCTCCAAGGATAATGGGCCAAAGACGGCCTTGCAGAGAAAGGATAAGGGGGATACATACCCCAGTCTCACTTTCTTCTGTCCCTAATTGACCGAGGCTGTTACTTAATTGATTGAACTTTCCCAGAAGCTAGATGACAAGGAGGCCACATATTGTCCTTAAAGTTCCTCTTGTAGCACAAAGCAAAGTCAGGAGGATGGATAAAGTGAATTAAGAGTTAAATGAAAAACATCCAGCAAAAATCACATAAAATAGTCATGGGAAGTGGATATTATCAGGAACACAGCCCTCTAGTAATTAAGGAGTGTACAGATGAGCAATTGCTTCTATTACATTCCATTTTAAAGATCATAGCCATCAATGAATCAGGCTACCACTGAATTCCATGTGCCTGATACTTCGGAAGTGTACAATGAATTTTTCATGAATGGATTAATGGAATTCTTGGTGACAAAATTTTTTCACTCTACCCTTCTAGTTTCTTTTGGCTGCTCTAATAATTAAATTGACATAAGACAGATTAACAGGAGAAAAACATTTAATTTTGTACATATGAGAGCTTCACATAGACATGAGTCTCTCAGACAGTCAGACAGTTCAGGCTTATATGCCGTTCTGAGCTAAGGAGAAGGGTTAGGGGTCTGGGGCTACAAAGGGAAGAAGACAATTCACAGGAACATGGGAAGAGCAAATGTTTGGTAAACAAATGTTTGCCATGCCATGCAGAGACATTGGGCTGCAGAGAACAAACAGATCCTGCTAAGCTCCCCCCAGCTTACCACGTCTAGCTCATAGTCTTTGTAGTCACCTCTGGGAATAGGTCCCTTTCTGGACCAGGCTCCCTATGTAAATTCTTCTAGGCAGTAAAGGGAGAGCTAAGAAGCTCTTCTTGACTCTGTTGGGTCTTGATGATCCTCAGCTCAAAGCAATCCACATGCCAAATTAGCACATTCTAGGGGGACTGGTAAACTCCAGGAGTACAATGAATCATTCAACTTACATTTATCTTTTGGTTGATGCTCCACCTCTTGTTTATGACTATACTGTTGTCTTGTGGACTTGGTGTTTATATGTATATGTAATGTGTATGTGTGTGTGTCTTTTGTTCTGACGTACAGCTTTAGATGAACATTGTCTGACATTTCGGGTTTGCCCTGACTGTTTTATGTTAAAAAAAAAATCTTGACTGAATTCTAGTGTTAAAATCTCTGCTTTCATTTCCAGACTCAACTGAAGAGTAGCATTCAGATAGAGTGGGATTCACTCTAGGCAATGGGCAATAATAACCAAGGAATAGTAGGAATGATTTTAAGAACTATTTAACATGTAGAATTAATTAGATTTGACAACTAATAGAATGAGGGCATAAGAAAGACATAGGAGACAGAGTCAATGCCATACTAAGGGAAGCAGAATTTGTCACTGCAGAGTATGCCTCCTTGGCGTATGGATTGCCTTGAGGTGGTCATTTTTTAAATAAAGCAGACACAGAAAAAGCTCTGAAAATAAAGTAGAAGTTACTGTTTTGTAAGGAACATTGACATTTGTATGGAAAAATCTCCATTTGTAAAAGTGTCTCCAGCTCCACCAGGAAGAGAAAGATGACTCTGAATCTGTAGAAACTTATCAAATGAATAAGGCAATGACTTAAATCTGCAAAGCAACTCTATTCTTGTTCACTGTGCTTTTTCTGGTAACCTCGCATAACTGCCCTCACCTCACCACCCCAGCATCTCCTTTTGCCTTTACCTGGAGATGGTGTATAAGGTGACAGCTTGGGCCATGCTAGAGAGTTACTCAGTTTCCCTGGGTCTCTCCTATGTATACAGAAGGTATACATTTCATTTTTCTCTCGTTAATCTGTCTTTTATTACAGGGTGTGTCTCAGCCAATTACCTGGAAGGATACAGTGAAAATTATTTCTCTCCCCTTACACATGGATTGTGACTTAATTAAAACATTTCAACTGGTTAATTAGAGCCCTGTATTAAACAAATAAGCAACAACAGAGCAGCAATAACAACAGCAAAAACTAGTTCCAATATGTTTTTAACACTATTACTTCCTATTTCAGGATGACCTTGTTTCCTCCTAAGTAGTCTGCAGAAGAATTGCCCTCAGAGTCCTATAGAGAAAGTCCACATGACTGTCAGACTGTGCCTTGTAGAGTCTTGCTTATTCAGAGCTATCCAACCAAGTTGGGAGCTTCTGATGGTTAACTCCTGTAAAGTAAGATTTGTAAACACTGGAGAAAGTGACATACAAGCTGTGATTTAGAGAACTCCGAGATATTCTAAATACAATATTGCCGTTTTGAACAACTCTTGTAATTTCTCTACTTTGGGTTATACTAATAACTATTAATGTCTTATCTTTTCCCTGTCTTAGACCAGAAGCACCAGAATGTCAAAGACAATGTATTTATTTATATCTGAATCTCCTTTAGCAATGTGCATAGAACCTAACATAATTTCTTGTTTATGTTTATTTCCATTCTCAATGCAACAATTTAAATTCAGTTCTCTTCCATCTTTCAAGTGGATTTTGGTAATGGCCTTCTAAGCAATGCTCCTGACCTTCATCTGTTACCATTACAATTCCTCATCTATGACATCTAACATTGCATTATCACCCCCAAATCCATCTCTCTAGTCTCATCAGCTTCTATTTTGCCCAGTCACAACTTTCATATGCATCATTCACAGTGACATTTAATAGTCTCTGAGAAATACCCCTGAATTTTGTTTTTGCCTTTAATCATAATTTTTCAAAAAGCCTAGCCTCATAGTTGTTTTCCTACTCTCTGTTAAAATCTTCCTAGTCCTCAAGGAATGTATCAAATAAAACTCACCAACTCTTTAATCACATAGCATGTTGGTAATAATGAGGCTATAGCCCAGTACCTGGGCTGTTCAGAAAATGCTGGTTGAATTTTTAAATAATAATTAAATTTCAGTATTCATTTCATCTAGATTTGTTCAATAGATAGATCTGTATCTGCCACTGAATCACAAAGATGACTATGGTCAAGGAACAGGCTTAAATCATGTTTGTACCTAGAATGATGTTGTGTATGTGACAGTCTTGAAATAAATGCTTCTTACTAAGCTTATTAAATTTAAACATTAACTGCAGAGAAGGATTTGTGACCCCTATACTTCCAAAGACCACCAAAAACACAACTTCAGTTGAATAAAATTGAGTTTATCAGTCTTTTCAATGAGAACTCACACCTTGAGGAATTGTGGGGGTGTCTTCTGTGAATGAAATACATTTCCTGCCATATCAGTAAACAAAAGACACTGCAAACATTAGCCATCAGTCACTACCACTGCCCCCCAGTGGTGAGCCAGAGGGAACTCAGGATGGAGACAAGCAGGCAGCCCAGTCTCTGCAGCCACCCTCAGTGGTGCCCCCTGTAGGAACTCTGGATAGGAAAGAACAGGATACTGGCCCTAGAGAGCTAGGTGCATATCAAAGGAATGATTTCAATGATCACACTTTTGTACCTTCCCATACATAGAAAGGCACTAAATTCCTTACCTTGAGATATCTGATTTTCTTAATTAACAGTAATCTTTTAATGTTCCGATTACCTTGTCTTTGTTGCAAAAACTTCTATATATCCTGGCTCCTCCTCTGCCTCTTTGCTAGTGGTCTCTCAGAGCTATCCAAGAGGCTCTATCCCTACCATAAGCCTTCAGAGATGTCTGATGAATAACAGAGAACTCTCAACTTTCAGGTTGTGCTTTTTTGTTTTTTTTCAGTTGACACTTCCTAGAATCATAAAAGATTACTGGATTTGAACGTATACTTTAAGCTATTCTGTGGATGTATGCTGTCAAGAACCAAGGATAATTCTGTGATTTGATAGCTTTATAATTCTCATCCAGAAGTAAAGAAGCACAAAGTAAATTTAAAGCTGGAATTTATAAAGAAATAGCAATTACTCGTATTTGTAACAAATTACAGAGGTTTCGTCTTTGTTTGTTTTTGGTTTAGACAATTTTCCTGCCTTTGTCTGCACTCATACATGCTTACTGAGTAGTCTTGCTTTTGTGTTTCTTCATCCTGGTCACAACTGGCCTTGACTGATGTGCTGTCTTTGACATGTTTAGGTTCAATCGCAATCCACAGTCTAGCTTGTGCGCCAGACCAAGAACTGGTTGTAGGAAACTGCTTTTCTCCTCACTAGTGAGTAGTGGAGCCAAACCCCAATACAGGCTTCTATGGAAGAGTGGGCAGTAAAGGAGTCTGGGGGTAGATAAGACCGTTACTCTCACCGCCTGCTGCTACCAGCGTCCTCATCTCCAGTAGGGATTATAAGTGTATGCAGACCACGTACCTGTCACTGTACTTACAGATCTGCAATCACTGGCTCATTGAGCCCTCACAGCAGCCCTGTGCACTAAGTGCTATTGTCAACCTCACTTTGCAAACCACGAAACTACCTAATCCCACCACATAGCTAGTAACTGGCACTTCCTTCACTTAATCACCCTAATTTACTCCCTTTCTCTATTCAAGTTCCAGATCCACTGGCTGTGAAAAGCTTTGAAGTGTTGTAATTTCTCTGAAATTTTACAAATGTTACGAGCCTTAAGTCATCTTTAAGATATTCAGGAAATGTGGATGATGTGGCACACTGCTGACCACAGGATGGAACTCAGTCTGTGCTGATTCACTGCCCTTTCCCTCTAACATGGAATATTGTCAGTCATGTTAAGCATTTATGCTTTCTTAAAACACACTATCAGGATAATATAAAATTAAAATAATCAAATTAATTAAGCTCAATACTATATAGTTTTTTGAGGCAATAACTTACTCAAGACTTTGTGTTAAAATCTAAGACAGGATTCAGGAAGAAATTTAAAAGTGAAAAGCAGGGGGTAGGGTATAGCTCAGTGGTATAGCACGTGCTTAGCATGCATGAGGTCCTGGGTTCTATCACCGATACCTCCATTAAAAAAAATACTGAATAAGTCTAATCAACTATCTGCCCCCCCAAAAAAATTTAAAAAAAATTTTAAAAAATTCTTAAAGAGCAAAAAGCAGACAATTCCCTGCCATCCATAATACAGAGATATTTAAATCATCTGAGTCTGTTGCAACTGTGACCCTGAACCCAGCTCCACTCTGTAGTCTCCCCCTACATCTTTTGTAGTCCCCTTAGAAAAGAGGTGTCTACATTACTAGCATACTGTTTTGAAATCAGCTGTGAAAAATACAGCATTTCTTAAACAGAAATAGAATTAGGAGGAAATGAGCTTACATGTTTAAATTCACTTTTTGCTTCTAAAAAATAATTAGTTCGTGTTCAAATAAGCAAAGAAAAGGGGGAAAGCAAAATATTCCAGGTAGCACTATGTCCTGAGATTCTACATTTTATTAATGCTTGTAGGCCCCACAACACCTAGTACAATGCTTAACACACAGGGAACCCTCAAAAAAAGGGCTGCTTGCAGAGGGGTTACAGTAGTTAGACCAGCAAATTGGATCTCGTTGTTCTGGATCACAATCCCAGTTCACTGAACATGATTCAGGGTGACTTTGGGATATTACTTGAATTCCCTGTGGCTCATTTTCCATGAAGTATAACACCACTTGCTTTTATGTTCTGCATACTTTGAATGTCATAAAGACCAAGTTTTTATTGTCAATTTCATTTGAATCCAGTTTTAACCAAAAGCTTGTTCAATCAGTTCTTTTCACAGAGATACATTCTCTATTTGAATTGTCTGATTTTTCCGTGAATTGGCTGATATCTCCGAACAAGTCCAGGTAGCTATTTATGGTCAGATGGATTTTCTTAGACAGCATGGAAATGAAGTACAGTGGGTGTAAATGTAAGACACACGATCAAATAAAAATGAAGACCTGATTTAAATACAGACTTAAATGTTACATGGATTTTACAACCACTTGATAGGCTGAAATAGAACAAAGGGAAATGTGCCTTTGATAATCCAATAAGACTATGTGTGGAAACATAAGAAATCCCAATATTTATAGTCTCAAACTGAAGATCATACAAACAAAAACTGAACTGCAAGTGAGACTTGGTATGTAATTGAACTTTAGGACTCTAATTGAATGAACACAAGCTTTGCCATGGTGGTGAAATCACTAGTTATAAAGAGTGGAGAAAAACTGAAATGGACTAGATATTACTTTCAAATTTCACAAGCCAGAAAGAATAGAGTAAAATGGAATTTTCAATGTGGTCTGAAAAGTCTTTAAAGGCTGATGGGATATTTTATGTGAGCTTTTGTTCTATAAATCTATACATAGTCTATCTCTTCAGCTCCTCATAAAATCTGTACCTGACCCTATCTTTGTGTTTTGAGAGAATAGATGTCAATTGGCCAGGCTTGAGACACATACATACTTCTAAAAATTGGCAGTGTTTAACCCCATTTAAAACACAAAAGGATTTAATGTACAGCATGATAGTTATAGTTAATAATACTGTATCGTATATTTGAAATTTGCTATAAAAGTAGATCTTAAGTATTCTCACAGCACATACACAAAAAATGGTAACTATATGAAGTAATGGATATGTTAATTAACTTGATTTTCACCATCCTTTCATAATGTATGTGTATATTAAATCATCCCATCATATATCTTTAAAAAATCATATTTTACCACCTAAATATATGCAATTTTTATTTGTCAATTATACATCAATTAAAGTCATGAGAACAAATAAGTAAAAAAACAGAAAAAAAGGACTAGGAAAGATGAGTATTATTTTTCCTCAAATGAAATTCAGTGTTTATTTTAGAAGTAAGATAATGCAGACTGGACAGGCAGAAGAAGAAAAATGTATTTTAAGTGAACATTACATATATAATTTATATTTAATAGTGTATGTATTATATATTGTGCAAATATAAACACACAAACATACATATGTTTAAAATGCAAATGTATGAATACATCCATCGATGTATGCATGTACACACACACACACACACACATACACACACACTGCACTAACTCACTGCTTTCTTACTCAGCTAAAACTATTTGGGCATCAGGTATTTGATGATAATGATGTTTTTGTGAAGGCTCCTTTGGGTGGAACTTTGCTTATGACCTCAGCTTTCATTCAATAGCATGTGTGGAGGCACATTTCCAAATGGATCTGATTTCATGAGCCATATAACTCTCACAGAGAAACTCAGACCCCTTGCATATCTTGATATGGACCCATGGAATCAAGGCCACAAAGATCGGTAACACACATCATTTTATTTCTAGGTTTTGTGATTGCGTAACAAGAAATGTTGAAGCAATTGTATAACTAAGTCTATCAAATAGTTACTTTCTAAACTATCATCTGGAAAAAGCTATCATAAAAATGCCTTTTTTTCATAGAGATATACTTCTGTTTTATGTTTTGCTTTCTTTTTGAAGTAATATTTTTACATCAACTCAAAGGATATGACAGAAACCCTGTATACCCATCACCATATTTTCCTTAATGGCTTCTTAATACAAAATAGTTGTACAATATCAAAACTAGGAATTTAACAATGGTATAATGCAATGGTATAATGTGAGTGTAGGTTTTTAATTACTGATTGATTGATTAATTGATTGAAATTACAATGTGTCAGTCTCTGGTGTACAGAATAAGTTCCAGTCATGAATATATATACATATGTTCTTTTTCATTAAAGGTTATTACAAGATATTGAATATAGTTCCCTGTGCTATATGGAAGAAATTTGGTTTTTATCTGCTTTTATATATTGCAGTTAATATTTGCAAATCTCGAACTTCCAACTTTATCCTTTCCCACTCTTTTTCCCCCTGGTAACCCTAAGACTGTTTACTACATCTGGGAGTCTGTTTCTGTTCTGTAGGTGAGTTCATTAGTGTCTTCTTTTTTCTTTTTTTAGATTCCACATATGATATTTTTCTTTCTCTTTCTGGCTTATTTCACTTAGAAGATGATCTCCAGGTCCATCCATGTTGCTGCAAATGGCATTATTTTATTCTTTTGTGTGTGTGGTAGTCAAAAAAAAATTACCTCCCAAAGATATATTCAATTTCTAATTCCCAGAATCAGAAAATGTTACTTAATATAACTAGAGTTGAATATTAACTTAGGCAAACAATGTGATTAAGTTAAGGATCTTGAAGAAATGAGTTTAGCCTGGGTTACATGAGTGGGACCTTAATGCCATCAGGGTAGAAGAGAGGCCTCAGGTGATTATCTACAGAAGGGAGAAAGCAGTGGTGAAAAAGAAGCAAAAGAGATGTGATCACAAGCTGAGGAATGCTGATAGCCATCAGAAACTGGAAGAGACAAGTAATGAATTCTCCCCTTGACCTTGTAGAGGGAGTACAGCCTTGCCAACACCTTGATTTCAGCCCAGTAATACCAAATTTGGACTTCTGCCCTCCAGAACTGTGTGAGAATAAATTTATGTATGTTTTAAGCCTCTCAGTTTGTAGTAATTTGTTTCTGCAGCCACAGGAAACTAATTCACATTCCATCTCATTTTAATCACATGGTGAGACTGGTCTAACTACAACTGCAATTAAGATACAGAACTATTTCATCATAGCAAAGACCTCCCTCATAATAATTCTTTATTGGTCTATTGCCTTTAAAAGTCTAATGTTTAAAAAAAAAAGAAAAACAAAAAAGAAAACTATAGGGGGAAGGGTATAGCTCAGTGGTAGAACACATGCTTAGCATGCATGAGTGCATGAGTTCCTGGGTTCAATCCCCAGTACCTCCATTAAAAAATTAATTAATAAATGTAATTACCTACCCCCCCAAAAAAACCCAAAAACAATTTAAAAATAAATAAAATCATATATTACATGGGGAAAAAAAGCCTTATGTTTCTTTAATGTATAATGTGCAGGGTTTGTATTTATATTTAGTGAGAATAGAGAAAATTCTATCTAAATGTAATTTTAAATGTAAACATAAAAGAAGAAAGTCTCCGTCTTCTGGAGACGTATTAACAAAGCGTGCTGCCATCTTGTCGGAGCCAGCCGACAATCGATCAGGTCCAGAAACCTGTGCTGCAGGACTGAGAAAAGAAAGACAAGACTAAAAGGTGGGGTTGAGAGGGTCTCACTCTAGCCCGCAAGACGCTAGGTCAAGAGTGGACATCGAGTTTATTTCAGGCAGTTAATTTATACAAATTCAAGTGACTACCTTGTGCATTCTTGCACGTAGGCACAGGTATTGTTTTTCAGGGTACATTAATGGTGTGCACTAAAATCATTATCATTGTTTACTGTTCCATACACCAAGATTGACTGATCCCCAAAAGCTAAGATCATAGACTAAGATTATTGTTCCTTTAGGCTAACATCATGACTCGTGTATCGTTAGCTCAAGTGATTGTTCTTTCAGGCAAAGATCACTAACTTGTGGCCGATTGTATCTCTCTTTCCAGAAGCCCTAGTTCTTAATAACTCAATGGCATTAAGATGTTTTTCCGACTCCAAATGCACCTGCTGTTTTTCTAACAAAGGGGTGGCGGGACAGAGATTGTCTTAGCTCAATCAGCCTTAGAGCCTGACGCCCCGCACTCTGGGAGTTTAGGCCCAGTTTCTGTGCTCGGCAGCCCTCAGGTCATGAGTGGCCCCCCGCACCATCTTCCCTCCCAAATAGCGTGCAGTGCACGTCGGAGTTCATTTGCATATGCCTAGTTGTATCTCTTGTGGATTCGACTGTTACCGAAAAGCAGTTATCCAGCTTGCAAAATGACTCATAGATTTTAATGGTCTGGGTTATTAAAGGCATATGTCTGCTTTGTATTTAAGTTGAAATCTCCTTAAGAGATAGAAAACAATGGTTAACTAAACTGCTCCTCTTCAAGAAAAAGAAAAGCTTTGAAAAAGAGAAGATATACATTTGCTCCAACAAATAACAACTTGAAAGAAAACAAGAGATGAGATTTTTTTTTCAAATTTACTTATTTATTCAAAATAAAAGTCGCTGAGCGCTACATTCTTATAGGAAATTTGGAACAGGTTTGAAAAAAAAAAAGATGCATAACATAATAACCCTAATCTGCCATCCCACCTCTCTAAGTTAATTGCTAATGTATTTTTGATCAGTTATTTCTATGTCATGAGTCTCACCTGAGGAAAGGACACCAAGATATGGAGTCCGCAAATGGCATTTTGCCTCAGTGTACATTTCTGGATGCTGTTCACTCCTGCTCCCTGATTCCCTCACCCCCTTTCGGGTCTGCCTCAGACAAATCACTGTGCTTTTTTAATCAAAACAGTATTTTAAATACTCTCTCTGGAGAACACAGTTCTTCCAAACGCTTTGTAGTCAGATGAGAGGCACCTGCCTACAACTCTGGACATCTGAGAGTCTTGCAGTGAATACGGCCTATTGGCCCGGGGAGTAGGGGAGTACTCAGACTCAGGGTCAACTAGTGGCAGATTAGCTCTCTCCTCGTCCCCATCCCTTCCCCTCAACTCTGGCCCTCTCCATTCTCGGGACCAAAGGGAATAAATGATCAGTCTCGGGAGGGTGTGCAGTCGCGAGAACAGAGCGCAGCCCTGTGACCTGAGCGCGTGGGGCCATCGCTGGGGACCCCCTCCACTCCAGCTCGAGAGACAACGCGACCTCCGGGCTCAGGAGCAGCGGCGCCAACAGCCCCGGGCAGTGCCCTCCTAGGCCGCCGGTGACATCACTCCCGCGGCGGATCCCGGGTCCCAGCGGCGGGTCCCGGATCCCAGCTCCTGATTTCCAGAGGCGTTGGCTAGTCTGTCTCAGTCTAGCCTCTCAGCTGGAGAGGGTTCATCCCTGGCTGGCCGGGCACGGGGCGGGGCACAGAGCAGCGACAGGACCGTTGGAGGAGGAGGGAGAGACAAGACAGGGGGCAAGTAGGACCCCGACAGGCGACAGCGTGCAGGTCATCCCAGCGCACAGTTCGCCGCCTCTCCGTCCGCGCTGGTCCTCAGCACCAGGTGAGTCCAGGAGCGCGAGTAACCTGAGCCGAGCGGCGCTGCGTGTGCGAGGTTCGTCCTACAGCAGGTCACCTGTGGGGGCCAAAGACACACAACACAGTCCAACTATGCATCTTCTTCCTCTGTTAGCGGGGTTTCTATGATTAGGATGCTGATCTACTGCGGCAGCAAAAGCCTTTTGGAGGAAGTCTCTTGGGACTGCTTCCTGTGCAAGGACAAAAGATTTTTCTTACCAAAGACGTGTTTCTCTGCAGCCCTAACAGTGGTGAGCGTGCGGTCTCCGTGTGACAGAGACCAGAGAAGTGGAAATCCGTCAAGATACAAGGAGGAAATTGTCCCCCGGGAATGGCCCTCCGTGCCCTCCCAAGACGGGTGTCTAATATTAGGGCGTAGGGAGCCAGAGGAAGATAGGTTCTGGGATACCTGAGACTTGGCAGCAAAAAAAAAAAAAAAAAAAAACGAAAAGAAAGGAAAAAAAAGTCTCTGAATCCCTGAAATGACCTGTTTGAACTTATGCGAAAGGAAAAGAGGTGAACTAAATAGCAAACAAGAACACTTATAGTTAGAAACAGTCAGATGCTCCCTCACTGACTCCACATGGGAGTTTTTAAAGTATTATTTATATGTAAAAATATGCAAATGTTAAGTGTACAGCTCGATTGGTTTTGACAAATATATGTAAATTAAGATACAGAATATTTACATCACTCCAGAAATTCCCTGAGTGCCCCTTTTCAGACAATACCCCCTCAAAAGTAAACATTTTTCTTATACCATAGATTAGTTTATTCTTTAACTTTTTATAAATGGAATCATACAGTATATTCTCCTTATATTCAGCTTCTTTTACTTAGTAAAAAGTTCCAGCTTTATCCATGTTTTTGAATCAGTAGTTGCTCCTTTTTAGTGCTGAGTGATATTACACTGTATGAATAAACCACAATGTGTTTTATTAATTTACTTGTTCATGGGCATTTGAATTGTTTCCAGCCATTGCCTTTTATAAAATAAAGTTGTTAAGAACATTCTTGCAAATCTTTTTCTGGATATTTGTTTTTAATTCTTTTGGGTAAATATATTTATACATATGATTGTAAGTGCTAGATTATAAAGTAAGAATAGTTTAACATTACAAAACACAGACCACCTGATTTTGAAAGTGGCTGCACCACTTTTGACTCTGGTCAACAGGGTACAAGTGATCTAGCTGTTCTGCATTCTTGACAACACTTAGTATTTCAATCTTTTTAATTCTTGCAACTCTACTCTGCAGTTTGCCTTTTCATTCTACTTATTGTGCCCTTTGCAAAGCAGATTTTTAAAAAAATGATGAAGTCTAATGTATCATCTCTAAATAGTGCTTTTTTCTTCCTTATTGAATAAATTTCTGTATACTATAAGGTCATTAAACTATTTAGTATATCTTTGTGTATTCACTTCTAGAGACATCATTGCCTTAGCCTTTATATTTAGGTCTGTGATTCAACTCAAATTAGTTATTTGTGTTTGATAAGAAATAGGGGTCAGGTTTTTTGGATTGTTTTTTCATATGGATAGCCAGTAAGTAATTTCAACATGATTGGTTAAAAAATATCCTTTTCCTATTGCATTAAATTGAGAACTTTGTTGAAAAACATTTGACCATAATTGTGACGGTCTGTGTCTGGAATTATGATTTTTTTCAGTGACCTGTTATTTGTATATCATTTTGATAATTTTTCATATTATACCTTTAATATAGTTTTATAGAAATAGTGGAAATCAGGTGACATAAGTTCTAAAATTTGTTCTTTTTCAAAACATCTTTTTTTCTAAATTATTTCTATATCTACATATATTTTAGAATTGGTTTATTAGCTCCTACAAAATGTCTATTGGGCATTGATTCAGATAGCATCAAGAAAATTTTAAGAATTTACACTTTAAAAATTATAAATCCTCCAAGCAATGAGCCTGATTCACCTTTCCATTTACTTAGATCATCCTTAATTTCTCTCTGAAATGTTATGTAAATTTCAGTGAATCAGACTAACACAGATTTATGATTAAATTTAATTCAATGCATTTTATGTGTTTTAGTGCTATTGCAAATGACATGTTTTAAATTTTATTTGCCAATGGTTGCCAACTTTTAGAAATATGATTTGAATATTTACTTTATATCCTTTAATTTTGCTATATTTGCATATTATTTCTACAAAATTTATTGTTGAATCCTTAATAATGTCTATATACACAATCATTTTGTCTGGGAATAAATATAGTTGCATTTTTCCTTTCAATTATTATTTTTTTCTTGGCTTATTTTACTGACCAGGGTCACTAGTACAATACTGAATAGAAGGGAGGAATACGGATGTCCTGGGCTTTTACTCAGTCTGAGAGGGAAATCATTTAATATTTCACTATTAAGCATGCTGTTAGTTGTAAATGGCCCTTTACCAGACTGAGAAAGTTCCCTTTTTTCCTATTTTTGCTGAGTTTTTATAAACGAGTGTTAAATTTTGTTAGTTATTGCATCCATTATGATAATCATATATATTTCTCATTTATACTGTTATTATGGTGAATTACATAGATTCGTATTTGAGTTTTGAAACAACTTTGCATTTCTGGGGTTAACTCAATTTGGTCATAATATCTTGTCATTTTTATATATTGCTAGGTTTTATTCATAATGTCCTGTTGATAAATTTTGTGTTATGTTAATGAGGGGTATTGGTTTGTAGTTTTTTGGTTTGTTTGTTTGGTTTTAATATTCCTTTCATATTTTGGTGTCAGTGTTGTACTGGTCTCAGAAAATGATTTGGAAAGAAGCATTTTCTTTTCTATTTTCTAAAAGAATTTTTGTTAGACTGGTATTATTTCTTTCTTAAATGCTTGATAGAATATGACAGGGAATCAATTGCTGCTTAGTGTTATTTTTTTGAAAGAAGACTTTGACAAGAATTCAGTTTTTCAACAGACATATAGATTTGTTTGTTTTATTCATTTTAATAAGTTGTGCTCATTAAAGGAGAATATCCAGTACATCCAAGTTGTTGAAATTTTTAGCATTGTTTTTCTTGATATTTCTTTTTAAATTTGTAGTATTTTTAGACATATAGCCATATTATTTCATTTATAATTTGAGTAGTTTTATTTTCTTTTCAACCTTCCTGGGGATTTTTCAACCTGTTGTTTTTCCCCCTAAAGCTACTACTGTCTATGTTCAATTTCCTTCTTGCTTGTTGTTTATAGCTTATTTACTCTTATCTTTATTATTTTTCCTTCTACTTTAAGTTTATTTTGCTCTTCATCCTCTAGCTTCTTAAGGTAGAATCTTTTAAATTACTTTCAAATTGTTTCACTTTCTAAGTATTAAATCTAAGTATAAATTTTCCTCTAAACATTGCTTCAACTTTTTCTATGAATTTTGATATTTTTGTTTGTTTTAATTCAGGTTACAATATTGTTTATTTATTGGTGTGCTTTCTCTTTTGGCCCACGGCTATTTAGAACTGTTCTACTTCATTTCCAATCATTTGGAAATTTTTCTGACATCTTTTTGTTATTGATTTCTAGTTTAATTCATTTTTTTCTAGAGAGTGTATTCTCTACTATTTTAATTATGTGAAAGAGATTAGGACATATTTTATTCTCCATATTATGATCTATTTTGGTGTATGTACTTGAAAAAAATGTGTGTGTGTTTTGCATTTGTTAAATATTCCATAAATGTGAATTAAGTCAATTTCTGTGATAGTATAATTCAAAGCTTTTATATTCTTATGAAAATCCCCACATATGGATTGATTGCTTAGTATTGTCAATTTTTTTCTTCATGTTTTCGAAGCACCTTTTTGAAGGGCAGGCATTCTTAAGTTTGTTTTCTTGATGACTTGACCACTTTATCACTATGAAATTTCCCTCATATTGCTGATAATACTCCTTCTTTTGAAGTCTGCTTTGTGTGACATTAATATGGCCTTTTCAGCTTGCTTCTTTTCTTTTTAAATCAGTAAAACTTTTAGTTCCTCTTGTCAATATTATTAGGACACAGATTATTCTTCCTGCTAGGATAGTTATTTTCCGTATGTATTTATTTCAGTCTCTAGTCATTAAACAGAAAAAAAAATCACATAATGCACCTTTAACTTGACACTTCTCACTTAGACTTGGTGTGTATGGGCACTAACGTCGGTTGAAGAGGTTCTTAACCTATACTCAGGAATCTAAAAGTCAGAAGACAGAGGCTGAAATGAGTGCTTTGAAATTGTCTGCACATTTCAAAGATTTTGTATGTGTACATTTTTTCTAGGTAGGAGATCTGATCTTTCTCCAGAAGCCTTCTAACCTTCCTAGCTAAGGAAAGGATACACTTGAAGAACATTCTTAAATCTGAGAATATGACTCATGTGAACAATTTATTTCAATCAAAAGATGTAACTCTAGACACTTTAGTTTTACTCACTAAAACTAATTTGCACTAATCTCTTAACAATGCTTTATCACCAAAACCTTTGTTGCTACAGTTTATGCATCAGTTTTACAGCTTCAATTAGCCTTTTTTGTGTTATGAAATTTTTAAAATGCGTTTGAGAAAAATATTTTTTAATAAGGCCGTAATTATCTCATCCTAACAGATACACATTAAATTAAATTAAATAATACAAAAATTATTACATAGAGAGCAATTTCTGTCAAAAAAAGAACATCTGGGCCCTCCTATTTCATGTATTTTATAACTGTCTGTTAGAGTATATAGTGTGTGTGCATCTTTGAATTGGGAATTCTCACTGAAGGACAGTATCAAAATGTGGAGTTACGTGACTTGAATTTGATATGAGCCCTTGAACCATCTTCCCTATGACTGTGGACAGGTCATATTTCCTTTCTAGGACCCAGTTTCCACATCTCTGGGACCAGTGATGTCCACTGGAAATATAGTGTGGGACATACATGTAAACACATAGATAATTTAAAATTTTATAGTAACTTTTAAAAATACTAAAAAGAACACCATGTCAACAAGGAAAGGACAAAAACCACATGATCACCTCAATCAATATCCATTCATAATTCAAACTCTTATCAAAGAGGGTATAGAGGGAACATATCTCAACATAATAAAAGCTATTTGTGACAAACCTGTAGCAAACATAATACTCACTGGTGAAAAGCTGAAAGCCTTCCCACTAAAATGTGGAACAAGACAAGGATGCCCACTCTTACCACTTCTATTCATCATAGTATAGGAAGTCCTAACCATAGCAATCAGACAAGAAGAAATAAAATGATCCAAATTGGAAGGGAAAAAGTAAAATTGTCATTCTTTACATTAACAATGAAATATCAGAAAAGGAAAGTGAAAAAAAAACCCTTTAAAATCCCCTTTAAAATCTTATCAAAAAATAAATACTTAGGAATAAGTCTTATCAAGAAGGTGAAAGACTTGTATGTGGAGAACTACAAAACACTGGTTAAGCATGGGTTCTGGCCAGCAGAAGACCCACCGAGATGAAATGAATTACTCGAGACTCTGTGGAAAAAGTCAAGAGAGCAAGAGGGAGTCAGGAGCCAACTCCATGAGCCTCTCAAATGCTCCCACATTTATTGTGTGTAATCAAAGGAAAAAATCACTAACAGTTGTGTGATGGAATGCAGGAATTTAGGGAAAGACAGGATGGGATCGAGATTGTAGAAGTCACAATGAGTACAAATGCTTTGATTATCTTTAGGGAAGTCATGGAGAGAGGGGAACAAGATACATTCTTTAGATATGTTAATTACAAAGCAGACCACCAGACCAGCCAGTTCTTTGTCTTGGGGATAACAGACTAAAAAGCAGGCATGCCCAGCATTTATGGCTGAGGGCCTGGGTCATTGCTTTGCAACAGAGCAGAGTGCTATCTAACACCTCAGCTATGCAAGCAAGGCATTGTCTCTGCTTTTTATGGCAAGGAGACAGGAGTGTGGACGCACAGGCGCCTGCTAGCAAAGCAGTTACTAAGCACATTTGTTCTTCTTAAAGGTGACAGGCAGCTGGGGTCTGTTACAGTTTGTTAACCCAATCATGGGCTCCCACAGTTAAGGAAATTAAAGATGATTTAAAGAAATGGAAAGATATCCCATGCTCTGGGAATGGAAGAATTAATATTGTTAAAATGGCCATACTAACCAAAGCAGTCTACAGATTTAATGTGATCCTTATCAAATTATCCAGGACATTTTTCACAGAAATAGAACAAATAATCCTAAAATTCATACGGAATCAAGAAAGACCCAGAATTGCCAAAGCAATGCTGAAGAAAAGGAATGAAGCTGGAGGAATAACCCTCCTCGACTTCAGAAAATACCACAGAGCTACAGTCATCAAAACAGTGTGATACTGGCACAAAAGCAGACATATGGATCAATGGAATAGAACAGAGAGCACAGAGGTAAACCCAAACTCCTATGGTCAATTGATCTTTGACAAAGGAGACATGAATATGCAATGGAGAAAAGACAGTCTCTTCAGCAAATGGTGCTGGGAAAGCTGGACAGCTGCACGTAAATCAATGAAGTTAGAGCATTCCCGCACACCAAACACAAAAGGAAACTCATAATGGCTTAAAAACAGAAACGTAAGACAAGACACCATCAATCTCCTAGAAGAGAACACAGGCAAAACGTCTCTGACATAAATCTTAGCAGTGTTCTCCTAGGTCAGCCTACCAAGGCAATAAAAATAAAAGCAAATATAAACCAAGGGGACCCAGTTAAACCTACAAGCGTTTGCAGCATAAACAAAATGAAAAGACAACCTGCAGAACGGGAGAAAATATCTGAAAACGATGTGGCTGACAAGGGCTTAATTTCCAGAATATACAAACAGCTAATACAACTCAATTAAAAAAAAAAAAAAGATAGCGCAATCCAACAAATGGGCAGAATACCTAAACAGACGTTTCTCCAGTGAAGACACACAGATGGCCAATAGGCACATGAAAAGATGTTCAGTATTGCTAATTATCAGAGAAACGCAAATCAAAACTATAATGAAGTATCACCTCACACTGGTCAGCATTAAAAAGTACAAAAATGATAAATCCTGGAGAGAGTGTGGAGAAAAGGGAACCCTTCTACACTGTTGATGGGAATGTAATTTGGTGCAGCCACTATGGAAATTCTTTTAAAACGTTTCTTAAAAAACTAAAAATAGACTTATATGTAATTATTTACGTTGCTGGATACCAATGACACATCATCCCTGTGAGCAAATTTGAAAATGAATATGGTGCTATCAGTGTTTCATTTTGTGAGAAGAAGTTATGCTTTAATTATGCTTCTAACAGAAGGCTATGCTTTTCTGCTTCTATTTCTCCTTCTCCTTCTATTTTTCTTACTTTTTCTTCCTCTTTTTGTCCTTCTCTTTTATTTCCCACTCTTGCTCTTCTTCTTTTTCCTTCAGGAGTTCTTATACGCAGATTACTAAAATGCAGGCGTGTAAATGTGCATAACAGTTAATAAGAACTGCATACAAACACAGCTGAACTAGTAGTGGTAAGTTCACTTTTCTGCTGGGAAAAACTACTTGGTTCATCAGTGGTGACTGATAGTAGGAGGTTTTCTAGTTCAAGACTTCTTTTAACCTAAGTTCTATGTAAAGCAGTATCTGTGATTAGCCAGGGTTGATTTATTTTTCAAATTTTGGAGATTATGAGGTTGAGGTTCTTCGTTCAAAAGCATTTTATATTACTCAATATTTGCTGTTTTTTATTTGGTAGGTCAAAAGACCAGCATTGTTTTAAAGGAGAGAAATGTCTGAACTGCAGTAAGAAATTTTATTGTCATTAAAGAATAATACAACTACAGGGAACAAGCTCTCAACTTAAGTATGAAATTGTGTATAATGTTTTCGTTCTGCTCACTCTCACTTTCTGTTAGCAACTTTAGTAGCTGAAGCACTATTGTACTTATTGGTTCATAATTTTCCCATAGCGATCTAGCATTAGGATCCTGATAAGATTTTTTTTTTTTTTTTTTTTTTGTCCAGCAGGGAAGTTCAATATTCAGCCTTCAGCAAAAGCCAAGCCTTTTGTTTTTTTAACTGGCAAATCCCACAGAGATAAAGCAAGCTATTTAGTCTTGACAATTGGCTCTTCCCCTCAGGAGATGGCAGGTAAACTCAGTAAAATGCAATTTAATGGCATGAATAATGTAACGAATATAGAAACTCGTTTAAAAAGTACACAAACAGCTGAGGTCAAAGAAAGTAAACCTGGTGTCTGTTTAAATAGGTGCAGCCTAGAACGACTGTTTCTTCTAAATAATAACTTCATATTCTATACAAGTATTAAATTGCTATTACAAGGCAGCCAGTAATTTACTCCAGAAACTAAGAGTTTCGATATTAAATAAAAGAAAAAAGTAACGTGAAGTGTTCTTTAGTTCTTGGTGAAAAAGGACCTCGGTGAGGAGCTTGAGAAGGCTTGTGCTTTGTTCTGCTGAACCTTTTGGTTCCTTTTCGCCGTGGTTTTACAGTTGTTCCCTTTGGTTTGTTGAGTTTTAAATGACTTGGTAGGGAGAGAGACATCACAGGGAAGGAGTGTAATTAAGCAAGTGCCTTAAATAGATGGTTCGGGTCCTTCCAGTAGGAGTCACTTTGGGGGTCTCTCCTAGGCGTTCTGGTCTGTATCAGTGACACCACATGTTTACTTATATTGTCTTTTAAGGAAGTGTTATATTTTGGTGATGCCCCAGACTCCTCTTTGTCCCTTAACCTAAGCTTAGTATCAAGCAAATAAATTGTGATGTTGGCATCCATTTCAATTTAACCTCTCTGAAATTCTCTCAAGGGAGTTTGAGCTAGTTTTTCTTATCTCTATTCATAAAATGAGACCGCCACACACCACTTCATATGATTCTGTATACATTCATTTACTTGTGATCAGTTTGATACCATTCTGAAGAGTCAGATTAAAGAACAGAAATTTATTTTTCCTATACTTAGAATATATTAATATGCCAGCATTTGTTGTTTTTGTTGCTGTTTTTATTTTTATGGAAAAAGAATGTTTAAAATGTTCTTAGTAATGTATATTTTTGTGTTGCCACTAACAGCTCATCTCTGTCAACTGAAGTTCTGGGAATATTGTTTTGTTTTGTATTGTTTTAAGAAAAAAATGGAAGCAAATTAGATTTCACATAATAATGCTTTGAGTAACTAATAACTAATAATGAATTCAGTGTTTTGTTTTTGTCTTGTAATAGATTAAAAAAAAGTTTTGAATAAAATGGTTATAATTTGCCTGGAAAAACACTTCCCACTTCTAAGATGCTGTGTCTTTTGGTTTATATAATGCATTGGGAGAAGGTGATAGGTCCAATACATAGAATTCCATGAGTCCTTTGATCATAGTTTAAACTGTAAGAAGCTCATTGGGCTTTTCAGTTGTACTTCTAGTTTTAGTCCTAGTCACAAAATCGTGATTTTCCAAGAAGTTCTATAGTAAAACTACACCATATTTCTGACTTCAAGTGGTAAACACATTTGTATAAATGTCCTCTGCCTACTCATAATTACTGTATTTTGGAATCACCTCATTTATCTCCACCATTCTCTCTCTATTTTTACCTTTTTATCTTTCTCTGTCCGTCATACACACACACTGGCACTCTCATCCGTATTCACGTTCAGACTGTTACTTTCATCCTTCATCCATGCAACAATCTTAACCTGAAACATCTTCCTTCCTACTCTTCTCCACCCACGTCATACGCCATTTTTCAAGTCAGATCATCTCATTGTCTCCAAGGAGTCTTTCCTCGAGCAGCTTTCAGTCAGTGTCAGTTATGGAGTGAAGCTGATGTACACTTGCATATGTGTATGGCCTTTTACTTATTCTTCTATTTACTCTTCAGCTTAAGAAATATATTTCTAGTCTACACTATAAGTCCCAGTGAACTATACCTTATATTATTTAGTCTCCTCAAATATAGGAATCTAGGAAATGAATTCTTTCTTTTTAAAGAAATACTTTATTTCTAGAATACCAAGTGATACACACTCATTTCAAATTCTTTCAAAAATAGGAAAAGTACAAAGATAAAAATTAAAACCTCTTGTAATCCCAGCACTTGAGCAGTATTGTCATTTTGTTGGAATCCATTCACAATAATGGGATCAATTTATAATAAATATTTAGTAATGAATTTTATTTGATCGATTAACTTAAGCTGTAAATGCCTTGATAGAAATCAAGCTCTGAATTTAGATTAACTCTAAAAACTCTTCAATATTTTCAAAATTCAATAGTGCATATGTAACAATCGATTACAATGCAGATTTTGGTAATGTTGTTTAACTTATCAAATTAGTACATTTAGATTGCTCATTTAGTTGCAATAAGAATTTATAAGTAAATGAGCCAAAAGAGATAACTTACTACTTTAATAGCTGAAATGAGATTCTACCTAATTTCTCTGGGTAAATTTTGGTTGACTGGGTTATCAGTGTATGCCTGCATAAAAAGTTTATAATATACTAAGTCTGATCTTATTCCTCTCTCTCTAATCTTGGACTTTAGATGCATAAGAGGAGAAAACATCAAATAAAAGTGCAACTGATGATTATAGGTGTTTTTTATTTAGACAATGTAAGATGAAGATTTTAAAATTTATTCTCTTTGTATGAAAACTTATCTAAATGCCCCAGGTTAGGTGAGGCATAAAGAGAGGGAAGGGTTGAACTGATTTGCTGCTTCTTTATTTTTTTTTTTTAACGTGAATGAGTCAGAATTTAATTTACCCTACACAAAGAGATTGGATAGATGCTGATATGGGAAAAGAGTCTGGTTCTCAAATTAATTATCTTGGATTCTGGAAAGTGCTTCAGGAGTTTAGCTAGCCAGTTACATCATTTTCTGTCAAGTGATGAAGATTTTAATTGCTACTCTTCATTAGGAAAAAGAATACAATAGAGAATATTTCAAAATAAAACACAGTTTGTACAGGCTGTGCATTGTTATTCAAGTCTCTACCACGGGCCTCTTACACGGACCACACGATGTAATAGAATGAAACTAAATTAATCAGGTATGATCAAAGTGTTTTTTCCTGTTGAAAATTAAAGCTTTGTTGAAAGGCTGAAAGCAGAGCTCCCCTGTACAGAGGAGACCTCTTTTATAGAGAGATTCTACCCTGTGAACTATTGTGACATCTAGTTTCAAGTTTACCTGTTGGTTTTTCTTTTTATTCCAAATAAAAGGCTGAATCTTTTATATAGACTCTAAGTAAATAAAGATAAAACGATAATCAGTCCTTGTCTTGGGAACCATTATACACAACAGTAATGCTAGTTTTTTTGAGTAGGAAGTAGCATAGTTTGTACCTTAGTCAGTTAACCGCTTCATATTCATTGGTTTAGCATCAAAGGAGGAAGCAGACTTTCAACTGACACCATGTTTCCCAAATTAAATTTATCCACCATCTTAACTGTGAACTGTTCAAAAGCAATTTTTGAGATCACGATGAAAAGCAGCAAGACGCTTGTGACAAGAATATGGAAGTCCTGGCATCAAATATCATGCAATATAAATCTATTTTTTGTTAATTTGCTGGACCGTAAGGAAAGAATTTCACCATTTTGTGTTGTTCCAATGTTATGACCTCAAAGATCAGTGAGTTTTAGGCATTTGGATGTAAATAATTACAGTTTACATGGCATATGAAATAAGTTATAAGTCATGGAGCAAGGACAATTAAGGTGACCTTGCAAAAGAGTACGGAATCTTCTCTTTCTCGTTGCTAAACTAGAAGAATCCACCTCTTAACTTTCAAGATTTTGTTATGAAGCCACCAATGAATAATAATCTCTGCTTCAGGGAATGTGCCCAAAAGAATTGATAAATCAAATTCACCTTTGATTTAAAAGAGCCAATTATGATGATGTTATTTCCTGAATCACCTTAAATTAATGTAGAATTTGAAGGAACCATCATGGTTAGTGAGCTCAAAGAGATTAATGACAGCTGCAGTTGCTGGCAGGGACATCCACTCCCATTCTTCACTGTCCACGCAATGCTCGTTGTCCAGAGAGCAATTCAACAGGTGGTTTTATTGCTTTGCACTTCACCTTGTCCCCATAGGTATATATTTTATAATATAATGGTAGATGACTTCTGCAATAGATGAACAAAGTCCTCGGCAGACAGATAGATAGGTAGATAGATAGATAGATAAAGTTTGTGTAGAATAGATAAACAAGATTATACTGTATAGCACAGGGAAATATATACAAGATCTTATGGTAGCTCATAGAGAAAAAAATGTGACAATGAATATATATATGTTCATGTACAATTGAAAAATTGGGCTCTACACTGGAATTTGACACAACATTGTAAAATTATTATAAATCAATAAAAAATGTTAAAAAAAGATAGGTAAAATTTGATATATATAGTCCATAAATAAGTCTCTAAAAATTATGAGGTCCCTATAAAGACATAAGCATTTTGAATTATGTATTTCCAACTCTCAAACAACTAAAGTTGTTACTATTTTATTGATAAAAATTTAGAACTGCTTTCCTTAAAATGTAGTGCTGTATATAATCTGGGATTTTATATTTTAAATCTAGAGTTATTTTAATGTAGAAAGTTTAATGAATATTACAATGATACCTCATGTTTTATTTTGGTTTTTCCTTTTTTGATTTGCAACCACTTAAAAATATACACACACACACACACACACTCACATACACATTGGTCTTTTGCCCTATTGCTTCACGTGTATTCACCCTTATGATTTTTGGTTTTTATTTTTCTTTATAATTACTCAGGTTTTGACAAATATTTCAAAGATTTAATATTTAAACATTGATTTATAATCCTTAAAGTTTTTTCCATTAATGTATGAAATTGGATTATTTTTGAATTTTTTTTGCATGAGTGTAATTCATTGCTACAAATAGTGTTTTTCTCTTATTTTTAAGAGTATAGAGGCTGAAATACTGAGAATTTTTAAATCTTTTATCTTTATTTAGTCTGTCTTTTTGTTACACCTACTGAGGAAAGGGATTCAATTGCAGCGACGTCTCATTCCAAGTTGATGCACAATTATTGCTGCTGCTACCCTGTCATTATACAAATAATTGTTTATAACTCACAACTCATTCAGTTTAACCAAAATGCTTAAAAAGTTGTGTTTGACTCAAATGAACCATTTTTACATCTGAAGGTTTTCCTATATATTAAGTCATTTTCTTTTTTTGAGTGTTTTTTATTTGGAATATCTAAGAAATGGCAGTTTTAGTATTGTCTTAAGTAGATTCCCCTCAAAACCTTTATTAGCTTAATAGATTTCAATTTCATGAAGCTTAACTGAGATCCTATTTCCTCTTTAGAATACTGCCGCTGATTTCTGATAATAGTCAGAGTATTGTTTGTTATTGTTCCATATTTTTTCTGATGTATGTATTTTCTTCAAATATAGGAAGATTTTTTTCTTGTAATCAGTAAAGTAAAATATGAACCTTTGAACCTGGTTTCAGACTACTAGAAATTTATTTAAGGATGCAAGTATAAAAAGATCTGTCCACATATATACACATGTATGTACATCACAATAATATTTATAACAATCAGTAAACCAACTTGGTAAAAACTTAAATGAAACAGAATGATTTAAACAAAACGGAATATTAAGCAGTATTAAACATGAAGGTATGTTCTAAAATGAGACTCCCCAGTGGAAGAAACTAAATAAAAGGATATACAAACATATATTTTACTTATTTAAAGAGCATTAAAAGAGGTAAATTACAAAAAAATGCATAACATAAACATGTCCATAAGCAGAAAAAGAATTCCAGAATTGTGTTTATATTCCTGTTTATTTCAATTCTCAGTAATGTATTTTTTACCTTTACTATTTATATTATGCAGAAATACAAATTTAAAGTGATTTTCTTTCATTCTAGAAAGCTTGAATTATACAGAAAAATTTAAACAATAAAATTAAAATTAACCATAATATCTAATGGTAAAAGACCTTTTGACTTTCATCCAAAATTGAGTTCTGGTTTTTCATTTCTTTTTCAGAATTTGAAAATAGAAAAATTGGGCACACCTAATCAAGACAGGTACCTCTGGGAAAATCTTAGGCAATGTAATAATTTCACTTTAATTGTCAGACAGATATGCCAGTATGATTTTTTTAATCTTCCCCCCATATCTTCCTTTATGAGAGTTGACATACTACATGGATATAAAATAGTTGTCAAATGAAATTGATTAAGAAGGACAAAAAACCACATTTGGCTAGTTTTATTTTTAAATGCCACAGTTCTTAAAAGGTGGTTTTGGGTTACCCTGCTTTAAAAACCTGCTAGAAGCCACTCCAGTCTATACAAATATTTGCTAAAGACTAAACATATATTTTGTCCTCGAATTGGAATGACTGTGTCTAGTTGATCATGTCTTTGGGTAGCAGATGTCCCAGCCTGTGCGGACCACCCTGATTCTCCCTGGAGGTGTGCAGAGGTGGCTCACCATTTCAGCCGTAAACAGACACAGGCATAGACACAGCAGAAATGGCAGTATTTCTGTGAGCCTCTTCATCTTACATTAAAGTTGATGCCTGTGAATGAGATCAATTATACGACTTTATCTCAAACGTCTGGCTTGAAGAACTGTTTATGTCGCTGTTAATGACAATTTTATGTGTATCAGTTGCAAAATTCAGAATAATGAAAAGAAACAAAATTGCAGCTGCTCAGAAAAGAGGGGTTATGAGAAGAAATCCAAGCACTGGTTTAGAAAATCCTATGAATGCTATTCTGAATAATTGAACTTCTAAAATTGTGTCTGTGTGATTCTGTTAAAATTCAAAATGTTGTATGAAATATTTTCAGTGATTTAGGGTTTATGAATATCTGTGAATCAATTTGATTGCTTTGATGTGCACTATATCAATCTCATTACACTGATTCATATGCAGTATATCCACTGTTAATTCCTATAAAAGTCATTCTGGAGGAAATATTTTATAAAGAAGCTGCATGCATTCTGTTTTAAAAATATAAGTCAAAAATCATCCTTAGGATGTTTCATTGAAGAATACTTTTTTGGTTTCATTTTATGTCAAGTATTTTGACAAGTATTTAAAACACTTTACCAGTATTGAGGTAAGAAAAAGTCCATGATTCATATATTTTTTAGAATTTTTAGAATTTTAGAATTAGGTTAAAATAATTATCAGTAATTCATTTTACTAAATAAACAAAATGAAGTAACGAAAAGTAAAGCATTTGACTCAAAACAGTATTTGAACTCATTTTCCCCCAGCTTTCTACTCATTATGGAGCCCTCTTTATGAAAACCAAGTATCCACCAAACCTCTGTCTGAAACTCTTGGAGAGTTTTAAGGTAAGTTGAGTTTTTAATTAGCTACTAATTTTTTCTAATTTTGTCATCTGAAGCAGAACAAATACTACTTTATTCCAATGTGACTTTTTCCAGTATACATTCTTAACTGGTACATTGTTTTTTTCTTTATAGATAAACTGCATCTATGTTTACACTAATGTAAATAGAGTTCTTTTACAGAAGACTGGGGTTCATGCTAAAGCTAGCTTTTATATTTTTAAAGCTTTACAAAGGAAAAAATAGAGCTGTTGATAATGATAAAAACAAACATTTTGACATCTCATCTCAATTTGAATGGCAAGTTAATCACTTTCCCATAATATGAATCATAGGGTAAAAATATTTATTGTTGGATTCAAATATGCAGTTGTGCACATTTTTTCATGTTTTGGATTGAGGAGGGATAATCAAGGTTGCAAAATGTTTAATTTCTCATAAAAAATAAATATTATCTTGGCAGGGATGAGAAAATGTTTGTTTAAATTGGGCAAGTCTTCATAGAAGGAAACTGTGCTCTATTCTTTAGGGGATAGACATTACCTCAAACTATAGGATTTTGAATTTTAATTAAATTTTACCTTATGGAAACACTAAATTAAAAAAGATTGGAGTAAAGGTTGACATAAGTGGGTGAAAAAAATTAGTTGTCCCTACTGCTTTATGTTCAGCCAAATTCTCTTTCATGTGTTAATAACAAAATATTGTTTATATATACAAAATATCTTGAAATTCCTATTTGTGTGTATATCCTTAGAAAAAATCACTTGGATAGTGAGAAAGTAAACTGAAAATGAATAAAAGCTTTTTATAGTGATGGAAAATTTTTAAATAATGATTTTTTAAATTATTTATTCTATATTTTAAAGAAAGTATTCAAAGGAAAAATTGAAATATATCTTGTGCTTAGGATTTATTGAGCTCACAGATTTGTGGGTTTTAGTTTTTATCAACTTGGAATGTTTTTGTATTATTTCTTCAAATATTTTTCCTGATCCCTTTTGCTCAGGAACTCCAAGTATATGTATATGCATTAGGTGTTTGAAATTGTCCCATGACTTACTGATGCTCTGTTATGTTTTATTTTCTAGTTTTATTTTGCTCTGTATTTTATTCTAAATAGTTTCTTTTGCTATTTACCCAAGTTCACTAATATTTTCTTCCATAGTGTCTGATCTGCTTTTAATATCCACTGCATTTGCTATTATAGTGTTTCTTTTTCTACCTCTGTAAGTTAGACTTAGATCATTTTTTGTATTTTTTATATTCTCTATTCAACATGTTCAATCTTTATTCTAACTTCCTGAACTATGTATAGTTCAAGTTACAGTTATATAGTTATAATAACTGCTTTCATGTTCTTGTTTACTAATTCTAGTGTCTGTGCCATTTCTAGGTCTGTTTCTGTTGATTAAATTATCACTTCCTTATAGATTTCCTGCTTCTTTACATACAGATAATTTTTTATTGGATGCCAGCTACGGTGAATTTTGCTTTCTTGCTGTTGAATATTTTCATAACCCTATAAACATTCTAAATCTTGTTCTGAGGCACAATTAAATTATTTTGAAAAAGTCTGAGCCTTTGGAGGATTATTTTTAAAATCTGTTAGATGAAACTAGAGCAGCCATGAGTTTAGGATGAATTTTGCCCAACTACTGAGTTGAAACCTTTCTGAGTACTCTACTTAATGCCTTGCGAATCATGAGTTTTTTACAGTTTGGCTTGTGCCAAAAATAAGTACTTTTGACTCTAGTTTTGTTCCAGATTAAATGGCAGTGCAGTTAATCCTTGAACAACGTGGAGGTCAGGAGCACCAACTTTCTGCAAAGTCTAAAATCCACATATAACTTTACAGGCAACCCTCCTTATCCATGGTTCCACACCTGCAGATTCAACCAACTGCAGATCCTGTGGTTCTACAGTACAGATTTACTGAAAAAAATTCACATATAAGTGGACCTGTGCGGTTCCAAACTGTGGTGTTCAGAAGCCAGTTGTGTAATCCTCACAGGTTGTTCTTTCACTGGCCTTGGGATGGTTTCCTCACAATTACATGCTGATCATCTCTCACTTAAGGACTTTACGGACCTTTTGTGGATCTCTAGAGCTCTCTTGATACAGCCCTCTCTTCTACGGTATTGTGCACAGCCGACTCCAGCCACCTTATTTTGTACATGAAAAATGGTTCTCCTTCCTCAACTAAGCAAGACCACTAGGCTTGTTGTTCCTAGGTTGTTCCTACCTCTGCTGCCGCCTGGAAGTTGCTCCAGGCAAAAAAACGGGACAATTGTATGGCCTGTATCATTTGTTTTTTTGCTCTCTCAGGAATTATTCTCTGCACTACATGATGTTCACTGTCTAAAAAACATCGTTTCATATTTTTGTTTGTTTTCAGTTGCTTCAGGTTGGAGTATAAATACAGACCCTTTTACTTCATCTCGATCAGGAGAGAAAAAAAATTAATAGTTAATGACTTGACAGTCTCTTCTATGATCCTGCCATGATGTGAACCAGTAATTTTTTGAAATTACTTGATTCTTTAGATTCTAGATAATTACATTTTTACCACAGGGACTTTTGAGATTTCCTTTATGCATGTTGGTCACATGTCCCTTACCTTTTCTGACTTTAATTCACTATGGATATTGTCTCTGTTGGGTTCCTGTTGCTTTTTAATTCAATCCATAACAGCCAGTCTCTTGAAACCTGCAAAGTCTATAGGTAAAGTATTACAAACAGTTTAGATAGTCTGTAATTCTGTTCTTCTAAACCACTTTTGTTCTCTTGATTTTTAACTTCAAATTCTATCACACAGTTATTTCTTGTTACGTTATGTTAACGTTTTAATTACTATTTATGACATTTTAAGCCACAGGTAAACAAACTACCACTCAGAGACCAAATCTGGCCTTCAGGCTTTTTGGAAATAAAGTATTATTAGAACATAGCCATATTCTTTTGTTTAAATATTGCTCATGGCTGCTTTCACCTTTGCAGTGGCAATACTGAGTAGCTAAGACAAAGAAATGTCCATTTTATAGAAAATGTTTGCCAGACATGTTTTAAGTTGTAAGTAGTATGTATGTATGTGTTTGCACGTTTGCATTTATTTTTCACATACCAGAGCCAAAATTGTTTTGAGAGTTAGTATCAGTGTATATGAAATCAAATTTCAGCTGTAAACCTTATTAGCTATTTGATTTTTGCCAAGTTATTCGACCTATTTCAAACAACCTGAATTAAAATGGGAATATTTATACATTTAATACTTATAATTAGGAATAAATGATGAAAGTATGCAGAAAATGCTTCATTCATAGTACACATTTAATAAAAACTCTTATTACCTCCATTAATAGAATGAATCTCATGAAAAACAAAACAGAAATTTTTTTTTTAAGTTGCAGAGTTTATTAGGGAAATAAGAGAGGCAAAGACACCCCAAATGACAGAATGAAAACTCTGAAAACATCCCTTTTCAAGCCAAGTGGGGGCCTGGACTTGATCTCCCCCAAAGGACAAGAAACTGGTGTGTTAGCAACAACATTCTCTGGCAGCCACCTTGCCAGGGTGTGAGGGTCTCAGCCAGGACTGCTTCCCACCCTCGGCCAAAGGTGGGGAGGAGACAAAGACTATAGAATCAATGCAGAGGCGACTAGAGCTGCAAGGAGAGGCTGAGAGAGGGAGAGAGAGGGGTGGGGAGGACCGCGACAGAGTCTCAGGCTTTTGGCTCTTAGCGCCTCAAACACGTTGACAAGTAGTTCTGCAAAATGTTTCCGAAAAGGTAAAAACGCCCAACATTGTTGCCGAGAGTCCCCCTGGCCCCCTCCCACACTCCTGGGTGTACATGGCAGAGCCCAAAGGCCACATTTTTGAAAAAAAGAACAAGAAGAAGCCCTGTTGTTCTGTAAGGAGAGAGGAAGGAGCTGAAGGCTGCTGGGGCCTTTCCCATGTGGGCCTGTGTTCTGTAGAAGCAACTTCCCAGCAGCAGTGTGGCACACTTCTAGGTGAGGGTCTCACCTTTTGTCACCCTGGCTTCAATGTACTCTATTCTCCGTTCAAGAGCTGTCAGTTTCTCGTTTTGTGTCGCGCGTCTTGAATGGCAAGACATAGCGAATGAGTTGAGAAAGTCTGCGATTGTCTTGATGCTGCTGGTGATGACCTCAATGCGCCCCCGCTTCGCCCAGCCCTGGTGAATCTCCCACTGCACCAGGTGGGTCCTCTTGTCCCGCCATGGCTGCTGCCTAAGGAAGAGCTCAAACCAGAAATTATGTGCATTTCATCATTATCAAAAAACTGAAAGTTTGTCTTCTTTCTCTTATGTCTAAATGTTACGACGTTAACCTCTAAATTGTTAAATTCTTGCAAGAAGCAAGTTACTTACACAAAACCTTTAATGAGGACCTAATGTTTAGACTGAGACCTTTGGGCAAATTTGATCACTTACAGCTCTGGGATATGATGAACACTCCCTATTGTTGCCGGAGATTAGGTTCTTGTCTCACGCAGGAAAGAACTGAAGAGTGAGGCACAGCAATATGAAAGTAAGTTTATTCAGGGAGAGGCATACTCCATAGACTGAGTGCAGGCTGTCTCTGAAGGCGAGAGAGGCCCTAGGAGAGACACATTTCATAGACAGAATTCCATCTGTTTCCCTCAGAAGGGAGTGAGGCCACGAGGTGTGGAGGTGGTTAGGTTTTTACAGGCTGCCTAATTTCATTTGCTAAGAAGGGGGAGTATTTTTCCAACTACATTGGGGAAGGGGCAGGGATTTCTAGGAATCGGGCCCCGCCCACTTTTTGGCCTCTTACGGTCAACCTGGGAATTGTCATGGCACCTGAGGGTGTGTCACTTAGCATGCTAATGTGTTACAAGGAGTGTATAATGAGGCTCAAGGTCTACTGGAAGTCGAATCTTTGCTGTCTTGATTCTAACCACTTCGTTGTATTCTCTGTTGCTGTGTCATTCCTTCAATGGTTGTGCCCTGTCCCCTTCCCTCCTGTCTCACTATAAGTCCAGATATGTTTTATAGGAGTAATCATTTTTCAAAAATCCTCTGTTTAAAGGTAGGGTCATCTCGCTCTCCTTTTTTTTTTTTTATTGTTAAGGTTTATTTACCATTTAGTATACATTGTTTTAGATACCCAAAGAAAGTGGAAATGAGTCAGCTGTGAATTGGACTATATTAAATCCACACCGTTTTCTGTACAATCCCTCACCTTTACCCTGTAGATGCTAAAAATCCATTTTCAACTTGGGTTATTTAAGCAAGTCCTTTCCCATAATGGCACCTTCTCTCTGAATGAGAAATGATGGGTCAAACTGCCATAGTCACCAGTATCCTCCAGCTCTCTTGGGGCTCAAAAGACCTTGAAAGCATTTCTCTCTGCAGTTCTGAAGAAGAAAGGTTTGGGACAGACCACACAGGCAAATGTTTTTCTTCCCGGTACATTTTCTCTGTGGTGCACAGAAGACTGGAAGTTTGATGTTTGCTTTTCTTTGTAAATGTGATGCTCGAGGCCTGATGCCTGGGCTTTGGCTTCTGTCAGTCTACAGTGCCAACAGGGAGAACGTGAAAAGCTAAGTTCAGAATTGTAACTTCAGAAAACTGAATTCATTTGGGTAGGCCAAGCTTTATTTTCTACTATGCTGCTTTAAAATGTTCTAAAACTATGTGCATGATATGCTGTCAGACATACCCTACAAAATACAGTTGTAGAATTAAAGAAAATATTTTAAAATACACATTTATATTAGACATGTATTTGGATCCAGGCTAAGAGAAAACAAGAAAATGAATAGTCTGATTTTTTTGCTTGTGGAATTACAACATATATTTGTTTCTTATTTTGAAATGTCTTACTGTGTTTCATAATTAAAAAAAGACACCTTGTTTTACAGTGTACATTTAAGAAGAAATAAAGTGTGAAATTGCTTTCTGAAAAAATGTTATACTCTACATTGTGCATACAACTTTAAAATACCAATTTAGTTTTTATTCATAGGATTTATTTTTAAAGTTTTCTTTAAGGGTTGTTCCTCAATTTCATTTCAGCCTATTCTAAATTCTTTCAAAATAATATTTGATTCCTATTGTTTTCACTAAAAGACAAAAAAAAAAAAAACACCCCAAAAACCTCTTGACTTTGTTTCTTTATCAATTAGCTGATCATTTAGTATTGATTTAATGAGTGTCTGGGAGGGTATCTGGGGTTGCAGGCCAAAATCCATAAGCCTCAGCCTTGGCTGTTGACTGCTTTCAAACAAGGATTACTAGATTCAGACTCTAAAGAGATGTTAATAGACTAGTATTTACCTTGTCTTGCATCTTGTCAGAAAACCAGCAGTGGTAGCAAGGCAGAAGTGGTTTTGCATATACCACATATTAAAAACATCTTAGCCACCTTAACTGCGGATTTAGTTACACTTCATTGTAATTTAGTTGCCAACAGAATTAATATAATCCAATTTGGAATTAATAGGAAAACAATGTCTCAAAAGAGAAACTGGGACTTGGCCAGCCAAAGGTAAATCTTTAGTAGCCCATTCAGCTCTGACTGCTGAGTTTTAAGAATAAAACCAAAGCTGGACCCATTCAGGAGAATGAGGACATTTTGAAAGCATCATTTTGAAAGACAGTTCAGGGAACTGGGCATGTCTATCTTGAAAAAGAGTAAATGGCAGGAAGAACATGATGTTGTCTTAGTCTCAAATATTTGAAGAATTACATGTAGCAAAGAGTTGAAAACTCTGCTCCCTGGCTTCACGGTGGTGTAATCAATATCAAATGGCAGACGTTTAGGTAGACAAATTTGTGCTCAATAAGAGCTAGAATTTCTGTGCTACCACAGGAGGAAAATTGTGAGCTTTGATAGGTAGTAAGTTCCCCATTTCTATTAGGTCATCTCTTGTCAGTGATATATGTTCAGGGGAATTGAGAGATTGTCAGCTGCGTTAGGTTCTTTGAGCTCCTTCCAAACCCACAGAGTACGTGATCTTTAAATTTCTTCGTCCAAAAAAAAAAAAGCAAAAGCAAAAGCTTAATTTCTGTCTACACAAAGCCACAGGCCCTGATTCTTCAGGTTTTATACTTAATTGTACTTTCATTAGACACAATAGTAGAAAGGCACTAAATAAGACATAATCATAGAATGAACGTCAGTCTGATTGGATCTTGATTTTTAAAAATGTAATTTCTTGAATTAAAAAAAAAATCTGTTTTTTTGTTACAGTAAAAGGTGAAGAAAAAAAAAAAAAAACTGAGGAAGACCTGGAGGCTTAGCTAGGGTAGCACTGCTATTCACCATGTGATGTTGTTCAGTCTAAGGTTGAGGCAAATACTGGTAAAGACCTAGATTCTGAAGTTATACTGATAGGAATTTACATTCTGACTTTGCCTGCTTCTGGCTGTGTGTCCTTGAGCAATTTATCTCAGCAGTCTTAGTCTCAGATTTTGTTCATTTGCAAAACTGAAAAAGCCAGAGTATAAGAAATGAAAAAATATGAGGCAACATATGTAACAGGCTTGGTACTTTTAGTGCTTGATTATTATTGTGATAGTATCCTTACACGTGACATAATATCCTGATAAAACCTTGTGGGAATTTTCAACCTCCCCATCCTGAAAAGGGTTTCCAGTTGGCTGAAATAATGTTCTGTTACAATGTGTTAAGTCTTTTAAAAATTTTTTTAAATTTAAATTTAATTTTTTAAAATCTATTTTTCTAAATGGAATTACTAGGGATTGAACCCAGGACCTCATGCATGCTAAGCACACACTCTGCCAGTGAGGTATACTCTCCCCACCGTGACATGCAAGTCTTAATGAAAAACCATACCATCTGTTTTCTTGTAATATCTTCCCCTGTGCCTAATTAAGCAGAGTTGTTTAATTTAATAAATTATAGGAGATTCTAGAATGGTTAAGACCTGCCCTCAAGAAGCTAGTCTAGTAAGAGGGGAAGACAAATGTACAAATATATACAGTTACATCAGAGGGGAGGGGAAAAGAAAAACTAAGCAAAGTTATATAGATTCAGAGAAAGGAGGAGGTGCACTTACTCAGTTAATTCAATGGGAGACTTCATGAAGGAGGAGGCATATGATGGACACATAAAAGAGAGTGTGGAATTTAGAGAGATGAAGGAAGACACTCTAGGAAGAGTTAAAGAGTCTGAAAAAGGCATGGACAGAGAACTGTGTTTAGGTTATAGAAACCATACTCCTGTGGCTGGAAAGACTTTTGGAAGCCTGGAAAATTAGGGGCCCTTAACCAAACCCCTCCCCTGATTTAAGTCACATTCCTCTCTACCATTTGTCTTACTTACCCGGCCATCTTGGGCTTTATTTTAAACCACTTCCCAGCCTCCTCTCTTAGAGCTTCCCTCCTATGCTTACTCCACACAGACATAAGGAATCCAATTCTCTCTCTCTCTCTCTTATTCATTCTCTCATTTCCTCAGTCTCTCTCTCAGGACATATACTATTAATTTCGTTTTCTCACATCTGTGAAGTTCTTTCTGATCCTTCTGCCTGGAATTTTCCACATCCCCATCTGTTCCACCAGTCTGTAATTCCCTAGTTTTTTGCTTTTTATTCTCTTTTGTGTATACCGTAGCTACCATTTCCCACAGAAAGTTTTCCCCGACCCCCCTGTTAGATACCTCCTGTGTACTTCAATCTGTTTGCCACACTTTTCTATAATTTCCTTTTTTCCTGTCTGTATGCTCCATCAGCCTATAAATAATGCACGAGAGCAGGAATCGTATTTTTCTCAGGTTTCTCCATTACCTAGTACTGTAGTCGCCAAGGAGCGTGTATGTGCACAGCAGTTTTTCTTGGTTCAGTAATTGGGTGAGTAAATGGGTACTGGAGTAATTAGCACCTTAATGTATTGAGAGTTATGAGCGTATAAATACGGACTATCCACGCCAGTGGCATAAGGATAGCGTGGCTAGAGTTCCTAAGCGGACTAGGCAGCTGAAGCACTGTCTTGATTACACACTAATGAATAGTCAGTGAGACATCTCTTTGGAATTTACTCAAATGAAAGGAAGTGGTGAGTTTAAAACATGAGAAAAAAAGATTAACAGCAATATAGTGAAAGGAAAAAAAGATTTCTTCCATATTTTGTGCCAAATAAAGGTATACTAAAAGTCCAAGATATTGGTAAAGGAGAATATCAGTTATATAGTTGAGACAAAAATGAATAACGGAACATACTTTTTAATAATTGTTATGTCTAATTGAGTGGCATGAATAATGGCTGAAATTGATTAGTGAAACTTTACATAAACATGTTAAATGTGTTTTTTTCCATCTATAAGACCAAGTTTCTATTTTATATTCATGTTTTTTAAAAAATTAGTAAAAAGAAATGTGCATGTGAAGGTGTGGAAATAGGTGATTTATAGCTAGACTGAAAAAGCTCTGTCTTTGTTTCTGGAGATTCCTGGGTGTCTGGTGTTTTGATTGTGGGCTAAGATAGGGACAGTTAAATTAAGATATACTATTAGAGATCATAAACTCCCTGGAAACCCTCTGGGTCAATTTTTTTTTTCTTTTAACTAATGGTTTGCAGTTGATCTCATTAGTTCAAAAAACTTAGCTTGAGCTCCCCCACCAAACCAAGATTCCTTGCACAGATCTCGGTGATACAGGACAGAGACACAGGGGCCCTTGGGGAGTTGGCACATGAGACACCTCTTGGCTTTCAGATAGAAAAAAACCTGCACTCTGTTCCTCTTGTAATATATTATTTCATTTTAAAATAAAATTTTATACAAGTATGCCCTCAGTTGATATATCTGTGGGGAAGCCAAGCTTAATTTCAAAGATTTCAACAAGATTTTAAAAGTATGCAAATAAGATTATGATAGTGCTAAATTACACATAGTTACTTTTTCTGAAAGGTATGGGAAAAATTTCAAGACGAGACTGACAAATGAGAAAGTTAGTCCCATACATGGAGAATGAATTTTAGTGGGAACATAGTCGTGATGTTATGCTTACAGGCAAAAGTGTGTCTGTTTGTGTGTGTGTGTATTTAAAATAACTACCTAGGAATAAAACTGTCTAGGAGTAAAAACAGTAGAAAAAAAAGCTAAATAAACATACAAAAAAAGTCTTAAGGTTATAGTTGACCACAATTTAAACCAAAATCTATAAAGTTGTAAAGCTTTATGACATTTCACAATAATCATAATTTCTGTGAGAAAACCATTTCTGGACAAGAAGCAGAAAAATTATTTGTTCTAAGTGTATTTATAAACTGTGTGTGCTAGAGTTTAACATCTTGAAAGCTTGCTATGACTAGAGAAAACTGGGTACGAATTGATTGTCACAATAGAAAGTTGAAATGTTCCATGTAAAACTAGATGTCAGTTAGGAACTCTCCACAAGTGAGTAAGAAACTAGCATCAAATTTTTATATAGTAACGGGGGATTTGAAGACACTACACTTGATCATAATCTTGTCTTTTTCTTTGCCTACTTAGGAAAGAGAACAAGTTTCAGGACAGACACTATAGGTGTAAGGAAGGTCTAAAGTGAAAGAGCATTCCTTTCATGCTGAGTTACCACCAAGTGATTAATAAGCCTTTTGATTTCAAACTGTTCTGAGATCTGAAGGATGAAATCCTGCTATCAGTGGAACAGGATAAAATAAGGGACGGGAAAGCATGGAATAGGCCAAGGGCTTTTCTACTCCTGAAAAATACATGAGGAAAGTTCAAAAGTTCTCCTTCAAGCAGAATAAAGAAAAATCTGAGTTAAGTTGATGGGTTGATGTTCAGTGTGAGAAGAGGATGCCTTCATACTAAGGGCAGGAATTAAGCTTAAGCTTCCACTGAATGTGAGTCACTGCGCAGATGCTGGGGATACAAAAAGGACGAGATCCAAGCACAATTCATGCCTTCGAGACAGCTGTCTAGAGAGGGAAGTGGACCTGTATGTAGAAGGTCCCACTGGGGCACTAACGATGCACATATAACGACTGGGGATGACGGAGCCTAGGCAGTGGCAGTACAGAATGCCAGGACCCAGTTAAATTTGCGTCTCTGATAGACAATATTGTTTTTGTTGTTTTAGTAACATATAAATATATATGATTACTTGGGACATACTATGAATATTAAAAAAAATTATTCACTGTTTGTCTAAAACTCAAATTGAATTTGGCATTCTGTAGTTCAAATGGCAACCCTAAATGCAAGAAAAGATGTCACAGAGGTCTGAATACCCACACTGAGAGTTGAGGGAAAAGAGGGAGTCAGAGAATGAGAGGAGATGAGTGCGTGCCAGATAAATGAAACGGTTTATGCAGAAGACAACTGCACTGGGTAACAAGAAAGGCTCAGGTGCTGCATAAAGTTTTATTTTTAAGCAAAGTTTATGAAGTGGTGACATCTGGAGAAGTAAGCAAGGGTTAGATAATAAAGGGTTGGTATGTTATGATTCGTCCTGGGAGCAGTAGGGCCCCACAGAAGGAATTTAAGGGATGACAATATCAGACCTCCTTCACAGGAAAGTTACTGTCTTCATGGGAAAACAGATTGGAGACAGGAAGTGGGAGCAGAACTACTGTCCAGGCACAATGTGCATCCACTCCAGGGGCACGTTAGTTAGAATCACATGGAGAGTTTAAAACACAGATGTCCTGGCTCCATATCTGAGATTCTGACTTAACAATTCTCACAATTTTTTGATAAAATAATTTTATATCAAAAGAAGCATACATACACTGGAATGAAATGCAATGTGTTTTTGTAAACAAAGTTTTACACTACTTCACTGAGGTATGATTTACACACAGAGGGGTGCGTAGTTACTGTGTATGACTTGATGAGACTGGAGATAATCATGCACCCATGAAAAAATTCACCTTCACAATCTGTGTCTTAAAAGCAATAAATCATCTTTGCCTGCCAATGCATCCAGCAAACTAACAGTTTATAATTCCTACAAAATTCATAGTTATTTGTATTTGTTAGATTTAAGAATAAAAAGACATGGGACAACACGTAATTATACTTCTCTTAAAATCAAGTCATTAAATATTTGATTGCCTGATTTGTTTTTTTGGGTGTAACATATCAAATGGAAAATTAAAGAAAAAAAAAAAAGAAACAAAAATCACTGCCTCTCCAATAGCACGTAACAATAATTACTGTGATTCACAGACTGCAGATTCTGTGACAAGCGTTGTGAAGCCCTCTACCTCTCTGCTCCTACTTGATTCTCTCACTTATTAAAATAATTATTGGTTTAGTCATTTTTATAAAAGAATCTTTTCTAATTCAAATGGAAATTCAGATTGGATCTACTATCATACTCATGAGGGTAAAACTAATGTATTAATTTGCCATTGCATTCAGCTAAAAAGAATAAATGAAGTTAAACGGTAGCTTAAACAAAGTAAAGATTTCATTTATTATCATTGAAAGAGAAGTCTGGAAGTAGGCATTTGGGGGCTAGCATGGTGGCTCCATGCTGAAATCATGATTTGGGGCTTTGATTTTTCTATAAACCCATCCATGACTACTGTGTCCATTGTTTCATAGTCAAAAGAGTATTTCTTAAGTTCTAGAATTTAATCTTCCTTTCAGGTAGAAAAGGGAAGGCCAGAAATTGGCAGGTTCTTGCCATCTGAGTCAGTGTCTCCATTTTAAGATCCTTTCTCCAGCCCCATATAGAAACTTCTAGGTAAGTATCAGCAGCCAGAAATGTCTCACATAGTCAGACATAATTGCAAAGGAGGCTGGGAAATACAACTTTTTATTTGAGCACTTTGCTACTACAGAAAAATCAGGATCCTATTAAAAAAATAAAAAATAAAGGGGAGAATATATTTTGTAGCAAACAGAAATCTATATTTATGAAGGGACAGAGCTAAGATATGAAGCTAGGTTTCCTAATATCCAACCCAGGGCAGATACACTGCATTACAGAATGTCCCTTAGTTGCCCTGGCCTCAGATACATGATAAAACCAGAATAGAATAGAATAGAATTCACTGCTTTGTGAATCTAGTAACTGTCACAACATCAGTATATCCACCAGTAGGGAGTGGAACAGTTGGGGAAATCTGTATAAATATGGTGGGTCATAAAGGACAGGTGAAGAACTTCTTTCTTTTATAGTTATTCTGCTGATAATTAAAATCTTATAAAATATTTTCTCTTTGTCCAGATGACCTTACTTGACTGAATTAGTTTAAATATCAGAGAAGAAACGTCAAGAATGAGAGAAATATGCCCTTGTAGGTGTAAAATACAATTTATTTTAGGTCCTTGCATGAAGTCTAAGGCCACAATAGCAATGTTGATTTATTACTATTTCCATTCCCAATTTTTATCAGGCACAGGAGCATATTTCTGCAGAGTTATAGGAGCAAGTTTATTTTAAACGCTCAAATTGCTCTGGTTTTAGCATTTGATACCTTTGCCATACAAATCCATATTCCTGACTTTGACCAAATCCTAAATCATGATGTTACTGAAATCATGACAAGATCATTAGGGGCTATTGTTTTTTTCTTGGTCCTTGCTTGAAGATCAAGCCACTTACATGATATATGGATAAAGCATACTAAGTAGCAAATAAAAGTCATGCGGAATTAAATTAACTAAATATATCCTAACTGCAGATAAATATCTTAAAAAGAAATTGACTTATTTTTTAAGATAATCAGTTGTATGGTAGGAATAAGGCAATTTAGAATATCAATGTATAGTGTTTACTTTAAAAAATGTGAAGAAGATACTTTGATGAATGTGGTCAGTTCCAAAACTAATTTATTTTATTCTAAAACAAAAAAAGTGAGGAACTTGTCAAGCACATGTCAAAAATTAGAAAGCTATTAGTGGTGTCATTTAAGCCACTGATATTGATTAAGCACAATTTCTCTGTCAGTCAATAGACTCACATCCTAACAGAGAAAGATCCTAAATTATACCTACAAGTTCATATTGGCTCTACTCATGTACTAAATGGTCAGAAATTTTCTATAAAATACATACCAAGGAAGGGTTTGGGGTAAGACACTTGTGCTATTCCTCACAGTTAGGTTGTAACACTTAGCACAGTGGCCAGCATATAATAAAATGTAATAAATATAAATAAATTAATAAATAAAAATATTAAAATAAATTGGTGACAGAATGTCTGAATAGATATATTAAATGATATTTGAAGAAGCACAGGACAGCCTCGTTGTTTCAATGTTATCTGTTTTATGGTTTAAGCTGCCATATATCACCTGATATTTAATCATGTTTGAATATAGCTTACATATGAATATGCACATATCTTGAAAATGTTTATTTTTTATTTTTTATTTAGGTCAATAAGACTAGTCAACTATTGAAATGAAACTTACTTTAGGTTTTATTATATTCTGGTTCAGTTTAAGGACAAGTGTTCATATCTTATTTGCTTCAAAACTCTAGGTAAGACAATTAGAAGCAATACAGCTATGCACCTGTTGCCTACGATACTGGGAAGATCCATTTTCCTTACCCATAACTGTCATATCAAATAAATAGGCTTAAGAGCTTACCCGTGATAAATGCACTCTGTTTAATGCAACAAGACAGTCTCTTAATTTGAGTACCTAGCATAGTGTCAGCTGAATCTTCTCTGCTGATTTAATTAGCAAGAGCTCAATGTTAATTATTTTGCATTTAAACGTTTGAGTCTCACAGATGAAAATATATATATAATCTTTTTCAAAATGAAAAAAAGCCCAGTAATAAAACAATTTGGTTTTTAAGGGTGTGTAAGTGTGTTAAACAGCTGATGAATTATTCAACACTGTACATCCTTGGAAGATGTAAAGATTTTAATGAGCTTCTCTAATTTGACTTTCATACCATCTTACATTATTTTACTTCAAGTTGTTTTTATTGAATAGTGTTCATTAGGAAAAACTTCATCAGTTTGCCATATTTTGCAAATCAGGAAAGATGAAATATTTGTCAGGAATTCTTAGTGTAGTTTTTGTTCTAGAAGTCCTTCTATCGATAAAGAGTTTTTAAACTAATTCATTATACTGCCCTATAGGAGGTAAGCAAAATATAAGTGGAAATCTTCTCATTTTGGTTGTGTTTTTATCCAGAAGCTACATGTCAAACTATTATCTAGAGCCCAATTTTTAATATACTAAGCTATTTCAGTATGCATTACTTTTGAGTTCCTGGCTTAGACAAAGCTTAGTAAGAGAGAATGCTGGGTATAAAATTTTGCTTCATCAAAATTGTCTCAAAAGGACAGAAAACATCTTTTACTCCTTTTACTGGCAAAGTGACATTGGGATATATTTGGATGGTTCTAGCCATTCAATGCCAAGAAGAAAGGTTTTTGTTTTGTTTTTGCTTGGAGATAAAAATTAAAGAGGGGCAACCTCAAAATTACTGTGTTTGAGGATGTCATACCCCAGAGGGCAGGGAGATACGCTCATATCAAAGAATCTGGACAGCAGTGCACCAAGGGGTTAGTAAGTCACCAGGTGTGAAGAATTTGGAGTGTCTCCTTGCTTTCTTCTCTTTGTTTATCTACATTTTCTGCAATATACATGCTTTGGTTTTTTTGGAATAATATAGGCTTACAAAAAGGCATAGTCAGAAAATTCTAGAGCTAAAGGGTTGAGGTAGAAGTGAGTATCTAAAAGGTACTATTTCAGAGCACAAGACGCCAGTATAATTTAGCCTCAAGCCCTCACTGCTGATTATATCTCTGTGTTGGTTGCTGTTTTGAAGCCACCTATTAAAAGGTCAGCTGGAGTCAGTTAATGTCATGGTCTGTCTTGGTGTAGAACATGGATCTGTGGGGAATCGAATACTAAAAGCAAGGAGCAGGGACTCAGAGAAATCTTCAAGAAAGAAGATACATCTGGGAGGGTGAAGATGGTCTAAAATGGGAAATAAGTGAATGCCAAACTTTGTCCACTTAGTTTTGCTAAATTCAAAAGCATTTCCAAGAAAGTCAATCCAGTGTACTTAACACTAGCCCAATGCTATAATACTCTAATTTATTTTATTTTGGATTTAGAATTCAGTTTCTTGCAGTAGTTTGGGGTCCCTGTTAGGAAACTAGCTCACTTTGCGTAATGAGAGGGGTTTTGGAGAACGGTTATCCAGTGTACTTAACACTAGCCCAATGCTATAATACTCTAATTTATTTTATTTTGGATTTAGAATTCAGTTTCTTGCAGTAGTTTGGGGTCCCTGTTAGGAAACTAGCTCACTTTGAGTAATGAGAGGGGTTTTGGAGAACGGTTAAGCAATGGGTTCTGGATCGTGACCTTGGGAAGGTTGCTTAATTTCTCCAGAAATTTTTTTTTTTCAATTCAAATGGACTTGGGTTTGGAATTTTTAAGCTACAGATTTCATACAAGTCATGGGAGATCCACCAATAATACTGAGAACAATAAAAATATTAGTCACCCTTATTGAGCATTTATTATATGCATGTCCTTACTTTATTCTTACAAGGAGCAATGCTGTGAAGTAGTGGAATACCCTTGTAAATAATAAGAGCTTAATAAAAGTTTCCTTATGCTTTCCTCTAAAACTTTGTTAATGGTATCTAAAAATGGTATATATGGTTGGCACTGTGTTTCATATTAAATTCAACAATTATACACACATATATATATAAATATTTTCTTATGCAGGTAACAGATTGACAATCTATGGGTTCAGTGTTTTGGTTCTGACTGCTGCTATAGCAAGGTATACAGTCTAAATTTTCTTAAATGTTGTTATCATTTATTTATCAGTCAATGTACAAGACAGTAATATAAAGACTATCCATTTCTTCAATCATGAGGAAGTGGAAAAGGAATATTTGAAGTTAGCCCAGATTCTTCCCATAGATTTATAGTTTTACACGTGGGGAGGGCTTCAGGGCATTTGAGAAGGTTGACCGTACGCAGCCATCTGATTTGATCGAGGGGGCCTAGGGCAATGATGACATGAAGAAGAGTATTGAGTGTGCTTTCACGAATCCTCTGGGCCAACTCTAGGCCATCTTCCATTCTTGATTACTGGCCTTCCTTTATAACTGGCAGAATAAAATGTAAGCAAACTTCCTTAAGAGACATTCACGGGTCTAGACTATTCCTACAGATACAGGCTATTACTATATCAATTCAAAATTAAAACAAACACATACTCAATCAAACAAGTTGTAATTTCTTAGCTAAGTGTTAGTCAATGGCTTGCTCTTTCCCATTATTCTGTGCTCTGCATGGGCTCCATTTTTTCCTTATCCAGTGGTCTGGACCCATATTAGAGAATCTGTGTTAATAAAGATAGTACATCATTGGAGGAAGGTCACAATACTGGAACCAGATTGCTTTGTTTGAATCCTTAGCTCTATCTTTTACTCTAAGACTCTGGAAAGTAACTTAACCTCATCATGCTTCAGATACTCATCCTTCAGATGGAAAATAATAGTATCTACTATATATATGTTTTATATATATACTATATTTATGTTATAGTGTCTATATATATATATATATATATTTATATATATATTACTGGGAAGAGGGGAAAAAAGTTACCTCGGTTCTTAGTCACCCCAAAAAAATGAATTTTTAATGAGAGACAGAAAGTGTTATGTAAATAGAAGATTTTATTAATGAAGTAGAAAGACAGTAGCATACAGTACACTCCTGAGAACTGGGAGCAGCCAACCCAAGAGAGGAAAAATGGTGCCTCTCCGTTCTCCCTCCTGGCTTTTATCCTGGCTTAAGGGGCGTCTTAGTGATTGATTGATACATGGCTCAGTTCCTTGTGCTCAGGTACACCCATCCCTTTTGTGCATGTTCTTACCCATGAAGCAGACAGAGAAACCCACAGGAGAGGGCTCAAACTGTAATGTTAATTACATTATAATGAGCATTAAGTCAAGTTAAGCCTGGTCCTTCTCTCTATTGCACAGCCGCAATGTTTGATCCTAGCCGGCTTCCTTATTGACCCTCATTTAGAGAAAGCAAAAGTTTTTGGAGCCTCTTATCCTCATTTCTATCTAACTGCCATATTATATATATATAAAATTTGTATAGAAAATTTAGGACAGCAGATTTCATATGGAAGGGACTGTGTATAAGTGTTCCAAGGATTTTTGTCCAGGATCCCTATGACTCATTCTTAAGAATCATTAAACTCCATTCCTTGTAGATGCATTGTTATGAGAATGTGAACCCTAATTTCATTCTTTTAATTTCATTCATTTTTACTCATTTGCAGTTTGACCTACCTTAGCCTATTTCCACCTCCACCCATGCCCTTATCTCTCACATGGTCTTATCTCTATTTCCAGCCCCACCACTAACCTCTCTGGTCCCCCAGAAGAAATTCTGGTGCAACATCCACATGTCCTCCAGTACCTGAAATATCTGTAGGCTGCTCTTTGTATTTAATCCTTAAGCCTTGTGCCAAAATTGACATTCATTTATTATCCTTCATCTGGAAAGAAAACCACTAGCCTCTATTCATTCTGTAATTATACCTCCGATATACTGCTCTCTAGGTGGTTAAGGGTGAGTAAATGTCTTAATTTCTCTTGATCAAGCAGAAAGCCCGCAGTCACCTAAGCGCTACTGCAGCAGCAACAGCTTTTTCACAGCTGTTTAGGTCTCATAATTGAAGTTACTAGACTCAGACTACCTCCGTATTAGGAAATGAATTGTGCTCCAATATCGTGAACTCCTTGATAAATGGGCAGTGGTAACAGCAGAATCCTTAGCACTTAGCCTATTGACTGACCATATTCGGTACTTAATGAATATTTATTGAGTTGTATTACATGTCGTAAGTAAATGACCTGGCAAAACTGCAGAATGAAGTACTGAAGGAGCCGAAATACCATTTATCCTGGAGCTTCTCTTTGTGTTACAGGCACAGTTATAGGTCTGGAAAACAAGAGTTAATGGCTGGGCTTTTCCTTCCTTTGTGGAATTCACTGTTTAGATTCATTCAAGTTACTACAGCTCGCTCCCAACACAGAAAAACAACACTATCACAAAACATACTGACAAGGGTATGAATTGTGTTGCACTTGAGAAACATGCGGGGAAAATGCACCTATTTAATAATTTACCTACCATCAGTGCTAACCAAGGACAAAGATCAGTCTCTTATAAATTCTGTACTATACACTTTTCTCCAAAAATCTCGAGTTCCTCTAGTTACTTCTTATCAAATAAATGTTTCAATTACCATCAAATTTTCAAGGAGCTATGAATGCAGTAAAGCATTTACTTTTGGATAAATTATTTTATTTTTGGATAAAAGGAAGTCCAGATCTTACAGGGCTTTGACAACAATCGTAAGGTTTCTTGAAATTAGGCCAGATTTTTCTGAAGCATGTTTTCAAGGCAATTGTCTCAAAAGATATCCTTGTATAAAGCATTTCTCAATCAAATAAGTTTCAGAAGCACTCCATTCTATGCCCCTACCTTAAAGCTTGAGAGTGAATTTAGGCATACTGAAGTATCTGAGAAGAGTTTTAATAAGGAAACGTGTATAAGATGAATTAGCCAAATGATTCTCAAACTTATTAGACCACAGAACTCCCCTGATTCTCCTCCTCCTGTTTATAGCTTGAGTACCACTGGTATTTGGAGGATCATTTTGCATTAGGCTGAACTTACATCAGTTCTCTGAAGGGTAAATGCTGAGAAGATACGTATTACTTTTTCATTTTATCCACACAGGATTCTAGAGTGAACAGTTAGATTCTAGAATGATCTCTTGTATGTAGCACTAGGAATGCCTAGTAGCTGGTTCCTACATGAAACATAGGGAATTTCTTTTGTTATTATTATTGTGATTATTTAATCATGCCCCTCTGTGTGATGAGTGTTGTCACTTAAATATCCTCCCCGTGTGGTCTGAATGCTGAAACACTGCAAGTGGAGCGTAACAATGAGCAAGTAAGTGATAAACAGGACAAGCACATAAAGAGACTTTCTTTTCCTTCAGATGGCCTATTCTCTTGACTTTTATGCCTTGAAAGAGAGTAGAAGCACCCCAGTGAATGCTACCTTTTAAACCTGTTTCAAACAGTCTGTACACCCAGTGAAACCATGTTTGGGCCAATGGGAATGCCCTCAGCTAGAATCCAAGACTCAGGCTTACTTGTGAATCAGTGGCCAGTGTCAGGTCCACATCCACTGTTACTGCTTCTAGCTTCATGAGTCATTGTTTTAAATCTCCCTGTATCACTTAAACAATTTCTCTAACTTACTGTTGACTGAAATAAACGCGCAGCCTTAAAGTTAAGAATTACATTTTATCTGGGGGGAGGACTTGAGCCAGGATGACAGCCCATCAGATGGCTCTGAGGGACTGCTCCGAAGAGGTAGGGGAGGAGCTAGGATATGTAGGAGCTTTACAACAAAGACCAGGTAGTTGGAACAATAAAAGATTGCTTGTTATCTAAAGAAAAACAGGCATCTCAAGTTAAAGAATTTAGTGCTTTTCTATGTATGGAAGGAAGCAAACCTTTGGGCTCACTGAATTCATTCCTTTGACAAGCATCCAGCTATCTAGGGCCGGTATCCTGTCCTTTCTTATTCTGAGTCCCCTCAGAGGGCACCACTGTGAGTGGCTGCAGAGGCTGGGCTGCAGGCCTGTCCTCATTGGGGGGTGGCAGCAGCCGCTGATGACTTGGTTTCAGCATTCTTTGTTTACTGATATGGTTGCAGTATTTTCATTCACACTGCAGTATTTTCGTTCACATTACTTTGAAAATGCATCTTATTTCTATAGTTCATAATGTGTTGGATTCACCACTCTCTTTTCTATTCAAATGGTATGTCTCCTGCTCCTTTCAAGTTGAGAAATAAACAAACTTCTGGCCTTTTGTGTTCCTTGGTCTCTGCTGAAAAGGACATTCTCAGGGGTCACTGAGAAAGCCTCTTCAGATAATGGATTCAAAGATCAAATAAAAAACCCGGAAGAAAAATTTGCTAAGGTGACTCCTGCTCTTTTGACTGTCACGTGGACCAACCTCATTCCATTTTTTTTTTCTTGTTCACAAAAAGAAGGTACAACTTTGACATTTTCTCCTAGAATAATCTTGCTAAAGTTAAATATTAGATGGTTCTAAAGACTTAAGAGTAAATAAATGTTAATGGCTGAAGACCTAAACTAGCCATTTGTGACAGCCATGATAAGGAGAAGAAAAAGGAGTTGGTAGCACAAAAGATTCAAAATGCAAGTTTTTTTTTTTTAAATAAACGATTCAAAACTTTCCCTTTATTTCACTCCACCAGGAATACTTCTGCTGCTGGTTAGAATTTACAGAACAGAAAAAAAAATAGCTTTCTTCCACTGGTAATAAGAAATTCAGACAAAATAAAATAAAAATCATACTTTCCCATGAAGGTAGCAAAGAAACTAAATAAACTGAATTCCACAGAGAAACCAACCCTCCAGAGAGGAGAAGAGCAGCTGTCACTTCCAGCTGGGGGTCATCGCTAGGTCTGGATTCAGACTATGATTCCAGGACTGAGGACAGAGAGGGCCAGTGGAATGGAGTATAGGTTGGAAGAACTCCAACTCAGCTAAGCAGTTGTATCTCTCCACTCTCCCCACCCTCCAGCTGAACTACGAAACTGTTTTAAAAAAAAAAAAAAAGCTTGGCAAGTAAAGAGAAGTCACCTAGTCTAGGACATTCTCCAAATGATTGGATTTTAGGACTTTGTGGAATTGAAACCAGTAGTGAAGCAACCCCATCTGAAACTTCAGCCAAGCCTTCCAGCTCAAATGCAGACAACCATCAAAAGCGAGCAGAACAGAGCCGAGAACAGAATAGGGCCAAGAAGTAGATGGATACATATATAGCCCATTGGTTTCAACCATGTGGCAATGCAATTCAAAAGGGAAAGAACAACATTGTAAAATGAATATAAATCAATAAAAAAAGTTAAAAAAAAGAAAGGAATGTTGGAACCACTTGATATTCATATGAAAAAAAATGAACTGAACTCCATAATAAACCAAACACAAAAATGAATTTGAGTAGACCATACCCTTAATGAAAAAGTTAAGATTATATAACTTCGCATCCTTTACTGTTGTCACACTTGCCAAGGAACAGACATTGCAATTGTGTCCCCAGCAGCTTTAGCCTCACCTTTCTCATGGGAGAACCTTCCAGAAACCAGAAAAATGGCCTTGAGGCTCTTGAAAGCCAGAAGAGAAGAGATATCTGTGTCATTCCATGATGTGGCTGTGGACTTCACCCAGGAAGAGTGGCAGCTTTTAAGTCACGCTCAGGGGACCCTGTACAGGGATGTGATGCTGCAAGACTACAGCAGCCTGGTGTCTTTGGGGACCCCACTTTCTAAACCAACCCTTGTCTTTCTGCTGGAGCAGGGGGAGGAGTCCTGGAGAGAGGAGAGAGGACGTCCACCCAACTCTTGTTCAGCAGATCCAAAGGCAGAAATTCCACCTTATTCCTCCTCCACTCTGGACTTGCGCAGTCAGCAGTTATGCCCACATGTGCTACGTGACTGTCACCTTCTCAGCTGCCCAGGCCTGTGTGCAGGAACCCTCTAAAGAGCAGATGTCTGCCCAGCAGGACAGAAGCAGCAGCAGCAACCACTCTCTTGTGAAAGCTTCTGGAGCCACAGAGTGGAAGGTGAAGACAGAGAAGGGGACCCCAAATCCTCACGTGGAAGGACAAGGGAGAGGGTAACTTTAAGGGCTTTCTCCAGCCCACCTGAACAACAGCCATTAAGCTCCAGGAAAGGCAAAACAGTGGTGGAAATGAAGATCAGCTCATCTGGGAAGGCAAACCCGTTAGAAACAGACAAAGTATTAATATGGGCAGAAATCTCAGGATTTGAAGACATCAATTGTGGAAATTGTGGGCTCTGCTTTAACCAGAAATCGGCCCTCTGTAATCATCAGAGAGCCCACTTGGGAGGAAAGCCTTATGTTTGCCATGAGTGTGGTCAAAGCTTTAGCTATCAGTCAGCTCTCATCACGCACAAAAGATCACACACAGGGGAGAAGCCTTTTCTGTGCACAGAGTGTGGACAAGCCTTTAACCAGAAGTCAGACCTGGTCGCACACAAGATGGCACACTCTGGGGAGAAGCCCTTCGTGTGTCAGGAATGTGGGCGAGGCTTCAGGGACAAGTCGAACCTCGTCACACACCAGAGGACCCACTTATGGGAGAAGCCTTATGTCTGCAGGGATTGTGGGAGGCTTTTCAGAGATAAGTCAGCTCTTAGCAAACCCCAGAGGATTCACTCAGGGACAAACCCTCATTTGTGCAATGAGTGTGGCCGGAGCTTTAGCCAGAAGTCATACCTTGTTAAACACAGGAGGATACCCTCGGGAGAGAAGCCTTTTGTGTGTCAGGAATGTGGGTGAGGCTTTAGTGACAAGTCAAACCTCACCCCACACCAGAGGACACATTCAAGGGAGAACCCTCACGTGTGTGCCGAGGGTGGAGAGGGTCCAGTGCTAAGTCAGCTCTCATCACACACCAGAGGACACACTCAGGGGAGAAGCCTTACGTGTGCAGAGAACGTGGGCGCGGATTTAGGCGTTAAGTCTACTCTGACTGCACATCAAGGGCGCACTCAGGAGAGAAGCCTTTTCTGTGCAAGGAATGCGGGCAAGGCTTTCGGCAGAAGTCACACCTCATCAGTCACCAGAGGACACGCTCGGGGGAGAAGCCTTACGTATGCAGGGAGTGCTAGCGAAGCTTCAGCGGTAAGGCCACCCTCATCTCAGCACATATCAGAGGACACATTTAGGTGAGAAGCCTTATGTTTGCAGTAAGTGTGGGGAAGGCTTGAGGTTGAAATCACTCCTCATTAGACACCAGAGGACTCACTTGTTGTAGAGAAGTTTGAGGCACAGTTTGCGTAGGTGAGGCTTTAGCAATAAATCACACCCATCACACAAGAAGAGACCACTTTAGGGGAAATCTTATGCAGGCAAGGGGTGCACTTCAGAGAGATGAACTCTCACCGGAAGACAGGAGAAGATCTACATGTGTAAAGGAGTGGTTCTCAGGTAGAAGCAATTTTACCCAATAAGTGATGGGGTGATGTCTAGAGATGCTTTTGAGTTGTCGCAGCTGGGAGACTAGCATCTAGTGGGTAGAGGCTAAAGATGCAGCTAAACATTTTTCCTTGCAGAGGACAGCTGCCTGCAACTATGAATCATCCGACCCTAGAAGACTTGCCCACTCCAAGGCTAGCTTTAGCTCCGGGGCCCCCCACTGGCTTGGCAGAGAGTTTCTTGGACTGTGCGGCACCTGAGCGCCTTCCTCCCCAGCCTCCTTCCTTCCCGCCTCCTCTGTATCTAGGTCCATCTGATGCTTCTCCCTGCCTTCTCTGTGTTCCTTTCCTTTTTTCCCTTAAATATGGTTTCCGCAAAAGTCTCTTTCACTTCTAATCCTATCTGCTTTCTCAGAAGACTCCAACTAACACGACTACAAAGAGAAAATGGTAATTTTATAGTGAAGCAACTTGGGCTATGTCACCTTAACAAAGTTAACCACTAATATTGGGACAGATTGACACTACTGGCCTCCTAATAGGATTCGCTGAAAAGGACACGTCATTCTTTCAAAAAATATACCGACCAAAAAATGTATAACCTAAATCTTGTCATAAGAATTAGACAAACATAAATTTTAAAATATTCTATGAAACTATTGCCCTGCATTCTCCAAAAATAGCAAGAAAGACAAAGAAAGGCTGATAAACTGTTTCAAATTATACGAAACTATGGCGACACAAAGACTTAACACAATGCGTAGCATGAGACTAAATCCTAGACAGAGAAGATGTAGTTATAAAAGACTGGATTAGAGAACAGTATTTCATTGATATTAAGTCAATGATACATGCAGTGTAGAGTGGTCATGGTGATCATATCCTTGCTCTGGAAAGACACAGGTGAGTTTTTAAGGGTAAAGGGGCACTACGACTCCAACGTATTTACAAATTGTTGAGGAAAAAAAGGTTCTCAAAGTGTTCATGGGAAACAAAATGTATATATGAAATATAAATGCATTTTCCAGGAGGAAGGGAAGAGAAATAGGGAGAAAGAACAAATGGAAAAATTTAAACCATTGGTAAGTCCAGTTAAAAGGTACACAACAGTGCCTTTTTCTTTGCTTGTAACTTTTCTCTAAGTTTTATATTATATCAAAATAAAAACATTAGCACAAAATAACGAGGAAAGGAGGAAGGACACAAGGAAGGAAGGGTAAGGAAAACACAAAGGAAGGGAGCTCCTGGGATGTTAGGCTGGTTGGTGGTCAGAGCACCAATCACAGTTAAAATTGGACTTGCAACGCAGCCCAGATTGACTCCACTCCTGGAGAAATTAGAAAGAGTGGTCTGTATTTTCACTGTGAGATAAAGGAAAGGGCTTGCACTCCTTTGAAATATCCATACATTTTTCTCTAACTGTTCTTTTAAAATACACAGTGTTCTGAATATAATTAAAAATTACCAGATGTTGAATAAAGTAGGAAAATGTAACCTTATTCAAAAGAAAATAATAGGAGCAGACCAACAGATCATCCAGTAATTGGAAATGGCAGCAAGGCCTTTGTATCAGTTATTATAACTATTTTAAAGAGTTTGGGGGGAAAAAAAGTAGGCTATTTCAAAAGGAAAATCAGAATTCCAAGAAAAGAACTAAACATGAATACTAATATTGAAATATATAATATGTGAATTTTTTCCTCCAGATCTGCCAGTGCAGTAAAATTAACTGCCATTTTCCTTCCATTTCTTTCTGAATAACTTTCATGGAGATTCAAATGAGTGATTTAAATGAATCCAGAAATAACATTAGAAGGGAGCCATTGCTTTGAAATTTATTCATCTCCTCATTCTTTAAAACTTGGAAGACCAGTAACTAAACCCTGATGTAGTCAACCATATTATGAAGAGGCACTAAATTTAATATATGTTTCTCATATTTTAGACTCTAAATAAAGATTTCACTACTTTTCCCAACTCTGCCACTTGCTTCCAAAGCTGATATGATTCTTGTGAAGAAATGTTTTTATTTCCAAATTTTAAATAGGATATTTGCTTTCTCTTAAGGCATCTGCCTGAGTAGTTTTCTTTTCCATAAATAAATTTTTTAAACTTACAAAATCTTCTAGCTCGAGCAAGAATCTTCTCTCTCCTTTTCTGTCTCTTTCACTGTCTCTCTTTTTCTGTCCCTGTGTCTGTCTGTTTCTCTCTCTCTAATGTATTTAGACCTACCCTGTTTCCTAATTTAGTAAATATAACATCTTAGCTTTTGCAATTTCAATTTCAAAAGGGTAATAACCATTAAAAGTTACAAATTTTCATGGTTGACCCATTTTCATTAATCAAAAGTCATATATTAAATTAGGTAGAAAAACATTAAGCTGGCTAGATGTGATCCACTTACTGTTGGGATTAAAATGAGTGAAATTTCCAGGGAACGATTAATGTTTATTATAGAAAATGTCCCTGCAATGTATATAATATGATCAAGATGTTTTGGGCAACTATGATTTGTGTTTCGTTTCTAGCTTTCTTTGACATCAGAGAATGATCTGAGTCCATCTTAATTCACCGTCTTAGTATAAAACAAACAGCATTTATTGGTTTGGGTTATTAAAACTTCCCTATTTTTCTCCTTTTGGCAGACAGTCGGAGCTTAAATGACTATTTATTTTGTATATCTCAAATAAACCTCTGAAATTTAAAAGATTTTACTTGTTGTTTCACCTGCACACACACACACACCACAAAACCTACGATTTCATGCAAGATTCTTGTTATGAATACTTTCCTTGGAAAAGTTTGGGACTAAATGAGTAGCAAATGCATAAAGGCTTATTCTTATGAGCTTTATATAATCATTCCCTATGTGTAATCTTGGATCACTCTAGGATTTCTGCTCTAGTTCAAACACACACTGCCTTATGAGTCTAACATTTGGAATTAAAAGCAAAATGTGAGAGGAGAGAGCCAAAGGTGGTGCTAATCTGGAACTGTGTATATAAGAAGTGGGTAGTAAGTTTGTCCCCAATATCTTCTTGTCAAACTTTTCTTTCTGGAGTCTCCTCCAGCAAGAGCAGAAGGAATCTGGATAGAGGAATTCCTTTCAAGGCATTACATCCCCAGATAAACACTTTGATGGATTCCTCATCTGTAAAAATCTAGTTTAGGGGATAAGAGCCTCTGTCAGATTCAAGATGCCAGCTATGACAGACAATAGTAGGAGGGCCACAGAAAAGTATTTAGAGTGATCAAGGCAAGCTGCTGCAAGAGGAAGAACAAATCTGACTCCACGTGAGATCTGTTCCTTTAGCTCTAGTGCTGTTTCCTGGGCTTCGTCTTGCTAGCTCTGCACCTTTTGTAAAAGAATGTTGCCTCTAGCCTGAAACATACAGGAGAGCCCACTCTCAAGGCTCTCCATTCATACAGAGATAAAAAGTTGCAAAACAGAGAATAACATTTGTCTTGTTGGAAGTTTAAGAGAACACCATGACCTGACCTACTTGGACAGCTGCAAGAACAAAGAATTCCGACACCAAGATGTTTGCAATAACCAATCACATCTCTTCCCCTTTTCAGTATAAAAAGAGCCTGAATTCTGACTTGGGGAAGATGGTTCTCTAGGACATTAGTCACCCATCTTCTTGGTCTGCTGGCTTTCCAAATAAAGCTGTTATTCCTTGCCCCAACAGTTCATCTCCCAATTTATTAGACTGTCATGCAGCGAGCAGAATGAATTTGGACTCTGTAACACTGCTTTTCTGAGCTGGGGGAGTATAAATTGATAGATTTGGATATTGATGGATTTGGTTACCTCCTACTTCTGTCACCTCCTTAAGCCCAGGTTACTTAGTCATAATTGCTGTTTCTATACAGTACTTTGGCTAATAAAGACATATAAAGTGCCACAGTGGCGAAAACAACCTTCAAAATATAGTGGGAAGAGTCACAGGAATCACCTTGGTTCGTATTCTGCCTCTGTCTTTTAACTTGATCCTTGATCCTGGACTACAAATGGCTATCTCTAAAAACTTAATTTTCTCATCTTCAGTGTTATTAAGGTAAAATGATACTATATATAAGCTGGAATTGTAGTAAACTCATTTAAAAAATACTCTTTTCTCTTTGCTGTCTCCTACTTAGCTGGTTCCCCTCATTTAAATGGACAAGAAACTTCATTAGTCCAGGGCAGCTGCAGCTTCAGGTCATTTTATGACCTTGATCAAGTCATGTAACTTCTCAAGAGTTTCTGTTTTGCCATCTGCAAAACCAGGATAATCCTAGTTCACACCTGCTCACCATGCTGTGAAGATGAATGTCTTAACATCCACAAGCAGGCTGTACTCTGGGAGAAGCCAAGTGCCACTTGCAATAAAAATAACAGGAATAACATTAAAAAAATATTTATTTCTCAGGTACTCTCTAAAGAGATTTGGGCATCTGTTGCCCGGGACATACTGGCCTTTAATTAAATATAAATACCTGCCAGTTTTCATTAAAGTCCATTTTAGCAAATGGTTACTGTCTTGCGATACACCTATGGAGCCCCTTGCAGATAAACAAAAAGCCTTTGGGAAGAAGCGCTGTACCACGCGGGCAGGAAGTGGAAAACCCCACCAGAGCAGCTCCGTGCACAGTTACCATTCCGCCAGGAGTACTTCTTTTTTTTTTTTTTTTAACAAACTTGGCACTTAGAAAACATTGAGCATTTTAACTGGGAGATTTTGCAGGGATTTTTGATTACACGCTGCCTGACAACAGCATATGCCAAGTATACATGCTGCTGAAAAACTCTCAGGGTTACATTTAAACAGATCTATCATTGTCTTGTCTCTTACTAATACCTATGGACCTATTAATGTTGAATTTGAGGTTTTGATTTCTTATCTCTAGGAAACGTACTGTCAACGTTAAAATGTTTTTTAACGCAGTTGTTTATTTAAGAGATGAGCACTGTGACATGTGCAAAAGCATGATGTGAGCTTATTAAGGAAGCTGGCGGGTTTTATACTATGTCTTTAGTTTTTAAAATGCCTCTTCTAGATATGGCTTTTTACATATAGTTTTCTTAAAATATATCTGCAAGTCTTACTCCTTACTCTTTCCTACTCAGACTTGGTGCCTGAGCGTGTTCCACTGAGTGCTGAATTGATTCAATGCGGCTTATTTAAAGGTCAGCTTGTATATTCAGCGGTAGCACGGGGGAGGAAAAACTGGATCTGGCTTTCATTCTCTGGCTTGAAAGAGAAAGCATAATACAAACAACCCTTTAAATATGTCGGTGGTCAAGTTATTACCTAGTGTATAAAGAGTAGAACAATTTCTATTAAAAGTCAGGATCAAATAATAATAGGAGTAAGAAAAGAGAAAATTAGAGAGAGAGAAAAAAAGCCTGTTTTTTTTTCAGAAGAATTGTTTGTCCTTTTCAGAACAGAGTCTATTGAAGATACGTGTCAATGACGCACAAAATTCAGACAATGCCTGTTCTTCAGTTTTCGGCTGACTCCAATGGACTTTAAACATTTCCTCTGTAAGATTTGAATGCTACTTTGAAATAGGATGATTTACCAAAAACTCTATTTTTCTTGCACAAGAAAACAAATTAATAGGATAAGAGAATAAAAAGGGGGCTCCTTGTTCACAAGGCTGAGTGTGTTGAGAACTTTAAAGGCAAGCTTGCACTCAGTGAGTCTCAGAGGCGCGGCGGTGCTGGTCTCCCAGGAGAACGCTTGGCTTCTGTCATGTCTCCGACCCCTCCTGCACAGAACTTAGGTTAATATTCCTAAAGCATGTTGACTCCCAATTGATTTACAAATACATACATTCAAAGCCTTCCATGATCTCAGCCGCAGTTGATTTTCTGATCTCTTTGTGCTGCTCCATTGTACTTAGTTGACTTTCAAGTCTAAATGAACTACTAATTGAATTGCTTCTTGATGTCTATCCTTTTTCTCACACTTCCCATGGCATTGACTTGTTTTGACTTTTCTGTTTCCAAGTGCGATGTGTATTATTTCTCCCTTAACTGTTATTCTGATTGCTTCTGCTCCGTAAGCCATCATTAATTTTACTCTCTTCAGAACTCTCATAGAAACTATCTGACCTTTCACACAGAATTACATTATATCCTCTACTGTACATTATACCATCTCTGTAGATGCTTCCTGTGCTACTAGGCCTGATTTTTTGTTCTGTATACTACAAAAACTCCCTGAGGTCTGAATTCAATTTGTGGATATGCCAGCTCTGTACATCTACCTCCATGAGTACATTACATTTAATGAAAGCTATATAACTCATTGACTGAATACAAAAGGAAATATTTTCATCCTGACTTCATCAACTTTTCTTTCATTTGGTACAATTTTATATTTTATTTTGTTTGCATTTTTCTTCATTTAGTTTTGTTTAAAATGACAAACTTGCTTTATAGCCTGGAAAAAAGAGAAAATACAGAAGGCTTAGAAAAGCAGGCTTCAGAATCATTGGGATCTCGGTATGAGGGGATAGGGACCGAAAAAAAAAATGCATTTCAGGAACAATCCAGTAAATATACTGCTGCTCCAAAGAAATGGAAACCAAACCATTTTCTACCAAATTGTCAAATTTTGAGAAAGGGGCGTCTAACTGGTCTAAGCGGTCACGCTAGGCTTATAGTTGGGAAGATATAATTACTGTTTACAGTCTGTGTCTTGCAGGGATTTTTGATTACACGCTGCCTGACAACAGTATATGCCAAGTATACATGGTGCTGAAAAACTCTCAGGGTTACATTTAAACAGATCTATCATTGTCTTGTCTCTTACTAATACCTATGGATCTATTAATGTTGCAGTAAAATAAATGAGTGGGCTATTAGGAAGGAGAAATAGAGGCTGTCAAAAGCAGGCACACATCCATTACTGAAGATGCATCATGTGGAGACATTAGGTGAACTGTGGGAGATAATTGCTATTATTTTTTTTATAAACTGTAATTAATGAACGTGTTCTTTAAGTGTTTTACTATATTTCATTGTGATGCATGAGACTGAGGCTGTGTTTACTGCACAAAGAGAATATCTTGCACAGTTTTCCACATGCTTGCCACAAAATACCCCAGATATGGTATAACACCATCTAATTTTTCTATAATCAGATTCTGGGTCAGCATATACTCAGAGGTATCAAACATTCTGACTCTATTTGTGGTAGAGTGGATGGTATGGCTTTGAAGATCTTTAAATACAGTCAGACTTAAGGATGTAAATATGAACTGACTCAAAAAGAGGATGAGATACAACGTGCCTCTAGAGGGAGTGATTTCTGCTGTTGATAAAAAGCATATATCGAGTCAAACAGCAGATGCGATATGAATTCTAGCACTGACTAGTCTTCATCACAAGAAACCCTACGTCACATAAAGCAAAATAACATATTTTTCTTGTTTAGCCCTTTCTACTGCCTTTACTTCAGAGAACAGTTCAGACTGTAAGAAATGGTACTGACTCATTCCTTGCCTGGCTAAGAAACCTTCACCAAATACCTACTCTTTGTTTCATAGGGATGGGCATATTGGGCCAGATTCTGAGACTGAAATGAGAAAAACCAGAGTTCTTGCCTCCCAGGAGCAGTATTGTAAGAGACAATTATATTAATGTGGTAGTAATGAGACCCATTATTTTTAATGATTTATGAGAAAGCAAAAGAAGGTGCCCCAAGAAGTAAAGGAGAAGCAGAGTGTGGCATAAATGACTTCTAGAGAAGGTGGTGCCTGAGTAACCTATGTAAGCAGGTTTTGGAACAATTCAGAGGAGCAATGTGGAATACCATTGTGAAGAAGCGAGGGCAGATACTAGAAGTTGAAGTACCCATCTCTCATTTAATGATAGAATGAAAAATAAATTCTGCCACATTGTCCCTGAAAATGAGCTATATTAGTTAAGCCAAAGTTATATTTTTAAACATTAACTCCCAGCAGAGAGTGAGGCAGGGGAGTTATTATGCCAACTTCAGAAAAAAGAGCTTTGCATCAGTAGGGAAGCAATCTGGTCTGTGTCCATCTGAAATGAAACTTCATGGGACATGGGAAGGCTGTATCTATTGACAGCACAGTGGAATATATCTGCCTCCAGGAAAGCAGTATGAAAATTGCCAACATGAAAGAGTCAAGAACAAATAAAAAGTTGGCATAGTAATGACAATGAAAACTTTTGAGTCTGTACAAATGGCCAAATGATTGTTTTTTATTCCTCCAAGCTAGACTGTGGTCTTTGGAATTTTCCTTCTAAATAGCTTATCTAGATAGATAGCTCATAGCCAAAGTCTCTTTGGTTTTATACTCTTTGGGTTATCAACAAAGGCTTAGCAGACTCATTTAAGACAGAAATGTTTTTCAACTATCAACAAAGCAATGAAGATATTGAGACAGTGACGGCTTTGTCTTTCAGTCACTTAGGTAGAAAGAAAGGCATTCACACATAATCACCAAAGGACTGTGCTAGACTTGGACCAGAAAGAAATGCCAATGTTATAATTAACATGTGATATCAATATCATCTCCCAGCTCTGAATTGATCAGTGAATCCATGCCAGACCTTCAGTGCCAGATGGTCAGCTGACCTCTGTGATTGGTTAGTTTCCTCTTAGATGATAGCCCATTTCATCTTAGGAAAATCCTTCCATATTTTGCTTGCCATCATCTGTTGAACCTATCCTTTTATGTTTTTTCCACTGCTTAATTGTCGTTCTGTCTGCTTGCCCTTCCAATGCTGATATACAGCATAGTTCAGAATTTTTTCCTACCCAGGTTAAACAACTCACAGCCCCTTTACACGTTTCCCATGTGACACGCATGTATTTTCCTAAACCTCCTCATTTAGAATATGCTACATTCCCTCTATGTTTTCCTTAAAGTGCGTGAACATATGAGACTCTCACTATTCTGGAATGTGTCAATTTCCCTTAGTATTTAGAGACCCTATTAAACTGGGGAAATACTAAAGAAAGGAACGCTTCTTTTGCTTGTATTGTGTTCATACACTTGTCGTCTGCAACAACCCAAATCTTTTCCCAGTCATTTGCACACTCAGGTATAGGCTTCCACTTGTAGATGCAGTGTTATGTTAATACTTTTGTCTTCTTCTTCTTGAGGTTTTTCAGGTTCACATGTCAGGAAATGTTTCCCTGATGTTTGAGAGTTGGCACAATATACCAGAAAACTCAGTCCTCAGAGAGCTCTGTGTGTAAATCCCTGTTTTATCACATCACAGCTGTGACCTTCAGCTACCTATTAACTTCTCTAACTCTCAATGTGTGTATCTATTAAGTGAAGACCTCCTAAAAATTGTTAATGTTAAGTGAAATGATGTTTGGAAAATACCAAGACTAGATCCTGCCTTATTCCTAGGAGATGCTCTGTAAATGTGAGCAAAGCTGCAGAGAGGACATCTAATCCACACCCGATTTAACAAAAATGGCATCTTTTCTAGAGAGTGAGTTCTAGCAATGAGAACTTCAAAACTGAAATGTCTCGCCCAAGTTTGTATAGCTACCTAAAATAAGAGTAAGGATGACAACCTTAATTCCTTGTGTTGTATTTTGCTTTCCTTCAATGATACCAGTCATTATTACAGATTACACCTTTGTTTCTGTTATTATAAACAAACATGAATCTAAGAAAGAAGGTATAAGATCGAAGAACAAATACATTATCATACCAAATATTCTATTGGATTCATTTGAAAATATCTCTGTACAATAAAAATCTAGGGTACTACTCTCTTAAAAATGCAAATAGTTTAAAAAAATATTAATATGGGCACAATGCTAAACTAGAACTGTATTTATGCTTAGAAAATCTCAGAGGTAAAGACAGCACCTGAAAGGTTATAAACGTTCTCCCTGTGTCTTAGACCTGTAAATAATTGATCATGACAATCATGCCAGGGTATAAGATACAGACACATACAAGCAACTCAGAGAAACCTGTGCCTCTCCCCTAGCAGAAAAAGAGATTTAGACACTGTGGGCCTTTGTTTATTTAAACATTCCAGAATTGTGGTGATTATATTTTTAAAATAACTTTATTTATGATTGTGTGGTTAAAGATTGAGGGTGATAATTAGATACAGCCCTTAAATTCTCCCCATGCTGTACCCTTGGAAATCCATAAAAATGTGGAGGCAAGAAGTACATGCTTTATTGCACCTTTCATTTATGAAATACTCCTGCTCACTCTGCCTCACTGATTCTCTTTTCTCCAGCTGCCGTTTGGCTTCCCAGAGCCAAATGACAGACTTCCTCCTGTCATGCCAAATGAAGACCTGTACTCTTTAGAATTGCTCTAAGAGGTAAATGCATTATTGACTTTTCCTCCTAACTTCAAAGTAAAATTTTAGGTTGCAGTCTAATGTAATAAATAATAACGATAAAAATATTTATTAGATAACAACAATTAATTGACTAGCTAAACTGATGTTTAAAATGTTCTTAGTAATGGTACTGCATGGCAAAAAATAAATTGAATTAAACAAAACACATCTCGTCACTCAGCTATACCTATACAAATAAGACCAAAAAATGAAACTTAATCTCATAAAAATACTTTTTCTCAAATCTTTTTGCGTTGAAGGGCCTTGTTTTATCTGATGTGTTGACATTAGTTCTTATAAAATAGAGCTATTTTTCCTATTGTTCTAAATGCTAGAGAATTGAGGTAATATGTAAACCTGCGAAAGGAGAAGATCAAGAATCAGCCTTGTGTGCCGGAAAAACCCTTGAGAGAGTGGAGACCCAGGTTCCAGTCCTATCCTTGCCACTAACCAGCCACATGACACTGAAGTTACTTAGCTGCAGTGATGGATGGACATCTCCCTCACTCTAGGTATAGTCCCCTGTGTGTGAAATGTTGATAATACCTTCCCTGAATACTTTGTGAGAGTATAAAACAAATCTCAAATATAGTAAAGACTAATAGCATTATGAAGACCTGATTTAAGGTGCCAATTATGCCTGTTAGGTGAATAAACTATAAATTCCTTAACCCAGCTAAACCTCATCGCCTACCAAATAAGAAGTTGAATCAAATCTCTGAGATGCTCTTATATTGTAAAGCCTAATACAAAATATATAATTATATACACACAAAGACACAAGGATTTATTTCCATATGCTTCAAAGGTCTAATATTGAGAGATATACTTGGGTTTTTGATGAAATATATTCACCTTATGATGAAGGTTAATATATCTTGAATTGTACTTTTTAAATATATAAACATCAGTATAATAACTTTTGCTTAGAAAAAAATGCAAACCCATCAGAATTTCAACTATTGGTAGGAATATATGATGCAAAGAACATGAAATACGAAATACAGCCCAAATTTAAGTACAACGTCTGTATTCACTGAACCTTCTCGGGGGCTTTTCTTCTTCTATAATATGGCTCCCAAAGAGCACCTGTTACAGGGAGCAGTTGAGGGAGTCACAGTTGTGACAACTTTCAGAGGTAAAGACACTTGGCTGTTTAAGGTAACAGCTAGCCGACCTTATGTAGTGTAGGACATGGATGGGTACCCGAAGCCCACCATCCCTTCCTCGCTCCCTTTTCCAGTCCCATCACCAACTCCTGGAAAGAAACCCAGAGAGGCCGCGTGAGCACAGAGCACTAGAGAATTCAAGCTTTAAATTCAGGTTAAAACTTCCCAGACTGGACTGAGCTGGAGTAAAGATGAGCTGTACCTAGGGGGCGAAATGCAAAGACGTGGTGAACATTGCTGTTAAGTCGAGCAGTCTGTGAGGGCTGCGAACAAATGCATTTGTCTGTTTTTCACTTGCTCACTACAGTGTTGTTTTAAAACTCCAGAGGGACCATTTCTCCCCATCTGGTAGGTAATGTGAACCTAACATTTTAATAGTGACCTACTATAAATTCAAAACAGAGGAAATTTTAATGATGAGATGCAGAAGACAAATGCATTCACACTGGAAGTAGGGGCACTTCCTTTTCTGAATTCAGGGTTAGGGTTTGCTCTGGGCTCAACCCTAGTGAGCATTAAGTGTGTGTAAGAGGACTCTTCCCCCCTGGCTGTGGAGACAGTATCTCCAGTGTTGATGCTGTGACTGGCTCTCACGCATCCAGTTTGGGGAACTTGAATTCTTGAGAACATACTCTCTTAGCGCTGAGATACCTCTCATGGCGAACTTGAGCAAGTGGCCACAAATAAAGCAAAACTCTCTCTAGAGCAGTGGCATCCATTATCAGGAAACTGACAACTGGGAAGTTCGGCCTGAGCCATTCTGTGACTACAGAGATGGACTTGAGTTTACTGCATGCCATATTTACACTGTGACAAATTACAAAAGCCTTTAGGTTTGGAGACTTGAACTCCATTTTCAAATTTGTCCTGTTGCTCTAAGTTCAGTAGAGGTCATCAAGAATTTGCTATACTAACAGCATCACTAAGTCATCTAATAGTCTATTACCAGGAACTACTGGACATCTTTAAAGGCTGTCTGCATAGCCTTCTGTGAAGATTCTAAAATTGAATAAATAGAATTGAAATAAAATATAAAATAAGGAAGCAACATATACTTTCTACAAATATCTTGATTTTTAATGTCTTTCTTTGAGAAAGACTTTAGATATAAGATCTGTTCTTAGTCAAGGCCTGTCTTCCCTGTAGACTCAGCTGTCCTTGTAAAAAAAAAATGTTCATTTTGTGGGCCACTGTCCCAACATCTAGAACAAGGCTTGGCACAGAGTGGGCTCATAATAAACATTGGTTTAATGAATGTGGCTAGCCATCCTGCCTTGGATGGAGACATTTGTAGAGTGTAGCCAATAAATTTTATTCAAAGGTTATTCAAAAAGAATTCAATGGTTCTTTTTATGTTTTTTGAGTTGGTTACCATTAGGTCAGGGCTGGACCAGTCTTCTTGCATTCTGAGTGTTCAGAATTTTAGAGTATTTTGAAGAAGTAAACCAGAAGACTAACTTTTGATAGTGACACTGGGACATGGACAAATGAATACTTTTTTGGTACTATTTTCTTACTTTTTATGGTTTATAATAGTATTTCTTATTTGACCTATAATGTCTCTAGTATCTATAAGTCTTGGTTTTGGGGGGCTATAAATGTAATAAAAGATCTTAATTTTGTTGTCTAAATCTTGCTAAATTGGAGTGTGTATTTAATTCTTTTATCCCAGCTTACAAGGTTGTAATTGGCAAATAAAAATTGTATATGATTAAGGTGTACAACATAATGTTTTGATATATGTATACACTGTAAAATGATTACCACAATCAGGTTAAGTTAACACATCCATTACCTCACATAGTTAACTTGTGTGTGTGGATGTGTGTGGGTGCATATATTTGGGAACATTTAACATCTATTCTCTAGCAAATTTCACATATAAAATACACTATTATTAACTATAGTAACTATGATACATATTAGGTCTCCAGAATTCATTCACCTTATAAATGAAATTTTGTATCCTTTGACCAACTTTCCCCCCAGTCCTCCTCCAGTCCCTGTTAACCACATTTTATTCTCTGTTTCTATGAATCTGACTTTTTTCGATTCCATATATTAATGACATCATGCCTATTTAGTGCCACATGTGTGCTGGGAAGTGGAGACGTGATAATAAATAAGGCACAGCTTCCACATCGAGGAACTCAAAATTTAGAAAATAATAAAACAACAGTAATAACAAGTAACATGTGAATGTTGCTCATAACGTGCCAAGCACTTTTGGAAGAATTTTACATAGATATCTCATTAAGTGTTCACAAAATCCTATGTTGTAGAAAATATTATTATGGTCATTTTGCAGATACATGAAGATTTATACTATATAAATAGTATGTGCATTAAAAGGCAAGGAAACATGCACCGTATAATAGGATATGCTCTGTAGTAGATATCTGTAAGCTCAGGCAAGATTTGTGTTACTTATGTGAAACTTTGTCTATGTCATGAATTATGACTTAGAGTTTGCCAAGCAGAGAACTAGAGTGAAAATATTATATTTCTGGAAAAGAAAACAAAGATTTACAAAAATGTTGAGATTTGCTTCTGCGTCAGCATTAGTGCAAATCATCATGATCATTATCATAGCTAACGTTCATTGAGCAATCACTGTATTTCATGACAGTGGCTAAATATTTAAGGAGGGTTAACCTCCATAAATTCTTTACAACAGCTGAAGATGTAGATACCACATTTATCTATATTTTACAAATTAAGAAATAAAGACACAGAAAGAGGACCCTAAGTTACACAGCTAATAAGTGGCAAAGCAGAACTGAAATGAGGATGTCTCTCCCCAGAGGGCCCACACTCTTAATCATTAAATATACTGACTCCTGTGAGGAACATATTTGGGAAGTGGCAAATAACTATGGTTGTAATGCTAAGATAATCATGAGAGATAAAGGATATACAAGTCTTAGATCATATAATCTTTGAGATGCAATTATAGTTAGATTTGTGGAAGTATTAAGTCATGGGTGAGCACATAAAATGATATTTTTTTTTCCCCAAAAGATCACTCCATGGAAAGTTGTTTCAGGTAGTGAAGATATTTGAGGAAGAGGGAACAAACTTGGAGAAAAGTAAAATAGTCTAAGACAGGAGGGTGAGAGTTTGAGCTAAGGGGAAAGATTATGGGAAGAAAAAGAAGAGAAGAAATTCAAGACTTAGTAAATTAAAGGTAGAGTAGAGCAGATGTAGTGATCATTTTTATGTCAAAGTGATACAGGAAAAATGAATGTGAGGCAAGACGATGGCCATGTCCCAGGTCTCGGTTGAGTCCCCAGGACGTGCCCTGCCAAGTATGGATCCTTGGCTTCACGCAGGAAGAATTCAAGAGTAAGCCACGGTTGAGTAAAGGTAGATTTATTTAGAGAGATACATACTACACAGAGTGCAGGCTGTTTCAGAAGGAAGAAGAGAAAGGCCATGAGGTATGAGGGTTGGGTGCTCAGTAGATACACACTCCATAGACAGAACGTGGTCCGTCTCATTCAGAAGAGAGAGCAGCCACAAGCTGTCGGGTTGTTAGTTTTTATGGGCTCAGTAGCTTCATATACTAACAAGTGGGAGGATAATTTCAACTACTTTGGGGAGTGGCTGGGATTCACAGGAATTGGGCCTCTGCTCACTTTTTGGCCTTTTATGGTTAGCTTTGGAGCTGTCATGGCGCCTGTCGGAGTTGTCATTTACTATGTTAATATACTACAACGAGTGTATAATAAAGCTCAAGGTCCACTAGAAGTCAGATCTCCCACCATCCTGAGCATCAAGGTCTACTGGGAGTTGAATCTTCTACCATTTTGGTGCTAATGCTGTGTCATTCCTTGAACAGCTGTGCCCTGCCCCCTTCCTTCTGTGTCAGAAGAGTAGCTAAAAGGAAAAGGAGAAAGTTTCTGACTTGGACAAATTGTGGAGGGAGGGGCCAGTGGCAAACACTGGGAATGCAAGGGAAGAAACAGGTTTTAATGGAGGATAATAATTGCAATTTTGGAACACCAGCAAAATTATAGAATTTCCTGAGCTTCATTTATTTGGAAAATGACTTCAAATCCACTCTTGTCACCGTGAAATCATTTTGTAATGCTATTTTTTTCTATTAAATATGACCTAACTTTGAAATAACTATTGGTGCTACTTTGTCCATTCTGAAAAATAATTCAGTATGCAGTCCCCTGCTTGGCTTGGAAACGTTGCCTTTTTGTGAATGGGATAGATTTTATTTTCCTTAAGGGGAATCAATGGTTTGTAAAACATCTACAGCCAGTGAGTATTGATCTTACACGTTTTGTGTTGGGAACAAACATTCCAATAAGGTTAGCATATCCCCCATCAACTAATCCATTTTTCTTCAAAAACATATTGCAGTGTTGAGTTTCCTGGGTATAAAAAGCTTATCACAGACATCTCATGGTTCTTACAGCAAAGTTGTTTTTAAATGTAAAGCTAATAATACAGATGAAACATTCTTTTAAGATGAGCAATCCATCCCGTTGGTTCTGTTGCTTTAATTTTCTTCATTGAGGTTAATTTTTCCTTTTCTGTCAGATCTTCTTGTAGTCTGGTTTGGTTTAATTTGCAGAAGTGTCACACCAAGGGGCTCACTGTAAAGGTGTCTCTTTTCCTTTTCCCTGTTGTGTTAATAGCAATCACACTGTCAGTCTATTTTATTTTCTTTATCATTGTAAGTCTAAAGGGGACTTGTACTTGGCATATAAGTTGTTGTATATTTTCTTTCTTTACCATTCTCCCCTCAAATGGTACAGAGGCTCCAAGAAAGCAGAGGTTTTATTTATTATACATATGTCTCTACTCCCAGCACAGAGAATAATTCCTAGCACATAATAATCTTAATAATTCTTCCTTTAATGAATAAAAGGATGAAGGACGGGTGAATCTGTAAGTCCCCTTCCAAGTTTTTGTTTATTACTATTACTTAAAAATCAATTTTGGACTTAAGAAAAAAAGTTGCAAATATAGTAAAGTGTCTCACATCCCTTCCACCCAGAGTCTTCAAATGTTATCATACACAACCAGAGTACAAACATCAAAATCAGGAAACTTACATTGATATAATTCTACTAAGTAATCTACAGATCTACTTAAATTTGAGAGGTCCCATGAATTTTTTTCTTTTTTCTGATAAAGGATCTAATACAAGTTCCCAGATTGTATTTAGCTGTCGTGTCTCTCTGGTCTCCTCCAGTCTGGGGTAGTTTTCAGACTTTGTTTTGCATTGATAACCTTGATAGCTTTGAAGAATACTGACTAGTTATTTTATGCGATGTCTACTCATTTGTGTTTGTGTGTTGTTGCCTCATGTTTAAATTCAGATAATGCATTTTGGGCTGGATCACCATGGGAATGATGCTAGAATGATCCTCATTCTTAGTTTTTATTTTCCAGTGTTTTACTGCATAGTCTTGCCTGTTTGTTTATCTACATACGCTTTTGAGCCTTATTTTATTGCACATAACATCTTTATATATATATTTTAAATTGTACTAAATTTATAAGTCAGCCTATGGAGAAATGATATCTTCTTAATATGAATCACTTTAAGACGAAGGGATGTTTTACTATTTGGTAAAGTTTACCTTTGGTTATTTCAGGAGTACTTTCAAGTTTTTTGCATGTAAGTTTTGTCTGAAATTCATCTCCTTTAAGGAACTAATCAATATTTCCTTTGTGGCCAATTATATGATCTTTTTCTGTGGGTGTTGCATGAGGATACAAGAAGAGGTTCAGTCCTCTCTTATTAGGACATAAAATTCAACATATCTGTAAGATCTACCCCACTTATATATTGTTTAGGCTACTTTCTATTTTATCTGATATTGAGATCATTACTAATGCTTTCTCATTTTTTCCATTCACTTTGTCCATAGTTTTAGTATTAGACTTTCTAAATCATTTTGTTTTCCATGTATCTCTTGTGTATAGAGCATAATAGGAACTTGTTTTGTAAGTCCAGTGGAAAACTATGTCTTTCAATGGGTATATTATACTTTTTCACATTTATTTGTATGACTAGTATGTTTCATCTCAATTCAGGCATAATATTTTATAGTTTTGTACATTGTTATATTTGTATGTTTCTCTAGAAAATGTATATTCTTTTCCCCTTAATTCACAAACATTTTTTGGGGATATTTAGGGAATTTTGTGTTTTTGTTCTAGTGTTAATTTTTGTATTTACACCATTAAAAAAATTTCCCTTTGTTCTCTGCTATCTTATTTATTGTATTAATTGCCTTGTCAGTTTTAATGTAGTCATTTAACTTCTACTTATTGACTAATCAATGAGTTCTTTTCTGCTTTTCTCTTTTTCTCTCCCTTTACTTCTATTTCTCAGTTGTGTTATTTCTACTTTATCACAACACATCATATTCTTTAACATATGATGTATTGTAGGCATCAATTCCTCTAAAGAAACTTGCTAAAATTACTCAGCTGGAAGGTATATTTACTGCATTTTCTTATTTTTGTACTTTTACAGATGTTTTCTCTAATCTGACCTACAATAATTTCCATTACATTTCTGTATGTGCATGGGCCACACCAAACTGATAAATCATGTGTACAAATGTATCTTCTGTATCCTTCAGCCAATAATTGTTTAGTGCAATTAACATTAGTAGTAACTTTCACTTTAAAAATGTTTTGGAACAATTTTACTAAAAGTGAGCATTATTTTACTCATATTCTTCAATCGCTTTCATTTGTAATATTTGTGGTTGCCTCCTGTCACATCAAAAGTATTTTTGTGAATTCTAGTTTCAAGCTTTCACTAAATAGACGTATTTTAGTTACCGATTCCAAAACCAAATTTTAATTTCTTCAACTCCTTGTAAAAATGGTATACTGAAAAGACACTTTTGATATGAGAACCTGGTTCCAAAATACGCATGCTTTAGCGACCTTGGAGGAAAGTAATTTTTTTTTTCTTAATTGTAAAGACTGAAATGAGAACACTTGTGAAAGTTCTTTAATTAAAAAATTTTATTCCCTTACATATTTCTTCAGATATTTCAGTCCAGAGATACCAAACTCATTTTAGCTGTCAAGACAGAGTTTACCTCCCAGGTCTCAAGTTCCTCATTTACAAAGTAGAGATAATGATAGTACCTGCCCTTATTTGCTCCCAATGCTATTGCAGCCGTGAAAGTAAACCTGGTGAGTGTTCGTAAATTATTGAAAACCTGCTTCTTTTTCCTCCACATATTGTTGTGAGGATTGTATCTGATAGTGTGAAAGTGCTTTGAAAATGGCAAGGTTTTATACAAATGTGATTGTCTCTGATCTCTAGGTCAATTTAACTGGATGACACCATCTGTATGGCACCAGAATCACCAATTTAATATCATAAATTTAATTTAAAACTGTAAATTTAATTTACAATTTAATTCAAATAAATCAGTAATTTTTAAATGAAACCTGGCTTATTTATTGATAGCTGGGGTGTATATTCTGTGGAACAATCACACACACATACCTAGAACAGAGCAGAATATTAAATTATAATAACGTAAGTTCAAAACAAAAATAAATTGAAGCCATGATTTAATTTAACAGTCTTTTAACCTAAATCTAGAACTGGTATTTAGCTGGTGCAGAAAAGAATGATTATGATGGTGTTCTAAACGTTGAAATGTTTCCATCAAAATTTGAAACAGCTACTGTGCTGAGTTCTCAGGAGCCCCGCCGCGCTGGCCTGATCCTGCCTCCTTGGAATGTCCCAGCACCTGGCTCCTAACGGTTCAGCCTGGACCAGCAGGGTCTTCCTGGCCCCTGTTCCAGTGCTGAGGCAGCTGCTATTCTCACTGATTGATACTTTAACTTCTACTCTTTCCTAACTCTTTTTGAAGCAAAAGATGATGAATGAATTAGATTTGGGTTGGTCCTAATCTTGATTAATTGGACCTCTGTTTTCCTCTCCTGTCTCAGCACCTCTTATCCACCAGGAGCAGCAGATCACTGCAGCTTGGGCCACTCGCAGTTCCTCTCATTTTAGAATGCGTCTCTGTCTCCTTCACTTAACTCTTCTCATCCTTCATCCAGCTTAGACATTGCCTCCTCCTGGAAGTATTTACTGACCCTCTGGCATAGCTGGATGATACTCCTGTGTATTCTCCTAACACCACGTAATTTTTCCATCTATATCGCTTTCATCCTACACTGGAATTACCCAATTCTGTGTGCATCTTCCCTTCTAGATACATGTTCCTTAGGCAGGCATTTGTCCAGAGCTTCGTATACGGTGTTAAAAGAAAAGAGTAAATATAGTTAATACTCGGAGTTGAAGTATATAGCAGGTCCTCTGACAGGTTCTTTATACATTTTATCTTTTAAAATCATTCTTTTGAAGACAAAATAAAAATTCAGAGAGATGAACTGATTCTTCTTAAGTGCACACTGCCTACACTTGAACTGAAGTCTCTCTGACTCCAGTATCATTATCCTTTCAGCAATATCACATTGCCTTTCTAGTGACTTGCAAATATAGCCTTTTCTCTTTAGCTCCTAAAGGTACTGAGCGTTTGTGTATGACTCAATATCCAATTTGGTTTTCTCCACTGACATCTGAAAAAAACTATCTAACCATTTCTAAAGTAGTTTATCCTGTATTGAATTCTCAGAACACAAATAGATTCAGCAATCAAAATCAGAATCAAAATTGGCTTAAAGGTTAAAATTCTCTTTGTCAATAGTTAAAGTTCTGAGACTCTTACTACTGAAAGCTTTGTGCTTCTATATTCACTTTTCTCCCTTCTTTATTCCATCTAGGCAACAATTGTCTTTAAAGGTGTAGCTTTTTAAAAGTAGCTTACAATTTTTACTGCTCACACAGAAGGGTTACATAATAGAGTGGAGTGAATGCTGTCTCTTTTCTCTTCACTTTAATAGAATATTGTCTTCATAATTTGTCTCCTTAGCTTGTCTTTATTAACTTGAAATCTGCGGGAAAAATAGTAAGTTAACAACATAGGGTGGCTTGTGATCACATCGATTATGTTGTTGTTTCTCTTGCTGTTTATAAAGGAAAAGCATGTTGTGAAGACAATAAAGCCTCACACACATTAGGCAGGTAGGTGTGCAGATTAGGGGACAACGAGTTGATTCCAAGAGCTATGCAATTACGTGTCAAATTTTAGCATGTTTTTTAAAAACATTTTTTAGTGATTTATAATCGTTTTACAATGTTGTGTCAAATTCCAGTGTAGAGCACAATTTTTCAGTTATACATGAACATATATATATTGATTGTCACATTTTTTTTCTCCGTGGGCTACCATAAGATCTTATATATATTTCCCTGTGCTACACAGTATAATATTGTTTATCTATTCTACATTTTGAAATCCCAGTCTATCCCTTCCCACCCCCACCCCCTTGGCAACCACAAGTTTGTATTCTATGTCTATGAGTCTGTTTCTGTTTTGTATTTATGTTTTGTTTGCTTTTTTTTTTTTAGACTCCACATGTGAGCGATCTCATATGGCATTTTTCTTTCTCTTTCTGACTTACTTCACTTAGAATGACATTCTCCAGGAGCATCCATATTGCTGCAAATGGTGTCATGCTGTCAATTTTTATGGCTGAATAGTATTCCATTGTATAAATACACCACCTCTTCTTTATCCAGTCATCTGTTGATGGACATTTAGGCTGTTTCCATGTCTTGACTATTGTAAATAGTGCTGCTATGAACGTTGGGGTGCAGGTGTCATTTTGAAGTAGGGTTCCTTCTGGATATATGCCCAGAAGTGGGATTCCTGGGTCATATGGTAAGTCTACTCCTAGTCCTTTGAGGAATCTCCATACTGTTTTCCACAGTGGCTGCACCAAACTGCATTCCCACCAGCAGTGTAGGAGGGTTCCCTTTTCTCCACAGAAATTTTGGCATGTTATGAATCTTGTTGAAAATTATTTTCCTCATTGTTAAGAAATCTAGGAATAATCAATATATAAATAGAAATGGAATAAATATAAAATACATACAAATTTTATATAAAAATAAAATAATTAAAATGTAAATATGAAACTCAAGAAGGAAAATATTTATAAAACACATAAGAGTTTAAAAAGATTAATCAAACTCAAACTTCATAAAGCCAGGGTTTGGCGAATAGGGCTTTGACACTCTAATGCTAACAAGTTTTTACAATGTTTGAGTTTTGCTCTATTTTTTTTTCCTATCCAGTTTGGTATGTAACAGACTTACGTAAAACACTGTGTATTGTGTTAATCTTTAATAAAAAGGAGCACGATGAAATAAGACATCAATATCTCTTCAGCAGAACATAGTGTAAGCTCAGTGCCATCTGGGCCAGAACAGGTTTGTGTGATCACTGATGTGTCTCCAGCACCAAGAATGGTGTCAGAGACATGGTAGGTAAGAGCTAAATATTTGGTGAATGCTGTTTTCTGTTGTTATTATAAAATAAACTATTTTTTAGAGAAGTTTTAGTTTCACAGCAAAATTAAATGAAAAGTATAGAGATTTCCCATATACTCCCACCCCCAACACATGTATAGCCTCTCCACTAGCAACAGCCCCCACCAAGATGGTACATTTGTTACGTTGATAAATCGACATTGACACGTAAAAATCACCAAAGTCCATAGTTCATATTAGAGTTACCTCTTGGTGTTGTACATGCTATTAGTTTGGAAAATGTATAATGATGTGCATCCAACATTATATTATTGTACAAAATGATTTCACTGTCCTAAAACTCCTCTGTGCTCTTTTTAACCTTCCATTCCCCCTAGCTATGAAAATCACAGGTAAGTTTACTGTCTCCATAGTTTTTGCCTTTATCAGAATGTAGTGTAGTTTGCATTATACAGTGTGCAGCCTTTTGATATTGGCTTCTTTCACTTAGTAATCTGCCATTTAATTTCCTCCATATCTTTTCATAGCGTAATAACTCATATCTTTTTAGCACTGAGTAATATTCCATTGTCTAGGTCTATCAGGGTATTTATCCATTTACCTACTGCAGGACATCTTGGTTGCTTCCAAATGTTGGCCTTATAAATGGACTGCTATAAATATCCACATGCAGGTTTTTTGTGGACATGAGTTTTCAATTCATTTTCGTATATACTATGGAGCTCAATGAGGATCCTGTGATAAGATTACATTTCATTTTAAAAGAAACTATCAAACTGTCTTCAAAGGGGCCTTTTCTCCATTGCATTATATTTGCCCCTTTGTAAAGAGCAGTTGACTATATTTATGTGGGTCTGTTTCTGGGCTCTTTATTCTGTTCCATTAATCTATTTGTCTGTTCTTTCTCCTAATAATCTACTATCTTGATTACTGTACCTTTATAGTAAGTCTTGAAGTCAGATGGTGTCGGCCCGTCCAACTTTGTTCTTCTTCAATATCGTGTTGACTATTCTTGGTATTTTGCCTCTCCACACATATTTTAGAATCAGCTTGTCAATATCCACAAAATAAGTCCTTGGTTTTGATAGAGGCTGTGTTGAATCTATAGGTCAAGTTGGGAAGAAGTGACATTTGGAAAATATTGAGTCTCCCTATTATGAGTATGAAATAACTCTTCATTTATTTAGTCATCTTTGATTTTGTTCATCAGTATTTAAGTGCTAGTTAATTATCATGTTTGTTTCTAACGACTTAAAAAAAAGCATTTATTGATGTTCTCTGCCTTCAAGGACTCATGGTCTCCTGACTGACTCAGATAAATAAAATAATACTAACAATATATGTTAATAAAAACCTCCAGTTAAGGATGGTGGTATTGAACACACTTTTATTTCTTATTTACCCACAATAAATTAAAATATTTTTAAAGGGATAAAAATATGCAAACTCTTAAAACCGAAAAGAAAATAAGGAAAGATTACTTAGCTCCCAAGATACTTTTTTGTTGTTGTTAAGATATAAAGGAAGATGAATTATTCCTATATCAGGGTAGAGTAATCCAGAAAGTGTTCCTCCCCAGAACCTTGAAAGTGTTTATAGAGAAGGACCTAGAAACACTCACACAGAGGGATCCTGAAAATAGAAAAGTGGGTTGTTCAGGCAAATTCTGCAGAGGATAAGACTTAAAAGAGACTGAATACCATGCAAGGAAGATAAAGACATAAGGTTAAACACACAGGGAAAATCAAAATTTTGTATCTGGCACAGTCTTCTTTTGCATAACCTTTCTTTTTTAAAACAGAAAACACCAGAGTAAATAGAATTCTGTATCAGATACTATAGGTTAGGCAACTGTATTTTCCTCAACTTTCTTCTTCCTCTCGACCTCTGCTCAGAGGCCTGAAAAACTACATATGCAGCCTTCCAGCCTCTAATGCAGCATGAGCAGCCACATGAAACAAATCAGGCCAATACATTTTATTCAACGTGACCAAATTGGACGTCTGTGGGAGGCTGCTAAAAAGGTGTGGTTCCCAAGGCTGCAGCATCTACACCATGCGGAAAAGGCCAAGATAATTAAGGAGATACAGCCCTGACATTGCTAAGCTACTAAACCAGGGACAGCAACTGCCAACTTCCAGATTTTCTGTATTTGTTTAAGTCACTCATAGCTATATTTTCTGTTTCCTGTAGGCAAAGCATACAGACCAATTACAGACCAACTGCATGTGCAATGAGTTAGTGGAGACTGAAAAGAAAAAAAAAGATATAATTAATAGAGAAATAGGTTGATGGAGCAAGGTACTGAGGTGCTGGCATCTCAGAATACAAGTGATGAGAGAGACATTTTCTACTGAGAAAGAAAGGAAGAATTCTGTGAGCATAAGTGTAGTTCATGCAAGAAGATGACAAGTAAGGGGGGCAGACTATAGAGAAATCTCTCACCTGAACTTCAAATTTCTCCATGAGGAAGGATAGGAAATCATTCGTAATGTATATGCATCCATGTGTGTGTTCGTACACTTACTTGTTTGCTGAGAGGTCTGAAGAGTCAAAGGGATAATGAAGTTTGAAGTGAGAGTTTAAATAAGTGAGAATGGAAGTTGACTAGAATAATACAGAGAGATCAAACACAATATTGGAGACAGCTGTAGTTTAAAAACATGACCTGACGGCCGTGTTTCTCCACCTCTCTTCTCCCTCGAAGTAGCCTTTTTAGATTTTTTTTTCCATTTGCCCTCATGATAAAATTTGAATATGGTACACTCATTATGTACTACACACCTTTTGAAGGTTCAAAAACCATCATAACATTTAATTATTTGTTATCCTCTCCCCTGCCTTGAACCAATTTTCATCTGAATAAATAATGATTCACAGGTTGAGCTCTGCAAGACAGGAAAGAGTAGCTCTGACCAAAGAAGTTGAGAGGCAATGAAAGGACTGTATCTGTTATTGTGACAGTGTGGTGTAGTGAAAAGAACGGGACTTCGGAATCTCACAGGTGGATGTGTTTCTCTATTCTAGTTAAATCACTTCTGTCCTGTTTAAATTAGGGTGCTTTGCTTTACATCTATAATCCTCAGTTGTGATAACATATAAAGTGTCTAGAACGTAGTTGTTAAAAAATAATATATGGCATTATTTATTTTCGATGCTATCATTTTGCTTTATTGAGATAATGATTGAAAAATTAGGGAATTAACAGATTGAGATAAAAATAAAGAAGTCTAGACATGAGAGATAATGGAGAAGGAAAGAAGAAAAGTAGTAAAAGTAGTAAAAGTAGTAGAGATTGAACAATTGGTTGTGTTTTGAGTAAGATGTTGGAGTTTAATACTTCCTATGTGAAGCATTTTGGGTTAATGACCATGTCTAGGCACATCCCTGGGTGTAGTCTGCTGGAGTGTGCAGGGCATTGGAGGAGCAATTAAGAGTTGTTAGATTAAGATACAAAGTAGATTGTCAACATGAATATTGAAATTATCCAAGTCCAGTGACAAAGGGTCAGTAAAGATGGTGAAATAAGCCAGAAGATTTGCAGGTGATATTGATAAACTGATGACAGACAGAAGCTTAGCAGGATGACATGCCATTCAAAAAATTATTCTTACACATGAAGGTGGAGGTATAGTGGATAGGAAGTGGTAATACTGGCCTGAGGAACACTGACCCCACTTAATGGGGTTATGGTATGTAGGGAATGGAAAAGTTAGTGGTTTAAGAGCATGTATTACAACTCAAATGCTCCTACACACTATGTATGTGCAGCAAATAACTTATTAAGGTCTTCTGAATCTCAGGTTCTATACAATTGGGGTAATAATGTCAAAATTAGAGAACTATGGTTCTGATTTTTAAAATGGCAATGTCTCTGAAATGCTGAGCCGAGGACTAGACACTGGTAATCCCTCAACAAATGGCAGCTCTTTCCTTTATTATCCTCTCCTGGGACAAGATGGAAAAGCACATGGTCCTGGGGAAAGGTTAAGTTTCAGTTAAAATAAGAAGTAATGGGACAGTGTCTACATTGCTCCAGTCATATCTGCTGGAAAGCAATTTGGGAACTGTCATTGCAGCATCCTGTAGCTATTGCCTGCGGTTTAAAACACTACCTTATAGGCAGGAGAAAACAAATGAAATTACCTCTCAACTGTGAAACTTAAAACAGATTCCCGAGTGGAATTTCAGAGTAATCATAATTGCATTTTCTCCCTGTAGACGTTTCATCAATACCTTCTATTCCATGCCTCCTGGTAGACTTTCATCAATGAAGGTAACCTTTTAGCCAGCTATAGAATGACTCAAGGGAGCAGCAATCAATGAATCTTACAGCTTTTGTAAATGGCATGACCAGTTTCATAATTTCTAACTTGCTGCATTTTACCTAATTATTTGAAAGAAAAGACTACTGTGAAAAAACTCTGTCATAAATATAATAATGGTGACCAATAAAATCATGATAGAGATGCAAGAAAGATGGATTTTTAGCTAGATTGAATAATCATTAAATGAAATAAAATTGTTATGATATTGAGTATGTGTTTCAATTTGTCATGGCTCACAAATTCAAGCCTTGATTTAAAATCCAAGTTGTTTTTTGTCAAAAGAATATAGGAAGTACTTGTCACATTATATCATGTGCTATATGAATTTTGTTGCAGGACCTTAATTTTAATTGGTTTGTTAAGGCAGGAATTTGTTTCCATATATGTAATGCTGTGGATTATAGTTTACATATATATAAATATATATATATATATATATATATATATATATATATATATATATCTGTTCTTTGTCCTTGTTCTTGGCACAGAACTCCTAAAACCCTTGGAATTTCCTATGTGATAAGAGCGATAGAGGCTTCTTGATATTTTTAATAAACCCTTTGAACCACACCTGAGTTTATGTTAATTAGGTGACTTTTGGAAGCACTTAAGGATGGGGGCTAGTTGCTATGGAAACCAACCAATCAACCTTGTGATTAGAGTTGAAACTCTCAGATCCAAACTTAAAAGAGGGGAGAGGGGCTGGAGATTGAATAGGTCAAAGATAACAATGCCAAAGATTTAATCAGCTGTGCCTATGTAACAAAATTTCCATAAAAATCCAAAAAAGAGGGTTCAGAGAGCTTCTGGGTTGGTGAATACTTAAAGACATAGGGAGAGTAGTGTGCCCAGAGAGAACACAGATGCTCTGTGCTCCTTCCCACATACTTGTCCTATGCATCAATCTCTTCCATCTGGCTATTTCTGAATCATACCCTCTGTAATAAGCCGGTAATTTAGCAAGTATATTGGTTTCCTGAATTCTGCAAGCAACTCAAGCAAATTAATCAAACCCGAGAAGGGGGTTATTGGAACCTCCCACCTATAGCCAGAAACATAGGTGACCACCTGGACATGTAATTGGCATCTGAAGTGGGGTTCAGGGACAATCTTGCAGGATTGAGCCCTAAACCTCTGGGATCTGAGGCAATCTTAGGTAGACAGTGTTAGAATTGAGTGGAATAGCAGGATACCCATCTGGTATGGGAGAATTTCTTGGAGGTATGGGGAAAAAACTCAGAATTATAATATCCAAACTTAAGATACATAATTTTATATCCTATGAATAGTAAAATGACACATTGTACATTCTGTATCCAGTAAATATGAGTTTTATTTTACCTCAGAGTCAAATAATCACTTTTTAGAAGAAACTCAAATTTGTACTTTTTATTGAGATGCAGTTGATTAATTTTCTATTACATGTTGACACTAAAATTTCTCAAAGCAATCTGGTCTCTGAGAAGTACAGAAGCACAGAAACTCATATACTTGAGTAAACAGCTATTAGAGATTTGGGGGCTCTTATGTTGTCTAATAAACGTAAAGGGAGGAAGATGATAAATCACTACTTCATAGATAAGAATGCCAAAGTAAGTCAACCATTTTAAAACACTCCTAATACAAAATTTTAGTGTACAGAAACTACAAACAAGTACTTCAAAATACAAGAAATTTGTGAAATTTTATTCTCTGAGAATATGATTTGGTAAAGTTACATTTAATGCCTTAGAGTAGATTATCAGCAAAGGCAAATGGTATCATGCTGGCAAGATGTGACCACGATCAGTTAATTGAATATTAAAAGAAAGTGTCCATGAAAAGAAGAAAAATGTTAAGACATATAATTTTGCAAAAGGGAGCTTTTATGTAGCCAGAGTTGGCAGTGTCCATTTAGACACTCTCCAGGGGAGAAAGGGCTCTTTTTCTTCTTTATTGCTAGATCTTTTTTGCTCTGGTGGGATAGTATACCCCCATTTAAAGAATGAGGATATTAATCTACTTCTTTGGATGCAATTAAACCAGGGTTTCCTCAAACTCAGCATTATTTGCATTTGGGGAACAATATTTTCTTGTGGAAGGCTACCTTTGCATTATAGGATGCTTAGGTCCATTCTTGGCCTCTACCCAGTTCTGACTACCAGAATGTCTGCAGACATTGCCAGGTATGGGGACAAAAATCACTCGATTATTGAGCTCACTGAATTATATATTTGAATATTATAACTGATACCCCTTGGTGTGATAATATGCTAATTTTAACATCAGTTTGTCAATTTGTACCAAGTAGCCTTTTGGGATTGCACTGAGTTCATACATCAAATTGCAAGAATCTCTGTCCAATGAGTCTTAAAATCCGTAAGTATGGTATATCTCTGTTTAGTTAGATATTGTTTAATTTCTCTCAGCAATGTTATGTAATTTTTCGTGTACGAGTCTTGCACTTTATTTGCTAAATTTGTTCTTGAGCATTATATTAGTTTTAATGCTATTGCAAAGGGAACTGTCTTCTTAATTTTAATTTCAGAGTGCATCACTCTAGTTACATAGCAACATAAAGATTTTTATGTATATCTCTTATGCTACAATACCACTAAACCCATGTATTAGTATTCTTATAGATGCCTTAGGTTGTTTGCTTATAAGATGCTGTTTTCCTTGCATAAAGACTGTCACCTTTTTCTTTCTAATCTGTATGACTTGTAACTCTACTGATGGCCTTATTTCCCTGGATAGATCATTTAGTATTAATGTTCAACAGAAGTTATTAGAGAATAAAATCTTGCCTTGTCCCTGAAATTACAGAGAAAACATTCAAGCTTTCACTATTAAGAATGATGTTACCTGTAGGTTTTCTGTAAATGTTTCTTTTAAATTTGAAAAAAGTTTCCTTTTATTACTAATGTGTTGATAGTATTTATCATAAAAGGATGTTGAGATTATTCAAATTTTCTGGGTCAACTGAGATTTTCATATGGTTTATATCTTTTATGCTATTAATATGATTTATTATATTAATTGATACTCAGATGTCAAATGTACCTTGTATTCCTGGGATCAACTTTACTTGGTCATTGTGTGTAATCCTTTTTATATGTTGCTAGATTTGATCTACTTATGTTTTGTTAAGGATTTTGGTATCTATATTCGTAAAGTATACAGGTCTGTATTTTTTTTTCTTATTTTGTGAATTTTTACCTGTTCTCTAGTAAAAATTAAAAAGTGGTTCCTCCTGCATCTTCTGAAATACTTTATATGGGAGTTGTATTATTTCATCTTAAAATATTTGTTAGAATTCACCAGCGACACAATGCAGACTTGAACTTCTCTTTGTGGGAAGATTTTTAATTACAAATTTAATTTATTCATTTGATATGTATCTATTCAAAATATCTATTTCTTCCTGAGATAGCTGTTATGTTTTCTAGGAATTGGTTCGTTATATAAGTAGCATCGTTTGTTAGAATAAAGTTGTTCATAATATTCTCTTATAACCTTTTAAATTTTGGCATTGATTTTAGTAAGGCCCTCTCTTCACTGTTGATTTCAGTGATTTGTATATTCTCTCTTTTTATCTTGATCAGTCTAGCCAAATTTATTAACTTAATTGATCTTCTCAAAGAACTGGCTTTTAATTTCATTGATTTTCTACATTATTTATCTTTTCCTATAAATAGATAAATATATAATTGTTTCCTTTTTTTGATTTCTGCTCTGCTATTCATTATTTTTCTATTTACTTTGGGTTTTATTTGCCTTTTTAAAAATTATTTTCTGAAATGTTAGCTTAACTTATTGCTATTAGATATTTACTCTTTTCTGATATAGGCATTTATAGCTGTGAATTTCCTAGCTTCAGTTTTCACTTGGTATGTGATCAGGAACAAATTACTTAATACTTTATGTGTCTGTTATCTTGCTGAATATGCTGTAAGGATTTTTTTTTATTATTTAAGCACTTAAATGGTAACTGACAAGGAGAGTGTCCTATACATTTTAAATCTTAATATTACTGCTATTTGGAGGGATCTGCCAGTTAAATTTAGGCAATATAATGAAATTAATTGGTTGACATGATAGAAGAGTTTCAAAACTAGTTTAAGTTAAATTTGACACACTAAAAATACTATAGATTTAAATCTTGAGAAAACACAGTATCATCACTCAAATTTCTGAAACTTTTACATCATCAAATAAAAGCTACAGGCTCCAACCAGAATATCTTTTTTTTTTCACATTATTCAAATGATTTTCTTCAATTTAGTCACCCTCTGTAGCTGGGGAGTTATTTCAGATACATGAGACATTTTTAGAACTCCTCAGCAGGATATGCCTCTGGAACCTGGAGCAAATTATTTCGAACAAACTCAGTAAATGAAAGTTTTCATTCTTCACAGATAGATGATTAATTTTGAAAAACAGCTAATTGCTTCAGTTGCTAAATAAGGCAGATTATAAAGTTCAGGAAAAATATTTATGGTTTTAAATGAAATGAGATTTAAAAAACAAAAAAATAATGATTTGTTTTTCTCTACAAGACTGAATGAATATAACTTGTAAGGTGAAGTTTAAAGAAAAAAATCTTTCAAGATGGGTAGTTTTGGGAAGTAACTAATTAAGAAATTAATGATCGTTTGTTTTTCTCTGGGTTCGGAGATTTGATTAAATCAAAATCAAGCAAATAAACCAAAAAACAAACAAAAAAACCCTAACACTGCAGTGAGACTGCTAAGTGTGACCCTCATGGATTTATGGGCTAATCCTTTAGAAACACACATTATACTGTTTCAGTTCTGCGTGATTCAAATCCCATTTGAATTTATCCACAATCAGATATTATTGAGCTATTTTGTCTAGGTATTTTCAAGTTAACTCAAATCATGCTAAGTTTATGGAAGTCTCAACTAAAAAAAATATATATATAATTCCAGGCAAATAGAAGTTATTGATTTTTTCTGCTTTAAGGCAACCAGAAGCACTTCAACAATGGAAGTTACATGGAGCTTCTGTTCAGGATTTGCCACATGTGAGAACTCTAAATCTGTTTCTGTTTTTGGATCAGTCTCCCTCATCTTCTACTCTACATGTATTTCCTAACCATATGTTGTTATTATTCATAGTTTCTGCTAGTCATTTTTGGTTTCCTTCCTTAAGCCCCTTCTGCTTCCATTCTTACTGCTAAATGCCAAGTTTTTTTCATGTTTCTTAGTAAAAGTATCCAGGAAATATTGCCAAGACTGATGTCAAAGAGCATGCTGCTTATGTCCTCTTCAAGGAGTTTTATGATTTCAGGTCTTACATTTAAGGCCTTAATCCATTTTGAGTTTATTTTTGTGTATAATGTGAGAAAGTAGCCCAGTTTTATTCTTTTGAATGTAGCTGTCCAGTTTTCCCAACAACATTTATAGTCTTGCCTCCTCTGTTATAGGTTAATTGACCATATAAGTGTGGGTTTATTTCTGGGGTCTCTATTCTGTTCCATTGACCCCTGTGTCTGCTTTCATGCTAATATCATACTGTTTTGGTTACTGTAGCTTTGTAGTATAGTTTGAAATCAGGATTCTTGATACCTCCAGCTTTGTTCTTCTTCTTCAAGATTATTTTGGCAATTCTAGTTCTTTTCTGTTTCTTACATATTTTAGAATTATTTATTCTAGTGCTATAAAAATTGTCATAAGTATTTTGATAAGAATTCCATTGAATCTGTAAATTGCTCTGAGTAGTATGGTCATGTTAAAATGGATTAATTTTTCCAACCCATGAGCATGGTATATCTTCCATTTGTTTGTGTCATCTTCAATTATTTTCATCAATGTCTTATAGTTTGCTGAGTACAAGTTTTTTTTTTTTTAACCTCTTTGGTTAGATTTATTCCTACATATTTTATTCTTTCTGAAGCAATTATAAATGGAATTGTTTTCTTAGCTTCTTTTTCTGGTAGTCTATTGTTAGTGTATAGAAATATGACAGATTACTGTAAATTAAATTTGTATCCTGCAACTTTACTGAGTTTATTTACTAGTCCTAATAGTTTTTTGGTGGCATCTTTAGGATTTTCTATGTATAGTATCATGTCATCTGCAGACAGTGACAGTTTTGCTTCTCTCTTTCCAATTGGGATTCTTTTTATTTCCCTTTTTGGTTTGTATTGGTCTGATTTCTGTGGCTAGAATTTACAATGCTGTGTTGAATAAATGTGTTGAGGGTAGGCATCCTTGTATTGTTTTTTATCTTAGAGGGAATGCTCTCAGCTTTTCACCATTGAGTATGTTGTTGCCTGTAAGTTTGTCATATATGGCCTTTATTATTTTGAGGTATGTTCTTTCTGTACCCACCTTGTGGAGAGTATTTGTCTTAAATGGATGTTGAATTTTGTCAAAAGTTTTCCCCCACATCTATTGAGATGATCATATGACTTCTATTCTTCAGTTTATTAATGTGTTTTATCACATTGATTGATTTGCAGATATTGAATCATCCCTGCATCCTTGGCATAAATCCCACTTGATCATGGTGTGTGTTGTTTTTAATGTAATGTTGACTTGTTTGCTCATACTTTGTTGCAGATTTTTGCATCTATGTTCATTGGTACTATAGGCCTGAAATTTTGTGTGTGTGTGTGTGTGTGGTGTCTGTCTGGTTTGGATACCAGGGTTAAACTGATCTCATAAAATTAGTTTAGAAGTGTTTCTTTCCCTTCAATTTTCTGTAATAGTTTGAAAAGAACAGGTACTAACTCTTCTTTAAATATTTCATAGAATTCACAAAATCTGACCTGGGAAGACATCTGGTCCTGGACTTTTGTTTGTTGAGAGTTTTTTGTATTACTGATTCAGTTTCATTACTGGTAATCAGTCTTCTCATATTTTCTATTCTTGAGAGAAGAAATAGAAATTTTCAGTCTTGGGAGATTGTACATTTCTAGGAATTTATCCATTTATCCATTTATTGGTGTATAATTATAGTAATTTCTTATGAGCCTTTGTATGTCTGTAGCAGAGTTTGTAAATTCTTCTCTTTCATTTTTTATTTCATGTATTTGGGCCCTCTTTCTTTTTTTCTTGATAAATCTGGCTAAAGTTTTATCAATTTGTTTATCTTTTCGAGGAACCAGCTCTTAGTTTCATTGATCTTTTTTTACTGTTTTCTTTTGGTCTCTATTTTATTTCTTTCCACTCTGATCCTTATTATTTTTTTCCTACTAATAACTTTAGGTTTTGTTTGTTCTTTTTCTTGTTCCTTTAGGTGTAAGGTTAGAGTGTTTATTTGAAATGTTTCTTGTTTTCAGGCAGAGGTTTGTATCACTATAAACTGCCCTCTTAGAATTGCTTTTGCTAATTACATAGATTTTGACCATGTGTTTCCATTTTCATTTGTCCCGAGTTATTTTTTGATATCCATGGAGGAGAAGCATTTCTAACTTCTCTGTTTTCACTAGCAGTACTTAAATACTAAAACAGTAATTAGCAAACCACAAAATGAGTGTACATAAGTCTAATGCCATTCTGACATTTCTACTGTTGACTACAATGGTGGACACTAAAATAGTTCATCCAATGTCTATGTTCTCATTTTTCCTATGAAAAAAACCTTTAATTTGTTGGAGTAAGCAATTTTCCCAGTGAAAAACTGGCTATTCTTTGCTACTGAAAGTAACAGTTTGAGCCAGATCTGGACAATAAGACATCAGCAGAAGTCTTTAATTGAGATGTTGGAAATCATCTTCTTTTCTGAAGAAAAGGAACAGAATTATTTGTCCCCACATATAATACATACACTCTACTTAGTCCTATATTGAACACGGACATGGTGGTTCCAGTAGAAATAATCATATTACACCCATGACTAAATGCAAAGGAGCATATTTAAAGCCCAAAATATTAAAACTTTAAAACAGTAAATCTTAAGTCTCTGATGGTATCATTGAGAACATGAACCACTGATGCTGGTAGTAACACACTCATTAGCTCACATTGCTTGAGGAAATGATACCTTCATAAGTAAATACACTTATGGTTGGGCTTTATTCACTTACAAGAAACACTCTTGTCATCGCTACCACTGATGCAGGAAAAAATGGATGTGGGGCGTGAGGAGGGCCGTTTCCCAGGTCTTGGTTGAGCTCCTGGGATGTGCCCCGCCAAGTGTGGGTCCTTGGCTTGGTGCAGGAAAGCATGCAAGTGCGAGCCATGGTTTAGTAAAGGTAGATTTATTTAGAGAGATACATACTGCATAAAGTGTAAGGCAACAGAAAGGCAAGGAAAGAGGTGTGGGAGTTGGATGCTCAGGTTAAAGTAAAAGTGGTACACACTCCATATACAGAGTGAAGGCAATCTCCGAAGAGAAGGGAGCAAAAAAGGGCAGCCACGAGGCATGGTGTTGCCAGTTTTTATAGACTCAGTAATTCTATGCCTACAGGTGGGAGGACTATTTCAGCTACTAGGGGAAGGGGCTGGGATTCCCAGGACATGGGCTACCACCCACTCTTTGACTTTCTATGGTTAGCCTTGGGACTGTCACGGCACCTGTGGGCATGTTATTCATCATGCTAATACGTTACTATGAGCATATGATGAGGCTCAAGTTCTACTAGAAGTCATATCTCCCACCATTTTAATCCTCAAGGCCTAGTGGGAGTTGAATCTTCCTCCATTTTGTTGTTAACTGGCTGTCATTCCTGGAATGGCTCTGCCCTGCCCACTTCCCTCCTGTCTCACAACCATCTGATACTTATTTAAAAATCAAATATAAAGGATGAGATTCATTTTCTGTCTTTTTTCCTTTGGTGACCCTGTGTCCTTGCTTACAACATGTGCTCAATCTACTTACTCTGGGCTAGGTGGAGAAACAAGAAGGGATCTGTATTCATTGAGCTGTTAACTATGTGCCTGTCTAAGATCTTAAAGTCAGTTCTTCATTTATCCCCAAAACCTCATAAATATAGTGTTATAATTTTTCACAGTTTATAGATAGAATCTGAGGTTCAAAATTATGAAGAAACTAGTCCAAGGTTATACCACTAATGAGTATGGAATGTAGATCTGAACCCATATATGCCTTGCTCCTACTTTTAATCACTACGCAATATTGCCTCCTAGAATTAATGATTCATTTTATTATACAAAATGAAAGAGACCAAAATGTAAAGAGACCTTAATGTGCAAGACTTGACTTGCTCAGGATTGATGGAAGAAGGGAAAGTAGAAAAGAATCTTTCTAAGACAACATGTGTGTTTATTGTGTATACAGGTTCATCGTTTATGCATACTTTTATAATTTTCTACATAGTAGTTTCTTTATACTCTATTGAGAGATAATTGTAACCAAAGTGCCAAAATTTATCCCTAGTGGAATTAAAAATGGCCAAGTAATGCATGTTTTAAATTTTTTGAAAACTGCTTCAAGGAAAATACTAACAAGTTGCTAAGAGGCCAATTACTGAGTACTTTGCTAATTAGATTTATTGAACACAGTGTGTTTCTGTTTGTTTTGAAAAGTGATATTCTGGAAACATTTGCAGCAACCATTCTTGAGTTAGAGCTCCCAATGCCCTCATCTTCCCCACCCTGGAGCTGTGGCGTAATTTCGGGACTTTGTAAACTATAGAATCTAAGGCCAATCTGCATTTCAAAGGAATGTAAGTGGCTGCAGTCCTGCCAGTTCCACTCCCTACAATTATGTAAATAACAATTTGATAATAAGAAGCCTTTATATAAATGACTTAAATGGTTCCCAATATATTCAAGAGAACTATTTCATATTTTTCATCTTTAATGAAAAGAGGAAATGCTTGAACATCTCACAGTGCTATTGTCTGTCTGCTTCTCATCATTCTCCCTCCCACCTTCCTCTCTCACTTTCTTCTTCTTTGAAAACATGCTTTCTTCTTTCATTATGAAATTGGCAATAGGTAGGCAAATAGTGAGATGAGTACACAAATCACTATGGTACACAGTGTCAGCAGGCTTCAGAATAGCTAGTGTTATGCTCAAAGAGGAATAAAATATGAAAACACTTTTCTAAGCAGATTTAAACCAATAAAATACTTAGGGAAGAGAGAAAGAATAGAAAAAAGCATTAGAATTAGGGGCATGAAAATGACTTTTATTAAATATTCATCACCCCTTACTCTTCAGCCAAATAAGAACTGATATATGCTGAATTTTGTCTGTTTTTTGAGAATTGTTTTGTTTTTGTTAGGAATTGTTGGACAACATCTGCAGTTTTTATTCTGGAGGGTAGTCATACTCCTTAGTTCTGGCAAGAACGAACCACATAAAAGACAATACTAGTTGTTTTTCATGTGTCATCGCATTTGTCTTCAACTCAACTTTATGTAGGTGATAGAATAAAAATATATCTTTAAATATTTTGTGAAGGTTATACAACCAGAAAATGTTGAAGCTAGAATTCAGCTTTGCTCCTGCTGATGTCAGTTCCACTTCTCTTTCTACTAGGAGGCATCACAGAAATGTTAAAATGTTTGAATATTGCAAGATGCATTTTTATGAACATTAAAGAACAAGATAACCTACTGGAAGTTGGATTATTTTTTCCTTGAGTAAATAGATCTGTTGAATACCTATTTGATCAGATATTCAAAAGGAAGACCTCATTTCTATTACTTTTCACAAAGAAACAAAGCATAGAGTAAAAACTAAATAAACAAGCCAGAAAGAGAAAGAGAAATACACATTTGATATCACTTATATGTGGAATCTAAAAAACAAAACAAAACAAACAACAACAACAAAAAACAAGACTAATGAACTTACTTACAAAACAGAAACAGACTCACAGACATAGAAAACAGACTTATGGTTACCAAGGGGGAAGGAGGTGGGAAGGGATAAATTGGGAGTTCGAGATTTGCAGATACTAACTAATATATAGAAAATAAATAAACAACAAGTTTATACTGTATATAGCACAGGGAACTACATTCAATTATCTTGCAGTAACTTATGGTAAAAATGACTATGAAAACGAATATATGTATGTTCCTATATGACTGGAGCATTGTGCTGTACACCAGAAATTGATACAACATTGTAAACTGACTATACTTCAAAAAAAAAAACCCAAAAAACAAAATAAACAAAATCAATTACTATTAGCACTAAGTTGTTTGGTGCTCACCAAAGATGGAGTAGGTATTAAAGACCTAGAGAAAAGTAAAATTGACCTCACAGTTGTGTAGGATTCAATCAGATAAAATAGAAGCGGGAAGCCATTGTATCATAGAAGGTGATTCTTTTCTTCAAGATAGAAACTCCTAATTTCCTTTAAACACTGGATAATTTATTACTTTATCTTGAATGCTTATTGTTTGTGTCAGAAATGTATGGGGAAACACATGTTCTATTAAATTAATGTAGACTTTCACCTACAGAAAAGTGGTTTAATGGGAAGTATTATGAATTTTATAATACAGTTCAGACTGTCCTCCCTGCTTCCCATTGTTCCCACCTTCTTAGACTTTTTCCTGTGCAGTCTTAGAGAGCTACCTAAATTCAAATATAACCCATGGCAAAACTCTTCAATCGTTCTACATTTTCCACAATAGTGATTTCCAAACTTTCTAGCTGAGGAATCATTTACTCCACATAGTTATATGTGAGACTAAAAGTTAAATAAATAATGAAATATTTCTGTGTAATTAAAGGTTTATATATCATAAAATATTAACATTTTTTGTTATAAAACTAGTTACTTATTTACTTTTAAATCATTTCAATTTTAATAATGTTTTAAAACTGTCTATTCCAGACAATAGTTGTAATACTATCTAGAAAACTTTTGATTACCAAATATGGATCATATTCTCATTGTAAAATGGAATACTGAAATGTATTCTAATCATAAACCATGTAATACTTATGCAATTTCTAAGCTTGCAATGCTTAGCTTGCTTGGGCCAGAAATTTAAAAATAAAATGCCATTTATTTAAAAAATTCATAAAGTAGTTTCTTGAATTAATGAACTGTTCATTTAAAGGATGATGAATAGATTATCAGCAAGTTTAGTTTATTTTTAGAGTTTGATGTATCTCTCCAAATATATCATATGACATTTTTGGGTTTCTAAGAATATAATTTAAAGAAAAATATCAGGGATAGTGTTGCTTATCTTTTAAATTAATTCACTCAAAACTGTAAAAGTCAAATTGTTTAATGAGCCCAAACCTAGCTTGAATTTTCTCACTGAATTCTGAATCGATGAAAATTGATTTCAGGGTTTTATCTTTGCAACACAGAATTATCTAATTGAGTTTATTTACCTTGTTAAAAATAGCAAAGCATGCAGGTTGGTATAATCATATTGTATTAGAGAAGTATTTCAATAATGGGATTTTCTTTGTGGTGAAAAACTAGTGATTTCTTGTCACATAGAAAAATTTGTACCAGCACCTTTCCTCAGGTTAGTCAATGTACTTCAGAATAAAAATGGACATTCTGCAAACCACTCCTTGTTTTATTAGAAATAAATTTGGAATGTCAATAATTTGAAAACTTAATGAATTGACATGTATATGTCATTATTTGACATGATTTTTTGTTTAATACTGTCATCATCTTAAGTTACCAACGCTTATCGACCTAACATCCCATAATTGTCCGAACACATTTCAACAGCAGATTTAATATGAACTGGCACTCCTTTAATTTTCTGCCATTGCTTTTACTCCATCAATACAATCATCCTATGTCACCATCAATATAATCATTCTTCATGAGTTCTCTAGCTACACGGCATATTTATCTTCTTATATATTGTCTATCTCACCCTCTAATGTCTAAGACTTTCTGTGTGTGCCTCATTTTCTGCTATATACTTTGAATTTAGAAAAGTTCTGTACTTATTATAGATGCTCAATAAATATATTTTTGAATTAATGAATATACTTCTGATTTCTTCTTTGATTTAAATGATGCTAATTGTGACTACAGACAAGTGACTCCCTTGTCTATAACACTTGTAAGTGGCGTCATCATCATAGTCTAGTCAACATTTCTTTCTGAATATGAATGTCTGTTACATATGTGCATTTATATTATAAGATTAAATTTTTTTTGCATTTTTATTCTCATAGTGTGATTGAATTTAGGCTGAAAAGAGCAAGAGTTATTTTATGCTTATTATGTTTTGTTTCAATATAATGTAATTTGGCAAGGATCATATGATTATCTTGCAAAATCACTTGCAAAATTTCACCTTGTAGACATGGGCAATATATTATAATGATAACTAAAAATATAAAATAATTTTCTTGATTCTTTCTTATATTTTTTGTAATCTTTTGTAATTACAACTACTATAAAGGTAAATTTTTAAAATGAATAACCAGTTTCAACTGCTTCTTAAGTGAGCAGGTGCCCTAGTCCCCCAAGCTGGATTGGGAGTATAGTGCAAACTCCAACAATATTCTCCTATAGAAATGGGATATATAACTTCTATTTGATGGAGAACTTCTGATAAGACATTTACCAAAATCTCATGGAAACAAAAAAACAGAACCAAACCTAGAACCATTCCCTTCAATAAATTATTTGCAGTATTCCTACTGAGTTCTTCCTCTCTGGTTACATCCAAGTACAAAAACAAAGAACATTCAGATTATAGTTCAGTGAAGAAAATCAACAGGTTTCAGGTAAGGTAAAACTAGTGATGGAAGATTTCCACATAGTATAATAAAGAATATAGATTACATTAAATCTCTTTTTAAAGTAGACACCATCTAGGTAAAGAAAATTTGGAAAAAATAAAAGGAGTAGAATTTACATGCAAAATACCACTGAAAAATACCAAGAGAGAAAATTAAATCCTCTAAGAAGAGTATATATAACACTTGACAGACACAAAAATTGCTATAGAAAAATTTTGTAGAGAAAATTAATTCAATATGACAAGATCTCAAAGATATGAAGATAAAACAACAGAGAAATAAAAATGAAGACTGTGGAACTAAAGAAGCAAATTGATGAACAAAATAAATCTATCAAAACCCAGTATATATTAGAATATAAATGGATGAGATAATTTATGATTGAAAATCAAGTTTCTTCTGTAGAAGGAAAGATTGGTAATTTATTAAAGGAAGAAAAAAATTCACTTAAAACAATGGAAAAATTAATGAAAGATACATGAATGTTCTCAAATACTCCCACAGAAATATAATTAATAAAATTTAACATTAAAAAGATAAAAAATGGTTTCCTGTAATAAGATTCAGATCTGAATATTTAAAGGATGAGCATGTGTTAGAAAAAATTTTGATCCAGAATGGAAAAATCAAGACATGCCTGATTACCTTACTGAATGTCAAACATAAAAGAAAAACAAACAAATGAAAAAAGAACCACAGAAGTACAATTTAATCAACTTTAATGAGGAAGAAAACATAGCTGGACTTTCACTTCTAACACGTCTACAGATAGTGGAAATGTCTACAGTATTGAATGAGGGACAAAAAGCATCCTAATAGCATTATATATGTTGTATACGTCTGTACGTACCCATAACATCTCTGTATTATGCCTGTTGTATAAAGCCAATAGATAAGCATTTGTAGATTTGAAAGCAATCTCCAGAACTGAGTTGGTGACAAAATCTAGCTGACAGTGTAAAAGCTACAATCAAAGGCTTAACCATACTCATTAGAAGCCAGAGACCAATATCTCAGTATCTGAGAAAAAGTGTGGCCCCAATTTTGTACCTACCATAGTCAATCAAGTGGAAGGAATATGATGTGTCAAGGACTGAAGCTCCTCTGAGCCCTTCTTAATGGGCACCAAGGATGAGAGGTTTGATTGAGTCCAAAGAACAATACATTTATATTAAGAAACTGGTTTATAAAGAATAGTGTGAGCATTTAACCCATTTACATGTAAAACTAAGAAAATATATTGTTGAAGAATAATGTTTATAGAGGAAAATAAAAATGGTCTAAATCTTGACAGTCTCGAGGAATAGAATAACTCAAATGGAGTCTGGGAGAAAGGGAGAGAATCAACTGTGAATTCTCATAGCAAAGAGCGAAAACATTCTCATATTCAATCACGTAATTAATTGTAATGTCTTTTAAAGTTCTTCACAATCTTAAATTGTTATCTTGAAATAAAATATCCTGTTGGAAATAAACAATTATCTAGATCTGTATGGTCCACTACAGAATCGAGAAGACTGCTGAGCAGTTGAACTGCGGCTGGTCTGAAATAAGATGTCTTATTAAGTGTAATATACACACTAGATTTTAAGGGCATATGAAAAAGAATGAGAAACATCTCATTAAATATGTTTATTTTGATTATGTGTTAGAAATAATAGTATTTTAGATATATTGGGTTAAATACAATACATATTAAAATTAACTTCACCTCTTCCTTTTTAAACTGTTACTAGATGGTACTAGAAAATCTAAAATTATATATGTTCCTCACATTATATTACTGTTGGACAGAACTGACTTAAAACATTTGATTTACTTTATATAATATAATATAATATAATATAATATAATATAATATAATATAATATATTTAATATCTGGCAGGGTTGTAATTTAAGATGTTTTGGATATATTATAAATACATGTAATATATCCAAAATTATCCAACATAAGTATAATAAAATCATAAATATTAATATATATGATTCTACTATTTGAAATTCAATTGTTTTCAAATTTAATGTGATTGTTGCATAATTCTATGTCAACATTTTATCAACTGAATATGACTTAGAAATCTATGGGTGAGAAACAAAATTAGCAGCACTTTAGCTATGTGGCTTACATTATTATTAAACTTTTTGAATCTTCTTTCTGATTTCAGAATGCTTAGTGATCTGCTCTTTCAAGGATAATGGTTCCCTTCATTATTGTATCTTTATTTCTGAGATACCAGCTGTATTGAAATCTCATTACTGTTTACAGCTACTGTTTGAACTCTTTCTCACAGTGAAATTTTCAAAGATAACTTATTATATCTATTTTTATATCACTTATCCCTTCCTTAGCACCCTGTGGTTAAAGTGCTATGAACCCCCTTCACTTCTATCTGTCACTTTAATAAAGCAAATTGCTTTAAGGTCACTTGATAAACTTAATATCCTCATTTTCTTTGACGTTCATTAAGTCTTTATTGTTTTAATCTTCTGTTTTTTACATTTTGAGTCAGCCTTTTCCCTCCTGTAAGAATCTGCTCTTGACTATGCTATTTCCTCAGTGTAAGCCCCATAGTTTCCGGTTCACTCGTCTCCTCTAAGATACTAACTTTTAAGTCTCTGTCCCAGCCCTGAACTCTTACTGTGCTCCAAATCTACATTCACGAGGACTCAAGAATCCGTTACAACGTTTGTCATTCCAGTTCAGTATGCCAAAAGCCGACGGAGATAACTTGCCTTTGTAAGTCCACAATACTCTCATTTCCATATTTATTTCAATTGTATTAGCATTCTCTACTTACTCTGGCCAGAAACCTGGTAGATTTTACTCCTTAACCCCTTTCATCTACTGCAAAACCAAATTATTTATTTGTATATATTATCCTTCAACTTCATATATTCTTCTGTCTAATTCTGTCAACAGACCATCCTCACTAATTCTTATCTAGAAAATTGAAATGACAGAAATAATCACTTGGTCTCCATCTCTTTTTTTCCAATCTGTATAATATATGATATAGGGGTTACAGACTGTACTACATCTAAAAATCTATCTGAATCTTTGCAGCACTTTCCCTCTCTCCCATCCACTAATAGCAATGTTCATATATTTATTAACATGGATATTAGTCAGTATGAATTCTGTCAATGTGATTTTAGACATTGCCTCAATTTTCTATTGCTACTGTATTAAATTACTGCAGGTTAGTATCCTAAGACAACACATTTATTATCTTTCCATCCTGACTGGTTTGCTCCAAATTGTACAATGCCAAAATCAAAGTATGGGCGAGCTGGGCTCTTACTGGGAGATCCTTAAACGAATCTGCCTCCCAGCTCATTCAGGCTGTTGATGAATCCTGTTCCTTGCGGTTGTAGGACTGACGTCCCCATTTCCTTGCTGATTATCAGCTGGCAATGTGGGACAATTTCCTTTTATGTTACAAATTTCTCTGATCTTCTCCTCCACCTCATCTCTCTTGCTTCCTTTTCCATCACATCTCTGCTGCTTGTAGCCAGGGAAGTTTCCCCACCCTTCTGGTGCCTTAACTCTCCCTGTAAAAGTGTGGAGGCATGAGTTGAGGGATAGAGTCAGTGTCTGTTAAGAGTCAATGTCACAGAAATAGCAATCTAACTGAGTCGGTGTTATTTTTTCTATCCTCCTGATTTGCTGTGTTTGGGAAAACTCAGTGCCTATACCAGGAACATTTCTTGTCTAATCCCTTGGAGACATAATTTCAAATTGAGGATTATCCAGTAGAAAAAGCCTGACTCAATCACAGCTCAGTTTCAGCATTTCATAGGTCTGGGTAGATCTCCCACAACCAGACAAGTAGCAGGGAAGATTTTGGCTTAAAGGCATCCATGTGAGGATTAAATTTCCAATTTATAATGGTCTCTGGGCTGGCTCCCTTGTCTGACTCTCCAGTCATAATCTCTTCATCCCTAAAGTCCCTGTCACTGAAGCATATTCTTTTCTAAAAGCACAAAAACCAAAGAGGATGTATGCTCTAGGCTTTCCAAATGTCACTTGCACATTTTGGCTATAAATAATTTAAATTTCTGCACTGTTTTGATAGTGGCCTTCACCAATGTTCATGGGCACATTCTCCCAGGTTGGATGCATATTCCATAGAAGATCACTTTCATCAGAGGAAAAAATGCCCTCTTTCACAGCCTTTTTCAACTTTTTTCTTAAGTCTCAGGTGGCATTTCCTAGGTTTTGGGAGATGGGCCATCGGACCAATGTAAGTGCCTCTTTTTTCGGGGATAAAGTAACTCAACTTCACAAATTTAGAACATTAAAGAGATCATTAAGCTTAACCTCTTATATCTTTCTTTTTATGGTTTCTTTTCTTTCTGATAACTTTCTATCTTTTCAGGATTATTAAAACTTTCTGGAGAACTATGCATTTGTATTACATGTACAAATGTATTACATCATTTATATTTTTATTACATACACCCAAATGTTTCCCTTGAAATATTAAACCAAGCTTCACTCTCATTCACCAGGTAAGAAAGTTCCATTTTTCATAAATCCTTACACACAATGCTCATCATAATTAAAAAAGCTACTTTGTATTTTGTTTTTATCTAATTTTATATTATTATTTTATTTTCAGATGGAGTGAGCAGTGGGAACTTGATGAACATTTTAAATCTTTTTTCAAAGAAAAATAAAGATGTAACCAAAATTTTGTTCAATTTCAGGAGATTCTGTGACCTCAGCTTTAATATAATTATTTTTTATGAGTACAGTATTAAAATAAAATGATAAAATTTAAAAGTCCTATATGCTCTAGCTGTATATAAAAGTTAAAAGCTAATGTACTGCCAAAATTAAAATAAACTATAGTTTGCAATTCAGTTGAACTTCATTATAGCAGCTATAGAAATAAATCATGAAAAGAATTTTTTAATGTCATCTTTGTTCCAATGTACAAGCTGCTACAATTAAGCCCTTGAATTCAGTTATGTTATCAGGGACCTTAAATATAAAGTAAAACAATAATATTTGGTTAAATACATGCAGATGGTTAGAATTCTAATTATGCTTAGTTACAGTTACCTGGAGCCAATGAATGAGAGACTTGGGAAATGGAGTCTATGTGAGTTAGGATATTATAATATTCAATATTATATTGGATATCATAGCCTTTTATTGGATGCTGGATTTATATTAGCTATTATAGCTTTTTTCTTTTATAGTCTTCTGAATAATTAGAAACACAGAGACTATTTTGGATTATGACCTGGAAATGAATTGAGAGTGATGACTTGCAAGGTGCAAGGTAGTGTTGAATATTCAGATCCTACAGATCATGATCACCTTAGACTTGATGTACTTGTGAAGGCATTATAAAAGGCAATAACATAAAAATTGGTAAAATGAAAGGTAAAAATATTAAACTTTCTAAGATGGACTGTAAGAAAATGAGTGCAGAGCAGAGCGATCTCCTGCTGAGTTTGTATGTCATGTGGGAAATCCCAAGAGGAATGTGTGTCCTCAGGGTCAAAAGGAAAGATTCAGTGTTTGGAAATTAGCTACTAGTGTTGGCTCTTCTAAATATATTTTTTGCTTTTTTACATTTAAAAATGTATTTCATTTGTTTTCTTAGATGTCTCAGAGAAAAACTTCCAAATCTATATTTTTTGAATTTATTCTAGTTCTTAGGTACCCTCTAGTTCAGTTCTTTGTATGATATAACCCTTAGTTATATGCCTACTTAGAAATCACCCCCTAGTCTTGAAGATGAAATGATTTTCTCACATCCACAATATAGGAGGAGAAAAGCTGAGATCTGAGAAAAGATTGGGTGGATTCCAAAGCCAACACTCATTTGCTAAGCCATAAAGTAAAATACCCAAGAACTTGTTATAACTTTTTGAAGTTTCTAGTCAGATTTAATTATAAATATAATTAGAATAATAAACCCATTAATACCAGAAACATGCTATTGCTAAAGAGATGCCCTATTTTGAAGAACAATTTCATGTCATATCTATTTCTGATTGAGTAATGGCATAAACCCAAAGAAATTCTTCCACTATCATTAAAATAAAGTCCAAGCATGACTTTTAACTTGCTTTCTTCTGGCACTATCTACCTCATACTGTGGTTCCATATGTGCTAAGTGTCAAGTGCTTACTTATACAAGCCATAATCTCACCAATATTTTCTAGTCTCTAGGGCTAACACATTCCCCTCTCTCCAACCACCACACATGCTCTTCTACCCACTATTTCCTGGCAATATTGTGAATGTTAGAAATACGAATTTGGTCATTTGATGACTAAAGTATATTTCTAGTATATATTTGGTCTTCCTCCATGGTTCCTGGCTCACAGTTCACAAAACCCTTGGAATTTTCTGAGCAATAAGAGCAAAGGGGGCTTCTTTGGCCATAATATCTGGTCTCTTGTGCTCATTTCCTGAAAATGGTTCAGACCCATAGAAGTGAAATGGGTGTCTTGCTAGTCATAACAACCTCCTTTCCACCACAGCTGAGTTTATGTTAATGAGGTGACTTTTGGAAAGCATCTAAGTATGAGGGATGGTTGCCAGGGGCACCAACCCTGAGTAGAGGGGTAGAACCTTCAGTCCCATTCCTTGATTTCCTGGGAGGGGAGAGGGGCTGGAGGTCGCATTAATCATCAATGGCCAGTAATTTAATCAGTCCAGCCTGTGTAATGAAACATCCTTAAAAACCTAAAAGGAAGGGGTTTGGAGAGCTTCCAGGTTGAGGAAAAAGAACACTGCCACATGGCACTGTGCTGGGCCCCAAATTCCATGAGGACAGTAACTCCTTTGCTTAGGACTTTTTCCTATAAATCTCTTCATCTTGGCTGTTGATGTGAATCCTTTAATATTTTTTAAAATAAACAGGTAATCTAGTAAGTAAAACGTTTCTCTAAGTCCTCTGAGCAGCTCTAGCAATTTAATCAAAACCAAGGAGGAGGTCTTGGGAACCTCTGATTTATAGCCACTCAATTGGAAGTACAGCTAACAACCTGAGCTGGTGTTTGACATCTGAAGGAGGGGGCAGTCTTGTGGGATTGAACCCTTAACTTGTGGAATCTGATGCTACCTCTGGGTAAACAATGTCAGAATTGAGTTGAAATGTAGGACACCCAGCTGGTGTCAAAAATTGTTGTTGGTGGAGAAACATTCCTTACATGTTGGGAGTTGGGTGCGGAACCCTTTCAAAAGTTATACAAATACTTTAATTTATAAAACCTAGCAATGGAATAAATACTGTAATTTCAAAGTTATGACATGTATAAAAGATACTTTGAGGTATCTGCTGCAACAAACATTTTATATGAAAATTTCTCTGATTTCTACTGACAGAATCATAATAATGCTCACACGATTGTGGTTTCCACTGTATTAATGGAAGGAAATTCTAAATATTAAAGATTAGTACAAATAAAGATAAAAAACACCTTTATCCAAATTCACAGATTTCCTGATTCTTTTGCAAGATCTGTGTTAAGAACCTCTGTTCTTGAGTGTCATGTTAAAATAAGAATTTTCACGAACATTCCCTGCACACTGTCTAAATTGTAACTGAAATGGTCTTCACTTTGTCAGCCAGAAACAATCTAATTGAGCAAGGCAGCAATTTCAGTTAGTACATGTTTTACTGTGTTCTTTTACACCACTAGAACATTCACATTATGATTCCAAATTTCATTATTTTTACTCAGACCATTTTATAAAGGACTTAGGGATATTTAAGCTTATGATGAGAAACATGAAATTGTACTGTTTAAATGAAGATCTGAATTGAAAATCCATATGACCAGGTGTGATATTGTGGTTTATAACAAATATATGTTTGCTCTTCCTCCACAGTTCCTGGCTCACAGCTCCCAAAACCCTAAGAGTTTCCTGAGTGATAAAAGCAATGGGAACATCTTTTGTTGTAATATTTCATCTTATTCTCAGTTTCTAAAATATGCTTCAGAGCCATAAAAGTGAAATGGATATTTTGCTATTCATAATAAATCCTTTCCACTGAGTTTATGTTAATGAGATGACTTTTGAGAGCATCTAAGGATGGAGCTGGTTGCCAGGGAAACTAACTGTGAATAGAAAGGTAGAAATTTCAGTCCCACCACCTGATTTCCAGGGAGTAGAGAGGGGCTGGAGGTTAAATCAATCACCAATGGCAAATGATTTAATCATCTTATGTAATAAAAACTCAAACAGAGAGAGCTTTCAGGTTGGTGAACACGAGGAGTTTTGGGGAGAGAGGCTCAGAGAGAACATAGGAGCTCTGTGCCCTTTTCCCATACGTTCTGTGTATGTCTGTGTATGTCTACGTATGTTCTATTTATGTCTTCCATCTGGCTGTTCCTGCATCCCTTTATAATAAACAAGTAATTTGTTTCTTTGAGTTCTGTGAGTCAACTTAAGGAGGAAGTCATGGGAACCTGTGATCTACAGCTAGCTGGTCAGAAGTACAGGTAACAAACAACCTGGACTTGGCAGTTGGAATTCTGAGTTGGAGGAGGTCTTTGGAATCTCTGATTTATACTCTGCTGGTTAGAAGCACAGGTAATAACTTGGACTTGTGACAAGGATGTGAAGCGAGGTGGGGGACAGTCTTGTGGGACTGAACCCTTAAGCTGTGGAATCTGATGCTATTTCTGCATAGCTACTGACAGAACTGAGTTGAATTCTTGAAAACCCTGCTGGTGTCCTAAAAATTGCTTGTTGTTTGTGTAAGGACTCCTCTGAAGAGTGGAACTGAGTCTAAGAATCTAATTTACCAGGGGAACGTGAATTTAAAAAATTATCAGAAATCTAAATATGTTCCTAGTAATTTCCATACTCTTTTATGTTATGGGAGTAAGTTCTATATACTTTTTGTTATGACAACTGAACATTTTTTTTCATAGATTATACTTGCTTTGTTTGTCTCAGAGTTTATTGTTCACAATCACATATTTTAACTAAAACATTGAATTCATAACTCCCCAAGAGAGAGGATATGAATCTATATAACAGCACAGATCTTAATCACCATCATACTTTTACATGTAACAAAACCATAAAAATTGACTTTATTCTTTTAGATTTTTGAATGACATACCAGAAAGAACTTAATGTTGTGATCCACTAAAATGCAATATTCTTTGTCACCTTAATCTTTCAGCAATTCTCACCAATCTGCAGGCAATACTGAATATTGAATCCCAGGGAAATTTCAGCTTGAGCTACTCTGCTTCATTGTCAAAAATTAGGGGAAAAAAATCTTGCCAATGTTGGCATATGAATGTAAACGAAACTTCCTGATGATTGTTGCGAGTTTGAAGCAACACCTGCTGCCTTTTTGAAATAATTTGCATCAGTTCTTGGTTTTCTGTGGGCTCTGTTTAATGAGCTATAGACAGATGCTTGGATCAGATGTCACCTTGCACAGCTGGGGCTGCTGAGTCAACAAGCATGCTTCTGCTCCATTCCCGTCTCCTTGCTGGCACAGCTGTCCTTTTCAGTACATTGGGTTTGAGGTTACAGTGTTGATGATTCCACTGAGCTCAGTTTTCTTTTGAGTCAAAATCTCATCATACGCAGACAGACCATCAGCCTCTTTTCTTGGGCTGATGAGACTGTTTTGCACTCTATGTAGAACTCTGTACTTGTATATCTCAGTAGCGGACCTCATGAAAAACAACACCCTTCCAAATGAGGCAAAATGTTAACAATTTGAGACAATAGATGAAGGGCTTTTATGAGTTCATTGTATATATCTTCCAAGTTTATCAGTGATATCAACAAAATAAGGGATCCATAGGTGGGGACTGGAGCCGCAGGGAGCAAAACAATCTCCATTGGCATTACTTCCACCCAAGAGTGTCTACTGGACCCAAACTCATCTAGCAGCAAATCAATCTTTTTTAATTGAAAAAGTTTATGAAAAGCATGACTAATTCCAGAGCAAATTCATTTCGGAAACACGTAAATTCCCAAATGCAAAACCACTTTTGTGTTGGTCCTTTTCCCTTCAGGCCAAGAAGGAAAGAGAGGAATAGTTGAAAATTCATTGAAATCTATCACTATAGCTTACATTCAAACATGAGGTTAAAATGGAAGTTGGCACTTTTCTGAGATGATTTAATTTCCAGCATTATATACAAATGTTACAAAACAAAGAGAAAGTGACTATCCTGATATCGGTTCTTACGACCTAGAAGAGAGTTTTTCCCTCAGATACAGATTCCCATTTGAATGATGGGAAGTGAAGCAGACGCAGTAAATGCGGAAGGATTCATTTTCCAAAATTCTCTTGCCCTCTAAGTTTGGAATCCAAAATGATTTGGGTATAAATTTTAAATAATTGATGGAAAAAACCAACTAAGAAGGCAAAAGGATTCTGTTAAGAAATTTGGAAAAGGAGCAGAACACGGTAGAAAAAATATTTGAGCCAATATTTTAAGACAGTATTTCAGGCCCTTTACTCCAATGTTCACTTGTTTGAAGGTTTTATAAAAATCACTTAACCTCTTTTGAGTCCCCTCAACTGGCTTTATACACAGTTCTTGCAGGTATAAAAGGAGACAAATTACAGATTCTGCTTTGAAAACTACAAGATACTATAGTATATTAAATGTTATGAACATTGACCAAGAGGAGTTTCTTACTATTTATTCATGTTTTTCCCCAAAATAAACAGGTATCTCTTTTAACCCCCCAAAATATATGTGTTGCTTCAATTAAAAAAATTCGAGTGCATTTACTGAATGCCTACTAAATTAAAGAAATTATATTAGGCATTTTGTTGCAGGGAGGGCGGATTGATGAAGGCTGCAAAGACAGATAGAGGATATATCTGAAAGAGTTAAATTGCTGTCAACAGATTTCTTGATTTGCTCCCTCCCCTGCAGCCCAAGGTCCCAAGAACAATTAACCCCAATAATCCAAGGACTTGCTTGGGGGCCAAGTGAGCAAACACAGTAGGTGGTAAGTAGGTTTAGTCAAAAATGTAAAATATACCATATGCGAAGCCCAGATTTTGTGACCCTGCATGTCACCATGATTTTAAAAATGCTCCCAAATGAGGTGGCGGACTAGAATTGGCCTTTCAGCAACGCAGGAGCCCTAAAACTGAGGTCTTCTGGTGCTCTTCAGGATTTTCGAGCTGCAATACTCCCAGTCAACAACTCTGGTTAAACTATGTATGTGAGTTCAGAGGACATCTACAAAGCATAAACAACAAATTTTAAAAGAAAGTAATAAGAGAAGATGAAAAATGTTCTAAAACAAAAAAGTAAACAATAATAACACCAATATCAAAAAAAAAAAAAAAGCAGTCCCAATCACACCATACAAACTGGGGGAAACTAATGTCAGAAAGGCAGCGTCAAACTGGGAAAAACTGAAAAAATATTAAAGAACAACTGAAGATCGAAAGGGATCAGGGTGACTTGCATGAGACAGGCACCATAACTATGGGCTGTACCTGTCTCATGTACGTAACTTTTCTCTAATAGAGGCCCCAGGATTACAGGTATAATTGGATTATTAAATGGAACACAGTGATTTTATTTCCCCATTAATCACTGGATTCAATTTGTCTTATTTAGCAGGGGTCTTTCATTTGCAAAAAGCAGAATTCAGTGTCTAAACAGCCAAATATGAGAGAGAATTTCTCAGTTCTCTCCTTATCAGAAAAGCATAAATTAGCTGGTTTCAGGCATGGCTCAAGGAATATCCTCAGAATTCAGTCTCTTTTCCTTCATCTCTTGTCCTTGTGTGTTAGCCTCAGGCACTGGCAGCTCTCTCCATGATTTTGCAATCTCAGAAGAATAAGATTTCCTTTCTCTTCCCCAGGATCTCCTGCATAAGTTCTGGAGTTTATTCTGATTAGCTTAAGTGAGGTTCAAATATCCATTTTGAAGCAATATAATCAAATATATCTATATCTATATCTATATCAATATATAGACTGCTCTGGCCAGACTTGTGCCGTATGTCCATAGCAGGACAGGGGTAGTTCTCCTTAGAAAAAATTAGGTGCTTCTTCCAAAAGGAGGAATGGATGTAGGGCAGGCAATAAAAAGAAGGCAACAGATACCTTTTACAGTGTTTACCCTTTAAGCTCTATAATTCTCACACTTTATAGGTGGCTTAATTTAATCTTCAGTTCCCCTTCTGAGAAATGATACAGGTGAAAGTAGACAGGAAAAGAAAGATACATACGAAAACAGCACTTGTGTACAGGTGAAATGGAGCATAAACCAGGTTTTCTAGGACAGTTAAATTTTTAAATATTAAACATTTTCAAAACAATCGTCGCAGGGATTTGTTACGTAACTTGCGTTACTCTAGCCGTTGATCTCATTTAGGTTTTCTTGTTAACTTGCTCTTTTCTCTCCCAGAAAGCGGAGTCTAGGTACCTGGCGAAATGGACCTCATTAACCTGTCCTTAACTGGCAGCAGGGCAGCCGGCAAAGCCAAGGAGTCAGAGGACCTTAGCTCAGTTCCTACATCTGTCACTAGCTGTGTGACCTTTGACAGTCTCAAAGGTTTTAGGTTTCCAATCTTTAAAATAAGGATACTAGTAAAAATAATAACTGGGGCCTGTCTTATCTAACAACAGTCTTTGTCTTAAAGTCTATTTTATCTTATATAGGCAGGGCTCCCCCAGATTTCTTTTGGTTCCATTTGCATGGAATATTATTTTCATCCCTTCTCTTCCTTCCTTCTTTCTTTTTATTTCAGTTTTTATAAATTAAAATGTCAAACATACTTATTTGATACATTTATATATTGTAATAGGATTGCCATTGCTATTGTAGGAATAGTTAGCAGCTTATGTGAGTTCTCTTAGCAAAAGTGAGTCTCTTGTAGGCAGCATATCATTGCATTATTTAATCCATTCATTCACTCTGTGTCTTTTGACTGGAGAATGTAATGCATTTACATTGAAAGTAAGTATTGGTAGGTAAAATTTTACTATGGCCATCTTGTTCTCTGTTTCCTAGTTGTCTTTTCTTTTTTCCCTGTCTTTTTCTCTTCGCCTTTCTTTGAGATTTGATGATTTTCCCTAGTAGTATGTTTTGACTCCTATCTCTTCCTGTTTTGTGTGTCTACTATAGGTTTTGCTTTATGGTAACCCAGAGGGCTGCATAAAACGTTTTATAATTATAAAAATCTACTTTAAGCTGATAACACCTTAACTTTGACCACATACAAAAACCTTACCTTTTCAAACCCTTACATTTTATGGTTTTTGCCACAATTTACATCTTATTATATTGTGTATTAATAGATTATAGTAGCTCTAGTTATCTTAATACTTCGCCTTTTACCCTGTATCCTAGACTTGAATTATTTAACACACTATTATAACATCAGAGTATTCTGAATTTGACAAAATACATGTCTTTACCAGTGAGTTTTATATTTTCATATGTTTTCATGCTACTAATCAGTGGCCTTTCATTCCAGCTTGAAGAAGCCCCCTTAGCATTTTGTAAAGCAGGTCTAGTGGTGATGGACTCCCTCTGCTTCTATTTGTCTGGGAAAGTCTTCATCTTTCCTTCATTTATGAAAGATTGCTTTCCAAGGTAAAGTAATCTTCATTGGCAGGGTTTTCTTCTTCCAGCACATTAAATATATCATCCCACTCTCCTGATCCGCAAGCTTTCTGCTGAGAAATCCACTGATAGCCTTGTGGGGGCTCCTTTGTGTGAGATTAATTTCTTTTTTTCTTGCTGCTTTTGAAATTCTCTCTTTATCTTTGATTTTTGACAGTTTTATTATAATGTGTCTTAGAGAAGTCCCTTTTGGGTTGTATCTGTATGGAAACTTACAAGCTTCATGTGTACACTTAGCAGGAAGAAAGTGCTTAAAAAACAACATAGTAAAAATGACTTGTAGCTATAATAATCACAAATATTTTCTCATTTTTAAAAGGAGTCAGACTGTTTTTCATTGTCTCCTGATCTGCACACTCTTACTTGTACACCAGTAGTCTGAATCTTTCTTCCCGGGAAGATCATTACCTTAATCATGTAGAAATCCTGTAGAGTTGCCTAAGGGGCCATATTTTACTTTCTGTTCCCTTGGCAATTTCCTCTTTCACTTGTTTTCATAAACCCCAAAGCAGCTGGAGATGCCGGTCCAGCTTCCATCCATTTCTAGCTGCCCTCTTGAGGGATGGTCTAAACTGAGGAGTTAAAGAAGGATGACTCTTCTTTATCCTTAATGTCACCCTTTCCATTGACTCTTTTCTCTCAGCATGTGTACATATTTGTGTTTTATTTTTTTCTCCTGATTAAAATAAGCAAACTCACCCATGAACCAATGCTTTTGTCTAGTTCATTCACTTCAAAGTCTAGCTCATGAAATCTTGGATTCTCTCCCTGTATATATGTATCTTTTAACCGCACATTCACTCATCAATTCACTCCATTTGAGTCTCTACTACTATCTTGATTGTGAAACTCTTTTATTAGTATCGTCATTAAACTTCTAAATGTTAACGCCCTGCATGCTTCTGTCTTTTTCATGAACTTTATGCCTTTGACACTACGGATCACCCCCACTTTGAGATACTTTATGGATAGTTACACATTATAAATTAAAATAACTTATACAATGACCATGTACTAGGCACATCATTGGATGATTTGTTCCTCAAAATATCTTCTTGGCATGAAATCATTAGTCCTCTTTTGCACCATTGACCAATGTATTCTTCTTGAAATCTACTTTTTCATTATATTTCTATCACTTTTTTTATCCTAGAGTTCTAGGTTGGGTTCAGACTTATTCATCCCTACTACTCCCACTGGTCCCACTGATTTAACTTAAATTCTCCTCTTGCTAACCATGAACATCTTCATCCTTTTAAATAGGTCTTACCACGTGCCCTGATTGCAACATTGCAATGACCAATTCTGTCTCCTTTTGATGTTCTCACAGACAAGTGTCCAGGCCTTTTTTTTTTTTTATCAGTTTCTCTATAAGTAATGAGGAGACAACAACCATGTGCGTAACATAAAAAGCAACAGCAATAGCAATGATTATGAACAGGTGAGGTAACACCATTTTCTAAGTTTTTAAAATAGTGTAGTTCGTGATTTCCTCAGATCATGGAACCACTTTACTTTTTTTTCTGGCTGCTCTGTGAAAAGTTAATTATAGGAAAGCAACTGTCTTTTGTTTGTGCCAACTGTTTCTTAGACACCTCTGTCTTAAAGAAGGAGATCTGCTATTTGCAAAAGCATTGGTGAAACCAGAGGACATTATACTAAATGAAATAAGCCAGGTGGTGAAATGGGGAGATATTGGTCAAAGGTTACAAAGTTGCAGCTATATAAAATGAATAAGTATAAAGATCTAATGTATAGCATCATGACTACAGTTAATAATATTGTATTGAATACTGGAAATTTGCTAAGAGAATAGCTTTCAGGTGCTCTCATTACACACAGAGATAGCTATATGAGTTGATGGATGTGTTAATTTGCTTGACTGTAGTAATCATTTTACTATATATATATACACACATATATATATAAAATCATAATACTTTCCATCTTAAGTACATACAATTTTTATTTTAAAACATTTTTAAAAAACCTTATCTCTGGGTTACCCTTTTTGTCAGACAACATTGTGTACTCAGCTTGCTTTCCTATAGGTAATGTTCACCTTTCATACAATTTTGGTGCCATCTGATTCTCCATTCAAATATACAAGCCAATGACAAGTGGGAAACAATGGTGGAAAACGAAAGTTTACTTGTTAATAATTTAGGATGTGCAAAGTAGAACTTACAATTCCTCTACTGCTTTTAATTTAGTGAACAAAAGCATATATGAGTATATATGTGAGTATATATGGTTGCAAATCTGTGAAAATCTACACACTGGTTTCAAATTATTCATGGACAATCTCTGTCTAAACTTTATTTTCCAAACTTTATTTTGATTATTTTCATCATCAAATTTTGTCTCTTGGGGAAGTTCAAAAATAAATTTCCATAGCTTGACTCTAAATAGCACCTTCTTTCTCTCCCATGTTTTTCCTTCTTTTACCCTCTTCGGCCACTTCCTCATCTCAACTGTCTTGTCTATCACTTCACCAGCTCAAGGATACAAGATCCAACGGGGGTTTCACTGGTGCAAACGTTTCACATTTAGAATTCAGAAATTTTGGGTAATGAGCATTCTAGCCTGGACATATGAGTCAATTTTTATGTGTAAATATTGTTTATTTATCTGATATGTTATGACTAATTGGCTTTTTTAGGCTGGTTGGGAAACTAGCCACTTTTTCTATGGTTGCTTCTATGGGGAAATAGCTCCCGGTATCTATTATAAGTAAGCTCTCAATAACTATTAGCCTTTGGGATTTTCTCTTGTAAATCAGCATACACTGTTACTCTATTTGGAAATGCCAAACTTCATTCTCTCAGCAACACCAGCATCCTCTAGTTCTTCAGGAGTCCTCAATGCCACTTTTATTTTGTTGACTTGACTTTTTGCTTATAATATATGCAAACTGGCTTTGACATGTATGTAAAGAGAATAAAGTTGGCTTAAATGCATGACTTTCAATCCCTCTAGAAAGCATGGTGCTTATTTAAATAGTTAATTTAGGGAAAGTAACTAAGAGGTAAGTTTACTTGTGAAGGAATTAATATATTTGTGAAAATACATTTGTTCTTGAAAGGTTATTTTCTTCAAAGTAAGATACAGTGTTACTTTCATGTTCGCCCACTCTGCAAAAGAGCTACTCTTGGTCTTTGGACTAAGTGCTATGCCGTGTAGTCAGGGAAGCTATGAGATGTTTTTCTGCTGGCTACAGCAAATCAAATGACCAAGCCCAGGACTAGTTTGGCTGGGGAAGACACAAGGGAGTGGATAGAAGGAGTGACTCATTGTCAGACATTATCACACCACTTTCACACAGTAAGTCATCAATATATTTCCCTAATATGTCCCTACTACCATATACGCATGTGAGTCAGTACTTGGTATAAGCGCATAGCAAATAACAGCCACGGACACCACAAACATGTGAGAATTCTCTTCCCTTAGCCTCCAGCAAACTCAGAAGAGGAATCATCACCCTCCTCCCAAATTTCTCATCTAGTGGCCATCTAAGTCTTTCTTATTTCCAAGGAAATTAAAACCTTTAAGCTACTATATTATTGATTGCTTGAAAAGGCTTATAAGATATCAGACAGTGTTTAATAAAATTAATATACTCACAAACTTATGGAGCGTTCATCACGTTCAATCCCCTCCTTCTGAGGGGCAAGTGCCTCACCACTTGGAAAGGGAAGCAGTGCATGCAAGTGGGAAGGGTATAGAAGTCAGAGTCAGCTTTAAACTGAATTTGGCCTCCAAGCTTCAATTTCCTTTTTTTTTTTAATTGAGGATAGTTTAATTTAATTCAGAATAATATCATCTGTTACGTATACACTTTGTAAACATGATATGTAATTCTTATGGCCCAGAGTCATTCTCATAGTCTGGATCTGAGAGGTTTGTGATCCCTGGCCTCACAGCAGGACTTCTACAGTTAATGATCTCAAAGCACCAATAAGTTGTTCTAACCCCACGAATCCTACAGGCAGAAAGCAGAGAAGGTGCTGTGAAGAACGGTTCTAACTGGGACTCACTCGCTGTCCAGCACCGAGACACTGTCTTCGCTTCATGACCATCCGTCTCCTCTTGTCTGAAATGAAGGGGCACCAGGAGGGCTTGGGCGTGAGGAAGCGTGGCGTCTGCTTGAGCAGGACCAGCCCGAGGACGCACATTCAAGGCACTGTTAATCGTGCTGTGTGTAGGGGAGGCCCGGGCTGATCCTTGTTTTTATATTTAAGAACTATCTGACATGTCTGCCTTCTAAGCAAGTTCAGTGCGGCTATAGAGGCAGCACAGGCAAGCTGGGAGCGGCTTTAGGAATGTGGAAATAGTGAGCTCTGCTCCTTTTCTGCTTTAGAGCATCAGGGAGTCATCGCCTCCCTTTGGCGTGCCTGGAGGAAGGAATTTTATCTGGCACAACTCTTTTCTTCTCTCACCAACCCCCTAGCATGGCCTTCCCACAGTGGCTACTAATGGCTGCATCTTTCTGAATGTGCCATGCTTTCTTTCCTCTGTGCCTCTGCGCTTGCTGTGCCTTCTCCCTGTAACATGATGTGCCATTTCCTCTCTCATACTGTAACCAGCTCAGACGTCATCTCCTAAGAGCCTTTCCTGATCACCCATCCATTCTACCTCTGCTTAACTCTCTATCTTACAGTACCTGTAGTTCCCTGGTCATGCATCAATCCTAATTAATGTCTTCTTTCTTATATTCTGTTAAACAACGTAGACTGCAATTGTCCCTGAGAGATGAAACCAGATCTTTTTTAATAGATGTGATCTTCAGTTCCTACCCAACAGAGACTAGACAATCAATACATGTTTTTGAATAAATAAAAAGTTATTAGACTTTTGATCTGCCTGTAAATGGGACCATCTAAAGCGCTTTGATGACCTGTTCCCAAATATTTTTGAAAGAGAATTAAAGCTTGCATTATACTAGACTACTTCATAACAGGATGTGAGAACTTACTCTCTCTTGTTCGATTGACATTCTTGTATATGTACTATACACTCTGACTTATTTTTTTAAATTGTGCACCATAATATTGAAATAGTAGGTAAACTAATCAGATTAATAGTTATTGAGGTTGACAAACATCACCTTATGCCTTTGTTTTCACTATGAAATAAGTAAGTATAAAAAATTGCTATATAAAACGTTAGAATTTAGGATTTTAGCAAACTTTGGGATCTGAAAAAGTGTGGCTTGCAAAGTGACAATTCACTAAGTTGATTTCTTTGTCATTTGAACAGCTTATTGTCTCAGATTTTTATTACCCTTTACTAAGCCATATTCTCTGCTTAACAGTGATATCATTTAGTGCTTGGAACAGTTGTTCCCTAGACATTTGTTTCAACATAAACAATTAAAAGGCAGCTTTGGAATGTTCCCAAGCTAGTTATAGGATGAACTGGAAAAGCAGTTTAGTACGTCCTATGAAGGCCCTTTCCCCTTTGTAAAGTTATGCATCCCAGCAAATATGCTTTACAAAATCATTCTTCCACTCAGAGATCTAAGTGCATCTGTCCAAAATACATTTGCATTTTCCTCCCATTGAATTTGTTCTAGGGGCTCATCCAAATAGCCTCTCAACTGATATCTGTAGGAAACCATCCAATGCTTCTTACGCTTTTGGCTTCCCAAATGCTGGCTTTAAGGTTTTTTTGGCAGGGATATGGTCCAGTGCTTATGAGCACAGTGACATCCAAATTCTGCTTCCTTTAGGTAGACACATTTTAATCCTGACTACTTTAACTGGGTTTCAATCTCCTTATGTCACAACTGGAGCCCTTGATATTTTTATGCTGACGGCCTGACCCTGCTCTTGTTCCTTCTGTCCTCCCCAGAAATGCCGAGGAACTTGACACGGAGATCCAAATTTGAAACTTAGCAAAAAAAAAAAAAAAAAAAAGTCTTGTTATCACTTGTCTGGCCAAAGAAGCCACTGGGCTGTGCCTCATAAATTGGTCTAGAGTGAAGGTTTAATGTGTCTAAGAGAAAATAAGGAACAGAAAACTAAAAACGATGTACCCCCTAGTTTTGTATTAAGCTGACTTGGTCAAGTTAATGGATATTCCTTCATCCTGAGATAGCGTCTTCCCCTGTTTGTGTGTGTGTTAAAATAGCCTTTGTCCTGTGAAATAACCATGAGAGTAGATGGAAGTTAATACATTTTAAATGTCCTTACTTGGAAAAAAAATCAAAATTTATAAAAATCTTATTTTTCCCTCAGAAAACTATCTTGGAGATAGATATTTACTTGTCTGTGAAATTTAAAAGATGATCAATCATATAAAAAAGCAGCAGTAAATCTGGTAAGGATGCTAACATTTACTGTGTTTCAGGCTCTCTCTAGCACTTTAAATATTAACTATCCGTTATCTCTTCTAATCTTCTCGATACCCCTGGAGATACTATTTTATAGATGAGGAAACAGGCTCAGAGGAGTTTTGTAACTTCCCTAAGGTCACAGTGACAATAAACATTAGAGGCAGACTTTAGACTGAAATGGTTTGTTCCACGTCTGTGCTTCTAAAGCTCTACACTAAACGACTACACTCTTTATTTCCACAGACTCTACTTGACTCCTGGTTACCAGGCAGCTGATTCTCTTGATTCACTGCAATGACACGACAGCTCCTTAAAATCATAGGATCTCTTGATCTACATGCCAGCATGTATTCTTCATCTATAAGCAAGCTTTGCAACCACTCTGAGGTTCAATGTCCTATGAAATACATAAACAAGAAATATGAATGCCAATGTCCAGAGGTGGTATGAAAGAATAATGTATTATAAGCTATTAAGGCAGTTTCTAAACATGAATTCACTCTATAAATGGGTTTAGGTGAGCTCTCATTTCAATCTTTCCACCTCACATCCCCTGCTGAACTTACCCTGCTGCCAGAGATGGGTTCCTGCCTGAGTACCATTCCACTTTGCAATCTCTAGTACTTTCTCTTTAGCAATCAATGCCTTTTGCCCTCGGGAGATGTCCACATGTCAAGTATAGTTCCCTCTCCCACATAAATTTTTTTGCCAAAAATAGATTGATAATAGGAACAATGACAACAATAACTTTAACCATAATGGTTATTATTAACTGAGCATTTGAATCACATATTCTGCTAAATATCTTATATACTCATATAATCTCAACTAAACTTCACACAGTGTAATTCACAACTACAATCCCCAATTTAGTAATGGGGAAAATAGTCACAGGTGAGTCAGTACCTCCCCCATGTCACCCAGCTAACAAATTACATAATACGGACGGATTTAAAAATCAGTCAGTCACAAAACACTGTGTATGAGAATGCCTAGAATACCATTTGACTGGTTTGGGACTTCCTTGTAGTTTTAAAGGTGGTTCCCTTGAGACTCAGTTTATAGATAATAATTGTCTCTACAGTACTGGGGCCAGTTGCATTTTGCATTCATTTTTCCAAGGGCTAGAATCTTGTTTACAATCCTTAGCTTGTGTACCGATAGATTTTTCCAATGCTGAAAACAGTGTCAATCACTGCAAATAATTCAGTCCTGGCTTTACTGTGCTCACGTTCCAACTGTTCATCAGAAACCCGTAGACACAAATGGAAAACTGTAATGCTCCTGGACATCCACCTGCTGGCTGTGATCACACTTTCCTGGTATCATGCTCTGTCTGTTGACTTTGGCTTTTTTTTCTAATATGAAACATAGTCTTGCCACTCATTCTGGGGCACATTCTTGATTCTGACTATGAGATCTAGTTAAGAGATCCCCAGCCTTCTCACATCTTATCCCACTGCCATTAAATCAGTTTTTCCTTAAAATTGCTAACTTAATTTTTTTCATGTTATATCTTTAGATACCCTTTATCTTTGGGTTATCAGAAATCATCTCATGCCTCTGCCTCAAATTTTGCTCAGTTGTATACATGCATTTCCTTTTCGTAATGTTCTTCCTTCTTACCTGTTTTCATTCTCTGTCCCATTATATCTAACTTAACCAAATATTTATGTCCTGGCCCCCTAATAATTTTCTTCCCCAAATTTTAGTAACTTTAGTAGTAAGCAGAGTAACTGATGTTAAAGAATATCTAGTCTAGACTTTTCATCTTGCACATACATAAGTGGAGACACAGAGAAGCTGTGGCCTGGCTTAGGTGGGAAATGCAGACAGGGACAGAACCAGAACTCCACTGCCCATGGCTTCAACTCACTTGATGTTATGACTCAGAGGTGCAAGTTCAGAGGTCTGAGCACAGGAAGTATGAGGGCAGTGGAAGAGAAATGATGTTTAAAATACACAGAAAGAGAATCGGGCACATGAAAAATTCCATAAGCATCCAGAGTATGAACTTGGTAAGCAGAGGATTTAATTCACACAGTGGTTCATTCAACATGGGAGTTCAGGTTTGCTAGAAATATACCCAATGATGATAGTGAAGCATGTACAATTATGAATATGCTACATCTTTGTTTTGGTGGAAATATCCTGAAACAGAATTGATCAGAATCCCTCTATTTCTTGCAATACACATCTGTGTGTGAAGTCCTATTTTCTCCATGCTAATAAGTTACATCACATCTTACAGTGTCCAACACATCATGTCCTGAGGAAACAGAGTGATGTTAGTGAAAAGGCAGGCAAAATTACCATGGTGTAGTGAAATCCCCTAAAGTGAAGTGAAGCGGTCCTGGAATAAACTCATATGCATATCCATCAACAAATCAATGTGACTGGTGTAAGAGATATCTCAGGTAATTTATCAATAAAATATTATTTTGTGTTTTTTTCTGAATATTGTGATCACTTTGGTATTTCTTATGTTTTAAAATTTTTATATTTTACTTTGCATTACACAATTCCTTAAAAAGAGAACTTGCATCTATTCCTAAAAGCAAAAATGGAACAATAAAGTATATAATTTCCTCCCCCTGGGGATTAGCAAGGGGCAAGAAAGTACTTTGTCATTAAAGAAACATTGAAGAACAAGGTAAGTGTTCTTAGATAAAAGGGAACAGTTTTCAGTTACATAAGAAGCTGATTTGGAAACAGTGGATAGAAACTTGGGAAACTGTTCATGTTATGGCATTATTTTATGTTTCATCTTAAATGAATAAGATCATTGCTTGCCTAGAAAAAAATTAATTTATACTGATAAAAGTCATAAATGATACGCATTTTTCTTGTAAACTGGAAGTTGAAAAATAGTGTTTACTATGCAAGTTAGAGATAATTTTGAATTAAACTAAGAATAGAACTTTCATTTATTTGCTCTTTTATCAATGCACATTTTTCATGCACCATATCTATAAGATACTTTGACTTTTAATGTGACAAAACAAAGATATCTTATTTTTCAATTGAAATTCTAGTAAGAACATTAAATAGGTACACATAAATGTAAAATAAAAGACTCAAATGAAAAATGAACACAAATGGGCATTAAATATATTGTACTCACTGGTTATTATTATACAAATAAAACATAAATTATATATGCTTTTTACTAATGAGATTAGCCAAATTTAAGAGGATTGGTGGCCAGTTATGGTTAAGATGCCAGGGGAACTAACAACTTACAAACAATACTGGTTTGCTGGAAATGTAATACAAAATTTAGAGAGGGTAACTGGGCAGTATATATCAAACCTAAAAGGGGCATACTACACTACAGTAATTCCATGTGTAGGTAATTATGCTGACATAGCAGCACAATGAGGTTTTATTTGAACTATAAACCTTATAAATTATCACTGTATATTCAGAAAATTTCAGATTCTTCATTTCTTCCCTCTGTGAAGAAAAAAGGGAAATCAATTTAGTTATAAGCCACCTATCCAAGCTTTCATTTTCAAGGGCAACAATTACTTTAAAAGTTTTTTTTTAAAGTATATTTTCTTCTTTCTGAAGTTTTGTAGTTAAAGTAGGTTATGCTTTTCATTGAATAGAATAAAACAGGAAGAGATGTTGGAAGAAAAGACTGGGGGAAAATCATAAGAAGATTTGTGACAAGGGGTTTTAGTCATGTTTTATTTTCCCTCACAGTTCTCCAAATCCAAATGTTATTATTTTCTGGGAAACAAACCCAATCTGGACTTGAAGACTAATGGGCCAGTTTACAAAATTTAAGACATCCAGAATTAGGTGGAGTGTTCTCTGATGATATGAGGCTGAACAGCTGAGGCTCTAGGTTTCGATACCGACTGAAAGTAAATCCGTCAGCATGTATTCATTGTGAGCAGTAATAAACAGTGGTGACCGTGGACACCATTTGAAAGTGGCAACCTGGTAACAACAAGATAACACGGGAATTGCTTATTTTTAAAACAATTAGTTTGGGACTGAAACTAAACAATCACAACTACAGTGTTGCAGATGGCCTCCTCTGACTGAAATAATGCCAGTTGCCACCACTGTTCACTTTGATTAATAGGTGTTTATTATGCCACCTGGACGCTTTATAAAAGGATCCTTTATGTTTCTGGTGTGGCAATTAATGTAATCAGCACATACATATATTCAGTGGTTCATCATATTTATGCATAATTCCAAATGAATATGACAGATTCACAAGGGAATGTGATACACTTCCTAGTTTATATCCCAAAAGTCTTTTAAACTGAAATATGTGCTAACCATACTAAAATAAATATATAACTAAAAACTGTCCCGAGGCTGCTGATTGCCTTTTTAGAAAGTGCTGAGTGACAGCTGAACCAAGCATGCAACCCCCAGGGTGAGATTACCTCCTAGAACAATGGAGAATGTTACCTTGTGAAGTGTGCCTGACAAACCCGCTCCACGTGGGTGAATAAATAGACATATTTTGAGGTCCCAAAACTGTACCTTATGTGTCTGTTATGTTCAATGTGTTAAAACGATATGATGGTGATGTTGATAATGAAATGATAATGGCGATCCTTTTAAAAATGACCACGTATGTTTGTATATTGAGAGGGAAATCTAAAAAGAGGTGAAATAATATTTACTGACTGCCAGGTGACTGTCATATACATGATTTCTTTAAGAGAAATATCACTAGCTTGGGTATCCCCAATAGTCCAAATTTCTTTTTTTCTAATTTATTTTTAAAGCTGTCTTGACCCTCAATCCCATGCTATATGCAGATAGAATTCTAGTGTCCTCTTATTAGTAGCCTTAAGAATTTTTAAGATGTATTTTTCTTTTTGTTTCCTTAAAATAATAGTTTTTTTCCTTCTAGCTTTACTGAGATGTAATTGACATACAGCACTGTTCAGGTTCAAGGTGTACAGCATAATGATTTAACTTACATACATCATGAAATGATTACCATGATATATTTAGTGAACACAAATCATCTCATGTACACACAAAATAAAAGAAAAAGAAAAAAAATTCCTTGTGATAAGAATTCCTAGGATTTACTCTCTACAGATTTCATATACAACATGTTGTACATTACCTGTTATCATGTTGTATGTTACATCCCTAGTCCTTATTTTTCTTATAACTGGAAGTTTTGTACTTTTTGACTACTTTTCTCCAATTCTCCCTCCCTCCAACTACTGCTTCTGGTCACCACAAGTCTGATCGCTTTCTCTAGGAGTTTGTTTTAGAAGTATAATTAAGCTACACATTATGTCCGTTCCTGTTGCACAACATAGTGATTTGATACTTCTATACATTTCAAAATGATTGCTACGGTATGTCTAGTTATCATCTGTCACCATCCATACAAAGATATTGCATAATTATTGACAATATTCCCCACCCTATACATTTCACTCCTGTGACTTTTTTTTTTTTTTTGGTAACTAGAAATTTGTACCTCTTCATCTCCCTCACCTATTTTGTTCTCATTTCTGTCTGTGTTCAGACATAATTACAGAGTGGTCTTGTTTTTGTCTCCTTCCATTACACTCAGAATGCCTGTGTCTTACGTTGGTGTTCCCTGACATTGTTTACATTTTGTATGGCTTAGTCATTATAGCCCAATTATCCCCAGGCTGACAGCAGTCAGGGCTACTTGGTTTTTTTTCCTTTTCAGTAATGTTATATAACACATAAAAAGTGTCATAAAAACAGTGATATACTTTTCTTTTTTAAAAAAGAAGTTATTTGTGCAAGCATCTGTTGTCAATGGCAAACTTATGGAGCAAAAAATATTTGGTGGATTTTTTTTTTTCCCCTTTTCAACAAGTGAAGCGAAGCCCAGGCTTATTATCAAGATTGTTACTCAGAGTGGGAAAGTGCTTCTGGCATACGCTTCCTTCCTGTGTTCCCTGTCAAAGAGGCCACTCTCAAGGTCTAGTTGAGGACTTTTCTTTCTTTCTTTTTACAAAGGATTCAGGCCTCATAAAGAATTTTTGATACCAAAGAGCTTCGAGTAAGCAGGAATTAATCAGTTAGGAGCAGCAGAGGGGAACAGAGATTTTACTCTATTAGCAGGGCTTGAGTAAGTTTCTTCGAGCTGGTAACTTTACACCCTGGTATGCTGTCAATGGAAATAGCTCTCCAGCATTATTATATTAGCTGTGTCCCTCTTCTGCTATGGCAGTCTGACTAATCATCCCACAAAGGTCCACAGCCTAATCCTCGGTTTGGATTGTTTGAAATAAATGTCACGCTAAATGGCGGCTCTGTTCTGGACGCTCGAGATGAGTAAATTTCCACGTTTTTTAATCGATCTCTCTGTTAGGAAACCTTACGGTCTTCCTTGGATAATACAGATGTCATCTCACACTCAGTTGTTTGGGGAAAAAACAGTTACACCTGCTGGGATGAAGTGCTGATGAAAATATGGGCGAAGAGTATAAGCAGGAACAATCGTTCTGGGGAGCAATCTGGCAAAATCTAGTAAAGCTGGTGACTTCCATTCTTCTATTACCCAGCAATTCTACTCCTTGGGTCTACTCTTGAAACATTTTTTTACACATGTGCACAAGAAGACTCTGCAAAAATGTTCAATACTTCCTTGCCAGTGATAGCAAAACACAGAAGGAAATGCAATAACAAGAGTGTTTGAAAGAGGTAAATCATCTGCGATAGAAAGTTTATAATAGTAATTTCCATAGAGAAAACACAGGGGGTGGATTTCAGGTTAAAAAACAGCTTACTTAACTTAATAGGAGAAAATAGGTGATGATCAAAGGGTGATGATATGCCAAGAAAGCAGGCATAAAACTGGACCATATAGTCATCCTATGAATGGATTAGTAAAGATGATGATTCTTTATCCATTGGAATGATAATGCAACAGTTACAATGACTGTTTTGACTCAATACAAACGCTAGTACATCTCAAAAAATATAAAGTTGAATTTAATATTTATACAAATTAGTTGCATATTTGATTTATGCAAATCTTAACACAAATCCATAGTATATGTAATTAATATCCTATTGCTGCTGTAACAAATTAACACACATTTAGCAGCTTAAAACAACATATATTTATTCTCTTACAGTTCTGGAGGTCAGGGGTCCAAAAGGAATTTTATGGGGCTACAATCAAGGTGTGAGCAGAACTTCTTCCTTCTCAACTCTCCAGAGGAGAATCTGTTATTTATCAGATCTTAACAGATAAAGAACAGAGGCTGCTGGCATTCCTTGGCTCCCAGTCACATCACTTAAATCTCTGCTCCTGTGGTCACTTTACGTTCTCCTATACAGACAGTATTCAAATCTTTTGCCTTTCTCTTACAATGACATTTGGGATAACATTTTGAGCCCACCAGGACTATCTAAAGTAATCTCCCTATCCCAAGATCGTTAATTTAATCACATCTGCACAACTCCCCTCCGCCCTTTTTTTTTGCTATAAAGGGTAACATTTAATTTCAAACAATCCAAACTGGAGATTAGGCTGTGGACATCTCAGGGATGATCAGTCAGGCTAGCATAGTGTGTACAGTTCACATGTGTGTGAGCAAGTGATGGAAGTACAAAAATATGCATGGAACTGATACTCGTCAACTTCAGGAAGATGGTAAAATCTAGGAAGGGAGGGGAAAAAGAGATACAGGGCTTTACCACTTACTTTAATTAGAAAAATGTCAGTGCAAACTGAACAAAATGTATCTACCTGATCACAATGTTGTATACCTAAGCATTTGGGTATCATTTTTGTACCTTTTAGTGTATTTAAAATGTTTTATATCTACATAGTAAACTAACCAGCTATTCTGCGGAATGTCCCTCATTATGGGTTGGTCTGATATGTTTCCTCAGCATTGAATTCAGCTTACATGTTTTTGACAAAAATAGCACTTAAATGGCCTTGGCCAGTTCTCAGTGCATCGTACCAGGAGGCATATGTGTTGCAATGTCTTATTATTGTTAAAATTAACTTTGATCACTTGGTTAAAATGGAGTCTGCCAGGTTTCTCCACTGTAAAGTGATTTTTTCCCTTTGTAATTTATAAGTCTCTATAAGAAACAGTTTGAAACTATTCAAGTATCCTGTCTCATCATACTTTCCTCCACTAATTTTAGCATTGATGGTTATCAACCTGAAATTATTATTACTATAATTTTTGTCAAGTACTGATTTTTCTATGTTCACCATTTTTCTATATTTGTTATTTGGAATTATTCTATTAAGCAAAGCACTACCCAATATTTATTTATAACAGAATGAAGTCATAAATATTTATTTCATTCTACAGGCAGTCTATGAAATAGCTATTATTGTTCTACAAATGTGTCATGGTCATGAAACACAGAGGAAAACCAAGCTGTCCCAAATTGGGTTAAGGAATCATGACAACTCAAATAAGTATGATTCTGTATTGAATTCTAGTAACAAAAAAAGGAACATAGGTGGGACAATTGGCAAAAACTGAATAATTTGTATCAATCATAATTTTACTGTAATTATAAAAAATTAACATTTAGAAAAGCTAAGTGAGGTGTATTCAACATTTTTTGTACGATTTTTGTAACTTTTTATGTCAAAATTGTTTCAAAATAGAAAGACAGGTACACAAATCTTTTTTCAACTGTGTAAAATAAAATTTAACCTTCATGTCACTAAAACCCAGACTCTTTTCATTACATTCCATATGTTCATGTATCCTTAAAAGTAAAGTTAAGGAATATCTGCTGACCTACAATAGTCAGCACTTACGATGAACACCCTAGGAAGTACTTTTCCAGTCTCCCCTTGTGAAGTGGTGTTGCACTGCCCAGCCTGTTCCCAAATAGCTGGATGGCCTGAATTTCTTTCTTACTATCTCTAATCCTCATTTACAAAATGAGGCTATCCGTTCTTACCTCTTACTGTCATCGTAAATATCAAAAGAAATAACCCATTTGAAGTGGTTGACACAGTTTCTGGAACACAATATGGCTAGAGTTGCCATATTTAACAAATAAAAATAGAAGACACCCAGGCAAATCTGAATTTCAGATGAACAATATTTTTTAAATATGAGCGTGTCTCAAAGTATAGGACATATTCCTAGTGATACTAAAGAAACATATCCTGTCCTTCATCAGGTGGCCCGAAATAGGGTAGCAATAACTGGTAACTATTTTTATTAATAAGTATTTGAGAACTGGAAGAATTGATTAAAATATGTCTCCAATGACACATCAAGGAGGTTTGAAAAGCAAAGAGGAGTTGAGATGGGAGAAAGGTAGTCGCAGACTGGGGAGACAGTATTTTCATCGCAGCCGTGGGTAAGATCTTAACCCTGGCCAAGTCCCTTCTTTCCATAAGGAGGAAACAAAAAAGGAGACAAAGTTATGTAAAGTGAGAAACAAGGGGAAAAAAAAATCCTGGTGCTATGGAAGTACTAGAGGTACGGAAAACTCGGAATTCCAGCCTGCTCTGCCTCGTTTTCCATGACATGTAGCATTGTTTAGTTTATTCGCTAGATTAACTAAGGACCTCATCTAAAAGTCACCTTGACTATAGCAATCAATCAGTCATCAAGATGGTGCCTAAAACTATGGGGAACATCAAATTTTTATAAACTCTGGGCACAGACATACAAAATGTCTACAGAAACATTATTTTAGTATCCTAATTCCCTTTGCCAGAAACTATGCTTAGCATCAACTATGAAATAGCGTTTGTTATTTCCATCATTCTAAGAATGAACACACATGCTTATGGTATCTTCGATACTTTACCACAGTCACAAAACTAGTAAGTGACAGACCTAATATCTGAGGCCACTTATGCTTTTTCTAATCAGCAGCCAAACCACTTATCAAGGCTCTTTTAACAGCACACTGAAAAAGGGACATTTTTATTGTATGCAATTGTATCTTAATAAATCTGAATTTGTAAAAAAAATGTGAAAGGAAATTGGAGTTATATGAGGATCAAAAATTTGAGTCATTCTTGTTTTTATTCTTTTTGTATTAAAATCACACTAAGAAATGTTATTCAAAAATGTCAAAAAAATGCTACAGGAAGTGTTCTACTATTAAGATTATGAGATAAACTTTGACCTCCTACATGCTTCATTTAGAAACTTGGCTCTGCCACTACATAGCTGTATGGCTTTGGGAAAAATTACCTAAGCTCCTTAGGAGTCCATTTCTTTATCTGCAAGATGGGCTAACCCTACTTATTTATGACTTCTTTGAAGATTTAATGAAATTATACATATCAAGATTTAATGAAATCACCATAAGTACATAGTCTCCCATCGTGCACATAGTAGGCTCTCTCAATAAGTGGCCTAAATATTGGATTTAATAATTTCCTTCTCCTCCATTTGTTGAAGGTGAATTGCAAGGGAATAAGAATTTCCTACGTATTTAACAAACTCCAAGTGTGAAAGGAAAGAAAAGGGCACTGAGACACAGAATCAGTAGAGATAAGAGCCACAGGAGAGACAGGCCGACGATACTGGCCGATCAGGGAGGCAGTGGAAAAACAGCTGGGACACAGCCTGTATGTCCATTAAGTCTCACAAAAGGTAGGGAGGTTAAACGTGACGTCCTTTGAGTTCATGCTTTTTCCTTGGCAAAGACCTATGGTATTGCCCTCTGGAGAAATTAATTTATTCATGAAACGTTTAGTAAGTGACTCATAGAAGCCAGGTACTGGAAGCTTGTGTCCTGAATCTGTCAGAAATAATCTCAATATATCCAGGTCGTTGAAAAGTGGAGCTGGGAATAGCCATTAAGATACTGTAGTATACTAATTTCCAAATATGTCTTAGATTCTCCCCTTCCCCCAAGAAGATGCTGAGTGGAAACAGTTTATTTGGGAGGTAAAGCAAACATCAGAAAAGAAAGACAAGGAAGGAATGTCAGCCAAAAGGGTACATTATGGTGCCAGATTCCAGTGAGAGTGATCTACACTTCGTCCTTGGGGAAACTGGAAGCCAGTGTCGCACCTCAGAGTATGAGCAAACCATAGTACCTCAGCACATCAACTCCTGCAGAGGGATACTGGGGTGGGGGAGGAGATAATTCATCAGTATTTCTGGTCCTCTTATGCGCAGGCAAAACACTGGTGGGAGGGACACAGAAATCTTTCAGGTAAAACGAAGAAAATGTTGGCAGATTGAAGTTGGGCAGAACTGTACTAAAGTAGCAAGAAGAGGGGGATCGGGGTGGGCTAAAGACTAATCTTTACTTTGAGAAAAGCTAAGTTAAGCAAACAGAAGTAGTATTTTTTTTTATTCCAAGTCTTCTCAGTTCTGTCAGTATGTGCATGTAAATGAACATCATAGCTTCACGATAGGCACATACTGTGTCTCCCAAATTGCTTAACAAAGACTCTTTTTATTTCCTAAATAACTGAGAAGATTAGAATTTTTTAGAAATACTTTAGGGTTCTAAGACATAATCCAATTGCCTGTATATTACAAATGAGGAAAATTAGGTCTAAGTAAATAGTAATATAATCATAAGGACACAATTACAGAAATGTAGAAAGAGGACATACATTTATCTGCCAATAGTTAAGGCAGTTCGGATCCAGATGTGGCAGCAATTTCCTATTAAACACACAGTTTCGGTTTCTTCCCTCATTCTGGTTTCATTTATTCTCCTCTTAGCCTTTAATTCTCTATTTTCTGAGAACAAAACTTCCCGGTGACCTGTGTCTAAAATACACATTTTATTATAACCATCATATAAATTATGACTAATAAATATTAAGTATTAGAAAATATTTTATTAGTTAGTATATTGATATAGTGATATCAGTGCATTGGTATTATGCCATTGTTATCATGAAAATTGTATCCCCCCTCAACAAAGAGCTTCTTATTCTTTGTTGTTTTTTTTTTATTACTCCTACAAGAAGATTATGCATGTTTTCTTCTTTGTTAGGTGAGGAGCCTAGAAATGGTGGCAATTTCTACAAGTGATAAAATAACTTAATTTCAGAACCAGGTTAAAAATCTCACCCGGTATAGCTTGGTGCTGGTTCCATCAATTTCCTTCCCTTCTCAAAGTCCTCAAATTAATGTTTTAGAATATTTTAGTCAGAGTTATAAAGGCCTGATGCAGAGTCATTTTCTCCAAAACACTTTTCACAAACTGGTGGTTCTCAGGCATGAGTTTTACATGGCATACCTTATGAAAATACCGCAAGGTGAAGTGAAACCGTGATGGAAGACAAAGTGGCCCCAATGCACACTTGGCAGATAATGTAGAACATATGTATATCCACACAGTGACATTATTTCTCTTGAGTTTGTTGATTGTATTTGTATCGACCCTTGTTGTTTCCAGTCCTGGGGATCAGCCACCTCTAGAAAATGGATAGGTAAAGTCGAACAAATCTGTATGCATTGTGGACCAAGGCTCCTGGGAAGAAACTGACGCTGAGAAGAACGGAGCCCAGGAAAGCTTTAATGTAACAGACTTTGTATATCTTTCAGAGGGGACATTCTAAAGGCATCACTTTCTTGCTTGAAAAAGCTCCTTGTACAGATCCCTATGGAACAATGCATGAGTTATTTGGTGATAGAGAAATGGCCAGTTAAAGGCGAAAAGACAAAAGTAAGCACTTCATTTAAACTAAACATGCTAAACATGTTAAGGTTTTAAACAGCACTATTTAGATCCATCAGAAACAGCAAAGAGCAGAAAAGGAAAATAAATGTTCTGGACACTTCACACCTGGGCAACTCTACTTACAGACCGTTCTACTGCACGGAAACTGGAAGGAGACTGTGGAGCCAATGGTCACAGTTATTACCCCAAATGTTGAATGAGGACAGAAGTGAAATAAAAGTGTATTCATCAAATGGAACCCCTATCTCTCCAGAAATACTTAGGGGGATGATTTTATTGGAAGCTGAGGTACTGCATTATTAAATCAGTTTAGGAGAACTAAAACATACGTTATGATGATAATGATAATGATGATAATAGAAATTAAAAAAACAATGCATAGTTTATGGCTATTTATAATTTCCCATGAACTTTCACCTATATGATCATCTTTAATATCAAATGATTCCAGTTACTTCATGAGAACTGAGGAAATCCATATTATCACTGTTTCCACATCCTTGAGCCCAAACATGTGTTTCTTAGTCATTTGCAGAACACACATTTCAGCTGCCAATTGTATTACATTTCCTGTGTAAAACTTTACCAGAAACCTAGAGGCTTCAAAAATATTCATTTATATTTAGCTCACAGTTTTATAGGACCAAAAACTGGGTGGCTTCCATGAGTTCTATACTCAGTGTTTCACAAGGGTGAAATCAAGGTATCAGCCAGACGAGGCTCTTATTCAGAGGATCTGGGGAAATGCAGTCTTCCATGCTCATTCAGTTTGTTGGCTAAATTTAGTTCCTTGCGGATCTAAGACTGCGGTCTCTGCTTCCTTGCTGGCTTTCGGCTGGGGCATCCCTTAGCTCCTTAAGCTCAGCAAAGGTCCTTTAGCTCTCTCATTCCTTCTCATGCAGCCTCTCCATCACAAAGCTGCAACAATGCATGGAGTCCTCCTCAAATTTTAAATTTTTCTGGCTTTCCCTTTTTCCAGTCAGATGTGACTCTCTGCTCTTAGGGGCATATGTGACTGACTACATTGCATCCACTTAGAGGACCCAGAATCTTCTCCCTATCTTAAGGTCAACTGCACCATAAAACATAACATAGTCAAGGAGTAACATGTCATCATATCAGGTACATCATCCCAGATTCCAGGGTTTATGATAGGACAACTTTCTAGGGCCATGTAAAAATTTCTACCTACCACGCCAACTTCAATTTTAAGAAAACATTTAACTTAGGAAGTTAGCCATGCACGTTTCCGCAGCAAATTACTATTATATGGTAACAGCTATAATATAGTCAATATATAAAATGCCTTTAATATCAGAAGCATACACATGCTTTTTAAAAAACATTTACTGTCATCTTTGGCATATAAAGAATCTACTTGTATTAAGATAAATTAATATATCCTTTAAAAATAGGCTTGAAGAACAATCATATCTGTTGAAATACATAACAATACACGTACTTGAAATGTCTGACAACTTTAAACCCAAGGTACAACCTCAGGGAAGGTGACCTTCAGATTTGTTCTTACAACATCCTCTTGAGGTTACAAAATCAGCTCAGGTGGAATTTCCACTATTCCAATTAATAAATTAGAATCCTGAATTTTGTGAGCTACAAAGATAGCCACTGAAGAAACTGCCAGTAGGCTCTAGTGTTGAGGTGTTTTTCTCCATAAAGTTAAGAAGTTTTTTTAAGTGACTATATCATCCTGTAATCTCTGTGGCTTAATTTAGAGCTAAACAGCTTTTGGATGGGTTATAACCATTTCAGTTCCTACTGGATTAAAGATGATGAAAACCTTACAGTGTTGGCCACATTTTTCAGGGTCTACTTACTTTAAATCCTTTTGGATGAAGGAAAGATAAATCCTTAATAATTACTTACATGATCATAATATTACCAAAGCCAAATCATATGCCAAAATGATTATAGCATAGTTGACAGACTAAAAATTTGATATTAAATGGAGCTAGGTCCTAAATTTAACTCATTCACTGACTAGTTATAATACTTGTCCCAGGTTTTATTGAACTGTTTCATCAGTTTTTTTTTCATTAGGCTATGTAAAAACCAAATGTTAGCTTGATAAAAATACATAAAAATGTAGAATATAAATATGTGAAAAATTTGTTAGTTTGAAGGAGGTGGGAAGGGATACATTGGGAATTCGAGATTTGCAGATACAAACTAATATATATAAAATAGATAAACAACAAGTTTATATTGCATAGTGAAGAGAACTATATTCAATATCTTATAGTAACTTATGGTGAAAAAGAATATGACAACAAATATATGTATGTTCCTCTATGACTGAAGTATTGTGCTGTGCACCAGAAATTGACACAACATTGTAAACCAACTATACTTCAATAAAAAATATTTTTTAAATGTTAGTTTGATGAAATTGTTAAATTTCCTTATTTTCTATTCATGTTGTATAATGGAGATGAACAAATCTTACCATGCAAGATTGTTGTGGAAAAGTACCAGGACAATGATAATCACATCAAGGTGATTAATTAGTTTCCCTTTTTAACTGCCCATCTACATTAGTATCTCATCTGAACCTGCCTCCCCTGATTCCAAAGGCATTTTTTTTTCTTTTTCTACACTTTACTGTAAGTAGAAATACCATATTCCATTGGATTGAAGGTACTTGAGGGCATTTATTATTTGGAAGAGACAGACTGAATAAAACTAGCAGAGGCAATTGATTAAGTAGTGGAGGATAAATAATGGAAGAGATTTAGGTATGATTATTATGGTTTATTTTTTAATGTGCAACAAATTCACTGAAACCATTTTCATTCAAGGGCAAAGCAGTGAACATTAATTTTTCCTTTCATTTTTTTTCCTGTTCTTTCTCTATCCCTTTTATCCTTAAAAAATCTTTTTCAAAGAATTTTTCCCAATCTGAAGTACCTAAGTTTGCTCAGAGGAAGACCACTTAAAAGAAAAATATAAAGATAATAGAAAAAAATGAGACTAAATATTGACTTGACTAAATATTTCAAAATATTTTGTAGAGTTGATTGATTTTTGTGTATATTTGTCTAATAAAAAAATAGCTGAAAGCTAATCATCTTTTTATGAGGATAAAATACAGGTTAAGTCCAGAGACAGATGTTCCCCTGCATGGCAACTGTCAGCATTTAATCTGCATGTGACAGCAGCAGAAGTAGCGCTATGTTACATGTGGTTGTGCTCTGGGTCACTGGCAGGCTTTTTATTTTTAATGCAAATTACAGGTTTTGTAGGTTTTCTAATTGGAGAACTATGTCTACAAACCTCAAGAAGTCAAAGGAAGAAACAATTATCATTGAGGAAGAAACAGAAAAAGTTCATTCATAGAATATTTATCAAGATTGCTGTGCATTTTTCCTGGATCTCATTTTACATCTAGGTTAAGCCATATGAAACTAATGTTTTCATAGTTCAACATTTTTTGGGCAATTTTATATAATTCAGCTTAACAGATTAGATACACACAAGACTTTTGATAGGTTCGTGACAGGTAGCAAACATTTTTCATGATCGGATGACACATATGACCAACATGTTTCGTAAAATTCATGCTATTCTATTAACCATAAAATTAGTTTTCCTCCATTCGCTTAATGAATATACATTGAGTCATGACCCTTTGTATTTTATGCATAGGACATAGTACAGAACAGACAATCTTCTTACCCTTACAAAATTTACATGTTAGTAAATAAATGGAAAATAAGTAATATGAATAAATACATTTTTGCACAGTGTGTTAAATAGTGATAATTTCAAAGGAGAAAAAGTAAAGCAAGGAAAGAGGATTGGATTGTGGGAGTGTGAAAAGCAGTGTAAAGTTCTTGACCTCAAGAAACAAGAAAGGCCTTAACTGAGAACGGGGACAGTTATTAGTGTAAATAGTTATTGTACATGTATTGTAAATTATTAAAATCACCACAGATAGAAGAAACAGTAAGTGCAAAGGCCCTGAAGCTGGTCTCCTTGGTGAGGTCAGGAAGCCAGTATAAATGGACTACAGTGAGCCTGAGGGAGAACGAAAAAGAAATGAGATCACTTAGGCACTGGGCACCCAGAGGAGAGGAGGAGTTGGAGGGATAAGACTTGGCACAACCCAAGGCTTGGATTTTACTAATTTGAGGAGGAATAAGAAAATACACTAGCAAGGGATGACTGGAAGTATACAGGAAAAAACCCAAAAAACCATACCGAGTGATTGATGAATCCTGAAAACTAGGTTAAAAAACAATTATTTCAAGGAAGAGAAAGTGATCATTCACCATCTTTTCCTGAAATGTAGATATTTCTTCATTGGGAATAGGGGCTATGGTGTTGCATCCACGATTTTACCGCTGTGTAATAGAGGATATAGAAACAGAACCAGTTCTCAGAATGTTTCCCATGGCATAAACATCCGGATTATACAAATTCATCACGTATTAAGTAGCACCTGTACTGCGCCATCTCCGTACAGTGACGACTGGTAGCAGCATGGATGTTACGTAATATGAAAGTACATTAAATTCAGCAGACATTTCTGTCCTTGTGCTGAGGATATTCCACTGATACTGAAAATCACCTGAAGATTCCTGTTGACAGAATACTTTGGGTCAGAGGACGGCTTACACAGAAATAGGAAAACCTGCCTATCTTCAAAAAAAAACAACAATCTTGAATTCCTCTTCTACTTCTGAGCTCTTTTTGTTTACCAGTAAATGGTGAGTCCAACAGCTCAAGCCTTGTGAAATATCAATAACCTTTAACTCACACTCATTTATGAAGTCATCGGACAGTCGCTCTTACACACAGAGCTGATTCCAGAGACGGAGCTTCTATTTCCAGCTCTGCAGGTGAGTCATTTGACCTCTTTTTATCCTTCAAAGAGAGATAAATTGTTTCTTGGCCCACCTCACAGGGAAGAAATGACTATTGGTGAGATAATGTCTATGAAAACAATTTGTATATCTCATGAAAAATGTCAGATGTTTCCCAAACAGTTTGCTGGAATTTCTGACTCAGAGGCTGAAAAGGAAACCCATGAAACCGGATTCTTTCAGTGACTGAATATTGAGGATGAAGGGAGATTCTTTCTTGCCCACAAAAGGAAAACAGTTACTCTGTGGTTGCCCAAGGGTTTAGGCTTGCCTGTCTGGATACACTTCTGATGAATAGTTATTGCTTTCACAATGGTTCACCAGACATAAGCATATTTAAAAGATGCACATGAAACTGAAAGGCAGCAACTGAACGAAAGCAACTCTCCTTCTTGTTTCCTGGTTTGTGGCACTGCTGTCTGTGAATTTGGCCCAGGTTATAAATATGTAATTTATTCTAACGCTTGCTATGTACCACATCCAGTTCATTTCCAAACCCTATCCCTGCTCCGTTGCATCATCACTTTCTTGCTAAGTATTACTTGCCTCTTCATATTCACTATTTTGCTTTTCTCAGTCTACCAGCAGTCTCTAACCTTGATTATTGCGGTTGTCTGTCACTGGTTACCTGACCTATTGTCTTGTATTGCTCCATGTCATCATTCACATCCACAGCACATGGTAATCCCTTTTGTCTGATTTCTGGCACTTCCATCAAATCCTTTACCCTACCATTCCCAAAATGCAGCCTTTGCTCCAGCCATGCCAAATTATCTAGTTTTCCAAAACACCATTCTTTTTCATTCCTCTGGCTTTTGCACATGTGACTTCTGCCAGAAATGTCCTTCTCTCCTTACAGAAACAACAGTACAGTCTGGAGGTTGGAATAGGTATTCAGCAAGGATCAAATGCCAGCCTCTCCTATTTAACTGTATACCTTTGGGCAAAGTTCTGAATATCTCTGTCCCTCAATGACTCTATCAAAATAGATAAAAACAATACCTAGACCATGGATTGTGATGTGAGTAGATGAGATAATTTATGCAAATGAACTACTTAGCATATATTAATGTATCCAAAGCATCACTTACTACTATTAAATTTTGGCTAAGCCTTATGTAAGCTTTAAGTCAAAACCTGCTTATTTCCTTTTTGTAAACCTTTGTTTCCACCCTTGTCCTGCAGCAGGTAAGTGCTTACTCCCTCTTGTGTCCTATTCCTTTATCTTAGGTACATAGTATAGTAATTCTAACACATGTTTGAAATTATTTGTTCACATATCTGTCCTGTACATAGGATTGTGAAAATGTACTGAAATTAGATTCAGGTCTTATTTATTTGCCAAATTTTGCAAATGATAGGTTCTTAATAAATATGTATTAAAGAAAAAAATAAGAAAACTAGCATCACTGGCCTTCATCATAAAATATCCTACAGAGCTAAAACAAATGCCTCTCCTCTCTTGTCCTGCGGGATTCATGGGCTCTGAGAGCTTCATGGTTGAAATGGCTTTGTGTTTGTAAGAGTGACTTTTTTTTTGCAATTGACTTCCTCATGGACATGCAAAATTACAAAGATCTGTTCAGTAGAAAGTCCAAAACGGTTGCAGTAGTTACAGCTTAGCATACTGTAGAGTAGCTCATAGTAGAAGTCTCCCACTTTTTGGTAACAAAAATATCTGGCATTAAAACTGGTTATTACTAATTTGTCTGAATCATATTGATCACATAGCTTAAGAAAGTGACACTGAATATTTATTTTAAAATACACGTTTATATGTAAACTGAAAATTTAAAAAATTACCCATAATTAAGCCCTATCACACAAATTTGCGTATTAAAATACAGCATCAATAGATCTATAATGATGTCAACAACTTCATTATAAAATGCTAAATTATTTAAAAGGAGGAAAATAAACACAATTCATGTCAACAGTAATGAAAGAGCATTTGTGTGTGTGTGTGTGTGTGTACTGAGTAACAGTAACAGCAAATCCTTACTTAAAAGTACACAGTGCAACACACCATTCTATGCACTTTATATTCATTAAATGATTTGCATACCATCCTATAAGGTAAACATTATTATTATTCTTCCCGTCTTACAAAAGAGAAAATGGTGGCACAGAGAGCTTATGCACATTGCCCAGATTCACATGCCTATTAAGTAGTTGTAGTGGCCCTGAACCCAGTGTGTGAAAGCACAAACTTTCTCCCAGTAGAGATTTGGCCTAAATCCACCAATCCATGAAGGAACATAGGCCAATCTCCACTAAAAATAAATAAATAAATAAATAAAAAAGTTTTGGCACTCTGTTGTAATCAGTGTATGAGAACAAGGACACTGAAGTTCCCTCAAGACATATTCTATTCTGAAAATTTGGAAGCCAGAAAACACTGGAAATAGAGCATGCATCACTGTCTGAAAAGTGGTTCACAGGGGAGAATTGGGAAACAATTCACCACCAAGCAATTTACTGCCTTTCTGACTGTTCAAAAGCAAGGGTGGAAACGAATATATTGGAGACAATTTTAGCCTCATTGGTGATTTGCTCACCTCTCCCAGTTCGAAGAAAGTAAATGAAATGGAAAGAATGCTGGGTGAACAGTGCACCTGGGTGTCGCTGCAATGAGCTTAAGCCCATGTTGTGTTAGCTTTGTGTTTTGGACAGCTTTAGAGGAGGTTGTGTTGCTACTGAGTTTGGTCAAAGGAGATATTTGTTGGAGGGTGAAACTTTTTTTTTATTTGCTGCTTTAGAGTATCTCAAGGTTACAAATAAATAGCAGCAATGAAAGATTTAGCTGTCTGCTATTAACCAACTAAATCACTGACAAAGCCAGAAATCCAAAAAGTCATGTCAAGCAATTTAGCAACTTAATAACATTTCTGTAATTTAGGTACCTGGAACACATACACCATTATTACATATTTATAAAAATAGGTATGTGCAATTCAAAATGAATCCTAAGTATATGTGAAAGTCTTCATTTTTCATTTTATTATATCATAGAATACAACAAATTTAATATTGAAATCCAGAATTTCTTTAAATGGGAATCATAATTATTTTAAAATAGGAAAACTTGGAGTAAACTTGTAAGGACAAAAGAAAGTAGTAGGAAATAAGAAAATAACATCAATTTTCAATTGCTTCTCTTGAATGCTCATTAAGGGTAACGTCAATTAAATGGACTGCTGTGAGAGAAGGTATCAGGCAAATAAAAATGAGCTGAAATAACTTAGGAGAGTTAACTGACAAGTGATCAAGCATAAAAGAAAGCCTCTGAAATTTCTCTTTTATTAGTTTTGCAAACTGTTGAGCTTTCTAGAGAGTGCTTTAATGAATCTGGTAGGCTCTTGTATACACCACTCCTGTTATGGCTAGCCATAAAAGTGCCAGTCTTGTTTAAAAGTTAATGACTCCAAATGCTTTTTAGATTTCTCTATGTATCAGTTTTTTTCCTTAAATACTAAGTTTTGTTGAATTTTCTCTGGTTATCAACCTCATCTGAAGGAGAACAGGCTACCAACAAATACCATGTAAGCTTAAGCTTTAGAGGCACCAAAAAGAAAACAACAAAGGCATAGGAATTGTGCTGGTTACTGTGTGTGAATTTTAATCAAGACAAGAGACCCTCTGATTTTGCTTTCTCATCAAAACAGTGCTTGTGCCATGCCTGCTTCTCACAATTGCTTCATATTTCAATTAAGCATTAAATATTTGACAGGTTTAATTGTTAGGTACTGAGGTTACATGGTGAATAAGACAGATAAAATGATCTGCCCTCATGAGCATATATTCTAGTAGAAAAGAGTGACATACAAACAAACAAATTAACGTATAAAAAGTAATATCTTACACAGAAAAATACAGCAGAATGAAGGATAGAAAATATGATTTCACCACACAAGGTGATCAAGGAACAGGTCTTGAAGGAAATGATATATGCATCAATTATTGAATATAACTAGAGGTATTAAAAATTCCTTGAGTGTTGGAAACACTTGTCAACATCGACAAAAATACCATAACCCTATTGTTTATCTGAGAAATGCTAAAAGAAACAGGGTTGACTTCGAATTCAATCTTGAGCTCACTCAGCTAGGGCAGACTGACAAGACACTAGGTAACAGCTCAAAATACAGGCTCTGGAAATTTTGAAAGCCAACCAAAAGTGAGCTCAATATCTTGCTGAAATAATGTTGTTATCTACCTTCCAGAACATTTCAGAGAGACTGCAAACTAAGACAGACTCTTTACACCATACTAGAAAGCACAATTACTCCACAAGAAATAGAGAAAAGCCTTGTTCCACACAGGGAGCCTGATGGCTGGTGATGACAACTTGGGAGCAGTTTATTGGGAAGGGAAAGTACAGATGTGAGCTTTGTTAGAAATGTCTGCCTTGGGTATTAGGGAGAGAGTGGAGCCTGTCAGCCTTTACTTCCCATCATTGCTTTATAAAATCCGCTTAATTCCTTTGCTGTCCCTCAAGCAGAAAAATACTGAGCTTCCTAACTCAATTCCACGTATTAACTACATTCAATGTGAAAGAAAAATAAAAAAAGTAAAAATTCATCTCAATCACTTATCAGCATCTTGATTTTTTTCCCTCTGAAGACTCTATCCCCATTCTCCACATTGTAGACTCAGCAAAGCCTCTTCTGTGACAGCAACAGATAACAGTAGCATCTTGGTTCGATTAAACAGTTCCCTTCAGTTGCCTGCAATCAAGCAACTTTGCTGATGGATCTATGGTAATTATCTGTTCTCTTTCCTCCTTCATCACTGGGCTGGGCTCCTTGACAAATGAGGATCTGTCCATCTGTATTCCCAGTGGCCAGCGCAGCATCATAGGCACTCAACAGATACTTGATGAATGGATGAATAAAGAGGAATTCTCATAAAGGTTAGCCTACTGGATGTAAGATGGAGGTGGGAAACGGGAGGCGATTTTAGTCCTTTATCTAAACATAACTGCAACTGCTACGAGAAGATCAGACCAAGAATGTGATTCGTCAGACAAGTCCAGGCAAGAGAATCCTTTTTTCATCTTCTCACTTCCAGACAGACTGAGTTTAGCTGGCAAACACAGGCTCGGGATGTGGCATCCCACAGGCATCACAGCTGTGCATCTGAGCAGTTTCACACAAGCATCCAGCCGTCAGCAGGCTGCCTTGTCCGTTTTCAGGAACAAATGTAGGGCTCCTTGGGCAGTTTGTTTAGATTTTTGGATCCATATGCCCAAAGAAGTGTCACAAGGAGGACAAACTGACCCAGATGCAAAGTCTAATGTGGTCCACTCTGAATTTAAAATGCTTTCCCCTTTAAAGTCAGTTAAGAGATTTAATACATGTGTTCCTATTCTCACTGAGTATGAAGCTAGTGTCATACTTTCTTTTTAGAAAATCTTTTGTTTGTGCTTTAGCTGTCATACTTTCACTTTGGCAGGTGAATTATCATTTTAAATGAATCATTCTAGATGGACCCAACTTTCAGTGGCTCAATTTTTTATAACCTGAATCTGCTATCACCTCTTTTATCAGTTTAAGGGTTTTTTGTTGTTGTTCAGAAACTAAATTTTATCGCTACATTCTTTCCTTCTGCTTTACTGTGGGGAGTCCTGTTTTGCTGGTTGTGTATGTTTCCATAGTCACCTTTTCGGTGTATCTTGGATTAACAGGAGGATGCTTCCATCTGTCACAAACCTGTCCCGGGAAAAGGGTCCTTTGCTCGAAATGCCTGTTGCATGCTTTCTCCTTAGGCCTTGGCTCTTTCCACTGGAGTTGTTTCCTAAAGTTCCTGGATACGTGCCTTCCCTCAGGCTGCTATGACTTTTCTCTTTTTTGCTTTGTCCCAGGCATGGTCACAGACCTTTGCTTAAATGACTCACAGTAATAGGTAAAACCTGATGGTAAACTGTGATGAGATATTATTATAGATTTAAATATATGGAAAGAAGTATAATACAAAAAGGAGTCATTTATATGCCTACTAAAGCCCACATGTCCAGCACCACTGCCATGGTGACCATGCTGAGAACTGGGTTGCCTCTTCATGGATTTTGTCAAACATTTTTCCACCTCCAGTGTAGATGCCAGTGTCAATGCTTTGTAAGAAAGTATCTTTCTCCCTGCCTTCCTCGGTTCTTGTGGTTTGGCCCCTGATCTCTTCCAAATACATAATTAACAACAGAAATATCCACTATTTCAGAGAAACCCATTACCACCCACAAGAATATGATCTTATCTAATGACAAGAGAGAGACCCTTGGCCTATGGAGAAAGCATGCAGCAGCATTTGGACCCTTAAGAGAGATCAATTATTTTCAAAGAAAATAAGCCAACAGTAGTATCTTCTAGAATTTCCAGGCTTATATACCATTTAGTGTACAGCACATAAAGAAACTATGAGCAGTCCAATGCTGTTTGAGGTTGATGAGGCCAGTTCATTTTTGTGTGAGTTTCCCTGATTTTTTATATGTCTGAAGATCATTTCTGCACTGTTCTCTCAGCTCTTCACATCTTAAGAGTTTCATAACTCCACCTTCCCAATCCATGGAGACAACTAATTTGTGAAAGACTTGATAACAAGTAATATGAAAATGATATTAAATTCTCCTTAGGAAAAGTATCACTTCTTCCAAGGGATTGATAAAGGAGCAAAAGATGACCCAGAACACATTCTTCTCTAACCATTCAAGTTCAACCTTGTAGTGGAAGGATTAGCTAGCAAAATGAGGGAAGAAAGGAAATAAGGGTGATACCTATTAGAAAAGAAATAACCCTTTCTTTTTGAAGATGCTATGACTGTCTACACAGTAAATTCCAAGGACTCTTCAGGAAAACTCTTAGAACCAGTAACTCTTATGCAAAGTCACAAGATAAAAGATCAGTTTGCTAAAATTAATTCTATTTCTACATGCTAGCTTACTGCTACTATTTAAGTTTTATTTCAATTGAAATTTAAATAATAAAACAGTACCATTAACAATAGTACCAAAATCCCCAAATCACTGAATATAAATATAATAAGATATGTATAGGATTTTTGTGGTAAAAGTTATAAATCTCTTATAGAAGAATTAAAGCTTAAAAAAAAAGAGAGATACAATGTTTATGCACTGCAAGTATCAATATTAAGAAATTACGTCTTCTCAAGCTGATCTACAGATTCACTCTAAAATCCCAGACATAGATCCCCACACATAAATGGTCATATAATTTTGAGAAACATGGAGAGGCAACTCAAGAGAGAAAAAAAAAATTAACGAAATAGAGTTTGGAATACACTAAGCCCAAGGTAACAACAGGTCACCTCTGGAATAATCTGAATCCTGTGATGGACATTAAGTAACTACAAAAACAAGAATCAAAACCCAGCTCAACTGCTAACTAGATGGTCTTAATGTCCCACACTCACAGCTTAACAGAGAAGAGGCACGGCCAATTCAATTTATAAAGACTATTGGGAGAAGTAAACGTGGCTAGGCTGAACTACACTTCCCAGAGTTCTTTTTCTTGTATGTTTCTTTTTAGAGAGGGCACAAAGGAGATTTGGTGGCAGAAGAGAAAACAGCCACTTCTGTAGCTCACACACTTTGCTGCTGAGCTACTGACTCACCTCCACTAGCATAAAGCAGCCGCTAGGTCTGCACCTGTCCTGTCTTTTCCTTGGGTCCTCCTTCAGCATTTCTGACTCCTCAGCTAGATGTGCGTGCTTAGCTCTGTGACAAAAGGTGCCAGCTTCTGCGGGAGACTCTTGCCACCCAGAAGAGAGGAGATAAGAATCAGCCTGTCCTTGCAGGGCTCCAGCTCATGCTTGTGGATTCCAGCCTGCCCTTGATCTTCCCCACATGACAGCCATCATCACTCCCTGACTGCCTGTGCTGTGAAGTTCAAGCGCCAGCATCAAAAGAAAAACCCTCCTGAGGTGGCTTAGCTGAGCTCCCACGATCTCATAGGGCCCAATCCTTGTAACTGAATCGAGTTTTGAATCTACTTTCCCATATTCAGCTCTGCACTATTTATTTAGCAGATGCTCTGTACAGCTGCTTTGACAACCACACATTTCTAAACACTGGGTCATGAAGAACAAAAGTTGCTAAGCTTTTTGACAAAATGAAGCTTTGGTCAATTAATTGATCATAATAAGCTCTCATCTCTGTGTACACTTCTTGCCGTCTCCAGTCCATTAATTATCACACGTGCTTCTTTGGAATAAACTTAACACTAATTGTCTTTACTAAAGAGTATGGCATTGCTGATTCTTTTGTACCAGGGACATATGACAAAATCCATTTCCAGCATTTTGTCAGCTTTGTAACATTGGCTGGTCTAAAAAGAACTATCTCATGACCTTTCTGATTATTGAGCTGGATGGAGCACCACAAAAGCAAAGCTACACAGCCAGAAATCTAATCATGAAAGCACTTTTACCAGCATGGATGGATGTTTCATCAAGCAATTTCCAAGCCTCTTTAATGTGGTGGAAAAGAGTTACTAGTGTAGAACAAGCAAGACGGATAACAAACGAAGATTGGTATTAAAACCTCATTAACACTGTGAAAGATTCTTAGCTGCTCCCCATAGCTAAAGCGGTGATTTATTAGCTCACACTTTTCTACTTAAATTTCTTCACATTTCCTATTAAAACTATGGTCAAAAGTTTGCTTCCTTACATTAAGTGGGCTATTTGCATGAGTGTCCTTAGTCGACAGGGAGACACAGAGCCTTGGGATTGCTAGCATCAAGAGAGTTTGGTAATGGCAGAAGCGTCAAACTTCTTGACAGCTACCACCTGAGGAATTGATTGTGAATGTTCCAGGTCTAATGCACCATACTCTTCAGCTTAATTTCCTAAATGCGTTTTAAGGGTTTGCAATTTTCCTGGGGTCTGATTTTATATTGACAGACATTAGTTCTTGCCTCAGCTCTGCAATTTAACATCTCTGTAAATGTTGGTGGGTTATTTCATCTCTTTAAGTCTCAGTTCCTTTCTTTTTAAAAGAATTTTAGCAACTTGAATTCTTGCTACATTTATTTGCCATACAAATCCATAATGATAATAGACTTTAAGATGATTTTGCAGATATTTAATGTTATAAAGGATTTTGTTACTCCTAAAAGAGTTCTGTGGGAATTCTGAGGCATACACATTAAGAAACAGAGGAAGGACCTAAGGATCAAGATGCTTGTTGCTGTGATTTACCTGGAGAATTTAACATTACTTAGGGACAAAATGGACTTTGACAGTTTAAGGGTTTAAAATTCAAAGTGAGTACTTCTTCCCTGGGGAAAATTAAGAACCAGGAGGAAATGGAGAATTTGCATCTTAAATTTGTAACTAAAGGGTTAATAGGAATAATTGAAAAGTCTAGAACAGCAATATTCTATTGTTAAACAAAACTTTGACAAATTTGAAAGGAAAGATGAGTTAAAATGTATCAAGTTTCATCAGATGAGATTCAAGTTGATAATTATTTCTGCTGGTGTGTAGATAAGGTAATTTCATAACGTTCGTCCCTAGCATATATACTAACTTAAATCTCGAGGTGAAAATCAGAAAAGAAATGCCATATGGAAGAAAGTCTCAGGGAGGAATAGGAGTAAATGGAGACATGTCTTGAGTGGAATTATACCACGTTAGGAGGTGGAAGGGAGCCCAAGTTTTTGAATGAATGAATGCTCATTAACTTTATTTCTCTTGCTTTGGAGCATATTCATAAATCCAAATATAAAGAAGTGCATTATCAAAACAAACAGCTTGGCCTTGAAGCAGACAAGCAAAATGTAAAAGAAATGAAGACACAGTGCTCTGATCCAACCAGCAATTATTACACTGTTAAATGAAAAAAAGCAAAAACAAAAACAAAACAGCATAAAAAGCAGGCTAGAATGCTGCAAACTAAAGAAAGCTGTCTGAATAAGAGAAAGGGTGGGTAGAGAGGAGAGAAAAACAAGGGCTATATGCCACAGGTACAGGAAAATACGAGGCACAACGCAGTGCATTTGATGCCCTCAAGGTGGTGTTGACAACTGAAGGGGAACATACTGGTCTTTACTGGGGCCCTGAATACATAAGACTTCAAAACGCTAAATGTAGCTTAAATGTAAAACAAACAAACAAACAAACAAACAAAAAACTACTACAGTAATTATTTTATTAAAGCAAATATGAGGATGACAAGCAGGGATTGGTAGTCCACAAAATTTTCAAGAATAAGAGAGTGATAGTCATAGGGCTAGAAGTCCTGTGTTATATAATACATAATATATAGTACAGTGTAGTAATACAAAGACGTAGGTTGGAGACTAGGAATATAGTTAATGCAAAGCTAAATTATGAGCTTGAAGAATTTTCTATTCCAAATATGCATTAATATAATGAGATGAGGATAAAGATTTTCGAGCAGTTATTGAATTCAGACTTGAAATGAATGCCAGAGACAGAAGGCTCAAATATCAAAAATAGTGCTTCTAATCCTGTAGTAATTTTTTTATATTCAGATAAATCAGTTCTAATATAGCATCCTTAAAAAGGCAGTATATAATAGAAAATATTCCTTTCGAAATGCATTCCTAAGCTGATCTTCCATGGAAAGCAAACATGCAAAACAGCTTGAATCCAGGGGTTCAAGTTATAACTACATCCAGCTTTTTAACTTTGAGGCCTTTGTTGATCCTAGAGCTTGAATTTTTACCAAAAACACTTCAGTACACAGTGAGGGGCACCTACTGTTGGGGTGGGAGAACACCTGATCAGGACACTTGAGATGCAGGTGGGACAGTCTGTGCAACTGGATAACATGATACAAAATCAGAGGCCAACAGATTGGTGGACAGATCAGGGCAACTGTGAAAAAGCAGAGACAACTGGTATAGTGACACCCTAAGAGGTATAATGGTGAAGAAAGAGTTAAAGAAAAAGGAGGTAGAAGAGGAGGGAAAGAAGAAGAATGATACTTGAAGACTCCTAAACTCAGGCTTTTTACTCATGTGGGCTTGGGTCTAGAGTTTACACACTTTTATAATCCCCCCTACAAACCCAAAAAATAAGCAGAATATTTAGCTAATTTTTCACAGTGATTAAAGTTGTAGAAGCATAATAGAAACAAATATTTCTCTTTAAGACACTAGGTTTAAAAAAATTTAGGAAAATGAGGTTATAGAGAAGTATCATTAAGCTCTTAAAGGAACAAATCATGAGAGGTAATCAGAAAAACATCTACAGAACCACACCAACAAAATGGATGATCTCTTCCCTATCATATATGAAAATTAAATACATTTAATATGGCTAAGAAATAAAAAGGAGACAGAAAGTATTTAAAATAATATGAGGCTATTGAAATTGAGGAGGCATATTGGAAAAAGAACACATTAAATATCAAATAATAAATATATTAATAATTAGAAATCCATGAATATATAAAATACACTAAAATGTATATTAACATTAGAATCCAATGGGCAGCATAAATTGACTAAACATAACTGATGAGATAAATATGGAATATCAAAAGAAATTTCTGATATTTCACTAGAACTAGAATACATTTTACAAACACAAAATTAAGGAAAACATATAAGATAAAGAGTTGCAATATTGAACATAGAGTGAGAAAATTTAACACAAGTTTAATGAGAGAATTAAAAATAGAGACAACTTGGGAAAGATAATGTGAAAAGTGATAATGGCTGAAGATTTCTTATAATTATGAAAGCTACCAATCCTTACATTTAGAAAGCCCTAATAAATTCCAAGAATAGTTTTCTAAAACAATATATTAACATTTAGACACTTCATAAGAAAATTATAGAACAGCAATAAAAACCAATATAGAAGCCAAAAACTGAATACCAACATACAGCAGACTAATACTTTCAAAGTCCTGAGAAAAAAATAACTATGATTCTGGAACTTTGTGTTTACCATATTTTCTTTAAAGTATGAGAATTACATAAACATTTTCAGGCAAAGAAAATCTTACAGTCCATTATCACACAGTTATTCACTAAAGATATTTCTAAAGGTGATCTTTAGAAGGAAGGTAAGTGCCCCCAAAAGAAAGGCTTTTGATGAAACCTTGACATTAATATAGACTTTGGGAGCAAATTGGATGTAAGACATACTGTATTTAAAAAAAAAATGGACCAAAAATATTTCTAGTCCTCTATGCTCTTCTAAAATTTTGCCATCCCTTATCAAGAGATGGTTCCGATTTCTTTTCATCTTTAACTCAAGCAAGCTTTGTGCTTGCTTCAAAAGAATAGAATGTGGTGGATGTTATATTTAATGTCTTCTGATTTTAGGTTATAAAAGTTGATGTAAATTCTGTCTGGCTCTGGAGAGATCACATGGAAAAACAAAGACAGAACAAAGCTGGCAGACAAAGCTGTCCTGAGATTACTGCTGGAGGATAGAGATGGAACCAACACAGATGGAACCAGCACAACACAGAAGACTAGTAACATATCCAGCCTTTTGAGGAAGCCAAACAAGTCTCTTTTTGTGTGTAAAGCACAGGTTTATTCATGATTAGGAAGAGCATTTCTTAGAAGTGAATGAGTTTCATCGCACATACACCCCCTCGTTTCAGCCCCTGGGAATGTTTGTAAAATTTTCTTGGTGGAATTGATTACAAAGGAAAGGAGCCTAATCAAAATTCAAGATCATAGAAAAAATTTACCATGGTGCAGGTCAAAGTGGTCAACTGACCTGAAAATAGTACAGGACCATAGAAGCAAACAAAAGTGAGAGTGGGAAGACAGGAAACCAGAGGCAGAAGTGAAAACAATGTCTGTGAAGAAATGGGGAAAAGGCACTGTCAGGAGATTCAGAGATATTAGCAGGACAAGCTCAGCAAAATGGAACATACTCTGCACCATCAAAAAGAGATGATACTATCGGGGCAAAGAGAAATTAAGAACAGAAAGATAGATCATAACAAGGGGCAAATAAAGATTTCATGGTGGTAGAAAGCCCTGTACCTGGTTAAAAGTATGGACATGATGTGGACTCAAATCCCTGATTTTCTACCTATAATCTGTGGGATCACTGTACAATGCTGAACCTCTCAAAATCTCATGTTTTAAATTTTTACTTTTAAGCTATGAAACAGTCATAATAGTAACACAGATATCAAATATATCCGTGCAGAGTCAATGAGTTACTATACTTAATGCACTTAAGCAGAATGTTTGTGACATGGCAAATATTTGATAAATGCTAAAAATGATGATTAATGATGATCATTACTAGAAACAATGACAGATGGGGAAAGCATAAAATCTCAGAATAATAATTATACCTAATACATAATGTTTTTCAGATCTCTAGTATCTTTCTCTATTCTTTGTGTTTACTACTTCATTAATCGATACAACCCCTCTGTAGTAGTTGCAACTGTCATTTCTATTTTACTGATAACAGAACTAAGATACAGGAGCGTTTGAGTAGCTGAAATTAGAGCTGGTAAGTGATAGAGGTTAATGTCACGATCACGTAGCCTGTTTACAGTGTTCATATAACTGTCCATGTTATAAGGTGAACGGCCTTTACAGAACCCATGTCGAGTGAGAATTTAAAGAAAAAATTCTAGTGATTTATTACCAAATTTATAAATCACAATATTTATTATTATTTATTAGGTATAATGAGACCTTAAGGAACAAGGGTTAGAAAAAGTTTCTAAAGAGAAGAGTCACTTTAGAAATGGGGGCAAAGTTTTCAAAGGCCAAACTTTGAAAAACAATGACAGGATTCAAAAGATTATCTATTTGTAAATCTCTCAACCATCCCCACAGGATCCAGTTAACCAGCCTACACTTGTAAAATGATTTATTATGCTGAAACACATAAATTAATTTTATATTAAATTAAATCAAAGTTAACATTAAACAGAAATGGAGGCTTAAAATTATTGTATAAAGGAAGCTAAAATGAACAAAGCTTAATCTTATCAAAGAATTCCATATTTATGTATGAATTTTCATACTTCATTCTCAGAAGACAGAGCAAAGTTACAGCAGAGTTAATTTTAGCATCAGGTTCTTCACAAAGGGAAATAAATGAACTGAGTCTCCAGAGAACATTTCTTTCACTTTCTCTGAAGTGAATTTCAAGTCTTGGGAAAAAACTGTAAAAATCATGGGAGAAGGCATTATTTCAAACAAACATACCACAAAATCTAAAATCGTTATTTCTCCACATATCTTTGTTCTAAAAGTTATATTGTTTTAGTGATCCTATACTGACATCAGCTTTCCGAAATAAAACTCTTTTTAAATAAAATTATATGAGTCCCTGGTATATAAAACAGCTGTAAGCAGGGCTTCCCTATTTAAAGCAGCAGAGTGGATGCCGAAGCCCGCCTTTAACTTCTTACCCACGAGGTCACAGAAAGAACAACACAGATGGATTTTTTAAAACCATCAAACTCTAATGAAAATAAATGCAATGAATTCACATGTTCTGACATGGAAAACTGGCTCCAACATATGAAGTGAAAATGTATTTTGCATAACAATATGTATAATATGAGTTTTTTTTATTTTAATAGCATGTGTAAGCGGTGTGAGTGTGTGTAGAAAAATGCCTGGTAGGACATTCATTACGATGTTAACAGTGGTTGCCTCAGGAAGTAAGCTACAAAATCCAAACAGCACACTTTTGTATTGTTCCAACTGTTTAAGGTGGAAAATGTATCATTTTAGAGTAAATACATAGCTTTAAAAGAAAACAATACTACATGCTGTCACGATGACAACTTAAAAATAGAGATTTACTTGTACACTTGTTCAATGTAAGCCAAATTTAGATCAGCCCTGTAGGTATTAGAGAGGAATGTTATAAGAATCGCACGCAAAATACTCTGCCTTTTTGGACTGTAGTGCTTAAAATCTAGGTTCAGCTCTGTTTGACTTCAGAGATAAGACTTTTAGTGACGGGAACAATTCTTAAGTTCAATCATTATCACATGGAGCATGGAAAAAACAATATTGTTAAGAATTATGTGATACAACTAATATAACATATTGAAGTAAATTTTTAAAACTGGGTTTCTAATGATGTTTTCACTTTATAATTACCAGCCTATTAGATCTCAGTGATATAAGAAATATAAGATTTGGCACAAAAATCTCCTTTATCTCTGGATGCTCATTCCTTAGTTTCAAGCTACAGAATATAGCAGAACAACTTGGAAAAACTGTGAGTACAGACATCTTATACCTACAAATGCATGATATTATACTTATGCTACAGACAGAATGCTAATGTCTTGGCTGAAATAATATCTAATTTACGTATGAACTATATCCCCTTCTAACTCAGCTGTAAATGACTGTGTTAGAGCAAAAGTAATATAAAGGAAGATGGAAGTGTCACAGCTGAACATTAAGATAACTTTGATGCACATCAGTCAAAGCAAAACAAATGAACCAATATTTATTCACAAATTCCAGTATTCATTTTTAATTACTCATTGACTAGATAGGATACACTATTCTAGTTATTGAGTTTACCTGCAGTAGACGTCCAAATCCAAATATAACCTTCCTTTTATTTCTGTGTCTTCAGTATCTCAATCATGTGCCTAATGCTTAGTACCTGTAATGATATCTTTTGTTTTTATACTGAATTAAATCCAACTAATTTTGCCTGAATTAAATGTATATACCATGGTTACTGGTTTCCAGTGTCTCAAAAGACAGATAATTAAAAATGTCTTTAAAACACAAATGGGAGGGCCCAAATAAGCAAGTGTGGGCACCAGATCTCAGAAAATTAGACTATAATACTGAAGATGCCTATGCCTGTTACCACTTTCCTTGTCTAGATTTCCATCAGTAATTGGTCACACCTTTAATGAAGTTCATACCCCTGTGTTTCCTAGCCACAAGTGGGTAATTAGTTGAAACCCAGTGACTAAATTTATAGACTTCCGGTGTATCCAAGACTGTGGTACCCATCTGTTTCTTTCTGCAGAAGCTCATGAATTTTTCTGCCACTGACTAACTTTCTGCACTAGTCCGAACAGATACCGATCTAATATTCAAATTCTGGTTGTATAACTGTATCCAGAATTTTTCAAATAATTCTATCTGAAAAAGTTGAAATTATGATAGATTCGGGATTTGGAGGATGAAGAGAGAAGTTCGAAACTTTTCCACCAACACAAGAAGGAGAAATAAGAAAGGCAAATGATAAAGTAACATTTCCCCCCTACTTAGCCTGTGGGACTGGTTTGGAGACACATTAGAAGAGGAAAATCATGACTTGAAGCTCAAGGAGATGAACTAATGCAAAGTTTTTTGAGACTCACCACCAGTCGTGCTACCATTCCAGGCTAGCTTTACCCTGCCGAGCAACGTTTCCACAGGACACTTGCAGCAAAGGCAAGAATTATTGGCATGGCTCTTGAATGCACCAGAGAAGGGAAATGTAAGCTGGCTTGTTCTTGGCTTCTGTGATTCTAACTCCCTGGATCTTCCTGACATAACTGACAAAGAATGAGGATTTCAGTGGGGTGGAAAAGCTGAGGCACAGCCTGAGCAGGTGAGCGCCAAGTGTTAATGTGATCCAATCTTGACCACAGTCTGGAGGTGTAGATAGGGTACTTTTCTATCACCCGTATGTTTCTGCTTCCCCTGCAGACCAGTTACTCCCTGGGTCCTATTTTATCTGTCATACAGAGTTCAGGTCTTGCTCATGTCTTTTGCATATTTATTTTGAGCAAGAATATCCTTTGGGAAAATAAAATTTAGAAGTACTAATTTAAAAAACATGTCAATTTTATTGCTCAGTAGATTTGAGCTCTAGTTTCTTCATATTCTGGGCTTTGCAATAAGAGGAAAATATAAAGTGTCTTTAGGGGGTCTAGAGACTTGCACAGGTGTTTAGATCACTTCTAATAAATATTATTTTGCAAAATTCTGGGGGGTAATAGATTCTAGGTTGATAGAAGCCAAATGTTATGAGAAAAAAAGACCATAATGAACTTGAAGATGGACTATAAGCAGTTTTATCTTTCTTTTTATTGAAAAATATATAACTAGTCAATGACAACAATATGGGATAAAACTCTATGAAAGAAATGGAATAAATGCTGTTTTCTGAGAATAGAAACAGAGATTACCCTGCACAAGTTTATGAGTTGGCTACATCTGGCTCAGTCAAATCTGCTACTATGCTCCCTCTCTAGATGATTCATTCATGTACTTTTACAAATATTTAGGTGGCTACATTTTACTCATCCAGCATGGGAGAAAGAGCAAAACAGACATTCTCCTCTATATGTGGCATTTATAATCCAACGAGAAAGCTAAACTTTAAAGAAATAGACACATTTGAATTGTAAAATTAGAACTGTGACTGTTTTAAAAAGGTAGGTGTAATGGGCAAAGCGCCTGTGAATGTAATCAAGACAGCTGACAAAAAGAAGACTAGAGTGGACCAACTGAGACATTGATTCCAGAATCATTCTCCCACCACTGACTGAGACTTGAGTAGCTGGTGTTATAAAGAAGCTATAGTACAGATTATCGATTCAACCTTTCGAATGTTTTCGAACTTCCTGGATACATTCTGTGACCTTGACAGCTTCAGGAATCTTTTTGTTAACTGTCTTAATGGCACTCACAGCAAAGTCTGCTCTACGTCACAAACTGCAAAATTTCCAGGGAAGGAAAATATGAACGACACTGCCATGTATAAACTTTATAAGGACCATATAAACAATGGAGCATCACCAGATTTCAAAAATGTGTGGCCATTTTTCTTTTCTTTCTCTCTTTCTCTCTTTTCCTTCCTTTTTCTACTCTTTCCTTCCTTCCTTTTTCTCTTTTTCTTTCTTTCGCTTCCTTCCTCCTTTCTTCCTTCCTTCCTCTCATTAGAATAATGATTAACTTTCTTCCTCAGCTCTGTAAACTTGCAAGCTACGTGAGAAACAATTCAGCACACGTGTATAGTTGCACTGATGAGATCCCATGGTGATGACCTTCACAGTAAAGTGGGATGCTTCTGTTGTGGTTATTCCAGATATCTTAAATATGTTGCCCCAGACAACACCTTTATGATATTGAAACCCATGCTGTCATTAGGCCAAGCTTCACTCAGAGCTGTACTCTGGAGTTGTATTTTTCCAGATTTAACTTCAGTCCGAACATTAGCAGGGGCAAAGGTGACTTGGAATTTTATCCCCCTCAGAGGAGGGCTTCCTCTGTTCCAGACGCTGCTGGATCCTTACTCTGGAACATAGTCAAGCTTTACTGACATTTGTAGGAGGAATGACTAGCCTTCTTTGAAGACCTTGATTATGTAAGTTTCATGGGAATCTGACATATGGGAGAAATTAAGGCCTTATTATTAATGTGCCTTATTAAATATTTTTGGATTAAAAAATGAATAAATAGACAGCATAATATTGTGATCCTACACTCACTTTGGAGATCATGAGTTCAGCCTAATAGGGAGGCTAGCTGGTTTGCTATTGTTTTTTTTTCCCCATAGTTGTGATTATATGAGTACCATTTCATAAATTTCTCATATCCCTTTGGGGTTTAGTCAATATGATTACCATATCAGAACTAACATAATGCCCAAATGCATACAAGTCACACACATACAGCAACCAAGGGGTCCTTTTCTTATACAAATGTCCCATGATTTTTCCTGATATTGATGACCCTTGCCTCTTCTATCACCTCTCTCCAACATAAGCTGCTCTGGAATTTTCTTTTTCCCCATAGGTCTCAATTACCAATTTAGCTTTGTGTACCTAAGCAGATTTAAAACCCTGAAGTAAAGGCATATAACTCTGAAAATGGATTTCAAGTTTTTATCAGTTCAAAGGAAAGGTGCTGATAGTCTAGAAATTCAGTTATCACAAGATCATTCAGATGTCTTTATCTCTGCATAGATCTAATCCTGAGTTGGAGAAAAAATAATAATAATAGGCATCTTCTTTAGCTATGACAACCCTTTATAACACTGTATGAGAGTCACTCCAACAAAGAATGGCAGAGATAGATGGACCCTCATTGTTCAAATGTGGAAACTGAGGGCCAGAAAGAAAGGACTTAATGTAAAGTTTCATATGTAATAGTAACAGAGAAAAGACTAGAACGCTGGTTCTTAAACCTTATACCACCTTAGAAACAAAATATGAATTCAGAAAAGAATAGTTAATCTGGAACAAAAATCAACACCAGATGGTCAGAAAAGCATGGAATAGATATAGAACCAAGGCAAATAAAAATTAGTATTAATGTAAATTCACATTTGAAAACTTCTCTCTGTAAATAATCTTGTTTCATTGAATTATTAATATATCGTTAAAAAGGTATCACTTACAGTTCTAATAATCATACCTGTGATTATATATGGTTCATGAAATTGTGACATCAATGAAATAGAATATCAATTATAATAAACCTTTTATTTGTTATACATTTTCAGAAAGTCAGTTCAATTAATTTTCATGATTAGCTCTAAAAATTGAATTCTGAAAGTTATAGCTCAGTGTGTAATGACTGACTAAATGGATATCTTAAAACAATAATTTAACCAAAATAAAACTGTGAAAATGAAGCAGTTACATGCAATATTTTGTTAAGTAAATAACTGTTAAGGTCATAATTTTAATGAATATATAAACAATAATAGAAAAGGGAGAGGATAAATTAAATCACCAAGCTACAGAGGTTTATCTTCAATATCTATGCCCTATCTACCTCATCTTTCAAAGAGCATTCATTCAGTTATTCCTTCCAGTTCCCTGGCTACCCTAGGTTCTAGTACTGTCCTTAAATGTATTCTATGTGCTATACCAATGAACCAAATGTATTTTTTTATTAACTTACAAAGAATTTTAGCAACTTTCTGAATTACCCTTAATGTGTGCTTGAATTTGAAAGAGGGCAATGTAATCAAAATAAACAAATCTGTACTGGTAGAATTTCAATTCTGTCCCAGGTTTTTGGGAGAGGAAAATGAACTAAGATTTTTTTTTTTTTGAGCATCCATTATCTATGAATGACAATCTTCAAGGTACTCTATGACCAAAATTTTATTTAAATCTCATATTAATTCTATGCGGTAGTTATTATTATTCTGTTTTGTAAGTGAGGCTATTGAGACTTTAATAACTTAGGTTACCTAGTTGACCTCAAAGGTCATGCTCTTTTCCCTACATGAAAATACTTACAACTGATTTTTGAAGTATATATAACAAAAATGAGTGGCTAGTACTTCTGAATATTACGTTCAGTGTAAACAAGTAATGTAGGCAAACGAGCTCTTTAAATAATTATTATTTTAAAAATCTTTTTGTCTTTATAATTCCAAATAATTTGTGCTCCCTGTAGAAAACATGGGAACTAAAATTCAATTGATATAATTTGGTTCTTCCTCAGTGTTTCCTATTTCAGAAGATGGCAACACCAATTAGGAACTAAAGACCTTGAAATTATTCTTGTTTCCTCTTCTTTCTTCTTCCCCACTATCCAGTACAAGTTCTAGTGCATAGATCTTTAACATATGTCTGGTGTCTGCCAACTCGTTTTCTTCTCTGCTCTCACCACCACCCAAGACAACTGCAACTGACTGGTCTTTCTGATCCCCGTCATGCCTCCTCAAGTTCATTCTCTCAGCATCCAGACTTGTACTTTTAAAAACAAAAAACAAAATGGATTACATCATTGTATGTTTGTTAACAGGAAATATTGGTTATTTGATAAAATAAAAAAAATCATTGATGCTTTTATTTGAATTTCATCCTTAAACATAAAGGTTGAAATTGAAATTATTTTTAATTTTTATAATGTATATGGTTATACCCAGTGTACATTTATGTATTTTGATCTTACTGTACTTTAAATCATTTGCCTAAATTTATTTTATATAAACCTGTATGTTTACTATTTTGCTTAAAATACTTTCCATATTTCTTTTTGAGATGCAGAGTTTTTTAAATTTTACTTTGGCAAAATATTTCCTTTGTGGTGTATGTGAGATACATTTACATTAAAAAGTATTTACCTATTAAATATTCAGTCACATAATTTATAGTTTAGAGTTTTCTTTTTTACATTCAACAGTTTTATTTTTTTTTCACATTGCAGTTTTCTTTATAAGCATTGCACTTAAAGTATTAGTGGAATTTATACATGCTTTAATTATCTGCTGCTGATTTTTTAAAATAATTTTCACACCAAAGCTTATTTAAAATATAAATAGAAACTAGTAAGATTTTCATGTTTATCTTACTAAGCACCTAAAAGGTGACAGTAAATATGGTACTTTTAAAGGTTTGGCAGTTAAGTGATTTTGGATTGCTTGCATTGTTAATATTTTACTCTGGATTCGTTTCATTAATGGTAGCATTCTTATTTTGTGATTTGTCAAGTTTTATGTCAGTATTCATGTATCTCAATAAATTTACAACATCATTTTTCATAACTTAAATAAGCTAAAACCTAACTGAATTTCAGAAAACTTTTTTTTAATCCATTAGGTAGAATATTATATGTTACCATGATGAAACAGGAGGCAGCCATTAGAGAATTAATGTTGTACTAATTTCATTTCTATTGCTTTGTTTAATAGGCTTTAAGTTTTGTTGATGACAACAATCAGCAATACAGGTAGAAAGCTGATAAAAAGGTAAACAATATTTAAAAAGGGCTATACCAAAGCTAATACATGCTGTGATAGGAAAGTCCTTTATTCTTGGGTATGAAATCAAATGTAAATTTGCTGAATGATGCTTTATTGCTATGCCCAGAAACTTACTACAAAAATTCAACTTACTACCTAAATTCCTCTAGGAAAAATCTGAATTTTCAAGCCCAGAGTTGCTTCTTTTCTTACTGAAAGAGTTGTAGTTTTAAGAATATATTTTAAAAGTAAAATTAGGTATCTTAGGAAGACTACTCTACTATAGCATATTGCTGTAATTTTTGAATAGCTTTTGAACAGTTTACATATAACAGAGATTATACTCACTTTAAAATTTGGCAGAAATCAGAATTAAAATCTTCAGGATTTATAGATACTCACTGTTGGAGACAATTCTTCAACAAAGTTTTTAAACAATCTTCTATTTTTTTCCCTACAAAGCATTTTACGTTTATTTAGTGATCTTTTATGCAGAAAAATGTCAATTTCCTAAGATTTTCATATGTACTTATACCAAGATGTACATATTATTGTCATATTATCCATTTCCTCTTCATCTATTATTTTCTTTCTTTGTTATTTCTAGTATTATTTCTGCTTCCTCCTAGGTTTATTCATACAATTTACCATTATATATAATTTATTAGATTTATCAATCAATATTTTGTTACTTAAAACATTTTTAACTCATTATTCTTTTACTTCTAACATTGTAATATCATTTCTTACATATTTATTTGGATTTTTAAAAATTTCTTATCTTCTACTTTTTAGGTTAGTGTTTATTAGTTTATTTCACTATTTTTTTAAATTACAACATTACTCCTGGCTAGGAATTTGCTTCTGTAAACATTTGTGCTCTTCAGTGAACATCTGTGCTCCAATTTCCATAACAATTTTCCACTGTGCTTTGATTCTCTTAATTCAGGAAAAGAGAGAATTGACATTCAAAGGGAAGTCATGGAGACTTGCAGACTGTTGGTTAACTTTGATTCATCTTTCATCATTTTGGAAGAATGAGGGATAAAAAGATAGGCAACTTGCCTTCACTACTGCGAGTTTCTTTTGGTTCCAGTGGGATCTCTGTGCACTGGCTATGGCTGGTAGATATGAAAAGTTCCATTACCAATGGCCAAAGGATAACAAGTATTTTCCTGGAATCACTGTGCTTGATTAATAGCATATCTTTCCTTAATGCTTTCCCTGGCCCCCTCTAATTCTTTGAGATATTGCTTGAGTACTCGGTAAAATACAAACTGGAGAAGACAGAATATGTATCATGTACATTGCTCACTCCATCTGAGGGGATCTGTGACACGTTTTTGCTCCTTCCTCTCTATTGCTTGTCCGCACATAGTAGGTACTCAGTTGATAGTAAGTTTTGAATATTGTCCTTCTCTAATTATATTTTGGTGAGGGTGATTATTTTTCTCCTTTTTATCTCTTATACTGACAGCAAGGACTGTGACCATTTGGGTTTTTCTGCACCTCGTAGTAGCAAATGTGTTTAACACAGAAACACTGAGTAGTTCTTTAATGAGTTAATAAACATATTCATGAATAATCATTAATTAAATCTACCCCTTTTATAATTAACTATATTTGTTATAGGAAAGTTACATTAATTGATATTAGAACATTAAGATTTTTCCTTAGAACTTCAGATTTTCCTCAGAACCTCATATGGTTATGCTTAAAACGATTGAATGTTTGACTAATTATCCATAAAATTAAAATCTGTATCCACCCATGTGAAATTTGTTTTATTTTTTTCAACAAATATTTACATCGTGGAAAAAGAAAATGATTGTGAAACTGTAAATCTCCGGTAATTGACTTTCTAGAACCTTTGCACAAGAATCTTCAGCTGCTTATCGGAGCTGGTATCAACATTAAACAGGGTTCCATCCTGAGAATTCAGCAGATGGTGGCAGAGGACCAGAGGGACTGTAAAGCACTATTTGGACAGGTCACTAATCATTTTTATTATTAATTCTGTAGTATATAAATGCAAGATTTTTGGACATGAGATTTTTCCCTGCTTCTTGTTTTGACGAAGTATTATGAAAGATGTAAAAATCCATCTCCTTATCAATCAATATCTCTAATAAAGCAGTATCTCTAATCAATATACTTGAATATATAAAAGCAAAAACAGCAACAAAAGAGGGAAATAAATAAAAATGTATGTGAGGTCAATTTGTTTTTACTTTTAATTTTATTTAAGTATATGGAATGGCAATATCAGCATTGCTAATGAATAAAATGACCTTGGATAATTTTTACAAGTGTAAGACACTTTATTAAGTTTATAATTAAAGGTAAAGGTATTTAAAAAATAAAACACAGAGAAATAATAGGTATTGGATAAGGAATTCCAATTCAGGTAATCAACCATAATTTTTTTTTTATCATTCATCACACATCTTTGTTAAGCATATATTATGTACCAGGCACTGTACTAAGCATCTATTATTTACCAGGTCTACAAGTTGGATTAAGTACTCTGTCTAAAGGCATAAATCATGAATATATACATATTTATATACAAAATATACATATGTATTTTACAAATTAAACATGATAAAGTTTATAAAAGTGGTATCTCCTGTTATATGAGGTAGAGATCATTCCTTGAAGAATCAGAGGAGGTGGTATGAAAGAGAAAGCAGCTGGAAGGATCACTATTTTTACTGCTTTGTATTAAGCACAATTCTTAGAGATATTAGGAAATAGGGTACATGGTGTCACTGATCTTGTAATAAATAATCAATTTATATTTTGCCCAACTCACTGGAAGTTAGAATTAAGATCATGCCATCTCATAGATTTTTAGAGAGAAAAAAAGAAACAAAATGACAACTAGTATTTTTCTTTTCAAACTATAAAAACAGAGAAATGTGCCAGCAACAGGCAAATCTACAGGAAAGGTGTATTGCATCTTCCTAGACTATTTTGTTCATTATTTGTGAAAGAATCAGACATTATTTTGGGGTTAAAATGGATATATCCATAATAGAATAAAATGTAAAATGTATTTTAAGACAAAAATTTCAATTTCCACTTGTTCTATGGCCTCAGAAGCATGGAGGTTACAGTTAAGTGCTCTCTGCACAGAATTGCTGCCGGGCATACTCTTGCAGTGGTCTGTTTCAAACTCTTTTTATTTTTATTTTTAACCCAGTTTTCACCAATGGGTAACATCTTGCAGGACTTGACATTGATATACAGTCAGAGACAACATTTCTACCACCACAAGGCTCCTTATTGTTGCCCTCTTACAGCCAAATCACCTCCTTCCTCCCCACTCCACCCTCCCCACCCAGACATCTGTCAACCACAAATCTGTTCTGTTTCTATAATTCTGTCATTTCAAGAGTGTTATATAAATGGGAATCATACATTATTTAAACTTTGGAGATTGACCTTTTTCACTCAGGCTGACCCTCTGGAGCTTCATTCATGTGGCTGCATATATTAATACTACACTCCTTTTAATAGTTGAGCAGTGTTCCATGGCATGGACATTTCAACAGGCAAAGCATGTTTAACCATTCATTTGTTGAAGAACATCTGGGTGGTTTCAGCTTTTATTTTTATTGATCTATTGATTGATTGATTGAAGGATATTTAATTTACAATGTTGTGTTAGTTTCTGGTGTACAACAAAAAGATCCATATATATATATATATATACATACATATATATTATTTTCCACATTGTTTTCCATTACAGTCTGTTACAAGATACTGAACATTCTTCCCTGTGTAGGCCCTGATCACCACTCAAACTCTTTCTTATGAAAATGAGAATGAGAAGCCCCCAAAGTCCACATGACTCTCCTACGTTGACGAAGGTCATTGAGCCAGAACCAGGTTTATGTTGTAGTTTTTCTGACTCCAGGTGACTATTTCTTTCATCATCCCTAAAAGTTTCCCCTTAACCACGTTTTACTATTTTTTTTTCAGTAACTTTCGTGCCTTACGTAGCTAAGGGAATTTTCCTCCTACTCATTTCCATTCTTAGTGCCCTATGTCCTACTTTGTCCTCATACATATTTTTAATACGTTCTAAATTTGAATTATTTCATAGTTTTATGTATGCCATCTTCAGACTGATCCTATAATAATCCTACATAATATCTTAATATAAGTCTAGTAATAAGAAATAAAAGGAAAACACTACTACCTCACACACACAAACACACACACACTATTCTATTTGAGGATGAACAAAACGGGGACCTCATCAAGACACTGTTTTTTATTATGGCAGAAAATTTATTTATAAGACATTGAATATAGTTCTCTATGCTATATTCAATATATAGTAGGACCTTTTTGTTATCTATTCTGTACATAGTAGTTTTATCTGCCAATCCCAAACTCCCAATTTAAACTTCTTTCCTCCCTTCCACCTAGATAACCATAAGTTTGTTCTCTATGTCTGTGAATTTTTCTGTTTTATAAATAAGTTCATTTGTATCATTTCTTAAGATTCCACATATAAGTTATATAATATATTTGTCTTTCTCTGTCTGACTTACTTCACTTCATATGATAATCTCTAGGTCCATACATGTTGCTGCAAATGGCATTATTTCATTCCTTTTTATGGCTGAGTACTATTACATTGCATATATATATATACTACATTTTCTTTAGCTTATCATCTGTCGACGGACATTTAGGTTGCTTCCATGTCTTGGCTATTGTAAAAAGTGCTGCTGTGAACACTGGGATGCATGTATCTTTTCAAATTATAATTTTCTCTGGATATATGCCCAAGAGTGGATTGCTGGATCATATAGTAAGTCTATAGCAGCATAGTTGAGTAGTTACAACATACATCTGGCTTGCAAAGACTAAAATATTTATTAGCTTACAATTCATGGAAGAAATTTTCTGAATCGTAGTCTACTGTGTCATTTGGTGATTCTAGCTATGTATTGAAAAGAATATTATCAAAATCATTTTTCAAATGCCAAACATTATGTAAAACATCTTTATAAGGAGAATAAAGGTCAACTCATATAGTTCAATAAGCTCACAGTCTTGTGAGTTAAGGACTGAGCTGGATGTTTTCATAAATTTATTATCTCTTAAGTTCCTGTAAGAAATCTCTCTGGTTGGTACTCTAATAAAAGAAGCTTAAAAGTGTTCAGTCACTTATCCAAGGGCTTTTAGGTACTAACTGGTAATACCATAATGCTTATAGTTCCAAATTGATTTCTTTTTTATTTTATCACACTATTTATTACTTGGTTCAAATCTTTTAGAACCAGAAGAGGTGATTTAGAGATGGTTCTGATTATTGAGTACTTCATTCTTGAGGAGTAATCAACACATTTGCTCCCCAAATCCTTATATTTTTCCATTGTTTCCTCATTGCATATTTATAAATTCAAAAAATGCAGATTAAAAATTGTGCTTGCATATAAGTTATTGAATATACCAATAAGTCATTAGAATGGATATGTATAATATTATACTATAGAAGATCTCTATTAGTAAAATTTTATACACATATAGTTTGAACTTCCAAACAATTTTATACACATATAAACAAAACTTCACTCTGTTTCAAAACTGGAGGTGATATCACTGCAAAGTCAAATTAGGGTCCTGAGGAAGCTTTTAATAAGATGATTTCCCCTAAAGGCCTTTTCTCAAAATATTGATATGTTAGAATTTGGTCTTCATTCTGTTTTAATAATGTACAGAGTGAAGCTAGCAAGATTCACATAAAATGTCTGAATGTGTTTGTTTCTTTTACACATGCCATGGCAAATATTCATTTCAATTCTGACATTTGGACATGAAGCAATCTCAGACTGCAGGAAGAGGCAAACACCTAAAACATTATATATCAAGCTGTACAGATGATAAACTTTTGCTCCAATTTATATGGCATCGAAATTAGAATTTCACCTTAGAATTAAGCAATCAAAATGTATTTCATTCCTCATATTTAAATTAAAGGTATTATAAAATAACATTCACCAACTTATTAAAATATATGTAAAATAATTTTAATTTTAACTTATTATGTAATTTTGTTCATGGAATTTATTAGCCCACGACTTCATAGATTCTTGGCTTATGTCATTCATTTTTATATTTTGTGATTTGTTTTTGCTTGTCTTATTTTGTTTTGCTGTTTGTGTATGAATAGGGGAGAATGGGTATTTGTTTTAGCATTAAGTGATGGCAATTACAATTTTGCTGGGAGAACGCTCCTAGATTATTGGCTGCCTGTTGAATGGTATGGGAATGGAATCAAAGCTGCTCTAAATTTAAAGTGTTACATTTCTTTATTTGTTAAATAGGAGCTTTATGTTTTTTGTTTGTTCGTTTATTTCCCATTTCAGAGGGCATGGTAAATTTTTCTAATTCTAGGTATTTATCATCTATCAATTCTGGGTGTGGATAAATAACTCAAAATCTAAAATGTTGGGTTGAGTACCATAGTTGTTGAGATATCACAAGAAAAGTAAGTTTAGACCCTAAAAGGCAAAAATGCTGAAACATAGATTAAGATGGAAATGTGATGCCTCTCAAATACTTCCTGGATACTAGAATGTTGGTAAGAAGTGGAAATTAAATTGATATTGAGGTCCCATTTGAATAATTTCTTTTCCAATCATAAGGCTTATTATAATGATGAAAATATTATCTTTAAAATAAAAAGATAATGATCTTAAAGCATCACAGCTTTATATTGGTTACTATTTGATATACCAAAAAGACTTAAATTACAAAAATAGACTCAAAATAGTTTAAAGACATAATAAGACATAACACCATTAAATTCCCAGAAGAGAACACAGGCAAAACATTTTCGGACACGTGCTAGCTCGTGCAGGCTTTTTTCAGGATTTATAAATGCATAAATTCCTGCAACTTAGACCAGGTTCATTCTCATGAAGACATTCGTTACATAAAAACTTGCTAGCCAGTCTATTTGACAAGAGATCTCTCATTAGCATGTTTAAAAGGGATCAGATCCTTTCTTCTTTTCTTTCTTGGTAAAAGAAAGATACTTGATTTTAGAACTGATAATATCCATTTCCTTTCTACTATTACTTTCCCAAATAGAGAATAATTCCTGTGGACATTAAAGCAGGTAAATTGAATTCACTGGCAAAATTATGAAGGCCCCTTATGGATTGTTAGTAAACTTGTTATTAAAATAAACTTTTAAAACTTTACAAAAATAACATGAACACCAAAGATATTTTACACACATCAAATTATATCTATGTCTTATCCCTTGCATGTTAGGTGATTCTCAGGCTCCTCCTTCCATCATTTCTAGAAGATATTTTGATATGTGTTGTTCGATTTTAGAAAATTTGTAAACTAAGAGGTATTTTTCCTATGGGTGTTTCTTCAACTAGGTCGTCATTTTAAAAAGCAATCTATATAGATTTCTAGTTCTAACTATTGCAAAAAGTATATACAAAGAAATAAATGTATATATGGTAAATGTTTTATAATAGAGTATCTCAGCTGTGAGATAGCAGCTTAATTGCATTTGCTTATATTTTCTCTTTATTAGTATAAAGTGACATGTCTGAAATGAACTAGTGTTCCCCTCTCCCTTAGTTTCCACATGTGCTCCACACTACTATATTTGTGCCACGCGCTGGAGGAATAAAATGCGTGCAAGACCAAAGAAAGGAGGAGGTAGCTTCATAACTGGAACATTATGAACGTTAGTCCTTTTATCTTGCTAGGAAATACAGAAACACTAAACTACATTTGATTAGATACACTAACTTTTATTACTGAAAATAATAATATTGCTGTCAAATCTGTTGCCTATATGCTGAGTTAGATTCAATATTAAATGAGGAAATAACAGGTGCGTTATTCTCTATTCTTTGGGTTAATGAGATTACTTGATTTCTGAAGAAGGCAAATGTTCCTAGGACAAGTGGTGACCAGCTTTCTAACTGGTCAGTATACAGATCAAGTACTTATTATGTGCTAAACAGTTTGCTAAGTGCTCAAAAAGTTCTTGCTTATTAAGTTTTCTGAATTATTATTCATACTGGGAGATAGGTACTATCAATACGTTTCATGAATATTATGGATCATATCTTTCATATTTTAAGATCTCTAAGATCAGGGTTTATTTTACAGTCAGTGTTGATCTGGGGCCAGCTATGATGTGATGGTTGATGTCCAAGCATTAACAATTATCAAGAATAGCAATATTGTGGGCATGGGGGTATAGCTCAGTGGTAGAGTGCATACTTAGCATGCACAAGGTGCTGGGTTCAACCCCCAGTACCTCCATTAAAAAAAAAAAAGAATAGCAATATCATAATCTGCAGATTGAGAGTAAAAAGCTTGGAAGGAAATCCTAGTGGCACCAAATAGTGGAGCATTGTTTTAATTTTCAGGGGCCAAAGAATTGTGGGAAAGGGGAGTGGTTCATCAAACAAGTTTATAAACATTCCTGATGTTGAATTAAAAATTGACTAGGTTTACTTAATTTCAAAGTCAATTTAAGAGCTCATATGTTCCCCTGCCATATGTTCCCTTGCTCTGCTTCATTCTTTACTGTCTGATCAGAAATGTATAGTACACTGTCCTGTTCTAAGTGAACAATCTATTACATTTGGCTGGATTTGATTTTAATTCTTATTTTTAATTGAAGAGTAGTTGATTTACAATGTTAGTGTCAGGTGTACAGCAAATTGATCCAATTTTATATATATATTCTTTTCCATTATAGGTTATTACAAGATATTGAATATAGCTCCCAGTACTATATAGTAGGTCCTTGTTGTTTATCTATTTTATATATAGTGGTGTGGATATGCTAATCACAAACTCCTAATCTATTCCTCCCCTTACCTTTTTTCCTCCTTGTTAACCACAATCTGTTTTCTATGTTGGATAAATTTAATTTTAAAATACAAAATGTCATATTAAAGAAAGTTTTCACATCAAATTCTTTTCTAGGCATGCTATTCACTTTCAGTGAAACTTCACGTTTTCTAGTCCCACCACCAAGAGTCCTTTTCCCCTGATTCTCTCCTTGAAGTGCAAGCCTCTGCTCAAATGAATGCTCTCCTTTTCTAGACGCCGTCCTTGTCATGCTTCCTGCACATCTTGATATGGTTACTTCCTCCCCTCTGTGTCTATCTTATACTAATGTCATGGCCATACAAGTGCTTATTTTTAAGCACTTATGATCCTTTGTTAAGAAGTGAGCTCTACTGTGTACCTTATTTGTTCAGCATATTAATATTAAATGGAAAAGGGAGTATTAAAAGGGAATTTGATCTATAAATTCAATCTGCATTATTTTGTGTAGTTGAACAAATTATCTAATACAAAACATAATAAGAATTTTGGAACAAATTGGAAAAAAATAAATCCTTAAAGAAGCCCTAAGGGAAAGAAATGATCTTATCCTACAAAAAGCAGAAATTCAGGGCCTTAGCAAGGAGATAAGGAAATGGGTTTATCTACTGAAGCAATTTTTGGTCAAAAGTGGAAAGATTTTTCATTTCTTTAAAAATATTAGGCCAAGACTGCAATTTAGTCACCTCTGTTAACTTGTCTTAGTAGAGGTTCCTGAGGGTCTAGGATTCACTTTAGATTTTTACTGTAGCTTGATTAAAAATATATTAGAGGTCTGAGCGTGATAGAAATGTTTCATTTCCTTCATTCATGATATAATAAATGTTTACTGGAGAGACTGAGATATTTCTTTTAAAAGCAAAGTGATGGAAGTAATCATTTGGCTTACAACGGTCTCTCAAATGGGTTTTTGGTGTTGAACTTCATACATTCTCTTGTTCTTTGTAAGCAGTATGTGAAGGATAGTGAGATGTTCCATGGGATCTTGGAGTTAAAGAAAATAGAGTTGATTTCTGAGATTTAAACTAATCAAATCTGCAGACAATGGGATGAGATAGAAAGTTTGATAAATCTGCTAAAACCACTATCCAGATTATTAAATTGAAAGAGACATGGTCTCCTTAGAAAATTAAGTTTAATTTATCCTCCACCCCTGAATTTTCTGAAATTCTTTATTTACCACAAACGCATCTTCTATTTGGCTTCCCAAGAAATTCAGTAAAATGCAAGTCTGTGTTTCTGAAAGCATGGGTGAAAAGAATCCTAGCCATCTTGTTCCAAAACTAGCGTAAAGGTCACCTAAGACTTGGTAAAGCCATCAGGTTAAAAGTCCAGTTATGAGGATGCCTTGAATTGACCTTTCTTGGTAGGAATCACCCCTCTAACACACCATTGCTCTATTTGATTTCCCAACATCAGTTGTTCCTTTGATGTTTATCTTAAAAATTTATGTGACGATATTCTGTATATTTTGTTATTTTTCTTCAAGGCACAAGAATTAGGAACCATTTACCTACCTACCCATGATTGGTCGCATCTTATCCTCCTAGAACCCAATACATGCAAGTGATATTCCAAGTGAGTGGAAATTCAGTTATTAACTGTCTCTGCAAAGTGATAATAGTATGATTTCCCACAGTTCCCTCATCAGCTGAGAGCTTACATGTTACAAACTGTCACATCATTGAACAAATTCACTTATTAGAATTATAGAATCAAAAGTTAAAAGGGAACCATACAGTTTATCTAATTTAACTTTCCACCTGAATATTTACTCTCATACAATAACTTCAAGTTGTAAAGTGAGACTTGACTACCTTGAGAAGCTAATTACTGAGTCACCTTTTTTGAGGTAGCTCTGATGGTAAAAATGTATGCCTTCCCAGAGCCTTCAACACCTGTTACCTGGTCATGATCAAGGTTATACAGAATGTTAGACCTCTTTCTGAGAATGTACTTCCCCAGGCTTAATTGTGCCTGTTTTTCAATTTGTCCCTTAAACAGTTTTGATGTTATCTCTAGCCCAACTGCTTTCCATTGAATGAATTTTACTTTATCTATATAGATCTTAAAAAGAGTAAGTTCTCTCTAATGATTGTGTTATCCAAAGGATACTCTGATAACTGGTACGGAGTAGGGTGGTACCTATTTTTATGTAACACTACCACCCCCTATGATGGCATTTGTCATTCTGATGGATGAGCAAGGTTGGCACATCACACCATTGGCAGATACTGCATTTACTGCTAGCTTGAAACCCCTAAATATGTCACGTCCTAATGTAAGGCATGTAAGCCCTATCTCCTACATCTATAATTAAGTAGCACTTGGACTGAATGAGGGATCCTGTTTTTCCTCATTAACTTTGCTTAACCATAATGTGATGAGAGAAATGAAATTACCCATATTGTCAATTATGTTTTGTTAAATTATCTACAGTTTCAAGAAGCCATAAAAATATAAACCACCGAGATAATCCTAATTAAGGAGTGTTTTTATGCTATTTGACTTATTTTTCTTGTGACCTCTGGGCTAGATTATTACAATACCCAATTTTGGAATAACTCCCTGAAACAGCTTAGTCCAGCAGCAACCAGGTGCCCAGGCTCTGCTTCACAATGAAAATGCTAACCGGATCCTAAGATCCTTCACTGTGTTCTTGTCTTCTGACAAGAGGTTTAATTCTCTCTGTAGGTAAATTTCCATTTAAAGTTCATTTCTTCAGAGAGGTTTGCAATTTATTTTGAGTTATTTGGGCTTAAGAGAATCAAGGACAGAGTTCCATACAAACTTCAGAATCAGAGGGATGCACTTCTCAGTAGACTTTGTGGTCTGTGCATGGTACTTGGTGGCGGTACTGTGTATATGGAGTAAAGAGAGCTAAAGTGACAGAGAGATTAAGTGCTCAGATTCTATGGGTAAATTGCTGGGATTTAAAATACCAGCTGTGTCAGTTATTAAATTGTTGATCTTGAGGAATTTACCAACTTTTGTGCTGTGATTTTCTTACCTTTGAAATAGATTAGAAACTTTCCTGTATCTCAAGTTTTCTCATCCACAATGCACAATGTGGGTCATTGCTCACAATTTAAGTTAGTAATAGGTTTGTTGGAAAAAAATAAATGATATCCATCCAAAAAGTGCTTAAAAATTACTTGCCACATGATACAAATATATTTTTTCTCTTTTAATTCCTGCTATTTTCAGTATTTGTGCCAAACCTATCTCCTTGTAGTTATTCCATTTGTATCTCTTCAGGTACAGACTAAAAGCAAGGTATTAAGTTGGGAAGGTGTTACGAAGGGAAGCAAAGATGGTACTCACCCAAATTAATAGAATTTTATAGTGTATTTGGGAATCAGGAAACATACACACATACACAATACTGTGTACGCAGATAGATGGCTTGAAAAAAAGGGAAAATGACTCCATGACTCTGTCTAAAATAGTTTTGATATTTACCTTCAAAACAGCAAGCATATATATTTTTTTCCAGATGCAAGATAATTGTTCCTACAATATAATCATACTGGAAAGGACACATACATTTAATAATTCAGAAGCTGATGTCTTAACAAAGTTACGGCAAAAACTGCACTAGACAAGAGTTAGACAGGTAATGGAAGACTTTATGCAATGGGGGAGAGAGGCCAGACACACTTTGAACTCATTTCCAATGCAACAAAGAGCAGGAGGATTTCTAAGAGTTGGGGCTGGGAGGACTGTAGGTCATTTGTGTTTGCTAATTGGCTTTAACTGAAGGAAAATTAAACTTTCTGTTCATGGCAGGTGGTAGTTTTATAACTTGGGGCAAGGCACACAACAAAGTTAGGCTCCTACCCTCCTATAGAGACTAGGAGACAGGAGCACTGTCTTCTTTGATGGTTATCCTTCAAAGGAATGGCTCCCAGATCCTTGAGAAAGACAGCCCTGAGTTGTAAAATGGCAAGAGGCTTAAAAAGACTTATATCAAAGGGTCAGAGGAAGAATTTACAATGAAAGTTTTTTTAAGTAAATGCTTTAAGAAAAGGGACCTATAGCAAATAAGAAGGCTTTCGAAGAAGTTTAGTCAAGCTGAGGCGAATGTTAAGGTTTTCTTTGTCAATACTTAATTTGATAAGTCTGATTATTTAAAAGAGTAGCAAAAAAAAACCAACAGGATTATATTAGGCAAATTACTTAACTTCTCCTTCCCTCAACCCTCTCATCTTGAAAAGGAGAGTTTAATATCTGATTTTAGTATGTTGTATTAATTGTGCACTTTTGATGAAATAATGTAAATAAAACATTTAATTTAACTCCCTGGAAGATCATTTTCCATTCAACGCAATAGTTGCATTTTTAAAATTACTGTCACTGTTTTTACTCAATGATAAAACTTTATTTGCTTTATACAATGTAGGCCTATCACTTTGAGATGCTGACTCTATGGATATTTTAAAACAAAATGAAAAGAGAAATCAACCAGGTGTTTGTTTGCTATTAAAGCAACACAGCTATTATCTTCCTGCTTGTTAACCACTGACACAGTTGACATTCTGTTCTCAAAAATCATTTGACCTGCTTCAATAACATTAAAATATGTTTCGACTATGACTATAAAAGTCTGATGTTATAAACATAATTTTCACATTAAAATATTCACTTAAAATAATGAATATGTAATTTTATGTTTAAATACATAATTATTGTTTTTCTTTATTATATTTTTGGCACCAGGAAACATAGTCTATCAAATCCTATAACTGTTAGGGGAAACTAGAAGTTTCTATATTACCATCTGCTGTTTCCAAGGTTCATAGTTCCAAAGTTAATAGTCTAATTCATTAAACAAAAAACAATCCATGTAAATGTGGTGCTAAATTAATAGTCTCAGTCTTATGAAGTAACTAGATGAGTAAAATATGTTCTCTTTTTCAAAAATAGTGCAGATTTTTGCTGTACATGACCTCTTTTCAGAAGCCAGACTATGAATAGGAAAATTAATTGAATTTTAAAGGTATAAAATGTATTTAAACATAGGATTGGGTCCAATGTGTGTGGTCCCAAAATATATATAATTGCAAAGTCCCAAGAGATTTACACTACTTCTCAGTGAAAAATTCATCAGAAGGAATCAAGTAGGAAATGTAATAAGGATCGGCCAAGCCATAAAGATCTGACTGTTTCTGAAGCCTAGAGCTCTAGGACCAATTTACTTCAGGGTGTAGATCTACATGAACAAATAGTAAAATCTTATGATGCTCAATTGGAAATATTTCATCTATGAACATAATTTATATGCTTATTTTTACACACCCTTTAGTGATATATTTTCTCAGTATGTCAAATATAGTCTAAATATTCCTATATTAGATGGGTCATTAGCGACTGCTCATATTTTAATCAGAAATTTGGTGCTTAACATTTGCCAACCATCAGTCTATTTCAGTGAATATTTTCTGAGTAGTTCTCAAGTATCCACTAGTCTTTAAAGATAATTCCAGCGGACCAACACATATTTTCTAAGCACCTTATTCTTTTCAGATAGCTAATTAGTTGATTTAAGAGGAATATAAAAGACTTTGTATATTAAGTGGTAGGTAGAATAATGGCCTCCCAAGTATATCCATGTCCTAATCCCCAAATGTATGAATGTTACTTTAAATGAAAAAAAAAGGAACTTTGGAGATGGCATTAAGGATCTTGAGATAAAGAAATTATTTCTAGTTATCTGGATGATGCCAATGTAATCATAAGTGTCCCTAAAGAGGGAGTCAGGAGGGTCAGGATCAGAGAAAGACATGTAACAAAGGAAGCAGAAGTCTGAGTGACACAGGACCATGAGCCAGGCAAGGAGTAAAGTTGAACTCCAGAAGCCAGAAAAAGAAAGAAAACACATTTCCATTTAGAACTTCTGGAAGAAACACCGCCCCGCTCACACCTTCATTTTAGCCAAGTGATACTTCTCACCTACCAAACTGTAAGATGTAAATTTGTGACAACTTGCTAAAGAAACAATAGGATAAAAATACATGCTGCACCCCTACCCCGGCCCCAGGATCTATCAACTAATTACATAGGTAGAAATTACAACCAAAAAAAGTGAAGTATGAAACAAATTCTAATGCATTTAAAAAAGAAAAGAGTGTGTCAAGAGGCCATCCAGGTCTTTTGTGATATGTTGCTTGAATAAGACAGATTTTAAGACAAAATTAAAAACAACTAAAATTGAAATTATGTTAACAGTATATGTCTTCATCTCACCACATTTCACTAAAGCTATTTTCCATGCCGTTTCATTCCCCACTAGCCTGCTGGCATCCCAAACTGTGTCTCTCAAGGACTCATCAACTTTCTCATCATACATTTGTTCTCAGCACTTCTCTTGGATGCCTTCTGTCCAAAACGCCACTTGAATCCTAGGTTATCTAGTTTCCATGGCTGCTGTTTCCTGTATTCTGCAGGACAACCCTGATGCCACTGCTGAGGATGTTGGTTCCCAGTACTACCTAAGCTAAAACAAATAACTGAGTAGCAAACATAATGATGTCTTCTCCTGAGACCTCACAGTGCCAGGAACACATAATTTTTCCATTAAGATACTATGACGCCCCCCTTTCTTAACTCCTGAACATTGTCAATTGTCAAAAACTGAGTGAAAATATCTCATTAAACGTCTGGCTTCCATCCCTATCTGTACATGGTTAACTTAGGAGTTACTGGAGTCAGAAAGAAAGGAACTGTCTAACACAGATACCATGTTGTTCAGCTCATTCTAATCTAGGTCCAAATTTAGCCACAGAAAGCAGAACCTCCATTCATTCCTGAACCAATATTTTTCCTATAAATTAAATGCATGGATCTTCCATATACTTGTTGAACATTAACATTTCTGAGAAGAAAAAAAAACTGAATATAAATCAAAATAAAAATATCATGCTTTAAAGCAATAGAGGGCTTTTGAGCCAATCAGAACTTGAAGATAGAAGATCCTAGAGAAAAGGCAACTGGAGAGAGGGAAAATGACATTTCAAAAGCTTCGGATTTGGCCTGTTCTTAGGAAAGGGAGAGATGATCAAACTATTTCAGTGGGAGGATTTCAGGTAAGAAGCACAGAAGATAGCATAGCTTCGGCTATCTCACAGGGCTGGGGAAGGGAAAAAATAGAATTTGGACCTACCAACATACACAGGAAGTGAAGGACCAAGATTTCCAACAGAAGAGAAGCGCAAATAAATAAGGCAAACATCATATTTTCTTCCATTTGAGGCATTTACTGAAGTCTCATGGTGTGCTAGGAAAGGGATCAAGACATTAGGCAAAAAGCTGCTAAGAAACAACAGTGGATTTTAAAATTGCAGAGTTAAAAACTGAGATGGAGAGCTTACCAAGAATAAGAGTCTCTAGTAAATTAATGTTCTCATTTGGAAAGGGCAAATAGGAGATGATCATTGACCTTATAATAACTGTGGCTAACCTACAGCTTGTTTTTTTTTTTTTTTAAATTGGATTAAAGTGACTTGACCTCACTCATGCTGCCTGCCAGAGAACAGTATAAATTCACATGTAAGAAATATATTCTTATACAGACATCCACAATTTTTATAAATAATTTCTACTTTACAGTCATGACTGTTTCCAAACATAACAACAACAACAAATTAAACCAAGAGAAAGAAAAGACAATACAAATAGAGATGAGCTAGTTTTTGCAGTTTTCAGAAATGAGCATTAAAATATCTATGGTTAAATGTTCCATAAAAAGAACATTGTACAGATGAACTTTCCAAAGAAGAGAACTTATCTTTTAAAATAACTAAAGTAGCAAAGCTGAAAAAACATAATAGTTGAAATTAAAAATTAAACAGATGAGTTTAAAAGTAAATGACACAACAGAGGAGAACAGTGAACTAAAAAATAGGTTGGAAAAACATAGCCAGGGTAAACACAGAAAGAAAAAACAAAAGGAAAAAAAATGTAAGGCCTATATCTTAGGGGAAAAGACCTGAGGAAGTATAATTATGGTGCCATAGGAGGAAGGAAAAATAAAGTAGAAACAATATTTGAAGAGATATAGAATAATTTTCCAAAACATACAAAATACCTCAAGCTAGGTATTCATAAAGCTACAAGGAACTCAAGAAATGTAAATGAAAAAAAAAATCACTACTTAGATCCATGATAATAAACATGCTAAAGATAAAAACCTAAGTAGTGGCTATATTTTTTTCACCATGAAAATCTGTCAGCATTGCTCTATGTTTGAAAAATTTCACAATAAAATGTTGAGAAAAAAATGAAAGCATAAAAACTCTCCTAATGGATGAAAACTGGATATAAAAAACATCTGATAAGAAAAGATGCTCAGTCACCAGGGAAATACTATTTAAAATTCAAATGAGATATCACTGCAGTTCCTGAAAAATGGCTAAAATTAATTGAACCAACCAAAAAAGAAAACTGATAATACAAGTGTCAGTAAGAATGTTCAGCAATAGAAACACTCTCACACTGCTAAACGGGAGTTTAATTTGATATAACCAGTAATAATATCTACTAAAGTTAGAGTTATGCCTACTTTACATATGGTGCTGGTGGTAACATAAATAAGAGATGGGGAAGCTATGATAAGAGAGACATTTTTAAAACTAAAGAAAGACTATTTACAAATTAAAATGTATTTAAATTTAAGGACTTCAGTCTAAAGTAATAACATGCCATCTTACTTTAAAAAAATACTAAAAAATATATTTTAAAGGTATACAAATGAGTTCTATTGCATCTCTGTAGCTCAATGATGAGTTAGTAATTGGAGATAAACACTCCAGAATCAAAAACAATATTAATATTGGGCTGTATAGCTCTGCAGCTTACAACTGGCAACCAATGAACATAGTGTAAGTCAAATCAAACAGAAAAAGCAAAACACAAACATAAATATGAGAGCCAACTGACAGTATGAAACAGGTAACAGCACTTCTCTATGGTGCTGAGTGGGTGGAAGCCATATCTGTCCATTGACAGATGACTGGATAAAGAAGTTGTGGTATATTTATACAATGGAATACTACCCAGCCATAAAAAATGATAAAATATTGCCATTTGCAGCAACATGGATGGCCCTGGAGAATGTCATTCTAAGTGAAGTAAGCCAGAAAGAGAAAGAAAAATACCATATGATATCACTTGCATGTGGAATCTAAAAAAAAAAAAAAAGACAAATGAACTTATATATAAAACAGAAACAAAGTCACAGTCATAGAATACAGACTTGTGGTTGCCATGGGGGAGGGGGGTGCGAAGGGACAAATAGGGAGTTCAAGATTTGCAGATACTGACTGGTATATATAAATTAGATAAACAAGTTTATACTGTATAACACAGGGAAATATATTCAATATCTTGTAGTAGCTCAGGGTGAAAAAGAATATGAAAAGGAATATATGTATATTCACATATGATGGAAGAATTGTGCTGTACACCAGAAATAGACACAACATTGTAAACTGACTATACATCTCAATTAAAAGAAGTTAAAAAACGAAAAAACTGCATTTTCCAGAGTTTTAAGGATTTATGTATCAATTCCACTTGTGATCTACTGAAAACTCAAATATCTCAGCAAATTTCATGCAGACAAGAGCAAGATCTTTTTTGTTGTGATATGTTTAATGGGAACTCAGAACTCTGGTGGTACAGAAGTTACTATGTTACAATCTGTCCTCATATTTTGGCTAGTAATTAGATTATATCTTAAGGTGTGATGTTCGAAATATGAATGCATTGATCTCAGTAGTCCCAGGTAATTTCAGGAGTTTCTGTGATGTCAGAGGGTGTAGTCTTTATGTCATAAACCTGGAGTTGTCAAATAAGTTTCATAGATCCTTAGATATCACTTAGGAGCTCCTCAAATTTCATGGCAGGGAACAAGGAGAAGCAGGGCATTCAGTGATACGAGCCTCCAATTACACTTCAAGTGGAGAAGCTCTGTTAGCTATTTTTTTTTCTGATTTATATATCAATTCTCTATACATAACTTCATTTAAATAAGATTTCCTGCAGCCAAAAGAGGATTACAATATGAATTGGAGGTCACCAAAAGATTTTAAACAGGAAATGGCACAATTGGTTTTGAATTTTAAAATGACCCTGGTGACTATATGAAGAATGGAGGGAGATTCCATGAGTAACAGAGAGACCAGATTTACACCATTGTATTGATTCAGACAAGTCATGAGAAAAGGGAAAAAGTAACACAATTAAAAAATATTGCTAGGAAAGTATTACATATTATTGACAAGGAAGCAAAATCTCAGCTTGGCCATATTACTTAACCTTTGCCATATAAAGTAACATAATTGAATGAGTGATACATCACCTTACTCATTGTTACTACTCACACTCAAGGCAGAAGATTACAGAAAGCCAAGGGCCATTGAGGGTAGTCTTCAAATTCCACCTAGCCTATCACCCAACTAATTCTGCCTTCTAAGATCTATGCTATCTTTCCCATCACACTGTCCATTGTTTTTTATTAACAAGCCACACTACCAGCTCCTAAGAGATACAGGGTCATTGCTACTACACAACTATCATCACCACGGATAATAATTGCTAAACGGGGTTCGTGAGTCAGTCAGGGTGCTTTCCTTGGCTTCACAAGGGTCTAGATGTCAGTAGTCAAGGTTCCAGGTTATCTTCTGAGGGTGACATTCTGCAAATGATCTCTTATTGGGAATGTAGTATATGACACCTGTCATCCCCATTCTAGAGCCACGTTTCTAGGCTTTGCTTTATCTGTGGTCTCCAGTTGGGAATCTCATCTGCACTGTATAAGAATCTTTATAAAGAACAAGTGCAATTTGACAAGAGATGAAAAAATTTACAGTAGCAACACGTGAAAGGAAGCCCCCAGCTTGGTTTAGTGATCAGGGTAAGCTGCACAGAGAAGGAAATTTTCAAGCTGCAATTTGTACAATGAGTAAGTCCTGGTGTATAGACAGCGTAAATGAACTCAAATGTATTTTGAGATTGGCAACAAATCTGGTTCAGCTACAGAGCATGTGGTAGAAGTAGAAGGCTCATTGAAAGTTAGTAAGCTAACAGATGCTCATTAATTTTATATATCCCAATGGACATTATTCTGAGGAACAGGGAGACTTTGTTAAGTAAATGGTCACATTTCCCTTTTAGAAATATGGCTTTGTCATCAATATGGATAATAGATTTGAAATTAAAAGAACAGTGGAAGGAAGACTAATCAGGGGATTATTAAAATTGTAGAGTTAAGATGTTGTGACAGACATTACCAGGGCAATTTTGTGGCAATAAAGAGATACCAATCGTTAGATTTGACAATTATTTCATTATATTTTCTCTCAGAATAATCAGCGTATATTAGCTGGGATATATTATATTTCTACTGATATGGTGCACCTTTTGAGTAATGATATTTCTTCTTTTTGGCTTTTGAACACCTAAAAATAAAATTACAAAAAGCTGTTAAAAGAAAATCATTGTGGAACCAAAATAATGAAATGTACTTAGAAGAAAATCGTGATGAACTATTGTTCTTCTGACACCTTTGATTAGGTCCTGAAAACTGTGACAAGTCATTCAATTTTTATCATAAAATAGTTTGTGATTCAAAGGGTGAAAAAATACTTAATCCTCAAAGATGACAAAATTCTAGTATTTTAAATAATTCAAAGTTTCTAAAATTTACCTAAGAGAAATAATGTTTCTTCTCATTAAGAGCAAAAGAAGAAATACCTTTTCATGAATGAAAATGTTATTTTCTACTTTCATCCCAGCCATGTGATTAGCAATGTGAGGGTCTTGAACTTCAAAGTAGAAAGCAATCAGTTATACAGTTTCATTAAATAAGGACTAAATCGAACAAAAAAAGAATCAACAACACTATCAGCCTATTTCAAAGCCATGATCATTTCATGACAAGAAACGTGCCCTTAGGCAAAGAAAGATGACGCTTTACATAATAGAGCTTTTCATTTTATTGAGTTAGAAACCACCAGAGTCATGAGGCCTTCTAGTTAATTGATTCAGTCATTTGAATGTGTTACGCATCCTCGCTGAGAACGAAATTTATGTTCTTGTTCTTTAAAGGCAAATCCTAAACTGACCTCCGTATTTAGGAATATGCACGTTAAAAATCCAGATACTATTTGAGAGCCACTTCCTATACACAATTTGTGCAGTTCTCATATATGGAAACTTATCTATAAGTTTGCATGTAATTCTAGGACCCACTTATTCAGAGGAAAAAGCAATTCTGAAATATCTATTAGTGTTGAAAATACCTGAGAACTTATGCAGAGAGGGCATAGCTGAGTGGTAGGGTGTGTGTGTGATTAGCATGCACAAGGTCCTCGGTTCAATCCCCAGTACCTCCATTAAAAATAATAATAATAATAATAAAAAGCTAATCCCCCCCCCAAAAAATCTGGGAAAAATAGTGAATTAAGCAATGTATAAGCATATGTCATATCAATATTACTCATTAAATTGATTGGTGTAAAGATTTGACACTGAATTGTTTTTTATACCACTAAAACTAGTCAATTTAAATGGTTCAATTTAATGTAATACGTTATGATAACAACAAGCTGACATTATTAATACTAGTTGGTATTTCTATTTCAACTTAAATGAAGGAGAGTCAATTTCTTTTTTTGAGTCTCATGTTTATTTATTAGGAAAGAAACTCAGTATAGTTTTTGTTATGAGATAATTTGAAAGACTGGTATGAAATATACTTAAATAAATGCTTATCTACCTTTTCAGTTTTATACTTTGCCACTCTATTTACACCTACTCTGAATTCAGAGGATTCTACCTTTCTGCCTTTCTCTGATCTGTGGGCCAAAGGATGTCCACCCTTTTATTTCACTTCTGTAGTTTTCTGTCTTCAATGCCCTCCTCATAACTTTACTGAGAAATGTGCAAGAGAGGCCACCTAGAATTTTATTTCATATGTGAAGCCTTCCTAGAATTGTTTGATCAGAATTGATTGTCCCATGTTTGTGCTTTCCCACTAAGACTTGGTTGAACTGTGACAGGATTATCTTATCTGTACCAGTGGAATGCAAGTCCCTGGAGGTAAGAGAGCATGCCAATTCATTTACATATAATTTGCACAGTCAGTATAATGATTGTATGCACATACAGAGTGTTCATTGAATTGGATATTGCTACTAAAGTACAATGTATTCCAAATACTCCAAGTACTGTACCAAATATCCCAAAGGCATTTTCTTACTCACGGAATGTTCAGTTATCCACAGATACTTTTTCCTTTTTTTGCTGCACATTTCCTACTATAGTCAGCCACCTATATCTGCAGTTCCACATCTGTGGCTTCAACCAAAAGGAGGTTGAAAATACGGGGTGCGGGATAATTCCAGAAAGTTTCAAAAAGCAAAACTTGAATTTGTTGTGCACTGGCAGCTATGTATAGCATTTAAATTCTATTTACAACTACTTACATAGCATTTTCATTGTATTAAGTATTCTAAGTCATCTAGAGATGACTTAGAGTGTACAGGAGGATGTGTGTAGTTTATATGCAAATACTATGCCATTTTATATAAGGAGCTTGAGCATCTGCAGATTTTGGTATTCTCAGGGGTCCTGGAACCAATCTAGCAGCTACATATCTTGCCAATTTGTGTCAGAAAATGTTAAAATGCTGCCTTCTCAGTGGTAAACTAAACTGTAAGGATGCTGACTAGTTACTGTGGCAACAGAAATGAGGGAAACTAAAAGGGACTGATTAATTCCATTGGAGGGACAAGACAACTGGATCTCCCAACAGAGGTGAACTGATGTTGTCCCCAAGACCAACTGCTTCCCCACTTCTAGTTTCGAAACTTAAGGTTCTTTGTGATCAGAGGACTATTCTGACTCTGACCAAAAGGGTGAGTACAACACTCTCCCCTAGCTGAATCAGTCTGTGCTGACTGAGTAGGTTGTGTGGCTCCTTCCTAGACGATTCCCCTCATACCAGAAGATGAGACAGTAGCATTTTAATCATTCAAAGCATACCCTGAAAATAAAGATCTTCTCATCAACTGCGGCAAGCTACTTTCAGTTGCTCTTGAATGTATAAGACAATTAAAGTCTCCAAGGTGACACGATTTGAAACTTACACTTCACAGGAATTTGAATTCTGTTACTTTCAAAATCAATAAAAATTCAGATTTGTACGCTAGGTTGTAATTCTCTCTGCCAGAATGTCTAGTGTTGTGAAGAAAGGCAAGACAACACTGTATCCCTGAAAAAAGGATGAACGTAACTTAATGGGGAGAGGATATAAAACAGACTGAGCAATTGTATTATCTTTCCCTGAAAATCTGTTCTCCTTCTTGTCTTTACAAGATTAAAAAAAAGTCTCTTCTTGCTGATTTCCATCTATTATTTGGTAATTAACTCTTACATATGCTTTTCATACATTTGTTGTAGGTTTACTGAAGTTAATTTGAAAGGTTTAATTACTTTCTGGCAATTTATTGATTTGTAGTTTCATGACATATATTTGTGTGTACTTAAGGAATAACTAAATAAGAATTTTTCAAAGTGATACATAGTTTTTATATATTAGTATATTTATATAGAGATAAATACATATAAATAGATCATTTATACTGACAAGGGTGATATGTTATCTACAATAAGTAAAAACAAGTTGTGGAATAAGTATAAAATAATCCCATTCTTGAAAATTACTTTATTATATTATATTAGTTCACCTCTATATACATTTATCTACAAGGAAACAAAGGAGTGTTTAATAGTTACCTGGAGTGGAACTGAGAGAATTCAAGTGGAGGATCTTTCTCTATGTATCAAACAAATTAATTTAATTAAAGAAGATTTGGAATTATTTCAAAATAAGCCTATTTTATTTTTTATTAAAATGTAATTTTTGAAAAAAACAGAATTATAAAAAAGTGCCGTGTATATATTCTTTCTCTAGTCTATGTGTATGTTATTATTTTCTGTCCTTATTTTCATTATTTCCTTCATTCTTAACGTGTTTAGTTTGCTGTTTCTTTTCTCACCTTTTAGATATTTTCTTAGGTCATTTATTTTCAGTATGCTTCTCTTCGTAACAACAGCTGACTCCAAGGACAATGCTATCCTAACTATTAACTATTAGTTTTGCTTGGTTTAAATTTTATACAAATGGAATCATGCATCATATCCTCTTTGTATCAGGCTATTTTTGTTCAATATTATACTTGTGGGATTCCTCCATTTGTTCGGGTATAGTTGAAATTTTATTTATTCTTGTTCATGTGTAGTATATTATTTTATAAATATGCCACAATTTTTCATTCATTGTGTTGTAGAGAGGCATTGAGGTATTTCCAGTTTGGGCTGCTACCAACAATTCTTCTGAGAACATCTGTGTGAGTGTGTGTTTGTGTGTGTGTGTTTTAATGATCATATGTAGGCATATCTTTTGTGTATATACCCAGAGGAGGATCATATATTCAGCTTTAGTAGATACTAGGAAATGGTTTTCCAAAGGGTTATTATCAATTTATACTTCCACAGTCAGCTTAGGGGGGCTCCCGTTATGTTCTAGGGTGACTATTAACTTCTGAACTTTAATTTCAATTTCATTTGTAAGTCTATTTTTATTGTCTATTTTTATCATTATTAGGTATATTTTATTCTCTTTCTTTATCTATTAATTTTTAGGAAGATTCAGTCTATATCAAGTTTATCCTTATTTTCCCTGCATGGATCTTTCAGGCCTAGGGACTTTTTTTTCTCTCAGTTCTGTAATAAGATGTCTAAGTCATTCTTGAGTTCCCATGTTAGACCTTGAGCTTTCCAGCTCATGCAATTTCAAATTTTATAAGTATCTCTAGGGAAGACCGCATTTAAGACTGAGGCAAGACCTCTTCCCACACGTATCTATTTTCCCCCCTAAGCATGAGGAGGCTGCAAAATACTGAGCTTTCTTATTTTTAAACTTTTGGCATAGTTTCCCAGTCATGTGTGCAACCCCAGAGCTCAGAAGTAGCTTTGAATTTGAGGCCACTGAAAGATTAACATGTCCTTCTAGCCCTAAGCTTTTGCAAAGTGCATTGCTGGATTATCTTTCTGCTTGAGGGAGGTGTCTGCTCGGAACAAGCTCATCCTAGGCCCACATGCAGAACCAGCAAATGTCTCAACAAACACAGCTAGCCATCCTCAACTTACCTCAAAACAGTTCTCTCCTATGAATTGTAGCTCATCTAGGCCTTATTGCTGCCAATGCCCCCTAATGCCTTTAAAAATAAGGTTTTATAATTTATCTGGCTTTACTAGTTGTTGTAACAGGAGCACTATCCTGCCACAAACTATCGTATCCTATCTGGAAATGTTCCTGTTGCGTTTTTTGACTGATCTGTAGATAAAAATTACATAGCTCATTGGTATCTCTGTAGTTATTTTCTAGATAGGGGATTTGATTTTCTTCTGACAGGCAGCTAGGTGAGGATTAGATTACTTTAATACTCTCAGAAATTAAGTGCTTCAAATTTATTTTCAGTGACAGCTGGCTTATCTCCAGGTTAATATTACTTCTTGCACACCATATTTTGGATTCTAGCAGAGAATCCTGGGTGTTTACCTGAGGCTCTGTAACGTGACAGGAACTCAAGTTTAATTTTTATTCTACCTGTCTCATGATTGATGTAAGTACACTTTGGACTCTCAGATGTCCTGCTTAGATTCTCATCTCAGGAACCATTTTTCTCCCTTAAGTTGGAAAATACTTCAATAGGAAAAGTGCTTCCTAATGTCTGACTCATTTTGCACAGCTTCCTTTTTCTCTGGGAATTATAACCCAATATGTCTTTGCTGTTCTTCTAGGCTCTCAAATGTATATTATCTTAATTTTTTCGAACTTGGCTAATTGTTATCAGTGAATGAATTGGTCCAACACAAATTATTCTGCTTCCTTCAAATCCATTATCATGTACATTAATTCCATTTCTATTTTCAGTCACACAAGACATTATAAATAAAGTTAACACCATTTTAATCTTTTTTTCTTATTCCTTCTTTTAATCTATGTGTATTAATTTTTCCTTAAAATAAACCTATAAAATTCCCTTCAGCATAATCATGCTATTAACTAATTCTCTGCATGTGAAAGAGGAGGCACATATAATTCTCTGCAATTATTCAGAACAACTCATGGAAAAAATGACTGCTGCTAAATTTAACCTAAAAGAAAATTATATTTTTAAACAACAGAGCAAAATACTAATCTTTTTTGTTCACAGATGATGTCTAACATTTATAATTATTAATTTCTAAAAGTATTACATTTTAGGGTAATGGAAATAAACATAATTCATTTGATTAAAGAGATGTCTATGGATGTCTGAAACATGATTATTTGATTTCTTTGCCTCAGATAGGAAAAAAAGATACTTGAAGGACCTTAAACTAAAAATAAGTAGATTTAGTTGAAAAAATTCTGAATTCTAAACATGGTGTATTTTATAATATATATATTATCTTTGAAATTCATTTGGAAGCCTAGCTTCATTATTTATGAGAGAGAAATCATTTCAAAGTTTGTTCCACAAGGAGGAGTTCTGATCCTTCTCATTAACCATCTTTTCCCCTTCTTCAGTCTCCATTGCCACACATTTTAACACATCTCTTGTGTTACTGATGTATGTTAGTCCTCAAACTGAAATGTCATAAGCCACTTAAAATTATCCACAGTTTCATATTACAGTTAATGGTCATCTCTGGACAGCAGAAATGTTAAGAAATAGAAAGAAATGGAATCTGTATTCACTATATGCATTTTAAAAATAATCTAATCAATAAAACAAATGTAAAAATGTATATAGAATATAAAAATAAATTAAGCTGTCAAAAGTCCTCTTTAACTTAGTAATTTCATAAAACTTTCAAGGTTGCTACAAGTAGAATTAATTGACACTCTTATTCTTTAACAAGACAAGTGCATCACATCTAGATCCTTAAAAGCACGCACATAACTCATTTCCCTCTGAATCAGGCATGTTTTTCCTTATATTAACAGTAGCTAAATTTGTCTGACTTTTGAAGTTACTTGTTACTGAAATTATAATAAAAGCTTAGAAACCACAAAATCCAGGAGAAAGAAAATATTCTAAATGACTTTGGATCAATCTAATTTCTATGGGCATCTAATTATAATTAATTAGTGGGCTGATGGTTCTGCAGGGCTTGTATGCATTTTATTTCAATGACCATGTAATTCTGATCATTTTTTTGTATCAGTAAAGAATGCATGATTTTTGATGATACTGGATTTGTCAACAACAAGAGAATAGATGATTTAAAAATATAACACATATAACAAAGGTTGAAAAGAGTTACAAGAGTATCTCTGGTAAATACTTAACTTAGCCCTGGAAGGTTCAGCATGCTGTTTTTACTCCTCAGAAATGCTGCAGAGAACTGAGCAGGATGAAGGCCACCCTTGTTACTGGACCCCACTCTAGAGTGGAGCAGGCCCTAATGGAACGTACCCACTGGATCATTGAAAGGGACTCTTGATAGTATGGCGGAGAAAGGGCTAAACAGCAAACAGATCCTAAACTAGGAACACAAAGAGTAGACTCACAGACGAATGTTAGCATGTACTACACTGAAGACAGCGATCTAGGAACAGGCACAGGAGTAAAATCCCAGGGGCAGGTATAAGGAACACGGTATTGGCAGGACTGGGAAACACCACTCATTTCAGAAAACTAGGTACAATACCAGCTTTGGTAAGATGTGACCCTGGCACAGGGTGATAGAAGGAAACCTGGGTCACAGAGCTGGGGTGAGAAGATCAAGACTGGAATAGCCACAAGCCTGACTTACAGTTTAGTGCAGAAAAACAAAACAAAAACAACATCTGTGAATAAAAAAGATTAGTGTTTTGTTCCATTGTTTAAAAATACAATTCCCTTTAGGTTAAATTTAGCAGCAGTCATTTTTTACATACATTGTTCTGAATAATTACAACAACTTTGACAAGTCTCTAATGATTGATGAAGTCTGACTTTGACCCTTAGTACATACCAAACTATAGTAAAGGGATGATACAGTGGAATAATTCATACATGATTTATAAAATAATATACAATTTAATACTTGGAGATTCAGATATTATGGAATTCTGTATACTCAGAAAGTATGCAAGATGGATACATCCAAATTCCTCCATTTGGAGGTAAGAAAACTGAAACTCATCAATGTGAACTCACTACAACATCACACAGTTAGTGGAAGATTGCGACTAGAACACAAGCCATTTGTCTCCTTGTCTATTGACCTATGAGACCCCTTCTTATTATGAAATGCCCCAGCTTCCTGAGGCTGGTCTCATCAGTGGAATCTGATTCTCATACTTCTCCCTACTCATCACTTACTCACAGCCAGGTAGTCCAAAGTACACACCGAAATCAAACATAAGTTGTCAGACTCTACTAGGTTCTTAGAGATTGGCACCTATTCTGGGGCAATGAAAAAGGGTAGAGAAAGACACTGCAGAGTGCTGTGAGTAAAAAGAGGTTTGCCTTTAATGCCACAATCCTAGTTTGTCTGACTCCAAAACCCCTGTTATTTCCTTGAAACAGGTTGATTTGCAGGTTAATGAGCATCTTTCCTATGGTGGGTGCTAAATTTTGGATACCTTTAATTTGTTCATTCATTCAACAAATAATTATGGAAGATCCAGCAAAGAAGAAGAAAGCTTAAGTTCCTGCTCTTATTAGGTTTAAAGTCTAGTGGGGGAGATAGATGAACAAGTAAACAAATAAATATATAATGCAATTTCAATTGTGTCAAGCATGAAAGTTAACAGAAGTGTAGTCATAATTACTAGAAGTTTTCTATTTTATATGTAAATTCAGACATGATATATATAGGAATATATGTATTAGTGACATTTGAGGGGGGATCTGAATTAAGTTAGATAACCATGTAAATGAAGGAGGCAGAGGGAGCATAAAGTATAAAATTCTGAAGAAGATACTGTTCTTCCAGGAAGAACAGGAAATGATTATGTTTGGATCAGTGACCAAGACAAAGGTAAAAATTGAGGTCAGGGAGCTAGATCATGAAAGGATTCAAACAATAATTTCCCAAGCCAATTAAAAAAATGAGTTGACACAGGAGTCATACAGATGGGGGGCAAAACTGTTGGCTTTTGTTCTAAAATCTAAGTTGGTGGAAATGGGTAAGCCTTATAGCAAAACGAGCTTGATAACTCACTGTAATGCTGAATCATCACTAATCAGTCCATAATTCCTCTGGTGCATACCTCTTTGATCACATGGCTGAGAGATGACCAGAATGCATGTCATCTGCAGTCAGGCAGAGGGAAGGAGGAAGAATTTATTCTAGAAAATCCACCAACCAGGGAAGTCACTGCTTCCAGCATAGGACAAAGTAAGGGGTGGAGAAAGAAGCACATAGTCTGACTGTCATTAAATTCAACCATGTAGCATCATGATGGTTAGGGGATAAGTGTTTCAACATCAGAGTTTTGCAGTCCACAATAATAAATTCAAATAAAACAAAACTCAGAGCACTCACACTCTGCCTGGTCGACAACATCCACCTCTCCCGATGGTCAAGATAAGCATTTATGAAAATTTTTCTTAGCACAATCTGCCATGAACAACATAATTTGGAAGAAGAGTTGGTCTTTAGTTTTTATTCTTGTGCTGTGTATTCAAGATAAAAAATAATATCATATAATTAGAACTAAAATAGGTTTTAGAGACAGAAAGTCTGGGCCTGCTGGTCATTACCCTCAGGATCTTGAACAACATACTATGAACAACATACCACAGACCCTCTATTTTTTCATCTGAAAAATTATAATGCTCCTAACTACCTCATATGATGCTGAAATGGAAGGCAACATATTGTAAAGGGGTTTGGAAGATTTCTTTGTCCTCTGTATATGTGAAAAAAAAAAAAAAGAAAAATCTGCTCGTTTTTAGACTAACTTCCAGATATAATTTATATAAATACGCATAAAGATAGGGAAAAGACAAATTTAATTCTGTCTTAGAGTTTCCAAAAGCGTTTTTCAATCCTAGATAATGTCTTCAGATGTGAAGATTAGAAGTCTTACAACACACCAACAAAGAATGCTCCAATTTCCATGATTTGGCTTAGTACATAAAAGAGAAAAACAAGACCATGTTCAGATTAACCCTTTTTGGAAGAAAAAAACTCAGAGCAGAAACATATCTCAACACAACTGACTATCCAGAGTGGAGTGAGACTGTCAAGGGGGTGAGGTGGAATGAGGGAGGTTGAACAGGTGAATGGCTTTTCATCTAGTGTTGCAGGTACAATCTGAACTTGACAAGAGTGATTAACACCAATGGTCATTTCAGGGAAATTCAGGCTAATTGAGATATGCAGCACTAATGAAATGGAAGATAATTTTCTATATAGTTTTTTTCAGGGCAGTTTTTAAAATGAGTCACTTACCATTAATGAGCCACTTTCTAAGCAGTAAAAGTTTGAGTTTAAAGCAGACATAGTCACATTGGAACTCACTGCCGTGCATAACTTCAGCCTCATTTACACCATGCCCTGACTAGGTACAGAGGAATGTGGCTTCTTTCTATATTTTTCATATAAATAAAGCATCTGATGGAAACTTTTTAGGACCTCTATCAAAACAGATAAATAAATGGTTATATAGATATCTATTAGATACATTGCAAACACTTCTAAAGGAAAAAAATCAATATTAATGTTTCCTTTCAATTGTTTTTATTATCTCTGTCATCTATCTATTCACTCTCTATCCTTTGATCTAAAATCTATCTTTATATATATATATTGACATACACATCTACAAGATAATCTCTGTTATTTAATGATCTGGGGCTAATACTCTTAAAGACAAAACTGCTTAATAATAACCCCGCACAATTCTTCCATTCAGTTGTTTTTATTTTGAAGCTACTTTGTCAGACATTAATATTTTTATAGCTGCTTTCTTTTTGTCTAAATTTAAATTTGCCTTGCACATTCTCTCCAGCCTTAACATCATTTTCAGTAAAATATTTTTTAACAATTTATCAGTCTTATACATTGTAAATCCCATCTCACTGGTGTCGGGTTGTGACAAAATAGCTGTTACATCTTTCGTCTTCTACTCCTTTGCTTATCCTGAGCTCTACATCAGTCAGCCCTAATTTATCCATGAGTATTTCTGTCTTCCAGAAATCACCGAAACCCTTCTCAGTATGTTCACCAATTTGTTCCCCTTTGTAGTTAGCTTTATGGTCATTTCAAATATTATGAGTGAAGATTCCATTATTCTGAAAGAGACAACTCAACCTTTTAATTTTAGTGCTTTATTTTTGGCTCTCAGAAAATGGATAGTTTTGATTTAATACTTAAAGGTAGATTTATCCCATTTTACTTCATGTCATAACAAATTGGTTGATGTTTTTACTTTATTTTATATTATGGCTCTTACTACTTGCTTTGCTATTTGTATTTAGATATATGTGCATGCTATTTTATACATATATATATATCATTTAGTTGTTTGGACTTTAGTAGGTTGAATAGTGCGCCCACCCCTAAAAAAATAATGTCTGCCTGAAGCTTCAGAATGTGAAGTCATTTGGAAATAGGGTTTTTGTGGATGTGATTAAGGTAAGAATCTATAAGAGATCTATATGCCTATATGTGTAAACACTCTTCTATCAATAAAAAATACTCATTCCATGTCATGATTTTTCAACTCTGTTTAGAAGTCTTAAGACAGAGATAGGGTACTAAGATGGATTTTACACATTTAAAAAATAAAATACCAAAAGTCATTTTGATGCGCTGCTGGAAGAAGGACTTTGTTCTCCCTGATTTGATAATTGCTGGTCTGCAAAGAGCTTCAGTTCTGTGGTAATCAAACCAGTCCTGGAATGTAGTGTTACAAGTTACGAATTCAAATTTTAAAGAAACAAACAAACAAACAAAAAAACCCCAAGGATTTCATAAAAGAGGAATCAACAAGTAGAACTCAAAATCATTTTTCATGATGTAAGAAATAGGATATATGTACATATGTAAATGCAAACTTTGGAAAATGAATTAGCCTCCTTCTGTTTGGCCTTCAAACGTAAAGGAGATGATTAGGAAGTAAATTACTCAGAGAAAAATAATAACTGACATAAAGTTAATAAAAAGAATTTTCCAAAAATGGAAAGTACTAGGAGTTGCAGTGGGAAAGCTGTTACTGGATTAATAGTTTTCTAACAGTAAGTGTCTGGAATTTCATTCTGTAGCTTAAAACAAGGCAAGTGTATAACTGGGTAATAGGCTGTAGATATGCTTGATCGTAACCTCAAGAAATAAAGAAAAATAATAGAAGCAATGAATAAAATGTATACAGTGCTTGGATTATAGAAAACCTTGAATGAAAGATTAAGCATTGCTGATTTTCTCTAAACAATAGGCTGGGGTGTGATACTAGGAGTACTTCTTGAAAGTTTTGCATAATTTCATAACCGAATGACATTTTAATAATATGAACATGATGATGAAATTAAAGATAGTTTGAAATTCCAACTTTGTTGCATTTAAAAGTTTGTGAGTTTTTTTACATACTTGGTTTTAACAGAAAGATACATTTGTTCTCTAAAAATCTGTTATAGACCGTTCTCACAGGAACTGAAAGAAATGGAGGAAGAGTCAAGAAATATATCAGGGTGAAGAAATAGAGACGTGGAAGGAGAACAATAAACAGGCAAACTAAAATATACAGAAATGCAATCAAATGCACTAAGAAAAAGGCCCACAGGAACTCAGTGGAACTCAATAGAATCTTATTTTCGTGACTCACATATTCTATTGCCAGTTCTTTGAAGCACCAAGGGGTGGGAATTTCTATTTCTCAGGGAAGTTATAAATTTCCCTAAAGTCTACAGAAAGTCATACGGGCCCAGAGGAATAACAAAGAAGCACTACACATGGCTGAATATGATGGCTTAGTGACTTTACTACTAGATGTTACTTTTAATTCATAACTTAATGAGAAAATTTGCTCCTATGGCATAGCATAATTACTAGGAGAAATACAGGGGCTTAGACATAATTTTCTATGCATTTTGAAGCTGACTTTAGCTGGGCTGTATGACTATTTTTGCGTGGAGGTTAGAGATTTGTTGAACATTCTGGCGGTACGAGGCCTCATTTGGCTTTCTCTATAAAGTGCTGTTCCATTTCAACCTCAGCTGGTGAAGACTAGGGTTGTGACATTTTATTTTTTAAATATTACCTGACGGTTTTCCTTTTTTCTTTCTGAAGTCAACCAAGAAGCTTTACACAGAAAGGGAAAACATAATGATCTCTCCTTGGGTAACTTTGTGGTATTTTAACAAAGGTTAGTTGAGGAGCAGTTGAGACATGGCAGAAACTGATTTATACCTTTTCTATACAAGTGTAAAGACTACTTCAATAAAGCAAGTCACACAAAAGTTTGATTTACCAGCACATATAAAGTTATGTTTTTACTATCCTATAGTCTATTAAGTGTGCATTATGTCTAAACACACACTGTATGTACCTTAATGAAAAAATACTTTACTACTAAAAATGATTATCATCATCAGAGCCGTCAGTGAGTCATAGTAGTAACATCAAAGGCACCTGATCATAGGTCACCAAATAAATATAATAATATGTTTGAAATATTGTAAGAACTACCAAAATATGACACAGAGACATGAAGTGAGCAAATGCACTGGAAAAATGGCACCAACAGACTTGCTCAACTCAGGGTTGCCACAAACTTTCAATTTGTAAAAACTGCAATAAAATGAGGTATGCCTGTTTTTCAAATCTGCATACATTGCCATTTCCTTATTTAAAGCTCATTCCAACTTCCTGTGAGTTGTTTCCCAGGGCTCTTTTCTTCACCTTCCAGACTCTGGGTTTTGCCCTACATAGGACCCTTCATTTTCCTAAAGAAGTGGTTTGGATTTGCAATGGAGTAAACTTCTCTGCCCGCTTCCACTCATAAAAGATTATCCTTCATTGAAAAACATGATCCGTCCTTCTGAAGGCTAATCTATGTGATCAAGTGAACTATAGGACTGCCTATAGGTTAGTGTTAAATGATGGAAACACCAGCCTAAGAACTTAGAGATTAGTAAATAATAGTGTCAAATCTACGGTGATGTGCATCAATGCTTGCTTATCTTGAAATCCTGCATGTCGTAACAAAAAGCCATACAATAAACATTTACTGGGAGACATGATGCATGTAAATTGTTTAACACAGTAACAGGGACATAGAAATCCATTTAATAAATGTTGTTTAGGATTACAATTATTAGTAGTAACAGTGGTAGACACAGTTGGAACAGTAATACTAAAAATGCAGGTAGTAATTCAAAGTTATTGGATAGATTAATAGTCAATACAAATAAGGTCAGCAAAATTTGGGTCATCTTATAATAAACATCACATTATTATATTTTATGAAATCTTATCTTTTAGTAAGTGTCTTAACATTTTAAAAAATGCCCTCTTTAATATAAGCCAAAAATAACTGCGGACCTTTTTCCATTTTGACTTGTATTTAAACTTCTTTTTGCAAATCTTTTGTTTTATGCAAAAAAAAAGAAATTGTATAACAATTTTTTGTATGGCATTCTGGGGGGATAATTATGACCAATGATGGTATGTTCAAAATTTTGTAGTCACACAATAAAACTAGTTTTCACAGTACAAATAATACAAATTTACACTGACATTTTATTTATTCAGCAACACAATATGGTGTAGTTTTATGTTACCTCTTTTTACTGTCAAAATGTATGATTTAATACAAACTATATTTAAATCTCATTAATAATCCTTGTTGTCTGAATACAACATACATTTTTTATACCTCCACACAGAAAACATTTTTAGTATTAAACAGAAAGTCTACAGGAATTTTCTGAATGAACTCAAAATACTGAATTTTAAAGATGTATATATTTCACAAGGAAAATTATAGCTGAAAATGGAATATTTTTGTAGCTCTCCAACAAAAAAGCTAAATTGTTTAAACCTACATCTCAAAGAAGCAATCCGCTGATCATCATTTCTCAAAAGCAAGATATAATTTATATAGAATACTTCTTAAAAAGCAGTTAAAGGCTAATGTCAGATAATTAAATCAAATCATGTATTTTTTAAAATTATTTTAATAGCTAAAGTAATTTGCAGGAATTAATTACTAAATTTCAAAAACTTGTAAGAAAGAGACAGAAAAATCAGGGAAAAATCACTGAAGAAATAATTTCACATTGTATACAGTTCCTTTATCGCCAAGCCCTTTTAGTAACTATAATGCCAAATGTGATTCTCCCTTAAATGTTCTGAGAAAATATTTTTAAAACATCACTAAAGCAGAGCATTTTCAACTAGATTTCCCAATATAATGTAATAATAGTAATTAAAACAAATCTTGTAAAAATGATTGGATGCAATTTCTTCAGACAAACATTTTTGTTTGTGTGTTTATTTGACAAATATGTAAAATTTAGATGTCTGCCAAGGAGAGAAATGCAGTAACTATTTCCTCATCTCCCCTACAGCCATAACTCTTAAGGTACTTGAGACGTCCAGAGATGAAAGAAACAATCCTTAGGGAAAGCTTTATGATAACTATCTTTAGTCTCAAAACTCCTTTTGTACCTACCTTTGGCAAACATGTGCTAATTTACCTGATGCATTTTTGTTGTACTTCTACTCTGGGCCAAATACTATGCTCAATCCTTTGAAGAAAATAAAAAATAGAATAAAGCTCATCCTCTCCAGAAGTCCATAATTTTACAGCTCAGGACATGTTTATCAAATTGTTTATGGGCACTAGACTGAAAAGTGTAATAACATGGCTTCTATCCAGGGCCTAGGCCAATTACAGAGACAGTAGCTGGAAAGGTATATAAAAATTGTCATTTTACTTAATTGCAATGATAAATTTCTATGGTTTTTAAAAAAAATAATGTTTAATTGAAGCATCAATTTCCTTTGGATTCTGATTGAAAGCATAGTGAAGTTATTTTTCCTAAACACCTTGGTATTCAGTCTATGGAGAAAGCAGAAAGATAAAGCCTGGTGTCTTTTCTCTTGGGAGATATTTGCCTGCACACTTTAGGTTTATAAATACTCCTTTTTTACCCATCTCTTTCCCTTTCCATTACAGATTATCTTCAGGGAATGCTAATTAAAAGAACAAAGGTTCATTACACTTTCCTCCAATCGGCCTTGTTATTAGTTACTCTGATGAGAGCATTAAGAAGAGAAGAGGTCTTTGGCTCATGACACAGGGATGTTTACATACTGCACTATGGAGTTTTGTTATCCCACACATATTCTGAGATATTCACTTAAAATTGTGGAATTCACTTAAAATTGCTTTTCAGAAATCCTCTATTATGGTGAGGTTGGGGTTTCCCAGTTCACCTAATTGTGGGGACAACTGTCACAATTCAAAGGCACTTTCAAAAATAAAGATTTTTACTACTGCTGAGACTTTCAACATATTTGTTAGATGGAAGAGATCTGCCTGTATGCAAATAAAACTTTCTGATTTTAGAGTTCAGAGTGTTTTGGGGAACACAAATATTCAATATCATTCCTTTGAAACTGTAACTTTTGTTTAAAGAAATTTAAGCATCCTCTTAGTAACATTTTATGTACAGTAGATATATGTAGTAGTGAATTTTCAAATTACTCACTTAATTGTAAAAATATATATTTTTTTTGCTTATGCCCTCCATCCATATGACAGCTGACATAGCAGGTAAATTATGGTTTCAAACTATTTTTGCCTGTATACTAACGCTCATTCCAGTGCATCTCAGAAAAGTCCTGTTTTTGTTATTCCTTTTAAGCCTTCAAATGCATAAAATCTCTGCAAAGAATATTCTCTCAGTGAATACTTCTGTTTACCATTAAGAGGGTGAAATGCATCCATAACAGCTGACATTGGGACTTATTTACTGCAAACAGCCAAGGGGTGTGAAGAACCACGACCTGTGGGAAGAATAGGAGGTGGTGTTGATAAAACTACTAGGTGCCCCTTGTAGAGCTCAAGAAGGTCAAGTGTTGAGCTGGGAGCTCACTTCGTGCTGATTCCTTTTTATGAACTAAATTAGTACTTCATTTTGTACACAAGGTCTTCATTTTTATGCAAATGAATTCGTATCACCTGCTTTGTTTATTCCTAGACACATAAGAAGAGGTTTCATTTTCTCATTCAGTATATTGGAGGATAACACAGAGCTGATCGAAAAACAAGGCTGGCGAATAATAACCTCAAGTGTGTATTTAAATACTTCAGGTCACATACATACACAGACACATCCACATATACACACAGCTCAATCTCATTCAAAACATAGGATATGTAAGGGTTACATGTTTTTCCCAGGTCTCATTAGAAGCAATCCTTAGGGAGAGATTTGTGATTCCCAGGTCTATGGCTGGAATGGTTGCAAGGATTATATAATCAATATGCTGGAGCCTCCACACAGCAACAGCAATGAAAAAAGATAGTTGTGGCTTGGAGGTCCCAAGAAACATCCTGCTGTGCCCAAAGAACAAGAAGAAGAAATGGTGACTGTGATGATTTTGGACAACCTGGAACACCCTGGCATCGTAAACATACAAGGATGCTGGCTCCTGGGAAGAGTATTAAAATGGCCTCCATTTGGCAACAGAGTGAGGAGAGGAGAGAGGAGAGAGAGAAAATCACTGCCAAGGTGAGCATTGCCAGGGGCAGTGATTTCAAAAGAACCAGAAGGTAAGCGTAATGGAATGAATGAGAACAAAAACACATAACATGTCAAGGAAGAGGATTTAAGCAGGGAAAATGGCATGATTAGCAAAAACAGCAAGGAGACCATTGGAAAAGACAATGATGCTTTTCTCAAGACTGCTTATTTGAAGTCAAGAATTTAAATTACCTGGAGCAACTGCAAAGAGAGTAGTGGGCTCTATATGAAATTGTTGTGGTCTCTGACTGGCCAGAAACTACATGGGGCCAGTTGAAATGAGGAAGCTGTGTTGATTCCTCAGGTAAACTAATTTTTGATCATTCATTTATTTTATATATATATATATATATTTGAAAATCTACAAATGTATCATTGAGATTTCAAAGTTTGCATGTCAGCTAGCAATACCATGATTAATGCAACTTTGCTCTCTAGAGCCCTACCTCCTCATCTCCAGTGTTGAATATCAAACTATATTTTCCTAACTACAGTTGTACTAAGAGTTCAACCATTAAACCACAGGTTGAGATGAAACTCAAGGGTTCCACTGTAATCATCTGAAACCTTCCTTCTCATTGGAAGAAAATAATCCAGTGATTAAATCACAATACAAGTCATCACCCCAATATTATTAATTCCTAAGTATTAAATATATGGTTTTCAATGACACAAATGATCCTGGAGTAGGAAATATGCTTAATTTACAAATAGATTACAAATACAGATTTTCATTCAGAGGGCTGAAACAATTAGAATATAAGTTTTTAAAAATACAGTGAAATGAGAATGCAGTTTCACATACATAATTCCAACTAGCCTAAGCTTTTCTGCACCAAATGCAGCTCCTTGTAAAAAATTTAGTGCGATATGACAGGGCTACTATATGGTAAAGCTAGATTTATGAAGCTTTTCCTAATATGTGGACACAAAGCAAAAAAAAGTGCCTAGTTACTTGGCTCATTAAAATTCTCATGAACTGTATTAACTGATATGTAAAGGAAAGAGATCAACTACATTTGCCTCAAATGAGGGTAAAACTAAATTAAAATAAAAAGCTATCCGAGTAATCCTTTTCAAAGAGATTAAATGAGTGAACTTCCAGTTAGTGAAAGAAAAATATTCTTGGGTTCCACAGGGGGAAAAGATTAATGTAGGGAATTGGCTATCTAGGTGATGAGAATTTTATTCTTTATGATACAGAACACAGTTGGCTAAGAATAAATATGGTTGGAAAAAACAATCAACAGTTGACCAGCACAACCAGTGGCTCTTAATTAAGAGTTCTGTGTACTGCATTACAGTGCACTAGATAAAGAAGGGACTAGAAGAAACTCTGAGACTCTTTCTAATGCTGAGTTTCTATGATTCAATGAAATAAACCATAAAAAATAAAGTATTATCATTTTCCTTGGATGTATATGGTACCCTGCTTAACATAAGATGTACATCCTGAATGTGTAAATGCCCTTTACTCTATAATTGACATAACCTGAGAAAGGAAGTATGATATCAGAAATTAAAAAGATTTTTTTACTTGACTTTTTCAGATAGTTATATTCTGCAATTTTCTGTTCTTACTCAAATCTGATGATATATCTTACAAGGATACTCAGATTGATATTATGCCAACTGCCAGAATTTAAAATTTAAAACTTGACGATTTTGTCACTTTTAAGTGGAGCTATTTGTTCAGCAATCGAATGACAAAGGATGATGCTTTGTCAAAGAGATGAATGCATCAGGATACTAGGGGTTTCACTACCAGACACTAAATTTATAGCAGGTGCTAAAGGACCTGGAATCCAATAGGCTTCTCTTAAGTATCATCCTCCCAAGATAAATAAGAGATTTCAATAAATCTCTACAAGTCTAGACTGTTTTCTCAGGCTCCACTTTCTTTAGAAGAATTTTTTTTTTTTTATAAAAACCTATGCAAGTATAGAATTTCTGAGAGTGTTCTCTACCGAACTCACTAGGGGATGTTTACACCTTAGAGAAAGAAGAAAATCATCTTTCAAGTGCAGCCCATCTCCGATTTTTTTCTCTTTAATACAGCATTATCACCACTCCAAATATCTGTCATCATATTTCCTAGTGTATATAAGTTATTGATGAAAAATATAGTCACTGACCTAGTAGAAACATAATTGCCTCAGTATGCAAACAATATGGTAGTAATAAAAAGTGCAAGTGTACCCTTTACTGTCCAAGATCACATGGAAATTTAGGGTTTGCCCCCAAAAGAAGGACTTTTCTTTATATACCATAATCTTCCACGTTTTATTTGTTTTTTTCTCTAACTGCCTTAATAATAGTATTGAGGAAATTACATTTTCTCTTGCCAGATAAATTCTGCCATATCAGTACAACATGTATATAAATACATTATCTATTTAATAAGATTCAAAGGATATACCTTTGTATCTTACTGTAGCACCCCTCCTATTTGAGTTTTCTTCCTTAAAATTAATTACTCTAAAACTGTGATTACTCTTCTCCCCATATGTAGCTTCTAAAAACTTTCCTATTTTCTTTGTTTATGATATAGTCAGTTCTATAAATTATTTCATAGACCTTTTGAAGAACAAAATGTTTCTCTATTTAGTTCACAGTACATATTTCTTTGGCTCCAGTAGATGTGTCCTTTGATAAGTGGAAATACACTTGCTTATAAACGACTCAATTTTGGCCGAGAAAAGTTACTCATTTAAAAGAGTTCTACTTACATGTTTCATTATAAAAGACGTAGAAGTTTTAAACAAGAAACACTGAAATACATTTCCAAAAAGAATATTCGTACACTAGAACCGCATTTGCACCCATTCAAAAGGACGAATTGTTATTTTAATTAGCAAACGGGAAATCCTGAGATTCAGAAATGTGGCTGGTATGCTTAATTCATTTTCAAAATGTCTGTTTTGTTGAATTATGGCTATGCATATTCACATGTACACTACAGAAAAATATCTTACTAGCATCTTTCAACAGAATACGTACGCACACACTCACCACCAACAGACAAGCTCAGAAAACTATCAGGGTGATACAACAGCCTTTGGAGTCTATTCTGTCAGAGCTGAAAAAACGCAGTATAAAGGTCACAGGTTTTAGATCGGGAGGCACAGAATATTTGATCTCGAAACATTTACAGGTTTGACCTTTCAGTGAAATGTTTTCCACATAGCCCTACCACTGAAAGCTCAAAATACATTTTCACCCATTTTCTAATTGTGAATTAATCCTTAATTCATAGTACACTATCACATAAAAGGTTAGTGTTACTTTTTAAGTTTTGCAGTCCTATTCAGTGTAGTGAGAAAATGTTCCTTCCTAAATTTTTCAACATTTCTTCTTTGTGCAAACTGTTTACGAAGTACAGCGGAAAGGGGTTACATTAACAGGCAATGCCAGCAACAACTGTTAGCTGCTCAGCTTGCATATGATGCCAGAAGCCCCATAATGCCCTGGACTTCTCTCTGTATCCTGTTAATCCTTCTGAGCCCAGAGCAGCCCACTGAGGAGAACTGCTCATAGGGCTCGCACCAAGCATCCAGTTCACAGATCCAGGCTGGGGTAAGCTGATATAGACTCAGAGAGGGTGTGCTCGGGCATCAGGTATGAAGTGAAATATCTAAGTTGGAAACGTACGTATGAGTATAACATCTGAAGAATGAGACAAGACAAAGAATGGGAAGAGAAGCTATGAGGTCACATGCCAAAAAGATTACGGATTGATGCCAAAATGAAATAGAGGATGAATTACGGCAAGAAGCTGAAGGCCTTTTCACATAATTTTGTGACACAGGGTGCGCTTATATGCATAAAGAGTTCAGGAACCACCCGATGGTCACTCACAGTGGTCAGAAAGCACTCAGAGAGACTTCCTGTGGCAAGCCTCTGGGGTCTCTGTGTAGTTCTTCTTAGTGTCCTCCTGCCTACCTGGTGCCTTCCTCACAGTTAATTTGTAAGAAATTCCATTTAAACACAACATTCTCTTGCCAGGGGAAAACCTCTCTGCTTCTTTATAGACCCACTGCTACCTTAAGAAATCACTTTGAAGCTCCCAAAGCACCCTGAAATCAAAAAAGGGTCATACCCTCCTAAGTGTACACTTCGATTTTGTCATCACTCACTAGATCTGTACACCTCCTTATCCAAGAGATGCTCCTTCACCATCGTCTAGCATTCAGCTGTGCTACTTCACCTCTTCCAGTGTCCCCATTTAGAAAAGTCTGCCATGCAGCAGAATAAGGTCTACTGCACAGAAAGCCCTGCCACTTAAGACGCTCCTCCGAAGGGTAATTTTTCTTCCCTTTCCTATTTGGCACTTGCTTGTTAAATGGAGAGTGAAATAGGGGCAAAATGAAAAAAAAAAAAATCAGAAGGAGGATATAGAGAAAGTAAGTTATATGGAAAACTGAAGTATGAAATTTAAAGAAGATGTCAGCAAAAAGAAGAATATGATATTGTGACAAATGGAAACTGAAGAAAAATTGACAAAGTAACAGGCAAATAAAATTAATATAGTTCTCATTTTTTAAATTGACAAGTGAAGTATAGTATGTAAATTTTTCTTGCATAGGAAGTCTTTGGGGGAAAAATGACTTGATTGATTATATATTTTATATGGAAAAGTGAAGCCTCAACTTAAGATGGGTTCTACCAACACAGAAATAGATGTATCTGAGGAAGCCTCCATGTGAGAGTACACGAAATGCAGATGGAGACAAAGCAAAAGGTAAGATTAGAAAAGCATCAAGAAGCCAACTCCATAATGAAAGTAAACTCTAATGATCATGATCTTGCATTTGCAGGGAAGGCCTGTGCACCACTCTCCAAGGAGATGCATCCACAGACATCTATAGCATTGCACAGGGCTGGAAACTTTGCAGCAACTTCGTATAGCAAAAGTAAAGACGCCTTTCATAAGCGTCCAGAGAAACCTATCACCTAACATTTGCAGATTCCCAGGTCCAAGGTCCAGGTCCATTGACACCTGTTCCTTCTTACTCTGCTCCTAACCACCAATCAATAATTCAACACTGTTCTTGAGAATGTTAGTGCCTGCTGCCACTTCCCGGCAGTAGTTCATGAATAATGGATATCAAGTTCCCGCATCCTACTGGTCTCACCACAGCTCAGAAGTATGCATAGTAGGGAAGTCTCTTTATTAAAGGCTCAATGCCTTCCCTGGCAAGTGGCTTAGAAAGAGAAACATTTGTTTCTTTCCCACAAACCCAGAAAACAAAAGTAGGAGCTGTGGCTGTGGAGAACAATGAAATACGAATAAGAAGGAGATGGTTAAGTACAGCGAAAAGTGACTCATGCAGGACACACGATGGAGAATTATAATGACAGATAGAATTATTTGAGTTCTTTTGAATGTCAAGTCACCCTACTAGTCTGTAGTTGAGCCAGGATATTTATAACTGAAGTATCTAATATGTCAATAATAAATGGAATGTGCCACTAAAGGTATTTTTTTCTCAAAATCCCTGAAAATATAGCTTTTAATAATGCTACAGATTGAGTCCAGGTCTGCTCCACATTTCTATTTGTCTTGGATTAGTAGGATAACTAGAAGATTTTCTTTTGCTGATAACAGAAATTCAAAAGGAGCTAGACATACTGTGTGATGCTTAAGGCCAGACTTGGAACTACCAGTCTACCAGGCCGTTCTGTCCACATCTGAAGTCATGTGATGAAGCCTAACACGGGCACAAATTGGGTAGTAAAGAATTGGACACAAAAATTCAGTCTTCTACAATAACTTAATATTCACCAGACACTACTCTAAGAATTGAGACTACATGAATAAATAGCACAAAGACCCTTCCTCTTGGGGCTTGCATCCTTTTGGAAGACACAGACAAACAGATAAATATATAATGTGAAAGGCATCAACAAGAACACTGAATGTTTTAAAAAGCAGCTTACGTATATAGAAGTAACAGAAATAAGACAGTTGCTTACAGTCCAAATCTGATCTTTCCCCCATTTTTGTAAATAAAATTTTGTTGGAGCCCAGTCAGACTAAATATTTGTATTAGTGAGATAATGATTGGCTTGTTACCAATAAGTGTCTAACTTCTGACACTGGACCAAGAATAAAACCAGCAACAAACACAAAAGTAGGTATTTTTTTTTAACCAAAATCGCTCACTGTCATTTCTCTTTGGAACATAATTTTAGGTTCTGGGTTTCACACTGGAATGATCAATAGAAGAATTATATTTCTTCCATTATTTGTCAAAGGAGAAACAAACAAAAAATGATCTTATTCCCACTGAGAGGTTGATTGATTTTCTTACTTGTCATTGCCTGCATAACATATCAACAATCGCCTTTTAACTGACAGCTTAGGCAAGGTTAAAGTTTCAACACTTGACACAGTAGCCATTTATCCACATGTTAGCATTTGGATACATTTCCAAGTACTGTCTTAGACAACTGTATTTACCTTTTAGAAACAACTTATTGGCTCGATCCTTTTGCTATTTTCTATAGCCCAGCAGAGCTTCTCGTCCCTTCTATAGTTATGTCATGTGCAACATGGGAACAAAAAGGTTTGAATTATCCTTAGTTATATTTAGTTCAGTTTTCAGTTTTTTTAAAGGTATTTATGTTCATGCCTTAAAAAAAGGGAGGTTGAGAGAGAACTGGTGCTCCTTTCCTCTTCTTTCTTTCTTTCCTTTTCTGGGCATGGAACCTGGATATTTCCTCAAATATAAGTCACTAAATATTAAAGACTGAGAAAGATGAACCATGATGCACTGTCACTAAACAAAATAATTAAAATGCATATTTAACTTACCTTCCAGTCGCATCTTACAATTTTAGCTTTCATGCTTCCTACGTTACAGCCAAATTGAATTTTTTAGTATGTCTTAAGCAGTTCTACCCTTTCCTCCCCTGTGCCCATTCTTTTCCTGTCTATACGATAAGATCCAGCCAAAGAACCCTCCTTTACTTTGTTTCCCTGATCATGCATAGGCGTGAATAATTTCCATGACCTCTTACATTCATTGCCTTTAATCAGCATATCTTTAATGCCATATGCCACTTTGTACCTTGCACTAGAAAGTTTTCTATGTATGTATCCTGCTTCCTCAGGGATTCTATGCTTCTAAGGGCCTGGCCAATGTCCTTTTCTTCTATTAATACCCTGAACCCTAGTTCCTTTCAAGAGTAGGAATTACATAAATACCACTGAATGAATCTCTATGCTCACTGTATTCTGAAAAAAAAAAATTAAGTTGAAGACAGGAATAAAATCAAAATTATCAACATAAAGACAGATAAATATAAACATCTAAATTATTCCCTTTGTAATCAATATTAGTTCAAAAATGTAAAGTGTAATTGATATGCATAATGAATTATGCATAATCTCAGGATTATGCATGTAAATTTCTATAAAGGATTATGCAAATTATTTACATATTTTTTAAAAAATCACATTTTCTAAAATGGAGTCAACTCCAAGGCATCCAGTTTAAGTATCTGCTTTGTCATCAAGATGACTGAGTGTAAACTTGCACTGTAGTAAGTGTTATGTCTGTGAACTTTGGAAAGCTATTTAAACTCTATGAGTTTCCGGGGCTTTTGTAAAAGGGGTATCATAGTATTGCCTACAACATAGGGTTTTGGAGGGGATTTATGATGAAAAAAATAGTTTAGCAAATAGAAAATATTCAATACATTTTAGCCTTCAGACTGATAACTGGATTTTAACCAAGAAAATCATTTAATAAAACTATTGTTCTTGAGTAAATACATGTACAGTTTGTCCCACTAGTATTTCGAGTGAGATGAGAGTATTGTTATTTTCTTAAAAGTGCATGTCTCACCCAAACACTACCACCTGACATGGTCTCAGGAGAAAGGTTATGATTTACAAAGCTAAAAAAGTGAATTCTGCATTTGTAAAAATTTTAACACTTTGAGACCTAAGACACTGAAAGTGGTCCTCTTGAAAGTGACCTCCGCCAGGCAATGTCACCTTTTGTTAAAGATGAAGCACTGGATTTTAAATAACTTATTTAAAGTCAAATTCTCTAATGGTATAAAGATTACAATGTTATTAATGAAATCATTAATTTACTAAAATTTATAACTTTGCTGTATACTGAACACAGTTATGTCATTCAAACGATTCATCATGATTATTAAAATGCCATATGTTCACATATCTAAATATCAAATCACTAAAAAAAAGACAAAAAGCTGGAATGTAGACTAGAATCTAAAAGCCATAGAAACTTATTGTCAGAAGAGATTAAAGAATAATTCAACCTAATGCTCCTATATGCCTGAAATTCCCTTGGACACACTGTTGACAAGAAGACATGTAATTCTACTTTCCAATCTCTAGTCTCAAAATATGGGAATCTACTAATTCTTATAGAAATATTAATAATATTCATCTCTTACTAAACTAACATTAGCTATAAAAAAGAAGCAAAAACTTTCAGACCTTTGTTTTCCCCTCCTGTATTTATTGTTGGGGATTTCTTCAAGGCAGAGTGGCTTTAAATAAGCATGCAACCTCTTAATGGATTTATTTAAGTTGAATGGAAACATGATATTAGTTACGAACCCAAATCTAGGTGTCTAGTTGCCTTCTGTAAATAAAAGCATATGGGAAAAACATAAAGAACACCTTTTTCCTACTAGTTGTTATCAAAATCCAAGAATGTTTAGGTTATGAAGATTCTTTTACTTGCTCAAACCATAAATCTTGGAATCATTCTTTATGTTTCTCTCACACTACAAATTTGTTATCATCTGTATTCAAAAAGTATGGGTTATAAAGCAATTATTCATGTTACCCTCTTCACATTTTTTATTTTGTATATTAGAAAATTCTCTCTCCTTTTTCAAACTATTACTTTGTTTTTTACCTTCATGTCTCTCAGTTACATAGATATATATATATACACACACACATACATACAACTTTTAAAATTTCCATTTTAGGTATTATTGTTTCTACTAGACGAACATGGAGATTAGTTTCTCTTTCTTTCTACCTCTGGTCAGCAAACCCACACATACACAGTAACACACAGAAAACTCAAGTACAAACAAATGACACAAACATACAATTCCCATCATCTCATTTTTCCACTAAAGTTATACCATGACTTTGGTTAATTAAAATTTAATATTTACATATTTTACTACATAGACTCTTCACAGCTAAGTTATGTAGTAAACTATTTGCTTTTCTTTTTTTCACCACATTTTTGTTATTTCTGAAATTAAAAATAGACCTTTTTTTCCTTTTGTTCTATGAAATCAACAGTAACTAATTAAACTCCAAACTCTCAATTTGTCTAAACATTCTCTTAGCATACTAGGACATATCACATGCACCATTATTTTTACCTTTCTAGAAAGTTCTCCCCTAGAGCTTTCTGACCCAATCTAATGAAAACTAGTTGCCATATCGCTTGGTTATCAGCTGATATCCTTAGATTTCTAGTATCAGCATCCTGGAATTTCTTTTTATTTTTTCCTAAATTACATACCATTTCCTGCATCCAGGAGCTTCATTATTTATGGTTTCAATAGATAATACTCTCCAGTGTCTTCCTAAGGAAAAATGTTCGAATGGCAATTTTTTAGAACACTTATATGTAAAGATACTATTATTCTACATTTGAATGATGGTTTGGCTGGATATAAAATTCTAAATTGAAAACAGTTTTCTCTCAGAATTTTGAAAGTATTATTCCAGTGTCTTTTTGCTTGTAATGTTCCTGTTGCAAAGTACAAAGCTATTCCGCTGTGTCTTTTTTGGTTTGATTTTGTTTTTAAATACTTATTTTGGTTTCATTACTAACTCATTTTTTCTAGACACATGGGCTCTATCAAACTAGAAATTAAAGTCCTTGAGTTTGCAATTATTGTAAAGAATTATTTCACTAATGATTTCTACATGTTTTTTTTCCTAGAACACTTATTATTTGAATATTAGTTTTCTTGAAATGGATTTCTAATTGTCTTAATTATTTTCTACAATCTTATGTTTCTTTGTCCTTCAATATTCTGTTTCTATTGTCTATTTTTTTCATTCTCTTTGTCTTTGTGGACTTAAATCACTTCAAAAATAATTTGATTTACTATATAGTAGGAATCCAGAAGGAATCAAAGGTAGATATTTTGTTTCAATCCACTGTCTTTACACAGAACTTGCCAACTGAGATTTCAAAAGACACCAAAAAGTTAAGCTTTATAGTCAAATATCTGTTTCCTTTTAATAGTACTCAGTGAATGATTTCACAACCACTTTTCTAAGCACCTCTTTGTCTATATATTTTTTTTTATTACTGTGGAAAGAGCACACTATATCTCCTCTCAACAGATGTTTAAGTATACAAAACAGTATTTTATCTATAGTCACAATGTTCTACATCAGAATGTAGAGAATGCATTCATCTTGCATAACTGAAATTTTATGCATGTTGAGTACTAACTTTTCACTTTCCCCATTTCCCCTTCCCCTCAGCCCCTCAGCCCCTCAACCACCATTATAGCCTTTGCTCCTATAAGACTGACTATATTAGATATCTCAAAGTGGAATCATGCAGTATATATCCTTGTGTGATTGGCTTATTTTTTGAATGGTTTAGTTTTTATAATGAAATCTAAGTCCTTGGTAGTGTCTTCAGTGATTCACATTTATTTATTGCATGTAAAAATCCCTTAAGTGTTTGAGGACAGCTAACATGTCATCTGAAAGTTATACTTATTGTAATTCCTAACATTAACATCACTTCTCTGGGCTGTTTCTTATGTATCGTGGCTTCCAGGGACTTTATTCTCTCCTAGAGAAATTCCTAACCAGCAGCTTTTCACACATGATTTACAGGCAGGGATGAAAATCAATAATCTAGGTATGGTCTGACATATGACATATGGAAAACACATCAAAAAGCTGAACTGTTTTTGTAATTGACTTTTTTTTTAACCATATGGATCTCCACTGTCCAAATGTTAGTCACTTGGATTCTGTGTTTTATTAAATATAATTTTAGCTTTCTACTATCTAATACTTCTTTCATAAAGTCATTAAGCAAATTATTTTAGTCTTATACAGAATCAGATGAGTGCTGTAATTTAAAAACTTGATAAGTATGCTTTCAAAATCCAACATAAAAATGAATAGAGCAGAGGACCAATGGTAGCATTAGCTCCCAAAGTGGGGGTATAATTACATGCTTTGAAAAATCTTCCTATTGAGGCCTCCTTTCTCTCATTCAACTGAAAAACTGTAATGACAGCCTTGCCTCAGGCAAGGCAGTGTACGTGGCAGGAGAGACCCAACCTGGGATAGCCGAACCTGAAGTGCAGTTATGTGAAACAGAGCCACCCTCAGGGGCTTGAGGCCCTCTGAGCCAAGGCTCCAGACTGACCTTTAGTCTGAGATGCAATGTCACAAGTAGTGACAGGTGCTTTAGATCAAGAAATGTCACCAAGCAATAAACTCCTCATGTGCTTATATGAGTGGAATAGACACTTAGTCCATGGAGACCAAAAGAGCTCACCGATAGCCTGTCATATTTTATCAGAATTGTGAAGTGGTGAAGAATTCTCCTAGCACTGAAAAAGAACAGTAGAACAGAAATCAGGGATGACATGCCATAAAAAGTTCTAGAAAAATGTGTATCAACACTGAGTTTACAAAATTGGAGTAGATTTGTGCATATGGTCATTATCAAGTAAAGAGAAGGGATATACCGTGGAAAACGTAAAATCTGAGGGAGTGAGATGACTGGGTGCTTCTATATGGGTGAAAGCCAAAAGGAATAAAGAAGAAGGGAGAAGGTGAAGGATAAGAGACTAGAGCAGCCAGACCCATTCATTTCTTAGAAAAAGCTTTGTATCCCTTGATGCTCTTACAATGTCCCAGCTCCACTCTGACAGACACACCCCAGGCTAACATGCAGCTCTCAAAGTCCAGTAATCATCAATAGTTATTTCTGAATCTTAACAATCATAACAAGCATATAGCCCCATTACTAAGAAAGTACATAATCTTGCTATTAATACAACTTCTGTATTTAGTTGAGAAAAGCAATAATGTCACCTCCAAAACCAAACTCTCAAAAAAAAATCCCCCAAATTCCAAATGTTTACAATAATGGGTCATACGTTTTTGTTAATTTGTTAGTTTGTTTTGCTATAGATATCGGCAATATAGGGGTGGGGGAGTGGGAGGTACAAATTACTGGGTGTGAGATAAGCTAAAGGATGTATTGTACAACATGGGGAGTATAGCCAATATTTTGTATTAACTGTAAATGGAAAGTTTTTTTAATACAACTTAAAAATTGTATAAAAATTAAAAAATTAAAAAGAAATGAATAAATAAAAAGGTAGCACTGAAAAAGAGAAATTGCACACACTGTTGGTTACATGTGGAGATTTTCCAACAAGAAAACTCATTTATTTACAAAATGTAAAAATTAAGGGTTTTTTTTGTTTGTTTGTTCTTGTTGCTATGTTTAGAAAATAAGTATTCAACACATAGGGGATTATGATGCTATGGACTAAAAGGTAATACCTGATTATAAGAATGTGAGGTGAGATGAAAAGAAAGTTTATATGTATGAGTAAGTCATTTATTATTACAAATAAATTATCCTATTGTGAAAGGAAGATTTCTAATTTACTCAAGTAAGGTCATACTTAGGGTGACCATGCAAACCAATGGAGCAGGGAAGTTCTCCCAATGCCCAGAAGTTTGGGCATATAAGGTTAAGTGGCTCAGGAAAAGCATGTACAGAGATGTATGAAAGTGGAAAACAGCTTAGCAAGTTGGTCAGGTCTTTTAGCCTCTCCACTGCTTGATCACACTAGAGCCTGGCACAGTGAGCTGATGAGTAGAGTACCCGTGGTATCAGAGAGGAAGGCTACAAATGAGCCTAACGACATGGAATCCCTCTCACCAGAGAGTTTAGCTACCACCACAGCTGAAAGTCTGACTAGTCAACAGTGGAGATCAATGCTGAGACACCAATGGGGAACCATTTCTTAGAAGATAACCCGATAGCAATTAGGTTGATCTCATCACACACTTTCCATACTACAAAGGTCTTTCATTAATCCTGATCAGAATGGCATGTATTCCAGGAATTGGTTTGCCTTTCTTGTCTTCAGGGTCTCACCCAAACCACCATCAGTGAGCTTTCATAGTAACTGGTTCACTTACATGAAATCTCACATAACATCATTTCAGGACAAAAGACACCTTACTGCAGAGAAGATACCAATCAAAGCATGGAATTCACTCATCCTTTCACATACCAAACCAACTAGTAGGTGCTGATCTGTTAGAGTAGTGAGACAGCCTCATAAAGATGAAGCTGAAACATCAACTTGGCAATGACCCATCAAGAATAAGGCAGTAACCTTCCTGGATGTGTTTCTTTGCTATAAACTAATGGCCATTAGATGGTACTTTGGACTCAACAGGTAGAATTCATAGGTGAAAGGACCAAGGAGTGAAAGTAGTAGTGGCAAGGATTACCATCGCTTCCAGTAACTCAGGGAATTTGTACTTCTTTTACTTGCCAGAAAGTTCTGATTCTCATGAAAGAACTGATCTAAAGGCTGTACAAGCAGGCTAGATAATGCAGAGGAACGAATAAGTGACCTACAAGACAGGACAACAGAAAGCACCCAATCAGAACAGCTGAGAGGAAAACAACTAAAAAACAATGAAAACAATATAAGGGACCTATGGGATAATATAAAGCGTGCCAATCTACATATAATAGGGGTTCCAGAAGGGGAAGAAAGAACAAAGGGGATTGGAAAGGTATTTGAAGAAATCATGACTGAAAACTTCCCAAACCTAAAGAAGGAATCAGATATCCAAGTACAGGAGGTTCAGAGGGTCCCAAACAGGAAGAACCCAAACAGACCCACACCAAGACATATCATAATCAAGATGGCCAGAGTCAAGGATAAAGAAATGATCCTAAAAGCAGCAAGAGAAAAACAAAGAGTGAGTTACAAGGGAACCCCCATAAGGCTCTCAGCTGATTTCTCTACACAAACACTACAGGCCAGAAGGGAGTGGCAAGATATATTCAAAGTCCTGAATGAAAAAAAGATGCAGCCTAGGATACTCTATCCTAGGCTATCCGTTAGAATAGAAGGAGAGATAAAGAACTTCACAGACAAGCAAAAACTGGAAGAGTCTAGCAAAACTAAACCCACGCTAAAGGAAATCTGACAGGTCTACTCTAAATAGAAAAGAAGCAGGATGCTACAGAAATGAGAAACTCATAACTGGAAAGGTGATAACTACCATGAATTACAAATAGAATTAACATGAAATTGTAAAAGAAGACATCTATATCAGGAGGATAGTAAGATTTTTATTAAAGTTAACACTATGAATATTGCCTGGTCACTATCCTTGAGTTAGTAGGCCAGCAAGTAAGAAGAAGAAAGTAATTACCATTATCAAAAAAAATGCCACTGCCAAAGGTAATTAACATTGATAATCATGAAAAGACAAGGCTGTTGCTATAAAATGGTGTTAGGGAGCAATTCATCACTATGATTTACTAAGGCATCTCTATTTACACCCATGTCCAATTTCAACTGTAAAATGGCAAGTATAGCAACATGATGTGGTAAGTATATGGTAACCAAGGTCTCTAACAGTTCTGAAAAGAGGGGCTGGGTTACTCTACCAGGCAAGCTCCCTAGACCAGAAGTGCTAGCCAAGAAACTGGCAGAGAGGTGTTGGGAACAGTTAAGCTAGGAAAGAGAAGATAAGCAATAGTCAGAACCATGGAAGCAACTAAGAGTAGGATCTTGTAGTTGGTATTACTAACCTCCCCTCTTGTAAATTTTTCAGAGAATTGTGATAAATCAGAAACCAGGTAGTGTAATGGATGAAATGAACTTAATGCGAGATTCAAGTTCAAAGGATGCACTATGGTAAGTGTAGTTAATATCTCCACCTAGATGACTGCCCCCTTGTTAGCATGCGTCCCAGTTCCCAGCAGTTCATAACTCCCCTTACTTTGGAGAATTGCTCTCAGTTGATGGTAGAGATCTCTGCAGAGGCACCTCCTGCCGCCGCTGCCCTGTCTCCCTCACTGTGCTCAATGACGCAGACAGCTCACGAACAGTGATCAACTGATAGTTTACAAAATGCTTGCTGCCTGGCCTGGAGGGGAAGACTACTCTGCCATGTGATTTACGCTTCAGACCCGACTGTGGATGAGGTCAAGGAAGGCCTGACTTTATTGGAGATGATATTCTCGGTGGGCTTTCCCCTCCCCGCCCCTGCTTCCCTCACTTTCCTACGGCTTTCCTGAAAAGCACTCCTTCAATAAATCAAATATGTCTGAGTATCTGTTTCAGTCACTGTTTCTTGAAAATTCAACCTGAAAAAATAGTCTATGACCAAGCAATACCATTTCTAGAATACTCTAAACAACAACAAAAAAAATGTATACATTTTACAGCATATAACATGTACAGGAATGTTCATAACAGCATTGCTCATAATATTCCCAACTGAAAATAAATCAATAGCCCATCAACAGTTGAATGGATATATATACTCTTCTGTTCTGATTGTATCACTTTATATTTGAATACAGTGTGGCAGGTTGTATTTTCCAAAGACAGCTGCAAAAATATCATTCATATGACCTTCTTAAATTGTGACCTTAAAATTCCTCTCACATAGTGATGTTGTGTGTAGTTACTTCCCTTAAACCTGTTTTGCTGTTGTCGTTGCTACTGCCGTTAGAAGTAGATTATAAAGGGAGTGATGTACGTGACTTCTGAGGCTAGATCATAAAGATGCCATGATTTCACCTTGATTTATCTAAATACCTACTTGGAACTGAGCCATCCTGCACTGAAATCTCAAACAGACTACATAGAGAGATGACATGAAATGTTCTAGCCAACTTCTTGGTGGGAGTCCCCGCTCAGAACCAGCATCAAATGCTAGACATGTGTGAAAAAAGCCTCCAAATGGCTCCAGTCCCAGCCACTGACTCATCCTTGTCCTTTGGATATTCCCTGCTGAGACCCCAGACACCCACGGAACAGAAATAAATTGTCCTCACAGTGACAAGTCCACATTTCTGTCTCACAGAGAGTAAGTGAGAATAATAATATTGATTTATGCAACTGATTTTTTTACACAGTACTAATAATACATAGAATGCGATATAATTATACAATAATGAAAATTAGCAGCAAAAATGAGTAGCATGGATGGATCTCATTAACAGTAAGTGAAAAATGCATACAATGTTAAGTGAAAAAAATACAGAATATACACACTGTGAGATCCCATTGCAAATATTAAGAACAAGTAAAACTGGCCTAGGCTATTATAACTCAGAGTAGTTGTTACCTTTGGAGAGAACGAGAAGGGTAGTGATGTGAGCAGGCATAAGGGGCTTGTAGGATAATAATAAAATTCTACTTTCTTACTTCAGCAGTGGTTACACAGGTATGTTCACTGTCAGACAATTCATCAAGCTGTGCAATAAATTAAAATTAAAATTTTTTTATTTTTAAAAATCTTCATGAATTATACATATTAAAGTAAATTTTATCTTAATGAATGCAGAAATCGAATTTTATTCTTTTGGTATTTTAGATTATTTATCTATGCTACATCATTTGCTTAGATAGTTTGAGTTTCTCAGATTATTTTCTTCCACAATAAGTAAGTGACTAGTACACTGTTATCTGGAAATAAAATGACACATTTCTTTTACAAGTAGAAGCAATAAGAAATTATTTGTAAACATTAATATCTTTAATATTTATAATGAAATAGTTCTCATTTTTTTAATGTTTCAAAGCTCTAGACCTAGAATTCTAAAACAGGTATATAAAATGTATTATTATTTAAAATCTATGTATCATTATTGTCATTTCCTAAGTCCTGAATTAAAACTAGGTATTCATTATTTATAGATAATTGAGTATTAAATCAAATAGTAAGTGATGGTTAGAAGCTCTATGAGGTCCAAGAACAAAAGAGTAAAACTATATAGTACACATCAAGCTTAAATCAAGGAAAAAAGATACCTCTATGTATAATTTCTTCTGTCTGCAAAATCTAAGAATGCCTTCTGTTGAAAGTGAACTCTTGCTAAGTAGGAATAATTCCACACGGTCTCCTGTGTCCTAGAAACAATTATCTCTATATTGTGTTCTTTTTAGTTGACAAGAATAGCCTTAGACCAATACCTAAACCATTATTTGAAAGAAGTCACTCCTCCAAATAGCTATTTCAGTACTATCCCTGCTCCCTGTTTAGGAATATCTCTCAATTTTAATTAAAACAATACCTTTTTGATCAGATCAACTGAACATGAGTTTGAATAGCAAGATCTGACTAGGTTAAGGGTCATGGTGCACCAAAATAAACAAATAATGGAATTAGAATCTGCTAAACTGAGATTCCAGAACTTTTACCAAACTAAGACCACCAAAGGCAGAAATTATGTCCTTCTTAACAAATGCAAAAAAAAATGCATTTCAAGACCAGTATTTCCTACATATAACACAGTTGATTAAAGAAAAATACAATTTCTCTTAAACAGAGCTCGTTTGTTATACAATACGTCTGATCTTACTTTTATACGATACGTTTAGACAACGACATACAAATATTCATGAGAGAGACCAAATTATTAATTAACTAAAATTAAACTAGCCAATTGCAAGTCCAGACCACTGAACATTAAAAATTATCACTTTTATTGTAAAATAAATATCTGGTCCTTGAAATCCACTAAGGAATGATACCGAATGAAGATTAAATCTCCTAATAAGCTGCTTCTTGGTGATACATTTCATTAGAAACAGTCTGTCCTTTGCAACAACAATTGTTATTGGCATAATATCAGACATTACAGTCCAAAAACAGTTCAGTCTTTTCCTGAGTATTTTTAAACACTCAGGTAAGCTGATAATCTACTTCTTAGGGATTTTGAGACTCAAACGCCAAAAAGTTTCGTCTTTGTGCATTTCATGTTTAAAAAATGTTTTAAAAATCAGCCTTTGAGAGCTAGTTTGGTGTGAGGGAAAGACTTTATGACTTGGAATCAATTATCCTAGGTTTGAGTATTAACGATGATTTACCATCTAAGCAAACTTAAGCAATTAATTTAGTCTCTATATTTTATATACTATGACTATAATTCCCTCCTCTGTAAAATGTAACGCATTCATGCATGCTCTCTGGTTCCAAAAGTTAGCTTTCATTATCAAGTCACACACTGAGTATAAGTTAAGCACTTATGCATTAGTTGAAAAAGGATTTTTTTAAAGTATATCATCTACTTCATGTACTAAATTTCCAAATATGAAGGAGATTTTTGAAAATCAAAGTGCAATTCTCATCCTGAAAATAACATTTGATATTGGGAAATAAAAGTCTTATTAAGTCTTATTCTTCAGTTTCCAAAACTAAAAACATCTATTTTGTACTATTTTGTTTGTTTCCCTCTATCTTACCACAAAGATATTAGAATCAATCTCACAGATATGTTTCTTTGGTGTTCCAAATCTTGCTGTATGGTGTTGAAAAACTGAAGTATCAACATTTAGGTTCTATTATTACATCATTTGAAAACAGCCTTTATCTCAGTATGCAGTCATAGAATCACATAAATTGAGGTAGAATAGATTCAATAGGTATAAGTTCTACCAGTCCTTCTTCTAAAATGTAAACATGTATGCAGAAATTTAAAAAAAAAATAATGGATATTCTTTGGGCAATGAAATTCATACTTTTACTATTCTTCCTGTCTTAAATACAGACCATGTATTTATTATAATGGTATTTTCTCTCTTCACTTGAAGATAGAAAAGATCAAAGATACCCTCCAAAATGACAGAGAAATGGTTTTCTAATTGCAAAGACTAAATTTTTCCTAATAGAAGATTGTCATCTAGCACAAGAAAGAAACAAAGTGTTTCTATGTTTTTGTGCTTCTATTGCTTTTGCCAGTTAATTTGTTTCTTTAGAGCCCAGGGGTTATCATTGGAGAGATATTAAGGTTCTAGGAAGCAGATAAAGCCAAGCCACAATGTATTTTAAATTTGTTTTGCCCCTATGGATTGTCTTTAAGAGGCTGTGACTGGACAGTAGGGGGATGGAAGACGAACAACCCATGGCCCCACCTTCTAACACGGTTGAGGAGGACAACATGTACACAAATACTAAAGAACGTTTCAGCCTTGGAATTCCATTTTAGAACATCTGCATTGCGATATGGGAGGTACAGCATTTAAATCTAGTTAAAACCTTAAGATTGATAATAGAAAGTCCTCCTAGGTGTGAAAAAGGAAAAAAAGAAGAAAAAATAAAAAGTAAATGAAGGGATATTATACAAGGGTTTCATTTTTACCTATATTCCAAATCCTGAAATTGGAGAAGAAATACTTCCATTGCTAGATTTCCCAATAGAAAAACCAAACATATGCTTGTCACCATCAAATCATGAGTGCACAAGTTTTGTTTGAACTGATAGGATATATGGAGTGTGTGCATGTGAACATATCAATATAGGCATTAGGGGAAATTCAAAACTTTGTTATATGTCATTAATTCTTTTAAGAAAATATCATTGTTTTATTTTGAATAGCATATGGTTGAGCACTATATTTTTACATGATTAGAGCTTCTAAAAATCTCTTCAGTTCTATATCTGTTATCAACTTTCTGACTCTCTGCTCTAAATCCACCCATTTTTGATAGTAGGTTTCGGTACCATAGCTAGACTTTAAACATCTCTGCTTTATCAGTTGCCATAACACTAGGCTCTTGAAGGGCAAGTAGAAGGGACTTCTTTACCTGGTCTGGAGCTTTCATGACAGCCTCCTGGCTGCTGGTGTATGAGGAAACTGATGGTGCACAACCGGGAAAGTTCTACCTGCAGCACATCAGGCACCTTCTCAGTGAGTTTTACATGCACCCTAGTAGGCAGTTTGTTCACCAGCTCCAGTCTATGGCATCTCAGAGAATTTCTCTACCATCCAGTGAGCCTCAGATGCATCTCTCCAATGAAGTAAACAGATTAAACTTGGCATAACAGGGTAGGTGTCTTTCCTAATTTTTTTTCCCTTAGATTCTCTCACTTAGCTGTAAATGTAGCAGCTTCTCCCTACATCTGCCATTTCAGTGTTTTCTTTAGAGTTCTCCTTACATCAGCTACAAATGTATCCCCTCCTTACAGTTCTTTATGTGAAAATCTCCCTGCTCAAATGCTGGGTGTGATATCTGTCGCCTGACTGGACCCTGATATTTACATGTTCCTGCAATATTCTGCCTCTTTTTTCCAAAAGCTCTTATTTCCATATTTCAGAGTTTGTTAAAAATCAAAGGCATAGCAACCAGATTGCATGAGTTTGAATTATTATTCTGCTACTTAATTTTTTGATGTTATTTTAGGAAAATTACTCTATTTCCCTAAGTCTCTGATTCCTCAACTGCAAAATGGAAGAGATGAGAATTGTACATAATAGTACTTACCTTGTAAGCATTGTTGTGTGGATTAAATAAATTAATTCATGCAAGGTCCATAGAACAGTGCCAGATAAATAGGAAACAATGTCAGTTATTATTATTGTTATTTCTTTAATCTCCTCTTCATGGAGATACAGTTACAGGAAAAAAAATATTCTTTCATAAATTTGATATAGCATATATAAAGGTCAAAATGGGGAACCTAGCTTAAATATTCGTCCTTTATAGGAAGTCTTTCCTAACCGTCTTCTTATCTCCCCATTTCTATGTGTTATATGTGACTTTGTCCTTGGCAAGTGTCACACTGCACTATAAATAGTTTCTTTAGCAATCCATCATCCAAGCTTAAACGAGAGTCAGATGCTACATCACACTCATATCTCACACACAATGAACACTTATGAAATGTTTGAAGGAGGATGAGAGGTAAAAAAATAACCTCGATTTTTCTCTATCATTCTCTTCAATTTTCAAGACACAAAACTAACCTGAAATATAAAACTGACCCATCACCTCTAATCAGGGAAACTATTTTATTTCCTGTGACACAGAAGGGACAGAGAGAAGCACAAATCTAATAGGGTCGGGCGTCAAAGGAGGTTAAGCAGAAATCTGATTTGTGCTTAATGGTTGAAGACCTAGAGGTTCTGCTCCTGCGTGCTGACTACAGCTCACAGGTTCCTCCATCCCAAACCACATCTCTTTCCTTTTGCTTAATTAGGTTGTTAATGAACTAATGTTTCCAACGGACTGTGAAATTAAAAGAATGTGCTTTTTACTGTGATTGCTAAACATTTTCACTGGACATAAAATGTATTTCACCCTCAATGGGATTTTCATTTTTCTATTTATAAATGAATCAAAAAGACAGCATCGAAGAGGTGCAGGTGTCTGCTGGGTGAATAAATAAACTCTCCCAGCATGTGGAACAATTAAATAATCTCAAACAAAATGGGATCAGAGGCAGATGCAGACGCCACAGGAACAACACTTGACAGGCAAAGGGGAAAACTCCAAATGAATCTGCCACAGACGAGCTTGGCTCAGCAGGTCGGGCAATCTTGTGTCTGTCCCTTTGGCAATGAAGACTAATCTGGACGCTCTCTCTATGCACTTGGGAGCCCATCAGGACATTCTGAGGGAAGAGTGATGGAGTTTAAGGGTGCCAAGTAATCAGATAACATCAAAGTAGACTCACAAACACAGCCTCTCCCAGCAAAACCAGAACACTCAATAGCCTTTAAATAAGCACCAAACTTTCTCGCTTCTGTGTCCTATTCCATCTACGTGGGATCTTTTCTTTCTTGTTTATACCACACACGTATTGATGTTTAAATAATCTTCAATCTAAAAAAATATTTAAAGGTAATTTACTTCATTTACCAAATAACCCTAGCCTTCTGTGCATTAAAATAGCACCTCTGCTTTAATTTTTTTCTAACAAAACTTACTATACAACTAAGTTGGCTTTTCTGGGGAAGATTTATTGAATTGTGTTTAAAGACAGAACATCTGTAAAAACTACAGGCAGAATATAATGAGCAAAAGAGACAGAAATGGCAGCAGTTTGGGAGAGAAAGAATTGATACTATGTTTTGGTGATGAGACAATTTACCTGAAGAAGTTGACTTGAATCTTCAAGAATGAAAAAAAAAAAATTTCAGTAAGCAGAGGTAACGACAAGATGTTCCATACAGGAGTAGACCCAGGGAAAAAAATGCATCAATAAGGGAAATCCTACTGGATTAGAGGATTGGAGGATTAGAAATTGAACCATTTTGATTCTTGTGTGCAGTAGATTTGGACAAGTGGAATAAATTAAGGCTAAACAAGGAGATTAAGTCAAGAGAGGTAAAAAAGAATTGATTATCAGGCATGTGCTTTTGGACTTAGTTCATTAAATATTTTAGGAAAGCAAAGGGTTTTAAGATTTGAAGAGATTAATCTGATTCTGTACTTACCTTTATGTTTGGGGGAAATGAAAGGTTTACATTTTACTAAAAATATGCCTAAGGAGATACTTCAAGAGTGAAAGAACTGGTGAAAAGAAAAATTCTCATACTTGTAGTTCAATAGGCAATTGAACTAAAAGATGTTTTTAGAAGAGCTTTTGAAAAGCAAACATTGTGTGTGTGGAAAAATAGCATTGTTCAAATTTACATAAAAAACACATTTAACTATAAACACATCTACAATGATTCACTTAAACAATTAGAGAAGACTTGCAAACAGCAGCTAAGTCATTAAGAGATGATTTGATGTGGAGAAATAATAACAAAGATGGAAATCCATATGAACATACCTATTAGAACTTTTAAAGTCATATGGAAAAGCAATTTTTGCAAGCCTGTTTTCATTATCTTATGAAGCTTTAACCTCCCTAAGGCAAGACACTATCTAGACCTTAGAAAGGGACAAGACACTCCCCCATAGAAGAGAAATAGTTCATATCAGTTTAACAGCATGTATTGACTGCTTACTATGGGAACAAAGATAAACAGGAAACATTCCCTAACTTAGAGTATTTTGCAGTTACAGGTAACAAAAACACCAAAGATACACTTTTTGTGATATGTGATAGCCTATGGTGAGAATTTCATATCTGAGAGAATATTGCCTTGATTCTTGAAACAAATTGTACAATCATTGTTTTGCTGTTTGGTTGGAAATGTTATTGGTTTTGGGATAGACTTCAAATGTTCTGTGCACCCCATGCCTCCACTCCCCCCTCAACCCCCGACAGGAGCCATGTGCATTGACCTCTCTGCCCTAAATCTATGGTAAAGTGGAGACAGTGAGTCTTTGCTTTCTCAGGCTTGGGTCAGGGAGCTCAGCAGGGCCCTGTCTTTGGGGGTGACCCCTTAGGGACTTCACTGTTTCCTTCTGAATTAAACACTAAGGGAATCCCTTTTGTCACTCTTCACAGAAACTGTTCTTTGGCTTATAACTTGGTTGTTTTCTCCATGAATTAGTTTTCTTCCCTTGATTTCACTAGAATTTAATCTCCAGGAACTCCATCAGGGCAGGGTTTTTTTTTTTTTTGTCTGTTTTGTCTTCTGCTGTATCACCAGTTCCTAGAACATTGTCTGGCATAAATAGTAGGTGCTCAATAAAAATGTGTTCAATAAATTTCCATTTTAAAAAAATGGGGCCTGGGAAGGCTTCCTGGAGAGGATGGTTTATATACTGAGTTTCAGAGGACAAGTGGGAGCTAATGGAGTAGAGAGGATTTAAAAAGGCATTCCAGACTGAGAATAGCATGGACAAGTGAGAAATAGCACGGGGTGTGATACCACAACCAGCTTGCTATTTTACACTATCATCTAAAGGGCACAGCAATCCAGTGGTTAGGTAGGAAGAGTCTAGAATGAGACAGACCTGCATTCACATCCCAGATCTACGTTTTATATTTTTAACCCCCAAATCATAGAAGTGCTGCCTAGGAAGTTGAAGCTGAGAGCTCCACCTTCAGACATTGCTTTCTGTGGAGAACTTTTTAAAAAGTTATGTCCTTGGGAAACAACTAGTTTTCTGCAAAGATGAGGGCGGGGTGGGGCATTCATTTTAGAGGAGGAGTCTGCAAAGGAGACTGTTAACCAGGGAACCTGCTTCTAGAAAAGGTTTGGAAGGACTGCTTCTGAGAGGGAGGCAATTGAGAAAGAAAACAGTATGTATAAAAGATTAAAAAGGTGAATACAGTATTCAGTGATGATTTACTTAAGAGACAAAGATATTCTTCTAAAGTATTCTTTTTGACAGAGTCATTAGCTTATAATAGTGGCACCTAAATATTTATTGTTCGATAATTAATATGCTTGTTATATTTTATTTTTAGATAATTAATACATTTCAGTTTTTTTATCAAGACCACTTTGTAACTCCATGTTGCAATGAGAAGGTTTAGATTTTGATCTGAATGGACACAAAATCAGTATTATTATTTTATGGTTTCACTTTGATTTTCATCTAAAATTACATTTTTTAGATTCATTATTCCTCATATTTACTAGGTTCAGATAATTATTTGCTTTTTGGATGTTAAGAGTATTTCACAATTTAGGAGTGTTTTCTTTAAATATATTTATCTTCCCTTATGAATCTGCATGTAGAGGCAGAAGAGAGGAAGGAATAAGGAAAGAAATTAGATCAAAATAGGGAAATAAAAACATCCACTGAAAGAAATCGAATTTAAAAGCATTCCCAACTGAGATAGTTTATCTACTATTTGTAACGATGACACAATTTTGTATGGAATCTTACCCTGTTTGTTAATATGTTTTCTCTTTTAGTTGAACTCAGCTATTACTAGTCCATATGTTATGTCATTGTTACCATCTCAAACCCTGCTAATACTTACTATTTTTCTTTCTGGCCATCACATAAATTACTCAGGCTAGATTATTAGATGATTTTCTCAGGAGAAGCGGGCACAGAAACCTGAATCACAGAGAAAATGAAGGCATTACAAAGGTGAAAAGCTTAGTAAAAATTTAACTAACACCAGAAATTCAGCTTCATAACTCTCAGGTCATTGATATTTCTACTACAAAGAAAAAGAGAATTATGCTACACTTTTTTACCCTTCTTTTCTTCCTTCTTTACTTTCTTATTTCCATCTTTTCTTATTTCTTCTTTTCTTGTTGTCTAAGGTTTATCAAAGTATATACCCAATAGTATCTTTAATTTGGTTCTGTTTGTTTTTTATATCATCATTCTGCTTACTCCTAATTTATGATATTCTTCACAATATGTACAAATGTATGTATATAAGTTGTAGCAGTTGCTCTTTTTCAAGTGATATGGATAAAAATGAGTTTATTACATTTTACTAGTGGAGAGAGACACACTTCATGCAGTCCACTGTATATAAAATATCCCTGGCTGGGTATTTTAGCCCCTAGACAAGTGCAGCATTAATTCAACCCAGGGATGTGGTTCAAAGTATGACTCTGAGACTACATCTCAATGGAGGAACCCTCAACCTGAAACTCGAAGAACCTCTTGGTAATGAGATTATTTTTCGTTGTTAATGGAGAAGGGCCTTCTCATTTAGAGAGGCATGTGTACTGGAAGATGGATACATTGGCAAATACCCACACAGACCAAGGTCAAGGTTAGCCAGGATCATTCAATTCGACTCAGATCAGATATTACCTTTGGGGATGCACACATATAAAAAGGTTAAGTGAGCTATATTTTGGGTTAAGACATCTATTATGTGATGATAATCATTATATATTCACAAACTATCCTCTTTAAAAACTATCATAGTTTCGCCCTGGACAAATATCCATGTATTTAACGTTGTTTTCATCTTTCAGCATTTAAAATAGCTTCTTCACTAGTTTTAATTAGTCTCTTCCCAGTCTCGTCCAATATATTCTCCACTCTTTTGCTGAACACTAGGCTGTATTGCCTTTTCCTTTTATGTATGGTGATCAGAGAATTGACTTTGAAGTCAGAGGAGAGGAATCTAAGCAAAGGTGTTATTTCAAGCAAAATCTTAGCCTCAGGTTGTCATACTGAGTACCTCTAGGGGTAAGTTTTGCCTTAGATTAGTGGGAACTCTTGACTAAGCTTTATCACTTCTGCACTATTTATTTATTGGCTAAGAGCCTCTCCAGATTAATGCAAACTCAGGCATGCTAGAACTCTGTGTGCACAGGAAATTGTGACTACAACAGCTGTCCTTGAGGATAGCCACAAGCTTGGCCTGTGACAGTCCACTCTTTGCCTCTCTCTGGTTTACTTCCATCTCACATTAAGTTCACTGGGTCCTGTCAGGACTTCTTCAAGATGATGGCTACTCACAATTCCTGGGGGAAAATTTATCAGAGGTAGTTTACCAAGATGAACTATCCCTGCCTGTTTATCCTGAAATTGCAACTGGTAGTCATTATGTCCCTCCTCTACCAATTACTCTTGATTCCATTCATTCTATCCTGCCTCTTCCGCTATTTTCCTGGTGAGAAGCATTTCAACTCCTGAGTATACTCCCAAATGAAAGTTTTGAAGAGGATGTTTACTGAAGAATGTTTATAGTAGCACCACTCAATAGCAAAAGCAAAAAACACAAAAGGAAGAAAGAAAATTGAAAATAAAGGAAGAAGAGAAAAGAAAAAGGGAAAGTAACAAAAAGACTGGGAAAATGTTCACAGATGGAAAAATAATGTGGTATATTTATGCAATGGAAGACTTTATATCAGTAAAAATAAACTGCTGCATGCAATAACTTGAATAGACTTAATCTAATGATAAGTGAGAAACTATATAACTGCCCTTTTTTATAAAGTTCAAAAACAAACAAAAAATGCATTATTTAGGCATTTAAGTGTACAAATACGTGGAAAAAATACAAAGTCCAGTGATTTCATCCTTGAGGAGAGAGGGGATTAGTGTAAGAAAGGCCTACATACATAGGAGTAAGTAAGGGGTTGAATGGTGAGTTTAGTAATGCTCATTAAATAAATAAACGTAGGCCAAAGGTCACCATGTATTGAGTACCAAGGATTATCACTAATCCATCTGCACAGCAGAGTTCCAACTAAAAATAAAGTTTCGAAGTGACTGATTTGAATGTGCAGCCCAGACTGAGAACCACTGCACTAAATGATCTGTATTATCATCTCAATTCCTTTTTTCCATAGGCTGAGGCAAAAATTAAAGGGGACAGATTTCACTTATATCCCTTGTAAAAGTACTGGGATATAATCTCTCCCTTTTAATTTTAGTCTCAGTTTATGAAAAAAAAAAAAAAGAAATTGAGAGTGACAATTTTAAACCATTTAAAAAAAAACAGGTTTCAACCATTTTATTTAGATGCATAACAAAAAACATGAAACAAAACATATTAAATTTAAATTTGATCTCATAATGTCTATTCAAATACTAAATAAAGGACTTCTTCAATAAGAGAGAGATACCATCTTTGGGTAGAATGATGCTAACAGTCCCAAAATACAGAAATTGCTTCATAAACTCACATAACCTAAGTAGTGTAATTACATACCTAATGGAGAGTATGTAGAAATATAATATTTCAGTTTAAAAAAGTAAAAAAATCAGAAGTTCTTAAGCAAACTTTAAGCTTCATTTCAATCTCCTTATTTTAACCATGCAAGAACCTGATAAATGTTTATTCACATGGATACTTTGACCACTTAAACACAGAGAAGAGCAATAGTATAATAATGAACTGACATGAAGATAAATGACTCCAATTAGCTTCCTCATTAGCTGTAACTAAGATTATTTCTTTAGTCACGACTGATTTATCTACATTTCAGTTCTCTAGTGCTTCAGGAAGTTGCCTGCTAGACTAAAGCCAGGTAAAGGGAATTAATTTAAACTGCAGGCAGTAACCTTCTATTTTCTGTTGGGTTGATATGTGATTGGTGCTCAAGAAAGGATTAACATACTTGTGCTTTTGCTGTTATTCCTACAGGAAAATGATCAATAATCTATCAAAAGCCTAAATCTATCAAATACAGTAATGAGTGTATAATACATGTCTATATTTCATATGATGAAAAAAGCTAAACATTGTTAAATAAATGTCTAGAGAATTCTTGAAAAATCCTGGATTGAATTTATGTTCCTGACTGTCTAATTCTGTTTCACATCTGTCATAACATCATGAAGAGCGGTGACTGAGAATGAGGATACACACGCTGGTGGAATAAACCAAAAATATTCACCAAAAGCTCAGGATTCTTCCTGGGTGAGTGGAGTTTCCAAGCTAGTAACAAATATGAAACTGCATTTTTCAGGTTTACAGAAAGTCACAGACCAGCAGTAGTGGGTGGACGTTGCTTTCCCTTCAGTCTCAGGTGACAACTAACATTTTGTGCTTTCCTAAAGAAGACTCAGCCTACAGCAGCCTATAAGTCCCTCCTGAGAAACTCTGTGTGTGCCCATGCCCAAAGTGTCCTCCAGGGAGGAACTGTCCAATTGCTCTGCCTCATACTCCCCCTGAGGTGTATGTGGCATGGTACTGATGTGATGAAGTACTCTCAAACTTCAGTGATTAACACTGGAAAAGAGACAGGTGATTTCTCCTGGAAACCTGCAATCCCAGAAACTCTTTCCATGCTCAAGTAGAAGAAAAATGGTTTGCTCATTTAATTATTAAGTGATTATTCATTCAAAAGTCATAAGAGTAGAAACTTCTGTGTCATGCACCAGTTGCTTTTTTGTCAGAACTCAAGATACTTTACCATCTAAGTCAGTTCAGGAGTTGAAGAAACACTAAAATCTGGCAGGCAAAACAGAACAAAACAGTAACAACAAAAAGCCATTTAGACTTAGAGTTTGACAATGTAAAACCAAGATGACTGTTTAGACCAAGAGGTCATCTTTGAAATTGAACTGATGAAAGTGTCACATCCAGAATCAGACATTTCTCTAAGGAATTCTGGTTACTATTAGCAGAAAGCATTAGAGAAGAAAACTGTGGGGTTAGAGATGCTCATTTCTGCCAGAATGGCATTGCTTCCACGCCATTTTACTGGAAAAAGCTTGAAGAAATGCGTATCTTAATATGTTGAGTCCAAATTGGTATTTCCAATTGAAATTGGGTACTATAGCTTTTATTTCAATTTATTTGTGTATAATTATATTCTCTTTGGCAATAGAAATTAATTCTGAAAACCATAATATAATTTTTATTTGTTTTATTTTGCTGTATAAAGAAAATTATTTTAAAAAATTATGCTTATGAGAATATTAAATCCTTCATACAGCTGAACAAATGTTGTTATGATTATTGGCACCTTGAATAATGGTAGATTTAGTAAAAAATAAAATTTTCAGGTGTTCTTAGCAGTAATATTTAATATGAAGAGGAAGAAATGAAGGACAAACCAAAGATAGAAAGGGAAGAAATGGCTGAAGTAACATGCTTCTTAATGAGAAAGACTGATTTATTTCTACACAAAGCATTGTTCTACACAGAATGCAATAAAGGGGAATGAATAAATATAAACACAGGCTATGGAAGTATTGAATCAAAAATGATGATTGTCACTTGGTGTTTGAGAACAGCATAGGTGTTTTCACAGCATAGGAGGCTTAGCACTACAGAATGACAGGCATTTCAAAAAGCACGAATAACCAAGAAGTCATTCTAAACTGAGAAGATTGATTTTACTATCAACCTAAGCCAAACTAAGTAATTACAAAGCTAAATATAATGGAACAACATATCACCTTTACCTTGAGAAAACTTAAATTACAGTTAAACTATGCTACTTTCACTTTCATGTAATTGGATATGCAGATGGTGATTATATTTAATTCCAGTACCTGAGATGGGAGAATATATTTTGCACAAAGAATTTTGGACACAATTTGACATTGCTTTATCTGATTTTTTTGTTCCCAGAACTCTATTGCTAGATCTATAATTGCTATTTCTTACTTCTCTCTATTAGAAATATTACCATATTAAAGATTACAAAATTTAACAGATATATTTCTTAGAACCAATATTTCATGAGAAGTTAAATCATACTTTGAAAGTACAAAGTTGTAGGCAAGAAGCTGGGAAGAATATACAAGTTAGTGAGTCCAAGATAGATTCCAAAATTGTGAAACTACAATTTATATACTAGGAAAAAATAAAATAAATTATTGATTTTTAAGGACCAGACATTAATGATTCACAATGAACTCGCTAAGTTACAAGACCCAATGGTGTGCAGAAAACAAATGTGTGCTGAGTATATCATTTCTTCTTCCATGAAATGTAAGACATGTATATGAAACTGGCTCATCCAAAAATGACAAATTAGAGTAGAGAATATTTAATAAAATGTTATCTGCAAGTATAATGTAGCTTTTTAAAGACCATTTTAATCCTTGACAAATGTATAGTTAGCAGAAAATTTAAAGTATGAAGTTTTATGTACAACAGTACTTCAATTATTCCTCTGAAGCCAGAACTAAAGCAATAGTTATCTCCTCTTTTTTATTCGAAACTACATTTTCATGAATAGGCTGTTTATAGTTATTCTTGTAATCATAACAAAATGATGATAGATATTTATTTCTTATTACTTCTTTCATATATCAGCAAATAATATTGCCATTTCTCTAGATGCATGTCTGGAAGTCTGGCTGCCAAAACAGAAAATCTGCCCACAGAGGCTTAGACAAATGGAGCTTTTAGGTGGCCGTACACAAGAAATAGGAAGAAGGCAGGCAACTTTAAGACAATGGCTCACTGATTTTATTAGGAACCTAGATTCACTTTGTTTTCCCCTTTACCATTCTTAGTATATTGACTTAACCTTCAAAATCACATGCTAATTAGTGATCACCAAGCATTCAGTGTTCTTATCCAGGGAAGGGTAGCAGGCATCCAAGGCAAAGGGGAGGAGCCCCGATGACTACTTTTATTCCTCTTTTTTTAAAGTCAATAAAGCCAGAGGATTTCCAGAAGCCACACCTAAGCAACTAATTTATTTCTTTGCAAAAATTATGCCTACGTTACAGTTGCACACATGGGAATCTTAGAAATCAAATCTTTAGTTGGGCACATTACTATCTGAAGCAAAATGCAGGTGTGTAAGAGAGGGAGGAAAACAGGCATAATTAGTAGGCAAAGAACACAATATCCAAGCCAGTAACCTGAACATTACCACTGGCTACATGAAACTTACATAAAGGTAGAGATATACCAGGTTTATGAATCAAAGTAGTCACATGAATATGTGAATTCTCCCCAATTTTACCTATAGAAATGGCCCAATCCCAGTAGAAATTTCAGTAGATTTTAAAAAATACAAATTAAAAGGCTAATTTAAAATTTATATGGAAAATAAAAGAATTCAAGTTTCCTAAATTAAAAAAAAAATTTTGGATGACTCACATAACCTCATTTCAAGAGTAGTTGAGTGTAATATTGGTGAAAGTCTGTAGACATGAATCAATACAACAAAATAAAGTAATTGGACCTCCATATATAGTAAATTGATGTCTGACAAGGATGTCAAGGCTGACAGGAAGGGGAATGCTTTCAACAAATGATACTTGGACAACTGTACATAAATGTACCAAAAAAAGACTTGATCTGTATCTTGCACCAAATAGAAAGTTAACTCAAAATGGATGATAGACCTAAATATAAGAATTAAAACTGTAATGCTCGGAATTAAGTAGAAAAAAAAGTCAAAGATCTCGCTAGGCAAAGATTTCTTAGGCATGACACAAAAATACAATCTACAAAAGGAAAAATAAATGATAAACTTCCCCACTTCATCAAAATGTAAAATACTGCTATTTGACAGTTACTGTTAAGAAAATAAGACAAGCCACAGAGCGGGAGAAAATATTTCCACATCGTACACAACCCAGAGTGCAAGACAAACTCTCACTTCCCCTCTCCCTCTGCCAGGCTCTGCACTAGGTCTACTGTATTACTCTCTAGAACAGAAAGATACAATGGGATTGACTGGAACATCAGAGAACATTCAGAGAACTTGATAAATTTAGAAAAACAGAATTAATTTAACCACTAGTTAATAAACGTCACTCAAGTATAACTGCAAGATTCTTTGACTCCTACATACCTCCCCAGTCTTATTTCTCACAATTCCTCCATCTAACTTCACTGGAGGAATTGCCATGAGTAAAATGATTTGAGTATCAATTTTAGCTCTAGATGCAAAATTCACCTACAAGCCAGGCTATTCATTGATTAAATTCTCAGTAGGGTTGGATAAAAACTTAATGTTATTTGTGAACCTTCAATCTTATTTAAAACTCTTTGGTTCTTTTGATACCAAAAACATGCTATCAAATTCAGTCAATTTTGACCATCATCCTAAAGACACAGACATTTGACTGACTGTTTGAAATGAATAAATGGTTTTGAATATGCAATCATTGTGGCATAATAGGATCAAAGAGCTATTAAAATGCAAAGAAGTGCATCCAAAAGAAATCATGAGCTGTTCACATTTATAAGTGAAACTATAATTATCATACATTAGAAGGAAAAGGTAACCAACAGTGATTAAGCACCTACTATGTATCAACCATCTTGCTATTTAATTTGCAAATATTATCTCATCCATGGAATAGCTCTCTGAAGTAAGCAATAAAATTTTCATTTTAAGCATGTGGAAATGTAGGTTTCAGAGAACTGAAAAAACACTTGACCAGGTTAGACAGGTACTCTGAAAGTGATCTTGGATTTGAACCCAAATATATCCCAAAACTTCTTTATCTCATAAAAATTACTTTCAAATAAGAAATCAGTTATCTGAAAAAGTCAATCCTGGGAAAGAAAAATAAAACAACTGGAGACATCACGAGGATTTAAAAGCTTAGACTTTATCTCACTTTGAAAATAAAATTTATCAATTGGTATATAGATTATTCATATTTTAATGACTTTTCATAACTTTCTAACACTGCTATTTTAGTAAAGAATTTGTTGTTTTTGTTTATCAAAGAAAATACAAATTATTCTACTGAAATTTATTGTTGTGTATGTAAATCATAGTGAAACAAGAAGAATAATAATTCATTCTTCTGGAAAATTTTACAGAAACCATCTGTATAAAATTTTAATTTATTTTCCACGGAAGAGTTTAAATGACATATATTCTGAAATGTTTTTTCTCTAGAGGACAAGTAATTACACACAATTGATTTGTGTCTGAGCATCATTAAGATAATGTGATATTCGAGACATATAAGGAAGCCAAGAAAAATTAATTTCTGAACCAGTTAAATAAACTACACTAGGAATAACATAGCATACTCTTCTGAATAATCTCCACTACATGAAAAAACTTTTTTCCCCAAGTTTTAACTGAAATCTGCTAAAGTCAGTGGACATTATAAGAGCTAAAAATAGCATGAAAAGAAAACTATCCAGAAACTCTACCACAGTCAAATGATGCTATTTTTTTTTAAGGTGTCATAACTGTTTCTGAAAGACTCAACACTTAGATATGAACTACATTAGAGAAGAATAAAAGCCAAAGTCATTAATGAGTTGGCCATTTCAGCACATCAGCAAATTCTTATAGAGCACAGGGGCTACTTTTGGTACATAGAAGCCTTTCACACCTTTGCTGTCCCAGACAGTAATGTGTTTTGCCACATATAGAATAAACCGCTAAATGTAAATTTTATCCATTGTTAATAGCAGAATTTTACATATATACACACACACACACATACAAAATTATATAATATAATACAATATAATATAATATAATATATATATTTCAAGTCTTTTCCATCTTAATAACACTACACATAAACCAATATGAAGTTTATCTACCTTTAGTTTTGCTCTAAAAGTTATTTGACATTTATACGTGAGGAATATTAAATATACAGAAGCTAGAAAGCTATCATGATGAACAATAGAAGTGTAAATAACATGTAGTTTAATGGCCATGCTAGTTGTTTTGCCTTCCTGCGGTAAAAGTTATGTTGTGTTTCACCTTTCATATATAGAAGTAATGACTGTATTCACTGTTTTGAAATACAGCTGGCATATTTCTTCCTGCTTACCTGTTTTATTTGCCACTTAAAATATCTATCCATAAAACAGCAAGAAGTTTAAACATAAATAACAACTTAACAGAAACTGTTGCATTTACTCCCACTTTATAGGCTTATATTTTTAAGGCCAACTCTTAAAACACAGTAGATGTGTCAGTGAAGAGTTAAACAGTTGCTGATACAGGACGTACTAATGCAATACTTTTGACAAATGGACAAATCTATTCCAATATCAGGTATTGCTGTAAGAATTTCAGATGAAAATATTTATGATTTCACACAGATTGTTGGACAATAAAAACAAAGCAGTGTATTTGTTGGTTAATCTCATAACTCAACCTTGGAAGAGAATGTAACCTTAAGATGGAAAGATTATGGTTGCCAGGTGTCAAACACATTGCTTTTTTATTATTAGCTCTTAATATTTAGCCCTGGGAAACACAGTCATATAAGAGAAACAAAGCACAGCGAATTATATATCTCAAAAGTCAACAACAAAACTTGAAAGTGTTTTGTTATGAAGGTGGATACAGTCAGGATAGAATTCTACACACCTAATTACATTCTTTAAATTAATATATAAAGAGCAATAAAGAGAACAATAATAGAGGCTCATTGTTAAGAATTAGATATTCCATTAGATTTAAATTAGATATCATTTAATAATGACAAATTTAATCACTTATAACACATAAAAATGATCACCTCCATATTTTGAAAATAATAAGAGAAAAATTTTAAAAGACTATTTTTAGAGTAGTTTTAGGGTCCTAGTAAAATTGAGGAAGAGGTATAGATATTCCCCATATCTCCTTACCCCATATATGCATAGCCTCACCCATTATCCACATTCCCCACCAGAGTAGTACTTTTGTTACAATTGATGAACCTACCTTGACACATAATAATCACCAAGAGTCCATAATTTTCATTAAAGTTTACTTTTGATGTTCTACATCTATGGGTTTGAACAAATGTATAATCACAAGTATCCATCATTATAATATCAGACAGGTTATTTTCACTGCCTTAAAAATCCTCTACTCATGCTTTCCATCCCTCTCCAATCCCTGGCAACCATCAATGTTTACATGGGCACCATAGTTTTTCATGTCTTTTCTAGGATGTCATAAAGGAATCATACAGTATGCAGCCTTTTCAGAGTGGCATTTTAAATAATGTACATAAAGAAAATGAAAGACTGGTGAGTACATCTCAGCTCACTAGAGTCAAAAGGGAAATTTAGCCCCTGAGTCTCTGTACCGCATAAATCGACACACATCATCTCCCAGGAAGTTGAGAACATTGTATTGGACAGATGTGTAGGATGTTTGGAAGAGAATTACTTTCTCATTCTGAGTCAAGTATACTAAATAGGATCATGTTCTCATGAATTAGCTGTATTCACATTACTTGAATGAAAATAATACAGTTGAAAGAGCTTGGTATATGTTTCCATGCAGAAGACCATGTATAAATATCAAGTAAAAGCACTAGTGAGCATTCATTTTCTACCAATACTGTGAATTCCATTTTCCACACACCTGCTCAATGCAGCTGCTTCTCTAGCTGTGATCTTACTACAACCCATTTCCCTTCACTCGCCACTTCACTTAACAAGCTCCAGCTGTACTGACCATTCTTCAATGCTCTACAGTATTCTAATTCCTTCTCCCTATAATCAGCAAAATGAGAGAGCCAGTGTTCCCCAACTACTCTCAATCAAGGAGAAAAATTGGATTGAGAAGGGATTGGCAAGAATGTGTAGAAACAGAAGTGGTTTAATCAAATGAGACCCACTCTTACCCATATGTCATGTTCCATCCAACAGGCATGCACTATTAAACTTACTCTGATGAATTTACAGAATACTTCACCTGATTTTGGTAGCTTTTTACGTATTTATTTATTTTCATGGAAATATTTCCTTTGCTACGTTCTAAACCAAATCACCATGAACCAAATTACCCATGATGTGCTGCTACTCCTGTGGTTTGAAGAAATCCTCATCATCTTGAAGTTCTGATGTGACTATGGGAAGGGAGAAAAGAGGGAGGATCTAAACTTTCTCTCTTCTGTGGCTCCCAGAGCATTTGAAGAAGTGCCCTTAGAGGGGACAAGGGGAAAACATAGGGCTACTGCAAAATTTAAGTGCACACTTGATATACAAGCCTAAGTTAGTCCACAAGGGACTGCAGTCTTTCTGGCTAGAGTTAAACCCTCTGTAAATAGAAATCACACTTGATTTAATCTTTCAGGGTGTTCATTTTCTCATTTGTCTGCAATGGCAATATCTTCTCCATTGCTTACATTCTGCTCACCCCTGTTCTTAACAGTCGTTTCAGTTAATAGTCTCAGGCAATTCAGCAATTTATTCATTGAGGGTACAGACTCCCCCTCCTCCCACAGGCCAGGGATAGAAAAACTGGAAAGAACTGCTTTGAAATGGAAATGAGGAAGGGAGAAGATGAACGAATGGAAATAACTGAAGGCAATGCTTTCCAATTTTTTTCCCTTGAAGTATTGCTAATAGGAGAGAGCAGTGGAGAGGTACCCTCCTGTGAGTCTGGGGGCAGCCTGAAGTAATCCTTCTCAAACGCAGATTGTCTTTGAACTCTCAAGTTTAATCATTAAAAGGAAGAGTATTTGCATTCCGTTATATAACACAGATGTTTATTTTAGTTTAAAAGTAATGCTTCAAGTATGTTAATTATAAATATATTACCACTAATACCCTCCAGTAAAACATTAGATCAAAATATAGTATCAGGAAGGTGCACCATGTTTACTCTGAGATTTCTCTCACCTTCTAGCACCCATTAGAACACCTTAAGTACTCATCAAAGAGGCAACCTTACACCTCAGACCTAACCTAACTAAATCAAAAAGACAAACACATTCATGTTATTGAAACATGCTAAAGTGCAAGCATATTTTTTAAAATATAAATAATACAGATACAATGGCATAAATTTTCACGTAATAGGAAATCTAGACCATATTAATATGGTTAAGAGATATATATTTTTTTCCTTATCAGGTATGGTTTAAAGAACAGATTCAGTTTTATGTGCCTCCCATAAGGTTTTCTAGTTCTAAACCTGTTCATTAACTTATCCATCTTTTTTATCCCTACTGACTTCATGTGACATTTATTGTATCCTAATTGTCCATATTCAATTTGATCTATTTATGGAATTTCTGTTCAGTTCCATTTTTTATCTCTTCATGTAATATTTCATGGGTTTTATTGTGAGGAATATTAACTTTTCTGCTCCTCTTCAATTTCTTGTCTTTTCCCATCAGTTTCACTGTAATTCTTGCCTGTTGTGTCTTAAAATGAATTTACAATTATGTTGACTAGCTTACAGAAATATCTGTTGATAATTTATTGGGATTGATTAAAATGTAATATAACTTAAGGAAAGCTGGCATCTTCATAATATTTTGTTTTTCTATTCAGAAACATAATGTCTTTCTACTTGAATTCTTTTTCTGAGTACTCTAAGTATGGTTTATGTATTTTTCACATATGCTTTGAATCTTTTTGTCAAAACATGTTTTATTTTCTATCATAAAATGATCATTCTACCTTCTAACTGATTTTTATTTGTATGTGTATAGTGGCTCCTGATTTTATATGCTTATTTTATTACTTCGTATTTTACTAAATTCTCTCATTGTTAAGGATTTATTTTTCAGTGATTCTTTTGAAGTTTCCAGCTATTTGATTATATCATCTATATAAAGAGATTTAGAAGAATTTGTCTTCCTTTCAGATTATTACACTTTTAATTGATAGTGTTCTAAGTGCTTTTAGGAATTTTGCTAACAGACTGTTAATAAGTAGTGGAAATAGTGAGCATACTTTTCTTCTTGAATTTAGTGGAAAATTATTTTTTTTTTAATTTTTATAGGCTTTTAATCAATTTGATCATAGACAATAAAAATTTATTCCTGTCTCTAATTATAAGAAAATGATAAATGAGAACACAATTCCCAAATACATCTGGGATGATACCTTTCCTAGTAGAGACATGACAAAAGTTGAATTCAGGGAAAACAAATTGCTTGATTTACCAAAAAAGCTCTTAAGGTAGAGGTCAGGAAACATTAAAGAAAATGAAACAAACTGGTTAGTTTTTCAAGAATGATTAGACTCCTAGTTTTGCCTGCTTTTGTACTCTTTATAAGTGGAACCATGCAATATGTACTCTTTTGGGTTTGTTTTCTTTCGCTGAACATTATATTTATGAGGATTATCTCAATTATTGCATGTATTGTAAATCATTTATTCTAATTTCAATATTTTATTCACTTGTATGAATATCTCACTTATCCATTCTACAGTGGATGGGCATTGAGTAGTTTTCAGATTGGGGCTGCAATGAACATTCTCATGCTTTGCTTTTTTTTCCTTTTTTCTTCCTTTAGAATTTTATTTTTTATTTTTTTATTGAAGTACAGTCAGTGTAACTGACTGTGCATTGCCTTTGATGACATTTCTAAGAGTAGAACTGCTGGATCATAAGGCATAAATACGTTCCGTTTTATTAGATTCTGCCAAACTATTTACAAATCGGTTGAACTAATTTAAACTCTTATTAGCCATGCATGAAAAGTCTGACTCTTCCATAAGATCTACTGTCATGTTCCACAGTAGAACTTTTCATTTTAGCTATTCTTGTGTGGTTGTATTGGCATACCAGTTTCATTTTAATTTGTGTTTTTCTGGTGATTCATGAGATTGAGTACCTTTTTATACATTTATCATTAATTTGATATCTCTTTTGCAAAGTGTCTTCAAATTCTTTACCAATTTTTAAAATTAGACTTTCATTTTTTATACATTGTGTAAATGCACACAAGTTCACCACCTATTATAAAAGTGGTTTTACTAATCAGAAGAATAACCTAGCCTTTGGATGTTTGTCAGTCTACTTCTCCACTGAGCTCAGGGCTCATTCAAGCAGTTCATGAATAAAGCAGCCAGTTGGCAGGAATATAATTCAAATGTAGTCTCAACAACATGGACTTTCTCTCACCAAGGCTGACTTTGGTACTGTGTTTGCTTCGTCTAATTTGTTACCAAAAAAAAAAGACCAATATACAAATTGTGTGAGACTGTCCAAAAGATAGTATTCTTACACTTTTTGCATGTGTCACATTCAGTCACAGAAGGCTTGCTTCTGTCCTGAGCTCTATCTAGGAAACAACAGATAGGACTTTGCTCCTTAGACCCCACCAATAACTATCTCATCATCTCCCACCCTCTCTCTCTCTTCTCTCTGTAACCCTATGGAATCTTTTCATTTTAAGGGAGTGGGACATTAGCAGTGGGGGAAGACTTACTTTCACTTCATATATGTCTCCAAAACCTCTCTTCTACCTAGAGTTTCTTAAGACCGCAGGACCTTAAAACCAAGAAAGATGACTATATTTTCTTTCTGCCAAATTTTATTAATTACCTGAAGCTATGGCCATGGGATTGACAATTCTCGATTAGGAAAATGAAATGATACTATAAATATTTGGGAAATAATATTATTTAAAATACCTATAAAATGTATTTGTCTGAGACAAACAACGTTTTTTTCTCTTTTTTAAAAATTTAAGCTGAGTGAACTTGAACAACTCATTTACTCTTCTTTAAGCCTCACTTCCCTCATCTAGGAGAGAGAGGGACCACAACAGCAATGTCTCAGAATTGCGATTATTAAATGGTATGCCTACAAGTGACTCAGCATGGCATCGAGCTCCTTTTAAATACAGTTCAAAAACTGTTCTCTATGTATAAGTCGTGCTTTTATTCAAATAATTTATAAAAGACAGCTAAGAAGGGAGAAAGTCTGTGAACTTTCCCTACAGTGGTACTCAAACTCCTACTGCTGCAGTCATTGCACTTGGAACAGTGCTATTGACATGTCACCAATCATTTCAGAAAATATCTTAACAATAACTCAAGTTCTAAAAGACCTTCAAAAGTGGGCTGTAGAAGTCAGTTACCAAACCGAAGGAACTAACTAAATTGATAGCACTCCCAAGGAGAAAGAGCCAGGTTAATGTTCGCTGCCAGAAACCTTTGCTCCTGCATTTCAAAACTCAGTGAAAGTCACAGATGAGACAGCCTCTCAGGGCCTCTTAAGGCTTCCTAATGTTGCAAGAGCCCCTGCTGTCCTGTCATGTCACACGCCAGAGATGAAGGCTTTCCCTTGTGCTCTTTCTCAGCAAAGCTGTATGGTCTTTGAATTTCAGATGTGAGAAGAGACAAGTGCAACAATGCATGTACGTACAGTCACTTAAGGACCAAAACTGTTCCTGAACTCTAAAGAGCTCACAAACTGAAATCTGAGTACAGAAAGAGCACCAAGACTTCAAGTCTCTTTTCTTATGTATTATTGCTGAAGTAAAAATAATTTTAATACTACATTGGGGAGGGGGGTGTGTTCACAGGTACGTGTTTATGTACCTGCCATGACTGCTGAACAATAAGAACAGAGAACTAACTTCTGGGGTGGGGAAGCCCTTAAAGATAACCTATTTAAACTCCATATTTAGGAGTGGGAATGGACAATGGTGATGCAGAATGTTATAACCAAAACAAAGACTCAAACTTAGTACAAAATAAAATTTGCTTAACTAGACAGAAAATCAGTAGTTGTGGGGGCACTCTAATCCTTCTGCATCTTGCTTGTTCTACTCACTGCAACATTACCCCTCCACACACCCACACCCAGACACACACACACACACTTAGAACAAATAAAGCTCATTTCCCATATATGCCTCAAGAGTTATGCTTCTGAAGTTATTTTTAAATGTTTTTGTCTCTGAATTAAATGGTCTTCTTCCACATAACCCTATCTTAAAATAATTTACTTACAATAATTAGGAACCTACAGTGGGCTAGGCATTGGACTGAGCTCTCAGGACGTTGTGCAGAATAAATCATACCAATCGAGTTTATCCCATTCTATCCTGCTAGAAGAAAAGGTGTGGCCAACACTGCAAGATAATCATGAAACATTGCTTCTCTGTGATAAGAGTTTTAAAGATGAGTCAAGTGTTACCTCAACGGCACATTACTCTCACCCTTGAGAAAATCAACCACAGGAAATGAGTGGCTTGGTTTACCTAGCCATGTTGTAACATTCTATATGGTAACTCCTGATTTTTAATTAGTAATCAAGCTTAGACCAAAGATATCTTATGGTATGGGACAAGGAAGAGTGAAAATTATGAGTTTCATTTTCAAATTAAAATAGAATCACCATCATAATAAAATATCTCACATTTCTCACCAAATTATAATTATACCATCATAACCCTAGACTGCTATCACCTCACATCTGTAATGATTAGGATTAAATATTGGTTTTATTTTCCCTCTAAATCATCTTTTAGGTCACTTGGAAATTAATCTTAATCAAGGAATATCTTTCCCAAATCTCTAGAATTAATTAGTTGTGCCTTGTACTTAGTAATAGTCTCGACCAATACTTATATTAAAGCATTTACCCCACATCATCTCCCAATTTATCCACTTAAATGTTTTTGTTCCTAGAAAAGGTTCTCAAAATGACAGAGACTGGGTCTCACTTTTGTTCTTCTAGGACCAAGCACAGAGTCTAGAAAGTAGTAGGTTCTTCAAAAGTGTCACTTGAAGAAATATATTTTCCTTATTATTCTGTGTTTTTCTCATTATAATATTTCTTATCTCTCCATTACCAGAAGGCAACTGCATAAACACTTTGGCTTGACATTCAAACCCCTCTGCATTCTGATTCTACCTTGAAAACCCACTTGATACAAGAAAATTTTATTGCAATGCAAAATCATGCAGTTCCCAATCGTAGAGTGATAACCACCCAAGGCAATATCACCTTCCTCAAGGACTTTGCCCTGTTTCTTCCATTTTTTTGGAATTTTTGAATTTGAGAACACGTATCTGCATGTAATTTAATTCGTTAAAGGAAAAGTGGTGTTCTGAGGAATAGGATGATTGCATGTTGCTGTAATATAAGGCAATATGTAGGACTTGTGGTCAGAGCTCATGGATTCAAGATTAATGCCAATATTCTGTAACTTTGAGTTTAGCCATTATCAACAGCAAAAGCCTTTGATTTTTTTTCTTCCATTTTTTTGTTTTGTTTTGTTTTTGAGGCTGTGAAGCAATAATAGGGTAGAATATAAAAGATTGGAAAATGCAGTGAAAATGAGTTTTTTTTTATTTTAAAAGTATTTTGAAAGCAAATGCACATAAACATACTTCTTATGAAGCTGAAGCAGCAGGAAAATAGAAAAAGTTTATAAGTAATTTTGTTGGTGGTAAGGATATTTCATTTTCTTTTAACTTTTTTATGTTTTACTTTCATAATCAGAAATATCAATAAAGAAATCTCCAGCAGCTTTTTACCACAGAAAAATTAACAATGAGAATAAAAGGCAGCAAACACTATCTTTCCTTTTCAAACATCATTAAATTATTTAATGTTTTCATGAAATTCTCTTAAAAATATATCAAAATTTAGCCAAAAAACTTATCAGTTCTTGCCTCCACTAAAAGTGCTTCTACTTTCTGATAAATTTCCATAAGAGTAAACTACATTTACACAAAGATTCTAGAATATACTATGGTATTACATTATGTGAAACAAAATTGTATGTGATTGCTGCTACCTTAATGTATTTAAATAAATCTTTGAGTGCTTAAAACTGTTCATTTCATTTAAATACTATTTATTACTGATTAAAAGAGATGCTTATGATCTTGAGAGGGGCATAAAATGTATTAATAGTGTAATTGTTAGTATTGGGAAATCTAACTTAATTTACATATTTCATTTAAATGCCACACCTCCCTTTTCCCAAACATTTATTCACTTAAAGCAAAAGAATAGCATTTTTTTTTTATCATGTAACTCTCTCAACACTATGAACTCTTCCTACAGTCAGATTTACCTACTTACCATCTTTCAGGTATATATGACTGGTTATATATAACTGTTAATAATAAAATAACTTTACTAGGTAAGTTTTCTTGAAAGTTATTAATTCTAGGTCCTGTTTAAACAACTTTAATTTGTTTAATCTCATTTAATTATCTCAACATTCATAATGAATGGATACTATTTTTATTCCTATTTTGTGACTAAAGAATCTGAAGAACAGATAAGCTAAATAACTTTCCCTTAGTCACATAATTAAAATAGAGAAAGAAGGAAAGAAAAGAACATTCTTCATCTCTAGTGTACTTTGCTCTGTAGTTTAAGCCTGAATGTCCTTCAGTCATCCACTTATTTCCTACCTTTACCATGAAGCATTTCTTGACCATACCAGGCCATATTTCTTTGTATACTTTAAAAATATACACTAAGGAAATAGATAGCATTACCTATTTCTAAAGCGTTTCCTGTGTGGAGGTCCTTTTTGCTGAGTATGAAATAAGAGCAGAGTATATACTAGTTGGACACAGTAAGAAGCTGAAACAGTTCGATGAATCATAATAAAAAACCCCAGTTATTTGAATCCAACATTATTTAAAATCAATTTATTATTCAAAACTGGAATCTAGATGCACGATCTGACCCAGTGTAGGTTTTATGTGGATACATTAACAGATAAACCAAGAGTCTATTCAGTTTCTCATTAACTGAAAATCCAATTGAAATTTACTACTTCTACTATTATACGGAATAGAATCCTTCATGACTGACTTTACGAACAAAACAATATTCTCCGTCTCCTCTGAAACCCATACTGATTAATGGCCACAACCCACTAAATGCCTGTGGCTGGCCAATTACCCTTTACATGCCTAAAATACTAGTGTAGTTTGTTCACCAACAGTCAAGTGAATAAGAATCTATCCTCTACTAATCTTTAAACTATTTCTCTTACTATCTTTCTCCATTGACATCACTATATGTATGTCCTGATTATGAAGACTCAAAAATATTAAAAATATAACTATTTAATTAAAATGTGTAAATAAAATGATACTTTAAGTATACTACTTTGAATGCTTGCCATTCATTAAAGTTTATTATATCTTTAAAATGATCAATTTTATGTCTATTTTTGCTTATCCTACTGATACAATTCTTACTAGAGCTTTTAAGTTTCAGAGAAGAATGGCATGAAGACAATATTTGGCATTGCCCCGTATATGAATTATATTTATAGTTAATTGAATTTTTCCTAATTAGGACCAACCCCCCCAAATCTCAAAAAAGATGTCAAAATTTTTATTAAAATAGAACATCACAGATCTTAAATGTATTTCAAGATGTAATAAATGTTTTCAGAAAGTAGGCTACATAGCATAACAGAATGTTCAATGGAAAAGAACACAGAGTTTATCCCTATCATGCCACTACCATGCTGAGCACACTAGTATAGAAGCCTCAGTAAACTCATCTATTATGGATAGTACATAGGGAAAATTATTTCAATAGTCACTTCCAACTCTATTTTTTCTCAGAGGTTCCTCCCCTACAAAAAGGAAGGAAGCGAGGAGCTCTAAGATATTTCCATATTACAACTGTTTATGAATTTTTACCATACTTTAAAAGAGCACAATGACTTTCTTCTTATTTCATATTTATGGTGAAAATTGTGCTGAAGAGGATCATCAGCTTCTCTCAGAAAATGTATGTGCACTGAAATAACTTACATGAGAACAAATCATTTTAAAATGGCAGGTTATCAAGTGAAGTGCTACAGATGTGGTTTCATAGTACTGACATTTATTTGCAGGATGAATCTTCTACTCATTTTTAATATAATAGTGTTGTGGCAATTAAACTTTGGAGCTTGTCCATATAGTTGAATACTGTTCTATTCACTCATCTCTCCTACCTGCCACATCTGAACTTTTAGTGTAAATTCATATCTAACAGAATTCTAATTTCTGCATTTATTATTCTAACAATAAGTTTTAAAAAGCTACTAGTTTTTAAAATTTCAATCCACTTGTATCTATATAGATCAATGATAGAAGTTATCTTTTTACCTCATGAATTTTTTTTTTTTTATCATTTTGGCACTCTGGAAGGAGTGCATTACTAGGCATTGCGAATTCTTAACTGTTAGGTGTTGCAAAGTCACTTTAGTCATGTGAACAAAATAGATATTTTTTCCTAAATGTGCAATGATGGAGGAGGAGTTTTCTTTGCAAGGGTGTTCTGTCACTTTAAACAAGTTTATAACATTTCGTAGGAACAGCAATCTTGTGCATGTATGATTTTAAAGATGTTTAATAGTCTCCCATGGTTTTCCACTTTCAGTGGTATATACACAAATAGTAACTAAGCATTTCTATCAAGAGGGCAGTACAAAATCCAAAACCATTCTTGCACTGGGATTTGGAAGTCTTAAGCTGTCATAGACTCTTACCAACTCCTTTGCCATTTCAGTTGGTATTTTCATCCCCTATGACTATTTGGTTATGTTAATAATATTTAAAACCATTAAACATAATAACACTATTTCTCCAAATATATCGATTTGAATTTGTTATAGCTTGAATTTGAAGAGAGACAATATTAGGGAAGGAACTACTGCATGAGTGAAACATTACTATTTAGAGATTTGATATTTCAAACAGGGCAGAGTTCTTCTATCAAGGAGAAGCTTCTTCAGACTATAAACATTTCAGTGGGATTAGCCAGAGCAGACCTCCACCAGACTCAGTGTAGCTCTTCTCCTATCTTCTGAGGAGATGGACCCTAATAAATTTGAATTCATATCAGTCAGAAGGCCTGTTTTATCCATAACTAGATATATATGAAGCCCTCTACTGAACCCATAATATGTTAGGCTTTGGGGAGTTGGAGTTAGACTGGTTAGATATAAAGCTTTATTAGCTCCTAGAAAAACAAATCTTGTCTAGGCGGCCGTTAAAATAAAATATCCTCAATTGCCAACATGACTTTCATTATTTCTCTTCATGCTCAAGAAGCTACATTCTCCTACTACATAAAACAATTTAACTTTTACAAGCTGCCTTCTTTTATTCTGTCATTTATATTGGATATTTTTAAAAAGTACAAATACTGCAGTTTATTTTCTTGTGTGAGTTTTTATTAAGGGATTCATGGATTGCATTCATGAGATCTCCACAGAACCAAAAAGCCTCCTCTTGCACCTTAAGTTACCAATTCTCTGCTAACAATCTTCAGCTAGAGAAACTGCAATAAGGCAAATCTGTATCCAGTGATCTCAGAATTTTCAAAAATACAGATTATAACTAATTAATAAAATACTGAGATCAAGACCACTTTTTTCAGCTATAAAATTGGCAGAAACCAAAAAGCTTGACATTCCCCAATGTTAATAAAGCCATGGTGAAACATGTAAAATTATGTAACACTGGAACTTTTTAGAGTGCAAATGACAGTATCTTCTGGATTGAAAATGCATATCCAGTTTGACCCAGTAAGTTCAACTCTAAGAATTTATTTCGTAGATATAATTATAATAGAGCATATAATAATAGAAAGAGCTATGCAATATTGCTTGTAATGACAAATGGCTTGAAGCAATTTAACCATTGATCAAGGAGTAACCAGTGAACTAAATTACAGCAGAAATGGAATGAATGGACTGGAATACAATGAATTCATTACAAAAGGTTCATTAAAATCTCTGTGAAGCCATGTAGTTTTCAGCTATGTAGTAAACTACTACATATGCTAAGATGTCTAAAATGAACAATATATTAATTCTTTCCTTATAGACACTTTGTTATAGGGATATTTTGTGTAGTATTTATAAGATCACAATAACAATAAAATAAAACTTACTCTTCCTGAAAAATCACAAATTCAAATTTTATCACTGTTGCTGCCCTGGATAGCTACCCAGCTCTATTTGACTTTTAAAGTACTGTAATTAATCCAGGCAAAAATAGAGTGACAGTGAGTAGGAAGTGTTAAATAGCCAAATCCCAGGGCTACAAATTATTAAAGAAAACTAAATTTTGCCTCAAGCAGCAGTCTGTGATAGAAGGCATCTTGTTCAAAATCCAGAAATAAACAAATCGTTATTCTGTTAATTATAAATGTTTAAACTTCAAAACTTTTATTAACTTAGTTTTGAAGCAAAAACGTTAAGACTAGAAGGTTGGATTATTTCTGGGTTGGGAGCTGTATCTAAGATAGAGTTGAAAATAATATTTTCTGCCATATCTTCTAGCTTTAAAGTGCTCTGTGTATAATTATTTCTCCTTAAGTTTTAGTAGCAGAGGTGGAGGGAGATTGAGACTAGGCATCTGCAAAGAAATTTTAAAAATGCGTTACAGTAATAGAGTCTGTTATTTCTTACATGGCTAAATTTGTTAAGTTAAAGAAACAGTGTCTCTATTACTGCCTATCCACCAAGTAGCTTTTCAAAAATCATTTGCTGCTTGCCTATGAGTCCCCTGCTGATCTGTGATTTGATTCCTTTTCTCTCTAGGCCTAGAACACTATCATGTAGACAAACTCTAGGGAGTAGAAAACAGTATAGCATATTGAGGGCATTTACATTTATAGTGCTTTATTTAAAAAATATTCTGGAGTCATTGTAAAAACACCAAAAAACAATAGGAAAAAAAAAATCAGTAAACACTCCACTTCCTTACAAATTGACATTTTATGTCTTTGTTCCATTTCAGTTTTTTTATATATACATCTACAGTTTTGCAGTCATAATCACAGGTTGTATATCATTTTTTATTCTTTATGGAATGTGTATGAACTTGGAATATTTGAAGATGTATTGTGTACTATAGCATGGACCTAAATATTTGAAAATAGGTTAATAATTGCAGTCAATAAAGGAAATTAAAATTTAAATTAAATTGACAGATTAAATTAAAACAGAATATAAATTAATAAATTAATATTGAGGTGAGTTGCAAATGTTTGTAAAGTTTATATAATATACAATAGGAAATATGGATTTTTCTCCTATAAGTAGTAAACCCCTTAAAATAGAGATTTTAATGATATATAAGCATGTTTCATTTGGAGAAAATGTAGGTCATAGACAAGAAGAGAAATAGCTTTAAAAAATAAGTTAAAATATAAGGTACTGAATTTTGTATTAACAAGCATACACCAAACAAGGTGGCCTAAAAGACCAAATGGATTGTTCCAAACCACAAGTCACTCAAAATTTTATCTACTCTACTTTAATATAATAAAGGCCATATATGACAAGCCCACAGATTATATCATACTCACGGGTGAAATATTTAAATTTTCCCTCTAAGATCAGGAACAAGACAAGATCAGGACCAAGACTCTCACCATTCTTATTCAACAATTATGGAAGTCCTTGCCAGAGCAATCAGCCTCCCCATCCCCCTTAAAAAGCCATCAGAATTGGAAAGAAAGAAGTAAAATTAAAATTGTTTCTATTTGCAGATGACATAATATAATATACTACTGAGTATTCTATATCCTAAGGACTCCATCCAAAAACTGCTAGCTCTAATCAACAAATTAGGTAAAGTAGCAAGATATAAAATTAACATAGAAAAAAAAAAGAAATACAACATTTACTATATATTTTGCCTTGACAGAAGAATTGCAAGTTATTTTGGGATAGCAATAAATTTGATTGCAGAAAAAAGAGTTAAATTAACATAGAAAATTAGTAGTATTTCTATACAGTAATAATTAATTATATATGAAACTATATATGAAAAAGACATAAAGAAAACAATCCTATTTACAATAACATCAAAACAATAAAATATGAAGGGATAAATTTAACCAATGGGGAGAAAGATCTCTACACTGAAAACTGAAGACATTGATAAAAATAAATAAAAAAACACATAAATAAATGGAAAGGTATGCCATGTTCATGAATTAGAAGAATCAATATTGTAAAGATGTCCATTTTACCCAAAGCTATCTATAGATGCAACACAATCCCTATCAAAATTCCAATGACATTTTTTACAGAAGTAGAAAAAAAATCCTAAAATGAATATGGGACCACAAAAGACCCTGAATACCCAAAGAAATCCTGAGAAAGGAGAACAAAGCAGGAAACATCACCCTTCCTGATTTCTATATTGCAAAGTTATAATAATCAACAGTATAGATCAGTATAAAAACAGACACATTCAGAGTCAACAGAACAGAGTCAAGAGCCCAGGAATAAACCCAGGTATATATGGTCAATAGTATTTCACAAGAGAGCCAAGAATACTCATTGGAGAGCAGTCTTTTCAATAAATGGTGCCAAGAAAATTGGATATTCACATGTGAAAGAATGAAACTAGACCCCTCTCATACATCATTCTCAAAAATTAACTCACAATGGATTAAAAACTTAAATGGAAGACCTGAAACCATAAAACTCCTAGAGGAAAACACAGGGAAAAAGCCCCTTGACATGGGTCTTGTAATGCTTTTTCATCTATGACACCTAAAGTACAAGCAGCAAAATTAAAAAATAAACAAGTATGACTAAATCAAACTAAAAACCTTCTGCACAGTAAAGGAAATGACCAACAAAATGAAAGGCAACCTACAGAATAGAAGAAAGCATTTGCAAATCATATAAAAAACAGAGGTTAATATAAAAATACATAAATAATTCACACTAATCAATAAAAATAAAAATAAATCCAATTTTAAAATGTACAAATAGGACAGATTTTTTTCCAAATAAGTTACACAATGTCCAACAGGTACATTGGGTATGGAGTAGTGGGTAAAATATCCAATTAGTGCTCAACATCACTAATCATTAAAAAAATGAAAATTGAAACCACAGTGAGATACCATATCATGTCTATTAGAATGGATATCATCAAAATATAAGAAGTCTAGCTGGTGAGAATGTGGAGAAAAGAGAACCCTTTCTCACTGTTGATAGGATTGTAACTTGGTACAGCCACTATGGAAAGCAATATGGAGGTTTCTTAAAAATTAAGTACAGACCTACCATGTGATCCAGCATTTCCACTTCCAGGTATATATTTAAAGGAAACAAAATCAGTATGTTGAAGAGTATCTACACCTCTGTGTTCACTGAAACACTATTAGGTTGTTTCTTGATGGCACAACTAGAATTTAAAACCAGGCAGTCTGACTAATCATACATATGAAATACTATGTAAGTTTATATGGACTTAAATTTTGCCAAAGTGTACTGGGATCTGCTGTATGGAGGGGCATAGGAGAGCAAACAAGAAGATGCTTAGAGTTCAAGTTTACAGCATTCTGCATGTTCCCCTCAATCACATGCATTTTTAAAAGCAAAATCTGAAGAGCTTGAATTGTGAAAAATGATCTAAGAGACAGATTACCAGAGTTTAGAGAACAGAGCATGACTCTAGAGTGACGAATAAAGAATGCTTCCTAGAGGTTTTATAAATAGTTCAAGCTTGCTACATTTTATAGTTTCACTTGCACTATTTTTACTAAATATCTGTATAGCTTGTGACTCAGAAACTTGTATTTACATTGATCATCTTAACTTCTTCCAAGTTAAAATTTTAATGTATTTATCACAAAAATAAGATAATAAGAAATACTTTTTTTCAGTAATAAAAACTGTAGCCTATGTATCAAGAATTAATGATCTGGTGTCCTCTGATGTTGCTTAGCGTGTAATTAATACATGCCAACAAGCACGTGAAGTGGGGGAAAAAATACACAAGTTAACCCTGGTACAAGAATTCTACAAGTGCTTTCGTGTTTTTCTCCTTGTTTTCTCACTGAATTAAATGGGCTTCAGTCTGCAGTCTTGTTGAAGGAGACAAAACTATGAGCTTATAAGAAATTCTTTATTTTTCTTTCACCCAGTCATCTGATAAAAATTAATGAAATACCTACTGGGGGCCCTCACTGGTGATTTAATATTGAACAAGACAGACAAGTTTCCTGCTTCTTGTTGCTAACAGAGTCTTATAATAAACAAGTTAAACTAAATCAGTAAAAGAAACACAGATGGTGATAAGTGAAGGCATAAAGTAAGACATATATAGTCATGGGAGGAAGTTCTTTTAACAGGGTTGTCAGAACATTAATTTTTGATTTTTGACTTTTGAGCTGTGAATTGAAGAGAACAAACAAGTTAGCAGTGCAGAGATTGTCATTTATTCATCTGTAGATTTATCAACTATCAAATATAAATTTCCATAATTTTTTCACAACTTGATTATAAATGTCATATTAGAAGATGTTTTACCATCAAGGATTAGGGAACCTCCTACACTGTAGGTGAGAATGTAAATTGATGCAGCCAATATGGAGGACAGTATGGAGACTCCTCAAAAAAACTAAAAATAGACTTAACCATATGATCTCGCAATCCCACTCCTGGGTATATATCTTGAGGAAACTATAATTCAAAAAGACATATATATCCCAACGTTCAAGCAGCACTGTTTACAATAGCCAAGACATGGAAACAACCTAAATGTCTATTGACAGAAGACTGGATAAAGAAGATGTGGTATATATACATAAGGGAATACTACTCAGCCACAAAAAGTATAAAATAGTGCCATTTGCAGCAACATGGATGAACCTGAAGATTGTCAATCTAAGTGAAGTCAGAAAGAGAAAAAAAAAATACCATATGATAGTGCTTACATGTGGAATCTAAAAAAAAAAAGGACACAAATGGACTTTTATACAAAACAGAAACAGACTCAGACATAAAGAACAAACTTATGGTTATCAAGGGGTAAAAATAGGTAGGAAGGGATAAACTGGGAATTAGATTTGCACCTCTTGGACAGTGATGGAAATGTTAGCTATTTTGACTGTGGTGGTAGTTTCATTGATGTATATACATCTATCAAACTTCATCAAATTGTACATCTCAAGTATGTGTAGTTTACTGTATAGGAATCATACCATAATAAAGGTGTTTAAAAATTAACATGTCCAGATACTGACTCCCTCATTTTTCTCATCTCCAAATTCATGATTTCCAAACTCAGTTAATGGTGTCACTATCCACTACGTCACAAATTAAAGAGAAAACAGAGACAAAAATAAAAACCTTAGGATTATCTTTGATCTTCCCATCAACATTAATATCTTAATAATCACAAAATTCTGTCAGTACTTCTTAGTGTGTCTTGTGAATCAGTCCCATCCTTTCTATTTCTAGAATTTCTGTCTTATTGCAGCTATTCATCATTAATTAATTAGTTGTGGAAAAAGATAACTTGTTGGGTTTTGGTACATGTTAAGTTTCAAATGTTTGTGGGGGAACCAAGTGGGGATATGTGGTTAACTGTTGGTGTTCTGGTTCTTCAAATTGATAGATAGTTATTTGCTGCCTGTAAAACAAGTACCACAATTGTTCCAATTTTTCTATGATGATGTTAATAATAAATTTATAAAAAATAGATTTGTGAGTGATCAGCACATAGATGTCAATGGAAGCTATGAGAGAGGATTAAACTATCATGAAAAAATACAGATAAATTAACCAGAATAAAACCTAAATTTCTCATTTGAGATGACGGATTAAAAACAATAGCATGGTTCTTTATCCTAAGATACCCTTAAAGTATAAAATGTTAGTAAATATTAATAATGAAAAAACAGGAATGCAGTTATAGAAAGAAAAATGATTCAATAAAACTCTGAAACTGGAATATTAACAAAGTGTTGAATGATAATGCAGAGGTGCCTAGATTACGTGCAGAAGGACCACTTGAGTCTGGTCTCCCCTGGTAGACAACAGAGCAGCTGCTAGCTAGAGAAAGTTGTTTATTTGCCTTTTTTGCCTGTGTGTTTGTTTCTTTGTTGCTTATTTTAGGGTTTTAGGCAGAATTTTTCTTGGCTTTATTGTACATTTTTTATAATGCTCCTTTGCCCAATATCTTACAAAGAAATATTCAGTATACATTTAATGCCCTAAATAGATTTGTCAATGTGCTTATCAAAGAATGTCAACTATCAGAAACAAAAGAGAACTATCTATTTATTATTGGGCAATAGACAGACCTAGGATTTTCAAGGCCTTGAACATTTAAAGGTTAGATCTGGGATGAATAAAATAAGTATAAAAGAGTAACTAATGGATATTTTAATGAAGAAGCATTTAACCTTATTATTTTTAAACAGACATCTTAAGTATCTCTTAATTTTCCCACTAGCATGACCCCAAATAAACCACTTTGAATCTGGGTGAAGAAATTTGAATTCAATAAAACACCATCTGTTTAGTGTCAGCGAAACTTTTGCTATGACAGATTTCCACTTTTCAGCTTGGTACCTTGTTATAGCGTTTTTGACCTATCCATAGATCCGTGTTTAGAAAATCTTAAAGAAAAAGCTAAATTCAGAGAGGATGAAAGAACCACATCTTCAAAGAAATGAACTTTTTCTTACTTAGCTTTGTTCTCAAAGTTCCCCCTCTGCCCCTCAACTCTCCCAATTCTTTGTCCTCTCCTACCAATATTTGTTTTGTTGGTGAATCTACACTAACTTTTGTGAGCACAGAAACAGTTTAGTTTCTACCTTTGAAACTTCTACCTTAAGAGAGTCCTGTTAATACCTTGGAAAGAGCCCTCCAGGTGAAGTAAATGGTAAATAGATAGATCTTACAACTAGAGTTTTCTTGGTATTGTCGACAAAAAGCAAGAAAGCCAGGGTGATGGGAATGAAGGAAACAAGTAAGGAGGGGTAAATAATGTGAGAAACCAAGGGACCAGGAGGGACCAAGTAAAGTATGATTTGTAAGTTGCTGTAACAATGTTAAAGTTATACCTTATTCTGAGTAAGATGAAAAGCTATTGGAAGGTTCTGAGAGGAAGAGTAACATAATTTGACATCATTTGAAAAATATCACAATCTTTGTTGAGTGAGTAATAGACTTGGGAGGGCAGGGTGACTGGAAGTACAGAGATCCTCAGGAAGCTATAGCAATAATTCAGGTAACAGATGATGTCATTTGAATTAGAGCAGGTTTAGAAGAGACAGTGAGACTTCCCAATGTGACTTGTGGATGCACAGACTGTGGAAAATGAAGGGAAAAAAAGAAAAATTCAACTTCAGTGTTTTTGTCCTGAACACTGATGGACTTAAGAGCAGATTTTATTTATTTATTTATTTATTTGTTTGTTTGTTTGTTTGTTTGTTTATTTAACCACTTTATTGAGATATGACTAACATTCAAATGCTGTAAATATTTAGTATATATTTTTTAAAAAAACAACAGATAAGTTGATCAGTTTAGAGAAGAGTATACATCTGTGAAGCCATTACCACAATCTATGCCATAAACATATATCATTCCCCAAAGTTTTCTTTCACCTTCTTTATCTCTTTATTGTTATTATCATTATTATTGTTGTTGTTTGATAAGAATACCTAATAAAGATATACCAGTTTTAATGAAGCAGAGTGAATTCAAGAATGAATAGGAATAGAGGAAGGAGGGATTATGAATATGGAAAACTCTTCAAGTTTTGTTCTAAAGAGAAACAGATACAGGAGGTAGTAGACAGGCAGGATATAGATTTAGAGAAGGGTTTTGTAAACTTATATTATTAGTGTGTAGTGATAGTAATGAATAAGTAGAGAGGGAAAAAATGATGATAAAGAAAAGAGAATGCCTCTTAGCACAAAGTCTCTGAACAGGCGAAAAGAGGAAACAAATACACAGTGAAAGGATGGCCTTATACTCACGGAAAGTGTATCCACTAAAATCCACAAATAAATCACATATAAGGGCACCGATAAAGGCAGATTGGTAGTACTGAAAATATGTGGAAGTTCTTTTCTGGTTTATTTATTCTCTTTAAGAGAATGCAAAATGAGAGTGTGTGTTGGAAGTTTGAGGAGGCAAGGTGTGTGACATAAATGTCTGGGAGAGAGGGAGAGTGAATTCACCAGCTTCAATAGAGTAGAATAGATGGAATCCACTGAGGGTGTAAATGTTCATAAATTTAAATTGGGACCAGTTATTAGACTTGTTTATTTTGCTGTACCCATGGAAAAAGAGTGCAGATATAGCAGTATTGAACTCATACTGGAAGTGAGTTAGATAAATTCTCAGACAGAGACAGAGGCAATAGCTTTAAGACCATAACAAGTAAGTTGTTGAATCTAAAACAGGGAGAGGAATAAGAATATAAGGCAGATGATAAACAGTGGAAAGACCAATAGATAGGCCATGCTTTGAGGCATGAAAATATCTATATGTTAAATAAACACCCTAGATGGTTCTCATAAAGGTGGTCCATGGACTGCATTTTGAGAACCTTCCATCTATTATATACATGATATGTTCTGCATAGGTCTTTTAACTTTTAAGTTTTATTTGGAGTTAGGGTATTAAAATAAGTACAATGGAAAAATAATCGGCAATCCTTGGAAAGTGAGATCCTTTAAGGTTTTGGAAGCTGTGAAATTACTGGAAAGAAAAAGATAAGGCCATGATAGTGTTGGGAGAGGAGATTGAGAATCACAGAAGATGGAAAGCCTAAAGATATAAGAAGCCAGGGAACTGGAGAGGGACAGAGAGATAGAACTATTGGGAAATGAAGGAGAATGCCAAAGATGTCTAGGTACAAGGTGGGCTACAGGTGATGTAATCTGATGTAATGAGCTTCAAAGGAAGATGACAGGGAGGAGAGAGTAGCGGTGGTATGCAAATGTTAATAAGGATCTAGACAACACATTCCTTGGAATGAGGTATGAAATTGTACTGTTACATGATGCAGTGTCCTCAGAGAATATCTAGGTTTCTGTTAGAGGGAGAAAGTTAAGGGAACATTCAGACAAGGCATTAGAATAGAGGTAACTTTGCTGAATCTATATTATGTGTTCCAGGGGTCATAGAGAAAAAGTTTGGATCATCAGTAGATATATTCAGAAAAAGAGTTTACAGAGATGAATGAAGCATAAACTATGAGCACTGACTATTCTAGGATTGAATATTCTGTGATTACTGAGGTTAGCACAGATATAAGGCAGGATGATTTCACCTTGACAGTCTCCTAGAAGAGGTGAATGATCCATTCTAATTGTAATCTCCTTCCTGGAACTGGTGTCTTAGACAGATTGTGATGGTCATTTGCATAGTACGAGCGGAAAGAAAGGGAAAGCCTGCCAAAATTTACAGCACTCTATTGTTTCCTTTTTTAAACCGGCCAACAGCAGCATCAATGCCAAGCAATTAAAATAATTCTCAAAGGGAGGAAGTTATAATATAGTAGTTAAATTTGTTTTTGTGTATATTTTGAAATATTTGGCCAAAGAGTTTCAAAAATTCTTCTGTTAAAAAAGGTTTTCTTTTAAGCATAATTTTATGTCAGTGTTTTTAAATAACACTGTGAAATACTTAAAATGATAAATGTTCAGATGTTTGCCTGTCCTATGAGATAATTCAGTCTAGTGTTTCCTGGCAGAAAGAATGCAGAGCAGTTTATTTCCTATTTTTATTTATTCTCTTATCTTCCTCATCATTGGAATCAGGTAGAAATACATAAGATCATACATAATCTAAAACTGAAACCCCAAAGCACTCATAGCATTGTGTATAATAAAAGTTAAAAGACCTATGTAGAACATACAATGTATATACTAGATCGAATGTTCTCAACATTTAGTCCATGAATAACATTTACAAGAACCACGCAGGGTGTTTATTTAACGTATAGAAGTTTTCATGTCTCAAAGCATCTCCTGAATCATATTCTCAATGTATGGGATCCTAAAAGAATACATACAGATATATACACACATATACACACATACACACATGCATGCCCATACACACACACTAAAATATGACAGCCGTTCTAGTTTCAGAGAAAGTAGGATCTGGAAGATAACGAGACCATGTATTTATGTTGACAATCACCAAGGATGATTGCTTTGAGTAGGACCGTAACAAGATTTTTTTTTCTTTTTTACTATACGCTCTGTTAAGTAACTTTTTTAATTGGGTTCCCCTCAGAAGAAAACCTTAGACCCAGAGACAAAAAATCTGAGTACAAATAGCTTAACAATGAAGGAAACACTAGTCCAGGAGAACAAAATGTGGTGATTTTACGCTGTCAACTATATTTCCCACAATTACGTTCTCTGTATGGTTCCAGGTTAAAGCTGGCCACAAATTAAATGTGCAAAAAATTGGGAAGGCAGAATTGAAGAAGCAGCATGCTTAGGAGGTCAGGGGAGAATGCCGGGAATTGATGTCACTGATGTACTAGGTCGCCTTGTATGTGAGAGGCAGCAGCCAGGTTTGCATCTCTCCCTGATCCCCCAATAACTGCTTTCCAGCCTTTTGGAGTCCGGAACAGGCACATATACAATTTCGCGGCAAATAGCTCCAGCCTTTTCTGTGGATTACCAGTGCCAATAAGGTCAGAGAAGGTGTGAGACAATTGTGGGTTCCTCTCCGTCTTGGTGGATTCCAGTCTGTCTCTGTTTCCCTCACTTCACATCAAACTTCTTTTCCTGACTTTCAGGCCTGCTGACAATGGGACAGGAATGGGAAAGGGCATAGCCATTCAAGGAATAATACAGCAATTAACATCAAAATGGTGGAAGATTCAACCCCCAGTAGGCCCTGAGGCTTAAGATGGTGGGAGATTTGACTTCTAGCAGATCTCAAGCTTCATTATAGGCTCATTGTAATATATTAACATGGTGAATAACATGCCCACAGGTGCCATGGCAGTCCCAAGGTTAGCCACAAAAGGTCAAAGAGTGGGAAATGGCCAACTTCCTGGGAATCCCAGCCTCTTTCCCAGACTAGTTAGAATGGTCCTTCCACTTATTAGCATATGAAGCCATGAGCCCATAAAAACTGGCAACGCAGTACCTCACCACCACCCTCCCTCTCCCCCTCTTCAGAGACTGCCCACACTGTGTCTATCCAGTGTGTACCTACTTTTAATCTGACCACCCAACCCCTACACCTCATGGCCTTTCTCTTGCCTTTCAATGTATCTCTCTGAATAAATCTACCTTTACTCAATTGTGGCTCGCTTTTGAATTCTTTCCTGCAAGAAGCCAAGGATCCACACTTGGCAGGGCACGTCCCAGGCACTCAATGGAAGCCTGGGACACGGCCCTCCTCATGCCCCACATCCATTTTTCCTGTGTCAACATAGCATAGTTTCAGGCCCCCAAGCAATGCAGAGGCAATTGCCTTCCATATTTTGTTCTCCCAGCTCTGACAACGTTGTAAATTCTAGTCACTATAATAATTTCTTTATTTCATATCACTCATAGTGAATTTACCTTCTTAATCAAACTGTAATTTATAAGACAGGGAAGGAAAGAAAATCTGCTAGAGGGAATAATTAAACAAATTACTACTACAGTTGACCAGGGCTCAGTCCCACTGGAAACTCTGGGAGCCAACACAGAACATGTTTTAGAGTTATTCCAGGCTAGCAGAGAAAGAGCTGAAATATTTAGCCACCTACTTCTGTCAATCACAGGTTAACAGCAACTCTCAAAGAGTAATTCTCCAGGTCTTCTAGTCTTTCACATCTCTGAGCAAAGTAGGTTCAGGTATCCAGATAAAGACCTCCAGCAAAGAGACACTACTGCTGGCAGATGGAGGGTCAGATGACCTGAGCAGAAATAGTGGAGGCCAGAAAAATGATGCTGAAAAAATCATTTGTGAGAAGTTTATAAGAATTAGCTCTTTCATCCTCACAGCACTCTACAAGGTATTCAGCCTTATTTACACCTGTCTCATGCATTATCAAAAAAAGATTTGGACAGCTTAGGAAAATTTCCCAGAATCACATAAGTGATAAATGAAGGTGTTAGGATTTAAACTCAGTTATAAGCAATTTCAAACTCCTTATTATTAACTACTTCCAAATCTAAGTTTAGTTTCTTCTATTATATATGGCAGTAGTCATGATTCTACCCAGTTGGGCAGAGAATGGCTATCATTCTGTGACATATCACAGACTATTTTGAGTTGCTTAGCTCCTTTAACTTTATCTGTATTACGGAATCTTATTCTATTTTGTGTGGGCCTTAACTCAGGATTTGCCTAACAAGATACCAGTAAAAGTGGGCCTAGAAAACCAATCAACAGATAAAGTACAGAGCATAGGATTTGTTTAAAGAAAATTATTTTTCTTTTTTCACCATAAGCACCAACTGCATTTTGGAAACAATCAGAAAAATGAAAGATTCTGATCAGAAGTTAGAAACGGTTGTGTGGTTGAGCCACACTTGTATTGCAGCAGTAAGATAATGCAAAAATAGTCATCATAGGTGAAGAAAAGGTACAGAAACAAAGAGAGAATCTGTGGAATCTACTGAACCCAAAGTTAATTCAGCAATTGAATCAAGTTATATTCAGCAATTAAGACAAGAACTGAAAATAGAAAAAATCCAAATAAGAGGGTATAGAAAACATATAGGAAACAGATGCTGAAGCAATTCTCTGATATCTAGGTAGATTTCTCCAGCCTCACCTCCCCCCATTTCCTGCCTTACACTCTCTGCTCTTACTTCATTAAACAGCTTGAAGATTCATCAGCCTTCTGACTTCTCTTTAGTTTGTGAACCTTTGCACATATTGATCCTTTTATCTGTAAAACACTTCCCTCTACAACTTACAATATACCTAATGATAAAATGTTGAATAATTTTCTCCACATTAGGAACAAGGACAAGATGCACAGCATCACACTTTCCGTTTAATCACATTCTAGAGGTTCTAGTCAGTGCAAAAAGGCAAGAAAAAGAAATACATGTTATAAAGATCAGAATGAATGAAGTATACTAAATTTATTTCAAGATATTATAATTATGTAGAGCATAAACATATATCACAAAACAATTATTAAAACTAATAGGGAATTTTAGCAAGTTTGCCAATGCATGGCTAATATTTTAAAATAGTAATTGTATCTTTATACTAGCAGAAAACAATGGCAAGACACAATTAAATAAATTACATTTTTAAAGTGCTGAAAAACATAATATGCTTAAGAGAAAATTAGCTAAAGGTATACAGGACCTCTGCACTGAAAACTACAGAATGTTAAGAGAAATGAAAGCTCTAGATAAAGGTAGTAATATTGTGAACAGGGCAAGTCTACAAATTAATCTTAATTCCAATCAAATCTCAGCAGGCTTCTAGGTAGAAATTGATAAAGTGATTCTAAAATTTACATAGGGATTAAAATGTTCTAGAAGACCTAAAACAATAAAAAGAAGGACAAAATTTGGAACTTGCACCTTTTTTTAAGACGTGGTAAAGAGGTATAAAAATCAAGACAGCATGCTAATGGCATAAGGATAGACCTGTAAGTCTGTGGAAGAATAGAGACTCCAAAAACAGACCCACATATACATGGTCAAATAACTTCTAGCAAAGGTACCGAGGCAACTTACTGGAGAAAAGAGAGTCTTTTTCACATTGGTGCTGAAACAACTACATATTCATATGAAAAAAAAAAAAGAGCATCAACTCTTCTCTCACACTATCTGAGAAATATATTTGAAATTGATCATAATCCTAAGTATAAAAGCTAAAACTGTAAAACCTCTAGAAGGAAAAAAAAAAGATAAAATCTTTGTGACCTTGGCAAAAGCAAAGATATTTTAGATGGGACAAGAACACAAAAAGTGTGAACTAAAAGGAAAATAATGCATCAGTTGGATTGTTTCTAAATTTAAAAAATAAATTACTCTTTCAAAAATACTGTGGGGATACAAAGCAATAGAGTCTAGGAACATAATTACAAAACATTTATTTGATAAGGGTCTTTTATAGGAATATTTATAACTATGTAACATTTACCAATGATTGAAAACCAATCAAATTAAAATGTGCAAAATATATGATACTTTTCAATTGAAGATACGTAAATCAACTTTTAACAAATCAAAAAGTTACACCAAATTAATAGTTATCAGGGAAATTCAAATAAAAACTCCTGACTGAAAATATTAACACTTTATCAAAATGTGAGGCGATGGGAAATACCATGTAGTTAGTGGAACTGTAAAATGATATCACTAGTTTCTTAAACATTTAATATATGTCTATCCTAAATTTGCCAAGAGAAATGAGAATGTATGTATAAATAAAGATACATTTTATTATTTTTTGCAGCTTTACTCACAATAGCCCCAAACTGGAATTATCTCAAATATCTAATAAGAGGTGAATAAATAAAATCAACTTGATATATTTATACAATGTATACAATTGAATACTTTTCAGCAATAAAAAGTAACAAAGTCCTGATACAAACAACATAGATGAACTTTAAAATTACGATGCAGTGTGAAAAAAGCCACTTATAAATAAAAACTGTAAGAAAAATAATATATGGTGACAAAATAAAGACCAGTGTTTGCCTGAGGCTGAGGATGGAGGAACAGCTGTGCTGCAAAGTGGAATAAGAAATCTTCTGTGGGTGACGTAATTGTTCTGTATCTTGACTGTGATTGTAGGTCCACAGGTAGATACAACCGTCAAAACTCATCATATTGTGCACTTTAAATAGATGCAGTTCATTATACACAATTTATATCAGAATCAAGTTGATTAAAACAACTTATTCAAGGCTCAGTCAATGATACTCTTATTTTTAACACACCCAAATTAGTCTTCTAATAGCAAAGGTCTTTTGGGAATGCCTATTTTGAAATAACATATGGCATTGCCTGGCATCAGCAAGGGCTAACCTATTTAGAATTAAGCTGAGTTATTTGGATTTTTTTTTCTGCTACTGAGTTGTAGGAGTCTTTTATACATTTTGAATATTAGCCCCTTATCAGATATATGGTTTAGAAATATTTTCTCCCATTTCATAAGTTGCCTTTGACTCTGTTCATTGTTTCCTTGGTTGTACAGAAGTTTTTAGATTGATGTAATCCCACTTGTCTATCTTCTGTTGCTTGTGCTTTTGGGGTTATAGTCAAGAGATCATTGCCAAGACCAATGTCATGAAGCTCTTCCCCTGTTTTCTTCTAGGAGTTTTACAGTTTCAAGTCTAACGTTTAAGTCTTTAAAATATTTTAGGTTGAGTTTTGTGTACAGTGTAAGATAAGAGTTCTATTTCATTTTTTTTGCATGTTGATATCAAGTTTTCCCAACATTATTCACTGAAGAGCCTATCCTTTCCCCATTGTGTATTCTTGGCATCCTTGTCGAAGATCAATCTACCACATGTGGGTTCTGATCAGCAGAAGTCCCGCCCAGACGGAATGAATTACTCTAGACTCTGTCGAAAGTCCAGAGAGTGAGAGGGAGTCGGGGACCAACTCCATGAGCTTCTCAAATGCTCCCACATCTATTGTGCACAATCAAAGGAAAAAATCACTAACAGTTGTGTGATGGAATGCAGGAATTTAGGAAAAGACAGGATGGGATAGAGATTGTAGAATCCACAAGGAGTACAAAGGCTTAATTTATCTTCAGGGAAGTCATGGGGAAAGGGGAACAATATACATTCTTTAGATATGTTAATTACACAGCAGACCACCAGGCCAGCCAGTTCCTTGTCTTAAGGATAACAAGACTATCTAAACAACAGGCAAGCCCAGCGTTTATAGCTGAGAGCCTGGGTCGTTGCTGTGCAAAGAGCAGAGTGCTATCTAAATCCTCAGCTATGCAAGCAAGGCATTGTCTCTGCTTTTTATGGCAAGGAGACGAGACAGGAGTGTGGATGCACAGGAGCCTGCTAGCTAAGCAGTTACTAAGCACATTTGTTCTTAAAGGTGACAGGTGGCCGGGGTCTGTTACAATTTGTTAACCCAATCATGGGCTCCCGTAACCACATTATGTGTGGATTATTTCTGTGCTCTCCATTCTGTTCCACTGATCTGTATGTCAGTTTTTATGCCAGTACTATATTGTTTTCATTATCACAGATTTGTAATGTATTTTTAATCAGTGTGATGCTTCAGAACCATAATATCACCTTGCACCTGTTAGAATGGCTACTATTAAAAAAATAAAAATAACAAGGCAAGGGTTGTTGGCAAGGATATGAAGAAATAGAGACTCTTGTATTCTGTTCCTGGAAATGTAAAATGGTACAGCCACTATGGAAAACAATATGAAATTTCAGAAAAACAATTAAAAAATAGAACTTCTACCAATCTTGCTTCTAGGCACGTGTCTAAAAGACTTGAAATCAAGACATAGCTGCACTCCCATGTTCACTGAAGCATTATTCAAAACAGCTAAGATATGGAAATAACCTAAATGTCTGTTGATGGATGAGTAAAGAAAATGTGATATATACATACAATGGAATATTATCAGCCTTAAAAAGAAGAAAATACTGCCATATGTGACAACATAGATGAACCTGGAAGGCATTATGTTAAGTGAAAGAAACCAGTCACAGAAGGAAAAATACTGTATAAATCCATTTATATGAGCTATCTAAATTTGTAAGACTCATAGAAGGAGAGAACATAAGGATGGCTTCCAGGGTCGCAGGAAGGGGGAAATGGGAGTTTTTTTTTCAACTTGTACAAAGTTTCAGTCACGCAGGATGAGTTAAGTTTTAGAGATCTATCATACAACATTGTGCCTATACTAAACAATACTATACTGTGCTCCTAAAATTTTATAAAGAAGGAGGATCTCGTGTTAAATGTCCTCACTACAAAAATCAATCAATAAATCAATCACTGAATGACAGTTAAAAAAATAATTAAGCCTCATGTTGATAGTAAAAAGAGTGATATCCAGGTCTAATGACTTACCGTATCACAAAAAAAGAGAAAGAAAACAAAAATCTCTCCAGCACCTCCCTAAATAATACCCTGACAACAAAAAAAGGAGTATTATATGAATGTAGAGTGTTGGACCAAATAACACAATTAAATTTGCTGCACTGTTAATTGATACCTATGTCACCATAATTATTCATACTAGGGTTACCAAAGTTAATAAATACTTGTTCATTGCCAGAGGCAATTTTTCACATTCTTCCTGGCAGTAACCTGTAGCTGTGCCAAAAAGATTTTTGCAGCATTAAAAGCTCTGCTCTAAAGAGTTGCTGAACATGTCATTTCACTAATAATTGATTTGCTTCCCTTCATTTTCACAACCCTTCAAGTAGCAAGAAACACTGACTAATAAATTCACAGCACCATGGGTAGAGATCTTTTCTTCTGTTCAGTTGTGATACTGACATCCTACTGGGCTCCATCTGAATGACCGTGTATATACTGTCTTATGTCTGTATGTAAAATAATAAAAAAATTTCCTCAGTATAAGAAAAATAATTATTGACTTTTATATTCTGCTTAAATAGTACTGATTACCTTCTAAAATATTTAGCACATTGAAAGCAATAATTTCTGACTGTTCTCTTAGCTTCTTGAAAGAGTTTAAATTGCAGAATTATCGATTTTAATTCATTGCTTCATCTTGTATCATTCTGTTTGTTGGGATCTATACTGTGTTACATCACAACTACAGATATTAGTAAAGAACAAATAATTATGCAAAATTACAGATTTTTAATGACATACGTATTCATGCTTTAAAAATTTGCATGCAATTATTAAACATTTATTTTGTACATGGTATGGAGTTCAACTGAGAGAGAGTTAAGGCATAATTTCAGCTCCAAGATGGTCTTATAATCTATGATGGCATGTAAGTTCTTTCAGGTTCTCTGATAAGGAAAAACCAAGACAGAATTATACATGCAAGATATTATATGTACTTTTGAGGGATAAGGAGGACAATGCATGAAAAGGCAGGGAGGGCCTTCAGACTAGTCTTTAAGTGTGACATTTTTGAAGAAGGGGAAGAAAGGAAAACTGAGTACGGAGAAGTCTCAGTATAGTTCTAAGAAAGTTTGTTTAGGCAAATAGAGTCTGCATCAGAGCTGCACATCAGAAGAATTCCATATCTTGCAGGAATGGTCTAGAATTAGTATCTCCGCCACATTGTCCCTGCAGAGCAGCCTGCAGGAAGAATGTTCCTGGCACAAATGACATCCTAAATTTTCATGCCAAGCTGCTGGAGCTATCAGCCAGCAATACACATTCCAGTAGACTGGAGCAGTGCATTTTCATGACCACATGTCATCACTTGCACCACAGACCATTTTCACCATGCCGTCCAGCAAGCAGCTTCCAGATAGTTCCTACTGGGCTCTTTTTCTGAGGGGAAAACTTAGACAAGGGAGGGCAAAGAGGAATGAGACAAATGTAGTTTCCATCACCACAGTTAGTCTTGGGCTAACTGGTACTCATCCTCTCTAGTCAATGAATTCTAGATCAGTAAACTGGCAAAGGATCATAACTTCATACTGGGGCTACTGTATTCAAAGCCCTCTGGTTTATCATTCTTTCCCTTTTCTCGTTGTAGATTGTACTAGAGTTCTCCAGAGAAACAGACCAATTGGATACACACACACACACACACACACATTTGAGACATATGTAAGAGGAGATTTATTATAGAAATTGACTCATGTGGTTGAGGAGGTGATAAGTCTCATGATCTATCATCGGCCAGCTGGAGAAAAAGGAAAAAAGAAAAAGGAAGGTGGAAAAAAGAAAAAGGAAGGTGGAGAAAAGGAATTTAGTCCAAGTCCAAAGACTTGGGAATTTGGGGACTGATTATGTAAGTCCAGATCTGAGTCTGCAAGCCTGAGAACCAGATGTGCTAATGACTGAGGGCAGAAGACGGCTGTCTCAGCTCAAGCAGTGAGAGAGCAAACCTACTCTTCCTCCACTTTTCGTTATATTTAAGCTGTCAACAAATGGGATGGTGCTAACCCACACTGGTAAGGGTCATCTGCTTTACTCATTTCATTAGTTCAAATGCTAATCTATTCTGTAAACACACTGAAATGCAGTTTTACCAGCTATCTGGGTATCCTTTAGCCCAGCAATCTGACACATAAAACAATCACACAGATGTTAAATCGGACCTTTGCTGGCTGCTTATCTATTTCACTTCTAGGGAGAACATGCTCTATTAATCATTTCCAGAATTCCCTTTAGATCATCTCCCTTAGCCTCTTCTCTAACAGTGCTGGTAATTGAGGTCTTCAGACTTCTGGCTGTTAAGCACTGTCAGGTGACCTCTAGTACATGAAGTCCCACAACTTTATCAGATATTAATGAGCCCAGGTCTGTGCCACGTCTCTCATTGTCAGCACTTGCCTGCACTAGAGAGTCATCACTGAGCTGTTTTGTGATCCTGATTCCCCTCTCAGCAGAGCTCTCCCAGTAGCCTGGGTGAAGGGTGTGTTCTCTGGGCCCTTCCATTGTACATAATACTCCGCTGGGTCTCCTGTTCTCATACAACATACTTATTACAACAAGACTACTTCACCCTCTTTTATTTATTCTTTGGGAGTCTGCTAGGGCAATTTAGACATTACTTCATTCACTCTGTTTCAGTTCTGCAGGCTTCTTAGAGCCACTCAAGATGCAATTTTGCTTTAGTGCTCAGTACAGTCTTGTTAGAAACAGCAATAGCCACATCCTGTTTTCAATTGTGGACACCTAGGTTGAAGAGATAAGCAACTGGCCCAACACAATGTAGTTAATTTACAGTCAGTAGTAAAATGCAGACCCATCTGGCTCAAAAATCCATGTTAAAAAAAAATAAAAGAGCAATATGACTCTATTTTATGTCTTTTTGCTAGGATGTTTAAATCCTGCTTCTTGAGAAATGCATGAAAGTCAATGGATTCTGGCTTCTTCTGACCCACTTAGTCAGACCTTCTCAAAATTCCTTTCTGGAATATTCTTTTGGTTCTCTCCCAACATGCAAACTAATTCCTTCACCTCCTTTTTTTTATATAAAAATGTCTTCCCTTATTAGGGCCAGCATCTCCCTGGTCAAGTTATGCTGAGATTTTAACCCAAGTTATCAGCCCTGTTGCAGGAGAGATTTGGGGAGCTTCTCAGGAGACACCTGCTACTCTGCAGTGGAGAAGCTCCTGTAGCACCTTCCAGCAGAGGACTTGTGCTAGCTTTTATTAGGGAAGGGTAGCTAGCCTCTCTAAGCTCTGAGATTTGTAGGAGATCTGCTGAACTAACATCTTCAGGGATTCCACCCAGATATTTCTATTCATATTTCAGGGTCTCAGTTTTCCCAATTAGGATTCTGGACCTATAATAAAAGATTTATTTTGGCTTGAGCAGTTATATGTCTCTAAAGCTCTGAGACTCAGTTGTATCAGCTTCTGTTCAGCTGTTCTGACTTTTCCACTTGGGTTAAGAATAACCTCTTTAAGCTACCAAACAACCTCTTTACTCTCCCATTTAGGCCTTAACTGCTTGTTAATGACCTCAGTTCCTCGCAATACCACTTAGCAGTAATCAGCCAACTCTGCTGGCTTTGTATGCATCATCCTTCCTCATATATTTCAAATCCTCAAATCATCAGATGTACAAGGGGTGCTTTCAAAGGTCACCAGCAGTGATAGCACCTGGGATGGTACCTTCTGGGAGGCTGTGAGGGAGCTAGCCTCCAAACCCATTCTTATTGTGTTTTCTTGTGCCCTATCTGGCTCCACTTGTTTTACTTTGGGTCCTCTGAAAAGTACATGGCACAACTGTGTTTGCAAGAAGTAGACTGAGAGAAAGGACTGTGAAGAGTGAAGGGGAGCAAGTATGAGAAGGAGGGAAACTCTCACCCCACACTGCTGTGCTGAGAGCTGATAAAAAAGGGGAGGTGAAGAAGGATTGGTTAAGAATTTCAGTATGTAGTGCAGTTCTAAGGAAGTTTTGAAAAAGGAGTACAGTTCTCAAGCCAAACATTCCCTTCAGAACCGTTCTTCTCTTGCAAGAATGGACTTCCATTGTTACTCATGCCATGTCCAGTCAGTGTTTGGGAGAAGACCGTGGGAAGCGTAGTCTTGGCAAGAACATGGTGGTAAATCTAGGAGGGCAGCAGCTGGGGCTATCAGCCAAGCATGCTCTTCACAAGAGAAGAGTGATGTGTTTTCACAGTGTCCACATAGAGGAAGTAATTTATATAAATAAAAATGCAAATAGACAGTGTAAAGCAATAAGAACCCCAAGTGAGATACAGATAAAATAAATTGGCAGTTTAGAAAAGTAAGATTATTTGATGGAAAGAGGATGGCCAGGGAGCACTGGCCTGGAAGGGAGAGGAGGTCTACTGAATATTTCATAAGAGAGGTAGCATTGATAATTGAGACTTAAAGACTATGATAGAGGAATGGGGTTGGATTTTGAGGTACAGAGTGAAAGCGCATTCCATTAAAAGGAAATAGTCAAAGCAAAACATTAGCTTCTTTGAGAAATGAATAGCAATTGGATTTGAACTGTGTGAAATGGAATTGTGGGGGATATGTGTGGAAAGGTTTGTTGTGAGTAGGATTTGTTATCTCTTATGCATTCTGGGCTCTAAAATCACTTCTTATAGAACTCAATCATGTTAATTGGTGAGGCTGGTTGTTTTCTTTAACTATTGTGATCCCAAGATAAGAAATCTGATTATGATTTTTAAACTCTTGCACTTAAGACAATGCTTACAATGAATAATGTTTAATGAATATGTACTGAGTTAACAACTGATTACATAGTAATAGAGATAAATAACTTTGGATGCCAGACTCACAAATTTGTCCTTTTTCTTCTTGTTGGTACTACTTTTATTTTTCTCCTCTTGTGAGTCAGGTCAATGGTGAATAACTTATTTAAATTAAAAAAAACTTTATTTTTTAATTTTTTTTATTGAGTATAGTCATTTTACAAAAAATACTTTAAATAAATATTCATAATAGTTTATACTTCTAATAACAAACTCAAAAAGCAATGACTCATTTTAATTTAAGTTCACTTACTCCCATTACTGTGCTATTTTTTCAATTACAACCAAGTTACCTTTTTATTTGATTTAAAATGTATTATTCTTTTTCTGATTCTAAATGTAATATATAGAATAAAATTAAACCATCATAATATCACTACTGAGAAATAATCACACTTAATTATTAATTATTTTGATACAGTTTCTTCTAATAGTTCATAAATACTTCCTAATTTCTATTTACTAGGATTTAATTGGCTCAAGTACCATTTTCTTTAAAACTAAACTGTAAAAATATGGTGTAAGAGGGGAGGTACAAGAGGGTTTCAAACATTCTGAAAATATTCTAATGTCAATTATTGCTTTGCCATAAATACCCAGCGCAACTCCTCTCTTTTTACAAAGAGAGATAAGTTTTTATACTTTCTTTATTCATATTTGTTACAGAAGCTTGGAAACAAATGTGATGCCCAAATCATAGCATCTTTTCCTAATTCTTATTCTTGATTTTTCTAATTTTATTAACATTATTATGAAACCTTTATCCTTTTTAAAAAGGTGTGAGGACACACTTACTTCAAAGGCTCTCACCTGGATTTTTCATTTTCTTACCACATGTCTGCCTAGAGTTATTCCTAGAACAGACCTGTGATAGTATCCACAGAGACAGAACAGAGACTCAGAAAGTACTCACATATTTAGAAATATTAAGCTATTTTATTTTATTATATATAATATATATTATTATGTGCTAATGTTTTTCGGATTATTTTCAACTCAGAGGAACTCAGTCACAAAAGCACATAGTTTCAACTCTTCAAGGTTTATACTAAATAGAAGCACTGAATCATCTCTGCCTCTGTGTGGAATTTGATCAGATTATTAATATCTAGTAAGTCTTCAAATCTACCATTAAAGCAATATTATTTAAATTGAGGACTTCAAGAGGCTCTTGGCTTTTTGTTATTAGTCCATTGAAAGGAAACATAATTAATATTACTGTGGAGCATAATTTCCTAAAGTACTATTTAAAAAGTATGAAGTATTTGAGTTTATGAAGTCACATCTGTTTGTGTCAGAAGGCTCAATGTTGAGTCCAATAACGGCAATAAAGAAAATTGATGTTTTAGGAATTTTTTTTTCAAAGCTAAAATTGTGAACATGAGAGAACACTGAATTTTAGAATTAAAAGAGATCTTGGAAATACTCTAGTGTTTGATGACAAATTATTTTTTTCTGAAGTAACAAATCTACCTTATTGATAGAGATCACACGAAGTTCTATTTTAACAATTTTAATACTTATTCTGGTCTTGATAGTGGAGAAACTGAACAGTCATCACTTAGTATGTACCGGGGATATCAAAATGCACAGATACTCCAGACCCCTATATAAAGTGGTGTAGTACAGTCAGCCCTCCATGTGCATGTGATGGATAGCAAAAACCATACATTGTGACTGTATTATGGATAATAAAACTATACATGGAGGAAAGAGACTGGTCTGACACCTAAAGGGTATTTGGCAATTTTAATTTAGTTTCTTCTAAAATTTTAAGTAGAAAGTAATTGATTTTCCAATGTTTAGCAGTGACACCAGTGGATCCCAAGATAGAATTTTGGTCTTCTCAGTTCCTTAGATTAATGCTTTCTCTACTGTCCTATGTTTTCCCCTGAGAAAGATGGGAGATAAATTAACTACCTGAAACACTTGTATGTAATGAGAGTATAAGTTTTAATTTATAACTATAATCTAAATGATTAAGTATCCAAAGCTAAGTCTTTCATAAAGACTCTGTTCTTTCTGGTCTCATTGTTGGCCCTGAAGATGCCACTCGGGAGGAATTATATGATCTGCCTTTGTATCAAGTCAGCAATTCAAGTCTGAGTCCCTCTCACAAGTAAAATTCAGCTCTGTCACACTAGAAATTATCTCCTCTTGGAATTTTCTCATGTGCTGAGATACTGCAATACACTAAGATTTTGTTCAAGAATCAAAAGTACATTTATATTTCCTATATCACTTGAAAACCTTTTTCCCTTTAGCACAATTTGTTGCCCTTAATTTCTTAAATGAAATGTCTAATTCTGTGCCTATTGACCATAAATGTTCTTTTATACAGGCTTGCTTTTCATTACACTCTCTGATTTTTATTGCTGAGATTTCTTTTATCAATTATATTAAATTACGAATATTACCCATAAATGGAATTACTTCCTAGAAGCATACTTTCTGTATTAGGGAGTTGATGATGCTAATAAAATAATTGGAAATCTATTTATTATGGCTTCATCTATGCTTGTTTGCCCCTTTCTCCTCTTCACTGACTATTCTTGCATAAGAACTTAAATTATTATGCTAAAGTATTCTTAATGAATTCTGCCCTTAAAAGCTTAATTCCTGGTTTTCCATATCTCACTTGCTTTATGAAACTGTTTTGTATGCCAGATTAGGACTTCAGATTAAAAAACAAACCAAATAACACAAAAGTGATTCCTAGATGCCATCAGCAGTAGATAAGAGAGCCCATTAACTAGTATTTATTAGATGTTCACTATGGTCCAGATACTGCTACGGAAACATTACAGAGTCCTTGTGTTCTTTCCCATCCTACGTAGTCCTGTGCTCTTCCACTATTTTTTTTCTGTGGTGAGCTAAGGTGACAATGATTACTGTAAAATATTTTATACGAGTGAAAATACTGATTCATGGTTTGCTATGTTCTCTTAGTTGTGGTGATTCTTTTCTTTATTATGAAATAAATAATGCATTTTCACTAATGTAGCAAAACTTACTGTTTTTGTCAGGAAATTCCTGATCACAAAACTGAATTACCAGATTCTTAACAAGGGAACTATCTGTGTCATGCCCATGATACTAGCGTGTCAAGCATTGGCAGTATGTCGAGGCTCATCATAGTCACTTAAGGACACTTAAAGGATCCTTTTCCGTGTTTCCAAAACCACCTCAATATAAGAGAAAAACATAATGAATCACAGTCTGGCTCATGAAGTTTCTTCCTAGGACATATATCAATTCCATCAATATGTTATCGGCCACTGCAAGTAACGTGGTCATGACTGACTTTAAAGGGGGATGAGGAAGGACATTGCTGTCATGTCTCCAAAGGGAGATCGCTGGAAATAGTTGGCGAACATTTCTATTGACTATCACAGGTATAAGGCTTATTTCATCAATACCTGTTGTCTGATTGTATCATTTTAAATTTCAGTGAAACACATTTAAAATGACACTATCTTTTAAAATGACTCAAGAGCTTATATTCGAATTAATTTTGTAAAGAATCCTATGATAAATGAAAGAAAAACACCTCACTGAAAAATCATCTGATAGACTGTAATCTAATACTTTTAATTTTTTGTATTAAAGTTCATATTATCTACATGGATCAGTTTCTGATTCAAATCTGATTTTACATCCCTTTTTATTTACCAACAGGTTACCTTCCCTTAAATTACTATATACTATAAAATATTTTACTAACATACCAAATACACAAAAATAACTCACTCTCCAAAATGTATAATCAAAATAATAATGTTTTTTCCCCCCAACATATTGTCTTTTAGGCTTTCATTAAGAAATAGAAATACACTTTTAAAAGATGTAATTTTATCAATGGTTCAACTTGTATTTGCTTTATTTTCTTATATATATTATATTTTGTTAGTATTATGTTTATAAATTCAATGACTGAACTTTCACATGGTGATACAATAATTTATTTTATAATTCTTTAAATGTTGCTTACAAACATTTATTAGGTAAGTAGCTCTAAAATAAGTACCATTGAGGATATGATTTTTGGCTTTCTTTGATTATTTCCTTAGAATAATTTTCTAGGGGTGCAATCACTACATAACTCAAAGATGACCGTGAATCGTAGATTATGATTTATCTAATTCTGTACATCTATGATCTACAAAAGATTACTTCAGAGAATGAATAAATAAGTGAAACTCCCCCACCTAAATGAGTAAGAATTTTTATATTCCTTGTAATCTATTTTCATTTCTTTTTACCCCACAAACTGCATCTACTATTTCAATATCTGTTTGTTTTTATTAGATATAGGATATCTTAATACAATTTTTAGAATACAATTTAATCTTTAAAACAAGTAGCTACATGACAAAATTATGTGTGTGTGTGTGTGTGTGTGTTTGGGGGGGGGGTGGGCAGGTAATAGGATTCTTACAGCCTTAACGAGATCATCCAATATTCTGTTTTTAAAAACAGTAACTATATAAATGGGATATAACTTACAAAAATTGTGAATTACCATATTGTACATTTAAATAACATTATGCATCAACTATATATACTTCAATAAAAAATAAAAAAATAGAAAATCATTTTTTAAAATCATGCAATGTTCTTAATGACACTTTTGAATGGAATAAAATGTTTTTAAGAATTGGAATAGTTGTAATTTTTAGTTTGTCTATTCATCAGTTACTCATTTCATAAGCATTTTTAAGCACTTAATACATTCGAGACTTTATGTCAATCACTGGAGATAAAAAAGTAAATGGTGCAAAGTTCATATTGTGAAGAAGAGGTAATAAGAGGAAGAAGTCCATGATTTTCCAGGAGAGCAGTCAGTAGTGTGGGAGTAGAAAAGCACTGAACCTGAAATAACGTTTCCAGCGATGTTTTCCAGTATTGTAGCCACTTACCACATGCAGCTATATAAATTTAAATTCAAATAAATTAAACTTAAGCAAAATGTAAAATTCAGTTCTTTAGTCACACTAGGTAACTTTTAAGTGCTTAGTAAACACATGTGGCTAGGGTCTATTATATTGGCCCCACAGATTACAGAACATTTCCATCAACACAAATATTTCTGTTCTATAACTGGTCTAAAATATAGGACATGTGGGAATGAGGCTGGACTGACCCTTACTCCTCATTTGACTTGCCTTAATTAACTGTTGATGGGAGGAGAGGGGCTTCCTAAACTTGAGGATAATCTAATGCTTTTTCTTTCCTTTCACTTCCTCTGTTCATCTTTGTTTTTCTCAATTTCTTTAATTTGTAAAAATTTGTTGGGTAAAGCAGAATAAACTGTTATTTGTACTTGCAGTATTCTGTCTCACTAGATGTGAAGACTTCTCCTGGAAACACATTCCTTTGATTTCAGTAATCTCTTGACTGGACCCTTTAGATATTTCCGATGTGGAAATGAAAAGCAACTTTCTAGGCATGGCTCTGTAAGAAATCAGGGAAATCAGTATTATTTCTGGTAAAGTGAATGTGTTTGTCCTGTTGCACTGGAGTTCTCTTCCTCAGAGACTCCTCAGCTCTGTTATTCAAACACACATCAGGTCTAAATTAGCATTTGTCCAATTAGGGCACAGTGAGGATGCTTAAGGGCCTCAGCTTAAAGAAGACAAGACAATGGTATAAAAAGTAACTTGGTCCCTCAAAGCCATGCTGCTTTGATGCCTACCAATAAAACATCAAAGCAAAGATGGTTGAATTTAAGACTTTTATTCTAGATTCAGTTTCAATTTGATTTGTAAAATTATCATCGTTGTAATATTAATATTGTGCCACAACATAATAGTTGGAACGTTCCAGTGTATAGCAATGGAAAATGGATACTGAAATGACAAAAAGAAAAAAAAAAAAGAAACAGGAAAGGAGTGTGGAAAGAGTTGAAGAGGAACTAGATCAAGTTTGTTGGTTTGAATACAATACGAACCATTGAAGCTCAACGATTCTGCGGATCAGCTGCATGGACAATGCATCATCCTGATGATGACAGACAATGGGGTGTAGGACATCTAGGACTTAATTATCAAAACTGTTAGTCAGTGGAAATGGGCAACAGAAGCTTTGTCGATGACTATGACCAAGAGGGATCAAGCCCATAGAAGTAAAATGAGATTTAAGAAATTCAGAAGAGTTCTGTTTGTTTGTTATGGTTTGTTTGTTTTAAGCAAGCGGAAAATGAGTATCTTGAAATTAGTGATAAAAAGCCTTAAAGTTGCAAATAATTTCTCTAGATCCCTGCACCTGCGGGATAAGAGAGAAGAAAGTGTTTTCATTTAAAAGGGACACAAGGGAAGTGGTGTCCCTGAAAAGATGCAGTTGCAATGAATGCAAGCATGTAGAGATTGCACTGTGATAAGAGGAGAAAATGTAGACAGGACTACTGAAAATGTTAACATGTGCTGAGGGCTACAGAGGGAGAGCTGAGAGGTGTTAGGTGGAACTCAACAATCAAAGACAGAACCAGAGTACAATAGACAAAGAAACATGACTTTGGCTAGAGCAAATCGCATTTGTTCAGTCACAAGGATTGAAGAGACAGAACGTGGGGACAGACTGAATCTCCTAAAGCTTGATTATAATGTTCGGGGCCCAGTTGGAACACGGAGAAATCAGCAGGCAGAAACCTTTGCTCAACATTCAAAATGAAGTGTTACTGAGTTGGTTGAGCATCTGTTAAAACAACAGCAGCAGCAACAATCCCTTTTCACAAGTTGTTAGAGGGACAAATTCTTTGGCTTCTTGAATTTTTAACTTTTAAAAACTGTAACTGTCCATGAGTCTAGGGGGCTCAAGATTTTCCACAGTGGACTGTCAAATTTATCCTAGAGGTTATCGGACTCAACTCAATCAATGTTTTTTTTCCAATCCTGTCATCTTTGGATCTACGCTTTAGAAAGCTCATGCTCCCTTAGTAATTTAGTAAGAATTTAATGAGTGTCCTCTGTCAAAATGATTGTGTTAGATGCTGATGTGGAAGATAAAACCTCTTCAAGCATAGAGCTAACAGTCCAGTGGTAAAACAATTAAGACAATAAACAGCAAATTAAAATTAATTGTTTTATTTAACTACAGTCGTGGTAAATGTGTCACAAAAAATTTATGAAATGCTATGAAATTATATTGTAGGACAAGCTGGCCTAATCAGAGGGAAGGCAATGATTGTCTAGGGTGAGTGGGAGAGGAGAGAGAAGTTTTTTATACAGAAATATAATTTCAGCTGAGAGCTGGTAAGAAACTAGTGTGAATCAAAGGAGAAAGGAGGGAGCAAACTGCATACTCAGCAAAGAAAATTGCACGCCAAGGCCCTCAGATGAGGGGGAAAAAAAAAACTGGTCATATGAATAACCCGAAAAAGCCAAGTGTGCCTGGCACATAGTGAACTAGAGAAAGCATGGCAAAGACAATGCTTTTCCTCTTCCCTTGTGTGCAAATTTGTAAATTCACACTCTCTCAAGCAGTGGTCAAATTATTTCTTTCCAAATTAGGGGCCCCTGTCCTATCTAGCCCAATATACTCAGTCCATCTTGAATTTAATTTTTCTCTGTGTCCCACATTTTGAAGTGTTCACGTAGAGAGGCTTATATTTTCACTTACCTAATTGTCTTAACTACATCTGGTTTCCCCTCATATCATCCTAGGGGATTTCCATCATGTCTTACATTTTAATATATTAGGTTTGGCATCTGGTACACACATCTGGTACAAAACAGTGGGTTTTTAACCAATGCCGGTCATATTTGCCAGTTGTTACTAGTAAGAATTCTTAGGTACACACAATATGCCTTTGATTATTTGCTCAACAAATATTTGTGAGCACTATCTCTGTGTTGGGCACTATTTTGAGCACTGGTGATGCAATGATAGTTCCTGCTCTCAGCAAGTAAATGGTCAACATCATTATTGGAGATGACTAATGAAAGGAACTGTGGATGCTTTTGCCTATCTAAAAGCAGGAGACGAGAAGGAAGGATGAACAGACAGACATGGCTGGCTGTGTTCAAAGATGGTGGGGGTGCTTTCACTTCAGCCTAACACTTGACTAGCAACGTAAAGATAAGATTCAAGTGAATAAGTTTACTTCTGAGCTCCTTCCCAGTTTTCATGGAGTAAGTTCCTGAGTTTAGGATCAATAAATTGCTCACAGAGTAAGGGACTGTGGGATAAGAGGAGTGAAGAAAGAACATGGTCATTGCCTTATCACTGGGTGATAAAGCCATATTAAGTACATAAGGGTCTACCTATGATCTCTTTTTAAACAAATTCTTCTTGACACATATTATGTGTCATTGTTCTAAGAACAAGAGAAACACTAGAAATGAAAAAGATAACAAATGCCACAATAAAATGCTTGCATTATAGTAGAAGAAATTTCCTAGATGTGCCAAAGTTATAAGCATCCATGTTCTATTTTGTGTGTGTGTCACTGGCCATGCACTGATCCTGGCCAGTACCCACTGTAGAGGACTAAGAATAAATTCTAAAAAAGGGTATGGTGTATACCAGTCTTCTTTATCTATTCTTTTATGGATGGACAGGTTGCTTCTATATTTGGCTATTGTAAATGCTGCAATGAACACAGAGGTACATTTATCTTTTCGTATTAGTCTTTTTGTTTTCTTCAAAAAAATACCCAGAAGTGGAATTACTGGATGGTATGGGAGTTCTATTTATAAATTTTTTGAGGAACCTCCATATTGTTTTCCATTGTGGCTGCACCAATTTAGATTCCTACCAACAGTGTTGAATGGATAAAGAAGATGCAGTTTATGTCTATAATGGAGTATTACTCCACCATAAAAGAAGAATGAAACCTTGCCATTTTTGACAACATGGTTGTACCTAGAGGGTAGTATGCTGAGTAAAGTAAGTCCAGGAGAAAAAGACATGATATGTAGAATCTAAAAATAAAACAAATGAACAAGCATAACAAAACGTAACAGATTAATAGCTACAGAATACAACCAGGTGGCTACCAGAGGGGAAGGGGATGGGGGATGAGTGAAATGGGTGAGGAAGTTTAGGAGATACAAACCTCCAGTTACAAAATAAATGACTCATGGGGATAATGTTCAGCATGGGAAAAACAGTTAAGTCAGAAATATTGCATCACTATGCTCGGCCCCTGAAAATAACATAGTGTCATAAATCAATTATACTTCAATTAAAAAAAATATGTAGACACTTCCAGGAAATGCATCAAAGTGCTAATGATGGTTATTTCTGGGGTGGAAATTATGGATCGCTAAGTTTTACTTTATGCTTTTATGTATTTCTAGTTGTCTGCAATGAATGTGTATCGCTTGTAAAGTTAAAAAGAAAAAAAAGTAATTAAGATTAAAACAAAAAAGAAAGAAGAGAAAGGAAGAAAGAAAAGTTTAAATAAAAAGAAGGGAATGATGATTCCTAATTGCTAATTGTTACTGAGCACCATGACTTGGCATACTGCTTCCTTCTCAGCAGCTCCAAACATCAGTAGTGTAACACTGACTTACAGAAAAGCAGGGTGTAGACTGGAAGGAGGAAGAGGTCACTGAGTTGCTTCCTTGTTAGTGAAAGATCTCAAATGTCATCCCTCAGATGTCACAGTGGCCGAAGTCTGGGATTCAAGATTGCCCTTTGGGGATGTTCTTTGTGACCTGAGAATAACTATAGTAACTACACAACAGGTTTTCTGCCCACCCAAGAGGACTATGACTAGCAGGCTTTTGTAATCGTTCTGTAACAGAAAAGGATTTTGTATCAGAAAGGTTGAGGTGAAAAGTTGTTGGTCCCATCTCATTTAACCTATACACCTCCAGAAATGCCATAGCAAATGTCTAAGTCCCTTAAACAAGTCCTGCAATGTTTGTCACTGCTTGTAGGATGCCTCAGACCTAATATTTAACAAGGTAAAAACAGTGAACTGCTTTGCTTTCCCTGGGTCCTTAAATGGAAACAACCAATCAGGGTCATTACATTTAGTCTATTTAAGCAAATACTTCCATAGTATGCCTACTCCTCCTTCTATTATAGCTATTCAGGAGTTACAGATACAGTGAAGCTGATCTTGAAGCAGGCATGACTGAACTTGAATGTGACTTTGGCATGGAAAAAATATGTATATAGCTAAATAACTAAAATCATATGATAATTATATTCAGAGTCAGTGGGGCCTGCCCTCTTTCATGGCTGGTTTTACTTAGGTTTCTTTAAGAATATCTGAATACCTGGGTTGATATTTGGCTACTGCTTTTGTATTTCCATTGTTCTTTTGAGTTTTAGCTCCTGGCTTACATCAAGCAGGCCCTGACAGCTACTTCTTACCCACTCATTCTCTCATTCATTCCATAAATACAATGTTGCCTATGCTGTTGGTACTTGAGATACACCAGTGTAGAAAACAGATAGAAATCCTTACTCTCCTGAGGCTCACCATGTTGATTTTTATGTTGAGTAACATCTTCATGATATTTTATTTCATTTATTGCCTATCCTATTCAGAACGAGGCTTTTTCTTGTATTTTTTCTGCGTTTCCCTCTGAGTCCTGCTATCTGTCAGTAGCATCTAGAATATACTGACCTGGACACTTAGATACCTACTTTTCACCTTTATTTTTCACATCACACAATCTATTGCTTTACCAGGTCCTATGAATAATTGGCCATCTGTGCGCAGAACAAATAATTGCTATACCATTTCTGAAAAAAGAATTGTCAATAAAAATCGTGTGCCTACATCTTCAAAATTGCTTTTGAAAAGCTTTTAGACAAATCTCCATTAATTTCTGTATTTCTTTTGGAATGCTGCAGCAGTTCTATTTGTTAGAATGACTTCAGGATCACATAATGATGCTTCTTCAGTAAAAATGAAGAAGTGTTGCCCATTCTCAGAAACATTATTCCATTTGAATGCAAATTTAAAAGATAATATAATCTTTATAAAAAGCTTGTTGTTCTAGTGTTACTCCTGGAGACTGTATTCAAATTATGGTTAGCTGTCAGCAGGATAACAAACAAATATAAAAAGAAATGGAGGTATAAACAATATATATAACTATTAATAAGTTAAAAAGTATAATCAAAATTACATTTTAGTTTTAATTGTGGATGTAACTATTATTTCAAATAAAAAACGAATGCAAAATATTTTAATATTAGAATTATGCTTTGTTTTTATTAAAAACTAGTCATAAGTTTTTTACATTTAAACATCATGTATTAAATATCATTTTTTGTGAATTAAATTTTTTGTGTGCGCATTTAAACTGCCAAAATTCCAAAGTCCATGACACACACCTACAAGTAGTCATGAAGGAGTGAGCAGAGTGTGTTTTGTGACTGTTACTACTGGTGAAGAGTGATTCAGGAAGTTACCAGAAAGTTATGATTCTGTAAACTGATGGGGAATAGTATTTCACTGTGTTAGGCAAGGATGACAGTTTTCCCCTCTTGGATGAAGAAGGCAATATGGGAAAGCCAGTCAGTAAATGGTTTTGAAACGATAAAGCAGGAAATATGGTAGTACTCAGAAAGAAACAGAATGGATTTTCTGATGGAGGATGCATTGGTTTAGAGAGGAAGACAAAGTTTATTAATCAATTAATATAAAAGAAAAAAAAAGAAGTATGTAATCAAGGGTAACAGAAAGAATTGGAACAGAAGACTGACCCTAAGCTTCACATTTTTTGCTGTACAGTGCCTGAGAGTGTTTTCTAGGTTGTCTAAACCCAGTGAGAACGAAGTTTCTTAGCACTTTAACATCATTTTATAAAATACAGATTTAAAGTATGTTAGACACATACATACATATCCAAACATATACATGCATAATACTGATTTATTATTCCTTCAGTACTGTCAATTAGAGTATTAACAAAATGGTTAAGTATTACCTAGACCTATTTTGGGGAGAAGGAAATACACCAATGCAACATTCCCAAATTGTGAAACCTAGGGGATGAAGGTGACATCCATTTATTATTGTTTATTATTCTCTCTTAGAAAACGTATTGTCCAAACTAAACCCAAATGCCTCTGTTTGTCACTGCTGTATTGAAGATTATCAAGCACCACACTTAGCATACTCTATAGTTATTAGTTGGTGCTATTTAAGCTTACTTATCAGGAATTTATCTCAATCGTCAAGCTACATTGAACAAACTTGAGTTACGTGTAACTCAGGCAAATTTCTGAGTATTTTCTAATCTTAAGAGCTACGTGATTTTAACAACATTATTTGAATTATACTGGGGCTAAGCTTCCTCTTCCATGTAATAACTGCCTCACAAGATTTTTTGGGGCTCAAATATGTTAATTTTTATGAAAATACCTTGTCAATATAAAAACAGGATAACCATTAGAATTTTGGTAATGTTATAATTAACACATTTCTAAGATATTTTATATTCTTTTGTTACTTTCATGTTTGATATGATAAACACTTAACCATTCAAAACAAGTATTTCTTAAACTCCAGTCAAGAGCGGTAGGGAACAGTCCACTGAGTATATTTGTGTACTATACTTAAAAATCCCTATACAATATTTAAAATGGCTTACTTGCAAAGATTCACCTTTTTTCTTTCAAATTAATTTTTATATATGCAAAATTATACATAATACAAAGCTTCCAAACTGAGTATGATATGGCCTTCAGGTGAGTCACAAATGGGATACTGTGCCATGAAATGTTAGTATTGGTCAATTTTTATGGTAATAAAACATTAAAAATCATTTTAACAACCACTCAACATTTCATAACAATTGTAATAATATTTCTATGGCTCACTCTATAAATGCCTACATTTAATAATTTTATTTAATCTGGGCATAAAAGGTTGAATACATAGCCCCAGCAGTCAGAATGTTCTCTCTTGGGATCACACAGCCCTGAACTTGACTTTCTCCTTGAAACACCAAGAAAGTATGATTGTTATTTTAGATATGTTAGGTAGCAGAGTACAGTTGTTTATTTTTCTTGCATGTGTAAAAAATCTAGTGCTTATTTGTGTTTAAGTCACTCTAAATTTTTCACAGTATGTTTGTAAAGAGTATATGAGTGACATAGCTCTAGTGATAGTATTAATAGTAGTATTTGGCATTAGATGTTTCCATGTAGTGTATAACCGGTTATAGTATTGCTGAATGACTGATTTTTGGCTTTTGATGTAGATAATTAATCAAATTCTTGCTCATGATGAAAATATGTTATGAATTACCACTTGTTTTCCAAAATACCAAATAGTGTATATTTATAAAAATACTAATTGCAAATAATTTAATCTAATAATTCACAAAAGGGGCCTTTACATCTCCAGAAAATTATTTTTTCAAAATATTTCTATTTTACATAAGCATAAAATTTCTAGTATTTAAGAAAAAGTTATTGAATTAAATGAAATTAATATAAAATATTTCCTATATTGTATACCAGGATAATGGCTATTATATATGAGGATTATCTTGAATTTAATAGAAGTTCCTCAGTAAGTTTCTCTTCCATACCCTAAGGGTTTTATGTGCCTGAAAAAGTTAAGAAATAATGTATTAGTGCTAACCATACCACTAGCACCTGACCAAAAAAAAAAAAAAAATATTGAACTCATTTTGGCTTTTTTGGGGGTAAGTACAAATTAAGAAACACTATGCTTCTATGAAATCAGTTACTACTTTTTCAGATCACAATCAATAAGCTATTTAGAAAATACTGCAATCAACAGCTAAATTCAAAATGCCTCACATACTTTCAAAATTGCTTATCTCCCCAGCTGACTTCCAATTTTCAATGCTATGTTTCACACCAGTTCAGCAAAGAAATAAAACATTTACTATTGAAACAAATTCTTATGAGGTGACATGACAAATGACATAAAAACAATGCAAACCCAGATGATTATCAGACTTAAGAAACATCTATTGCATATAGGTGAATTTACAGATGTTAGTCCCTATGCATAGTTAATGGTACTAGATAGAATTTTTGAAGAAAAGTATTTGAAATACATGTATTTGTTTAGTAGAAATATGCAGATGAAATTCCTAAATAATAAATTAATACTTCAGCAAATAAGATATTATGGAAACTTGCATAAGTAAGTGCAATGATGGTATTATTGCAATGATGGAAGGGAGACATATTTATATCTGCAATCAGAAAACACTGAGCTGCAAATATCACATTACAGATATAAATCCTTTGTATACAATCAAATCAAATAATGGACCAATGTTTAGATTTGTCCATTATGAGATTATGTGAAGATGATGAGGTACAGATGATGAGGTGCATTTTCACTAACTCTGAGCATATTTAGGGTGATCTGGTTTAGGACATAGATTAGGTGGAACACCAGAAAATCACTTTGTATCTCCAGGGAATGTTCCAAAGTTCTTGAGAGGGATTAGCAGTCCAGCTAATGGGTGTGTGAGGCAATGCAGGGGCCTTGGGGGCATTTCAAAAGAAAAAGCCACTGTCAGTCTAAGAGCCCTGATGACCTGGCATAGTATTGATATGTCATAAATATAGAAAACACAAGTGATTCCAAATATGAATGTCAATATAATTATCAGAAGGATTAGTGTTCAGACCAGCAGGCATCAGTTTTGAAGTCAATATCCTTCTCATTTAGCAACATTGTGTAGTGGATGCCACATGTCAATGGTTAATGTCTCCCCAACAAAGCCAAAGGAACCCCTAACCTGACCATCATATTCCCTTGCAGGGCAATGCTATTTACCTTACAGCACAAGTACATGTCGTTTTCAGGAAACTCTTCAGAAACTACATGCTGGATATGAAATCTAGAAGACTTTGCTATTAAAGGTAGTTACGTTTCTTTCTTCAAAATGCATTACCATTTTTGAGTAGTGAAATTCTCATTTCTACAAATATGCGGAAATTGAAACACAATATAGAGTTAAGAGAGAACGCTGAAAGCACTTTCTATTCAAATAGCCAAGAAATACAAAATAGCTCTTTATCTCCAAGAGAAACGGAGTAATAGGACCCAATTCACATGTTATCAATGTTTTAACTCTTTACATTTTTTGCAAAGATTTTTGTGGATATTGAAAATAATTATAATTATAACCATAACAATCAAATCTGAGTAATAAATATCATAACTGGGTAGTTATTCACATTTATTAAGCACATTAAACATGCCAATTAACCTACTGATTTTACTATTTCTAGAAAAAAAGTGTGTTTAGATAGATATTTAAATCTGATAGACCCCTACTGCACTTTGGCATATAATTAAAGGAAAAACTCTATTTTAGGAAACAAAAATTGGTAACAATCTGATATAGAAACAAAATGCTAAAAAATTAAAAAGACAATACAAAATTAAAAGTTGTCCTGGTCCCACAAGGATGTACATAAGTGTGGAATCTTACAGCTTTCTTCAGAAAATTATGATTAAAAAAGAAATACTATTATCAGTAGTACCATTTTTCACTAGGGTTTTATGAATATAAATAATATTTGAATTAATCCTAATTAACATTTTGAAAGCATAGGATGAATAACATGAGGTGATTTTTACCCAGGATACATTTTCAAGTTACATAACTTGATGCACGTTTCTAAGAATTTTACTGTAGTTACTGAACATTTACTACAAACATACCAAACTTTCATAAATATCCCTTTACTCCCAGCTGCTTCTTGTAGATAAATTGCTGCATTCAATTTTTGAACACTCTATTGTATCTCAGGATACTATATATATATATATCCATCCCTATGAATTTTCATCTTTGAAGATTAACATCCCATGTGAGAAGTTAACAGATGTGGCCCCACTTTCAGATCAATCATTTTATTTAAAGTCTCCATGGCCTGTATTGTGACACAGAATCAAAACTGCAACTGAAACCTGCTATAATATGTTTGAGAGGAGAGAAAGGAGAACAAATATATTTTTCATTAGTGTTTTTCTGACAGATAGGTGAGAGCCAGAAGCACACCAGGTTGCAATAACAGTATAGGTTGCTTAAGGTAAAGCCTGGATCCACGAAGATTCATTAAATATTTTAGTCACTTAACACAGATGAAGGGGACAAAAAAAGTATGGATTAGGGGGAGATGATTATAACAACAAAGCTACCTGCAAAAAAGATGATAGGATCTTAAGATATATCAACAAATGCAAAAAAGCAAAAAAACCCAAAATTTCAAATGTCATTATTTTAAAAATTCATCATATCCTAAAGAATTTCTGATTCAATTTCCCTGGGCAGATTTTTTTTTTAATCAAAATTGAGTAAATTTCTTTGAGAAAAACTGAATTACTTTCCAACATCAAATTTTTCAAATTTAGACCCAGGGGAATGCAATCAATGGCTCTATTTTCAAACTAAGCAATTTGGTTCAATATTTTAAAAACATTTAACTTGTATACTTTTGACTTAAAAGATAAATATAAGAAAACACTGTAAATTAGTTAATTTCATAGCTAAATTTATGAAAAGCATTTATGCCACCTACAATAACAGTTGACCCTTCAACAACATGGGTTTCAGCTGGCCCATTTTAAATGCAGGGATTTTTTTTTTCAATAAATGCATACTGCAGAACCACTCGATCCACTCAAGGCTGGCTTACGCCTAGGATGCTGAACCAAGGATGGGAAGGCCACATGTACAGTTACATGTGGATTTTCAGCTACAGGAAGGGCCAGCACATCTAATGTCCACATTGTTCAAGGGTAAAGTACAACTCAATATTAATTCACTTTTATTTATTTTTTAAGAGAAGCTACAGGGTATATAACTGTCTAGTAAGGACCACCATCCCCTTTGGTATCCTGAATGGTCTCAGGGAGATCAGAAGGCAGCCCCTGTAATGGCAGGCTTATCATGAAGCTGAAGAGTTAAAACCTCATGTACACAACATGCCTAAATTTTACGTGAACACAAAGCATCACACATATAGATAGACAGAGAGGAAAAAAACAGAGATAAAATGAGTAGCCTCTATTTTTGTGTATATACATCTTTATCTATTTGATCCATATTTTAGAAGATATTTATATGTGTAACAATCTTTACACACAAATATATATGAGTATATGAGGTTCCCTGTCCAGTCTGCCTTCTAAGATTTCAAAGAAAGGCTCTGAAATGGAATTTCAGAGTGGAAAGCACTAAAATAATACCAGTCTAAAAATTTGGAAACAAAAATGGAAATAGTTCAACATTCAGCAAAATCTCAAAATTGCATGTGATACATCTTTTCTCTAATTGGTTCACTCCCAGTTATTATATTCATAATTTATATCCCACCTGGTATAATACAAGCTCTTTTAAATGTAGAAATTATTATTTATTTATCTTGACATTACCTACAACAGTGATTCTTAAACCTTGTGGAACAGCAAAATAAATTCGTGGCTAATTAACAGAAAAAAAAAAGATTCTTTGGCTACACATCACATATTCTGATTCTATGGCTATGGAGACAGGTTCAAAATCTATCTGAAATAATTACCCAAAGAGAAATTAAAAGATAACTTTCCTGACCTGAAGGAAGACTTAATTTTTAAAATTAAAATGTTTATCAAGTTATAGTCACACTTTATAAAATATTTCTATGTATTGAAATGTATTTTATGATTGAAAGAATTAGGATTAAAAAATCTAGGATTAACAGACAGCTTGGCAAGCATTAATAGTTTAGAGCCACATATTTTCAAAGATAAATTAATTCATCTCCCATCAGATTACCTACTGTAAGATGAAAACAATAAAAAATAAAAATAAAAAACATATTTAGATACATTTGAAAGAAAAATACTGTGAACATCACATTTATCTTTCAATTTATAAGAACTCAAAAACATCTCTTTATTTCATTCCTTTATTAAACCAAGTTTTGAGTATTTGGTATTTGCCAGTTGTCGGGCTTGTCACATTTAACACTACCCTGAATGTGTCAAACATTCTGCCTTAAAAGATCTTGCCATTTATAGGGGAAAAAAAAAGAGAGAGAGAGGCAGTACTCAAGGAAGAAAACTAGTCAAATAAATCAGAATAAAGAATCCTCAGAAAGATACTTATAGACATAGAAAACAAACCTATGGTTACCAGGGGGGCAAGGGAAAGGGAAGTTTGGGATTGGCTGATACAAACAACAAACCCTACTGTACAGCACAGAGAACTATAATAAATGGCTTGTATTAACCTGTAATGAAAAAGAATATATATATATATAACTAAATCACTCTGCTACACACCAGAAGCTAATACAACATTGTAAATCAAAAACAAAAAATTAATTCAAAAATAAAGAAAAAAAGAGAACCCTCCCCACCTCACCCCACTCCCCCTAAAAAAGAACAAGGAAAGTACAACTTTATATGCTTACAAATTTGGACAGTGTAGATAAAACATAGAATTAGGGTAAACTGTTTTAATAACCTATAAAGATTCACTAAATTTTTAAGGATATATTTTGAAAAGAAAGAAAAAGAAAATTTTCTAATTTAAATCTAAAAAGTAAACCCCTCTAGATTATTGTAACAAAATTTGGAATGTTAGTAAGGGAGGTGGATAAGTACAATTAAGCTAAAAGACTTGTCTTTGTTCAGAAAAAGAAGTGATAAAAGAAAGACTTCTGGAAATGTGCTTGTTAAAAAAGAAAGTTAATCATCCATAAAATGAAAATGGGAATAGAATTATAAATTTGAAAACAAAGAAACAATTATAATTAAACTAAAAATTGGTAGAGAATAAAACAAAAAGAGGGAGAAAAGATGATAAGGATAAAATATAATTAAGAAGACAGGACTAATATCAGACATATGTGTGTTCACAAGAAATACCTTGTTTAAAAAGTCAAAGACACGTAACCCAGAGACCTCCTTAATGACTCCCTTTTCCTCATCCCCCTATCCAATGTATCATTTAGCTCTAAATATTTAAAGAATCTAAATCTTTAACAGACACATTTTCTCTCCATACCTTTCCCTACAACTCTGCTCCAAGATCTCTCATACTCCTGAAATAAGCTTCCTAACTAGCTTCTGTCAATGGTGACCAGATATTTACGGGAATAGCTTCCCACACAGAAATGATTCTCTATTCTTTTCAAATTATATAACTAAACATCTATAGGATGCTTAATATAAAACTAAATTTGAACACCTAACTATAAAATGTTGCATCATTTTGCTTATAATTAGAAACTTTAACAAATTTGGAGCACAATCTTGTGATCAAAATCCTGTCAATGGTTGGTATTTGGATCATTCAGGTGCACAGAAATGGGGCTTTTTCTGGGGACTCCAACCAAGACACATAAGAAAAATAACCAAACAGTAAGAACAACAGTGTGGAACCATAGTTTTCTAACAAAATTTCTTCACTGCTTTGTTATATAATACCTCCTTTCCCCATTGTGTGTTCTACACCTTTCTTAATGCTTAAGAGAAAAATGACTTTTAATTTTTAGGGCAATTCCTTCCCTGCTAACAGCCACTGTGAACAACAGCAGTCTTAAACCTCTAAGTATAAATAAATCTTTGATACAACCTAGCCTTTTTCTCTACAATATGAAGTCTAAAACTGATATTAAGCAGGTATTTATGTGTTTTTTTAGTAATGTGGTTTTATTTGTGTATATATCAATGTATTTGCATGTATGCTTCACAGCAGTTTCTGCTCTACTGATTTAAATCCATGTCAGTTTTATGAAAGAGATCACTGAAATAACAAATTGAGCTGCCTACATACAGTGAAGGAAAATAAAATAGTTCCTAAGTGGTAAAACATGCTCCACAGTAGTATCAAATGAAGTACAACTCATTGTGCTTAAAGAAATCATGATTCCTACATTTATCATTGACCATTTCCAGAGGGTTTACTTTAGAAACCAGGACAATAAGGATGGACAATAAGGCTGGAAAGAAAAGCTGGTGTCACATAAGTTGATCATTTCACACTCATTCTATCTGCCTTGGTTATATAGACAGATTCACTGACCAGATCTCTTTTACTAAAAGCCAACATATTTAGGTTAAAAAAAGACAATTTAACTATTTTTCCTAATTACCTAAGTCATTTTGTACTTTCCTCACAGAAAATTTTCCTCATAAGTCAGCATATTTTCTTTCCATTATAAAAAAAAAATGGCCTAGATTTGGAGGCTACTCGCAAATACCTACCCAATAAAAATGATACAGATGTATGTTTAACTAAGGATAAAAATGAATATGAGGAAACTTTTAAAAAAGTGCATCTTACACAAATGGACCAAATTGCATTTGTCTGTCATCTACTCAAATTATTCTGGGAAAAGCCCTGGAAGAATAATATTTATACCCTTTCTGGTCTTTTACTACTACTATCACGAATGCTCATCCATCAGCTCCTTGGGTTCCAGGTCAGAAACAAACCAATGAACAGAACTGCTACAACAGAACATAACACATTTAACAAATCACTTTCATATTTTGAGCCAATGAACACTTCCCTCTCGTGATGAGATAGCATCAGAGCAGTAGGGAAATCACAGTGACAGAAAATTGTACCCTTGTCTTCCCCTGAGAAATTATCTCATACTTTAAAGTCTTCAAATAGAGATTTGGCTTCTAATTAGGTATAGAAATTTACAACCTCCAAGAACCAAACCAAATGGCAATATTTCAGCCTTCCTCTTTTCTTTGTAACTGTATCATAATCAATACTTACCTAACTTATAGACATAGCCATAAAATTGAATCACCTGCAACAGCCCTGTAATATTTCTCAATATTTATTTTGTGCTATTTCTTCAGGATTGAACATCTTATAAGAAAGATTTGATTCAAAGAAAATGATCATAATCACAATGATGTTTAAATGTAATAACTTTATGTGAATGATTATGCAGTAGTGGTTTAAATAAATAGAAAGTTCAGCCAGAAGAACCTACAAATAGATGTGTTATTCTTTCAGGTCATTTTTTTTTAAGGTCTTAAAAAAACATTGATCTGATAACTAAAATATGTCAAAATTTTTTTAAAAGATGTCATCTAAAGCCTGAAAACAAAACATTGATACACTGAGTTTTTCTATTTCATAATTCTTTTTAAGTACCTTATTTGAAATCTCTCTTTCTAGAGGCGTAAAGAAACAAGAGTTAGAAGCAGTTTTTGCCTCAGATTCTCCCCACACAGGCCCTCAGGTAAAAGGCCCAGCAACCTTGCTGTTACAGGTGAGGTTGCCTAGCAACTCCCATCCACCACCTGAAGCTGTCTAAATGCGTCAGTTCCAAGAGCCACTAGCCTGCAGATCAATTACCAAGACAGAAAATGAAGAGAAAAATGAAAACATTAGAGAAGTACCCCATGGAGTAAAAGTGTTCAGACATTGAAAGGAAAAACTCTTGTAAAATACCTCTTATTAAATCTTTTTCTTGTAGAAACATGTGCACAAAGACTTTGAAAGAGAAAACTTTTTCATGACAAAACTCCTAAGTATTGTTGGGCTAAAAGCAAGAATCTGTGATCTTTTTGTACTGCATCTTGGCAACCTCTGAAGTGACAAAAAATTCTGTTTGTTTCTTTCAAAATGCAGCTTTTGTTTATTATAGGTACTTTGAGAGAATGACTTCTGTAATCATTAAGGTGTAACCAAGCAGGCCCCTGTGGGGCCTTTGTGGAACAGATGCCCTCCCACCCTCCGCCACCCTGTCACCCCATGTCTTCTGCCTGCCTCCTGTCTGTAGAAAAACCTCAGACTTCTAGGCTTCCCTGAGTTCCAAAGAGCACATTTAATCAGAGAAGTGAGAAAATGCAGAAAGAAAGGAAAACAGTCAAGCAAGACAAAACAGTAATAGTTTAGACATTTAACAAAGTCAAGGACATTTAGTTATTCCCCAAGGGTTATAGGTAATATTCTGAGCCATATTCTTTGAGCTGTTTTGCAGATACTTATATACCCACTAAGTGGAAGACGTTAACTGTATGCTGCCCACAAGCATGTATACCCCAGATGAACTGGAACCAGAAGGTTGATGCTGTTGACTCCCAATTACCTCACCACCAGTCAATCAAAACAATGTCCATGAGCTGATCACATAATTTACAACACCCCTCCCTCACCTTGTCTTAATTTCTTAAATATATTTTATTTGTTTTAATACCTGAAGCTATAACACTGTCTCTGTTTTACTTGCAGCCAGGAATGAGGACAAACAGCCTCCTCTGAGACAAAGTCAAGCTGGTAAAAACAACATATGGTATTAGCATACCTGGGAGGGACTAGATACTACTGGTGATGCTCTGCTATCCCCTCAAGGTCTTCCTTATTCTGTCTTTAAAAATCTTTCCCTATATACCTTCAGTGAGTTCAGGTCTTTTAAGCAGACGCTACCTGGACTCCTTGCTTGGCATCCTGCAGTAAATGCTGAACTTTCCTTCACCACAACCTTATATCAATAGATTAGCTTTACTGCTCATCGGCAAGCATTTCCAAGTTTAGTTTGGTAACAAAGGTATGGTTTTAACTGATTCTTGTACCTCTAGGGAGAAACTTTTAGAATTTCTCATTGAAGCTAACAACCAGAAAACACAGCAGATTAAGGGGAAGTAAGTAAAGTGAAAATCAATCACAGCCCAAACTCAAATGCAGACTTGATCTATAAAATTCCAAGTTTAGAAGAGATATTCTCCAATTTCTTTCTAGCCATCTTTCTAGCCATGGAGCATGGCTCATTTTGCATTCTCTAGTAGTATGTGTGCCTATACCAGTTATTCTCAAACTAAAAGGTAGTCTCCATTTAGGGGTAAAAAAAATACAATAAAAAATGTTCACAAACACCTGTCTCCTAACTGCTGGTGGTTTCTGCTATCCTTGAAGTTCCTTAATTTATAGGTGAATCATTTCAGTCTCCACTTCTATCTTTCACATGGCTTTTTGCTTTGCATCTGCGTGCTTCAAATCTCTCTCTTCTTTCTCTTATTAGGATTTCAGTCATTGGATTTAAAGCCCACCCTAAATTTAGGATGATCTCGTCTCAAGATCCTTAAATTTAATTACATCTGCAAAGAACCTATTTCCAAATAAGGTCACATTTACAGATATGAAGAGTTAAGACTTGGACATATATATATATATTTGGGATTAGACAAAAAAATCCAAGCTACTACAGCATAATTTTCTTAATCTTTTAGAAATACAAGCAAAACTATCAGGCAATACACTTCATATTGATAGCAGCATATTAAATAACCTGCCCTTCCTTTAATATATAAAAAACACAGAATCTGGTCCTGTTATACAGATAGTGTATTTTCCTATTACAACTTCAGCGTAATAACACAGAGAAGGCTATTTCTATTAATTATGTCTTAGGAAGTGATATCTAATACTTAAACATCTCTAAGAGAGCAGTCCTTGAATGCTTGTTTCAATCAGGTGAATTCTGGTAACATTTTAAGGCTGTTTTCTTCCTATGACAATAAAATTTGTCTTAAAACATATGAAACTCTCCACTAGGGATCAAAAATAAAAATCTATATTATTATCATTAATGCTATAACTGATGGAGTGATCCAAGTTGGTAAATACAAAGATAATATATGAATCTTTCTATATACATAACTCATTTCATTTGCTTTACAAATGCATTATTATTATCCTCATTTTGGAGGAAACTGTAGCATATAGAAATTATATAAAACTTGCTCAAGATCTCAAAGCTTCTAATTGATTTGAGTGCTATAAAATAAGATATTTTATTCTTATTTTTAAATTAGATGTGTGTATACTATTGGCTATTTTAACTGCTGTAAAATCATTACCAGTTATAATATATCTTGGTATGAATGTGATCATAAATGTGCACATAAGGTCTACATTTCTATTATTGACTATATAAAATATCTAGATTGTCCATATACTATTTTACAAGTTATTATAAAAATAAAATTTCAAAATTAAAAAATACATTTTTATGGTTAAATTAAAAAATAACAAACTTTATCTGTGGACCTTGTTAGGGATCCACTGGTCTACTTTTGTGACTCCCAATGTTCAATTCATGGTTTATTAAAGAATTCAAGATGATTTCAGCAATCTTTAGCAAAATACAATATAAGGACATATTGTTGTACACATTTGGTCGTTCTTTGGAAGGAAAAAAAACATGCACTGTGTCTAATTACATTAATTAGTAGCTCATTGCAAGTCGACAAATACAAAAATGGAATCTTAAGATGATAATCTTAAGTTCTAACACTTACTGGCACTTATTAAATGTGGAATGTGCTTTACATAACTCATGAAATCTTCAGAACTACTTATAAGGTAGGTGCTAATATCTTCCCAATTTTACATATGAGGAGACAAAGACACAGAATTTTTGTTATTTTTCCCAAGATCAAACAACAAGTAAGTGACAAACTCAGGTTATAAACCCAGGTAATACAATTTCAGATGTGGTACTCTGACTCAACATACTATACTACCTCATTGTATAACTACTAAAATTAGCTGAGCAGAGTCACTCAGAATAAGGAATACATTCCCACCCCTGCCCCTTATATCTTTCTTGTGGCCACAAGACTGAGTTCAAGTCAATATGATGTATGTGGAAGTCTTAATTTTATCTTCCTTCTGCTTTGCTGCCTAAAATGTGGACGTCACCATCCTGGATTATGAGAACGGGATCCACACCCCAGGATTGATAGAGCAGAGCCTATATGTGGCCTTAGGCTACATCTCTAGATAATATAAAAGAGATGAATTTCTGCATCAACATGGTTTATTCCCTGTTGATTTGGCTCTTTGTTTTTGCAGTCTAAGTTAATTCTACCTGGCACAGGTAGCTACATCATCACTTAATTGGCAAATGAGAAAGCCTGTGCTCAGAGTGTTGAAACAACTCAGGTCATTCAGCTGATAGATATGCCCCTTAGACTGAAATACAACTATCTCTGATTCCTGAGATAACAGCACATGTGGGCCTCTGTGTTTTCCCATTCTACATGAAAAAGAACGGAAAAGTAAGGAATAAAAAAAAGCATGTTCCTGCTGGATGCAGTAATTCTATATAGGTTAATATTTTCTTTTCCCTGAATTATCCAGTAAATATGTCACTTACTTGGCTTACTATACTAGACATAACGTTATTTAGAAAAGTATATATTTTATATGCATTATTTTTTACATCCACCTCTCAGTGTGAATGAATTTTAGTTCTCCAACTTAAAAATATTTAACACTATTTCATGTAAGCATATGTTTCAGACTTAACATTAACAATGAATTCATTCTTAAATACATTTTACTCATTATTTAAACTTTCAAACAACTTAATGTTTTAGAAATAGGACTTTCAATGTAATGATTTAAACATTAATATTGTTTCTTTCACATGAAAATAGAATTCATGTGAAAATAGAATAATAGAATAGAATTTTTAGCAAAGCCTATGAAATGTCTTCTATTCATTATTGCTATCAAAACTGCTATAAAATATTACATTCTACTCATTTATTCATATTCTTATAGGTATCTTGTAATAGTTCTGCTTTAGAAGAATTGGAGCTACATTCTTTGGTGTATTTAAATCTAGGCCAAGGCTTCTTTGTACTTGAAGTAACTTCTAGCATACATAACTAAGTTGCCATTACTTTATGACCTGAAAAAATTAAACAAGAATCCCCTTCTAGGAATTTTCATTTGCTGTTGCTACCATAATAGTACACTGATTAAGAACATAAAAATGAGCTCAAATTGATCTGAGTTTAAGTTCAATCTTTCAAGTTCTGTGGCTTTGGGCAAAGTCATAAGGTTTTCAAAGCCTTGTTTTCTTCATTTGTAAAATATTGATAATAGAATGATTCATTCTATAGGATTGCATTGTGTGGATTAAAAGAGAAAATGAATGTTAAGTTCTTAGCCCACTGTCTAGCGCTTAGTGAGCTCCTGGAAGGAGTATCACTAAAGAATCTAAACACAGAGGCCCAGGAAACACGGAATCCAAAATAGGAATGAGATTAGTAGAATAACTGATGTTGTGAATGTATTTCTATTCTGCTTACACTGCTGAGGGGGAGTTTGAGAGACTGAATCATACATACACAGAAAGCTAAGTGAATGGGAGGTAGAGTGACGATCATATCTTGCTTTTGGGTAGAGATGACAAAGAGAGTAAGGCAGGGTGACTTTTTCAGATGCAGAGCTCAAAAGAAGGTGCAGGAGGCCTTCACAGTGAGCCTGCCTAAGGGGAGTTATATAAAATGCACCCAGAACTTTCTTTCTTAGTGGCATAACTAGTAAGTTAAACCTTGATATGATTTTAAAAGAGGCAGAGTGTCTTGAGTTATACCCTGAAGTCTGCCACATTGCCTTAACCTCAGCAGGTATCAGGGTCTAGCAGGGAGAGATAGAGAAGCTTTCAAGGTATAGATGTTTAGTTTGGGCCTTGGTATAGAAAAGCGGGGCAGACATCCAGATAGATAAATAGCCTGTTCACAGGCAGAGAGGCAGGCAAGTGAAAGGGAAAGAAAGGCAAATGTTTTGTGGGGAGCAAAGGAAGCAAGCCACTGGGAATGAGGATAACATGGTATGGTCATTCCTAATTTTAAAAGACTTGGTTTAGGATGCTGTAATGAACTTGGCCTTAAAACCCATGAGAACAGCATTATTTTGAAAGTAGAAAAAGTTATCCTGTAAACTGGTGTTTTAGAAAGGCACTAACCTTGTTCAGCGTGTTTAAATTGCACTGGGACATTATGAGTGGGAAAACCAATAAAAATTAAAAACAAAAACTTGTGCTTTAGTTCCTAGGCCTATCATAGAAAATTACTGCAAACTTGCTGATCAAAAACAAAGGAATTTTATTTTCTCACAGTGTTGTAATCAGATGTCTGAAATCAAGGTGTCCATAGGGAACGTGTTCCCTCTGAAGGCTCTAGGGAAGAATCTGTCCCTGCTTCTTTCAACTTCTGCTAGCACACAGCAATCTTTGGTGTTCTTTGGCAATACTCCAATCTCTGCCTAGGTTTTCAGAAAGCCTTCTCCCATGTGTCTATATCTGTATATTTTCTCCTCTTATAATGAAGAACTACTTACATGGAAATTAGCAGGCACCTGAGTCCAGTATGGCTTCGTCTTAAATTGATTACATCTGCAAAGACCCTGTTTTCCAAGAGGGTCATTTTCTAAGGTTCTGTCTGGACAAAAATTTGGGGAGGAGCTAGTCAACCCACTGTAGTCCACCATCTCCCCACCAACATTCATATCCATCTCTCATGCAAAATGCATTCTCCTCATCCTACCACCTCCAAAAGTCTTAGCTCAAATCAACATCAACTTTAATTCCAAAATATCATGTAAATGTCATCAACCCCCAAAGTTCCAAATCTCATTATCCAAATCATCTAAGTCAGGTATGTTTATCAAATTTCATTTGAATTTCATGAGGGATTTATTATTGCTAATTATCATTGTCATTGTAATTATACAATTTAAATGGTAAGAAAACTAATGAAACAGTGCAAGAGGAAATAGATTTTTGGTGAGTGATATATATGTTCATTGGGGAAAAAAGCTAGACACAAAAGAGCGTTTACTGTATGATTTCATTTAAATGAAATACACAATTAACCATACTTATCTTTGATTACAGAAATCAGAATAATGATACCATGAGAAGTGGGGCAGATATTAAATGGAAAGGGTGAGAGACCTAAGAAATAGTTCCGGAGTGAAGGAACTGTTCTATATATTGAGTTAGTCAAGAGCTACAGAGTTATACATACATAAATGTAAAAATACATCAAGTTGTACATTTAAGATTTATGCATTTTATGTAATGTATAATTATAAAATAGGTCAAAATAAAAAATAAAGTACTAAAAAGTGTTTTTTTCCCCCATGTACAAACTCTCTGGAATGCTTTAAATGGACTCAATAAATCAGAGATGCTTAAAAATGTGTTATGTAAGAATAGGAAATGCAAGTATAAAAGCCTGAGAGAAATTCATAATAATAGGAAATTTCTTCTTCATATTTTTTCACAGACTTTATTTCGCTCAGAGAATATATTATTTACATGCTTTAAAATGGTATCAGAGGATGATTCATTATAGCCAAGTTTAAAGCAAGTACTGTTTATTGGCATTTGAACATACATTTATGTTTTAAGTTAATATATTTTAATTTAGGCATAGTGCTCCTTTATGAAGAAATTCCCTACTTATCTGAGCTTTTATAAACCCACAAACTTTCTGCAGTAATAGCATTAAAACAAAAGAATTTTCAGTGTACATACTAATGTCAAATTTCTCATTCATTATGTGGATGAGAAAAATTAATCTAAGAAAATCTAATATCATTTACCGCTAAATGACAGGATGTAAATCTAACAACAGAGCCTAAACTCCTTTTTGTTTTCTGGGTTTTTCTGTTTGTTTGTGTTAATGGCATTATTGAAATATAACTGATATGTAAAGAACTGCACATACTTAACTTGTACAGTGATGAGTTTGGGCATATGCAAACACTTGGTAGTTTTACCATCATCAACAAAGCCTAAACTGTTAATTTTATGTTTTATCATTTTTTGAAAATGAACTTCTAATTAAACAGTTTAGACAAAGGATGTTTCAAGCCTGATGTAGAGAATCAGGATTAATATATAGGATCAAATTTGTAGACCCCTTAATCTGCGATGCTTTCACTTTCCATCATTTTAGTTACTGCAGTCAACCACAGTCTGAAAATATTAAATAGAGACTTCTAGAAATGAACAATTCATAAGTTTTAAATTGCACATTTTTCTAAGTAGTGTGATGAAATCTCAAGTCATCCCATTCCGTCCTGCCCAGGACTTAAATCAACTCTTTGTCCTTCATATCCGTCCCATAGTAACTCAGGAGACTTCCTGGTCATCAGATCTATCAGATCAACTGTCAAGACTGCACTGCTTGTTTTCAGATAACCCTTATTTTATTTAATAATGACCCCAAAGCACAAGAGTAGAGATGCTGACAATTTGCACGTGTCAAAGAGAAGCCCTAACATGCTTCCTTCAAGGAAGAGGTTAAAGTTCTCAATTTAATAAGGAAAGAAAAAAAAAAAAGATGTATGCTGAGGTTGCTAAGATCTATGGTAAGAACAAGTATTCTATCCATTAAATTGTGAAGAAGGGAACAGAAATTCATGCTAGTTTTGCTGTTGCATCTCAAACTGCAAAAATTTTACAGCCACAGTATGTGGTAAGTGCTTAGCTCAGGTGAAAAACACGTTAAATTTGTACAATAAAATATTTTGACGGATATGGAAAAAGACCACATTCACATAACTTTTATTACAATATGTTGTTATAATTGTTCTTTTTATTGTTGTTAATCTCTTACTGTGCCTAATTTACGAACTATCTTAGGTGTGTTATGTATAGCAAAAAATACAGCATGCTATACATAGCTTTTGGCACTATCTGAGGCTTCAGGTGTTCATTGAAGGTCTTGGAAAGTGTCTCCCGTGGATAAGGAAGTGGGGGCTACTGTAAATCTAATGTGGTAAACCTAGCTTTTAAAAAGCACTATTTGTTAAATGAGTTACTCAAGTAATGTCTTTCCATAAAAAATCTGTTTTAACTAAAATATATGTAAACACAAATCTGCAAAACCAACCAAAAAAGTAAGAGAAATCTGCAAAACAAACAAAAAATAAGAGTTTACCAAGATGATGGAATCAATTCTAATTTAGAAAATGCCTGGCATTTTTCACTTTCTCATGACTACAGAGTATAAAATAATTTCCAACAGTGAATCATGCCATCCTTGACCACAAAAGATGAAAGCAAAACTTTAAGTAATTGAAAAAACTCAATATAAAATTGTATTAAAAACACCTCTTTCTTTAGGAAGTAATATCAGCAGGCAGCATCTGTGAAAGTGGGGAAACATTGTATGAGTTTTCCTTAACCCTGTTACGAATACTTATTCTTAAAATCAGGGATGTTTTTTCCTCTGAACAGATTCTGCAGTCTCTAAATATCATTTCTTGCAAAATTTATAGGGTAAAGATGGTAAAATTCAAGTTATCACATGATGTCAATAAGTGTTTTAGGCCTGTTCAAAAGAATGTGTTCCCACTTAGCATATCGCAGAATCATGGCTGGCACCTTGTTTATTGTGAATGCAATAACCTGAGTAATCTAACAATCCAGGATTCGGGATAATAAGCTTTCAGAGGATCGTGCAGAAAGAAGGTTTAATATTGTCCAATTAAAAGTCTGAAACAAGAAGATACTTGTTTTCATCGTTTTATAGAGCTTATTTATTCTCAAGATGTTCTCTTCGATCCTGATTTATTCTCTTTAACTTGTACAAAATGTGTCAGGATGCAAGATAATAGTTTTAGTTCTCTCTGTTCTTCAGTATGATTCAAAATTTAATAGATGTAGTTAAATATTGCCTTTGTCAATTTCCACTTGAATTCAATCATTCTCTAAGAATTAATACCCTCAAGTACAAAACACTTGGTGATCCCCTCAATATAAGGGCTACGACCCACTTAGTATTGATAACTATAACAAAAATGGAAAAGATCTATTGCACTGGTTCTCAAGCTTCAAAGTGCATCAGAGTACCTGAAGAGCTTGATTATTAATTTAGGTTTTTTCAAAACCCCATCTGTATTCCCTGGTTTCTAGAATCACTCCTGGCACCACTTGAAGTAGTGAGTGTCCTCTAATAAGCCAATACTAAAATGAAATTAGAGATACAAGAGAGATTGGAGGAGACGCCTGGTCAAGATGAAAGAGAGGAAGTCAGAAAATTTGGGAAATTATCCAGACCAAGAGATAAGTTTGAACCTAGAGAGAAAGAGGGGAAAGGAAATAATATTTGCTATAAAGAGTCTCAGACAATAGCATAGTTCGAAGAATGCTTTGGCAAGACTGATGCTATAGGTCAAAGTTTGTGGGAGCCCATGATTGGGTTAACAAATTATAACAAATCCCAGCTGCTTATCTCCTTAAAGAACCTGTGCTTAGTAACTGCCTTGAGGTTTTAGCAATGAACCAGGCTCCCGGCTATAAACACTGGGCGTGCCTGCTATTAGTCTTCCATCCCCAAAACAGCCTTGGGCTGGAATGGTAAAAAGCTGCAGACTCAGAGGTGAGAAGGCTGGTTAGCCAATGATGGGTAAGATCCCCTGAGGGGGCAACCTAAGACAGGCACAGCAGCCTGAGTCCAAGAAAAATCTTGTCAAGCAGCTGATTCTCATACATTCCGCCCTGATAAGCTGAAAGGCTCAACACGATTATGATTCACCAAAAAGGGTCTTCTGACCTTGAGCCAAACACCAACAATAAACAAAGCCTTTGTACTCACTGTGATCCCACCCTGTCCTTCCCTAAATTCCTGCTTCGACTGTACTGAATAAGTATGAGAGATTTGAGAGGCTCATGGAGTTGGCTCCTGACTCCCTCTCGCTCTCTTGACTTTTTCCCAGAGTCTTGAGTAATTCATTCCGACCCGGTGGGACTTCTGCTGGCCAGAACCCACAACTGGTGACAAACCCACAAAAGTTGCCTGTTAAAGGAGTCCTGCATCCTACAGGAGATGCACGTCCTTCAGTAACTTACTCTACTCCATCACTGGCTAAGAGCAGCCTTTGTGCAACAGAAGGGCAGATCCAAAAAGGCTGCAATTGGGACTATTAGTGAATCTTGTTCGTTGCAGCAAGAGATCTGAGTGTGACATTTTCATGGCCAAAACAGCTTGTCAAAACACGAATTTCTGGGCTCAACCCTGAAGAGTTTCTTATTTAGTAAGTTTGGGGGTGGGCCTGAGAATTTACATTTCTAACAAGTTGCATATGCTACTGATGCAGCAACCACATCATGGGAAATGCTAGTCTATATATAACAGCACTTGTTGGTTCACTTTCCTCTTCGGAGACGTTAGAGTAGGAGATAATATATGTGCTAAAATTAACTCTTTTGATACAAAAGTTTCTGCAGAGCTTTATTTAGTAATATACTGAATAGTTCAGTGAGTGTTAGTTTAGAAAACTGCATAAATGCTGCTATATGAAACTGCTTAGAAGCACTTTGCTGGTACAAGAGAAAACCCTTGAGACTCCTTTATTGCTTTGTCTTATTACCTCAGCTAAGAAAACCTAACTTTCCTTTGTTATATTTTAATAGTTAATAGCTTGTTTATTAAAACAATACATTGAAAATAATGCATACAGGACCAAGGTTATGGGGTGAGAGCATAGTTGGGAAAAGGGGATTTATTTAATGACTCCAAATTACTTAAGATGCAGACTCAAATCCCAATGTATTGTATCCAGAGCAGGTGATTAAAACAAAACAAAACAAAACAAAACCTTACACTCAACGATTCTCTTGCATTAGGAACAGGCAAATTCCTCGTGAATATTTTCTTATGTAAAATGTAAAACCAATGCTTGAACAAGAATTATAGACAGTAATTTGGGTAATCAGACATTATATCTAAGACTTTGACAATAGGCAAAATGATTTTCTCAGCAAAAGAGGGGAGCAGGAAAAACGAGACCTAGCAACTTGAACATAAATGAGAAATAAATAGAGCTGAAAATCAATAAAACCTGTGACCTATGAGGCAACACTCAGTAGTCCTCAATAGATGATGAGATCTCACTTATTGCTGAAATTAAAGAGAATATTAGAGTAAGAATGAAGTCCATTCCCTGTAGCAGTGGGACAACCAAATTCTACGTTCAATAGAAAGTTGAATAATAAGATCGCTGACCTGAAAACTAGAATGGGGGAGAAAGGATCAATGTCCCAATTGCATTCACTGAACTTAGTAAGTAAACAAATGAGACAGTAAATAATTAGCATAACTAACAACAGGGGCAGAAACTCACCTATAGACCTACAGCAAGCTCTTAAAATGTGACTTCACAGGAAGCAAACACTGAGAACATCCTACAATTGATAATAAAGGTCATAAAACTAGAAGAGGATATAAAGAGCAAAGAATAAGGCAATACAAATTTTATTCAAAGTAAAGATGAAGCATCAACCAAAAATTCTTCCTTTAGTCACACAGTTTAAGAAATCTCACCAGTTCTTTTGTAAGATTTCAAAAGTGTCTTTGAAACAGAGTGCTTGTATCCTGCAAAACATAACATCTAAGTATAGATAGTAAATGGTACAAAATTTTCCTATGGTTGTAGGCACAATTGGTCTGTATTTTGTTTTTTTACAAAGTCAAAGTGAATAAAGAAAGAACTTCTCCGTCATGGCCTTACTTTTCCAAGTTTGTGTCCAAGCTCATTAATTAAAAAAAAAAATGATACTTTATACAGAGAGATATATACAAAATAAATTCAACTAAACTTCTACCGTAAAGTTTTTAAAACCTAAAACATCAGAAAATAAATTTAAAATAACTGAGTATTGCTTATAGAAATTAATTTTAATGACCTTAGTTCTGAGTGTGATGCAGTATATATGCATAATTTACATAGTTTCTTTAAGCCTTGTTAAACAATATAGTTCTTATACTATGTCATTTTTTTTTAGATATTTCTCTATAGGGATTGGTAGAAATGTTAGTTACAGCACCAGAGGAATGCGTTTCCTATCACTTTCTGATAATTCTCTTCTTTAGACCTAACACAATTCTGATTCCACTGTTAATAATGTGAATTGCTAATCCTCCATATCTGGGTGTTTACTACGAATTGCTGGAAAAAATGTGTTATACTGCATGTGCTCTATATTCAGTCTTCAAATATAGAAAGTATGTTAGCTCAATTTCTAAAGAGATTTTGTTTGAATTCAATATTATTAGAAAAAGGCCTGGGGACAGCTATTTGAGGTGTTAAGATGAGACGTTACATTTTTCTTAATATGTTTTTATCCTTTCTTGAAAATAACTTTGTGTCTTGTACCCTCATTCCCATCCACATTCCTCTTCTTCTGTCCTGTGGCAGAAATGGAAAGTGCAGGACAGAAAACATGGTGTAGTTTGTACCTGACAAAATTTTGCAGCAGGAATGACAACCAAATTGGGTATGAACTGGAAATTATTTCTAACCAGGCAGTTATGGACACTATGAAGCACTATTACATAACTTTTGGGCTGCTTCTTGAGGTTTACTATTTAATTTCAAGTTCATTTTTCTTTAAGTACTGCTATAGACTGAATGTTTGCATCTCCCCCCAAATTCATACTTGAAAGCCAATTGCCATTGTGATGGTATTTGGAGGTGAGACCACTGAGAGGTGATAAGATAATGAGGATGGAGCGCTCATGAATGGGCTTAGTGCCCTTAGAAAAGAGACCTTTGTGCCATATCAAGTTACAGGGAGAAGAGAGCCATGAATGAATCAGTAAGTGACCTTCACTAAATCTGCTGGTGCCTTGAGCTTTGACTTCTCAACCTCAAGAAGTGTGAAAAACACATTTCTGTTGTGTATAAGCCACCCAGTCTATGGTCTTTTTGTTAGAGCGGCTAGAATAGGCTATGACATGTATACTGAGACTACGATAAAGAACAGAGGATAGGAAGCACTTTAAGCATTATACTATAGTAATGTTTCCCTTTTAAGATTTTATTTTATAGCATTTTAGGTTTACACTGTATAAAATTAATAACAGAAACCTCAGTTAAATAGAGTCAGGAGACCAGAAACTGGAGCTCTCTACCTGTGATAGTAGGAGCACCCCCCATTTTTTAAATTGAATTATTTGTTTTCTATGCTAATAAGATATAAACTCCTTGTGTATTTTGGATTTTAACCCCTTATCAGACACAAATTTTGCAAATATTTTCTCCCATTTTGTATGTTGCCTTCTCATTTCGTTGATGGTTCCCTTGCTGTGCTGAAACATTTAATTTTGATATAATCCCACTTGTCATTTTTGCTTTTGTTACCTTTGCTTTTGCTATCTAATTGAAAAAAAAATCACTGTCAATATCAATGTCAAGGAACTTACTGTCTATGTTTTCCTCTAGAATTTTTGTGAGTTCTGGTCTTACATTTAATTTTTAATCCATTTTGAGTTAACTTTTGTGTCTGGTGTAAAATAGGGTCCAGTTTTATTCCTTGCATGTGGATATCTAGCTTTCCCAACATTTATTGAAAAGGCTCTCCTTTTCCCATTGTGTATTCTTGGCACCTTTGCTGAAAGTTAATTGACAATATGTGTGTGGGCATAATCAATCAATTTTAAAACAACTCCTTAATTATTTGAACTTGTCCCCAAAATGTATCTTTCTATTGAAATTGAAAATTGAAAATTGACATCAATTGCTTTATGAGTGTCTCATTCAATGACTGAAAATAAATGACTGCATTTGAACCATATAATACTGAAACATTTTTTGTATGACCACACAGTAAAATTTGTGTGTGTATGTATTTACATATTATTTGTTGAATTTTTGTATTTCACTTAACAACTTGTAGATATTACTAGAAATTAATCCATAAGTTTTTAATTCATTATTTTAATTAGCTACTGAATATTAAATGAGTTGGATAGATGGTAACTTATTCAGTTATTTTTCTATTGATGCAGCTACACTTTCTGTCTAATTTTTTTCCCACACTGTGGTCTTTTAAACCTTAATCTGATAATATAAACCTGCCTCCCTGATTCAAAAAACTTTTATAGGACACAGAACCTTATCTGTTCCACCTTTACCTACCTCTTTGCATCACCTCCTCCCATACACCCTTGCACATCCTGAGTTACACACACACACACACACACACACACACACAGATTCATAGATACACACACAGACATACACATTCTTCATTTCTTATTAAAAATTGAGCTTAGTTTTAACTTCTTTAGGAGTCTTTCCTTTGATTTTTCTAAGTAGGTTTTTTTACCCAAAGAAGTGCCCCAAGGCACAATGCATTAGTTAATTGCAATTATTGTTATATTAATTTCTGATTTTTGTAATTGTCAACCTCCTTGGTTAAAAAATATTCATGAATGCAATGTTTTTTTCCTTACTTTTAGTTTTATATTTCTTGTCATCTCTTTAAATCTCTAACACCTTATGCAAAGCATTTATTACAACAGCACTTAATAAATAAATAAATAAATAAAAATATATAGTAAATACACAAAATAAAAATAAAATTATAAATGACAGCTAAAATATCATGAAAATTGAAAGTATAAATTAACATTTGAACAAAAGTTGGAAGAAGTAGAACAAACATGAGCAGTTTTCAATATTCTGTACATTTGCAATTGCTAAATATAAATTGAATTTTGAAGTATCTTAAGAGAAAGCAAACGGAGAAACATGGGATAAAACATGCTAGCTCTACAGACTGACTAACATGAAATTTCTTACACAGAACTTAAATCTAAAAAGAATGTTTTTATCTGGCATAAAGTAATAATTTTCTAAAAAATTGATTTTTCTCATCCTTCTTTTGAAATTAATATCTCTTAGGAATAATTAGAATAATCATACTTGCAAACACTTATGTAGCCTTACTACATGCTTGATACTTTTATAAGCATTTTACATACATTACATCCTAAGCACTTTGTATATCTTAACTCAAAACGAGTCTATTATTTCCACTTTCATGAGGAAGATTCAGGCACATACAGATTAAGAAACGGGTCAACTTCGTAAAGCTCGCAAAATGAAGAAGGCAAGGTGTTTAACCTTCCATTTAATGAAACAAAAACAATCAATAATAATAAATAAACAAATAACATAGAAACATTCAAAGAGGATCTTCACAGGGTTTGAGTTTTATTTCTAATCTCCTCTCTGAATTTTTTATTTTTCTTCTAAGCTATTCAAGACACTTTCAATTGTCTATTACTGAGTAATGGACCTACCAAAAAACGTAATGGTGTAAGTAGCATTATTTATTTCTCACAAATCTGTGGAATGAATGTAGTTAGCTGAATGGTTCTTCCGTTCCACATGACATCAGTTGGGGTTATTAATCTGGATGCATTCAGCTGATGCACGCGCTAGACTGCAAGAGGCAAGAAGGTGGGCCTCTCCGCATGGTGAGATCCACTTCCTCATAGCATACTGATCTCAGGGGAGTTGAACTTTTTATGTGGTAGCTGATTTCAGAAGAAAAAGAGTGAAAGCTGCCAGTACTAGTAAAGGTTGAGCTTGGACCGGAAGGTCACTTTTACAAATTCTGTTAGGCAGAAAATGTTACAAGACCAGTCCTGATTCAAGGAAAGGAAGCACAGACTCTACCACTTGATGAGAAGGTTACTAATTACTTGTTACTAGGGAGGGAAAGAATTATTGGTGACTAACTTTGGGGTTTCTAGTGACTCACATCAATGTTTTATTTTTCTTTTTTCAAGTATTTATTTTTCTAGTCTGTTGTGGCAGTGTTGGAAATAGAATGTGGGGGAAAAAAAGGAAAAGGAAATAATAGAAGTAAAAGGAAGACTATATAACCTAAATAATTGTATTTTAGCTTGGGATTTGAACTGGCTCTGAAAATCTTGATTTTTCTTTTCTTTTTTTTTATTTTTTTTATTTTTTGAATGGGAAGTACTGAGGATTGAACCTAGGACCTTGTGCATGCTAAGCATGCACTCTGCCACGGAGCCATCCCCTTCCCCTTCGATATTTCTTTAGGCTCATACAAGAGCAGAGAAGACCAAGCAGCTTGTGCCAAGGGCCAGGGTCAAAAAAGAGGAATGTGGTTTTGAAGAATGGCTTATAAATCAGTAAGACTCAAAACAGGAGGCAGTTAATGAGTGTATTAAGTATAAGATTAGAAAGAAAAGGAAGGGACAAAATGTGGAGGACTTTGAATGACAGGCTGAGGAGCTAAACTCGACATTCTTGCGCAGAGTCAGTCTTGGGGTTACTCTTTCAAACTCAGTACAGATAATAAGACTAAAGGTGAATTAAGAGGTTATTTTGACTCACTCAGAGATGTCCAAATCTTGTCAAATGTTTGACCTGTTTTTGAACACATATTTTCCTGGCCTTAAAATATGATGACAAATGCTTTGAACTAGCATGTTCTTGATAATGACAGACAAATTATTTTAATGTACAATGTTTTAGAAAAGAGTCCTTCTCAGAAAAAGGATTTAAATGATCCTCCTTAGAATTAAAAAGTTAAAGAGAATTGTAAAAAAAGTTTTTTTCAGTTAAAGTAATAATTTTTAAAACCATCTAAAAAATGGAGCACTATCAATTGATATAAATTATTTAGAGTTTAATTTCTACTACATGAACTCAGGATGTATCAGTATGTTCCCATTCTCTGTACACACACACACACACACAGCCCATCCATGCCTGAATAATGGCAGCAACATATGTCATCAAAAGCAGGGAAAATCAAAAGAGAAGAACAGATTGAATTATTTGACCCAAGTTATAGTCCTTTTTGATTGAAGTCATGGCCAGTGAATAAGAAATAAATGAAAAGAGAGAAGGAACTTGAAGATTTTGAAATGTGATTTGAATTGCCTGTTTTTTAACAAATACTTATTTAGCACATTCTATGCAGTGTCTGGTCCACTCTCTAAACACTGTAAATATTAACTCATATAATCTTTGTAACAACCTTTTGCGGCAGATACTATTATTATCCTCATTTCACAAATGAGATATAAAATCTTGTAGAAAGTCACATACGCAGTTAATGGCAGAGCCACGCAGACAAGTTCTTTGCCATTGCTATATGCATCCTTCAAGATTTCTTCTCAGTTTGTTTCCCAGAAGGCATCAAATATGTCACTACTCATAGATAGATTCACCAAGATTCTCAGCAGTAGGGATATAAATTCAAGCTATAATCCAACTCCCTGCCTTCTCTGAACTAAAAGTTTTATTGGATGAGGCAAGAAATAAATAAGACTATAAATAAATAAGAACTTTCACAACAGAATAAATAAGCACCATGAAGGAAATAAGCCAGATTTATCTGATGGGTGATAACTGGGCGCAGAACTTCTTCATTATTAGTTGGCTAGAAAAACCTTTAAGGAGGTAACATTTGAATTAAGTCCTAAATAATAAGAAGGAGCCAGCATATGAAGAGTCAGGGCAAAAGGCTGCAGAAAAAGGAAACGACATGTGCAGGCCCTTAGAGGGAAGCAAGCTTGGTTTGTTGGAGGAACAGAAAGACAGTGAGAGTAGTTAAAGAGTATGGAGTGAGGGACAGAGTTAAAGAAAGAGAGGGTTGTAGACACAGGCAGGCAGCGGACTTTGGTGGGGCCTGTAGGATACAGCAAGGGAGTCAATATTTTATTATTGAAGAGTCTTTAGCATAGCTGTAAAAGCAAGGAAGAAATATTACCAGAAGGAAGAGTTACTGTAGATTACTTTACTTGCTTCGTGATGAGAGTGACAGATTAAAGTCATCAAAATTTAAAAAGGTAAAGACATTGCATTCAGCTCTCCTTGCCATTCTGTATATAATGACAACTTCTTAGCATATGCAGAAGTATTTTTACATTTAATGGGAGACTGTTATGATTAGTGCACAGGAAACTGTGGATTTCTTTGCCATATTTCCCTTTATTATGGGGGATAGATAGTATGTACAGTTTTCGCTCTGGAGTTAAGAAGACTAAACTTCTTTCTATTATATTATTTGGAATTAAGAAAATACAGATTTCCTCCCTTTAATTGGACAATCTATAATGCAGTTTCCATTATAATAAATTTTATATAGAAAAAATAGATGCATATCTGAGCTTTAGTTTTAACTAATCCATTTGTCTGAATTTAACCCAGTACACACCAAAAAATTCCTGTCTTGGCAGTAAGACTGTCACCTATTTTTAACCTCTTTTAATTGTATGCATTGATCTTCAGCTCTTATTTGAATTTCATAATTTTATTGAAAAAATAAAAAATGGTTTAATTTTATAGTTACAGTTTACTAATTTATCTTAGTTTATTATTTTATATTTAATTATTACATTTTTACAATTACAAAGAATTTTCTCTTTTCCTGAGAACAGTATCTGCTCCAGAGGGGATTTAATACAAGATACAAGTTCAGAAATGTGGAAAGAGCTTTTGAAATGTCTGAAGGGAGAGAATGTGAGGCAAACAGAGCTTGAGAAAGACAGAAAGTTGCTAGGAACACTCTTTGGGAGCTGCAAATATGATGGGCTGCCAAACATAAGCTATAATAGAAGCTGCACGGAAAGAACTGAAACCATAAAGGAGACACAGCCACTACTAAACACAATTACCAGTAGTGACAAGAGAAGGAAGGAAATGCTTGACCTTTCCCTCCGCTCTCCTGCCAATCGTCCCCCAGGCCTCTCAACTGACTCAGCCTAACAGGAGGCCCAGCAGCAAGGGCACCTGAGAGATACAGCACAGAGAGGTCCAGCTCAGGGTCCAGATCTCTGTTATGAACAGAAGATTAGGTTTAGGTTAGAAGGGTGGGGAATGAATCTATGAACAAATAACCAAATGACTAGAACATAAGGTCAACTAAAATCCTAGGAGCCAAAGAGAAGTATATTTGACACAGATATTTTGGTGAATGCCTTTCATGAGTTTTCTCTTTTACTTTTCATTGCTATGCAGCTGTTTCACTATATATAATATACAAATATACATAGGCATACATATATAATAAAAAGTGCATACATAATACAAAATAAATATATATATATAAAATTACATAATTCTTGGAACATTTTTGTGTCTGCTTAAAAAATGTAAGTGTAGATTTTCCAGGAGATTATTAAAATAGATCTCTTTGCAAAAAGTTTAAATGTTCTAAGCCACTTGCTGGGAGCCAGAAGCAAGTGAGGGATTTGAGACTAAATATTAGTTTGGCTCAAATATATAAAGATAAAGGATTATCAACATGTGCCAGTTTTGTTCACTGTGGCACGCATTTCTGGTACTATCTTAAATATGGTTTCACTCCTGCGGGGAGCCGCTCGTGACGGAGGGCTGCCGAGCACAAAACTTGGGCGTAAAACCCCAAAGTGCAGGGCGCCAGGCTCTGAGATTGAGGCTGCCGAGCACAAAGGTTGGGCCTAAACTCCCACAGTGCGGGGCGCCCGGCTCAAAGGTCAATTGAGTCAGAACAATCTCTGTCCCGCCACCCCTTTTACTAAAGAATGCACCAGGTGCGCTAATGCCTGAGGAAATATCCTTGAGCTACTAAGTCACAAAGGACCTTCAGAGGGAGAGATACAATCGGCACACAAATCAGTAATCTTTTTAGAGAACAATCACCTGAGCTAAATATATACGAGTCACGATGTTAGCCTAGAGGAACAATGTCTTAGCTTATCATCTTGGTTCCAGGAACTCTTAATCTTAGTTTTACAAGAACTGTAAACAATAATGATGTCTGTAACAATATACAAGTTAATGGTTTTAGTACACGCCTTAAAACAATACCTTTGCCTACAGGCAGGAATGTATGAGCTAATGGGTTAAAATCATATAAATTGACTGCAAGAAATAAACTCATCGTCCACTCTTGACCTAGCGTCTTGCGGGCTAGAGTGAGACCCTCTCAACCCCAACTTGTCTTGTCTTGCTGTCTCTTTGTTACGTCTTTCCTTTTCTCAGTCCTGCAGCACAGGTTTCTGGACCTGATCGATTGTCGGCTGGCTCCGACACACTCCGTTCTTATTTATGGAACTTCAAGTAAGGCCAAGCTGAGCAACATGGACCCTAATGTCCCTTGAACAAATCACATGCCTTTGCAGAGCACAGTATGTCTGGTGTCTCCTAAAGCAGGCTGAAATGTCAACATCTAGCTAAAAGCCTCAGATGTCCAAGCTTTTTCTGAGATTCTGAGACAGAAGAGGGGAGGAGAGGACCCTTGTCTTTCCTGATGCTTCACAATGTTGCCCTGCCTCTATACAAATAGCCTCAGAATAGGAAACCATTATTAAAATATCATGGGGCTAAGACTTAATGCTGTTTATCCATGCAGCAGAAATTAAAGCAACTAACTATCCTTGTGATAAGTGAATGCATACATATATACATACATACATACTACCTTAGAGCATATATGCTTCACACTGCCAAGAAAATATTGATGTGATTAGTAAAGCAAAGTTAAGTTCACCTACCCTACCTCATATCAGAAACCTTAATTTCCATCTGCTCTTTGCTTTGTAAAATTGCACTGCTTACTTACTTCTTTAAGGTATCTGGTCATGTACAAGTTGTCAGGTTGTTTGTGATTATAACACCAAAATCTCAATTTTTCACCCCTACAAATGAAAATTTCCTTTCAATTGTAAAATGAAGGTAGACGAAAGGTAGAGACAGAATTCTTCATGCCTAGTTTCTCCCAACGAAGTCATCAATCAAGACAGTCACTTCTGGCAGAAGGAAAGTAATAAGAAGATGAAGAGAGAAGCCAGGGGTGTTTTGTTAATTGATGCCCAGATTCATAGTAGAAAACGTGGGAATAGGGAAGAAATTCCTCCTTAGTAAATTCAAATAAAAGAAAAATGTTAAAAATTGTTTTAAAAACACAAATAATGTCTATAGTTGGATTTCTCACCTTTGGCACTACTGATACTTTGGACCAGATAACCATCTTTGCTGGAGGCTGGCCTGTCTGTGGCAAGATGTTTAGCGGCATCACTGACCTCCAACCACTAGATTAAAATATCTCCTCCTTGATATTGCTAAATGTCTCTAGATATTGTCAAATAGCCCCTGGGGGCAAAATAGACTGTGGTGGGAAGCTACAGGTCTATAGGATGAAATATCATAAAGGCATCACAGCAACACTTAGGAAAACTTTCTAATAATATGAGGAAATATTCAACATACCAATCAGATAAAGTAGGATATACTCAGTCAATCTCATATAATTTTGGCTTTACTTTCTTCACAGTATTGGTCACTGATCACTGATATTTCCTCAGCAGGATGTTAGATATGTGAATACAAGTCATCATCTGTCTTGATCACAGTCATATCCCCAGAGCATAAGAAAGTACTTGAAATAGAGTATATGTTCAATAGATCTTTGATTCCTTAAATCAATATATATGATTTCTTAATTTTGGTTAATATTTCACCTGTCTCAAAAGAAATTAAGTAGATATTAGACAGATCTGTAAGTGATATATATGTGTTAATATATGTTTTATAGCACTCTACTGAGGAATGATTGGCATTAAAAAGTTATGCATATTTAATACATACAACTTGATGAGTTTCAAGATAAGTATACATCCATGAAACCATCACCACGATATATGCCACAAATATATTCATCACCTCCAAAAGTTCCCTCTCATTCTCTTTACTTATTATCAAGATGATTTCTTGCTCTATGTACAGACAGAAACAAAGACAGACAATGGGAGGAAAGAAAAAAAAATCTAAGAATGAAGTCTCAGACCAATGGAAGGACATTTTCCAAAGAAGAAGCATGAATTTTTCTATCACATATCCATCAAAGCCTGAGCATGACTAAAGACTAAATCTCACACCCAAGTACAATCACAAAGAAAAATCCTAAAAGTTTTAAGGTTAAAAAACAAACAAAAAGTTATCTTAAAAGAATAAGAACTGATCTATCCAATTTTTTATCATCAGCACCACTTAACAGACAACAACCACAACTAAACACTGGTTTTTACCTTTCGAGGGATAACAACTAGAACCTAGAACTCGATACACATATGTACAGCTAGTACTTATAAAATGCCAGGCATTCTTCTAAGAGCTCTACACGTATTACCTGATTTAATTTTGTGGGTTAGATTAGCGATCCCCTGTCTCGGAAGAGGACTTGGAAGCACAAAAGGGTAAGTAACATTCCCAAGGTCACCAAGTGGTACTTTTTTTGAGGAAAGATAGAAGTAGTTGAGGAACTAATACCATCAAACCAAAATGAATTCAAGAATGAAAAAATGTTAGATTAAATATGTATATATATAATATTATATATTATATAATATGTATATATTATATATACATATTTAGCAAAAGAATGTATTCAGAAAAGTCACAACAACAGCTGTGGAACCTGCCTTGAGATCAAAGGGGCCATATTGGAGCTGGAGGTTAATGTGCTCCAGGAAGAGTGTTTTAAAAAGGAAAGTAGGTGAATCATATCATATAACATGATTAAGAGAATAGGTAATCTTAGATATATGACATAGATACTTGTTATTATTAAGACAGAGGGGAGAAGATAAAAAGAAACTCACAACAAATAAAACAAACTCAAAGTGACAATCTATTTAAGACTCTCTGGACTCAATTATTAAGTAAACTAAAATTTGCCTTGATTCTTAAAGTTGATGAAGTTTAAGGAAAGATGATTAATTCTTCACAATTAAGATCTTCTCTTTAAGTGGTTCAGGTTAGCAATGCAGATTAATATTTCTTTCAGAAGATCCCAATAGCAGTACTTACTTCTGCAATGAACCAGAATTATGTAATTAAAATAACATAAATGCTAATTATTGCCTTATTTTAATCTTTAGATTTAACTTGCAGACAAATCAGAAATGATTTAATTATGGTTGTAAGACAATGTGTAGGCTATAAAGCTTAAGAATGTGAAAGAAATGTTATAACTGACAGCAATTAGGAAATAGAAGATGAAGAGGAGGTAGAGGAAATTGTAGGGACACTAATATCCTCAATTTATATAAAATGAGATGTATATGTATGTGTATTATATACATACATACATATATGTCTATATATATAGTGTGTGTGAAGAGATATTAATTTTTATTGAATAAAAACCATTTCTCTTGAAGTAATAAATACTACTAATTAAAAAATATGTCATAAAAAATGGACAGTAGAGTGGGACAGCTTGTGACTATGATAAGCAGACTCATTCATCTTTTATCAGAGTGCATTTATGGGAACTGATTGATTTTGACAAATCAAAAAGTGAGAGCATAACCATATTAGAGTTATAGAGTTAGCCACAAGGAGAAAATTAAAAATCAAAAATTATTTAAAATGTCTGGTTTCAGGGCCTGGTAATGAAGTTTGTATGTGAAGAGGTAGAAAAGGCTAGTTTAGTATTTAATTTATGTTTTTATATTTTGTTTAAAATGAATTTGTGGATATATATATAGTTATTATTCAGATATTGAACTGAAATACTGATTTATTTACACTTCCAGGTAAAAATTTTCCCACCAAAAATGGAAAGGATGCAGGATTGAATAGGTCTTTGGGGGTAATCTACAACACTCCTTCTCATATTCTTATGACAAAAATTGGCCACAAACCATAGAGGATTATATGTAATATCTAAGAAACCCACATTCAACAATCAATACATACATATTAGGATTAAAATCTTATACACCAGCATCTTTTTACTACAGCCACTTTGTATAATCCAATTCATTGATTAAACAACACGCATATATTAAAGTACTTTAATCTTTTTCAGAAGCTAGCATTAATATTTAAAATCCAGGTTTATTACTCATTGTAAGTAGCTGACAGTATTTGGTTCAAATACTTTAAAATAGTCTCATTTCTGAAGTCCTACATGTTTATCATGTATTATTTTCACTACATATATTAACTTATTTTAATCCTCAAGCGATCATTTTCTATAAATAATGCTTTTATGTAATTACAAATTGAAAAGGCTGTTTATGTTTTCTCAGGTCTCCAGCGCCTGAAGGTCATATATATCTCACTCGAGGTTCTGAAGTTGAAGGGTTGATTATATTTGACCTATTTGATTCTGAAAAAATTTTATATGTTGCCCACTTGCTTTAGACATTTTAAATTTTATTATTTGAGTTATTTGAAATATACAACTTGCATTTCTACCTTACATTTCTTAAAATATAACGGCAGCCAGTTGATTAAAGTATTACTATTAATAGAGAACAAGCCTTGAATTTTAATCATCTATAATGACACTACACTAAAGGTTTATATTATTTGGGGGGTTTGAAGATCATACACTCAGTAAGCAACATCTTTAGATTTCACAGGTGTTCAGTGCAGATGCTGATAAATAGATGCAATTCTGGAATGATTAGCAATTTTCTGCCTATGTGCTGAGCTAAAATTAAGCAAAAAAGAAGAATAAACCCTATTGGTCATTGGCTAGCAAAATAATGTAAATCAATTATTTCAGTGATATGTGGCTTCATCTAAGCGTAGGAAGTGTCAAAAGCCTTTTTTAAAATACCTGAAAGGATTTATTAACTGCTGAGAAATTATAGCTGGGACTTAAAAGAGCTCAGTATAATCAAAACACTCTACAGCCATACCTTAGTGACAAACTGAAAATTAAATTTGCCTTGCAAAGACTTGCTTAAAATTGTTAGGTCATCAAGTCATCGAATTTCTTTCTAGCATGGATTTTTACTGAATAATTCCATGCTTGATTCTATCATTGGTTCTTTCTTCTGCTCCCCTACCAATTTCTTAGAAGAGATTTATGGGAAACTCATAACAAAGCAAGTAAGGACACAGGGAAGGGGCACAAAGCAAGTTCAATTTCTTTTGAATGTTTATTCTGCATTTCCTTTTAGATGCAAAGCCCGTGTGTCTAGTCACATTTTCCCAATGTTTTATTAACAAGTTTAAAAGGTCTGTGGTGGCATCCCAGAGAAACTAATAAATAAATCATAGATATAAGGATAAATAAAAATGACATTCTCCATTTTTAGAAGGCAAGGAGACCCTTCCCCCTTCTTCCTGTCTTAAGAGTTTCTCTGAGGTACAGTGAATCTGAGCTCTTACTTCAATCTTCAGAATACAGATCAATCTCTCAAGGGATTAAGCCCACCACCAGTTTTTGCAATTTAGGGATACCCCCAAGGTTTAAGCCAAATAACCTCTAGATATGTAAGAACATATCTTCAGCATTAGCTCGAGGATCTCTTAGGAGATACGCATAAAACTGTTACAAGGTGCAATTCTTTGTCTATTAGGAAGGGAAAGAAGTTATTGCTTTCTTTCATTTTGCTGTATAAATATGTGAGATTTTATTCTAACTTTATAATCATTTTCATGCTCTATTACATGCATATATATTAGTTAATGCTTAATAAATAGTCTGTTTTCTTTTTTGTATTGATACTGAGGAATCTTTTTGTTGACAGATTTGTTTTATTTCCCTGTCATAGGTAAAGGTGACATGACTCACAGAATCCCATATTAGTAAGCTGAAAAAGTTAGATACGAAGTTAGTACAATAAATCATCAAAAATGCTCAAGAAGCAGACAACTCTAATAACTGGATATACTAGTCAGACCCTTGGCTGTAAAAACATTCTAAAATAATCCAGTGAGAAGACTATGCAAACAGTTGGAGATGCAAAATATTACATTCTTTCAAGAAATTCATCAGGCTGATTATACTCTACCTGTTTAGTCTTCTAGTTCGTTTCCTCCTGAACTAAAAGCACTATACCCATAGATTTATCAAAATTATTTATTCCTGTGTCTGTCTCTTCTACATGATTTCAAACTGTGAAATCTGAACCTTTTCACCCCCACACTCTGCCTGGACACTGAGAATCAAAATCACACTTTATTGTCTACTTTAACACGACTTGGTTATTCTGCTGTCTTCATTAGTATCTCTTTACTTTTCCTGGACTTTCAATGCTATAGCTGTAATTTCAATATTCACTGTGGAAACTTCCCAAAAGGCCCACCATCTCTTCAGCAGAAAGCATCAGCAGGCAGTTTGGTTCCTACAATTATCTCACTTTCTTCAAAATCCTCACCTATTTGTTTCCATCAGTTCTGGTCTATTGTAACATGATCCTGGTTTAATCTCAATCAAGCCTTCACATAGAAAGAGTTACTTTAAATTAAACTTCCAATTGTCAGTAACTTCTGACCTTCGAGTTTGCTCCGCTCTCTTCATGGGAAGTTTCACCAAAACTTTGTTATTGCTGTGAATAACTGATACACTCAGCTTTGTCTCATTAAGAACTCTTATTAATAATGTATTAGGAGTCCAGCACTGACAGTCCTCCAAGGCAGAAACTACTTTTTTCCCAGTTTTTGATAATCTGGAAAACTCACAGAGGACCAGCATTGCTTAGAAATATTGAAAAAATTAAGAAAAAATTAAATATGCCATTAATGAATAAAATATGTGAAGATATTAGTTTCTCCTTACATAGGCTTAAGGTGACTGATGTTTAATATAAAATTAATGGGCTGATTTTTTTTACTGTTTTATAACTTTCAAAGAATTATGTTACCACACAGCATGCCTGTCTCATAATTAGAGAAACTTCACATCAGCCGATCATCACAGGTCAGTGTTTTTACACAAAATGTAATGATGTTTCCAATATTGTGTTATGGATATGACCATAATACTGCATGCCATAAAAATTATATAATGATTCATTTGTTAGTGTACAGACTTGGCTACCATATAGCAATCATATTGCTCTTTCTTCCTTATCAATGCATGAATACATGCAAATAAATTTTTTCACATTATGTTTTCATTTTTGATGTCTAGTGTTATCTATAGTGTTAGTAATAAGTATACCATCTAAACTTTTGTATCATATAAGACAATATTGTTGTAGGTACTGATGGACAATTTATCTTGTAAAGAGATGATATAAACTTACAGTATCTATAAATACAGTACAGTATGCAAATGTATTTTCTCTTCCTTATGATTTTCTTAAAAACATTTTCTTTTATCTAGCTTACTTTATTGTAAGAATACATTATATAATACATATAATATACGATATATATTTTAACACACTGTTTATGTGATTGTTAAGCCTTCCAGGCAACAGAAGTCTATTAGTGGTTAAGTCTTAGAGGAGTCAAAAGTTATATATGGATTTTCCACTGCTCAGATGGTTGGCACCTCTACTCATCAAGTTGTTCAAGATTAACTGTCTCCTTCCTGTCTGTCTCTCTTTGTCTCTGTCTCTGTCTGCCTATCTATCTGTCTATCTATCTATCTAACCATGTATCTATCTATTTATACAGTGAGAGATAGAAAGATTATAACATACATATAGTGAGAGATAAAGATATTATATATATATATAATGAGAAATGGAATACATACAAAACTTTTACAATAATCCAATGAGGAGAGAAATAATATACTATTCTTATTTTACAGGTATTTCCAATTTAGGGTCACATAAAGCAGAAAGTCTAAGGAGTTGTTCACTGCAAATAACTTCTGCTTTCCATTAAAAAATAGCACTTCTGCACCTTAGCATTTGTAACACATATCATAGTGGCTAGCATATCATGTCCTCAAAAAAATGCATATGAAACAAATTTTAGACTCCTAGGTATACAAGAACAATAATGATTGCTATTATACTGAGACTTTTCTAATAAGAGTCTAGAACCAGAAAAGGAAAATCATTCTGCAGCTTTTTAGGAAAATGGTACACTTGACTATCGAGGAAAAGACATTGCTCCAAGGCAGAGCAATGTGAAAATTAAACTCTTAAAAGAGTATCCTTTGACATACACTACATGAATTACAAAGATTCTTTCCAATGTAGAGGAGGAAGGAAAGAAACAATTCTGACTATCTCAGAATTTCAGGAGCCCAAACAACAAATCACTTTCGTAATATCACAGACTTCACAAATTTTACGTCACACGTGTTTTCTCAACTGTAATAGAGATATCTCATTAGTATATCTCAGTTCCCAACAGGACTGTTGAGATAAATAAATGAATATATGTGAGTCATTTAGAAAGACCTCACATTTATGTAAATGCTATGTGTTATCTATTATTTGACTTTTCATAATAAGATCAGTTTAACTTTTGATCTTTAACAGCTGCTTAACTATTGTCTTTGTCTCCATTAAGATGTTTGGAAGTGTCAGGAAATAAAACTCAAATTGTGTTAACAGTAAGACATACACAAAGGACAAATTTTTGTTGTTGTTTTTACTAAATTTCTGATTCAAATATTTCCCCCATAATTTTTTCTGTCTCTACTTGAAGTCTTGATTACTCCATCATTTTTATTCCATCAATATTAACAAATAAACCCTTTATACACAGGATTAAGTAGGATCTAATTAATGACATTTTTCAAATATACAATTTTTTCTTGGTAATTTTCACCTTTTCTAAAGATGGTAGAAAAAATGTTAAGACTTTGGAATTAGCAAAAGATATTACCGAATGTCCTTTTATTGGAGTGCTGGAACTTCTGGAGAGTACCTAAACATATAGGAGTATGAATATACATCTTTATCTCTTATTAAGCTATTTTATAATTCTGTAAAAATTATTACATCTGTAGAACTAAAAGTAATACAAACAAAGTTTTCTAGGGACAGATATAAATTCTGGTGGAGGTTGAATTGATATCCCTTATCCAAGGAAAAGCCAGTTTTGTGTCATTTACAAATTCATTTAAATATTTCTGATCTATAATATGTCTGTTAGTTATATTTTAGTTAGAATCATCTTATATTTTACCCTTTGCCTAATCAAATTAATGAATTAAATAAAATCTTTAACACAGGTTTATTTTATATTTGCATGGGCTTTTACAAAAATATTTTAAAATAATTTTTTAAGTTAGCATGACTAATGTAAGAAACTTTTTGGGTTTTTAAATTTTTTTGTCTAAGCATTTCAAGAAAAGAAATTAAGTTTTGAAATCAGAAATGATAATTTGAAAAATTATATTGTGAAAAGATATTTTCCAGAAAAGATCAGACTTGTATTCCTAGGGTAGATAACAATTCAAAAGAAATTTTATTCTTAAATAACATAATGTGACCTTGTTGGTCATTGACAGCAATAAAAATTTAACATAAGTGATTAAGCAGCCCAATATTTCTGATATTTCAGATATGCTCTTTAAATGTAATCACAGTCTTCTACATTTTATATTATCAAGAGTAGAGACTGAAAGCTCAGTTGCTAACGAAGTTGTAAAGTCCTGTCAGTCTGTGCATGTGTCTAGAGCTCAACCATAAAATATTTTAAAAGTAAACATACATTATTTCTTTGCTTTATTATTTTGCTTTTGTATTATTTATTCCAGCGTTTTGAATGCAACCTTTAGTCCACCCACATTGATGCTGCTATTTAAAGTAAACAACTTCATTTGTTTAGCTGTAAGTAGGGATTAATTAATTAACAAAGCAAGATTTTACATTAATCCCTAAGTCTGTTATAACTAGTCTTCCAATAATAGCTGGGTCTCTCTGCACAAATGCCTTAGTTCCACAACAGACTCTTCAAAACCTCTAAATATTCTGATATAAAAAGTAAAATCCAGAGACAAAATTGTATGCATAATAAGTAGTGATTAAATGCCCTAATTTATAATACCACTTTGTGTGTACGTGCGTATGTGCATGTGTGTGTGTGTGTGTGTGTGTGTGTGTGTGTGTATTATGGGAGGAAACAATAGAGAAAAGTGATCCATTAAACTAAAGTGGCTACAAATTTTGAAAAATTCTATACACATAGAATTGAAAACAAATTTGCCAGAAGTCATCCATGGAGCAAAGAGCTGCATGAAAACATAATCATACACTTTTAAAGTAAACACTTAAAGTCCACACATTTGAGGGGGAAGGAGGGCAAAACAGGCTGCATGATGCAAATGCTTATTGCCTCTTTATAACCACATACTGTGGTTCTTCACCTGGAAACAGGTATCCAATTATTGCATGCCTCTGAAAAGCCATAAACATCAGGAGGAGGAAATAATCCAAAGAAATGTGGCCTGTTCATTCCAAGGGCTAAACTGGAAATAACACTTAACTGTGAATATTGATTTAATGCCTACTCATCATTAAACAATATGCCTGTGGACTTGTAATTATTGGTTTAGAAGGGCAGGCAGTGGTACACATGGATCTTTTACACTGGAAATGTAAGTTTTTGCATAAACATTTGCTTCAGGGACCACAGTATCTATAGATCATCAGTATAAAAAGATATACTCAGAGATTATCCACACGTGCACTCTAAAAAAAGACTACAGTTTGCATAGCAGTCAAGAAATTAAATGTTTCAAAAAAGAAGGCACATATGAAGAGGAAAATATAGGCTTTATCATGACAACAGGGAAAAGACTGATATTCTGAGAAGTTACATGGATTAGTTATTTGCTAGAAAACACGTTGCTTAACGAAACACTGTGACTAGCAGTGGATTATCATAATACATGAAATCCTAATACATTTTAGCCTAGAGAATACAGCAGGTAAATAGAATCATTTTTCTAATTAAGTAATAAAAATAACAAATTATGTATATGACATATAATAATATCTGATTATGCAGTAACTATATTGCATATTAGATACAATTATACATCAAAGTTCTCTCTCTTCCGAACACATGTACATACACAAACATATGCAGAGAGAGAGAGGCAGAGAGAGAGAGTCAGAGAGAGTAAAAGAGCTCAGATTAGCACAGGAAAAAAACATCTTTAAACTGCAGGCATACTTGTTTTATTCTGCTTCTCTTCATTGTGTTTAGTAGATACTGCATTGTTTTACAAACTGAAGATTTGTAGCAACCCTGTGTTGAGCAAGGCTATTGACACCATTTTTTCCAACAGCATCTGTTCATTTCATGTCTCTGTATCACATTTTGGTAATTCTCCCAATATTTCATTTTTTAAAATTATTGTATTTGTTACAGTGATCTGTGATCTTTGATGCTACTATTGTAATTGTTTGGGAGCATCATGAACCATACCCATGTAAGATGGCAACTTAATTGGTAATACTGTGTGTGTTCTGACTGCTCCACTGCTGTGCCATTCTATGTTTCTCTCCCTCTCCTCAGGCCTCCTTATTCTTTGAGACATAACAATATTGAAAGTCAGCCAGCTAATAACCATATAATGGCCTCAAAGTGTTCAAGTGAAAGGAAGAGTAGCATATCTCTCATTTTAAATCAAAAGCTGGAGTGATTAAGCTCCTGTGCCAGTTTGCCAAATTATGAATGTAAAGGAAAACTTACTGATGGAAATTAAAAATGCTACTTCAGTAAACACTTGAATAATAAGAAAATGAAACAGCTATATTGTTGATATGGAGACAGTTTGAGAGGTCTCTATGGAAGACCCAAACAGCCACAGCATCCCCCTAAGTCAATGCCTAATCCAGAGAAAAGCCCTAAATCTCTTCAATTCTATGAAGGCTGAGAGAGGTGAGGAAGCCGTAGAAGGGGAAAAAAAAAAAATTGAATCCAGCAGAGGTTAATTCATGAGGTTGAAGGAAAGAATTCATCTCTATAACATAAAAGTGCAAGGTGAAGCATTAATTGCTGTTGTGGAAGCTGTATCAAGTTATCCAGAAGATCTAGCTCAGATAATTAATGAAGATGGCTACACTAAACACCAGATTTTCAGTGTAGACAAAACATCCTTATATTGGAAAAATAGGTGCCTTGTAGGACTATCATAGCTAAAGAGGAGAAGTCAATGCTTGACTTCAAAGCTTCAAAGGCTAACTCTTATAAGGGGCTAATGCAACTAGTGACTTGAAGTTGAAACCATTGCTCATTTACCATTCTGAAAATCCTAGGGCCCTTAAGAATCTTGCTCAGTCTACTCTGTCTATGCTTTATAAATGGAAAAACAAAGCCTGATGACAGAACATCTGTTTACAACATGATTTACTGAATATTTTAAGTCCACTCAGAAAAAGAGAGATTTTTTTCAAAATATTATTTATTTACAATGCACCTGGTCAGCCAAGAGGTTTGATGGAGACCTATAACAATACTCATGTTGTTTTTATGCCTGCTAATACATCCATCCTGCAACCCAAGAGTCAAGGAGTAATTTTCACTTTCACGTCTTATAATTTAAGAAATTTATTTCATACGGCTATTGGTGCCATAGATAGTGATTCTTCTGATAGCACTGAGCAAAGTTAATTGAAAACATTCTGGAAAGGATTCATCATTCTAGATGACACTAAGAACATTCATAATTTATGGGAAAAGTTCAAAATGTCCACATTAGCAGGAGTTTGAAAGAAGTTGACTCCAGCCTTCGGGTGACTTTGAGGGGTTTCAGACTTCAGTGGAGGAAATAATTACAGATGTGATGAAAATAACAAGAGAACTAGAATTAGATGTGGAGCCTTAATATGAGACTGAATCGCTGCAATCTCAAGATACAACTTTAATGGATGAGTTCATTCTTATGGATAAGCAAAGAGAGCGGTTTTCTGAGAAGGAATCTACTCATGCTGAAGATGCTGTGAAGACTGTTGAAATGACAACAAAGGATCTTTGATATTTCATAGACTTAGGTGATAAAGCAGCAGTAGAGTTTGAAAGGATTGATTCCAATTTTGAAAGAAGTTCTACTGTGGATAAAATGCTATCAAACAACATTGCATGCTGCAAAGAAATATTCTGTGGAAGGAGACTCAGTCACTTCATTTTTGGCAAACTTCATTGTTGTCCTATTTTAAGAAATTGCCAGAGCCACCTCAACTTCAACAACTACCACCTTGCTCAGTCAACAACCTTTAACATCAAGGCAAGACCCACCGCTAGCAAAAACATTATGATTCACTGAAGGTTCAGATGATGGTTGGCACTTTTTAACAATGAAGTATTTTTAAATTAAGTTATGTACATTGTATTTTTAGGCATAATGTTATTTCACACCTTACAGATCTTAGCATAATCATAACTTTTATATACACTGGAAAACCAAAACCTTTGTGTGACTCATTTTATTTCAATATTTGTTTATTGCAGTGTTCTGGAACCAAACTCAAAATATATTTGATGTATGCCTATATATTTGGTGTTGATTGCTGGTGAGTGGAATTCTTAAGAGTTAAGAAGACCATGGATTTAAATTCTATGTGTCAAATAGTATGGATTATGCAGAATTAAAGCATTATGATTTTCCACAAAATTTAAAGTTCAAATTCTGAACTTCTAGATTTTTTATCCTATTTTACACAATAGCATTACCACTTTCCATGAAGAAAAGAAGAGGAAAACTATTATTAATTAGTTAGTCCCTACTGAGTGACAGGTGCTATGAAAATATGTCATTATTTGTATTTTTATTTAATATTCATTACAATCTTTAGAGTGCATGGTAAACTGGCATTTTTATATGTTGGAGAAAACTAAGTGTATTTTATGCAAATTAATAAGTAATGGAGCTGTAATTTATATTTATACTTCTAAAGTTCAAGGATCCTGCCCTGGGATTGTGCCACAGTTGAAAATGATCATTTGTAACCATTTGCTATTCAACTGCCCTATTAAACATTTCTTCATGTCACAGCCAGTAACTTGCATACTCAACAGAGGACAGTGGCTACAAATTAATCATATCTATTTCAACCATATATTGCACAGTATGTTTGTCCCACAACAAATACCTATTTTTAAATGAATTCTAGAGGAGAGGTATTTGTTACAAAGGTGCATAAGAAATTCTTGTGCTTAATGCCAAGAAAGAGAAAGGAATCATGTTAGATTCTGTGTTCCAAGTCAATTCTACTCCTTTCAGTTTTCTCCCCTATATCATGGAGTCTGGAAGCCTCTACTTCTTGGAGATTCTACACTTTCTAGAATCTCTCTCAGGGAGTGTCCAAGTTATAGTGCACCAATTACAAGCAGACTTAAAGAAAGCTTGGAAAGCAGAAGCCTTACTTTGCCTGTAGCCATGGTAAGCAGTCATGGGCTTTCTCAGACATGAGATTTGACACGAGCTTCTGGGTCTTACTTGTAAATCTCACCCTCTTTATTGTTTCAGCTGTGAATCTTGTGAACAGTTTCCTGAGCTATGGCAGAAACAACTTCCAGATTCTATCACTAGGTCTGTAAGCCAGTGGTGAGATTCCTTGACCACTTCTTCAGCCCTTCTAGCTGCTTTTAAGTATCTCGTTTCCTGTGTGAGCTCTTTCACCTCCTAGACATTCTATAGATGCTATTTTTCTGGCTGAACTTTGATATAGGAGACCAGAAAAATGACACATGCAATGATTTTTCTGGTTAGTTTCCACTTAGATATCACTTTGCATCCATATATAGGAATAAACTAAGCTTAGAGATAGCAACACCTAACAATATGTTTATTTATTCACTGGAAATTATCAGCTGAGAAATATTCCTTTCCTGAATCCTGAGGTAGGTCTCAGCCTCTCTCCTTGCCAGACACTGTTACAATCATTAATTCGAGGGACTGGTATTCTTAATCTATTACTAACGGGGGCTCTTGTGGCTCATTTTCAAGCTTGAAAGATCTTATATGAAATAAAATGCTTTACTTATGAAAGTATAATTTAATACATCATTTTCTCTCTTTAAAGTTAGGTTTCAAATTTTGATTTAATATCATAGAGCTCTGTGTCTCTTCTCACTATGTTGGTGGGGAGAGTGTGGTTGGGAACAGGTCTGGAACTAGAGAAAAAATGTAGACATCTAACAACTTGTATATACTTCAAAGGAATAAGTCATTTTGCTACTGAAAGAGCTGATGAAAGTCATTCTCTGGAACCAAATAAGCTCTGACAGTTGATGGAAATAATTTACAAGTGAAATGATGGGGGAAATGAATTTTTTCATGGATATGGAAAGTTGGAAATATTGGTGTCATGGAGGTGACCATCTAAAATTACTCTATCTTCATATTAGAAAATAGCAATTTTAAATTAAAAAAATATAATTTCCTTAAAGCTTAAAAAAAATGCTCAATTCCCAGTATAGGTCATACGGGGGTGGGGCAAGGACATTGTCTCTTAGAATCCTCTTTATGTATTCAAGCACGTAGGCAACTAGGGCTCATTCAGTCATACAAGCCCAAAATAAAAATACTATTCTAGGTATAAGGAAATCAGCAAATATGTTTGATTTGAGACTTTACTCATTGACTCCATCTGTTATCTTCTTGAAATACCTTTGCTAATGAGCTTATAAAATAATAAACAGTATAAAATAACCAAAAATTTGTACTCAGGACAGAATCACATTTTTAACATGACAACCCACCAAGAAGGTGTGAGCTGAACCAAAATATCTCTTTTTTCCTTTCATTTTTCCATATTCTTGAGGATTGAGGTTTCTGATTCTCAGAACAAAGATATTGATAATCCTAAGAAATAGATGTAGTGAAATTATTTTTGGAAATTATAATTTAGGGAATACTGAGAAATGCAAATTTGTTAAAGGAAATAGAAGAACTCATAGTCTATTCTCAGGAGAAGAAAAAATAAAGTTTTTTTTGTGAACATGCTAAGAACAGGTAGTAATTTAGAAAATGAGGTAATTTACTTTTAAGACTCCTTAATATTTTGCTAAAAAGATACTTTTCTCTATGTATCTGACAGCTTCCCAAAGGAAAACCTGTCTATCCACAATAGGACAGGCTGATGTGAGGTTAATTAGAACTGATCCCCCCAAAATGGTAACATAGATCAAGAAAATAGTGTGAATTGAATTTTTTAAATTAACGTTTTAAAAAATTCTTACATTTTAATTTTTAAAATTGGTCATAATTTTCTATTCCTAAATTAATTTTTTTCATATTTGAACAAGTACAGATTAGCTGACAAACATCTGCTTCTTTTCTGAATGATTATGTATATTTCTGTTTAAGGACATGCCCAAAATACCTTGTTTAAGATCCTCGTCAAAAAAAAAAAACTTGTTTCAAATTTTATAGTACATAAGACACTACTTAACACACAGATATTCTAATTCTCTGCAAGTTTGCATTCAAAACAATTCTTCAGAACTAATAAAGTGTTTTTTTTTTTTACAAAAAAATACATGTTTAAGAAATAGTGAGTCCCTATCACAAGACTTCAAGCAGATGGTAGCAAATAACCCCTCTGAGGAACTGTAGCTATGAATGGGATGGCAATTTGAGTTATTGAGAAAGATACCAATACTGGAAGAACATCAGAGTTATCTGATGAGCATTTAAAAATAAATATCAGTGTCTCAACTCAGATATAATTAACTTTAATGTGTAGGGAACAGATTCCAGGCATATGTATTCATAAGCTCCCTGAGTGATTCTGATCTCTCCAGTCTATAAACAATATCTGAGATCCACAGTATTTAATTTTTAAAGACACATACACAACAAAAATCTTTACGCAGGTAAACAAACTCTGAAGAATGAATCGTATCTGAGGTGTATCCATCACTTAATTATATAATCCTAAATTAAGACAAATAAAGTTGTTTCTCCATTCGGACCTGGTAGCTGGCGAAGTGATTTGAATTAAAGATCTCAGAAAAAACAAGCACTACATTTTCATTCTTGTATTTATATTTTCATCCCTACACTCTGTAAAAAACAAATTATTAAGCACCTTCTAGGGGCTAGGCATTATTCTTGAATTCCTTGACATCCTAGAGTCATCGCTTTTAAAACTCTGGTCCCCACTCTTAGACTTCCATATATGTGTTTCTTTCCTTGGCACCAAGCCTATGAAGGGTAGATTACTTCAAATAATCTATCTAACCCCCAAATTCTATTCTATTTTCGGTGATATAACATGCGCTGGGAGGAGAAGAACAACCTACATACAGGCAGATGCCCTGTCTTTCCGAGGACATGCGGCCTGAGACCTACTCATCACTTCATAGCAGACCACAACACCAAGACAGTAGCTGCTCTCAGCCTTAATTCAGAATTGAGACTGCTTCACTTTAATGAATCTGTGAAAATCAGTTCCACATCCCTTACAGTTAAGGAAATTTATGGGGGGAAAAATCAGAAGCATGCTAAACACACAGAGATGCTAAATGGAGTGGAGAACCGCCAATAGCTTGGTTCAGCTTTTAGAAAAAAGGAAAAAAAAATCTGAGGATGCGGATAACGCAACATAAAAGATGCCTCTCTGTAAATATGGTGAGTACTTTGCATTTAACCATCTCTGCCTCAACTTGCTTCCTATAAAATTTGCATTTAAAAAGGATATCTAGTTAACATCTGCCACCTTACATGGTTACAATTTTTTCTTGTGATGAGAACTTTTAAGATTTACCCTTTTAGCAGCTTTCAAATATGCAGTACATTATTATTACCTATAGTCACCATACTGTGCTTTATGTCCCCATGACACTTATTCTATAACTGGAAGTGTGTATTTTTGACCCCCTTCATTTATTCACCCATCCTTCACCCCCACTGCTGGCAACTACTCATCTCTTCCCTGTACTTAGAAGCCTGGTTGTACACTGAAACTAATCAATGTTATCAATTATATCTCAATGAAAATAAATTTAAAAACAAAAAGGAGTATCTATTTACTAAGGACTGGCCTTGAGAGGTTTGCAGCAGTATCAATATTCCAATTGTATTCATCAACTAACAAGACAAAATAGAAGGGTCAAACAGCAAAATCATTCTGAAACTGGCTGAGTTAATATTGGAGAGAGGCTCTCTGTTTCACCGACAATTTTTCCACACCTGCAATAGGAATCCCCCATTGATGGCAAATAAGCTTTAATTCACATGCCAATGTAAAATAATTGGTAGCAGTCGCATGAAACGACCTATTGAGAAAGAAACCAAGTTCAGTATGAGATGAAGAGAAAGAGGACAAATAAACAGAAAATAAAAGTACATGGCAGCGAGTTCTTTGTTAAAGGAAAGCATAAGCAGTTGCGAAAGCTCAAGAGAGATAGTAACTCAGTCTAGGAGAAGGATGGTTAGAGAAATCCTCCCTAAGAAGGGGATTCTGCTTCAGTGTTGGCAGTCAATGGATGGATGATCTTACCATTCAGAAACTGCAAACATAGGAGGAAAAAAAAAAAAAAAAGGTCTGAGACTGGAGAGCTTTTATGATCATACTGAATGTAAGTGCCTCTGGAACATACAGATGGGGTCTCTAGGGAGTTAATGAACACAAGGAGATCCACACTTTAAGAAGTGCTTTTAAAGGGGAAAAATGCATTAATATGATAACAAAATTAGGTATAAAAGTGAATACTTACTAAGAAGTACAAGAGAAATAACAGTATATTATTGAGTGTAAAGATCTGGCAAACATCAAATAATTATAAAATCCCCCCAAATAATGCACTGAAGCATTTACTTAGCTAAAGGTCTTGCCACTATGCTACCGTTTTGCTCACATTTTTAGTTGTATACTATTAGGCCACTTCTTCCATGACAACAATTCTGAAATAAGATGTTCTATAAAGAAAACAGAAAGATAATTCAGCCTTCCTGCTGGCAGTTAATTGAAATGCAATTTTTATTATAATAATTTAGATAATTTTATTTCAACTTCACAACCCCTTATTGAGAACCTGTCTATAACTCTCTCTGTGGTTCCTTACTAGGCTATGCTTCTTGCCCAAGGAAAATCCTTATGGAAAAATCTGATATTCTCATCTCACTTGGCGTGGTCGCCATTCAGCTGAGCCAGGATTTCCCTGCTTTTCTTCTCCCTCCAGAGCTTCTAGAGCATCAGAAGGTAGGGGCAAGGAGTGGAGAACAGGTGGGTAGAAAAGTGGATATAAAGCCTGGGTCTTAATGGCTTCCAAACAGGGAGTAGAGCAATGTCTAGGAAGAGCCTTTTTCTTGGGTTCAAATAGGGGGTCCAGAGAATTGATGAGATCCAATGAAGCTGGTCCTTCCTTAAGAAGGGGAGAGATTGGGTGAGGAGGATTATGATGGAGGTAATGCTGGCAGTCGATAGTCTCACCAAAGATACAGGATCAGCATGGAGAAATAGAGGGTGACAATGTTGCCAGAGAGTAGGTTCTTGTCTCTTCATAGAAAGAATTCAGAGATGAGACATGGAAGTCAAGAAAGTAAAGTGAGGAGATTTATTAAGCAATAGATAGGATGCCCTCAAGGAGAGAGTGGGCAGGCTCAGGTAAGCAGCCACACTGGAGATTTTTTTTTTTTTTTGGCAAGATGGTTACATAGGGTGTAAAAATGAATGGACGGAATATTCATTGGAGACAGAGGAGTCTGGAGTTGTGTTCGTGATTTTCATTCCAGCTCCGTCTTCACAAGGGGAGGAGAAGTTTCTGTCCTTTTTTAATTTTGATTGGAAGTGTCATGGCATCGATACATGATGGGTACTTCTAATCTGCAAGGCTAATTTTATTGCAATGAGAACACAGTGAACAAAACATACATTCGGATGTCAGAGATTCCTGCCTTTTCCCACTTATCTTTGCTGGCCTCCAAGATACCTGTCACATCAAAATGTGTGATTTCTTATCTATCCAGAGGTTTCTGCTTTTCTCTGTCTGCCTAAGGTCCTCGGTTGCTCACAAGATGTATCGTTTCCTGTCATTTGGCCTATGCCCCTTCTTTCTCTGTTCATATTTAGCTATCTGCCTGCTCTAACAACTCCCAGCTGGGATATTGTTCTGTTTCTAGAACAAAGTTTGGCTAATTTTTGTTTTTTTTCTGTAAAGGGCTAAACAGTAAATATATTTGACTCTGTGGACCATATTATCTTTGTTGGAACTACTCAACTTAGCAGGCAAGAAAGCAACCATAGCCAATATATAAATGAGAAAATATGGCTATATTCCAATAAAACTTCATTTACAAAAAAAAAAAAAAGGCAGCCAATGGGTTTGACCCATGGACATATTTTGCCAACCTCTGCTTTAGCCTATCACTGGAGTTTGAAGAATTGGCAGGGGATCAGCAAGATTGAAAAAAAAAAAAAAGCCCTCTAGTTGTCCTTCAGTCCTTGCAGCTAAAAAAGAGAGGACTACTCCTTATATATAAAATATGTTTCTGTGTTAAAATAGTTTACAAGCTTACTGGGAGAATCCAACAGTTTCAATTGCTCATACAACAGCCAAATGCAAATTTACAGGGACAAGAAGTCATACATTTTAAATGAATGTCACAAAGAACAAGCGCTACAGAGAAGGATAAAAATTATTTTATATTGGGTGGTCAGAGATAACTTCATGGATGAGATGAGGCCTTAAAAATCTCTAAAATCACAAACAATTTATGTAAATGTAGAAAGTGGAAAAGTATTTCAAATGTGAAAAAAGAGGGAGCAAAGATGTAAAGGCTGGAATCTAGGGTACTAAATACTATTACTCCAAGAGGCCATTAAAAATTGGCTATTGAATGTACCCAGTTTTTATGAGGAAATAATCTTCTAAACTACAGTTATACTTGAAATAGAGTCTGTTAAACTTTTATCTTCAGGCCAAGTAGAAATACAAAGAGAATGATTCCCTCTCCTTGATGGTCTACTCCACAGACAATGTAATTTATAGAAGCAGAAGAAATAAGTAAAAAGTCAAGCTTCCATGTAATAAATCCACCTGGACTATGTTGGCTATGAAAGTTATCACTCTTCTATAGTGCATGGGATTTGTAACCTCAATCCTCTAGGACATCCTGCAAAATAGAGACAACTCAGGACATTCCTTGAGGGACTTTCAATGATAATGAAGTAGAAAAAAAAACATGTTTTGCCTCCTGGATGCGTAGCTAGATTACAAAGTAAAAATCTGGAGCTGCATTAGCTCCATTATCTGCATCTGCAAGCTGTTCACAAATAGTGGGCTGAATGATATAAATGTGCACATTCAGTGCAATAGTATTGAAATAGGAATAATAATTAGCTATTTGGATAAATAGTGAATATGTTCTCTCAAAACATAATTTCCCACTAGAAAATAAAACAAAAATATTAAGAATAGCTTTTTTGGACAAGAAATAGTGAAGTAAGTGCCAAAATGATCTTTGTTCTACACTCAGAGTCTATTACTTTATCTACAAGTCTTCACTAGCAAGTCATATTTTCCTTCCCCATTCATATTAACTCTGAATGCTTAAGTAGAAAATCTATCTCAAAGGTAAAGAATCTGTGTGGTCTTAAGGAGTTCAATGTTGGACTTCTCCCTGAGGGCTAAACTTTTAAATATGGAATTGTTCCTTAGCCCATATTAATCTATGTGAATCAAACTACAGTTGATCTCTCTCTTCCACTTACTTCTTAGTCTTAGAGAAAGGAGGACTAGAAAAGAAAGCACTCTACATTTCTATAAAGTAATCCATTTAAGATGTTTACTTTTCAACCACAAATGTAAATTTCAGTACCTAATATTAAATGTTACCTTTCTTGATGGTTACTTTTTATTAGATACATATCTGAAAAGAGTTCTTTCTGATATAACATTTTCTTAGAAAAATTACAACCAAATATTAGTTACACTTACTATGTCAGATGTTTTGTATTGTTTTATATGCTTTAAGTTTTTAAATTGACATAACATCCACATGAACCAGATATTGTAATATTCTGCACTTTATTTAACTGAAACACAAAGAGTTTCACCAGTTCAAATCCAATCTAACTGACTCAAGAGTCTATGTTCTTAAACACTAAGTCATTGCCTTTAATTGTATATAAATAAGATGTTTGCTAAAAGCACAACAAAGATTAATTAAATTCATATGTAAATAAATGTAAAATTTATAATGGAGATAGTTCCTTACAGGAAAATAAATTTCAGGATGCTTTAAAAAAATTTAGCCAGACTCTATCTGCTTCTTCAAAGAAAATTTGTATTCAACCAATCAATACTTACTAAAAGCCAATCATACTTAGATCATCCTACATTAGGGAGATTTGCATATCATGATTGCTGAAGGAAAGAGACCTAGGACATATAAGAAATTCTATGAATGAATGTCAAGAGGGGCAGGATCTCCTTAAAATTACATACAAAGTTTTCGGTGGACACATATGCTTTTCTAAGTCAGGGTCCGTGGCTTTCATCACATTTTCAAAGGGTCAATGACCATCCAAATTTAATTACCACTGTCCTGGAAGAAACGGACCAAGGGAGTCTACTTTTGGACTAGAACACTTAAAACTTCCAACGTAAGTGAGAAGAACCCACAGAAACCCCAAATAACTTATTCTAACCCATCATTCACATAAGGGTGGAAGATTCAAATTCTTTTGTGTTCCCAGAGTCCCTGCTGTATAAATGAGGATTCTAGAAGTTGAGTGAGTCATCTGCCTAACTCATTCTACCTTGGAGATACAGCTAATTCAGCAACTACACTACCAGGAATGATAGAGTGACAGGAAAACCACTAGAACCAAGAGATAGCACCCATGATAGTGAGGGTAATCCTGGGGACCGTTCAAATGACATTTTTGTTGAAAATTAATGAATCATATGTGTTTTCAATTATATTCTATTTCTTTATTATATATTTCTCTACCTTTTCCTCACTATCTTAATAATTGTAGATCAACATTGTATTTTGTTATCATTAACTATAAGCCTTACACATTTGCTTTTTAGAAGTTTCCACTCTTTGAAGTGCTTTGTATTTCGGTATACATTATAGAGTCAGTCTTCCATTTTCTATTGAAATCCTGCTGATTATTCTGAATGAAGTAATGTTAAATCTAAGACTAATTTGGACAGAATTCATGAATATGGATATCTGTTCATTCACTTACTCTTCTTTATTTTTTCATCACTATAGTCTCACCCTTTGACTTTTTCTAAATATCTGTTTTTCCATAGCATCTGTTCCCCCGCACAAATGCTGACACACATGCTTTAGAACTGTAGGAATATCGTGCTTCTCTTATGCGGACAATAGTGAAGCTGTCTTCAGGTTAAGGAAGGACCTGAATCACTGAGCAGACATGGTGGCCCTCTGTCCAAATCTGAAATAATTTCTCAGTCTCAACTCTTATGTTAACCTTCCAGTAAACATTAAACATTAAGTATTAGAAAAAGAAAAAGAAATGGAGGGGGACAGGGAAGGAAGAAAGGAAAGAAGTGAAAAAAATAAATTGTATTTTCTCTGTTAGATTACCATAACCTTTTAGAGAACAAGGACCACGTGTTTTATTACTCTGTGTCCCATACAGTGTCTTCCCTCCCTTCCCCAACACACATTATAAGCACTTCATAGTGATTAAATAAATTCTGAAGTAAAATCCCAAATATATTTATGACTTGTATTTGTGTCCTTATTTGCCATAAAACAGGTTATTAGAATATTCAATATTTAAAAGATAAAGTGCTGTATTCAAAATTTTGATTCATTTAAAATTTTATTAGGAGTTACAGCAACTCATAATTTCAAAACCATATAGACAGAAAATACAAGAAACACTTTCAAACACTGTATAGATTTTTTAAAGAGTACATGGCTTTCTAGGTTTTACTTGAATGCTGAAAAACAGCAACATTTAACTGCCAAAAACACATCTACCTGAGAAAAAGACAGTTTATATTAACAACACTTACAAAAAATAAAACATTCTGTTAAGGGTTCATCACATATTTTCAATTGATTTTTAGGTGAAAATGATGTGTACTTCAAAATCTTTTTAAATTATTGTTTTTTTAAACCTTCATAACACATTTTTTCTTTACTCTGCAGTAAAAGTTATTTTTCACCTTTCTAATTTTAGGTTAACTTTTAACAGATAAAGTCAAATCCCATTAACTATAAGTTACCAATCTGACATACTTAGATCTTGTTCATAAAGTACAAAACCTCATTAAATCTGCTAAAAAACAACAAAAAAAACCCCTCAAAGTCTACACAGTAAGTGTCAAATCAATATCAGATTTATGATCTTTGCTGCTCTTAACTTGTACATATGTGAAAAGATAAATTAATAAACCTGCTTATTAAGAAATTAGCAAATTGACTACAGGAAGAAAATCATCTAGTAGAAGTTACTCTCATTACAATTTTAACTCTTTTCTTGAATAACAGCAACATAGAGGACAAGATCACATGGTGTGCATTTATGTGTGTTTGTTGTTTTTATACATTTCTGGTTACCTAGTAATAAATATTAAATATGAGGATCTTTATGACACTGGGTGATGTTTAGTGAAGATCATTCATTACAGAAGGGACACTAAAAAAACAGGGAGACAAAAACACTTGGCCTGTTGAAGACCAACCTCTTTCTTTCATCAATCACCAAGAACTGATACAATTGGCAAATATATAGAATAATGGGGCTACAGGTATGGAGGCTATGCATAGGCCCAGTTGCATGGATCCCTACTTAGGAAGGTGGCTTAGCTATTGTTGTTACTACTGCCAGTGACAGAACCAAAGCTAAGTTCCTTATATTGTGTGATCCCTCAAGAAATTCAAGTGACTGCGTGATGGTAAAATGACTTCAGCTGACCTCTTCTACACTGGAAGAGGCTAAAATTCATTTTGACAGAGATGGACACACAATCCAAGTACATGTTCGAATTTGATTCAGCCAGAATCACCATCTGAAGGTTTAGAGAATGATCCATCAGTATTAGATCTCATATGGCATTGTATCAAATCACAGGATCCACAAAAATACCAAAAATAGGAGTAGGCATTTGATCCTGGGATTTATTGCTCATATCACGTATTCCACAATCTAGAGTGTGCTAATGTTAAAAATTATCAAAATGCCTGTTGGAGGCAAAGCTAAAGTACCAGGTTGGAGTCTTATTTGGCTATGGTGTTCTGCTATCCTTCAGAATTCAGTAAACAACTTAAATCAACAAAATTTATGTAGTGCTATATCTCCAATAAATAGAATATACAGTATAGTACAGGAGTGGCCCCATTCACCTTCAATTTCAGTGACTTATTTGGGGAATTTGTTCTTTCTGTTCCTGCAACTTTGGGTTCTATAGGTTTCAAGGTCCTATTTCCCAAGAGGGAAATATTTTCACCGGGAGATAAATAGGAGACCCATGAAAACATAAGCTATAGCTGTGGCTTCAACACTTCAGGGTTCTTATGCTAGCAGGCAAGAAAGGGAGTAGCTCTCCTGGCAAAAAGGTGGGGACACTGATATACACTATAGGCTGGAAAGAATATGTATTAGCTCCAGGCTGAACAACTGGGATGCAGTATGCCCTAGCTCAATTTTTATGGTAAATAAAAAGAGAAGCAAGTACAACTTGAAAAGCCATGGTAATAATGAGTTTGGGTCTCTGATAGATGGCTCTGACACAAAACCACCAGAGATGCTAAACTAGCTCAGTATACAGTAGAGGGAGATGATCTCTTTATCATTTGTATGTCTAATCTACCTACGGTAAGAGGGCCTGCAATCTCTCTAATCTTTATCTTCTAAGTTTCTCCCAGGAAAGGAGGCCTACTGGAATCTTGAAGGAGTTGTTTTCACAACTTAAAAAAGTAGATTTTAATGGTTCAAAACGTTCACAGGGATAGAGACTAATATATGTTGCCCATATTCCTCTTCAGGAATGAACAACTTTAGTCCCAGTTACTGCAAATGGAGCTGAATAAACATTAGCTCCAAATCCACTTTAAAAATTACCTCAACTAAAGACAGCTGCTTTGTTCAAGGACATATACCTTCTTGGGAAATGTGCATCCAGTGACTGCTTGAAGTGGGGATATAAAGTTCTTGCCCTCTCGTCTCCACTCTGAATAACTCTGAAGGGTCATCCTAGCTTCAGAGTTCTCTGTAGAATAAACTGAGTTCTCCAATCAAAGGGCATTGTGGTCCAACCTCTCTGCCCAATTCTGTCCCTGCTTTTCTTACACCAGTATTGATCCTAAGGGTGTTCCTTAATATATTTCCTGTTCACTAATCTCCATCTCAGATGCTACTTCCAAAGAAACCCAGCATAAAACATGATCTCATAGATGCTACGATGCTAGTTTAAGAAAAAGCAATGAAAATTGAAAAAAGTTATTCATTGATTTCTTTTTATGAGCACTACAATAAAATATATCATAAATAAAAATTAAAAATATGCTTTTTGATTCATGTATGTGCTATCTAAATTATAATTTAAAGGCTTAATTAAACCAAGACTCTAAATCAAATAGACTTTGGAAGACACTCTGTTTTAAATATATAAGCTATAAGTTCACGGTTCAAACAGTCTATTTTAACACTAGCTGATTTCGACATTTTTATAAAAAAAAAAAGCTTTTTAAGTAAATGTATCAAATAGTTTATAGCCCTGAAGTTAATGATAATCTTCGAAAACCTGACAGATATTAACAATAAAAGATAAGTAATGAAGACATAACTTCAAAAAATGTGATATCATAGATAATAACATTGGATAAGGCTTAGTGACTTAGCTTGGCTGTAATTATTCTACTTTATACTAAGGCTAATTAAAATAAAACTCAAATTGCTTTATTTCAGTTAAAGCCAGATTCGTGTAAACATTTACAAAATAGATCTTTCAAGAGGTTGCATAATACAGTCTATTATTAAAACAAGAGAGTCAAAAACATCTTCAGTCAAATAAGTTTTGAAATAAGGAAATACTAAACCACATCTTGAATAATCTGTTCATATTAGCATATTATGTCATTTAAAGATGAAACCAATAAAATATTCTTAACTGTTAGCTGAGATTTGGCCATTTTAATTGACATTAATTCAATCATTTTGACAGACATTCATACTTCTATAAATCATGAAATACGTTTTGGGAAATACTAGTTCAAAGATATCCTCTATTTACGCCTGTTCAACTAATGTTTAGTGAGGTCCCACTATGTATAAGGAAGACAGGCTACAAAAGGAAAAGAGAAGTATGAGTTTTGGCTCATCTGGAACTTGATTCAAGGGGAGAAAACAAAAGATAAACAATGAAGTAAAATAACTGCAATAAATGTGAATAAGATAAAATTAACAACAAATGTATTAGAATACAAGCAATAAAACAGGGTAAAATAATAGAATTTATTAAATCATGATTCAGACCTTCATATATTTACCTCATGTACTTGCATTTCTAATATAAAAGGAAATAACCTTTCAGATTGTAATAAATTTTTGAGTTATTTAATTTTATTTAGACTGAGAGTGCTTTTTTAAGTCCTATTTATGAATTTCTCACTTCTTGTAAGCATGAAACAAAGCAGAGTATCAGTTTTGCTACTTCAAAACATGACAAGAGAAAAAATTCCAGAAGGATGTACAACATCCATGATCAATTTTCTTTAGGTGAGAAAATTTTCAAAAACAATTTTTTTTTGTTCCCAAAAGTTTGTTCTGTGATGATGATCTTTGGCTTCAGTTTTAGCCTGGGTAAAATATGAATTTTAATACTAAGCCATTTGTCCTCCTGCCACAATGCATATTTGGCATTCTTATAGAATTCAGTGTTGAATAGGTTCCGTCTTCCTTTACAAAATGGCATACTTCTGCCTTCTCAATAATGAGAACACTGTAATTCATGTGTTTTTTTTTTATACTGGCTGTCAAAAAGCTCAGTCAGTTTAAAAGCCCAATTTCAATAATAATAAATTATCTGAATAAAAATTCACATTATCAATTTTTCACTGGTCTTGTTGCCACTCTAAATTTTTTTTTAATTATAAAATATGTCAATCTTATTTATCACTGGCACTTGGGTAAAATATAATACTATTTTAGTTATGCTTTCTGTCAACCAAGTGTAAATATTTTATCTCAAGAAGGAGGAAGCATAGTTATGCATATCAGTAATTATCAACAGTAATTTCTACAATGTGTAAAAGTTTCCAAAAGTATACCCACCACACAGTCTATTATAATTGTAGATTTTGATCCCAGATAATCAAGTTTGAACCTAAAGTGTGTTATTGAAATGGTATCACAAAGCAAAGCAAATTAGCCCATCTAGGTCTGACTCCAGAACTCGGCATCAATCTCTTATAGTTTGGACTACCAGAATGTGTTAGAAAGAAATCTTCAGCTTTCACATTTAGCAATACATAAAGAAACAGCAGCAACTAAGAACTCAATTTATCTTAAAGTTATAGACATTAAAAGAAAAGTCCAAGGGCTAATTTGAATGAAAGTTTCATTTACAATGAATGTTGCAAATACCAAAAAGATTCCCTTTTTTATATCCAAAGTCATTGATTCCTATAGATTGTAGAGAAGGAAAAATAATTTTCTTTTTATCTTTTAGTTTTAGGCTGATACTCCCTGGGTTAAAGACAGATTAATAAGACAAAATCAAACAAAAGGTTAATAACATTTATACCTCCTGTATATATGAGAGTCCACAAAACTGAGTAATTCCCTCACTGAAATGTACCAAGTCATCAACTCAAATACCACCACTCCAGCTAAAGACAAAAGTAAATGTTGGGGTAGGGAGAAGAGGGGGAGGTCAATCATGGGAGGTTATCAGGCAAAGCACAGTAATCAAAGGTATGGTTGTTATGCAAACTGAAGTTAATACCTTCCTTATTCATAAGAGTTCCTAGTAGTTTAGTCATGCTCCTCTTCCTGGTACAGAAAGGAAGACACATTTAAAAAGCGAAGATTTTCCTTCTTGTAAACGTCTTTTACAAAAGGTAACTGTTGAACAATAATCAGTATCAAGGCTGCAAATAACAAAGAGCTATATTTGAGAGTTGTTAGGAATTGCAATTCAGGAGACAAGTTTGGGTAAAACCAATAGTGCCTCAGAGAAGAGAAAGAGTCAGGCTTGTAAAAGCAAAAGCCGGAAGGTTGTTAAAGTTGTCTTGCAAGAATTATGATTGGTTAAAGTGCAGAAAGAAAATATTTGTTCTTAAGGAATAGACTGTCATGAATTATTTAGGGTAAGGGTCCAATAAGTATCTTGAGGATTGGGAACACTGTGCAGATGTTCTGGATGTCTGTGTTAAGTCAATAAGTGGTCAAAGTTCACATTGCATCTGGAATGAAACATGCCTAAGTCCCACTTCCTCAATGGTACACAGCTCCATTGATTTTCCTTTCACATTTTCCCCTTTCAACTGAGATTGTTCTTTGGAAAGTATCCATGATCAACTATTTGGTTATTTTGCATTGGCATCCACTTCCTAGATTCTGAGAAAGCTCATTCCCAGGGAGTCATGTCCCAAAAAGGATGAAAAGAGGTGGTTGTGTAAGAAGTATGTGTTCAGAGATTTTATAGCCACATTTAAACATCAAGTAGCCATCTAGGAAATGACTGTCTGTTGGCATTCAACATAGAGGAAATTCATGAATCTTTATCAGGAGGAATCTTACAGGAGTGGTTTAATCATCTTCATACATTGAGGTACCATTATTCCTGTGCAGAGTATCGTAGTACAGCAGCAAGAGATACACAGAATTTTCAACTTATAGAATACACAGACAGTAGTTAATAACGCAAGAATCAATAGTAATGTCATAAGCAAAGATTTTAGCCAACTTTCACCTGAGTCAAATTAACCTTTCAGTATTTCTCCACAACTGGGTATAGGGTCATTCATAGCATTTATTTGCTTTCTCATATGACTTACTAAGTGGTGACATTAGATAAATCATCTGGTATAAACACACAACATTCAGTTTTTATTATAGCAGAGGCACCACCTTGAGAGGTTGTAATAATATCAAGAGCCATAGAGTTTTGTAAAACTGGCTTTTTCATTAAAGGACTTTCAGAATATAAAAGATTTACAGTTTGCTGGCTGTTATTTAAGGCTTACTGGGTACTTGTTGGGTAAATTTGTTTAGTTTCTATAAATCAGTAGTGGTGCCTTCAAGTCCCAGTGAGGGAACAAAAAGTGCTGCCAAATTATCATAGCAGTGAAAGACTGACCTAGTTCATCTTGTTTTTAAAAAGAGGTAGTTTTCAGAGGCCATGTTGAAGGTTGTGCAAATATGCCCTTGAGTCCAAGGAAATCCTGAGGTACAATGTCCTATCCACTCACCCAAGACGGAGCCCAAGGCCAGAGATTAGGGCCACAAATCCATCGGGTTCCATTTGGGGCTACCTAGTAAATACCGGGTTGTGTATCCTAATCAATTCCAAACCAATCACTAGCTTTTAAAGTGACAGTTGCAGTAGAAGAATCACATGGTACCCATCTGAGATGTTGTGTATTATTGGGCAAGTTCATCTTTACACGGTTAAGCTGTTCCCAACAAAAAGGGGTTTTGGTACTTATATACCCAAAGCCCAGTATTAACCATATAAACCTTCCCCACAATTGGGGAACCCCAAAGATGAGAGGTGACATTCTTCGGTTCTGGTCTAATTCTTTCCTGAGATTGAGCCTTAGTAGCATTAAGAGAAGACAAATACTGATGTCCAGAGTCACTGAAGGATCAACTGGTGGGTCATTCATGTGGGTTCCAATTAGTGATATCTATGGATTCTGGACTGCTACTAGCATTTGCTTCTTCTAAAATGAAATTTCTTAAAGCCAACCAGTCAGATCCTTCCAGTGAAGATATCCACCAAGTTAACCCAGAAGTGCTGAACAAGGGCAGGTATCCACAAATCAAATAATTGGATTCATTTTTAAAAGTAGATTATGGTTGTGCCCATAGGAGGAAAAATGTTTGAATCAAAAGCATTGATACGTGGAAAAGGCAAATAAAAAGGAAGATTATACAGGCCCAGTACCAAATCCTGGGAAAGTTGTCCACAACAGATGTTGCCTGCTTCATTATCTTGACCTTTGTCTTATTAGCTTTAGTTTCAGGTCTCTAGATGGCTGTGAAGTCCAAGCAGGAGGTGATGCCTTCTTTAAAGAAGAAATATGAATCCATGAATCCAATGCCCTCAAATTTAGTGGTGCGAGGGTTAGTTAATAATACCTGGTAAGGTCCCTTCCAACGGCTGGAGGGCATCTTTGTGAAGGTGTCATTTCCAGTAGACATAGCTGAAGGCGGGGATCATGATGTTGTAGGTCTTTGTCTCCCAGGAATTTATTGTGAAAAGATTGCTCTACCAGCTTTGTATTAATTTCAAGCATTTTAGTTAATTACTGGCAGTAGGTAAAGAGAGCTCCTTTAATCATAGCAGATTCATAGTTTCATCTAGTCACATGAATAGCAATTTCAAATAGTAACATTCTATTTTTCCCTGAAGGAGAAGATTTTAGACTAAGAAAAACAAAAAACAGTACCTTGGCCAAGGCAGCTTAAATGATTCAACTAATTTTGCTAGCTGAATTTTAATTATTCCATTAGTGGGCTCTATCAACTGAGGAGACTGGACAATTGTTTCACTTGAAGATTCATAAACTGAGCCACTGGGATCTGAGATCCCATGGCTCTAGTAGTTTTCTCTGTAAATTTCTGGGCAAGAGTCTGAAAAAAGCTGTTCAGCTAGAATAGCCAATTCATGGGGTCTCAGAGTAATCCATGTTAAGGAATGTTATTTAACTAAGGAACTTAATTCATCTTGTAATCCTGCCATAAAAGTAGAGTTAAATAAACTGAGAGCTTCACCTGTCAGGTCCTTAATATTTTATCAAAACTGTCATAATAGTCACAGACATTTTCATCAGGCCATTGAATGCACTATTGAATAACACACCAGTCAATATATTTAGGAAATAGAATGGGAATTTGTGGAGATCTTTAGTCAACTTTAAGCACCTACTTGCCCCCTTGTGCCTAGTCTAGAAAAATCATCAGGAGGAACATTTCAATCAACAGTTTCCACCCATTTTTTAGCCCTAATCTCCCCTATAAGCAGATGTATTAATTGATATAAATCTAAGTAGCCATGCTGAGACATTTTATTGAGAAGATCAAACTGTCTGGCAAACTCAGTGGAATCCTCTTTAACATTGGAAAAGTCCTTAGCTATGGCATGTAATTACGCCTTAGTCCAAAGGGTATATGTGGTGTTTTTGATGCCATTCTCATTGGACCTGGTTTTAAAAGGGATTGTCATTACAGAAAGGGCAGAACAGCTAACCTTCTGCAAGAGATCAATCTAGATGTTATAAAGGAAAGTTCAGAAAGAGATTGATAGCAAGGAGGAGAGCACTATGGTGGACACTCAGAGGAACAGGAATGAATAGAAAGAGCAGGAGAGAGCGCTCTCAGAAGCCTCAGAGGATTTTTCCAATTTGGAAATCCTTTGAGATAATTGTGAATTAATTTCTTTGAGCAAAGCAATGGTGGATTCGCTATTATGTTTGGAGGCCTCAAAACACCAACTAAAATATGCTTTCCATTCTTGTTGTCCTGTTCTATGTATTTCTTCAATTGAGTGCACAAATAAACGAATTTAAGAATCTCAAATGAGTCCCAGATGGGTCAAAAGAGTTTCAAATCATCGCCAGTGATTTTAATTCAGTGCAACAGAAATTTACAAGAGGTAGACAGTTACGTTGTAAACATAAAGTGAGCTGGAGTTCTGGACAATAGCTGCCTTTTAAAAACCAAACAATACAAAACCGAGTACTCACCAAGATGAAAGATTCCCTTGGTAGACAAAGCCAGCAACAGAGGATATCCAAGTAAAGGCTCAGAACCTCAACCAAAATGGGAGGTTCTGAACCAAGAGGACTTACCTTCATGATCCAAGGCTGCTGAGGAGACAACAGCGTACAAGGGACTCCTGCAGGTGCATTACTTGCATTGTAGGTAGAGGTAAGTCACTTCAGATCCAGCTTCTGACACCAGGTGATGTTGAACAATAATCAGTATAGAGGCTGGAAAGAACAAAGAGCTTTATTTGAGGTCTTAGGAATTGCAATTCAGGAGACACAGATTTGTGTAAACTTCAAAGTGGTCCAGGAAAAAGATAGTCAGGGGCTTATAATGGCCAAAGCCACAAGATTGTTAATGATGTCTTGCAAAAATCATGACTGGCTCTGAAGCAAAAAGGAAATATTTGTCTTTAAGGGATAGCCTGTTACAAGTTATTTAGGGTAAGTATCTTGAGTTTCTGGAACACTGTTCAGATGTTCTGGGTGCCTGTTTTAAGACAGCAAGTGGTCAAAGTTCAGATTCCATCTGGGCTGAGACGTGCATAAGTCACACTTTCTCAGTGGCCTCCCCAATCTATTTCAGAGAACTCTCTTAGCATTTCTGATTCCATTTTGATTTTCCTTTCATGTAACTTGTACTCATTTTTCAAAACTTTTCCAATGTTTGTTATTTCTTAAAAGTAATCAGCCGAAAATAATCCTTTTGCCAAAGCAGCATATTTTAGGGTAGCAAATTCTACTCCCCTTCAAGGTTCAATATGGAAATGTTTTCCCAAAACATTATTTTATGTTTATCTTAATTTTATGCATGAAGAAAGCTTCACAATATATATGGTTTTAATTTCAGCTAAAGAAATAGCTATAACAGCTCTGAGCCTATTTACTGGTCAAGGCCTAAGAAAGGGTCTTAGGTATTCTGGATATAATTCCAACCAAAATAGGTTATTGGATGAAATGAAAGGATTAAAGGATTGGAAGTACTTTGTTGACTGAAATTATTATACGTCACTGTTGTATGCTAATTTTAATAGTGTAAACTGCAAGCTGTCAGAATTCGGAAAAAGCTTAGCATTTTGTTAGAGTCTTTTTTGAATGAAGTAAAGGACAGAAGGTAGCATGGTCATTTCAGAATTGAACAAAAGCCTGAGTGAAGACAAAAGCCAGGATACACGATAATTTGTAGCAAACAGAGTAATCATAGCAGAAGAGGAATCTGTTCTTACAGCTTTCTTCCTATTCCCTTATGTTACTCATATGATATTGGAAAGTCTGCAAAGAGGTTTGAAGCCAAAACCCAGACAAAGGTATGAGAACTAAATGAGGCTTGAAAAAAAATTTGATAAGGCAAGAGAATAATACATGTTGTGGATCAATTGGAAATAACATTGACCAGGAACCACAAAGTCAGAATTATTAGCAGATAGTATAATTAGGCACTGAAGCATTAGGTCCAAGGAGCCACTGAGGGTCATTGATCAAAGAAGCAAATGATAAAAAGCAATGTGAAACAAAGTTTAATTTATGGTGGTACTGAGTGGAAAGATATAAGATGGCGGAAAGCAGGCTGTAGAGGAGTAAGGCATAAAGGTAAGGAGATTTACTATTCTAGATGTAAAGACTTTGATCACAGTGGAAGCAATGGAAAAAGAAAGAAGGGCGTTGTGAAAATAGATTTAAGAAAATATCAATAGTTTTGATATGTAATTGAATATTTAAGAAGAAAGAAAGGAAAAGTTTAAAGATAACGTCATTATTTTGGTCCTAAATCAAAATACAGTAAATTGCCACTGAAGAGAAGGAAAATTGGGAGAGCTAGTATCTTACATGTTTATCATCTACAGGATATTAAAATTTGTTTTTCCGCATTAATTATTTCACTTAATATTCACAACAGGCATATGAGGTATCACCATTTTCCTATTAAGACAAACAGGCTTAGAGAGTTTGGATACTTGGGTCAGTGTCTAATAAGAAAAAATTACAGAGCCAGGATTCAAGTCTATGTTTGTCTAACTCTAAAGCTTACATTTTTCTCTAATGCCTTATTAGAAAATACCTTTCACTATCAAAGATTAATGTAAAGACATTAGGCACAATAGTGGTCAAGTTCTGAAAATAACATACTGTCAAGGTAATAACAGGAAAGAAAAACTTAAATATTTAAAATTATCAATACATAAACCTGCTAAATAAGTGGGAATTAAAATGTACATATATATAAAACATATATATTAAAAGGAAACAAATGGTTGGCTGAAATTAATGATTCACCTTGCTACTGTTGAGTTCCTGTGGCTAGACTAATAAAACTGACACAAGACAAATTAACAGGAGTAAAGTAAACAAATTTTAATTCATGTGCACAGATGTCTCATAGAAATGGGACCTAAGAAGTGGCCAAAGCGGGCAGCTGCTACACTTTTTAGAGAAATAAATAATACATTTGAGAGGAACGGACAGGACAAATAAATTTAAGTTTGGGGTACCTAATTAGTGAAGAATCTGAACAGAGTTTGAGCTTGGGGTAGTAAATTAAAGTAACAAGGTATATTTATATAGGCTTCTTGCCCAAATTCCCTGTCTCTGTCAATAAGGATGTCCTTCTCCCAACAGATGCAGTGTGCACCTTTAACATGGGAGATTTATTTCTTGCTTTCAGGGAGACAGAAAAGAGGGCCACAGCACTCCTCTTGAGTTAGTTATTCCTTAAGTAACTTTAATTCAAAGTAATTAGTATACTATCATGACATATCTGGAGCAGCCCACCTTGAACCCCAACACCATCATAAGAAATATAAATGCTTTTGGTAAATATTTTTAGGCTTTTAATTTTAAGGTGATGTGGTTCATTCCTAAGTCAGAATTAACTTATTTGAAGTCAAAGGAATGAGCAGTTGGGATAACCACAGCCTAACAATATATAGATGCATATACTTATCCAATAAATATAAGGCACATTCATATTCCAATTTTAGTTTTTTCAGTAGTCACAGAAACAGTGAGTCTTAGTTAGGGTTCTCCAGAGAAACAGAGTCAATAGAATATTGGAGCTATTATATAATATATATAATTATATAATATATAAGATTTTGGAGAGATAATAATATATTATAAGCATAATATATAGTAAATATATAATATATAAATTGCTATATAAGATATTACATATAATATATAAAATCAAGAGTATGAATGTCTGAGAACATGGATATCCCAGCTAAGGCAGAAAGAACAAATTCACTCTTCTTCTATCTTTTTGTTCTATCTGGGTCATTAATGAATTGAAGGACGCCTACACACACTGGTGAGGGTGACTCACTTTACATATTCAAAGGCTAATCTCTTCTGTAAGCACCCTCTCAGACACACCTATAAATAATGTTTTATAAGCTATCTGAGTATCATTTAGCCCAGTCAAGCTGACAAATAAAATTAACCATCACAGGGCAGTTACATCAAAAGTTCAGAAAATGAATAAATGCACACACACATGCATAAAACTCAAGATTCCTATCCTGGGAGAGAGTTTAATGGAATTAGAGACCTTGAAATTAGCTTAAAATTTGATATACTGAAAATTTTAAAATTTTAAATTTTAAAATTTAAAATTTTTGTGTTTTGGGAGGCGGGAGAATATACGCTTTTAAACTAAAGTTGTGGGGGAAAAGACACTATTTTAACTTTACAAAGACATATTGTATGTCCTGCTATTCTTGGAACTATAACTAATATTCAGTTTTTATACTGCATATGTTGTATGAACTCACACCATTTGTCTTTTAAACAAAATAGTCTTACGAAGAGTGCTTATCTTGAATGTGGGTTTTTCTTTTTTTTTTCTTTAACTTTACTGGGAAATGGAAAATAAAGAAAACATAAGTAAAATACTGCATCATTTATTTAATTTGTATACATAGTTTTTAAATCTTGAGTTTACCATAAATGATTATTTATCCTTTATTTCAGGACCAAGGTTTCATCTGTATAATTCTGCAGCTAAAGTGACATTAAATACAATTTCCTGCTGTAAAACAAACAACAATGTTAAATAGTCTTTGAAAGGTTGCAAAAACAACTCTTGAACATCCTGGGACGTTGATCCTAGCATTGGTTTCCTCTTCCCTGAGTCATGGGGTAGAAATAATTAGATTTTTAACAAGTCTGAGGAGACTTGACCAATGGTTGCTTGATCAAAACTTAAAAATTTCCTTGGTTGCAACAGGGTTAATTCATATATTAACATACTGTTTTGATTTATCAAATGAGAAAATAAAGTTTTGACTTCTCCAATTAATTTTTGATCCAAGTGATCTTAAAATAAGTAAGATTCATCTTATGATCTTGCAAAAAATTAAAAGATAAATGTATCTTTATGTCAGAACAATTAAATATCCCTTAGACTTGGATCATCAATATTAAAATGTAAGTCTCGAGTTTGAAAAGAAAAGATTCTACAATTAAATAAATATTTTATCTTTGACCATTAACAAACAGAAAATATTTAACTCTTAAGTTGTAGTAAAACATGTTTAAATATTAGCTGCTTAAAAAGGAAAATGAAACTTTAGTCCAACTCACTCAACATAGAAGAAATCCAACTTGGAAACTTTATAGACCCCTCTTTCATCTTTCTTCCCCACCCTACTTAAGGGCCCCACTAGCCTAACTGGGCCTCCTAGTAAATTTGAAAGTAATGCGTGCTCTAAGCAGATAGGTTAGAAAAGTTTCCACTAAATCTACTCTTCCAGTGGTTCAGGAGAGAAGGGGAACTTTTGTGAAGAAATGCTCCCTCCCTTTCCTCCCAGCTGATTTAGTGTTTCCCTGAACACAATGCTCCCATAAACTGGTTAGGATTTCAGGTCCCATTTGCACCTGAATTAGATGTCTTTAATATATGAGAGAAGCACAACCATGTGGGATCGCTCTGCCCTTTATTTGTAATCATATTGCATGTAAATTTTAAAGTTTGTTTTCATAAGCCTTTAGTATAGTCAACCCAATTACCTTCTGCTGCAAATGGCAGTATTTAATTCTTTTTTGTATCTGAGAAATATTCCATTGTGTACATATATATACATACTTTACATCTTTTTTATTGAAATAGTTAATTTAAAATGTTTCAGGTGTGTATATATATATATAAATTTTATATATATATATATATGTATATAAAATTTCAAATTATTTCCATTACAGGTTATTACAAGATATTGAATATAGTTCCCTGTGCTATTCAGTAGGTTCTTGCTGTTTATCTATTTTATATATAGTAATGTGTATCTGTTAATCCCAAGTTCCCAACTTATCCCCTCTCCTTTCCCCGCTGGTGACCATAAGTTTGTTTTCTATGTCTGTGAGTCTATTTCTGTTTTGTAAGTAAGTTCATTTGTATCATTTTTCAGATTTCACTTAAGTGATGATAATTGTCTTTGACTTCACTTAGTACGATAATCTCTAGATTAACGGCAGTATTTCATTCTTTTTTATGTCTAATATTCTACTGTGTATATGTTACCCTAAAAGGGAAAGGGGAAAGACCCCAGGTCTTATTGTACCCAAATGATAAGAATACAGATGGGAGACAGTGTGTTGTGCAGCAAAATATTTTAAAGGATTTATTTAGGAAAGGAAAAGTTCACCTCCAAGAATGGGAAGGGGCTGAACCAAGGCAGGAAAAGCTGCAGTCTTTGCTTCCCCTTTCTCGTATACCCTTGCTTAGAGGTGGTCTTTTGCTTGATTGACAGCTCTTGTCCCGGAATGCCTAGTCATGTTGTCCCATTTGTGTATGTCCTTATCCATGATGCATACAGAAAAACCTATGGTGGGGGGTCTAAATCACAATGCTAATTATATTACAGTAAGTACTGGGTCATGTCCCGGCAGGTCCTTTTCCCTACCTCACAGTCATGGCTGTAGGGTTCTAACCAGTTTCTTGCTGGCAGTCCTTTAGAAAAAATAAAGTCCCTTTATGCTGGAGGCAGGCATAACGCCATCTTCTGAACCATCCTCCCTCTCCCCCACCTATTTGCCTGGTTCCCCTATTTATCTAACTATCTAACATTTATATACCACATCTTCTTTATCCATTCATCTGCTGATAGACATTTAGGTTGCTTCCATATTTTGGCTATTGCAAAACCATTACTTCAGATTAGAAAACAAAGCAAGTAACTTGCCTCAAATACAAGAAGAAACATCTTAAGCAACAATAGTCTAAATTAATTACTTATTAAAGTTTTATTTAGAGGAATATTTCTGTTTTATATATAAATATAAATACATACATGTTTATGTATGTGTGAACATATATATGTATTCAATATCATATCTATTATGTATATGAGATGTAGATTATATACATTCTGTATCACATACATTTTTCTACATTATACGTGTGTGTGCAATTTAATAAAATGTTTCAGTAAAAAGAACACAGAGAGACAAAAGCGTATAGCATCCAAACACTGAGAAAAGGTGGCTCTCCTAGATACAGAAGGGTACAGGACAGAAGGAGTGGGGGGAATTGCTTTTTTTAAAATCAGACTTTATATTAGGTTTGGTGTTTTAAGCTATTATATTTAAGTCTTACAATTTTTTATGGAAATAATGTACATAAATTTTGGGAATAAGAAATGCTTAACATTTTTTCTTACTAGGTTGATGTCACAGTTTATTAATTAAATTATATTCAGAAATTCTGTGAAGTCTGAAATTACAAAGCCATTTATGTCTCAAGATTGCTAAAAAAGTCAAACTAAAAAAAGTTTAAATGTTCTTATGAAACTCTGAATAAACAACTTTTTATAAAGCACTAGATTGAGATTCAAGTTAGTCCTTAGTTGTCAGAAATAGATCTTTTGTCTCACTTTATCTTTGTCACTTTAGAGACTATTACATTTAAAAGTGCTGCCCATGTGTCCTTTGGCTAATGCCTTTCAAAGAAGTTGGAATTTACTAGGATATCTATGTACATTTTCTAAGTTAGAGACAGAGAAGTAATGTCCCTAAGAAAGCAGTTGGCAGCAAGACTATCAGACTGTGATTACTTAGAAAACATTTTAAATTAAAAGCATGTTCATATCTATATAAATGTCCAATAATTTAAGCCAGATTTACTAATAATTTACTGTGTTGAATCATTTAAACACAATCATCAACTACTGCACATATGAGTAATTTATTTCCATGGTTATGTTTTTCTTAAAGAATAACTTTTAAATGGGGGCATAATATCTCTATCACATGAATTATGAATGATATTTTAATTTAAGATTTTCAGAAACATGAGTATAATATTTCCAAAATTACATGCATCTTTATAAGTTATCTTATGAACATTCATTTAAACCAAATGGAAAATACTGAAACTTTAAGGTGACAAATTGCCATCTTCTGTTGTATTTAAATCAGAAATCTTTGCTCTTCATTTTGAATACCAGAAATGAATATCAAAGACAAGAAAGTTATTAGTTCTCAAGTTCAAATCTAAAATAACTTTCAGAAGAATACAGTGGGCATGCACTTTAATATACCATTTCAACAAGACTTACACCTATTTTGTGAAGATAAAATTGGTTCATTAAGTATTTGTCATTCTGAGTAGAATACTGCTTCAGAGAGAAAGAAATGGAACAGATGCTCTCTTACATTCCTTATAGCTTTGCACCAATTTGGACATATAGCAAGTGTTCATGCTCTAAGTCAGTGGGCTGGTTCCCAATGACAAGAAAAACAGACTTTCCATTTACTCATGTTAATGTTCATAAAAAACAATGGAAGTGAAATACAAGGGAAATATTTATTGGAATTTATAAGCAAAACCAGGGTAAAACACAGTATCCATTGGTATCAAAGTGAAAACTCAATGTATACTTACACTGCACAGCAGCAAATATGTAAAAAGCCTATGATTTTTAATTTTACAATATATATTTTGGGTACAATGTTTTCCTTATTTATATATTACATACATTATTAGTCACAATTTGGTGCACTTATTATGAGCCAAGTACTTGGCTAAGGAATGCATGCATTATCTTCTTTAATCTTTGTAACAATTATGTGAGCTATGTAAGAATATGCTCATATAGGGTAGAGAGGATATACAACCTAGGAGGTCTTTTTGACTCTCTTTGAGCCCTCGTACTGGTACTTGAGGCTGCAATGCCCTGCATACAAGATTCATGGCTGCTTCCATAGTCTGCTCAAGGCTCTTCCCCAACTCCATCCTCCTAAAGTGGACCACACTCCCACTGTGTGTAAACTTATGCCCAAGGAATTGCCAAGGTTACCTTTTGAGGAAATTGGAAGTGAGATTAGACATGCAGGCTGAGAAGTCTGCAATATACTCCTGAGGCTATCCTTGGTACAAGATGGAGTAGGAAATTAAGAAGAAATGGATGGGCCATTGTCTAGGGGCTTGTAGCCAACTATTTCTGTAATATGATATCCCTGTTTTCCAAGGATTCTAAATCAAAACTTGGACATTCAGGTCATTAAGAAGGTATATTTGTCAATGTAAAAGAGAAGAAAGTATTTTATTTATTTCAACTCTTGTCCTATATCATAGGAGATTGGTCTTTCCAGAAAAATGAAATCCTATTCTTTATGATATTCTACTTTAAATCTGGTATAAAATGTGTGGATGAAAATGACAGAGCACACAACCCTATTACTAAGATGGTAAAGGAAGAAAGTACTTCCCTTTCTCCCCTCAACTATATTTTATTAATATTTTGTTTTGCAGGTTTCTTATAAATTAATGATATACTGGTAAGTCCCAAAACTGAGAATGGAGATGAAAAGTCAAAATATAAAGACTAGAGAAGCAATCCTTAAATCATTTAGCTGATAGTGCATCTAAAAAAAAAGATTCACTTAAATGTAATCAACTTCAGGTTTCCCATCCTTTCATCAGCTAACACCATTTTCTCAAACCCTTTATCAAATGTAAGGAAACACATTGATTTCAGGTTTCTTTGTAAGTTTTTAAGTATTGATTGTAAATTTTCTGCTGTTGAAATACTGTCCATATATATTTTTGTCTCATTGTATTTTATAAAAAGAAGCCAAAGATTTTTTTCTCCGTTATTCCATCAGGTTAGCTATTCTTTTCATCCAGTATCTCACACTGAAGAAACTGCTCTATTTGATCCAAAAATGCTTAGGAGGGAAGAGGCAAAATAGAGGCATGGGTTAAAGAGGTACAAACTGCTGTGTAGAAAACAAATAAGCACCAAGGATATATTGTCCAGCACAGGAAAATATAGCCATTATTTCGTAATAGCTTTAAATGGAGTATAATGTATAAAAATATCAAATCACTAGGCATCACACATCTGAAATTTATATAATATTGTGAATCAACTATACTTCAAAAATGCTTGCAATTTCAAACTAAACACAACTGTAAAAAAAATCAGTATTTTATTAGTTTTGGTATTAGTACGAATATAAGAAGAATTAAAAGCAAGTATACTACGACTAGTCAAAAAGAATGAGGAGGAAAAGACAATCAAAAAAGGTCAAAATTTCTTACCAAAAGTAGAACTTTCAATTACCAAAATCATTATTTTTCAATTAAAAGGTAAAATATTTTCATTTTGAAAATTGAGCTCTGAAGGTCTTTGTCATGCATGCGTATAAACAATGTGCTATACTATACAGAGACAACCAGTAGGTGAATTCTACATGTTTCAGGAAGACAGAAAGAACTAATACAGAAAAAGTTCAGAGACTTTATTGTACTCCATTTAAAGTGTTTTTTGTGTGATTATTTTAAATAGCTTTTTCTTAGAGGATCATTATTTTATAAAGGTGAAATTGAAGTACCTGTCATATCTAGCTAGCTCTCTTTGAAACATCACCAATTCTGTAAGGAGAGACCCAACTGCTCTCTTTTGCAGATTTCAGCTTGCACTAAATACTGCTTTCCTAGTATGCCACCATTATGCAATTCAGTTCAACTGTCTAGGTAGAGACCACTGCACCACTATGGAAAGGCACCTGTCTTCCTAAATCTCAGCCTTTACAACTCATCCTTCGTGGTGAGTCAGGACATATTTAATTTATGGGATAGTCTCTCAAAACAACTATGATGCTAACAGTAACAGATAATGAATATGTATTGCCATTTGGCACTGAAGAAAAAAAAGGAGATAACCAGCAAACTGCCTACACAATAACAATCTGCAGGGAAAAGGAGAAAGCCAGGCTATCATTTCATGGCTTGCCCACGCAGTGTCTAGAATCGGGATGATTAGACAAATGGAAGATGATACGGATTTTTCAGTTGTCTATCATGTAAATATAGGCAAAAGACAAAACAGAACCACCCATGTGGTCCACCAGAAAACTGCATTGTTATTCAATGAAACATTTAGGAAAACAGATGGTTGTAGAACTTTAAAATAGATTTTAGGAAGCATTCTTATTTACATTGTATTGTGGTATAAGCTGTGATTACACAATGCCAGAAGTGTTTCAAAAGTGAAATATTTCAACAAATGTTCTATTTGTTGGATAAAACAGTTTGACTAACTTCCTCCTTCCACCCCTCACACACACTGAATCAAGGAATTCTGGAACTTGAGAGTCTCATCACAGCAACCTCTAACTGATGCAACTAAACACTAATCAAAGGACCATTTTAGAAAGTGTTATGTTCTGTGGTTAAAATAGTTTTTTTTTTTTTTCAGTGTGAGATCTTACACTTTGCAGTAGTATAAACATTCACTGACGGCAAGATTTAAAAGGCCTATGTATATATATCCTTTGGGAGAAAGAATAGTTAATAGTGTCATGATATTTTTTCCATCACTTTTGTCAAAAATCATTTAAGTTTTTTGCTTCTAAAAAAGCTTTGAGTCCATGTTGAGATTTGCTAAATCTAATTTTAAAGAGGGAAATGAAATAAGAGTGAAATTTAGACATGCTTGAAAGAACTATTATTTCAGACAAATAGAAAAACAAGGAAATAGATATGCAAAGCAACACATTTCAAGAGTTTGCAAATCTTTCATCTTTGCTGTGGCTATTTAAGGTGTCCTTGGCTAATTCATGCTGAAGATAGTATATTGATGAATATTAATGTCTTATACATATTTGCAAATTCAACAAATGACATAAGAATAAATATTCTATTGGGACATATCTGAGTACAGATTCTACGTGGATGGCAATTGTACATGAGGGTCTATGGTGCTGGAGACTAGAGATGAAACAGTAAGTAAAACCTAACTCCTTCCCTTTGAGAAGCTGACAATTTATGTTTTTGCAACGATCATCTGTTGATAAATAAATAAATATGGGACATTAAATCATAAATGTTGTGTTACATAGAAAAAAATTAGGTTATAGGTTAGAGTCCATCCCTGAACTGGCCCACCGATTTCAAGAATTTTGTATAATCATGTTCAATAAGGTTAACAACTTTATCATAAGTTCTCATATCAGTGTGCCTACTGAGGGGATGAACAGCTGCTCTGAGGTCATTTTGATATCAATGTCGAGATTGCAGAGGTGGACTATAACAAAACTCTACAAATAAAAAATGTTAGAGAGAATGTGGAGAGAAGGGGACCATGGAGAAAACAAGACCCCAGGACACTGTTGGTGGGAATGTAAATTGGTGCAGCCACTATGGAAAACAGTATGGACGTTTTTTAAAAAACCAAAAATTAAACTACCATTTGATACAGCAATTCCACTCCTGAGTACATAATCAGAAAAAAATGAAAACACTAAATCAAAAAGATACATGCATCCCAATGTTCACAGCAGCATTACTTACAACAATCAAGACATAGAAGCAACCCAAGTGCCCATCAACAGACAACTGGATTAAGAAGATGTTTACATTCATTCTATATTTATAATGAAATATTACTCAGCCATAAATAAAAAAATGAAATGCTGCCATGGACCTAGAGAACATTACGCTTAGTGAAGTTAGACAGAGAAAGACAAATACTATATGATATTACTTATAGGTGGAATCTAAAAAAAAAATACAAATGAATATATATACAAAACAGAAACAGATTCACAAATATAGAAAACAAATTTGTGGTTACCAAAGGGGAGAGGGGAGGAGGAGGAACAAATGAGGGGTGTTGGATTAACAGATATAAATTGCTATGTATAAGAAAGATAAGCAATGAGGATATACTGATAGCACAGGGAATTATACCTAGTATCTTATAATAACCTATAATGGAATATAATCCAGAAAAATTCTGAATCACTATGCTGAACACCTGAAAATAACAAAATACCATAAATCAATTATACTTGAATAAAAAAAAAGTTTAAAATATTGCCTAAGTGGAAACAGGCTTTGTCTATATCTCTTATATATCTAATTCATCATCTAACATCCTCTGGCATCTTCACCTCTAGTCCCATGGTTTCTGAATCTAAAAGGTCTTTAATGTGTCATATCATTAACTTTAACTATAATTGCCAAAATAAAATTTGCATAATGTTTGCATTATATCATGCAATGCTCTCAGCATTTTATATATATTAAGCTTTAAATCTTTATAATAACCATATGAAGTAGGTAACATAATTATTCTTTTTACAAATGAAGTGTTTGTTTTTTGGAGTAATCAATACCCCACTAATTAGTTACTTTTTTCAACAACTACTTATTGATACATACTTTGGTCCAGGAATTAAAATGGGCATGAAGGCACAATTTCCAAAAAAAATCCAAAACAAAAAAAATAACAACTCTTCCTTCACAGAGTTTATCATTTAATGGTGGAGCAATTAAATTACTCAATGGCTATATAATAATTTCCAATAAATGTATGTAAAAGAGTGCCTAAGGTCACAAAAAGAAGGCCGTCTCAAAAAGTTTGGGAGAGTCCTGAAACATTTCCTAGTATAAAGACCGTTACTCAAGTAACAATTATATAGGAAAAAAATTGAGAGGGGAGGAAAAGTCATACCAGACAAAAGGAACAACATCTATCAACATAACTTGATTACTTGCCAGCAGCCCTCTTTGTATACAGCCATTTGTACTTCAGTTAATGATACAGTCTTCAAGGATGATGAGAGAAGTGAGTCTTCAACCATGAGAAAGCCTACCTAGCTGCCCAACAGCCACATTCAAAGGATTCTGTGTCTTGTTTAACTCACATTAAATCTCACGATGGGATGAAAGCTGTGTCTGCTAATTAAAAATATGTAAAAGTTAAGATTATGATTTAACTTTGATGTCAGCATATGATTAGGATATTTGGTGGAGTGGTGGGTAAGATTCTAAAGAAAATTGGAAACTGGCCAAAAAAAAAAAAATCACAATCATAAAGAGCTTGCAAAACACCCATCTTGGATGTTCAAACTGTTAACTTTGTAGTTCAACCTAGCTCTGTGTAACTACATGTGATTTCCCCCAACTGCTTCTTGCTACTAAAATTGTTATGAATCTGCTGCTGCAGTTTGAAAAACCGAGCATGTTATTTTGAATAGCAACTTACATTTATTTATTTTCATATTTTAATCACTCCATGACTCAAAATTGTCTCACACTAAAGTATTTCAAGTAAGCACGGCAGCATTCAGAGCATTAACTCTTAAGTCAGGTAGATTTAATCTTCCCCAATGCTGGCAGTACAGGTAATCCCAACACAGCCTTACTCTGTAGGAACTATCACCAATGTCTTGCCATTTAGGTTCCTCAGAACTGGAGGCTGACTGAGTTAATGGCCATTGGAAATTTTTTTAGGTTTGTGTCAGTCATCAGTTCTTTATGATTATCACTATAGGAAACACATTTCAAACTTAATCGTGTGGAACCGTTGAAGCTAAGCAAGGGGGCAGAAGGTGGTCCCCTCATTTCTCTCTCTATATAGGGACCTAGAGCACGGAAATAACTCTCTAAATAAATCTCTTTACCAGCATGCTTTTCTACTCTCTTGATTCATTCATTTTCAGGAAATAGGTGAAAGAGTTCAGGTGTTATGAAACAGGTTCTCCATCATTCTCTTCATGAAATTATATATGGGGTCAGGGGCTGCAATCTGTTTTGCTTTCATTTTTATGTTATTCAAACACCAAAATAGTGGCAAGCAGAATGCCATTCTACCGTATTATAAAAGAGTCTGAAATTAAGTCCTACTCTGTGGATTTTAATATTTCCTTCAGTGGTTCTCTTATTATATAGGTTTTATATATAATTTTAAAACTACAGAAATCAAAGCTTTGAACCCATGGTAGAATCAGATTTAGCAAATTCTAAAAAAGAGAAATGAATTTAAGAGTGAAATTCAAATAAACACTTTTGTGGCTTCCTCATATACTGAGAGTGAGCCAGACTCTCAGATTACAAGGTAAACAGGACAATTTTTGTACACTCTTGATACTTCTAGCATTATATAGTTTTTTAAAGGCACAGTTAAATCAATACAGTATCTTCAAGGAAAAAAAAGGTAATAAAATATCAAACAAAAGTCATAAAAATATATATTATTATTATTGTCCCTGTAGTTGTATGTTCAAAATTTAATATAAATTATCTTTAATAAAATAAAGATATGAATATATAAACAGACCCAATTTTCCATATAACTAGGAAACAACACAAAGACATAATACAAAGCAATGACATAGTGAATTGTACAATATTGACAGAGTAACTTGGCATAGTCACTTATAAAGTTCCACTGACACAGGGAAATTTTATTGATTTAAAAAGCATAAATTTCATGTACATGATGATTGCAACCATGTAAACTACATATGCACATATGTATCTGCTTTCCTTGCCCCACAAACATGTTAAAATACATCAGCATGTGGAGTAACTCTTGCTGAAAACAACCTGGAGACTGGCAGAAAGGCTCTCCTACAACCAAGGCTGTAAACAAAGATCCACAGGGAGTAGGGCAGAAAGGGAGGAGAAGCGATCGGGTTAGGACCATACCCTCACACCAGGCACAGAGGAGGGAGCTATCACCAGCTAGGGGATCCTCCCCGGGGGGTGAGGGGTTTAAGCCACATATTGGGCACACCAGCCCTGGGGTCTAACCCTGGGAAGACAAGTTCCCTTAGCAGGTTTAAAAATCAGTGGAACTTACCAGAGGGCTGTAAGGAAATGCGACTCTGCTTTTGAAGAAAGAAGGCACATGCTTGCTTACACCCAGAATAAGGAGGAGGAAGATGGCTGAAAATTGCCTGGGCCTCTAGCCAGTTTTCTGCAACCACCTCAGCATACATCAAAGACCACATTCAGTGCCTACTCCAGCCCTTCTTGCTCCACGAAAGTGGAGGCTGCCATTGCTAAGGTGAGTGTGTATGTTTAGAACAGAGCCTGCTTGGATCCAACCCTACCTCTGAACAGAGCAAAGGCAGCCATTATCAGCATAAAGGGAGGCAGCAGATTAAAAACTGTCTGAGGTTCTGAACAGTTACTGGAACGACCCTGCAACTGATACCCTTTCCAGCCTCTCTTGCTCTGGAGCTTCTCTCTACTAGGGTGGAGGTGGCATTGCCAAAGAGAGGGCTCACACTTGGAATAAAATCAGCCTGGGCCAGATCCTCAGGGCTTTTGCTCTAGCACCTTGGGCCCTGGCCCTGACAGGGCAGATAATGCCATGGAGCACAGGAGAAACCCTGGGTCACACATGGCTCTGGCTCTAGTTCCTCCATCTCCAGCCCTAACTCAAAGCAAGGTGGTAGACGCCAGTACACCAAAGGTGAAGAAGTGACCTATGCTCACTTCAGATCTGGCTCTCCCATTAAAGCCACTGGGCACATGAAGACTTGGCAGGGACACTCCCACACAAACACACTCCTTCAAGACTGGGACAGGTAACTATTTCATCTAATTTCATAAAAACAGAGACAATTAAACAAAATGAGAAGACAGAAGAATATGTTTCAAATGAAAAAGCAAGAAAAAAATCCTAAAACTATTGCTAATGAAACAAAAATAAATAATTTACCAGATAAAGAGTTCAAAGCATTAGAGACTAAGAATGGTAAGAGAACTTTGGGAAAAACAGATGAACACAGTGAGAATTTTAACAAGGAACTAAAAAATATAAAAAAGAACCAACAAGTTTTTGTGTGTAGTAGATTAAAAAAAAAAAAAAGGCCACAACTAGAAACTAGAAACAAGAAAAGTAACTCATGAGGGGAGGAGGGTACAAATGCAAGGTATCTAAAATGCATTTGAAATTAAGAGATCAGCAATGTAAAACAATCATGTATATACATAGACTTCTATATCAAAACTTCACGGTAACCACAAACCAAAATCTATAATAGATAAACACACAAAAAAGAAAGAGAATCCACATTTAACCAAACCATCAAACCACAAGAAAAGAGAACAAAAAGAAGAGGAAAAAAAAGACTTACAAAAACAAATCCAAAACAATTAACAAAATAACAATAAGAACATACTTATCAACACTTACCTTAAATGTAAATGGATTAAATCCTCTAACCAAAGAGATAGACTGGCCGAATGGATATAAAAATAAGACCCATATATATGCTGCCTACAAGAGACCCACTTCAGAGCTAGAGCCACATGTAAGCTGAAAGTGAGGGGATGGAAAAAGATACTCCATGCAAATGGAAACCAAAAAGAAGCTAGAATAGCAATACTTAGACAAAATAGATTTTTAAATAAAGACTGTTACAAGAGACAAAGAAGGACACTACATAATGCTTAAGGGATCAATCCAAGAAAAGGATATAACAACTGTAAATATTAAGCATCCAACATAGGAGCACCTCCATATGTAAGGCAACTGTTAACAGACATAAAAAAATTGAGAATAGCACTGTAGTGGGGGACTTAACACCCCACTTACAACAATGGACAGATCATCAGACAAAAAATCAGTAAGGAAATACAGGCCCTAAATGATGCATTAGACCAGATGGACTTAATTGGTAACTATAGAGCATTCCATCCGAAAGCAGCAGAATACACATTCTTCTCAAGTGCACACGGAACGTTCTCCAGAATCAATCACATGCTGGCCCACAAAGCAAGCCTCAGTGAATTTAAGAAAACTGAAATCATATCAAGCATCTCTTCTGACCACAATGCTATGAGACTGGAAATCAACTACAAGAAAAAAACTGTAAAAACCACAAACAGGTGGAGGCTAAACAATATGCTACTAAACAACCAATGTATCACTGAAGAAATCAAAGAGGAAATAAAAAAATATGCCGAGACTGGTGAAAATGAAAACACAATGATCCAAAGCCTCCGGGACACAGCAAAAGCAGTTCTAAGAGGGAAGTTCACAGTGATACAAGCTTGCCTCAGGAAACCAGAAAACTCTCCATCAGCCTAAGCTTAACCTAAAGCAACTAGAGAAAGAATCAACAATACCCAAAGTTAGTAGAAGCTTTTAGTAGTTTATATGAGATTAGGCTGGATCTACTCACATAATCCAAAATAATCTACCTATTTTAAAGTCAGTGATCTTATTTATATGTGCAAAGTCCCTTTCACCATATAAGATAATTCTATATGCATGCATGAGTCTAGGGTATAGAGGGCATGTAGAGTCTAGTACTTTTTTCATATTTCTTTTATTTAAGATGCATTGAGACAAGGCACTAAAACTGCACACATGAGGAATGTGTGAATTTTTAGGGAACCATTATTCTGCCTTTCAAAATGTGGGTAGTGGACAAAACGTCATATATGAAATGAGAATAATTATATTTAGATAGGAAAGAGCTTTTCACTTCTTTTTAAAATATTCTTTATTTGCTCTAGTATTATCAATAATGAGAGGAAATCATTGTTTAATCCATAATAAATGTTAACTCTTCAGTTCAAAGCATATATATATATGTATGTGTATATATATATATAAAATAAACTTACACATACAAGACTGCTTCTGCATTGGATAACTATTATTATGGTACTAGTTTATTACATAATAATTCTTCAATATAAAGATTTAGTAGGAGGCCAGCTTTGCAAAAATCTATTCATTTTTAATAAAATTAAAATAATCAGAATTATAATATTTATAAGAAGCTCATAGCAAAATGCAGGGAATAATATATTTCACAGAAAAACAAAATAGTACATGCAATTTTATATAGCCAAAGAAATAAAGAGCAAGGTACTGGTTTAACTAATTTTATACAATTCTGTTCCAGCATTCCACAAACCAAACAAGAGATTAACAATAATCCTGTTACAAAAGACTTTGTAGCAACAATTAGGTATGCAAAAGTAGAAGATGATGCTTAGAAATTAGCCAAGATTTGTGAGAAGAAAACAAACAAACAAACAAACAAAACAAAGACATCCCTAGAAGGCAAAATATTGAAATATTGGTACAAACTCATGAAATAGTAGCCTAAGAACTCAGTGAAATCTCAAAATCCTATCTAGATATCTCATCATACTGAATGCTTTCTCCTCCTACTACTGTTAAGTCGCCAAAAAAAAAAAAAAAAAGGAAGAAGAAGAAATAAAAAAAGAAAAAAACAGTTACATCACGGCTCTAGTCATCATGTTTTTATAATTTGTATTCTCAGATGTTGTACCAGTCATACAAACCAAAAAATTATAGGGCTTTAAAAGAAATGGGACCACAGATAAAAGCAAATGATAGTTTCATAATTATACTTAATTCTAATGGCAGATGAGACCCCCTTGCCCCAGATCAGTTTAGATCACCTTTAGATGAAGTCCGTTTTAGATGAGGATGCTAAAATCAAAGGCTGTTAAGTATTGTTCTCTAGCTGTTCCATTTCTATTAAATTTAGCCCTCTCACAAAAGAGAGGTGGGAAAAGAGCACTCACTATGGACACTGAATTTAATACAGAAGATCACACTTATTCCACCAACTACCTTGTCAGATAGGTATTATTTTTACTATTTCACAGATGAGGAAGTAGGGGCTCAGCTGCTTAACTTATCCAAGGCTAGTTAGTTGGTTATCACCAAGAAAATAAACTGGATACCTCTCTCTCTTTTCATCTTTCCTCTTTCTTTTCATTAAAAACAAACAATGGAGAATGTGAGTGCATAAACCCATACAAATTAATATTAACAATTACCAATTAAACATTCAGTTATTGTAAGACAAATGTGAGCATAAAGGCAATAAGTGAGTTATCTGCTGTATCTAAGATTATTTTGGGTAAAGCCAAATAGAGAACTGTAGGATTGAAACAGGAAGAGGCACAGTAACTATGGTGTAACATGCTTTTTTGTTGAAAAAGCATATTCAAACTGTGAGACACCTTCATATTACAGGTACAAATTAAAATAAAACGCATGTAGAGTTTTGATTTCTGCTCCGAGTGTAGAGAGACGGAAAGAGTATTACAGCCATTCTTATAACAATAAAATGTGCCAAACTGCAAGCTCATGATTTTTCTTGAGTCAGTTAAAGAGCTGAAGTCTGTCATAGGACAACCATCTAGCTCAACATAAAGGAAGAGACAAGTACATGAAAGTAGAGACAGGATGTAAGCAATTGTTTACTTAGGGCAGATGTATCCAGATACCAGTGGAAGAATTCAGCAAGAATGCTTAATAAATTAGTGGAAGATGAGATGTGGGTTGATCAATGTGGAACCCTTGGAGGCAGCAGATACAGGAAGGATTTGCACTTTCTTTAAAGCTATTCTCTTCCCCACTGTGTGCCCACAAAAAACAGAGTGGCAATAATCCTCAGAAAGCATCCTTCCTGAGAGAGGATAAAGCAACCATTATGCGAGGTTCCAGGACATTTTTCCTGGAAATGTCTTCCAGGAGATTTTTTTTTTTTTTATGTTCACCATGGAACAAAAGCTCCATTGTGGAATGAGAAAGGACAGTTAGGGAAGCCATAGTTAGCTTCTATTGCTGACAAGCTGGACATTCAACAGTGGCAATACAGAGATCAGTCTTAATGAGAGAGATTCCATGCTACTGGGCCCACATGTAGCCTCCATCTTTGCTGCCATGACTACTTCATTCATTAGCCCATTGCACAAATAGTGTCCAAAGACAGAGGTTTGCTGATGTCAACTGAGTGAGTGTGATCATAGCCACTTGAGTTATAGCACATATTCCACAGTAAATGTTTCTGTTAGGCACATAGCTATGGCCCAAAGATACGTATTTCTTGTGCCCAGTCTTATAAGATCCATCCATATAACTCTTCCTCAAACTTCTCTTTTCCTAATCCTCTAATTTTGCTCCTCACTGGTTCATGAGCAGCCATCAAAATCATTCTTCAACATACATGGGCCTATATATGTTATTAACTTGGGCTACATTTTCCCCTACATGAAGTATGTAACTAAGTACAATAACCAATTTAGTCATTGGAGAATTTTCCCTTACATTGTTTTTTCAGTACTATCCAGAACAGGGCTTCAGTGGTGCAGCAGTGTATTTGTGGTTTGTACCAACACATGGTAAACAGTCCACCTCTGAACCAAACATGGGGTTTAGTTTTTCTAAAAGGTTGTTATCAGAAATAACTTGTTAGAGAACAGGTGTGAGCTGAGGGAGTAGTACCGACACAGGAGTGACAGAGCATAAGGAACAAAGCCATGTGTCCATGTAACTGCCTGTGTCTTCTGGATCTGTTCAGGCCCAGTTCCCTGTGTGTCACTTTTATCTCACTATCTACTGCAGCTGGGCTCACTAGACTTTATGACTTGGTGGCCCACAGAACCTAGATCATAATGACCTGTACAGGCTACATAGTCACGTGATATTCTAAGTCAGGCACTTCATCTTTACCAGAGCACAACAGCAATGTCTTTTTTGATTGTCCACCCATCTTGACCTTAGGACAACCATGTTCTTTGTGTTCTATTAATGATCTCCAAAAAGCCCTGTGGCTGGTGACCACTTACTGCCATTCTCATCTGGCTGAAAACTGCATTAATTATATTAATATAGCCCAAAGGGTTTAGAAGTATCTAAGAGTTCAAGATTCTTAACTTTATCTACCCACATTCCTCATGTCAGGTTTCAAGGTCCCATAATTTCCCTATTCGTTTCTTGATTTTGGCATATTGGATTTGCTTCAATTGAGACTCCATCTTTCTTTAACATATAGTCAATCTTATAATTAGGTTGTGTGTCTACTCGTCCTGAAATTGCAAGAGATGTGTGTTTCTTTAAATGATGCCAAAGCAGTGCCCCAATTCTCACATTTTGCTTTAAATTGTGGATTAAGAGAGCTAAGATCCTTATTTTCCTCTTCAGTAAATCAATGGCACTTAGCAACAGGTATTACATTCCAGACTACATAATACCATTCTCCTGTGGTTCTCCAATTCCAAAGATTTTGGCCAGCTAAGTACCTCTTTCATCCTGTATCTATTCCAAACTCAAGTAAATATCTTGGCAAATGCACTGCTGTTACTTTTCAGGGACTCTCGAAACTCCAGTGGTTTGCCGCCAGTGATGGTGTCCTTATCATCATTGGTTGGTGCATTCACCTCTAGAATCCTATCTTAAGAGCTGGCTTCCTAGGACCATGCTAGGCAGCAACTCTTCAATTAGACTTCCTAGAAACAGAGGTGAAAATAGGATTTCTTTTCAAACTTATTTATTGATTGAATGCTCTCCATGATTGTTTTTTAAAACCTGTAAGTAAAAGAACAAAACAGGACAAAAAAAGGAGAAAAAGCTTAGAAACAACAGTCTCAGGTTATGCTTGGCTTCGGCCTAATACAGAGGGAGATATCTGGGAACAAAATGATCAGCAGTGTTGCCCTCTTTAGAGACACGGGATTCTCCTTTATTTCCCCCTGTAGCATCAATCATTGGCTCTGACTTATCCAGGAAAGGGAGTCAGTGTAACTTCCAGGTTAGAAAGAGCTCTAGTCAGTGGAGGGCAATTTTCTGGAGAATCCAAGCAACTGTAGGCTTTTAGAAGCTGCCAGCAGCTGGGGAATGTGTATGCTGGCCAGTAAGAAATATATTAGCAATTTCAGAACAGGGTATATGGGTGTGGCAGTACAATTTCTCCTACAAGAATAAAAAGTCCTTTGGGATCTCTTTCTCTATTTCTCTCTCTTTCCCAATCTTGTTCGTATACCACACATACAAACACACATAGCCTAACTTTTTGCTTTTAATATAGACTCGTTATGCTTGAAACTGGCAAATAAAGTGGGACAATAAGTAAAACACCAAATAATCATTGAGACATCAACTTAGTGATATTAAACTTTGGAGTATATGGAAGATGAGTGCTCAAAGTGGGAAAGAAAGAAAGAAAGAAAGAAAGGGAGAGAGAAAGGAAGAAAGGAAGAAGGAAAGGAAGAAGGGAAGAAAGGAAGAAAGCAAACACAAGGAGGGGAGTTGGAGCAAGCACAAATTTGACATCACCCTTCCCTGAGTGTGACTGACTGTCAAAGCAAGGGATCAGACATCTTATTAGACCACTTTAAATTTCATTAGCTCTTGAGGATTCTATGTCAAATCTCCAACAAATAAACAAAGAGAAAAATTCATATAGATAATTCCCCAGAACCTTTGACGCATTGTCCCATGAAACATCTGTTTCATATTGCAACAATGGAAAAATCAGACACTGAGTATAAAAGAACAGATAAAAGAAAAATATCTACATAGATCATATGTCCACGGTCACTAAAAAATGATGTTTGATGTTCTGTGACAGAGGTCAGAAACTATAGCCCCTGGATTAAATTCAGCCCATGGCCTGGTCTGCTTTTTTAATGGCCTATGTGATAAGAATAATTTTTTTACACTCTAAAAGATTGTAAACAAATAAAATCAAAGTAAAATATGAAACAAGACAGCATGTAGCCTTCAAAGAGTAAAATATTTACTATCTGGTACTTCATAATAAAATGTTTGCCAATGCCTATTCTTGATTTCAGGTCTCTATGAAAATCTCTTCTACCATAAGGAGGAAGAGCAATATATATATATATATGTGTGTGTGTGTTTATATGTGTGTGTGTATATATATATATATATATATATATATATATATATATATATATTCTATATAACTGAACAATGTTTCTATCACCAACTCCTAATGATATTTAAATTGGACTATTAGTGAGGGAATAAATAGTTTTACATATTACTCCCTTCAAGAAAAACATATTTGATATGGCCCTAAATACTCAATAAAATACTACAAACATGTGTTTCCTATAATATGGTTTGTATTACTTTTGAATGCATAGGGATCACCTGGAATTCTTATTAGACTGTGGATTCCTAAATTCCATCCCAAGAAATTTCAAATTTATTATATATTGTGTAGGGCGCAAGAATCTCCATTTCAAATAGCCTCGGACAATTCTGATGCAGGCAGATTATGAACTTCACTTTGAGAAATTCATGTAGAAAGGAAAGAGTATAAATTTAAAAGTCATTCAGATTTGGATTTAAAGACTGGTTTACTTATTAAATCCACAAATAGTTTGAGCTCATTGAGTACCTACTATGTTCCAGCCACTCATCAGTGTCAGAGGATTGAACAGTGAACAAAAAAATTGTATCCTCATGGTACTTACATGTGAGTTGGTATAAACAGATTAAAAATAAATAAGTAAAATATATGGAATGCTAATGTGATAAGTACCCTGGAGAAAAACAAGACAGAGAAATGCAACAGGGAGTTGGGGGTAAGGTTGAGGGGAAAGTTCTTACTAAGATGGCAATACAATAAAGGTTTTGAAGAAGCTGAGGGAGAAAAAAGTCACAGAAATATCTTGGACAGAAGAGTACCAAGGAAAGGAAACAGCTAATGCCAAGTTCGAAGTTTGTCACATTCAAAGAATATAAGAGTAAAGAGGCAGTGCAGAGACAGAGCATCAGGCTTACTGCTGTGTGAAGAAAACACTGCAGGGGACTGTGGTAGGCAGAAAAACACACCCTACTCCCCACCATGTCACTTCATATTGCAAAAAGGAATTTTAAAGATGTGATTATATTAAGGATCTTAAGGTGGGGAGATTAGCCTGGATTATCCAGGTGGATCCAATGTGATCACAAATGTCCTTAAAAGTGAAAGAACAAGGTGGGGGATCAGAATCAGAGAGAGATCTGAAGATGCTATGCTGATGGCTTTAAAGATGGAGAAGGGAGTCACAACCAAAAAAATGCAGAAAAAAGGCATTTTCCTAGAAGTTGGAAAAAGCAAGGGAAAAGATTTGCACCTGAGTTTCAGGAGGGATTGTGTGTCCTTGCTGACACCATGATTTTAGCCCAGTGAGACCCATTTCTACATGTCTTCCAAAAATATAAGATAATAAAGTTTGCATTGGTTTAAAACACCACATGTGTAGTGATTTGTTAAAGTAGTCAAAGGAAAATAATATAGGGAGTAAAGATACAAGTGTGGAGATAATGTGGGAGGTCATTGTGGTATTTAACTCAAGAAGTCATGGCGACTTGGACTCAGGTAGAAGAGGTGGTACAAAATGATTGAACTATAAATATAGTATTTTAAAGGAGAATGGTAATGATTTAAATATAGATTAAGTGTTAGATACAGGAGAAAGATTGAGGTCAAGAATGAAGCCCAGCCTTCTGGCATGAGATACTCAAAGGAAGTTGCTGCCATTTATTGGGATGGAGAGAATATGGGAAGTGTAGGAGGAAGAAGTTCCTATTAGACACCAAAGTGAGTTTGTCAAATAGCCCACTGGCTACTCCGGTCTAATTTCAGGGGTGTAGACTGGGTTTGAGAGATATATTTGTGAATAAAATAATTTAAAGTCAGGCCAAGGAGGAAGATCACATAGGGTGAGAAAGATACAAAAAAAGTCTAAAACCTGAGCTCTGGGTCATTCCAACTTCTGGAGATGGTAAAACTAACAAAGAAATACTATAGGAAACTATGATGACTAGGAAGGTAGCAACAAAAAAAGTAGGAGAAATGAAACAGGCGAATATGATGAGAAGGCTGGTGGAAGACAGAACTTAGGGACAAGTGAGAAAATGTAGCAAATGTTGATGAGAAAGCAACAGGAAGACTGAGAAATGACTTGATTTCAGCAATGTATAGGTTATTTGGGGCCTTGACAACTGTACTTTCAGTTAAGTGTTAGGGGAAGAAGTCTGACTAGGGAAATTTGAATGGCTTTACTTGCTGATTTGGAAACCATGGTAACATTTCTTAACCTCTAGAAATGTCAGTTTTCTCCTCCAAAATATGAGATAATTACTCATAGGTTATAAAGTTCTTGTGAAGATTAAATGATGAGGTGCTTGTGAAATGTCTTACAATTTCTGGCACATAGAAAAATGTTAACTACGTTCCTTCCTTTTCTGTTCCTTTACTATATTCCAGTCACATAAATGTTTATATTTATATATTTTATACAATGAATATGGAACAGACAGAATATGTGCCCAGTCCAAAAAAGATGTGGACTTATTCTATACCTTAAGGCATTGTTATGATTACATTATCTTCCACTTCTTGATTCATGTGAAGTCCAGTGACCTCTGAAGAATTTTTGTAAATTTTCCTGAGCTTAAATTTTCTGAATTATCTACAACTGGTCTGAACATTTAGCTGCTTTTCAATTAAATTAAAGATTGTCTTATTCTCTGTATCAACTGAGAATTTGTCCCCATGCAAATAACATAAAACTAACAAATTATGTATTAACATAAGAAAAAAAAAGTTTAATGTAATCACCTCATAAACCCAAGGTTAGTGATTCCTGTCTGGTAAAGAAGCACAGGAAACCCAAGAAAGTAAATCTGGCTTTTGCTTTCTCATGCAGGTATTTGTTCTCAAGATTTTTACTTTATGATCACAAAATGGCTGCTCTACTTCCAGAGACACAGATTACCCAGACAGGAGAAAGAAGACTGCAAAAGATAATAGAGCTCATTTAATCCTTTTAAAACAGCATTCTTGTAAGCCCCACACAGCAACTTTCAATTACATCTCCTTGTTTAGAGATAAGTGCATTATCATCTCTAGATGGGGTTGGAGGATCAGTACAGTCTTTTCCAGCCTCTGTAATAGATGAAAAAGAGAGCTGTGAAGGGGGAGGAGTATCAAATCCAGAGTTTATGTCTTTCTGATGCAGATGTCAATCCAGACACACATTGACACATACACCTCTCACACAGAAGCACAGACACACAGCACTTGAAGTGAATAAAGACTTCACTGATGAGCTGAGAGAGATGGAATAACTTTTACATTGTAGAACTGCACACTATTTACAAATTGATTAATTAAAATATCCGTTTATTTCTACAAGAAAAGTTCTCTCTTCTGTTCTGTTTGCCCTAACTCCAAAGCAAATGATCACAATTGAAACCAAGAAGGCAGTTTACTTTCACACTACTTTCAGGGAAAAAATAAAAAAAAGAAAACAAACAAACAAAAAACTGATTCATGATGCCAGTACAAAATACTAATTTGTGAGTAGTAAATGATAATGATCTTTTATTAAAAAAGGAGGCCAGGTGATTCTGACAACTAATTTCCACCTCTTTATATCATTAAGGTGGTGTCACAGGGAAGTGTCCTCCTTCCTTTACTGTAGCAACAGCTTACCTTAAAGCTGTTAGCCAAGGCAGACAGTTGATACACGAGGACATAGACTGAAGACGTAAGTTGTGATTTAAGTATAACTTGGAGTAAAAGATGGTTTTAAATGGTACCTAGATGGATATTTTTAATAGTAACATATTTTTAGTATCTTTTAGGAAAAAAACAGCTTACACATCAAAAGAATGATTTTAATGGATATAAATGCTTAGGCCTAAGCTATACAGTATCATCAATTTAAAGACAAATACTAAGTAAATAATAATTCTGATGACAGTTTGATAAAGTGAAAACTATAAAGACAGCATAGAAGGGTTGAAATCTGGGAAACATTAGATCAGATCCTTCTAGATCCTCTCTGTGAGCTACCCAGGTAGAAACACAGAGGCACCCAAGCCATCACCAACTCAGAAAGAACAGATTATTCAGGTCCACAGCAGGGCTTGTAGGAAGGCATCACAGACGTGGAATTGAAGGAAATGGCCTAAGAAGCCACAGAACACATTCAGCAGAGAGGATATAAAGTTGCTAAGCTGCTCATGGGAGCCAGGAGAGAGATTAAGCAGTATTTGTTCATACCATTAACAATCAATTCCATTTCACTATCACTGAAGTTTTTGACCTTGTCAAGTGAATTATGAAAAAAGTGAAATATCTGGTACTGCACCTGTATTTGAGCACCAGCGACAACTTGGCAGCTTGTTTGAGATGGCTGTAGCATAGGGTATCAGCATCCCTGAAACCATGTCTTAGAAAGCTCTAGGGAGGAGATGGTATCCAGGCGTAAAGGACTTTCATCTCAGTTTCCCAGCCCAGACTCCCAGCTCTCAGACAGTATGGACATCTCTCCTGACCTCAGTCCCAGGAGAATATGACACTCCTTGTTAAAACCAACAGCACCACATCTGATCAGAGACAGGGAAGGAATCATTTGACCACAGAAGGCCTGATCTATCAAGGAAATGTAAACAGGAAGAAGTAGAGGGTTTTAGGAACAAAGGTTATATATTTCTTCTCTTAACTCTCTGTCAAATAAACTGCCCTTCTTCCAAAAGTCACTAATCTTCTCCATATGATTTTCTCCTTCCTGGGTCTTATAACCCCTCCTTCATCTCTCATTTTAGAGTTAGATGTGTGAACATGTCTACTGTTACAACCTCAGGGTCAGTGACTTATTACGTATATTTTCCTACCCTGCCTCCAAACTTTTGTTACAATTCTTGTGTAAATAACAAGTCTCGAATTATATTAATTTTAGTGTATTATCTGTTTTCTGCTACAGACCTAATTCTGATTTTGAGCATCTTTTGTGTCTGTTTATCTGGCACATAGATGCCCCTTTATGTCATGTGCACCTACTTGTTCTAACACATCACAGAATTAGTAGGTCCAAGGAGAATAAAAAAGAAATACAAATGGTTCAAATACAACAGAACATGAAAGATAATGGTGGATGAAATCAGTTCTATAATGTGTGAAACGTAAGTCTCAGTTATCTTTGCTCTATTAATCTATAAGAATTGAGAATAGTTCTTAATTTAGAAACTAAAGTCAAACACAAACTATGAACATCCCCTAGTGACAAAACTGGTACTGTCAGGTCAGATTGTGTCTTAGCCTGACTGTATGCTTGCCACATGTCCCCACCAGACCCTTACCCTCCTGCACCTGGGGAACACTAGTAGCTTCCTAGTTCATGACCCAATCTCCAGTATGTCTACACCAATCCATTCAGCAACTATTGCTATTCTAAAATGTCAGTTTGATCTTCCCTGCTTAAAAGTTTTAGTATTTTTTTTCACATTTGCCTACTGAATACTTCTTAATCTCCTTAATATAGCAAGCAAGGCTTTTTGCAATTTGACCTCAAACTTCCTTTACAACACTAGCTTATATTCCTTTAGGAATTTGCTCTACCCAAGTTAGAAGTGATAGATTCACTTCATACTGATTTGAAAAAAAAAGTCTGAACATCAAAATCTAAATAACCACAATTATCTGTTATTAGTTCTTTCCAAATGCCAATAGTATTTTTTTAAAAAAAGTGGTTGATTCAGCTTGTAACTCAAACAAGCAAGAGTGTGTTTTTCCCTAGAGACAACCATCATAATCTTGTTTGTAGTAGAAGTGTTTATTCCTACTTTCTGTCTAATTGCCCAAAATATTAAAAGGAGCTAAGATTTAATGCAATTAATCATTCTGCTGCTTCTTCAGAGCAATGTAAGTGAAGAATATCACAGCTATTACTAGAATCTGGTGCCACTATCTTGATTAAGGCTATAAAACCATTTATCCATTATTGCTTTTGCATCATCAGCAAATATCAGCACAGAGAGAAAGACAAATAATATCTTAGTATTATTAAGAAAATGGTTTTTACCAACAGACAACTTAAAATATTTTCAGGGACTCCTAGGGCCCCATGTCCCATGTCTTTATAACTGCTGCTGTAAACACTGAATTGAGGTCTTTAAACCGCTTCTGTCTTTCTCAGAAACCCTGGGTTGGACCTTATGTTCTGTTGTTCCACGGTGTTTGTTCAGGGCTTCAATAATGTGTCTTCTATCCCATGTGTGCACCTGGACCTGAATTGAGATGCTCCTTTCTGGGGCTTTACTTTGAGCTTTCCATCTATGTTTCCATAACATTTTTACATGGCATATGAGAGTTTCCATCATATTGCTTATAGCTATTAATTTGCATGTCTTTGTCTTTTGGTAGAAAGTGGACTTCTGAAAATTAGAAAGCATGTTTCATTCATCCAAGTATCCCAGTACCTAGGGTTGGTACATAGTAGACATTAAAAGAAAATAAATGAAATAGCTCAGAGACAGTGGAGTTTGGGGCTGTGGTTAAGTTCTCACTGAAATGACTACTGATTGAAATAATAATCCGAGGCATCTTTTATGCAGGGCTTACTATATTTCAGACATGGTCCTAAGTGCTTTCCATACATTTCATTTACTCTCTATACAAGTTTTTACATTCATCAATTATCATTCTCAGCTCCTGCTCATTTGTATTTTGCTGAAATAGAAATTGAGGGCCAAAAGGACAAAGGAATTAATTTTTCCCTGAAGTTACACCACTAGCAAATATTGGAGTCAGTATTCAGTAGTATAATACTTACCTGACTGTTACAGACTTCTCATACCAGAAACAAAGCATTTCTGGGGAGGGCTTTGATGTGGACCTTGTTTGTTTGTTGGATGACAACATCATCTGTGCATATCGATCTCAGAACATACGTCAGGATCCGATTTTTGTTTCCACCCTGATAGAGGGTTGCTAAATACTAGATCACTGAAATTTGGTTTCCATGATGTTTTTATGGGCTTTGACTTTTTTCTGTGCTTTTTATTAAAATTATGTCTGTATCAAAACATGTTTCTCCTGATTCTATTAGCCTTTTCATGAAAAGCAAGTCTAAACTTGTGCCCGGTAGCTTGTCTTGTTGCACTTAGCTCAAAGATCTTACAGCCTAATGATCAGGGACCAAAGCTGAGGAAAAGAAAAACTAGTTTCAAAAGCAGAATCACTTCTGATCTCTGTGAAATAAAATGTGAATGTGCTTCTGCTCTCCACAGATTGTAATTTTCTTACTCTCTAGATGCAATTATCTTCTGGTAGCTGACTTCCCCAAACTAAACGCAGCTTAGACAGACAAAGAGCCAGGATTCTACTTGTTGCTACATGTAATGAAAACTATTCCTTCTTAATGATGGGGATATCTGAAGTCCTGATGCAGGAAACATTTTTCCAGCAGGAAGATATTTAGGCAGGCAGAGTTTTCATCAGGGGTACATTTAGTAATCCTGGATTATAATAGTTTGGGAATAATATTTCCCTTAAGTTCAAAGTGAATTAGTGATCTCCCACTAGACTGCACAGTGCATTTTTCTCTAGGCTTCAGAATTCTCAGGGATTTCTGTTTGTTTGTACGTTTATTTGTTTTGCTTTGTTTTGTCAAGCAGTGTGCTCCTCACTACAGTCCTGGATCCCAAGGCAAAGTTCCTTCTCTGTACTTTACAATTCTAAGATGAGCACTCCTCCTACCTCAGCCCATCCTTCTCCGCTCAAGCAATGCCATGGTGATACATGATTAAGAGTATATCTCATTTCGCTTTCAAACCATTCAGTGAATTTCTGACCATGGCCCACAGGAAGACATACATTTTACATCATGACACACGCAAAAACAGAATTTCACAAAAGATCTTTTCTCTTACAAAGTGTAACACACTTTGATAATCTTTTATATAGTCTCCCTACAGGTCCACAAAATTGATTATGTGATTCACTGATAGGTCATAAACCTCAGTTTGAAAATAAGAATCTATTCTGAAGTAGTGGTTCTCATAGTGTTGGGAAATAAAAGAAAAGTTATCTAACATTCATGAATAAAAATACATACTTACTATAAGAAAACAAAGAGTGCACTGGTTCTAAAATTTTGCCATGCATCAGAATCACTTGGCTTATTTATATGTTCACAGATTATGGGACTCCATCCCTGGAAATTTGATACAGTAGATTGGTGAGCAATCCAGTAATTTTCATTTTAGACAAGTTCCCATGTTATTGCTGCTGGTTTGGTGGATATATTTTGAGAACCACGGGTCTAGGGGGAAATCAAGGATTTCCTCCCACTGATTGTTAAGTGTATTAGATCCATCCTCAGAGTTCTAAGGATGCCCCCTTGTGGCAAGTCAAGGTAAAAGTTTGGAAGACAGTGCTTCCAAAGTACAGTGGTGAAAGCAACAGAAATAACAATCACATTAAAAAATCCCCTCCATCTCCCTCAGAGAGGATAACAATGATTGCGGTAAGCAGTAAAATGTAGTGCTCAAAAAGTCAGAATTTAGAGTCAGATGAACCTGGGTTCAAAGCTACCACTTCAGTAGATAATGCTGGGCAAACTACTTGACTTTTCTAATTCAAAGATTTCTCATCTATAAAGTGGCATAATGATAGCACTTTACACCTCTTAAAATTATTGTGAGAATTAAGTGCATTAATATAGAAAGACTGGAGCATCCTGATTTATGGTTTAGGTTGTGAATGTGTCCTCTATTTAGCATCCTGAAGTGCAACACTTGAGCCCACTTATGCTCACATCCCTATTGTTAAGCCTTCCATCTAATGCATCTCTCCCTAGATATACCCGGAAATAAGAGCTATTTATGCCAAAGAACCAGTGTGAATTCAGAACTCCAATATACCCCTTGTCTCTGCAGGATTCTAAAACTTCTCTTGCCATATGAAGTTTGTTGTGTTAGAATAAGTGATTGTGCTACACAAATCCTGGCTGATGTCAAAGCTAAAGGCTGACTGACACAGTTAATGCCCAGACATCCCACGGGATCCTCTTACTGCTGCAGACATGTCTCATGTATGTGGTTAGAACTGAGTCTCATGTCCTGGGACCTGCTAGTGCCACCAATGCAGGAATCCACTCTAGGCTCCTGTGGTTATTTGAAGTGCTCAATTAGAACAACTTTCCTCTCAGTGCTGAGCTCAGTCACAGATATACGACAGTGAGATGGGCCTGAGTCTCCAGCGCACAGCTTTTGTTTTCTTTTATTGAAGTACAGTTGATGCAATATTATATAGGTTACAAATGTACAATATAGTGATTCAAAAAATTTAAAGGTTATACTCCATTTATAGTTATTATAAAACGTTGGCTATATTCTCTGTGTTTTACAGTGTATTCTTGTAGCTCATTTTATACATCATAGTTAGCTCTTTAGATGCACTCAATAATTTTCATGCATCACAATCACATAAACTAAAAATATTCATCTTTTAAAAACCAAACTAAAAGCCATAAAAAAAAAAGCTACTTGCTTTTTTTCTAAAAAAAAAAAAAAACATTAGGGCACATCTCTTCCATTAGAAATGATTTGCCTATTTTCTTACTATCTGAAAATAATGAAAATAAATTAAAATGATCAGTCCCTGACCTGAAGGAGCTCACTGTATAATTGAGGAAATAAACACACATTGAATTTCTTTTATCTAAAGAAAATTTTCTTACATTTAAATATTTCTAAGATCTAGACGACATTCTAAATGTAGTAATGTCCATTTTTCTCTGAAAGTAGAACCTGTTAATAAATCAGTGCTGTATTTATAATTTGTGGCATTTTAGATTCAAAACCAGGAAAGTTAGAAACTAACTACAATGTAATACAAGGGCTTGTGTAAATGTCTGGCTGGATATTTTTATACATTTACTGGGAGACAATTCTGAATAATAGAAATCTTGAGAATGGGAAGTGTAAACACACACACACACACACACACACTCTATGTGCACTAATACCACCGCCATCGCCATCATGACTCATAGTTATAAATCCTAGTGTTTGACATGAAAAGTGTCTGTTTCTCATCTCTGAGAATCAACCAACCTCAAAGAAATATTAATTAGCACAGAATAATCCTCACGTATTTACAAATGGTAATATAAATCTCAGCAAAACAGCCATAAATTCCAACCTAAAATAATAAAACATTTCAATAAAATACAAAACCTGCTTCTGTACTATTTTAAAAGAATATCTCCTTGATGCAAATAAATGTGATGTTTGAGGTTTCAAAATTGATTTTTGAAATTTTAATTGCAGGACTGAGGATGAAAAAAAATCTGTATATTTGGTTGGATTGGAAAGGGAAAAAGAAAAACACAGGTTACAAAGAAGCTTATATTTGCCTAGGAAATGTTAGCAAAAAAATGAATGATGCTGTCTGAGAAACAATGTCATTCATGAGCAAAGGTTGGCATCTGGACCTGCTTATAATCAGGCAGCTCTAAGCCCTTCAGTCAAACTGAAGCCTTCTGTGTGGGTTTAAACATCCACTTCCAAATGGATACACAGTTTTAGAAATGCACGATGATTCTCTGAAATAGAATTTATCTGCACATATAAAAACTCTGTGATATCTACCATGAGAAAATAAAAGTTTGTACGTAGAAGCATTTTCCTGTACAATGTACCTTTTATTTCTGTCTCATTTAATGATATCACAATAACACTGTGTGATGTTGAAAATACTTATGAATGGTGCTCAGTTCTCTATCAGGATAACTCATTCAATATACATAATGCATTAGGCCTATTTACAGAACTATAATAATAAACCTATATATCACAGCATGAGACTAGGCTTGGCATTAAAATTTGCCTGACTTTGGGCAAATCACTTAAACCATAGGCCTTGGTTTTTTCATATTAAAAATGGGATAACGACATTCACCACATGAGTTGTTATGAGTATTTAATAAATAATCTGTGCAAAATGCTTTGTTTGGCACTTATTAAGAGCTCAACAAATTGCACCTTCATAGCTTCATTATAGATACTCAAAGTAGAGTAAAAGATACACATGGTACAAATTAAATGGTTTGTTTACCTAAATATATGTATAGGAAAATATCCATAAATAGAAATTATAAATGCCCAAAGAAAATATATTAGAAAATAATTATCCTTTTACAAGTGAATTAACTAGGAGATATATTAAAATATCACATTTCTAAAATTCACTTAAAATCTGATTTATAACATTGATTTATGTAGAATTTTGCGGGAGCACACATCATATGAAGACTGGTATATCTACATGTCTTCTCAAAATGCCAAAGTTCATATTCTTAATAGATGTGTAAATTAAAAGTTACCTTCTAGTCTGAATATTTCTATGTTTCAAAAGAACTTCTCATTTATAGGAATGGAAATTTTATAGTATTTATGAGATGAGTGAAATTTGGCCTTAAAGATTTAAAGACAGACAACATTCAGCCATGTAAACTATACACATGTGGCACACAGGATTGTTATTGTGGCTGTGGGTGTGGGACGGGGAATGAAGGAGGCAGACTGAATGAATAGAATTCTTTGTCTTTTACAGATTTGCAGCATGTCAGAGCATATACAGAATTCTAGCTGGTTGAGTTCTTACCAAGGAACACTACAGAAATATTCACAAGTAAGAAATGATTTTAGTTATATATTCCATACAAGCTTTGGACAAAACAGGAGTTGATGTGAGGGAAGAGTGTGATTTCGGAGTACTCAAAGAGTATGTGATGTTTTAATTAGCTTTTAGTCCTTTCTGCTCTCACTTCTCCCACTTTATCCATCTAAGAACTTAGACCAGTACGGTGATGTACCAGTGAGAAAGAGTGAAGAAAAGAGAGAATGAAGGGGGGAGAGGGAGAGGAAGAGAAATTACTAACATTTCAGTGCAAGAACATAACATAAAAAAATGCTGCCTTGGGAGTCTCCTACTGAGAAATCAGGGTAGCTTCATGAGCCACCTTTAAATTCTTAATACATTTATCTTTGAGTTTGTGCTTTTCTGCCTGAAGTCTGATGGAACAATGGGACATGAATGAGGACAAAGAAGATCTGCACAGTATGTGTGACCCCTGGCTTTGCTTCCTTGCTGCCACCTTTATGCACATCATTCATGATGCTATGTGAGCACAGAATTATGGGAGATGCATGAGTTTAGTGATACTCAAAGTCATTACAAGGTCAGCATGTTGTGTCTATTACACAAGCCAGGGTTGGAGGGACCTGCTTCAAATTCAGAAAGAGAGCAGTCGTGTTCTAAGAGACATGAATAACTAAGTAACCTGGTTGTAATCTTTCTTACTCGTTTTTTCCCTGTACTAGCCAATCAGTGATTTGGAAATCACAGGAAGAATGAAAAGGGAAAACTAAGGGCAACACATAGCTCATTTTTCCTTCAGTCCTTTACTCATCAGTAAGCTGAAGGTGGAGAGTATCAGTAGCACATGCATGCATCAAGAGATGAAATAAGAGCTGAGTAAATGTTGTGCATTTCTGCCCTCTGGTAAGACCAAAACACATATGCATGCAGGAACTGTGAAATACGAATTGTGTGATTTCAGGGATTCTGCACATGAGTTAAGTATTATTTAACACTTTTAAAAATAAATTTTAAAACATTTAAAAAATAAGGATTCTTATTTAAAACCCCTAATTTCTTTTAACATGAAAACATTTAAAATCGTATCTAGAGCATTTAAAAATTTAAACAAATATAAAGCATTTAAAACTAACACTGCACAATATAAGGGTTAATGGTAAAATTCATGCTAATTTAAAGTTCTGGCTTTTCTTTACTTAGAATATTATTAAATAGTAATTAAAAACCACCATGACAGGTAGACAAAGAAAGCATGCATTGAAGAAAGGAAAACATATCATATTTTAGTATCATCAACAGCATATTTCTGCTGCTTTGTGAACAAGGAGCCTTACATTTTCATTTTGCCCTGGGCTCAACAACTAGTGTAGCCAAGCATGTTCAGCATATAAAATCTAAAGAGAAGAGGAGAGGGTATTTCTTTTACATCAGAAGAGAGCAGCACTATGTCGTAACCAGAAATACTTATAAGAAAGCCTCTCTTATTACTCATCTGCTTTAGGAAATCTTTGGATGCTGTTAGACATGGGCTCTCATATATGGTCCTCCTGCCTGCCACATAACCTTCTCTACCTCTTACTGACATTAAATAGCCTCACAGATTTCCATATCTAACTGCAGGGGTATCCTTTATGAAAGTCATTGCTGCTTTGCTCCCAGGTCTGGAGAGACACAGGTTCTCCTAAAATAATAGGCTATTCATTTGAATGGAACCATTATTATCAGTTTCACGTGAAATTCTGGCTTGAGTTCTGCTGGAATGGTGCTGTGAAATCACCCAGAGGATAGTGATCATACCCACTTATCTCATCCAGCTTCGGGCTGAGGTCAACAAATCAGCCCACTTGTCAACACATCAGGACATAGCTTCATTGCCCATTTGCTATATACTCTACATAAACATTATTTGTAATCACAACCAAAAATCTCAAATGTGTATCCTTGGCCACAGAAGGCAATGAGGGAAACAGCGTGAGTTTTGAGTCTTTCATGGATTGGGATCAAGACTACCACTTAATCGACAAGTTAATCACTCTCTAAATAGATTTCTTAATTGTAATGAGTCAGTTGTATCATATTCATATGATATTTTTCTCACAAAAGACAGAAAATTGTAACTGAAGCAAACAATCAGTAATAAAGGGAAAAAGATAATTGGCTGCTGCTATGTGGATATTTGCCATTCTTTTGGCAACTCAGAATCTGAATTCCTTTGCTACATTTAGGAATTCTCCTCCGTAGGAACAAAGTCCTCTTTAAAAAAAAAAGAGTTAGATATTTATTCTCCTGACCTCTCCAGCAATAAGGCTAATTGGCATAATCCATGATCTTCCAATCACATGCATCCACCCCAAAATTTGAGTAATATGCTATTGATGCAATAGGATGAATGACTCAGAGACATCACATCTTTCCATAATGTGGAAAGAAGATTTTTAGTATCTTTCTTCATGGTCCCAATATTTCAGCTATACCTCCAGGCATTATATTCTCACAGGGCAGCACCCCAGATAGAAAGGAAGGGAGCAGGAATTAAGTGGGTTTCTTTTTGTATGACTTTCCATTTTTACCAAGAAGGAGCATTTTTCTCAGAATATCCTAAGAAGATCCCACTTTGTCGCACTGTGTGCTCATCCCCTTCGTAAAAATGAATGGAAAAATGCCCTGAGACAAACACTTCCGCGGCCAAACAGAATCTGTTCTATTTAGCAAGAAACAAAGTGTTAATTATCTTCTGGATACGTAGCCAACAATGGATGTGATACCATGGCTTCCAGCAAGGTTTAGAGAAGCAACTTCTCATAAGAGCCTCAGCTTTAAAGCCAGAAGTTTAGGATCATAATTCAGATTTCAGTAAACAGGTTATATTTACTGTGCTAATGCATAAGTTATACCATTCAGTCATGAAGGTGGAAACCTTTTCTGTTTGTGGTAAACATCTTTGCTTCTGTTTGCTTTCATCATATTTGAGGCAGGATATAAGGCAGGGATGATAGCAGTAGCAGTAGAGCTGAGACATCCACATGAAGAAGAATCATACCAGTGCATTTTTCTGCAAGAGTTTGGATCACAGCAGGTGAAGGAGTGAAAGCTGCACGTGGAGACAGATGAGACAGATGTAAACCTTGCTTTTTAAGAGCCACTCTGCCCTGAAGAGACTGGAGACGTGGCCCACGGCGATAAATTTAAACAAGAAAGAGGGATTCAGCTGAAAACTATAAACAAGAAAGAGGGATTCAGCTGAAAACTATTGTGACTGCACAGAAACCACTGCTGACTTGCTGGGATAGCTGCTAAACTAGAAGGCTTTAGAATAGACATTTACAACAGAATGTGACACAGTGCAGAAAGTCCTCGGTCAATATCCATAGCTGTGTAACACAGTTAGTAATCAATTACTCGTGCTAATGGAATAGGTGGGACCAAAACAATTCCTACACACTGGTATCTTCTTTGTGATCTTTTACTCTTCTGTGTACTATCTGCTCCAGAAAACAATCCTGAACTTGAGTCATCAACCTTATTTTACCTTTACTAAGGGAGTTTAAAAAACATCCATGTAAAATGACCCAGCAAAGTCAGGAGCAATGAATTTTAGGGAGTACAACTGTAGCAGCAGTAGTAAAGTATGAGGAAATCTTTCACTGACGTTTCATTTTACTGACTGGATGAAATAACTAATAATAATATTGATCATTTATTTTTAACCTCATATTAAGGCACTTACCTCTCATGTATTATCTTTTTAATGGCTTTATAAACTCTGTCTCAAAAATAACTAACCCTGCTTACTTGACTCAGGGCTATGCAGCCAAGGAGAGATGGAGCTGGTCTTCAAATCCTAGGCCTGTCTTCTTTCTAATAGTTTGTTTTTTAGAGAAACCAATATGTCCCATAATACCTGTTTTACTCTGGGAAAATATCAGACAGACGTTTTCTTCTCAAGATGCCTGGCTTAAGAAAGAAGAAAGGGAGAGGGCTGCAGAGTTACTGCTTTTGTCCTAAATGAAGTTTGAAGAAAGGACTAAGAATATGGCTGACAAAACATTACCTCTATAGCAGGTACACAAGTCAGGATTCTCCAGAGAAAAAACAGAACAAAGAGGATGTGTGTGTATGTTTGTCTAAATATATAGATGTAGATATAGATATTTTTAAGAAATTGTTTCACAGGATTGTAGGGACTGGTAAACCTGAAATCTGCAGGGCAGGGTGGCAGGCTAGAGTCCCAGGGAAGAGGTGATGTTGGAACTTGAGTCTAAAGGCAACATGGAGGCAGTGTTTCTTATTCCTCAGGGACCTTGATCTTTTTTTCCTAAAAACTTTCAACTGATTGGATGAGGCCCACATTATGGAGAACAATCTACTTTACTCAAAGTCTGCTGATTTAAATGTTAATCATATCTAAACAGATATCTTCACCACAACACCTAGATTGGTGTTTCACCAAAAATTCGTTACCCTGGGTACCATAGACTATCCAAGTTGACATATAAAATTACTCTTTAAATCAGAGTAGTAACAGTTGAAAAATGCTACACAGAACATTGAGAAAACATAAACTGAGACAAATTAAATGATCACCCAATACTTTCTTTTGCTACTAAATCTTAATATATTAATTAAATATATTACTAATATTTCACACCACCAATCTTTATCACTGTATATAGTAATATCACTTTCCCTCAATCAAGTTTATGCACAGAAACATCTCAAGCAGTATTAATTGAGTAATTTAAATATTAAACATCTAATATAAGCCATGCAGTGTGGCAAGCACTGGGGACAAAAAAGAAAAAAAAGACAGTTTCTTTCCTCAAGAGGCTAACAGTCTGATGAGGAGAACAGGGAAGCAGAATGTCTGTATTAAAAAACAATTAGATCTTCCTTTCACTACTAGTTTCAGTGTCAAGGCTAGGATTATTATATTTATTAAAGCTGGATTAAGTCACCCTTGTCTGATAGGTTGATGGAGGTGAGCTCTATAGCTCCAAGAATGTCTTCTTGTCATGGATAATGTCGCAGCACAAACAGGAATAGTAACATGTTTTCAAATCAGTAAAAACAACTTGTTGGAAATGCAATGCGTGCACATTAAGGATCAAAGAAATATGAACTGTAATGATTCTACAGTTTCAATGGAAGTTATTCTCCTAATTATGAATTTATATTAAAGTTTTAAATATCCAAATGCCACATGGTTACAGAACAAAAATGTTGAAGGGACCTTGCTCAGAGGATTAAAGTTATTGGTTGCTCCCAGAATCAGTGGGAAAGCAGACACTTTTGACTTGGACATGAATTCAACAGTCTGCTTGTCACTATCAGCTGTGACTTTGAGAAAGTTATTTAAGCTGCAGAATCCTAATCTATTTTTTCTGGTAATAATATCAACTTGTTAGAGTTGTTGTAAAGATTAAATGTGATCACATGTGTTAAAATGCCAAGCAGCACCTGAGAGTAGAATGCTCTTAGTAAGGACTATATCCTAATTTGTATTAGATTTGAAACTCAAGAAAACACAGGAGAATAGCTCACAGGAGAATAGTTTATGAGACGGCCCATTATATTTTGCATTCTTTATAGCATTTATGTTGGTACATAAAATTGCTAATGTGATGTGAAATTAAAATGTTTCTATTCCCCACCCACATCATTGCTGCTTATACACACAGATACACAGACACAGAAATAGAACATACAATTCTACATTAAGAAATTATCATTGTTAGAGATGCTGACAATGATTTCTTGCTCTCACTTCAATGATTTCTTGTCTCACATTATCCAAAAAGCAAAGTACACTTGAGTAGTAACTAAAAGGCTTAGAAACTGTTGAACATACCAGACTAACAAGGTGAAGAGAGCAAACACAGACGTGAATTGTGAGCCTGACCTTTGTTCTTGTTGTTCTCTATTCCATTTCTCCAGCTAGTGGACTTAAGAAGACATGTGCGTTGATGTGAGATGTGATTGGGGAACACTGTGTCCTCTGAAGCTATCCAGTGACAAATATGCTTTCCACACCTTTTGCTTCATTCTGGAAAGCAAAATAAATTTTGATAAATGTTTCTTAGAACACCATATGAGAATGAAGAGAAGGTGAAAGACTAAATATTAAACTCAAGGCTTCTCAGTTTAGGTCACAAAACTTTGGAGATTAATGACATCTATCAGACCAAGTTCCTCTTTTTAGAGATGTAGTGACTGAAATCAGAAAACTCGAGGTTAAATTGTTATCAGAGAGGGGGCTTACTTTCTTTTATTTCCATTAATTCTTAATTGTGATCATAGATTCACATATAGAAAAATTGTGAAAATAATTGTTTTGGGGAGATGAAAGTGTTAGAAAAGTGTAAAAATGAAGCACACGTTTTCTTAAATGAGGTACATTATTGGGCTTCCCCAAATAGTCTTTTGTCATTACACATACAAAAATCTCTCATATTTAGGAATTAAAGTTCTCTTTAATCTCATGACACAGATATATTGGTAATGTTGATAGAGAAAAAGTTAAATTAGATTTATTTTTTTTAAGTCCCAGGACTGGAAACTTCTTAGGCAAATGTGTATATCATTAAATCATCTTCTAATTATTATAATGTCCATAGATGCATTGATACTTTTAAAATCATGTTTTAATTTAATGTATTGGCTTATCAAATTTAATTATACAAAGTCACATAGTAAATACATAAAGTAAATTACATATATATCACTTAGATATGTAAAGTAATTTAAACATATAAAGTTGCACATTATTGGTAAGTCTAATAATAACATAAACGCTTGTGAGTGCACTAATTAATTTTTTTCCCTCAGGTTTTACCTTGTTCTTTCGTGTGAAACATGTTTGTTTCTTCATTTTTCTTGACTCTCTGTCTTGGTTTCTATGCATTCGATAAAAGAGCCATCTGTCCCAGTCTCGAAGGAGTGGCCTCGTGTAGGAGATAAATCTATCCTTCAACCTTGTCTTAGCTCATGATCGTCTCTCCCAACCTGTTTTATTTTTAGTGGCTCCTAATAGTGGAGCGCCTGCGAAGACCTGCCAGTGCCCCAAAGGGGAGGCTCTCGGTCAGCATCTAGATTTAGGCAGATTGGAAACCAGACCCTCAGGCGCCCAATATATACAGACATGCAGGACCGCCACTGCGCCAGGCGATGGAGAGGTGGCCCCTGAGGGCTGCCGCAAAAGAGCGGGGGCCCGACGTAAAATCCAGGCACCAGACGTAAAACCGAGGCACCGCACATGCGTAACAGCTTCCGCGGGGAGGATTCTGGCGCCCTGGAGCGCAGCAAAATGGTGCCGGCCAGTGTCTGCGCTCTGAAAGCATCCCAGCGGCGCCGAGTGGGTGTTAAATCAGACGCCTGCCCTCCAGCTGACACTTCAAGACGCGCAAAGGAGCCCCTTCCACACGCACCTGGATCTGCCGCTTCCTCGCTGGGCCCCGCAGGTGAGTCCCTGCGCCGGAGCCCTCGGAGCCTCCTCAGGTTGCCACAGATGTGTGGGTCTCTGGGGCACAAGTTCTGGTGCTTTTCAAAGCTAAATGCTTTGGACGCCTGTTAAGCCCTTTGCGCCTCAGGGAGAAGCTCTGCGTTTTGAGTTTCCTCACGTCTTTGGGACTGTGGGTGGGTCGCTGCACGAGGGGTGGGGGTTCAGGCAGGACTGTGGCCCCGCCTCTCCCACCTGCTTCCCCGTGGGCCTGCTCTCCTTTGCCCAGTGCATAGGTGTTGCTCAGCCAGATTTTAGTTTTGTTTTTTTTCCCCCCGAGAAAGTTGTTCCCTATGTAACTGTAAATTTGGAGTGTTCTTGGGAAGAGATAAATTTAGGACCTTCGTACATCACCATCTTGAACCTGAACTCATCTAACTTTAAGAAGTAATACTCTTCCAGTATAATCCTCAGTCTGATCTCATCCTCTTGTCTGCCCTATCAAGAAACAGCCGTTATCTTGAATTTGCTTTTTAATTTTTTTATTATTCCTTTGCCTGTTTAAAACAGATTTATCACACGTGTCCATTAAAAGAGTATCATTGAATTTTGCATGTTTTGAAATCTCCATAGAAATGGAGTGTATATTTATCTGCGTCTTGCTTTCTTTATTCAACATTATCCAACAATCTGTAAGATTCCTCCTCAAGTGTACATTGTGTGACACGCACCTTCAAGTTGGCCATAGCCTCTCTCATACTACAGTTGCCAGCCAGAGAAAAGTATTTATGAGCAAATATATTTCTCTACCTAAGCCAAATAAGATATATCAAAGCATTTAGTTTTTTATTGCCACTTTTTCTGTTCACACTCAATTTTATAGTATGAAATTCACAATAGTAAATGTTAATTTTGATTCTAAAGATGGCATCTCTTCTTTCTCAGGCCCAGCTGTAAAATAACATCATTATTTACTTCCCAGATATTTTGAAGAATAATTCTGATCGTGATTTATCAGCAAGAATAACAATACTAGGGAATTTGAATTAAAAATGAAAAGGCATGAATATCTGTGGGAAAGAGAATTTTAAAGATGCTATGCAAACCTGAAAATGTTATATTTAGTTTAATGTAATTTAGGTCAGTTTTAAAATTTCTTCCAAATTTTAGAATAATTTTATTTTATTACATACACATTGTGCATACATAGAAGACAGACAATAATTGGGAACAATTTCTAAATGAATTGATTCAAAAGAGTTTTTTTCTAAAAGAATAGATAAAATAACAGAAAAAAATCTGTCGTGCATTAATAGTCACTATAATCCTCTCTCTTTTTGTTTGCATGACACCACGTTAACTGAGTTCCATCCTGTTTATGTTCTAACTACTCTGCAAGAATACACTAAATATTCTGATTACCTTTTGGATGCCAGGCCCAGTTCTTGGAGCAGGGAATAAGCAATAATAAAGAAGAGAGAGGGAATCACTGACTGCTCCTGTCAAAAACTAAGCAGATATTGCCTCATGTGAGTTTCAGTGGGACTTGACATTTTTATGCTTAGTTTACCTAAAAGTTAAAAGAGAATACTCTAGAGTTAGGTCTTCAGCCCTGAATATCAGCGTGGCAGGTAAACTACTAATGTGGCATTCCTTAAAATTAAATTCTTGAAAATATGTCCCTGGTTTATAAGCAAAGAGTGCACCCTGTTGGGGACAAAAGGACATGTTCTATAACTGAAGACTGCTTCTGGCTGAACTTAGCCATTCTTGTCTTGAATAATTCAGCTCAGACTCCAAAACTGAATACCAACAACTTATTAAAAAAGAAAAATGTTACACTTAATCAGGATGACCCATCTTTGATTTTCCTAGTTCTGTTAAAGCTCTTTATACGTCTGGCTTAAATATAATTTCATTAAGATTGTGTACTGTGTGGGGCAGGCATATGCAGTTTTGAATCACTCAGCTGCACTTCACCTTGCACTTTTTCATCCAGAGTTCATGTAATTTTCTTATCTTGTTCCATTTTATTGAGCATTCAAGTAATCTCAAACATGTGCTCTCTCTACCACCCTAGGCTGCCCTTTGCACTTAAAAATGTGTTCCAGACAACAAAATAAATGAACTGCAGATAAAAAGGAGACACTCAGTATTAAAAGTTTGCCACTAAAAGGCCAGTAAATTGTTGGAGGTACGAAGGATCTGGGCTTCAATAATAAGGTAGTTCTATAACATAACTCTCATTTAACAGAGCCAGGTCAATCCAGGGTTTCACAGGACAAAATCATCACATCTACAGCCAATCACGTCAGCTCAGGTTATGAAAACATGATAAAGAGGGTGGGTTCCAGGCTGAGACCAGTAAGTTTTGTAAGATTCCAGACAGGTGGAGAAACTGAAAAAGAAGACCATGGTTCTGGAAACAGATTCCAAATAAGCTTCTGCTCCAAACCACTTCTCCAAGTAATAATACCCCCTTTTAAGACCTACTATTTTAAAATACTGACTACTAGTTGTAATGCCATCATCAGCTGCTATCGCAAATGTCATCTTAATATGATGTTACTTCTTTAAGGTCCTAATATATGCCAAACCACAAGACTCACATGCAATACTCTAATTTTTTCTAATCTGCAGAAAGTCCACAATGTAGATTATAATCCCAACTTTATGGGGAAAGAAATGTGTTTACTTCTTAATTGTTTACTTCATTCTTCACATTATTCTGACTTTATTTCCACTGGTAACTGCTTAGGCTTGAAGAAAATACGTTCTTATGCGGACACAATATATTGCCTCATATGCTGCGTGCCTAATTTTCTGTATACTGTTTTTCTCCACCATATGCACCAATGTCTATCATATGATTTTTTTTTTCATGGCAATAGGTATTTTATGAAATTATTTTAAACTGCTATCTATTTCTTCCACAAGAATGTAATCTCCTTGAGGCCAGAGAATATGTTTGATTTGTTATTACATGGGCAGAGACAAGAGTAGTGCTTGGCACATAGTTGGCACTCAGGAAATATTTGTTGAATGAATGGACAAAACAATGTCTTGAATAATAATCTAGTAAGTGGCAAAGCCAAGATACAAGCAAACTTAGATTATCTTGAGTGGCCAAAGCTTATGTTTTCTTTCCTCTACAGTTCACATTTTACAGCCTCTAGCTCAGGGTTACCAGGGTATGCATATGATGACATCAAATTCTCCAAGAACTGAAGAGTTTTGTCCGGTTGCAACAAGTCCAGCCCTCCAGGTGTGAGAGAATTGCCACAAACTTTTGTGTGTATCACAGAGTCACATGTATGGGTGGGTTTGATTCTTGAAAGAAAATGTATGTCCTTCTTGAGACCCACTAGATTGTAACCAAGCTAGACTCACAGAGGGTATATTAGTCTTCCCATCAGCACATCAGCCACAGTAATTCTTGAAAACTCAGGGTTGGAGATGAGTTCAGATACTGGCAAGCATAACATGGAGCTTTAGTGAATTATACCATTAGTATCAACTGAAATGGTGAAGTAATTATAAAAATAGGTAAGTGTAGGTCACATTAAAAAAAATCTCTGTTTCTATACTTTGAATGTTTTGAATTTGTAATAATTTGCAGAAAACATCTGGGCAGATAAAGTCATTCAGTCATGCATTCATTCCTCTCATATTTATTGAGCACCTACGATGTACTTTTTACAACGCTGAGAACAATGTGCAGTTGCAAATGCCACATGTCAGAGGGAATGCTCATTAATTCATAGATTAATCAAACTGTCCAAAGAAATATTATTTAATTTAATGTCCAATCTGAAAATACAACAATCACCAAATAGTCTACAGTCAGTGCTCCATATCTGCAGATTCTATATTCTGTTTGTTCAATCTGTGCATGTGCAACCATGGATACAGAAGGCCAACTGTGCTATGTCGTTTTCATTTGAATTTTGGTATCCACAGGGGGCCTGGAACCAATCCTCTGTGGATACTGAGGGATAACTGTATGTTAATGTTGTCCTTGTTTTGAGGATTTTGGTGATTCTTAAGAGAAGGTATCATTTGTGTCTGACACACAAATTTTGTGCAACCATTTGTCCTTTAACAATATGTGCAAGACTTACCAAAATTCCTCCAACTCTGATTTGCTTGCTTGCATATTTATTTACAAAGTAGAATTTAAATCTAACTGCCCATTTTCTAGGCTCAGGCTATGCATTTAAGTCATCACTGTTTGCATAACTTCAGCAAGTTCTTTTGTTTCTAGAACAGATCTAAAGGAATATGGATAAAAATTGGTAGACCTTGGTGATCTCTGAGGTCTTTCTTCTTATTATCCCATCTCATCTGCTCTTGTAAGTGTATTTTCTGAGGTCTTGAGTTATAACATCATCATCAATCTTATTATTTGGGCTTGATCACAACATCATTTTTACTTCTCCCCCCTCCAATAATCTTCATATTTTAAAAAATCTACCATAAAAATTTGTTTCAAGTCCTGTCCTTTATCTGACTCCTGAATGCTCAGTCTTTCTAGAAATGTCCTGAAGCAAGGCATCCAAGATTCTTCATGCTTGGCTCTAACCTAACTTTTCATTCTGCTGGCTTGCTCTCTCTCTGTCTCTCTCTCTCTATCACACACACACACACGCACACACACACGCTCTCTCTGTTTGTGCTTCTCTTATCCTTGCATTCATTCTCCCTTCCCCGTGACTCCACTGTTATATTTTTTCACTTGGGCTCCATCTGATGGATTTCTATTCATGCCTTTAGCCTGGCACCCTGGCACAGACACCAGTTCTCATGGGACTTTTTCTAAACTAAATAACTCTGTGGCAGTCTGTGTATTTGTCTGTTACATAAGCGACCACATTTACTGTAGTAATTTTCTTTTCCCTTGGCCTCTTCTATGACACAATGTGCTTTTTTTTTCATTTTAACGCTATAATACTTAGAAGAAGGACTTGCATGTATCTGATAGATATCTCATCATTTAATTAGATTCTAGCAACAGGATGCCATGATTCCTTCAACTAGACATTCTCTTCAGGTAATCAAGTGTGAGATTAATTTTAATTTAGCCACTGTCATAAAAAAGGAATAAACACACACTCTAATTTTCTACCCAGAGTGTTTTCCTTATTTTTTATTAGCGTGCCAGGGTGAAAATGTACATCTATATTTTAGGGAGTGTTTTACTACAGAAGTATCAATATTTTAAACAATGATGAATCTTAACTTTCTCATTACCTTGTTGCTTACTTAGAAGTGAAGTGCTTACACCCAGGTACAAGATACTGTTTAAAAATCTCTGTGATAAATATGTGAAGAGAAAATTTAGTTCCAGGCAGGTGATATGAATCAGATCAATGGGTAGAGTCACACCATAAGAATTTTATGGGCTTATATTTATATTTCCAATGTGTAACATATTATAAAATTATAAATTAAGAGAGCACTCTAGATAAAATACTAAGGAAACTAGAAACAGTTCTGAGCTCCAGGAATATTATCAATGTATACTGTTTTGTTTATGTGCATATAACTCACCAGAGAAATATAACTGATTTGACTTCAGAGTCCACGTATTTAGGCAGATAATGTTTGGATATGAGGCTAGCTAGCAGTTGCTTACCACGAATCTGCTTTTCCTCACATGAAATTAATCCTGTCACTCTTCTGATAGCAATTATTCAATGCTTCCTAAGACATAAATGGAAACTTCATAGATGGTATAGGAGGCTGCTCAAAAGCCAGTTGCTATTACCTGTCTCAAATCATGTCCTGGCACTGTACACCTCAGTGTCCTGCTTCAGCCGTCCTACACTGCTGGTAGAGCTGCAGTTTGCTGTGATTGCAGACCTCCGTTTGTTTATGTGCTGTTATACCTGCCTGGCCTCACTTGTCTACTCAGCAAATCAAATCTCGTATTGGAGTCCCCTACCTAATGGAACCTATACCACTGCATTTATTGAAAAATTCTATTATAAAAATAGTCATTACTTTTTCATCATTATTTGACCATTACTTTTTTTTTTTAAATAAGCCCTTACCACGTGCTTCCTACTACATGAGAAACAAGAGATAGAGTGATGAACAGAAATATTTACCTTATCATCTCTGATGTCTGGATGCTTGCAGATGAGTGGGAGGAGCCCCCATGCATGCGATCAGTACCCTTATAAAAGAGCTGCCACATAACTCCCTCACCCCTTCCACCATGTGAGGACCCACATGAATCAGGACAACAAGACAGCTGTTCATGAATCAGGAAGCAAATCCTTCCTCACCAGACACACAACTTGACCATGCAGGCAACCTGATCTTAGACTTCTAGCCTCCAGAACTGTGAGAAGCAAATGTCTGTTGTTTATAAGCTACTCAGTGTGTGATATGTTGTTATAGCAGCCTGAGTGGCCTAAGACACATAGTGTACCACCATCTTCCCTCTAGGACACTGGTTAGTAATTCCAGATGAATATAGGAGACTTAAGGACATTCTTCATTTGGGTCAGAATTGTGCTCATTATGAAAACAAACACTTAATGATACTTCTCTGCTTAGTCACTAATGCAAGAAATAGAAACTCATTCTAGCCTACATAAGGGGCAACCGCTTGTGATATTTGCCTTCTTGACACCAAGACCTTGAACATTACCTACTTGAAAGACAGATTATGCTTTCAGTTCTCAGCTTGGTAGAACATTTTTGTTAATGTTTTCTGTGACTGATAAATCTGTTTTGTCAATTTACTTGAGGCAAAATGAACCCAACATGGTTTTAAACAGCTAAGTTGTAGCCATTGAAGAGTGGATCAAATATTTTAGCATCATCACAATTTGTCCCATATATTCCATTCTTTTAAAGCACTAATCCAGGATGAGTTTATAATCTGTCAGTGAAGGCAAAAAAACATACTGATAATTTGAAATATCCACACATTCACAAAATGAGTTGGAAGATATGTCACTCTGCATGAAAAATTTTCACAGTATATACCAAAAAACTTCTTGAAATGGTATAAACAAACGATTTAAGCAATTGTTAGATACTTGTACTTCACTTTGCTCAGCAGTGGCCTTTACTGTGTTGCCTTCTGTGATGTGTTACACCACTCATTGCTGTTTGTTTCTTTGCTGAAGGCATAGATCTGTTCCACCTGATGCAAACTTGAAATTTACTCACTCACTCCATAAGCCACATTTTATCAATCTAAAATAAATTAGTCCAGAGAAAAAATAGCCTTTTATTTTTCCAAATTAAACATTCTACTGTTGGTTTTTATTTATGACTCATTTTTTTCCCTTAAATATGGCACATTTTCCCTAAAAGGACCTTCAAGGAAGAAAAAGAACTAATATGTCTCTAACATAAACTTTGCCTGTAAACTGTCATAGCCTGGTAGGAAACCACACTAGAGATTATCTGGAAAAGGACCAAAGCACAGTTGCTTTGGACAATACAGGAAAGGAAAGGTGCTTTGAGAAAGTCTAGAAGGAAGTTGCTATTGTGAATATCTGCAGATTTTGAAAGTAGCAGTGCATTCAGTGGACATGTCAATTGTGTGCTAGAGTTGTGTACAATGATACACAATGATTATGGGAATACTACTCCATATTTGGTGCAGTTCACAGAAAGTAACCAGTTTTGGGAGTCCAAACATATGATGGATTAATTGTCTTTGTGTCAAGCTTTATGTTACAGGGAGCAGCATGATCTAGGCAGTAGATCAAAGATTTTGAGTCTAAGCAGTGGAAGTAAAATTTTCATGTAATCTTGGGCAAATCATTTACTCAGTCTGGGCCTAATTTTCTTCTCTGTAGAATGGTTAATATAATATCTAAGTCCCCTTGAATTACAGAGAGAATTACATATGACATAATATGAAGAAGTCATGTCATTTGTTGGTGTTTATAGAATTAACAGCTCTTACCTTTTACAACAAACTATGGTTAAAAAAATGAGATCATCTGCAAATATTAGGTATGGTCTCTGTGGAAGTCTGAATTAAATGAGAAGAATGATCTGTGAATGGGCACATTTTAAAAAATGATTTTTATACATCAAATATATGATAAATTTAGTTCCAGACTCCAAAGAAAGATCCATTTGAGCATTATAGAACATTTGGAGGAAAGTATTTTTAAAATATCCATAAAGATCAGCTTTAAGATTTCCAGATGGAGAAAAAGCAGCCCAAGGAAACCTCATCTTTGACCTTTCTCTTTGGAGGAAATGTGTAACTGGGGACAGTGTTTTGAATATATAAAATAAAAATATATGTCTTAAGGGAACAACAAAAAGGAAGCTAGAAACTGTGAGTTTTTTATTTGACAGTCATTTTTCCTACTTCTACTTTCACAATATTAAGAATGTTGCCTTAATTAAGATGACCCTTCCATCCAAATATGAATTATTATAGACTAACCATACCCATGAAAGAAATATATCCTGATTTGCTATGACTTGAACATATTTAATAAACTTCAAATTTTTAAATATATTTGGTTTTATAAAAACACGTATTTTGCAAGTCTTTCAGAAATGCAAATCAATCAGTGGTTAAATTAATTGAAATACCAATATTTTTACATGTAATCTCTAAGGCAATTTTGAAACTGCAGTAAATTGAGCAAGGCTGCTTGTGTTTTACATGGGAAGGCTCTCTACTAAAAACAAGGGCACATAATTATAAGTCCTTGATTTAATACCTGGACCTTAGCACGTACTGGAATTTATATTTTTTGAAAATGTATGTGAATTCCTCCTATCCTGGAGGTGAGAAGTGGTCCATTACTAGACTCGGATTCTGTTTTTTATAATGAGTCCCTTGCTCATTTCCTCCATGACATTTGACTACAATCTATGAGTGTTTTTTCCATCTCCTTTCTCTGCCTTGTCATATCTGTAGTAGATACTGAGGAATATATCCTCCTTGGGAGGTTGTTCAATGTCCTCAGTCTACTTATTGCTTTTAAAAAAAATGACAACTCAAGAGTGTGTTAAGTCTACTTGAATCTCTAGAGTTTTTAGCCTAATAGTTTCTTCAGCACTTGAAACAGTTTGACACTGAAAACTTTTCTTTTTAAATTTATTTCTTTGCTTTTTTATTTTGTAATTCTCTCCTTTTCTCTGTCTTAGGGAATACTTTGACTATCTAACATCTATTGTATAGCTACACCTTTAATTTCATCATTGTCCTGCGACATGGATAGAGTGAGTGAAGAAACAGACAAATTCACAATTTTACTTGGAGATTTCAGCATCCATATTTCAATAGTAAATAGAAAAAGTAGAAAGATATAAGCAAGCCTGTGGAAGACCTGAAAAACATAATCAATCAATCTGACTTAATTGATAATGAGAAAACACTTCACTCTTAACAACATCAGAGTACACGTACATTTTTTTCAAGTGCACGTGAATAATTTCACAAATTAGACCAGAATATGGATACTAAAATAAACTGTATCAAACTTAAATGAACTGAAATCTTACAGTTCTCTAACCATAACAGAGTTAAACAAGAAATCAATAACAAGAATATAACACACTTGGAAATTAAATAATATACTTCTAGGTAACTCATGGATCAAAGAGGAAGCTACAAGGGAATTTAGAAAACATTTTGAAGTGGGTAAAAATTAAAATACAGCATATCATAATATATGGGTTACAACTGAACTAGTGCTTAGAGAGAAATCAATGACATCAAACACTCATGTTAGAGAAGAAGTGCAGTCTCAAATCAATAATAAGGTTCTACTTTAAGTCTTGCACAAAAGAGGAGAAACACATAGCAAGCAGAAGAAAGAAAACAATAAAAGTATGAAAATAATATATTAAGAACAGAAAGCAATAAAAAAGGAAAATTAAAAAATTCCTTAAAACAATAAACACCATAAATAAAACTCTAGATAAACTGACCATAAAAACAAAGAGAAGACGAATGATTTACATAAGAAATGAAAGATGGGGATCACTATAGATACTACAAATTTTAAAAGGTAATAAGGGAGTATAAAGAGCAATTTTATGACTATGAATTCAACAAACACAAAATAAACAGCAACAATAAAACAATAAAATAAAATAAAAACAATAAAACCAACTCCTAAAATGAAAAATTTATCTCAGAGAATAGGCAAACCATTATCATAATTGGCCTTTTTTAAAACCAGTTTAAATAATCGTTAACTGATGAATCATATCAGCAAAAATGGATGAGATTTATCTCCACATACACTGCATGTGTGTGTATACATCTTCATATACGTATATAGACCCTTAGCAAGTGAATAATCCTTTTATCTTACCTTTTAAGAATTATGCATTTTAATTCATCTTCCCTTTTAGAATTAATTTCAAAAAATAGGAATAAAGTTGTACTGCATATGAATCATGATATTTCAGAACAGTCAATTTACTAGCTTGCTTATTCAGGTAGATTTTTACAGACAGAGACTAACAATCAAATACATTAAGTATGAATAATTAAAAGTATGCTCACTCAATTTATCATAATTCAATTTTTATCTTTAATTTTACAGCAACACTGATTACCAGTAACTTTAAGAATAAACTTGATGAGAACAGGTAGTTCTTGGGACACTTAGAGAGCTGGTTAACCAAAGAATGGTGGAAGGGATTTTTCCCCTTGGCCTATGATGATATCTGAGATATTTGAAGCTATTTGCAGTTGAACCACTTCTGTACTGAAGACTGTTTGTTTTATTGACAGCGTAATCAATGTTAAGAGATCCAGTATGTTCTTCTAAACAGTTTAAAAAGCTTTATTCATCTTATTCTTTAATGAGGGTCATTTGTGGTATCTTTTACAGCATTGCATATTCAGAGGGGGAAAGGATGTTTAAACACAGAGGACAGTTTGTAACTCTGGTGAATCTTGGTGCCGTCCAAGTGTCATTTATATTACAGTAAATTATTAGAGCTCATTATGCTCTGACGATTTCTCATGTGGAGATTCAGCTTTTATTGATGTTGTTATGAGGCATCTTATGCTGGTGCGAACCCACATTTGAAGTTGTTGTATGGTGTTCAGTGAATTTGCAATGTTCCTATTTTATTCCAAACCTATAAGAAGTTAGTTTTTCAGAAGCCAAATATTATTTTGAAATGAGTGCATATTTTATTTTATTTTTTAAGTTTATCAACTCTACTATTTTATTCTATTAGATATATACTTGATTCTAATACTGTGCAATTTTTCTTTCAACAAACTAATTCATATTATTTAAAAGACAAAGCAGAGTTAGTATTGAAATTCATATGTTATTAAGTTATTGAATCATGGTCATTTGCAGTCGGTCAGCCAGAATGACTTGACATATTCAGTCTTTATTAAATAATATAGAATTACTGACTTTTATATCTATGCAATTCAATTTTTTATTGAAGTATAGTTGATTTACAATGTGTTAATTTCTGGTATACAGCATAGTGATTCAGTTATACATATATATTCTTTTTCATTATAGGTTATTATAAGCTATTGAATATAGTTCCTTGTGCTATACAATAGGACCTTGTTGCTTATCTATTCTATATGTAGTAGTTTGTATCTGCTAATCCCAAACTCCCAACATGGAAAGATACATGTACCCCAGTGCTCATAGCAACACTGTTTACAATAGCCAAGACAGAAACAGCCTAAATATCCATTGACAGATGACTGGATACAGAAGTTGTGGTATATATACATAATAGAACATTACTTAGTCATAAAAAGAATGAAATATTGCCATTTGCAGCAAGGTGAATAGACCTAGAGATTATCATACTAAGTGAAATAAGTCAGACAGAAAAAGATAAATATCACATAATATCACTTATATGTGGAATCTTAAAAAAATGATACAAATGGACTTATTTACAAAGCAGAAAGAGACTCACAGATATAAAGAACAAACTTATGGGTACCAAGGAGGAATGAGTACATATTTTAAAATGAAATCACATAACTCTGGAAAAACTAGATGATAACTGTAGTGCTATACAATATTGGAATGTATAAGTGTTGACATTTTTTCTGCATTTTAACATGAGGTTCACTTATAAAATTTATGATTATTGAATCATTACTTCCCTTGAATATCAATCTTCTTTCTTTGCCTCAATAGCTTACCTGTATAATGGGGAAAATATTTACCTGTTTCCCTCATGAAAATTTTGTAAAAATCAGATGAGTCTTTGTATTGACCTAATGTCAAATTAAGGTTTTCTAGTCCCGTGCTCTTTTGAGCCCTTTTAGCTCTAGAGAAGGTTATTCTGATGAGTAGGTGGAGTGGCCTGGTAAACCAGATTTTTTTTTCCTTTTTGTTTATGGTTGGTCCCATCCCAATGTCATAAAAATTTTCACCAATAATTTCTTCCAAAAGTTTAAAAGTTTTATTTATGATATTTGGCTCATATAAATCTTGGAACATATCTATGAAAGATTTGAGTTAGAGATCTATTTTTATTTTTTGTTCCATGTAGTAAATTTACTAGCACTATTTTACTAGAATGCATCCTTTCCTGCTTATTTGTAATACAGCTTTCATGTAGTTTCCTTACACAGATAGGTCTTTTTTTTTCTGGGCTCCCTCTTCAGTTTCATCATTTAGTTTGTCTATTCTTGTGCCTAAACATACCACTTTAACTATGCCAGCTTTATCCCTAACATCAACAGATGTTATCATCTTCTTTTTATCATCTTCTTTTGTTATCATCTTCTTTAAAATTGGCTTGTTTATTCTTGGGCTTCTATACTCCTGTGAATGCTATGAGCAGCTGGGTAGGAATTTCAATTAGAATTGCATTGAATTCTGGATTAATTTGAGGAAAATTGGTTTTTTGCCACATTGAATCAATGTACATATGGCATTATATATCTATTTGTTCATTTCTTCCTTTATGTCCTTTATTCCTGTTTTGTACTTCTACCCAGTAAAGTCCTTTTAAAATTTTTATTGACAAGGATACTTTTTTTTCTTTGGACAATAAATAGCAACACATAATTCAACATTTTATTCTGGATTTTGCCAAAAATTGTATTTTTCACTTTTCACATTATATTTTTTTACTTTTCAGCAACAATAACATTTATTTTGAGATTTTGACTAATACTAATATATGTCAAAAATTACTAGATTAAATCATGATATTTAACTTTTTAAATAAAGTATTTTAAGTAAATAATATCTACAAATGGTAAAATAACTAAAAATACAAAAAAATTAAAGATGTACAATAAAATCCTTCTCTCCTATGTTGTTTTACAATGTAGATTTTATTTATTATTCAAGTACGGTGAGGCAACAGATCAGTAGAATACTGACATTAAGATAATTGTCCCTCACAGATCTCAGAGGGGATGCCATGTCACTCCACACATGGCCACATGGAGAAGCACCAGGGTGGCCTAGAGGCTAAGCGAGTGAGGGTTAAAGATGGACAAAAGCCTTTAGTGTGGTTTCAACAGGAAGAAATGGATTTAGGATTGGCTAGTTTGAATACTGCTAGGGGACTCTGGGACAAACTTAAAAAATAATAATACGTTACCAGCATTTGTACTCTTGATGTTATGAGTTCAAACTTACTCTGGTTACCACATGACAGGCCAATAAATCAGGAGATGGGGTGCTGGGGCAAGGAATAATGATTTCATAGACATAGGCAGAGAAGATGGGGGACTAATGTCCTAAAGAACCATCTTACCTAAGTCAGAATTTAATGTCCTGGAGAACTAGCTCAGTTAAATCAGAATTCAAACTCCTTTTATACTAAAAAGGGAAGGTGATTTGGTTGGTTGTTGCAAACTTCTTGGTGTTGGAATCCTTTGTTCTTGCTGCTGTTCACCTAGGTCAGGTCTTGATGTTCCTTTAAACCAACAACAAGACAAATGTTATTCTCTGCTCTGCAACATTTTATCTCCATATGAATGGAAAAGTGTTATATCCTTAAAGGTCAGAGACTTGAGCATGGGCTATCCTGTATATTTTAGCCTATGGGCAACATTCTTTTACAAAAAGTGCGAAATCAGGATGACTAATCATAGGAAACAGAGCACAGGGCTAGAGTTAAAGGAACAGATCTAATATGGAGTCATATTTGTTCTTCCTTAATACATTGATATCCATTAGAAATGTATGGTGTTATAATGATGTAAATTATTATGATTTTGGTTTTTTGTTGTATTTTTTACAGATAAAGCAGTGGGACTCGTAGAGTTTTACCAATGTACCATTTAGTGAAAGATTGCATTTATCGGACCCTCTAGCTGAGCATTCCTTTGAGTTCACCATACTTGCATTGTTATTATTGAGCTTTTCCCAAGTGTAAGAAAGCAGGGTGCTTAGCTGCATTTATAATCAAACATCAGCTGAGAAAACTTTTCCTCTTTCTGACAGTTCCATCATAAATATTACCTCTGTACAAAAGAGAAGCTGGAAGAATAGTGAGGATACATCAGATATGATTAAGCTCTATATTTGAATACCTTCACTTCTCAAGTCTCATTCTAGAGTATGACACTATATTTGTGGAAAGTTAATAGATACAAATTCATATTTAATGTGACGTGTCACAGTTTATTTTTTGATGCTGAAATTATTTTCCCTAGACAGTGAGAATTCAGTAAGATATAAAAAGCAAACACTCTCCTTCCTTCGGAATTTCATTGGGCTAATGTGTGGTTAAACAGTGAGTTAATTATGTAAGGATGCCAGAGATCATTAATGAATGCATTTTCAGAACAGAATTTTTTTTTTTTTAGAAGTGTTACACCAATGACAGATCCACTTACTTGGTTAAATTTTTAAAGCTAAATGTCAAAAAGGTTTGGCAACCAAATGTTGCCTTTATAGGGACATTTTTCTGCCCACAGTTGCTTTGAGATGCCAAATTTGAAGGGCTGTTTGCAGTCTCCATTTAGAGACCAAGTACTTAATGCCCAAATTGGTTAATTGCACCCATTAATAATCAGCAAATCTAATTATATTATAATACACACACAAGAAAGCTGAAAATGTGTCCTCATCACTTTCTCCTAGGGCTTCCTACACTGGAAATGACATTATTGCTATTTTAATAAGTGGAAATTAATCTTTTCTTCTTCCTCATTTTCAGCAGCAGAATTTTTTTTTTTCTTTTGCAAAATTCATGACAAAGAGGAACTGCTTGGCTCTCATACCAAGGGATACCACTTCAGTGACTTTTAACAAAGAAGGACTGGCTAGACTAGAATAAGTGAAAATATCTTAGGCTATTCAGACCCAATGAGCCATGAACCCAAATGTAGTGCCACTTAGCTATTAGATGACAAAAATATCTCTCCCTTTTTTTCGTTTTTTTTTTAAGTTGTCCTTCTTTCCTATTTAATGAGTAATGTTTTCAAATTACATAATAGTTTAAATAAGTTAAAGCAAGTATTAACAATGATGCATGATTTCTTACCAAAGTGAACCACACATGTATCATATAATAGTGAGTTTTTTTTTTTTCAAACTGAAAGATATCTTCATAATTATTCAGCCAAAATCCTTTGCTTTACAGAAACAAACTGAGGATTGGCAATAAAAAGTGACTTGCCCAAATTCAAACAGCTGGGACCTACAATTCTGCTAAATATGTACTGCTACATCCTATTTGCATACCATATATATGTTTCAGTTCTCCCCATAGTTCTGCTGTGCAGTTGCATGTACCTGGAGACCAACCTGCCTCTTCCCTCATCACTTTATAATGTAGGGCAGTTCAAATGTCCTTTTAAAAAAAGCTTACTTTTTTTTCTATCCTCCTTCTAATTCTGTTAGAATATGATTTCTCCTTACTTTACATCCTCATGATTCTTTGTTATTTAACTTTTAGTATTGTTATTTGTTTACATACCTTAATTATTTTTTTCTACCCTCTTTAGTCTAAGTTCCTCGAAAGACAATTTTTATTTATCTTTGATGTTCTCTATTATATCTAACATCTCAAAATAAATACATCTCTTTTTTTTGAAATATGCAGCTATATTTTAAATCAAGACTGTGATTTTTGTCTCTCAAAGCAATGTAGCTTTTTAACTTCTATACTGCATAGTAGGAAACACTACCTGACAAGTCAAACAGGAAGGATTTATTCATGACTACTGCAAGAGAGATAGAGAAGAGAGACTAAACTCAATTCCTCCCTTAAAACAAAGGGCAGGATAGTTTTTAACCTCTGGGAAGACCTAGTGGAAATGTAGGATATTAGTGAAGATAATGTGTTTAGGTTTCCTATTTGCTAAGTAGCTCTTACCTAACTTGGGTTTCCACACTCCTACAGAAGCTAGGAGATAGGGGTGAAATAGATATATATTTTGGGTTTTTTTGGATAGTTATGTTTCAAAGGATGGTGCCTAGATCCTTGAGAAAGACTTTCCTGTGTTTTAAAACTGGAAAGAGGCTGGGAGAAGATTTACATTGCCAAGGAGAAGAAAAAGAATTTACAATTGCAAGTTTTCTAAAGTAAATGCTCTAAAAAATGGAAGGTCTGTGGCCTACAGTCAGAAAGAAACCTGCTTAAAGGTTAGTTAAGCTGAAGAGAAAGTTAAGACTATCACCATCAAGTGTAATATATTAACTGTGATACTGTAATCATTTTTGATCAAGTAATAAAAAAAATCATGTCAAAATGGCTTAGGTAATAAAGCCATTTTATTCCTTCACATAATCAGAAGTTCCAAAGTATTGTGGGTCCAGGATTGGTTGAGAGAGCAACTTAACAATGTCACTAAAGGCTCTGCTTATTTCTAATATCCTATTCTGGTATGACCTCCATGCTGGCTAAGTCCTTCTCATGGTCACAGAATTAGAAATAAATTTTCAATAATACATTCAAGATAAAAAGGGTCTCTTAATCAGCTTCTAGGAAAGATCTTCTTAGATCCCATTGACTAGAATTTGATCACATTTTCCTTCCTAATCTGAAACTAAAAGGATGAATAATAATCTCTTGATTAGTTAATCATTATCAAGATTTAGTCCTGATTTCTTTGAAGAAGTGTGGATTAAAAAAAAAATTTTGTATTTTACAAGAAAGAATGTAGAAATGATTATTAGGTAAACAACCAGCAATGTTAAGAGAAGACACTAAAAGAAATTTACTAAGATCTATGATTTCTTTATTGTGATAATCATGTTTTAGAACCATTAAATAATTGGATTAAGATAATATAAAGAATGAGTTATGTAAATAATGTTTCATCTTCCTAAATTTATTAGACTTTCCAAATTCATATCCAGTAATAATTTAATTTCTATGTCTGATGATAGCAGACTAAGCAGTTGGGACTAACTCAGCTACTCTTCCCAACACCACAAACCTCTCTTTCCCATGCCCCCTCTTTATATTTTTGTTATATATGTATGCATCCGAATATATACAATCAGTTTGCCTGTATCAAGATTTGTATAAACGGAGTATTATATGACATGTATTTTTGCAGTCTGATTTATTTTCTCAAACATTTTCTCAGTTTAATTATGTTTATAACAGTTAAATGTATCAGTATGTTGTTAATGCATCTGGAATATTTTTTAGTGGATGGTACCTATAAAAGTAACTATTTTTAGAATATGAATAACTGACTTCTCGGGACTATTATCAAATAAGTTTTAATAAACACTTGCTTTTCAATGATATATAGTATTTCCCTAAGATACATAACCTCCTCATTCAATATATTATGCCCACATATATGTGGGTGTTTTTCTAGACTCCCTTTGTGTTTATTTCTCTATCTCAGAAACAATTTTATGTTCTCAGTTCATATAATTTTAGAGTAATTCTTGATATATGGAAATATAAACCACTCTCCTTGTTTTTCTTCAGACTATTTTAAATATTAATAGACCATTACTCCTGTATACAATATTTAGTTTCTCCTTGTCAAATCAATTAAGGAAAAAAAAAACCTCCTGTGATTATAATTGAAATCTCATTGAATTTAAACAGTTATTAGAGAAAAATTGATGTATTAAATCACCAAGTTTTTCTTCCCAAGAACTCAGAAAATTAATAATTGAGTCTTCTGTAGTGTCTCTAATTGATATTTCAAGTATTTCTCCCCAAATCTCATCTATATATTAGATTTATTTCCAACGATCTTATGTTTTCTATTGTTATTATAAACAATAATGACTTTTTAATTGATGTAGAAGATCATTATACATCCTATGTATATATATATCATTATATATCCTGTACATTCAGATTTGAAGACATTCTATTTTGTATTCTAAAAGTTTTGTTTTGTATTAATCTACCTTTGACATTTAGGATTAGATTTACAATTATTCTACTATTGATTTTTACCTATGACATACTAGTTTTCTGTGACTGATGTAACAAATTGACACAAATTTAATGGCTTAAATATACAAGCTTATTATCTTATAGTTTCATAGGTCAGAAGTCTAATTCTGGTCTTACTGGACTGCAAACAAGGTGCCAGCAGAGCTGCCTTCCTTTCTGGAGCCTGTTGGGGAGAATCTGTTTCCTTTCCTTTTCCAACTTCTAAAGCCTAACCTCATTTATTTGCTCATGACCCCTTTCCGTCTTCAGAGTCAACAAAAGCAAGTTGAGTCCTCTCCATATTACACTTTGACCTCGTCTTTCTCTCCCTCCACTTTTTAAGACCTTTATGATTGCGTTATTTCCGTTTAGATATATCAGGGCAATCTCTCTATTTTAAGGTTAGCTGATTGGCAAACTTTATTTCATCTACAACCTTAATCCCCCTTTGCTAAATAAGGTAACATGTTCACATTTTCCAGGAATCAGTACATGGACATCTTTGAGGGGGACATTTTCTGCATCTCCTAGGTACAAAATAGAGTTTAAGTTCTATGTTTTTTTCCCATGTTGGTATTGAACTGATGCAATATCACTTGTTAAAGATGCACTGCACGGCAGTATGGACAATTAGATGTTTAGTTCTTTCTCTTAACCTTCTTTTCTGTTCCATCTTTCTATGCTTGTCTTGGTATCATATCCTCCTATTTACTTCTGTTTTTAATAACTAAGTTATACTGTAGTTCTGCAGCTAAATTGCTTTACTTAAGATTGCCTTTGCTTATCTTGGTTTTTTCAATGATTAGAAATATTTTAGAATGACATTGCCAATTTCCAAAATTTTCTAGAATTTTTATTTGTATTACATTAAATTTGGAGGAAACTGACATCTTTGTAATATTTATTTATATATTTGGATCTTCCTTACATTCCTTCAGTAAAATTTTGTATTATTCAATGCAGAGACATAAGTTTTGTGAGATTTATTCATGTCTATTTGATTCTTTAGGATGCTATTTTATGTTGTATCTTTGTTTTTCAAATTTTATTTTCTGTTTGTTGCTGATACATGGAATACAACAGATTTATCTATTTGACCTTTTATTCAGTGATATGATTATATTCATTTGTTACTTTGAGTAAGTTTTCTACGGATAGCCAAGCGCCCTGCTCTGCTTTTAAGGAGTTTTTAGCTTAACTTTGTAGCCCAGGATGCATGAGAATTAAACAGATGTTATAACTGGACACCTGAGAAGACAATCAATTCATTAATATTTTCACCAAAAGTTCTGCTGAATAGTCTGTCTCTCACCAGCTTCCCTCTGCCAGGTGAAGCTTGTATTTTCAGCCTCCTGTCCAAGTCCAGAATCAGCAAACACTCCCAGGGAAAAATTGGCCAGCAGAAGGCCAGCTAACCTCTCTGTTGTATGTTCCTTTCGAGAATCTTAGCTCTTAGTATTTCCACTTAGTATTTCAGCACCTCTCTGATGCTTTTGAACAGAAAAGTCTTGTATTTTATCTGACTTATCTGTTGTTTTTTTCCACCCCTGGTCTGATCTCCTTTTGACCTTTGAGGGTTATTGCACGTTGGATTTTATCAAATTATTATGTAAATATTGAAAATAGTATATAATTTTTCTTTCTTAAACTAGAGTTTCTAGTATTAAAATATATTTTATTATCTTTATAAATCCATTTTGATTAATTTTTATTAAAATTTATATTTATTTATTTTTTCTACATTTACTGGTTAGTTTTACTTATTTAAATCAGAAGTTTGTCATTCTTAGTTTCAAATATAAGTATTCATACTTATAAATTGAATTATAATCACCATTTTAGGCACATCTCAAAGTATTAAAATAGAGTATTTTAACTGTCTGCAGTGTTAAGTATTTTTAATACATATTCTAATATCTATTTTGAATAAATCTTTTTGACTCATGAAATACTTCAAAGCATGTCTATCATTTAAAAAAATGGGCATTTTACATGTAATATTAGTATTCAATTCTAACGTAATTAAATAATGGTTAAAAAACATGAAAAAGAATACAAACTCCTTGAAGTCTTGAATTTTGGCTTTTGATCCAATATTTGTTCATTGTTAAAAATATTCTGTGTGTACTTGAAAGAATGAATACTTTAAATTTGTAATACAAATTTCCATATATATTCAGATCAGCTTTGCAAATAATTGTTATTTACATCTTCTATATCCTTCTGTTTGTTATTCCTGACTATTGATTGACTTTCCCCTCTCAGATATTTTCTTTTTAAATTTTGGCTTATGAGTTTATGTTCTTTAACTGTGGGAGTTTGTAAATGTAAAGTCTGTCCTGAGAATCTCCCCACACAGGTTTTGGATTAGTTTTTGCAAGAACCCAAAGAGCACCAGCCTGATCTCAGATTTTCATGTAAATTTTTTGCATGAAATTCCATTTCTTTTTCCCTGTAACAAATTGTCTTCAATCTTAGAAGCTTTAAACAGCAAATACTTATTATATTTTACTACCATGACACTTATAAATTCTGAGATACCTGGTCTTGTTGTGGGTCAGGAATTCAGAACAGCTTAGCTAGATGGTTCTGGTTCAGGATCTCTCATGAGGTTACAATCAAAGCATTGGTCGAATTTTAGTCATCTGAAGATTTTAGTGGGGCTGAGGGATCCACTCTCAAGAAGGCTCACTCATATGGCTATTGGCCTCAAATCCTTGCTTTATAATGACAGATGTTTTAGTTTGTTTCCACATGAACCCCTAAGTAAGACTGATGTCTCCACACAACATGACAGGTGATCCCCTCAGAGTGAGTGACTCAAAAGAGAGAACAAGGAGGAAGCCGCAGTTCATTTCATGACATAGTCTCAAAATGAGTCATAAAATCCAGCTCACATGCAAGGGAGGGAAATTAATTCCACCTTCTAAAGGAAGAAGTATTGAATAATTTGTGCATGTATTTTAAAAACCACCACAACAATTTTTATAGAATTTGTATGGAATGTAAATTCAACACTGATGACTAATTAGGGAAAGTACTGTTTAATACATCTTAGGGAAAACATTTTTTTCCTACTTGGCTTCAAGGCTCAGACAGTATACCTTTTTCTCCCTTTTTAGAGTTGTATTTTGTTAATTCACCCTTTCATTGAGACTTTCAAGGATAAGGCTATATGAGAAGATGTTAGTTTCAAGTCTCCTTTATGTAAGTTCAAGGCAATAACTTGTTAACTCTGCACAGCCATTACAACTGAAGCTATTTGGTTTTAGGCTACCCAATTCACTCTTACTCCGTGCCACTGATTTCCCCTGCCTTCTTGAAAACAGACCCATAAGCTTAGAAATATGTTTACTACATATTATCCTGAATGTTTTAGATTTTTGTTGTAAAGAGATGTTACAGGATAATCTCTCTACTTCACTTCTAGAAATGGAAGTTTCTGAAAAGAAATTTATAGTGCATAATAAACTTTTGGCTACCCCTTTGGCAGTAATTTTCACTGACCAATTCCATCTATCCATCTTTCCAAGATTATCTTTTTCTTCTTCTGTTAATTCTTCTAACTTTGATGATGCATCTAAACTCTTTGGCTAGTTTCACACTTTCTGAAGGTGGCTGAGAATCAAGCCCTTGTTATCCCACTTTGTATTCACAAAACACTTCAAGTTATCCTATTTATCAAATCTGTTCCCTCCTAAGAGAAATTCTGATGAAAGCTATTAATATAATATTTATCTTTATATAAGTCTATGAATTTTATCTATCAGTCTGTTTTTCGAGTTGTTATCTTTCTGGCAATAAAATATTAACTATTTTGTCACCTTTTAGCAAAATAATTTTACTGGATTTTTAAAACTCACAAAAGATGGAAACATCTTTGGTGACACAATGCACTATAATAAATATATGAATTGAATGCTTTAGGGAATAATTATGAGAAGAGGGATCATTTTTATATAAGTTGGAGTAGGAGAGGGAGAATAAATAGAGGATGCTTTGTAGAGACTTTGAGTTAGGCCTTGAATGATGAAAATAAATTCTTTAGTTGAAACTGTATGCTGTTGGTGGGAGGAGGGTAGTGTGAGAAGTGGTGCAAAGAAAACACAATGAGAAAGACAGAGAGGGAGATTCTTAGGAAGATAAATAAGAGCAAGGGCATGGAGACATGAGAGCTCAAGAAATTTTCAGGGAACAACACATGTTGAAATGTCTGAAATGTAGAGTGTACAGTGGTGGAACTGGGGAACAACACAGACTGTTAGAGAAGGTTCAGATTTTATAGGGCTTTGAACAGTGCAATGTAGATTTAACACTTTATCCCATGGGGAATGGCATATAAACAAGGTGGTAAGAGATTTCAGAATTCACCTGGTGAAGTTTTAAAATGCTAAAATATTCAGGACCTTTGTTAAATTAATGCATACTAGGGATTGCCCTTCCCAGACTCAAGTCACACTTTGACCAATTAGATTTGCTTCAGAACAAATGTTCCTTCTATTATGTATTTTTGTGGCTTGTTGTTGACGACTGTTGTTGTTGATACACCTGGACTGCTTTTTTGGTACACAGAGTGTTGATATTTAACTTCTTTGAGCCTCTTTCTTATATGTTATTAAGGAAAAAAAACTGCAGAGAGGAGGGATAGATAGCAATTACACCTACTTGATATGGCTTTTGTGAATCTTAAGACGACATAATGTGAAAGAACAAAGTTGGCACTGCATAATTTTAAACCAACCCTTATTACAACGTAAACATTTGATGAATGGTTTGCTTAAACTCTCCTGATTTTGTCTCAAAAATAAATCCTTTTTTTTTTTTTCCCGGTACCATGGGTCTCTCTGGTTGCTACCACCCCTGCCATGCTTAAGATAGTTTGTAAGAACATGGCTCATTGTAGAAGTTATTTTAGGCTGGATCCACATATTTCAGAGATGAAATGGTTCTATCAAATAAAATTGACACTGAGTCACATAAATCTAGATGATTTTAGTAAACACCTGCAGGAACTTCAGCCAAACATGATTTATGGGTTTGTATTGCAGTCATGTTTATGTTTTGTAAGCTTGTTTCTCCAGCATGTGTTCATTAGATCAAGCAATGACTCTAGCCTGAGCTTGGTCAGAAAGACTTTCTCTTTTGAGAATATAAACTAAAAGATATTGAGAAAGAGAATTGTAAGTTGAGACCCAAAAAACTCTATAAAAGATCTATAAATTTAATGGAAAGCTGGTAACTAATGCCTTCAAATCTGTTTTCTTTCCCATCACCCTGAGTTCCAGTTGCTAAATATTTATTTGAATTTCTTGAAATTCAATTCATAGAAATTTTATTTTCTATCAAATTAATTCATTTAAAACCTGGAAATTCGACTGCAAAACTGAGCACACCTAGCTCTCTCTCAGCAAGATTATGAACCACTTACTTAAAAAGCCTCATGAGTTTTCTAAACTTATGACAAAGTGTCTAAATATGATGCCTTAAACATATATCACTCTGTGAGATAGTGAATTCCTATAAGATGTGAAGTTGAATATGGAGAATGTCCTCAGAGTAACTTCTCTGAGGATACATTTCCCTCCTAACTCTATCCATCTTAGACTCAGCAAAGTCTAAATTGACTAAGCAAAAAAGAAAACATTCAGTTGATAAGAAGTAGTTTTATGACTCTGTATTTTTCCCAATGCCATGTAATACTCATATTTTAAGCAATATGAGTCAAATATAATACTTACACTAAAGTTTTGGGTTGCTTTAGAGACCAAAGGGAAGGGAGAAACAGTATCTCGTTAAGGTCATTCTCAAACAATGAGAACTTGAACTCTGAACCTCAGATCTACCTGGTTTCAGTTTATTTCTTTGCCACTTACTAATACTGAAACTTTGAGTAAGACAAATAAATTCTCTGTGCCTCAATTTCTTCACCTTATAATAATAACAAGGGCAGGACACTTGGCCTAATTTTTTCACTGCTACACTTAGAACACTGTCTGATGCATAAGACCTCAATAACATTGAATGAATAAATGAACTATCTTAGGTTTGGTTTTAGGTTTGAATGAAGCAGTGTGTGTAAAGTTATCTTCTATCAGTAAAGTTCAAGTAAAAGAACAAAACAACAAATTGGAAACACAAAACAAAACAAAAAAAAATGAGAAGCATTGTAATTGGTTAACATAGCAAAACTATAACCTAGATAGTAGTAAGTCTGGCTAGAGAACCGTAGGGATCTTTAGAAACAACAAGGCTTTTAAAGCAAATAGGTTTCTTCTAAATCTGTTTTCCCTGAATGTTGTCTTTGTTCTATCAGACAAAATTATCTGTAATGTAAGAGAGTTGGCTGCCTAATCCGAGGCTCATATCCTTAGAGCTGCATGATCAGAGAGGAAGAAGTTTTTGTTTTGTTTTGTTTTTTTCTTCTTCTTTCCCAGCTCCAATTGTTGAAAAATGCTGGGAAAGTGTTCTAATTGGGATGGGGAGGTGCATTCCTGTTATCTTAGGGAGGACAAACATTCTTTGCAGAAAACAAAATAATAGCCATTAAAAATCACTTAAAACAAGGCTTTACACATATTAAATGTTTAATACATGTTAGATATTAGTGTTTACAATTAAGAGTAGGAGCAATGGGTTTGGAATTGGCAGTCAAAAAATATCAATTTTAATCCCAGTTCTCATGTTAGAAAGGTGACTTCTGGTAAATTGATGTGTTCCTCTGATCATCACATTCTTGAAATATAGCATAGATGACACACTAGTTCATTCGTCTTTTTCCTTGATAAAATAAGATAAAATTTGGTCTAGTGCCTACCACAGTGCCTGGCTCATGGTAGGTTGTCCACAAATGTCAGTTCACTGCTCTGTTCTGCCTGTCAGATTGTGGTTTTCATCCCAAGTCTTATATTATCTGAGAGGCCTCACCAGAAACTCACTAAGCCTCTCTGTCTCAGTATCCGTAGCCATTGTTCACCTGTCAAACTTGATGGCTAATTCCTTCCAGGTAAAATTAGTGTTTGAAGGTGAAATGAAACAGTATAAATAATAACACTTTGAGAAGTTACGTTTAATATTTGGACAAAAAAATTTCGCCATTTCACTTTAGAAAAACTAACAATAATTCACTGACTGGAAACAATAAAAGACACACTGTAATGTCACATAATAGATACTATGTAGTTCTAATTGTGATAGACAACAGATTCCAGTATTATTATATAAATTATTGATGTTGCATAAGTGAATGGTTGTTCATGATTGAAGCTATTTGGTGAGAAGCAAAAGTGACTAGAAATAAGTATACATTAGAGAAAGTCTACAGATGGTGCTTCTACTGGACTCAGGGAAATCTCTTGAAAAATGAGGTATGTTAGGAGGCTTTCAAATCTAGCTAAGCCCTTCATCCACTTCAAAATCTATTTACATGATAGATTCTTAACATCTTTCTTTTTAAAATCTCACATATGTATCTTTGAAGAACTATTCTTCACTCATCACGCTGAAAAGTAATCTCTTGTGGCATAAAAAGAACCTAGCTGCCACAATGCAGTCTCTAGAATTAATCAAACAGTACTAGGAGTAGGTTAGAAAGCAAAATTTTTTATCAGAAGGAAGCTTCCAATTATACCCAGAGGAGCTAATACTTTCAAGGTCTATGAAATTCTTAAGGTAAAATGATCAAGACGATATGTCATGATGAAATATTGTTAAGTGGGATTGTCAAAGAAGATCTGGGATTTTGAGAATTTTCGGGAAGGTGAATGAGCTATTGAAGGACTCATTTGATGAGTGATGAGATTTTGGAAAGAAAGTCGTATGTGATACTAGAATTTTACAGCCTAACTTGGTGAATCCTGGCAGAAAAGTAAGCTGTTTATTCTGAGCATTCTGAGTGGTTTGATTTGGGGATCTATTCTGCCAGTCATCCATGCTCACTGATCTACTACCCAAACCCCACTTCCCCTGTGCATCCCTCTTTCCATGGTTTTGTTAGTTGTGTTACTCGACCTAGAATGCATTTCATCTCTGCTTCTCTCTGTTTTTATATTAATTTTCTAACACTTAATTTTTTTTCTTTTTTTGGGGGGGTAGGGCAATTAAGTTTGTTTATTTACTATCATTTGTTTTAATGGAGGTCCTGGGGATTGAAACAAGGACCCCGTTCATGCTAAGGATGTGCTCTCCCACTGAGCTATACCCTCCCCCTTTGCTTCTTTTTTTTTTTTTTTAAAGTGATTTATACTTCAAGACATTATGCATATTTTCCACTTTCTGTGGGTCACCAAAGGACAGAGAGTGTCTACAAAAGTCACAAAATCATTCTTTGCGTTTCTACTGAATTTATTTGACAAATTTCTTAGTTCTTATGGATTTTTTTAATTAAGGTTTTTATTTTGAGAAATTTTAGGTTCACATGCAACTATAATAATACAGAGAGATCCTATGACCATGTACCTAGTTTTTCGCAAAGGTTACATCCTGAAAAAATATAGCATAATATCAAAACCAAAATACTAACATTGATACAGTCAAGACTCAGAACATTAACAGCATGAAAACTCCTCATGTTGCCCTTTGTTAGTTATGCCTACTTTCCTTCAGTCCTTCACCCATTACTTAACCCACAGGAGCCATTGATCTGTTCTTCATATCTATGATTTTGTCATTTCAGGCATGCTGTATGAATGGAATCATACAGTATATAATCTTCAGAGATTTGCTTTTTTTGCTCAGAATAATTTTTTAGAAATTCATCCAAGTTGTTGCATGTATGATAATTTGTTTCTTTTTATTATTGGGTACTAGTATTTCATGATGTAGGTCTGTCATAGTTTGATTAACCATTCATCTTTTGAAGAACATCTGGATTGGACTGTTGCCAGTTTGGGGCTGTTAGAGTAAGGTTTCTTTAAACATTTGCACACAGATTTTTGTGTAAACATGATATTATTTTATTTATCTGGGATAAATCTCAAGGGAACAATTTCTGGGCCATATATTAGTTGCATGTTTAGTTTTTTTTCCTTTTAACATTTGCCAAACTATTTCCCAAAGTGTCTGTGTAATTTTACATTCTCACAAGCAATGTATAAGTGATTCAGTTTCTTCACATCCTGTTAGCATTCAATTTTTGTCAATTGTAAAAAAAAAAAATGTAACCATTCTGAGAGATGTGTAGTGATAGCTCATTATGTTTTTCATTTGAATTTCCCCAATGACCAATGGTGTTGAGCATTTTTCATGTGCTTATTTTACTCTCTGTGTATCCTTGTGGGTGAAATGTCTCTTCCTAGATTTTATCCACTGTCTGAATATTTTTAATGTTGAGCTTTGGGAGTTCTTTCAGCTTCTCTAGATACTTGTCCACTCTGATATGCATGGTTTACAAATATTTTCCTGCAGTCTGTAGCTTGTCTTTTTATCATCTTTGTAGGGAATTTTACAGAAAAATTGTTGTTTTTAAATATTTGTGTGAAGTCCAACTTATCAATGTGTTCCTTTTTTTTATAAATATCATATTACTGATGTTAAGTCTGAAAAGTGTTTGCCTATCCTACATCCTGAATATTTTAACCTATTTTTCCCTGAAGTTTTATAGTTTATGTTTTAAGTGGGGAGATAGTCTGAACTTCCTAGTGGGGATAAATGTCCTAGCTCCTTATTTGATCTTCTCTGACACCACACTGGAAAGTGTATTAATTACCTTCTAATAAGCTGGTTAATCACAAAAATCTAGACTGCCCACTCAGACTTGGATGGTAGGGGTAGAGGGGAGACATTTTTTCTGTGGTATTTGACTAGATTAGAGCAGTTATTGTCTCAAAAATTTTCTCTCCTGCTAGGCTAACTCTTTCTTGGTCTTGGCTAGAGACAGAATGCTTTTGTTGGTTTTTTTGTGTGTGTATGTGTGTGACTATTGGCATTTCTGGGTTGCCAGCTTTTTCAGCTCCAAGTGCAGGGTATTTGAGACAAAAAGAATACTCAGTACACTCTCTAATCTTTTTTTCCTTAAGTCACAATATCCCAGCCTGTCTTCTTCTCCACTTTTTAATAGTCTTCTTACGTATAATGCCCAAGAGTTTTAGTTGTACTTGGTGGGAGGAATAGAAAAATATAAATCTTTCCAATTTTTCCTGGGTCTTCCCATGGTGTTTTAAATCGTATCACGTGTGTGTGTGTGTGTCTGTGTGTGTGTGTGTGTGTGTGTGTGTGTATTCTACCTCCCAGGTGGTTCTTAGATCTTTAAGAGCTGATATATTGTTTTATGGCTTCATGGTTACATCATAGCACCTGAGTTTATGGTTATGATGAAGATGCTATTGGTTTGACCATCTAGCCTTGCCACTTGGCAACTGTCAAAAAGGTGGTCCTCTATAGTCTTTGCTACCAGACATTGTTTTTCAGGCCCTGAGTAGACATTTGACTCAGTCTGGCCCATTTGAAGTCCAGTACTTGCGAGATTTAAGTAAAAGACAGAGGTATGTGGGAGAGAGGATGAATGCAGAGACTGAAATAGAAAGCTTAAGAAAGGTAATGAGATTGTTTCAATATCTTCATGGAAAGAGAACTCTGGAATTGAGGGTAGCTGTATTCTTCCATGTGGGATGAAGAGGGTGGTCTCTGGAAAGTAAGATGAAGCCAGTGCAAAGGAAAATCAGAGTGAGAGACACACAGAGAGCTCATGGCGTAGGCTGCATGTTGTGTTCAGATCCTTGTTCCAAATCTTTCCCACAGCAGGCACTGTTTCTACCTCAATTTTCATGTTCCTTGTTTCATTTTTCCCCTACTATAATTACATTTGATTTCTTCTATTTGTGATCAAATAATAATAATCCAATAACATTTACACAGTAAATGTACATTTTTAACTCTGCACATATATTTTGTATTTTCTAGTTTCACTTTGATGTCCTTTCCTTTGCTTTTTTCCTGACTCTTTCTTAGTTTATGTTGACCATAGAAGAGTAGCAGCATTACAGGTAGAGGACTGGTAGGAGGATATTTCAGTTCTTTTTTCCCACACCTTCCACCCTCACAAAGTACATAATACTTATAAAATCCTGTCCAAATCTGTAGTGACTAGCAGATAACAGTACTTTAAAATGCATCCATTACTTGGAAGCAGTGGAAGATTGATGTCCATTTAGTTTGACAATATGTATCTAACAGCCCTCTTATTATGAGTGCAGTAACATTACAGACACTTTAGAGCTATGAAATATTTATATAGAGAAGCCTGACTCATAATTTTAAATAGATGCACCAAGTATGTTTTGAGGACCTTATGACATTTGGAGTTTATCATTATTTACTTCATTTAGAGGAGGGATGTTAAAGGTATTTATCAAAAGTTACAAGAAAGGGTTCCTATTCCTGTAAGCATGATGGTTTATGAATTGGAGAATTGCTTTTCTTCTGACACAAGATTTGGTGGGATTATCAATAACGCTCATGAAAGTCCTAGGTAAGATCTAGGGTCTTCATTAAGGTGAATTTAAGATGTTTTCTTAAAAAGGAGAATTTACTAAACAAGTAATTTTAAAGCCTGTTTAGAAAATTCTGTCTTTTTTACCATTTAAGAGAATCACATGTCCTGCTAGGACAAGGAAGTTGGATAAAGAGCATGTTTGGGCTACATTAAGCTTGGTAGTGACAGGGAAATAGATGAGGTCAGTTTTGTCCCCTTTAAGTCTTTACTGATGATGGGGCACAACTACCCATAACTCCGTTTCTGCAGGCCAAATAAAATTACTGCAAACTAGGCTATAATAAATATGATAATAGTACCCTGGAGACTTTGTAATCATAGTCTGTTTCCTAAAGGGGACAGGTGGCCTCTTACAGTACGTGTAGACGTAGAATTGCTCTCACTTTCATTCTAGCCATAGGCTTTTCCTGCACTTTCACCTCTGAAATCATGCTTAATAAGAACTCTACATTTACTTACAAATGGTAAATAGTATTTTGTGTGAAGCTTTCACATTTCTACTTCACAAATAATATGACAGGGGTCAGGACCATGACTCATCTATGCTCTCGGATGAGCTAAAAAGGACAGTTTTCTGAGTCCAGAGGCAATTTCTTTCTTTCTTTTTCTTTTTCTTTCTTTCTTCTTTTTTTCTTCCTATCGAAGGGCTCTTATAGAAGCCAGATAGTCAAGACTGCCTGAAGTGGGGATGTTAAAATTTGGAAATGTTATCACCAACCAGTGAGTTACATAGGAGGCTACACCCAGAAAGACACAGGAACACTTGTAAGAAACTTCAGGGATCTCTTAGAAGATTTACTTTGAGGATTTTTGTTTGGAGCCTCTCTTTTAGGCTCTGCATTTTACACTATTTTTATATTTCACACACACACACACACAGGCACACACACATATATCCTTATTCGCATTGTCAGTTAACACAAATTCCATCCAGTCTCTTATGTTCAAAGCTTGACTTTTCCATCTTGTTGAATTTGACCTGCTGCTACAGTTATTTCCTTTTGGTATTGTCATTTCTCTTACCGTAATGTTAGTATAACTTATGTTGTTCCTGCTCATTTTTTTCAGGCACTTTCAACTACATATTGTAAATAGTGTCTAGTACAAGTTCTTTTTTTTTTTTGTTATAGTGGATATTGTTTTTAGGGTTTTTTACATTTTTATTAATTTTTAATTTTTAGATACTATTTATCCTTGTAGAAGAAAGAAAATAAGTTTGGGTTTATCCAAAAATGTTGTAAATCAGATTTTTTCCATATAATATTCTGTGACTAGGATTGCTGTGTCAGGTAGACAGATGAGTGAGTTATTTCTTGAAACTTATCTCAAATATCACTTCTTATATATACTATATCTATTTATTTTGCTTTGAGGGTAAAGATTTTATTACATTTAAAATAAAGAATCACCTGAAAACTGGTATAAGTTTCCAAAAGCCCTTATGGAGAAATGCTGTTAGGTGCGGTAAGTCTGTAGTTTATGTGACTACTCTTAATACAGCTCCACAAGCTGAAGAAGCCATGGTTGCTGCCTCAACTGCCTTTCCCTCACCACTCCCACACTCCCCAACAACAACAAAAGATAGTACATAAGCTTTTGTTTATAATCCATTTTCTAGAATTTAGACAGTTTTTTCCCTAGGCAACATAGGTAAAGAAAAAGACATAACAAGAAAGATGTCCTCCAGCCTTTCCCTTATCTAAGGTCTCTGGCCATCTTCCACTCACCATTCAGAAGAACTCGACTATCCTCTGTGTCCCCGATGATTTATTAGATTTATCAACTGTTTCCCTCTCTGTTGTGTGACATGAGATAATTTCACCGGAGCTTGAAGCCTCTAATTGAATATTATCTCTATTTCATTTTTAACCTTCCTTAAAGTTACCTCCTTTATTCTACCTGCTATGGACCAAATGGGGCTGACCTGACCTGACTTTTCATTCATTCTCACTTAGCCATAACCAACACAAAAAATGTCTCTATGTGTTAAAACTCTGAACATCAGTATGAAGACTCTATTTGAGTGGTGTCCACTCCATTGCAATCAACTATGAAGGAAAGGATTTAAAGACGGAGAGCATAAGCCTGCCTCTCCTGAAGCCCTAGGAAAACATAGGAAGGATAACTACAGACATGAAAGAAAAGGTTGAAATTCCTTCATTCAACAATTTTTTAAAGTGCATCCTATTTACCAGGCTTTTGAGCATCTGCAATTCAATAGATGAGTAATGTCAGCACTACTATAAGAGTAGTGGTAGCTACAAAAGCTCTGGATAGCAATAAAAGAGCACTGCTTTTAGGTTAAATCCTGCCTTTGAATAGCACTGTGACCTTGAGCAAATCAACTGGCCACTCAGGGACCCACTTGACTCATCCATAAAATAAGAATGTTGAGCTGGATAAAACCCATAAGTCTCTTCATCTTAAATGAAGTGATACTGGTTCCTTTGTGTAACATTTTATTACTCATTTGCAAAATGAGAAGTTTTGCAGGGGTGGCTTACTTCAGTGACGGTAAAAATATGTTTTTCAAATATACTGAGTGCTATATAAATGCAAAGCAGTTGTGGGCGGGTTTAGATATGTTTAATATCTTGCTGTTAGCTTTCATAAAGCCACTACAACATTTGTGCATCTGTTACATTTCTTGCTCTGTATTTATATACTAGAAACAAATGAAAAAGAACCTGGTTTATAAATGGTATTTCCTAGAACTGGTCCAGAGCATTTGTTTATTTTTCCTGGGAAAAAAAGATTGAAAAAGGGAAATTAAAACCTACTGCTAAGTTTTTTTTTACTCATTTCTAGTATTTTATCTCTTCCTTTTCCTGCTGCCTTCCTGAAGTCTTGGGGTGAAATAAGACATCCTTTTTTACTTTATTGCAGGTGACTTCTTTACTGTCCAGAGGCTGACTTTATCTCTTGCTCCTGAAAAAGTTTGCATCTTTCTCCCTTTACACTTATACTCTTGGTGTCGGTTGATTCGTGCTATTGGAGGTTCCGAGCTGAACTTTTAAGGAATATTGAAGTAGGTTAAAATTTCACCTGAAAGTTGAATTGCAGCTATTGAAATGTCTTTTGAATTGTCCTTGAGTTTTGTGCTAAAAATATTTGTTTTCTGCTGCAACCTCCACAACTAGATTATTGTGTGCTTTGACGATTTCTTAACTCTTCTGAGTCTCAAAGATCTTATTAGAAAAAATTTAAATCTAACCCTTTTGTTTTTTGGGATATTCAAAAAAGTAGTAAGTACCTAGCAGATCACTTGGTCTGTTGTAGGTGATCAGTAGATAAAAAGTTGCTGCCCATCCCTCGGCATTCTCAATCCCCTTGCGATGTTACACTTTTTATCATTATCACCTGTGAAGCAAAAAGCTAAATATGTATCAAGTACATATTTATTGACTTGCATATTGTCTGTTTCTTCCACTAAGTTTCCAAGAACGCGGATGTGTCTTGTTTATTGATATAGTTCCTGCATCTGTGACAGTGTATATAACAAAGTAGGTTTTAAATGTATATTTATTAAATAAAGAGATGACCTACAGTTGTATTATGGTTACAGTTATTATCAAGATTATTATAAAAAGTATTAAAAAGTTAGAGTTTATGCCAACTTACACATAAAATAAAAAATAATGAGGAGCAAAAAAGGCACTGTCAGTTCTTATGTTCTCCATATTTCATACTAACGGGCATAATTTTAGTCCAGTTTCAGAGTTCCTATGTGGAGAAGAGTCGAGCTACATAAAAAGGAAGAGGCAATGTTTTCTAGTTTTCCATTGTTTTTTCTCTGTACCCTACCGGTATATGAAAGTATAGCATTATTGAATTTTAGAGCTGGCAGGGACTATGAAATCCTCAAGCCATTACCGTTTTTGTTAATACTCTTAACCATTCACATACTGATTGAGCACTTATATCTAGTGAAAAAAAGCTAGTCTGAGAAAGCCTTTCACTTCCTTTCTGTCCTGTTAAAGTTTGCACTATTATTATGGATAAGTTCAACCATTCGTTCAACATTCATTTATTGTGTGTCTATAAATCTGTTTGGAGCCAGACATCTTGCTATGGGTTTAAGACAAATGGTCCCTATATACAAAAAGTTCACAGTTTGGAGAAGGGGGTCAAACAAATAAACTAACAACTGTTACATAGTCTAATATAAACAATGACAAGTACATAATGATAGAGAGGCAGGAGAACAGAGTGTAGTGAATAGCAACAGCATAGTGGATTTTGTAATACATGGGTATAAACTTAAAATGCATGTAAGATTTAATTAGATACAGATAGGGGCAAAGGGTGGTCAGTCAGGAAATCTTGAATGTATAAAGACAGAAAGGTGAGACTCAGCATGTGTTTGGTCACCCAAAACACAGGAGTGATTTTATGTGTGTAAAAGCTAGGGAATTTTCAGAAGTCACAGGTCATGAGGCTGGAGAAGTGGACAGGATTAATAGCTGAAGCACCTAGTGTGTGTTGACTGAAAAAAAATGCACAGCCTAAAATTGAGAGTTATGTTTTATTTGGCAGATTTCTTAGGACTCTAGCTGGGACAGAGCATCTCAGGTTACTCTAAGACGCTGTTTCAAAGTGGCAAAGTAGAAGCTTGGATATGTGAGTTTTTGCAGCAAAGACCAGGTAGTCAGAACATCAAAAGATTAATTAAAGAATTCCTTAAGTTAAGGAATTTAGTGCTTTTCTATGTATAGGAAGGTACATAGTTCTGGGCTCATTGAAATCATTCCTTTGATACACACCTAGCTATGTAGGGCCAGTATCCTGTTCTTTCACATCCTGAGTTCCTTCCAGGGGCACAATTGGGGGTGGCTGCTGAGGTTGGTAGCCTGATTGTTCGCATTCTGAGTTCCCTCAGCTCACTGTCAGAGGGGTGGCGATAGTGGCTGATGACTTGATGGCCACAGCATTCTTTGTTTACTGATATGGCCAGCAATATTTTTTATTCATGTGTCTGGTGGAATTTCAGCTTTATGTTATATTTCAGGCTCTGAGGACAGGTAGTGTGGTCATATGATGAAGCAGTATGGAGGATGGAATGGAGAAAAGGAAGGTGTGTGATTGAGCTAGACTTCCAAAAGAACAAACGCACGATTCAAACACTAAAACCACAGACAAGATAGCATTTGGAATTAAATATACAAATTGTAAAGACTATCTTGAAAGTAGAATATGAAACATGGCGGAGGGTAGGATACATTGCCAAGATCCAGCTTCCAGAATGAATAAGTGGTATCTCAGCTGGTGGGAATGCTCTGGCTGATAGATCTCAGTTGTCAGCCTCCTTGGGGTTTGCCTCTAGGTTTGAAGTGAGTTTCCTTGCCAATCAAGCTTGCTACCCTAGGTCCTATACTTCGAAAGACTGATTGAATTTGAAGTGTAAAAGTTGAATCATGTAAAAGTTGAATCATCTTAACCCAATATTTAAAAAGCTCTGAAAAGCTTTGAAGGGTCACACCAGCTTCAGAATTTCCTATAGCGTCTCACTGACCCACATCACAGCTCCAATTTTCCCTCTGCTGGACACTGCTTACTCCTCTTTCCTTTCACAAATGTAACATTTCTTTAATCAGTCTCCTATACTGACTTCCATCTCAGAGTCTGCTTGCCAGTTCCAAACAAGAAATGTTTAATTTTATTTTCCATTTTTATCTTTTGTGAAGTGTTTTTTTGTTCTTTCACTAAATGCAATTTTCCAGAGCTGAGTATTTATTTCTATTACTCATTATAACTTCATTCACTATATAATAGATATTCATATCAATTATTTTGCAACAAAATTTAAAATGTTGTTGCAGTCAAATTGCTGTTTAATCAGCTCACAGAATGAAAAAGCTGCATCTTACACCACATAGAAATAGTGGTAATCCCATATATTTAATTTCACAAGCATCATTCTTTTTAAAAAATTTCAAGCCTGACAGAACAGGCTAGAAAACAGTTACAAATATCCAGAGAGAATAATGAATGATAGGAGTCCTAACAGGAGCTATAGCCTTTGGTGGAGGGACAGGGACACAGTCAATACTTGGAGGACACCACAGGTGGAACCCAGGGGAATAAAAATGTCAGGCATTCATCTTATCACTTGGGATATCTTACTGATTCCTCCAGTTGAATCCAACCAGAAGCAAAGGGGCAAGGAAACTGTTGATACAATATCAACCTTCTGTTGAACAGAGCATGATGAAAAGGATGGAGCATGGCTTTCAGGGGAAAATAGGAAATATCAAGGACAAGTCACAAAAAGGTTAAAGTTGCCACAAGTAATGGATCTTTTTGGAAAATTGTATCTGTAGTGATTATGAAAAAGATGGTGTTTTTGCCTAGTGTTTTTTAACACTTCCTTAACACAGTGACCTCTCAGTATTATAATGAAGGACCTAATCAATATTTGATGGATGATTAAATTAATGAATAAATAATTCTATTTTTCTTTACCATAGCTCCAGGCTCCATTTCTTTTTATGACTCTGCACTTAGTATATGGACTTGGTTTTGGTTTACATATCTTCTAGTTATAACATTCAACTATAAATGGACACTGTTTGATATCTCTGTTTCTCCCATCCAGGAGTGATCTCACATTTCCATTCAATTGCTATGTCTTGCGTTTGTTATTTTATTTCATTTCATTTCATTTTATTTTATTTTATTTTATTTTATTTTATTTTTTGTGTACTATTTTAAACAGCTTTATTGAGATATAATTTGTACGCCATAAAATACTCATTTGAAGTGTATAATTCAATAAGGACATATTTACAAAGAATATATATTTATAGAGCATCAAACCCAATATTTATTGATGTGTATTTTTCTGGCAAATGGTCTATATATTCCATTGGATAAACAGACCCCAAATGATGAAGAACACTGATACCTTGCAACTGAGTTATCTTAGTAAAAAGATAATCTTTTACAAATTTTTTAAATTGAAGTGTTGTTGACTTAGTGTTAATTTCATGTGTACAGCAAAGTGATTCAATTATACACATACATACATATATATACATATATTTTTAGATTCTTTTCCATTATAGGTTATTACAAGAAATTGAATATAGTTCCCTGTGCTACACAGTAAGCCCTTGTTGTTTAAGATATTCTTTTTTTTAACTTTTTTTTATTGAGTTATAGTCATTTTACAATGTTGTGTCAAATTCCAGTGTAGAGCACAATTTTTCAGTTATACATGAACATGCATACATTTGTTGTCACATTCTCCTTCGCTGTGAGCCACCACAAGATCCTGTATATATTTCCCTGTGCTACACAGTACAATCTTGTTTATCTATTCTACTTTTTGAAATCCCAGTCTGTCCCTTCCCACCCCCCACCCCCTGGCAACCGCAGGTTTGTATTCTATGTCTATGAGTCTGTTTCTGTTTTGTATTTATGTTTTTGTTTTTCTTCTAGATTCCACATATGAATGATCTCATGTGGTATTTTTCTTTCTCTTTCTGGCTTACCTCACTTAGAATGACATTCTCCAGTAACATCCATGTTACTGCAGTGGCGTTATGTTGTCTGTTTTTATGGCTGAATAGTATTCCATTGTCTAAATATGCCACATCTTCTTTATCCAGTTGTCTGTTGATGGACATTTAGGCTGTTTCCACGTATTAGACATTTAGGCTGTTTCCATGTCTTGGCTATTGTAAATAGTGCTGCTATGAACATTGGGGTGCAGGTGTCATTTTGAAGTAGGGTATCTTCTGGACAAACCTCTGGCCAAACTCACAGAGAAGAAAAAAGAGAGAGCACAAATAAGCAAAATAAAAAAGGAAAATGGAAAAATCACAACAAATAAAATAGAAATACAAAATATCATAAGAGAATATTATGAAAAACTGTATGGAACCAAAATGGATAATGTGGAGGAGATGGACAAGTTTCTGGAAACATACAGTCCACCAAGACTGAATCAAGAAGAAACTGACCACTTGAACAAACTGATCACTAAAAATGAAATCAAATTAGTAATAAAAAACCTCCCTACAAATAAAAGTCCAGGACTGGACAGCTTCACTGGGGAATTCTACCAAACATACAAAGAACTCGTACCAGTCCTTCTCAAACTCTTCCACAAGATTGAAAAAGAGGGAATACTCCCAAACTCATTCTGTGAAGCCACCATCACCCTGATACCAAAACCAGGCAAAGCCACTACCAAAAAAGAGAATTATAGACCAATATCACTGATGAACATAGATGCAAAAATCCTTACCTTATAAATCCTTATAAAAAAGATTATACATCATGATCAAGTGGGGTTCATCCCAGGGACACAAGGATGGTTCAACATACAGAAATCAATCAATGTAATATATCACATCAACAAGAGAAAGGACAAAAACCACATGATCATCTCAATAGATGCAGAAAAAGCTTTTTGAAAAAATTCAACACTCATTTATGAGAAAAATTCTCACCAAAGTGGGTACAGAGGGAACATTTATCAACATAATGAAAGCTATATATGACAAACCTACAGCCAGCATAGTACTCAGTGGTGAAAAACTCAAAAGCTTCCCACTGAAATCTGGGACAAGACAATGCTGCCCACTATCACCATTCCTATTCAACATAGTCTTGGAAGTCCTAGCCACAGCAATCAGGCAAGATAAAGAAATAAAAGGGATCGAAATTGGAAAAGAAGAGGTAAAAGTGTCACTATATGCAGATGACATACTATATATAGAAAACCCTGAAAGGTCCACACAAAAACTACTAGAAATAATTGAAGAATTCAGCAAGGTAGCAGGTTACAAGATTAATATTCAAAAATCAGTTGCATTTCTTTATACTAATGATGAATCAGCAGAAAAAGAAAGTAAAGAAACAATCCCCCTTTAAAATAGCACCCAAAGTAATAAAATACCTAGGAGTAAATCTAACCAAGGAGATGAAAGACTTATACATGGAAAACTATAAGACACTGATGAAGGAAATTAAAGAAGATTTAAAATAATGGAAAGATATCCCATGCTCCTGGACTGGAAGAATCAATATTGTTAAAATGGTGATACTACCCAAGGCAATCTACAGATTTAATGCAATCCCTATCAAATTACCCAGGACATATTTCACAGAACCAGAACAAATCATAATAAAATTTATATGGAAGCACAAAAGACCTAGAATTGCCAAAGTATTACTGAAGAAAAAGAAAGAGGCTGGAGGAATAACTCTCCCAGACTTCAGACAATACTTATAGAGCTACAGTAATCAAGACAGCATGGTATTGGTACAAAAACAGACATATAGACCAGTGGAACAGAATAGAGAGCCCAGAAATGAATCCACAAACTTTTGGCCAACTCATCTTCGACAAAGGAGGCAAGAATATACAATGGAATAAAAACAGTCTCTTCAGCAAATGGTGTTGGGAAAACTGGACAGTGGCATGTAAATCAGTGAAGCTAGAACACTCCCTTACACCATACTCAAAAATAAACTCAAAACGGATGAAAGACTTAAACATAAGACAAGATACAATAAACCTCCTAGAGGAAAATATAGGCAAAACATTATCTCACATACATCTCAAAAATGCTCTCCTAGGGCAGTCTACCCAAGAAATAGAAATAAAATCAAGAATAAACAAATGGGACCTAATTAAACTTACAAGCTTCTGCACAGCAAAGGAAACCATAAGTAAAACAAAAAGACAACCTACGGAATGGGTGAAAATTTTTGCAAATGTAACGAACAAAGGCTTGATCTCCAGAATATATAAGCGGCTCATATGACTTAATAAGAAAAAACAACAAACAACCCAATCCAAAAATGGGCAGAAGACCCAAACAAACAATTCTCCAAGGAAGAAATACAAATGATCAAAAGGCACATGAAAAAAATGCTCAATAGCACTAATTATCAGAGAAATGCAAATCAAAACTATGATGAGGTATCACCTCACACCAGTTAGAATGGCCATCATTCAAAAGTCCACAAATAAATACTGGAGAGGCTGTGGAGAAAAGGGAACCCTCTTACACTGCTGGTGGGAATGCAGTTTGGTGCAGCCACTGTGGAAAACAGTATGGAGATTCCTCAAAAGACTAGGAATAGAGTTACCATATGACCCAGGAATCCTGCTCCTGGGCATGCATTTGTTATTTTAGATAGATCTTTCACCTGTTTAACTTCTCTAAATCCTCCCTGTCACTGCCCTATTTCATACCACCATGATGTTTTCCCTGGCTTATTGACAGACTCTGTATTTGACTTCTGCAAAGTTTAACTCTGCACCAATTTGTACTCCACACTGCAATCCTAGTAATTTTCCAAACTTCAGTTTGTGATATTTTCCATTTAACATCTTTCAGTGGCTTCCATTACAAAAAGATAGTCAAGTCCTCTGCAATCTGGCTTTTGATTTTTCTTAAGCCACATATGTCATCATTCTCCATTATCTTCTCTGATTCTCTGCTATTTAGCCAAGCTGAACTTACTTGATTTTTAACAAAGCATGTTTTTTTTCTTAGTTCTTCTGCATGTGGTTGTCCTTCCTGGAACAAGTCTCACTCTTGTCTCCATCTAATCACATCTTCCAGATAATAAACTTGCTATTGTCTATGTAATTATATTTTCTAAGAGATTTTAAGTTTCATGGTCTCTCTCACCTCCTCTGTCTCTTTTTCTCCCCACTTCCTACTCCTATTTCTCAGATATTAGCACAGTATCTGGTAAATATCTTTTAGTTTTTTTAGTTAATAAATATTTGTGGAATAAATCATGTCTTCCTCGAGAGAGATTTATATTATTTTAGAACCATATTAAAATCTATTTTACTTACAAGAAATTAATTAAAGTCATAAAATATAGATGGCATTTAATGAGAAAAATTGACTTCACTTACAGTAAATGTTACACAGAAGTATCAAGTTCTTGAACTTATTTCCAGATATTGAGATCTAAACACTGATAACTAAAACAATTTTCACATATTAGGAAAACACAAACACTCCTCTGAATAACATAAGTACTATATATTTAAACTGTCTTCATGGAACTTCTACCATTCTATACAATCTGTACACAGTAGAAGATATTTTGCTGCTTCTTCCAAAAATTTACTATTTCAACAAATTTTCATTAAGCAACAAATATTGATGTACCATATATTATTCTAGATAGTGGAGATAAAATCATGATAAAAAGAAACAAAGATCCTGCTATTAAAAAGCTAATATAGGAATTTAGGTGTATAATCAAGAAATTCAAAAACTACATACATAGTAGCTCAGATACAGAATAATAAAGAAGGAAAATAGATTAGAGCAGATGTATCAGACAAGACCTAGTCAAGTGAAACAAATCATACTGGTTATGTAAAAAAGGAAATTTAATATAAAAAGTTAATAATTAGGTAAATATCATTAATTACTGAACAAGATAAAGAGAACTAAAGTGTAGCAAGAGTAGCTACCAAAAGCACCTGCTACCCCTGGACTGAGGAAACCAGAAACTTTAAGGAAAGCTCCCCCAAGATTGATATTAAGACCATTAAAGAGATGTTCTACCTCCTGCTCAAATAACATTGCCTGTGGTCACAGTAAAAAGGAAACTTTCTGAAGGTCATCCAGGCACTGGAAGAACAGCCCATCGCTATGGGAAATGCTAAAAAGACCATCTTGAACTTGCCATTGCAGGAAAAACAAAAACATGAAGACAGAAAAAGTAGTCTTTTCCTCCTCCATTTTTGCCTTCTCATTCCATTACCTCCTATTGTCGGAACTTGATAGAGATCCAGCCGGCAAAAGAGAAATATCGTTCTTAGAAACCAACTCCCATAACAAAAAGTAGATCATAAATGGATGGGTGTGGGGTTAAGAGACAATAGATTAATAACTAGCACAAATCCCTGATAATATGGGACCTCATCAAAGGTCTATATGAAATAAAGAATCCAGCTCTAGATTTCACCAGAGAAAAAAGATCTCAGGCAGAGGAAAGAACCATCACAAAGAACCAGAAGCAGCATCACACTTGGTAGGTTTGATGAAGAGCAAAGGAAGTCAGCATTGCCAAAAGGGCTTAGGAGGTGAATTTAGCGATACAGCAAGGAAACAGATGGTAGACAAGACAGACTTTTGCTTTGAGTGAGAAGAGAACTGACCACCACAGGGCAGGGTTCTGATCAGTAGAATGATGTTATCATAATTTGCTTTAAAAGGATCACTTTGGCTTCTAGGTTGAGAAGTGGCTGTGGGTGGTCATGAAGAAAATTAGAAGATAAAATAACCAAGTGTGATAAATGAATTAGCTTAGATTGAAGTGGTTGTAGTGGAGGTAATAAAATGTTTTTGAATAGAGAATGGAAGGAAAAGTTAACAGAGTTCACTGATGAATTGTAGGGGAAATATGTGAGAGGAAGAGAGAAATAAAGTGTGATGACAATGTTTTTTTTCTTGACTTGCCAAAAGGATGGAGAGGCCATGGAACTGTGATGGGGATTCAAGTAAGAATTGCAGTTTTAGAGTATGGAAAAATCAGGAATTCAGTTTTAGATAGTTTAGTTGTGTTATGCCTGTTGGACATCCAAATGCAGATGTCAGATAAGCCCTTGGATGCATTGTGTGCAGAGGCGTGGTCCAAGCTAGAATCTTATATTTAAAGTCATTGAATGATAGATACAGATACATTATGTAGTTGATGAGGTTAATATCTCCTAGGGGTCAAGTGCAAATAAAGAAAATAAAAGATTGGAGAGTAAGGTTGGGACATGTTAATATTTACAGATTGAGAATATGAGGAGAACCCAACAAAAATTTTGAGACAGGATGGCCAGTGAGGTCAGATGAGAAGCAAGAAACACTGATAGAAACACTGATATTATGGAAGCCAAGGCAAACAAGATATTAAGGAAAAGTGATCATTTTGGTCAAATGTGACATAAGGAAGTAAGGAAAGGATAAAAATTGACCACTGGATTAATACCCTTTTGCTACTCACATTATTCTTCTCTTTAGCTACAATTTGTACTTTCCTTGTATCTAAGTAACAAACAATTAGATGCAATTTTTCCTTGTAGCGATGCAAATGGATCATAAAGTCAAATTTTAAATAATTACATGATTACTCAGCTAGAGACTACATTTTCTAACTTCCCTTACTATGTGACTATATACAGCCCATGGGATTTAATGTAAGTGATGAGTTTCTATTTCAAAGTCATTCTTATATATTCTTTCCTTCCTCTTCCCTGCTGTTTTGGAAGTCATAATGACTGGAGCAACCTTGAAATTCATGTGTTGAGAACAGATGCCCACCAGCCCTGGATTACTCACTTCTGTAAGTTATGTGAGAGAAAAATAAACCATTATTATATTAATCTACTATATTTGATGGTCATTTTATTATAGCAACTGAGCATGTATCTCGCATGAATAACAGTCTTTGAGCTTTAGAAATTTAAATCCCAGAAAATAATGAATTATTATTCAAGCAACTGCTATAGGAAGGACAGAAATAAGAAGTTGATTGAAAACTGTCACCGAGGATCTAAAATGAGATCAGAGTCTATCTAAACATCCTACCCTCCACCTCCAGCGAAGATCCATTTGTCATCTTAAATATTTCCATCATCAAGGGCATCTAATGGATGCCTATATATTGTAGTCCCGTGTTCTCTCTTATACTAAGGAGAATTGAATTAATTTAGTGTCATTTTACTTAGCTCTTGGTTTCTTAATTTCTTTCTTTTTGTTAGTGTATATAATTTTAATATATGTGACTAAGTGATTTAAGATAAATTGGGATAATACTAAGGCTTATGGTAATGGCTCATTGGTATTGCTTTCTCTAGAAATAATTTGCTGAAGGAGTTAGAGAATTGTTCCCATTTGCTTCTGGCATCATCACAATTTTCTAATACAATTTCATGTGTGGAATTTAGGTATTTCCTTAGAAAGGGATACCTAACATGTATCAGAAAGAGCCCTGTTCTTGCCTAGAATGAGAAGATCTAGTTTTGTAAGAGCCTAAGTGGTATTTTTAGGTTTCCTTCAGGCAGAAATCCCTATAAATACAGGAAGGCTATTAAATACAGCTCCAGATGTCAGGAAAAATGACGGCTCCAGGTGATAGGACAGTCCCTGTTCTAAGCCATGACCCTGCTCCAAATTCCTGATTGCATTATTTTAATTCAAATCATGGGTCCCTCCTTTCACTACAGCTTTCAGAACTCACTTAGGCAGGCTTTTCCTGAGAGAAACAAATATTGGGTTTCACAATACTGTATTTTGACTCTGTTGCAATATTGTTCACACCTTGTCTCTCTTGAAAATATTGTGCTATTTATTCCAAGGTGCTGCTTGGCCTTTGTCGAATTAGAGATCCCATTAGACTACATATAATAACAATCTAACCTATCATGAGAGATACTTACATGTGAGCTACTGTTTTAATCACTTACCTAATCCTCAAATCTCCAAAAAGTATATACTATTATTATTCCCATTTAACATAGGAAATAACCAAGACAAAGAGAAGAGGGTGAGTAATTGATTAAAAGTTACAGAGCGAATAGATTTTAAAGCTAGGGTTTCATAGTTGACATCAGATTCTGGGATTTTAACCCCAACTTTATGTTTAAACTATAAAACAGTCTACAAGCTCTTTATTATCCTTACAGTTTGTGTTTACATACTTGTAGCTTACATTGGGGCTTAGTCAAGATTGTCTTTTGAAACTTCTAGAAAAGTTCAGGAACATGTTCTCTGGCTATAAAGAAAAGTTTGGGGGATCAGCACACCTTGATTTTATTTGCCATCATTAAGTATTTTGGCTGAAAAGCCATTTATGTTATTATTTTTCCCCAACTTAATAACAGAAGATTGTGTATTTTCTTCATGTGGCATCTTTCATCTAAAACTCTCAAAGGGCTCTACAAATGTTATCTCAATAATGATCTTATCGTCTCTTTATCATACAATCTGTCTCTGAAGTAAGTGGCAAATAATTGAAACTCAGATGTATTACTTAACCAAGGTCGCAGACCCAACCCATCATTAACATGAAAGAAAAATGTGTAGGTTAATTTATATTCAGTACTTTGCTGCATCACTGCATGCCAGTCAGGATCTTCCCTCAGTTACAGTCTTGAAGCAGAGTTGTGCCATTACTTGATAGGTCCTAAGATAAAAAGTTAGATTTTATGTTGGCATCTCTCTTTTTTTGGTACAGTAATAATATGGACAATGTTTTATGTTTGTGTGGTAATTGCTAACAGTTTGGTTACTTATACTGCATCATTTGATTTTCCAGATGTCCTGGAAGGTAGATTGGGTAAGTATAATGATCTCACCTTTCAAGTGAAAGCATTGAAACTTAGAATAATAATTGCTAGCTTTATTGAGTGTTTACTATATGCAGAATATGTTACAACTTTTTTTACTCAAAAAAACCCTTTCACATGCTAGGTACTAAAATTATACCCATTCTAAAGACTAGCACAGAATGGTAAAGTAAGTCTCCATAAAACCCAGAGAAAAGATTGAAGAACTCTTTGGATCCTGTCTGGAGTCACAGCTGAAAAAAAAATTATACCCATTCTACAGGTGAAGAAACTAGAAATTGTGACTCAAGTAAGTTAAATATTTTGCTGTGATAGCTACATTTCCCAATGCTCTTTATTTAATTCCCATGCTCCCAGACCTGAGGTCCCAGTAGAGTTAACAGTAGAGTTAACATTTGAGGTAGGTTTCATCTCTACACCACACACACGCACGCACGCACTTACACACGCACACAGCCACATACCCTTCCCTATTTCATTTATTATCATCATTATCAGTGTCTTGTAGATGTGGTTCCCTGCAAACAGATGGAGACAAAGTGTTACATGCATATTTACTGGAAAGAACTCTCAGGAGGTATAACTGAAAGGGAGTGAAAAGGCAGATTGGACAAGAGAAGAAGATGACCTGAGATACAGCTAAATTCAGTGGATCTTGAGGAGCTTTGTTGTTGAGAGATGGCCCTTCAGAGTTTTCCCAAGTTGAACTCTGGGTAGATACCAATCAATGGCCAAAAACAACCTCTGGAATGGGGAAACTGAGCAAGGCAGTTCTTGGAAGTAAAGAACAGTACGCTCTGAAAGAAACAGTTGTGAGCCTTTGCAGTATTCTAGCATAGAGGATGGACATGTGGGCCTTAAAGAAGGGTTCTGAGCAAAGCACGACAGTGCCCACTGCAGTCAGTAATATTCCCTAGGCAGGTACCATGCCCGGTACCTGTGCCAGGTACTGTGCTAAGATCTTAAATGCCTGATCTCATTCAGTCTTTACAACTTTGAAGTGACTAATATCATTGCTCTCATTTTACAGTTGATAAAGTTAAAAATATCTACCCAAGATTATATAAGAGTTCACCTTTCATATTTAACCACCATTGTGTACTGCCTACCTATATTCAAATTCTTATTCCCAAGATGAGTGAAGTTTTACAAGTGTCTTAATTTTTCCTAAATTTCACAGATGTATCTTCCATTCAGAATTATTTTGGGGTCAGGTTAAATGAAATTGAGACAACAAATATAGAGAATGTTACATATTGTCTAGCACATAGAATGTATTCAACAAATGGTAGTTCAATTTTATATTTATCTATGTCAGAGAGATTGGTTTTAATAATCCTACTTATAACACAGACTTCCCCTCTCAATGATAGAAAACAAAGATCTTCAAATCAACTTAAATAAAGAAAATTATCCTCTACCAAATGAATAACTTTGTTATTCTTGTTGCCTGAAACTATCAGATCACCTCTCATACCTGAATAATTGAAGAGGATCTAAGAGCAGAAGGCCACCTCCCCAACACAACCCTCCTCACACAGTACAACACTGAGGTTATTGCAGTCTGTCTGTGCAGGGATCCTTAACTTGACTCTTTAGCACCAAGAGCTTTCATTGTCACCTTGAAAAAAGAAAGTTCTATGTCATGATCAGAAGATTCTGAAATCCATGGCTAAAAGAAATACAGAATTTCCTTAATAGAAATAGAAGATGACCTGACACCTATAAACGAATTAGGCAAATTTGTTTTCAAGTTTTTTTTATGGTACTCAGTACACATTAAAATCAAGAAAGGAAGAAAATGAACAGGAAGTTTTAAGTTCCTTCTCTGATATGAGATACCACATTCTTCACATTAACTAACAGAATGCCTAGCATAGCTGGTACTTAATTAAAAATGCTTGTAGTAGAATAATAATGGTAATTAGAACATTAAATTGATATTTTTTCTGTATCAAAATCCCAGATATCTTATCAGCATCCAGTGTGACCTTAGATGTCAGTGACCTCTTTGTGCTTCATTTTTCTATCCACTATAATAGTACTGCTTGTTTTTATTTCCTACATACTTTGAGTTTCAGAGTGCTGTAAAGACCAACTTTTATTATCCAATTACATTTTTATTGCAATTTGCAATTGCAACCAAAAATTTGTGCAATCAGTTTCTTTCAAACAGGTACATTTTCTATTTGAATCTGATTGATTTTGCAGTGAATGGCTAAGGTCCCAGCATAAATTCATATAGCTGTTTAGTGGACAGCTGGATTTCCATAGACATCATGAGAATGCAGTACACTGAATGTAAACTTAAGACAAGTTACCAAATGAAAAAGAGAGACCTGAACAAAATGCAGACTTAAATATCACATGGGTTTTACAGCTACTTTCACATTCAGATGCTGAAGTACTAAACTACATTGAGGGAAAATGTGCCTGAGATAATTCCAATGAAGCAATGCAGGAAAATAACAGAAATCTTAATATTTCTAGCCATGAAACAAAAAGCGAGAAAACACAACTAAGGTTTTTTGAAGCAATAGTATGGGAAATAAATTTGGGGAGCTGTTTAAAGTGAATGTAATCAATGTCTGCCATAAAAGTGGTATTAAAAGTGGAGGGAAAATAGAAGGGGACTGGCAGTAGATATCACTTTTGAGTATCATAGAAGCCACAAAAGTCAAGTAAAGTGAATGTTCAAATGTGGTCTGGAAGGGCTTAACAGACTGATGTGATGTTTGAGGTGAATTGGTGTGTTGTGGATTTATATGCATGGTTGCTTTATATTGACAATAGCCCATCCTTAAGCCAGTATTGTGACCAGAGTATAGAATATGCTGGTTAGGTAATATCTTGAGGTGGACACCTACTTCTTAAACCAAGATGTTGTATCAGCCCCATTCAGATCACCTCTGAGAGAAAACAGAAGTGTTTTCTCAAAGGAAAATTAATGTTTACTTACAGAAGCAGGATGATGAGCAACAGAGCAAGCAGGGAAGATAGCAGATATCCATTAAGACTGAACATGATCCCAACCTTTTCACATAAATTTATATTTTTATATAAATTACATATATATGTATAAACATATATATACTATGCACAGTATATATATATGTATATATGTATACTATATACTATGTGTATAAGTATAACATCATAAACAAAAAGTAGTGGACCAGCAGATATCTGGTGTTCAAGATCTTTATACAAGTTCACCTTCAGCTGGATTTTAACATGGATTTTCAATGTTGATTTCAGTAGCATGTACAGAGGGCGCATTTGATATATGATTTCGTAAAATGCAAGACTTTGCCAATATGACTGAGAATGATTATATTTCTTGTTGTGGCTCTTTGGAATAAATGCCATAATCACTAGCAAAGTGCATGGCTTAATTTTTGAGTTTCATAGAAAAGAAACAGGAATGACTAATGTAAGTGTACACCTTTTTTAGAAATGGAAAAATAAAGTAACATGTATAAGTAGTTCCTTCAGAACTATTCTAATGTTGCAGATTTTTAATTACTGTTTTTCCCTAAAGAGGCTGTATTTAAATAAAGCCAAAATGGTGTATTTTTATAAAACTGAGAAGTAGGGAGATTTAACCACAGGGAGAGTGGGGGAAATACTATATGAACATGTTTAACTGTAAAAATTTTAATATGAGAGAGCTTAAGTAAGTTAGAAAACTTGTATATTGGTTGTTATAACAGGTACTGTAGCTCTGTTATTTGGCACTTAATGTGTTTGAGTAGCATTAATCTAATTAATAAGCATCAAAAATGAGTATAGATCCCAAAATGTTTACTTGGTTTACACAATGCTATATTTTTAATCAATTGTGCAGATGAAGTTAAAAAAAAAAACTCATTAGCTTATGGAGGAAGTGTGACATAGAGAAAAATCATTTTTAAGTAAAAACAGAAAAGAACCAGATTGGAAATGAGAAAACCTGAGATCAGATTCTCCATGGCCATTAGTGAACTATATTGAGTTAGGGCTACTTACATGTTCTCAATTTTCCTATCTCTAAAACAGATAAATTGAATTCAAATCCAGGCCCTGATTGTTGTTAACTGTATGATTATGGACAAATTATATGTAACTTCCTCAGTCAGCTTTTATATTTATACACTGGAGATAAGAATTTCTACTCCATAGAATTGTAGTGAGGATTAAATGAATTCCCATTCTTAAAAAGCATTTTGTAGATATTAATACATTATATGGAAGTTTAAACTTCCTGCTAAAATATAATTTATCCTGAAAATAACAAATGGATCTTCAAAATGTTTTGTATTCTGAAGTGCTAAAAATTAAGGATTTACAAAGTACCCCAAATAAATTACAATATAAAAGTTTTAAACACACATATGGTCATATTATAAATTGATATTATTTATTGGATAATCTCTTGGAGCATAAGAAATTACAATAAAGTGTAGCACCATGAAACAAAAAACATTTATGATCTCAGTTTCTGTTAGTAAGGAATCTAAGAGCAACTTAGATGACTAGTTCTGCTAAGTTCTGCTTATGATGTCTCATGAGTTTCCGTTCAGTTTTAGGCATACGTTTATAAGAAGTGGCCAATATGAAGTGATTGTGTCACTATAATCTAAATAGGATATACGAGTTTAAGTTGTACCATATCCTTGCCAATATTTCATTTTGTTAGATTTTGTTTTAGCCATTCCAGAAGTGAATATCTCATTTCCAGTGGTAGTTTCTCATTGTTGATTTATTTTTTATTTCTCTGATGTCTAATAATGTTAAGGACTTTTTTTGTGTATGTATGCTTACATTTACACCATAATGTCTTCTTTTATAAAGTACCTATTCAGGTTTTTTTTTTTTTTGCCAAGCTCTTTATTGTTTGTCTTTTGATTATTGATTTTTAAGTGTTATTACATACTCTTGTTATAATTTCTTTGTCAAAACTATGTTGCATATTTTTCTTCTCCAGTCTCTGCCCTGCCTTTTATTTTCTTACTGGTTTCTCAAAAATCAAAAGTATTTTATTTTTTGAAGTATAATTTATCAGTGTATTTTCTCTTATGATACTTTTGTACCCTATCTAGGGAATATTTGACTAACTTAAGTTGTAAAGTGATTCTGTTATGTTTTCTTCCTTTAAGTTTAAATGTAGTATGAGTACATCCTTGCTTTATTCTCACTCTTACAGGGAAACATTCAGTCTTTCACTGCTGAAAATAATGAAGTCTTTTATAAATACTTTTTGTCAGTTTGGTGGTTTCCCACCTATTTCCAGTTTGGTGAAATTTGTTTTCATAAATGGGTGCTAAAAATTGTTTAATAATTTCCTACATTGATTGAGATAATATATACTTTTTCTATCTTCATTAAAGCAATAAAACATTTATTTTTAATTTGAATGAAAAACTAGCATTGAATTTCTACAAAACATCTACTTGATGATGATGTTTTTTTCTTTTTATATATTGCTGGATTAAGCTTTGTAATATTTTCCAAGGGATTTTGCTTTACATATTCATAGGAAAAATTACCTATAATTCTATTTACATCTTTTACTTTCGTTGGACTTTGTCACCAGAGAGATAGTAATCATAAAATTATCATGGAGTATATAGAGAGCAGATCTATCCTCCTCTAACTTCTCAAATAATTTAGCATTAGTATTACTTCACCTTTCAACATCTGATAGGAAAAAAATCACTGGAAGCGTCTGAAATACCCCTTTTGGGATAACTTTAAATAAAGTAATTAAATTAATTTAGTAGGGCTACTTACATTTTCTAGTTCTTGGGTCATTTTTGTAAGTTTTTCATACATCTGTTCATTTCGTCTAATTTCTGAAATGTATTCAAGTAATATAATCTTGTTTATTTAATATCTATAATGCTTATAATTACCTCTTTTTTGTAATGTTAGTAGTATGTATTGTAACTATTTTCTGTATCATTAATTTCTGCTTATTTTTATTATTTCCCACATGCAATTAATTTTGGTTTAATTTGCTCTTTTTTCTACCTTCTTATGGTGAAAACTGAATCATTTTTTAATATGTTATCTCTGTAATATAAGCATTTGCCTTTTAAACATTGCTTTCATTGTATTACACAGCTATTGATAGATTGTATTTTCATTTTCATCTGATTCAGTCTTTTTCCAATTTTTCTGTGATTTCTTTCATTCGTTGGTTACTTAAAATATCTGGAAATTCTGGCATTAAATTTTTAATTTAAGTCTATTTGATAAAATTATATGTTCTAGAGGTTTCAATTTTTTGAAATGCATAGAGAATTGTATTATAGCTTGGCATATTGTCTGCTATGGTTGATGTTCCACGTACACCTGAAAACTGTGCTTTCTATGTTTTTGGTGAGGCATTCTGTAAGTGTTAATTAGTTTAGTTAATAATACTCATCAAATTTTCTACATCCTATCTGATATTTTATATAGTTGTTTATAGATTATTGGACTGGTTTGTTGAAGTATCCATCTAACTGTGGTTGCTTTTCTCTCCCTTGAGTCCCTTCTCATTTCCTTTTCAATTTTATTTAAAAACTTTTTATGTACATGCACAGTTAAAATTACTGTATCTTTCTAATGATTTAACATTTTTATCAGTATGAAATATACCTCTTTATTTGTGGTAATATTCTATGTCCTGAAACATTTTTTCTATTATTAATTTAACCACTTGAATTTTTCATACAGATTTTTAAAATTTATTTTTGGTCTTTAAATTAAAATATGTTACTTGTAGACAATTTTTAGTTGCATATTTATCCAGTCTAACAATCTCTTATTTTTAACTGATGCTCTTTTCATTTAATTTTAATTTAATTTTCAATTTATTAATAAAGTTTATGCCTACTGTTTTCCTGTTTGCTTTCTATTTCTCACATCTAAGCTGTTGTTCTTCTGTGCCTCCGTTTGGATTAATCTTTCTTTTTTTATCATTGTTCTTTTTTTGTACTTTGGAATATTTGCTGTACGTATTTGTACTTTTTGATAATTACTTTAGTAAATATTATGCATTCATATTTTTCATATTCTACCTAAAGTTAATGTTTACAACTTCCTATAACAGAAAAAAGAAATCCTTCCATTAGTATAATTCCTTTACCATCTCTATCCTTTGTGTTATTGTTGCCATATATTAGTTCTACATATTCAAGCCACGGAATGTAATACTACTGGTTTTTATTTCTTCTTTAAAAAAATAAGAGAAATCATAGCCTTTTGTATTCATCTAAATGTGTACTATTTCTAGACCTCCTCATTCTTTCCTATATACTTGCATTTTCATATTGTATCCTTCTTCCACCTGAATGATGTCTTTTATCATCTGTGATAGAGCAGATTTTCTGTTAAGAGATCTTTCAAGGTTTATTTATTTGAAAATATCTTTATTTTGCCTTCATTTTTAAAGGGTATTTTTGCTGAGTATGAAATTCTGGATTGAGAATTTTACAGCAGTTTATAAATACTGCCCCACTGTGTTCGCTACCCTATTGTTTCTGTTGAGAATCTCATGAATGTTGAGACTCCTATGTATGTTATGCTCTTGTTTAAGATTATCTCTTTTACTTTTCAGCAAGTTGAGTATGATATATCTAAGTGTGGTTCTTTTTGGATTTATTCTGCTTAAATTTGAAAATGCAAATGAATGTTTTTTAAACATATTTGACATTTTTGTCATTTTAAAAATAATTTATATGTCCTACTCTTTTTCTCTTATCCCTCTGGAACTCCAAATATATATTTATTAGACAATTTGATACGATACTATAGTTCGCTAAATCTTTGTTCATACATTTATTTGATTATTTTTTTCTCTCCTTCAGATAGGATTATTTCTATTTATGTGTCTTCAAGTTTACTAACCATTCACTTTTCATTATTCAAACTGTGTATTTTTATTTCATATATTGTATTTTCAGTTCTAGAATTTTCATTTTGATTCTCTTTATGGTTTAAATTTCTCTGTGGTCTTTGTCTACTAATTTCAAAAGAAATGTTGCTTTCGGTTCTATTTCCACTGATTGCTTTTAGTTTTCATTATGAATACATTTTCATATTTCTTCATGTGTCCAGTAGTTCAGTTGTATGCTTGCCATGTGCTGAATACATTGTAAAGATTCTAGATTTTGTGATCTTTCTTTAATGGATGTTGAATTTTCCTCTTTAAACAGTTAAATTACTGCTCATTCTTTACAAAACTGTCAGGCTTTAAAGAGTTCTTTTTTTGTCCTTTATTTTATTATATTTTATTTTAGATTCCACAAATAAGTAATATCATATGGCATTTTTCTTTCTCTTTCTGACCCACTTCACTTAGAATGACGATCTTTAGCTCCATCTATGTTGCTGCAAATGGCATTGTTTTATCCTTTTTTTATCACTGAGTAGTTAGTGTTCCATTGTATATATGTACCACATCTTTATCCAGTCATCTGTTGATGGACATTTGAGTTTTTTCCATGTGTTGGCTCTTTGAAATAGTGCTCGTGTCTTTTTGAATTTTTTTTTTCTCCAGGTATATGCCCAGGAATTGGATTGATTGATCATATGGTAAATCTATTTTTAGCTTTTTAAGAAGCCTCCTTACTGTCCTCCATTGTGGCTTCACCAATCTATACTCCTACCAACTGTGTAGGAGGGTCCCCTTTTCTCTACACCCTATCCAGCATCTGTATTTGTAGACTTTTCAATGATGACCATTCTGGCTGGTGTGAAGTGATATCTCATTGTAGTTTTGATGTTTGTTTCTCTAACAATTAGCAATGCTGAGCACTTTTTCGTGTGCTTGTTGGCCATTGTTATGTTTTCATTGGAGAATTGCTTGTTTAGGTCTTCTGCCCATTTTTGGATTGGACTGCTTGTCTTCTTGATTTTGACGTGTATGAGGTGTTTGTATATTTTGGAAATTAGTCCTTTATCAGTCACATCATTTGCAAATTCTGTAAGTTGTCTTTTCATTTTGTTGATGGTATCCTTAGCTGTGCTTTTAAGTTTAATTAGATCCCATTTGTTTATTTTTGCTTTTATTTCCATTACTCCAGGAGCTGGTTCAAAAATACATTGCTGTGATTTATGTCCATGAGTGTTCTGCCTATAAAGAGTTCTTCTTATGATAAATCTCTATGGGTTTTGTCATTAGTTCTAAGACACATCTGTTTTGCCAATGTATGACTCCTACTCCAAAAGCCTGGATTTTATGGAGTTTTAACTAAATGCTTGAGGTGTTTGTAAAGTGCTATCAGGGTTTTCCATTCTGACTGGATGAGAATTCCAATATATCACAGTAGTTCAAAAACTCTGGTATTTCTATTCCAGACTCATTGCAGCTGCAGAATAGCAGAACCTGGTGTGAGTAAAAAATATCGCCTGCCATATTAGTAAACAAAGGATGCTGCAATGCTCAAGATATAACATTGCAGCCACCCTGATGGTAGCCCTCAGGAAGGAACCAAAGGGCCCTGCTGCCAAGCCCTCAGCCCACAGCAGCCACCCTCAACATTGCCACCTGAGGAGACTCAGGATGGGAATCACAGGATACTGGCCTTAGATAGCTAAGGTGCTTATCAAAGGAATGATTTCAATGAGCCTGACTCTTGCATTTTCCCATACATAGAAAAGTGCTAAACTCCTTGACTTGAGGTATCTAGTTTTCTTTAATTAACAGTAATCTTTTGATGTTCTGATTACCTAGTCTGTGTTGCAAAAATTCCTGTATATCCTGGCTCTTCACTTGCCTCTTCAGCGCAGTCCCTTAACAAGATCTGAGAGGCTGTTCTCTAGCTTGAAGTCCTCAGAATGTCCACCCAATAAAACATAACTGTCAACTTTTAGGTTGTGCATTTTTTCAGTCTGTATAAGCCTTACAGAGTCTGGTCTGCATTTATGAAGCCAAGTCCTTGGCCAAGGATCCATGGTAGATCACCCTGAAGTATTCTGGAGGTTTTTGCAAAGGTTCTTCTCTGGTACTGTTTCTCACAAATCCTAAGCACTTTAGCAGATCAAAATTCTGCCTCCTCATCTCAGTAGGACTATTGTTTCCCTTGTCCTCCACCTTCCTGTGCCATAGTAGTTAAAACAGTCCTCTTGAGGAAGCTGGTGTGAGCATGGGCTTGCTTTCCATGATCCTGTTCTTCCTATATCCCAATGCTTGAAATAATTTCTTTTTTTTCCCCCAAATTTTATATTTATTTAAAGTAGGAGGACAAGTCTTATACCAATTATTCCTTCATGCCTGGAAACTGAATTCTCATCATTAATTACATTTTGAGTTAAATATAATATTGGATGTGAGGATGTTTTGAAAACCATATGTTCAATGTAACATAGAGTGAACATAGAAAAACTGTGCCTTAGAAATCTTGATTTAATCGTGGTTCTGTAATGAGAGTTAGTCATAGAAGAGGGACTAAATTAGATCTTAAATTTATCTGTGTTAAGAAATTCATTGAGACAGACAAATGTGGGCAGCAAAAAAAAAAAAAAAAAGGAATAAGAGATGCCATTGATTTTTTTTAAGTTAAGTGATCCAGTGAATGGATCCGTTAAGCAGACCAGATTCTTTTGTAAATATACTGCAAAATATGAAAATACTTTAAAAAAAAGAGTTTAAAATTTATACATTAAAGCATTGCTGTGCTCATTACAAAAGACTTCTTTACAAAAGGATTCATTGAGGTCTCAGTACTCTGGTGAATTCCCAATATAATTGCCGAAAGCAGAATTATAATTTATCTCCTACATTTGGATAAAAGAAAGCAGAGCAACTGTTTTCTGCATTATTGTGTTATCTGTTTCTGCAAGTGAATAGACTTAGTCCCAGAGTAACTCACATACATGGTGATATTAGCAAAGAAGAGGACACAGGATTGTTTCCAGGGCAACAAGTATAAGGTAGATAAGATCCCCAAGTCCCTCTTCCTTACTGGGGAAGTCCACTTCCAGGGCTCTTATACAAACATCTCACCATTCATGTGAACCTTCTTATAAAGAAGGTAGGGAATTCAGTGGGTCAAAGCCATTTAATGATAATTTGGCTAAAAAGAGCTAAAGGGTACAGGGTTCAGTCTTTGTTGGCTTTTGTTTTTTGTTTTGTTTTATTTTTGTATGGAATACAGACTAGTATTAACCTTATATTTCTGTTTTCTTCTTTATGGCGTATTTGGTTTTAAAAAAAAAAGGATAATTGGCCTTAGTAAAGTAAATTTCCTTTGGACAGTTTTCTTTAGCAACAATAAAACAGTGAGTATGAAAGCAGTAAACATATTTCCAATGGACCATTTAAAACCTCTTTTTTTTTTTTTAAGGTCTTTAACCCCTGGGTCCACAAATACCTGAATAAAGTTAGTGATTGATTTAGAAATTACATAAATTATAATTTTTTACAGTATTTTCACCTTCTTTGGCACTGAGAAAAGTGAAAAATACTCCTCTCCTAATCTCAATAGATTCATAGTGTAATGAGGAACAGAAATATATAATTACTAAATAGTATTATAAGTACAATATCAAGGCAGTCTACCTCATGACATAACATTAAAAAGAGAGACTTTACTAAGTTTATGGTGGCAGATGAGTTAAGGAAAATATTCTAGAAAGAGATGATGGCCTTAAATTATTCAAGTAAGTTATAGTTGTCCCTCAGTAACTCTGGGGGGATTGGTTCCAAAACCCCCATATACACCAAAACCCTACAATGCTCAGGTCCTTTATATAAAATGACATGGTATTTGCATATAACCTATGCACATCTCCTAGTATACTTTAAATCATCTGTAGATTAAATGATATATAAATAGTTGTAAGTAAAATGTAAATGCTATGTAAATTGTTGCCAGTGCACAACAGATTAAATTTTGCTTTTTGGAACTTTTTGGAATTTTCTTTTTCAAATCTTTTCCATCCACGGTTGGTTGACTCTTCAAATTCAGAACCCACAGATACGGAGAGCTGACCATTTAGGTAAGGTGAGTGAGAGAATACTTCTAGAAGAAGGAATAACATGAAAAAGTATAAAGTCATGTCTAGAAAAACTTCTGTTGCTCTGTTTGGAGTGCAACCTGAAAGTTAAAGAAGAGAGAAAAGACATGTATTGAAAACATTGAGTAATTTCCTAGAATCTTTAAGGCAATAAAAATATTTGCAGCTTAAGTATGTTATACTAGGGGAATGGATTAGAGGAAAACATACCCGAGACTAAGGATCATACTTCAGAATCAAAAGATGATAAACCCTAAATAGAGCCCTGGTGAAAGGTCTAACCTAGGGGTGGGTGATTGCTGTAAATGAATACTTAGGAAATAAAATTTGTAGGACTTGTTGATTGACCAAATGTGAGAGAAGTGAGAGCTGAAAGTAATGATGATTCCCAGGTTTGTAACCTGAGTGACTGAATTGATGGAGATATGAGGGAATAAACAGAAGGATGATCAGACAGAGAGAAGAGAAACAAAGTTCATTGTGATTGAGTCTGACCTTGAGGTACCAAGATAAATCTAGGTAAGGGCTCAGTGAAGAAATCTAGCTGAACATTAATCATGTTGGAAATAGTAAACACCCCAAAAAACTATAAGTTCACCATGGAAAGAAATATACAGAATTTTAAAAGGAGAAGATGAATGATGAAACTGTAGGGGATGTTGCAGTTTAGAATATAAAAGTAGAAAGGAAAATGCAGAAATAATGAGAGAGAAGAAATGGCAGGACAGTTGAATGAGGGAAATGATAACCTTTTCAACAAATGATGCTAGGACAACTAGATATCCACATACAAAGAATTAAGTTGGATCCCTATCTCTCATCATGTACAAAAACTGACTCCAAATGCATCAAACGTAAAACAATAAAACTTACGAGAAAATATAGACATGAATAGTCATGGTCTTGGGTGAAGCAAAACCTTCTTAGATACCAAGAGCACAAGTAACAGGAAAAAAAAAACTACACTAATTGGGCTTCAAGAAAATTAAAAGCTTTTTTGCCGAAAATGATACCATCAAAATGAAAAGATAACCCATGGGTTGGGGGAAAATATTTTCAAGTCATATATTTAACAAAGAAATTGTATCCAGAATGTATAAAGAACTCTTATAATTTAGAAATAAATCATAAATGACAATTAAAATGGGCAAAGAATTTGAATAGACATATCTCCAAAAATTGTATATGAATGGCCAATAAACACATGAAACGATGCTCAGTAACATCAGGTAAACGCAAATTAGAACCACAATTAGATAGCACTTTATATCCACAGGAATATCTACAATAGTAATAAACTAAAAGTTCCAAGTATTGGAATTCCACATAGAGAAATTGACACCTTTCCATATTAATGGTAGGAATGTACAATGAAGCAGCCATTTTGGAAAGCAGTTACGCAGTTTCTCAAGAAAATTAAACATAGTATTACCATATGATCCAGGAAGTCCTCTCCTAGGTATATACTCAAAAGAATTGGAAGCAGATGTTCCCAAAGGAAACTATATGAATATCCATAGCAGTATCATGCATAATAGACAAAACGTGGGAAACAACCCTAATGTCCATCAACTGATGAAGGGATAAACACAGTGCAGTATACCTCTAAAACGGAGCAGTATTCAGCAATAAAAATAAATGAAATACTGATACATGCTACAACATAGATAAACCTTGAAACAATATTAAAGAAATCAGTCACATAGACCACATATAATTCAATTTATATGAAATGTCAAGAATTAGGCACATCCATAGAAACTAATTAGATTAGTGGTTGCCAAGGATGGGGGAGAAGAGAGAAAGGAGGGAGTGGTGGTGACTGCGAGTGAGTGCAGGGTTTATTCTGGGGGTGATGAAAATGTTCTGGAATTAGATAATAGTGATGATTTCAAAACTTTATGAATATGTTAAAAAAACATTGAATTATACACTTTAAAATGGTGTTTTGGGTACCTGAATATGTCTCAGTAAAGCTGTTAAATTATAACCTTATGTCTCCCAATTCCAGGATTTTATGGAAACTAGCCTTTCAGTGTAATTGCATGGGCTTTCTTGATGCCCTTTATCCAGACTTGGGTATAGTTACTGCAAAAATACTTTTGCTGAGTTCAGTGTTGTGACTCAGCACAGGAAAAATGGTTTCAGCTAAGTGAATCTCTTGACTGCACTGCTACGTTTTTACATTCCTATATCAAGTCTCTGAAGCCATAAAATCAATTCTGGATTTGAGTTTTCCTGTGACAGTATGGACAGGATGATGGAGACTTAGGGTCTTGTCATTCATTAAGAAGAAAAGTCTTCTGCTGGGAGGCGGATCTGTACTAGAATTCAGAATATAATACTTCAGTCCTCTAAATCGGTAGGACTTTCCACAATCTCACTTAGGTTCTCCATCCAAGATGTGCTTGCCTGATGCTCCTATGCCCTCCTAAGTTAGACGGTTTTTTTCCTGCTTACATAAAGTGCACAAAGGTCAACAAACCTTGTGGTTTGTTATTGATATCCAATACAGCAGCATAAACCATCTAAACAGGTCATTGTGGTACTTCCCTTTCCTGGTTGACAATCTACAGCCTGATTGTTTTATATCTCACATCTAATTTAAAGCAATATAATTTAGGTTGAGAAAAATCTTCTTTCACATAAATATATTTGAAAAAATCTTGTCCTCAAGAAAACAAATGCTTTGAAGTGATGTGGACTGATTTGAATGCCATCTGCACTGTGTAAGTTACTGAGTGACCTTCAGCAAATTACTTAACCACTCAATCTGTCACCTCAACTGCAAAAGAGGAAATAATAGAAATGACTACCATACTTGATTCCTATGAGTAAGACACAATATAATTCAAACTTGTTAGGTAAACAAAAATGTGTTCTATAAATATGAGTGTCATTTCTCAGCATACATTTATATATATATATATATATATATATATATATATATATATATATACACATATATTTATAACCAAGTAGTCATATGTCTCTGTTGAGTATACAACTCAAAAGATCACTTTCCAAACTGAGCAGGAAATCTATTGTAAGATAATTCTGGCAGAAGCAAATTGAAATAAATATTTTCCTTTGGTGTCAGAGTTCCTTTTGGGGAAATTTTAGTGCAATTTTTCTTTGTAAAATGGCATGCAATTCACAAGTGAGTTGATTTGTATATGCCTAGTTGTATCTGTAGTGTGTGTTACTACGGCCCAAGAGGATGGTATCCAGTTTGCCAAAGTTATTACTCATCTATTTTATTGACCCGGGATTTTAAAGTGATATCTGTTCTGTGAGTGTTTTACTTTAAACCCATTAGAAGCAATAACAAAAATAGGTCAGTAAATTAGACAGTTAATTCTTTAAACTTGTACCCTCTTTAAAATAAAGCTTTATAACACATGGGTTCTTCCTACAACTGTCTTCAAAAACTAAACTAAAGGGGATGTTTCATCTAAATTTTATTATAAATTACTAGCCCGTGAAAAAACTGGAGAATGACTGGAACCATCTGGATATGAATTCCCAGAGACCACCTGACCTTTGCCATCTAGAGTCTTTGGTGCATGTCAGCCTCTGTTGAACATCAACTTTGTGTTAATCACTGGGCTAGTTATGCTAGGTTTGGATGTTCCAGGCAACAGTAGGATTTGCTTAAGATTTAGAAGAACCCAGTTCTTTATTGAAAAAGAAAAAAAAAATTCAGCTCAGATCTTTATGGTCTTTGGTTTCCTCATCTCTGTAATACAGATAATTCATATTTCTCTAGGTTGACTCTTATAACAATCAAATGAAATAATGTGTAGAATACTGTTTTATAAACTATCTATCCAGGATATACAGCTGGAATATTTTAAAAAATTACATATACCATGTTGTGAAAATTCTAGAACAGAGTATCTCAGTAGATGAACTTGGCTATTTCCTAAAATTACTTTTGCAAAATGTTATTTTGTATTAGAGTTCTGCTATTTCATTTTCCTAATTTTTTTTTCAGAATAAAGCTTACTAAATATCAGCTGTTAATTATAGAAAATTTGGAAAATATAGAAAACAAAATTAAAGATAAAATCTTCTGTTTTCCAAAACCATCACTCCGAGCTAATTACTGTTAACATTTTGATGACTTTTTCAGTTACATATCCTCACCTGAAGAAAAGCAACCCTTTAGGTGAGTTGAAACTGGGCCACCCGCTCCAACCCCACGGCCAGTTGCCACTACAAGCAAATTGAAATTAGAGGAAGATCAGAAATCTTCAAAACACAGAGACAGCTGACGACTTAACTGTCCGGAAATCTCTTTATAGTACACGTTTGCGGACTAAGAAGGAATCTTGCAGTGGCAGTAGGAGCCCGGGGTGCATTTCTGGACGCTGCTCACTCCTGCTGTCCTTCCGTCCGCATCAGAGGAATCCTTATGCGTTTCTAATTAGAACAATATTTTAAACACTGTCTCCAGAGCAGCGTTTTTCCAAACACTGTTTAATCAGGTGAGGACACCTGTCTGTGACTCTCGAGCCTCTGAAAGTCTTTCCCTGTGAATTCTGTCTCGCCTCCTGCCGCGCACGCCGGTTCAGTTACTGGCAGATTAGATTTCTCTCCTGGCCCCCGACCCGCCCCTCCGCATCTTCTGGAGAAGTGGGAATAAAAGATCAGCCCCAGGCGGGCGTGCAGCCGGGTGAGCGCAGCCCGTTGACCGGAGCGCGCGGGGCCATCGCTGGGCACCCCTCCCTCTCCCCGCGCCGCCTCCAGCGCGAGTGACAACGCGCCCTCCAGGCTCGGGAGCGGCGGCGCCGAACAATCCCAGGCCGGGCTCGCCTCGCCGGTGACATCACTCCCGGAGATACTCCCCACTCTAAGCGCCTGCCTTCGCGAGGCGTCCGTCCGTTTGTCGGTTTCCTTCCGTCCACTGCTGGAGAGGGGTCATTGCCGGCCGGGGACAGAGCCCTGCACAGAGGAGCGACAGGACCCGGAGAAGGAGGGAGAGCCAAGGCAGCGGGGAAAGGAGGACCCCGGCAGGCGACAAGCATGAAATTCATCCCAGCGCACTACTTGCTGCCTCTCCTGCCGGCGCTGGTCCTCAGCACCAGGTGAGTCCAGGAGCGTGAGTGACCTGAGCTGAGGGGCGCTGCCAGTAGGTTGGTCCTCCCTCAGGTCACTTGTGGGGGCCAAGGACAGACACTTTAGCTGTTTGCATCTCCCCCCTAAGTTAAGGGGTCTCTCTTTAATTCGTGCTCTGAAATCCTTCTGGGAGAATAGAGATCTTTTCTAATTATCCTAGCCCTTAAGTATTCCTTTCAGTGAGTGGACCAAGTGCTTTTCCTTCCAAAGACGTGTTTCCCTTCAGCCCTAGAAGTAGCAAACAGATAACATGCGGTAATAGACCAAAATAAAGAAAGGAAATTAGACAGACAGGGAGAGTATTGTCACCAGGCAGTGTCTTTACACTGGAGCTGTCTTAGCAGCCACAGAGCCTACCTCCTTCGCCAAGTGTGTCTGATTTTAGAATACAGGAAGATGGTTAGCATTGCAGAAAAGTTGCCGGACTTGTGAAATGGCCTGTTTTAACGTCTAGAGTAGGCTTACTGGTAGGCAGTTTCCTTTGGCTGTCTTGTGAACAGGTCAAATGAAAGAACATACAAGGCGATTAAAAGTTAGAAGACACTCTCAGAGTGCTGATGCAGGACCCTAGTCAGAAACAATTAAGTACTGTACTCCATCACTAGCCATAGATGGGACTTTAAGCTCCAGCACAGAGGAGCTATTTTTAGTGGAGGTTTAAAATGCAGTGATTGAAAAGAGTTTTGTGACTCCCTACTGTTGATCAAGTCCCAAAGTTGGTGATGGGCTTGAATTCTTCTTCCACAAGAGCTGCACAAAGGTGGACTGTTTCATTGCCCAGGACTGAGCCTTTATTCTGCATGGCCTGAACATCATATTGGCAGCAACCTCTTTCCCTTGGCTACTAAAAAATAAAATGACCCACACAGGATGAAGATCTTTTCGAATCTATGTGAATGGAAACATTATCTGATTTTGTATCTGATGGTAAATGAAGAGGGGAAATAGGAGTATATCTAATTCTGAAATTGAGAAGTATGAAGGAAACTCATTATCTATGAAAAATCAGGACATCAAAATTCTTGATTCTGCTCTTAATTGACACACGCTCTTTTAGGCTCTTGTAACCAAAATTTCCTTTTAGTGTGAGGACTGTTTGATTTAGCCCCAGTAGTTGATGAACTTAGTTTTTCCTTGCAAACAAAGCCTAGGTGACTAAAATGGAATGTGAGTTGTATTCTTTATTTTCTTTAAGGGTTGCTTGTCTCTTGAGTTCATAAAATGTTTTCAAATCACCTTGCTTCCTGGTATTATAACTTGTTTGAATTACAGAGCCCATTTTAATATTTGTGTTTAGCTATAAACAGTGCAATGCAAATCATACATAACAGTTATTTTTTGAAGTGTCTTGCCATTTATTCTGAACTCTTGTGTTGTGGTTTAATAATTACTTGTGGGTTCTTCTAGAGAAAGGAAATTCTCAAAGTTTGGGGCACTTAAGTAGAGGCCTGTCAGCATATGCATAAAATATTAAATATTTAAACAATGGAAGCCCTGCCTACAATGATTTTTAAATACAGTGAATCTCTAGTGTTCCAAAAGTCCATTTGCTTTTTAAGGATGCTGTAATTTAAGTGACTCAGAATGCTCTATAGTCTCTGGCTTCCAAAGTTTTAGTGTTGGTTATGTAATACAAAAGCAAAGAGCTATCATCTTCCCCTTTAGAAAAGTGTGAATTTTTATAAGGATAATTTTTTTTAAATATCCAAAACACTTACAAAAAGTTGAATTAGTCATTCATAGTTTACTTTAGATATGAAACTTCTGCAATGTTGGTTGCATGTGAAGACTGTGACAGGTCTTCTTTCAATTTTTCCTCTTGCCAACTCAACAAAAAGAGCATGCTGGGCTTAAAAAAGTGAAACTTTTCCTAATCGGTGGCATGTCTTACTATAGTGATTACTTAGTAACAATTTATTTTACCGGATACCCGGATTACCTGATGACAGTGATAGAACTTGACAATGAATTTAGTACTACCAAATGTGTCATTTTGCAAAGAAGAACTTAACGTTTCAGTGGACCTTAGTGGAAGGCCATTCTCTTTGTAGTATTTAAGAGTTCTTGTAGGCATTTGATTCATGTGGAGGTTGTAGCCTAAACTGAACAGGTTTGCAAGAACAGTTGCAGTAGTAGAAGTGAGTTTGCTGAGAAAAACTGTAGCTGAGCCATGGCCACCTGTGACAGTGCGTTTTCTAACCCTAAACTTCTTTTAACTTAATTTCTTAGTTGTCAGTAGTCAGTGGTCGTGTATGTAAAGCAAAAGGCAGTTCACATGCTTAAATTGTGTTGAATGCATTAACAGAGAGTGACAGTTGCTAGATTTCCTATAGGCTTTGAGTGTTGTCACTTGTCTTTTACTGTTAAGTTCTTTTCACAGTGTGAAGAATACAGATCTGAGAATCTTGATGCAAAAAAAAAAAGTATTGACTTCAACATCTCTTTCTATGGGTATCACTCTTTATTACCTTGCTATTATCTTTCCAATAGGTCTAAGTTCAATTTTATTTTAAAGTAAAGGAATGTCACTAAAACAAATGCTGCAATAAGAGAAGAGTATTCTACCCACAGGGATGAAAACTCTAAAACAATTTTGCTTTTTAAATATGAATTTCTGAGTTCTTTTCTGTTTTTGTTTGTTCCTTGTCCTCACCTTTTCTGTAGCAACTTTAGATGCTGAAGAAAAAAATTCCATAATATTCACCATAGTGAACAACATCTATGCCCCCCAATCAGAATTACTTAATTTGTCCTCAAAGAAAGCTAAATTTTCACCTTCAGCGATAGCCAAGAACTGTTCTCTGTTTTGCTGGTAAGTCCTATACAGTTCAAAAGAGCTATTTAATTTCCTGGCGTATTGTCTCTCCTGTTTAGAAAGTACATATGAATTCCAAAAAATTGAGTTAATGTTATGAATAATGTAGCTAATGCAGAAACCCACTTAACTTGTGCACAAACAAATGTGGTCAAAGAAAGCAAACATGTGTTGGTTTAATATCTTCAGAATAGAATGACTATACTTTTTAAATAGCCTCATTCTGTGGAAGTATTAAATTGGTATTCCAAAGCAGCCAGCAATTCACTTCAGAAAGAAGTAGTATAGGGAGTGAAAGGAATAGTAGGGTGAAAAACCTTTAGAAGTTCTTGGTGAAAAGGGACCCATGGAGTGCTGGAGAAGGCTTGAGCTTTAGTCTGCTGAACCTCTGTTCCTTTATGCTGTGATTCTGCTCTTGATACCTTCGGTTTATGGAGTTTTAAATGACTTAATGGGGAGAGAACATGGCAGGGGAGGAGTGAAGGTCTTCTGACTTCTGGTGGTTTTCCATCAAGCAAGAACTTTAAGCAGATGGTCAGTTATAGTCCTCCCAACAGGAGTCACCTCCAAGGTCTGTCCTGGGCCCTCTGAGCAGCAGTCACACCACATGTTTACTTTGGAACCTATTTTTAGATGGTACTATATATTAAAGATGCCCTAGGCTCCTGTTAGCTCTGTGCCTTAATCTAACTTCAGAATCAAATTGATGTATAGGATAAAAGAAGGCAAGAGTCACAATAAACACCAAAGAAATTTATTTTTCAGCAAATAAATTTGATACTGGAAGAAGTCTTGCTTTAACTCTTCCAAACTGATCTAAGGTCATTTTTTTTTTTTTGTCCCAAGCCTTGCACACAAGGATTCTTAACCCTCACACACCTTTACGTGACCCTACATACATTTCTTTGTAAGAATTGTACCATTCTGTGTAATAGAATTGGATAAATATCTTCTAGGCTAAGAACATATCACTAAAAAAATTTTGACTTTTTAAATTCAATTTCTGGGCCTTAGCTGCTGATTTCCAGTAGCAATTTTTAAAATGACTTCTGTGAGGAGTATGTGCATTAAATTTTCCTTATGACTAATGGAAGAGACACTTCAAACATTTATGAATTGACTGTTCAGTTGTCCCAGACCAAACTGTGTAGTTAAAAAGGAGAACTTGACCTACCCACCAGGAAGCAAAAAATCACTGAAACCACTTACAGGAATATGGGTCTAATAAAATTATATTTTCTTATGTGTGTTATGAGAGCACTTATGTGTAGTGGGGGTGTGTGTGCACCTGTTTTTGGCTGACTTCTAGAGGAAAATCTTTTAATAAATAGGACTAAATCATTTAAGTAACCTGATTAAATGGGTAATATTTAATATCAAATTTTCTTGTCTGGAAAATAAAAAAAAATCCATTCTTCTTGGCTTCATAACACTTAGAAATGTTTTTGATATTTTCATTATCACACATCAGAAGGGTACCTGCAGTAAGTCAGTTGTTGCATAAAGCATTAAGGCAATAAAGTAATATACTGGTTACAAATGCATGTCCCTATAACCCAGTCATGTTCAGAAATAATTATATATAAGATAGAGTTGGATAAATATTAACAGAGGCTTTGAACAAAGTTTGAAGTGTGAATAGAGGAAAAGAGTGAATAATGTCAATTAAGGACTATCAAAAATAACTTCTTTCCAAAGACAATGAGAAAAATGATGATCCAAAAGAAAGAAAAGATTGCCAAACAAAAGGGGAGCAGAAGAAATAATGAGGATTACCTGGTAACTAGGCTGGTTTTGTCCAAAGTGTTTTGGTGGCAAAATGCCTGGATGGTGCTATGCACTTTGGCAAACACCATAAAAAATTGTGATATTTAATTTTACTATACAGAAGATGATTTCACATAGAAGTATATAATAAGCTACTTATATAGCTACAGGTTAATTAAATTAAATTGCATTTATACTGCATAAATTATAATATCAAATCAAAGTGTAAGCATAAGCATCAATGAATTAAAAATGCTTTCAAACTATATAGGCAAAATTGATATAAAAGTTTCTATAACTTTATTTTCTACTCGTTAATCAATTTCATCATCCATTAGCAACCTAGAAAAGGTAAAAACATTTAGAAAAATTAAGGGAAGAAAATGTAACATTGAGATTCGTTTCCTCCTGTTGATAACAATTTGAGAATTGCTGATATAGAAGAAGGACAACCATTATGTCTTAAGAATCATCACATAAAAGGGACTTTATACCAAACCAGTTTTGAAAACAGCTTTAGAGATCATATAGTCCCAACTTGTTTGCACATATTTTATTGTAAAGTCTTTATATCTGTGTCATGAAATTCTGACCATTAAATGAAAAATGTATGTATTTTTCCCATAGATTACTGTGTGTGTGCATGTGTAGTGTGATATATGTCATTTGAGAGAATCATAGAACAGTGTATGATTTGCTGCTAAGGGGAAATGAAAGGTACAGAACATGTTAAGTCCGCATCAGGGTAGGGCACATGTACTGGGACATTCAGAAACGTTGCTTCATGATTATAGGATGCAAGAAAAAAAATATTGAAAGTAAACCATTCCATTCAGACACAAGCTAAAGTTCAACGAAATAAACACTGTGCTCTGAGAATGCTTTCATAAACACTAGGAGACATCATTATACCATAGGTAGTGATTGCATTGCAATTATGTCTGACTTGTTTGGTGCTGCTTTGGAGTGTTTTAATCTCTCTGAGTGTACTTTAAAGAGTTTGTTATTGGGAAACATGCTGTGAATACAAGGTTGTGTTCTCGTCCAAAGCCTTTCATTTTAGAGGTGAGAAAACTGAGGTCCAGAGTGACTGAGACTTAGTCCAAGACCACGGAAGGAAACCAACAAGAACCCAGAATTTTCCCCGCTGCTCCTTCTGTTCTGTCATGTGGCTGCTCCCCATGACATTTCTTTTACAATCAAGCCACATTTGTATGGTTGGTGCCAACCTTAACTATTCCAGTTATTGTGGAGTATAAAGTAACTTAAAAAAAATTCTCTGACCACATATAATCATGACAGAACAACAGGCTGTAGTCAAAGGGAATTCCAGTAGTGAGTAGTTGAACACTATTTGTTCACCTGTATTCAGTTGTTTTTTGAAGAGAGAGTTGGCCCAAGAAAAGATTCCAGGTCATTTTCAAAACCCAAAGCAGAGTCATTAATGAGTTTCACCTTTGCACAGTTTACCTTGCAAGAGATATGCCTATAATGATTCCTGTTGATATTTCAGCCCTGTTGTCAGGAGATGTCCTTGCTGCCTTTTGGTTCTTTCCATTGAAGCTCTTTCCTATAAATGTCAATCCTAGGAGACATTTGCGTACATATCCCTCACCTATTAAATCTGTATTGCAACTGTGGAGTATTTTCAATGGGTAGCATACTGAACAATCTTACAAGATTAAATTTCTACATGTGGTCATATCTAGCTTTAATGCATGTGACATTGTATTTCATTTGGTTTACATGTCTCTACACTTTCAGCATAGCCTATGGGCAATTTATAGTTATGTAACATTTTTAAGGGTCAGGTGGTCATAGATTGCAGCCTACAAATACATACCATAAACTTTCTGTCTTTGCATAGGTTTCTTAAGCATTCTGAGGCTTAAATTTCTCATCTATAAAATGGAAAATAATAATGTCCAATATTAAGGGCCATTAAGATTGAAGAAAGTATATTTAAGTTCTATCTCAGTGCATGCACATGTATTTTGTAGTCCTTAAGGAAATCCTAACATGTTAGCTATTACTATATAGAGAAATTACAATTTAGTGTGTTGATTTTATATTGGATATCTCAAGCAATTAACATTTAATTTAATTATTTTATTAAAAATCAAAGTAAATGAATTACTTAAGTGAATTTTGAAGTTCTTGACTGACACAGCCAAAGTAATAAAATCATAGTTTATTTCTGATATGATTCTACTGGGAGTTATATGAGGAGGGAATTGAGCTCAGTGAATGATTCTTAGGAAAAATAGAACAAAAACCATGCAATGACTTGCTGCTTCCAAAGTAGTCCTTTCAGCTGAGCTAAGGTATTGGCAAGGGCTAATGCAGATTCTGGGCTAGCCTTCATCTCATGTCCCTATAGAGGGTGTAACTTCTTCCTGTTTATCCTGAAAAGGGTTATGAAGGTTTCTAATTCCCCACCCTTTAGCCTCTGTTCAAAACACAACTCTGAGCATCTAGAAGCACTTACTCAGTGAGTGGCTTAAGATTAATGGGGTAAAGGTTGCACTGTCATAGGTGTTAAATCCAAAGATTATGGATTCAAACAAATTTGGGATCGAGCCTTACTAGCTACGTGATTTTTGAAATGTCTGTTAATATCTCTCAGCCACGTTTTTCTCACCAAGGAAAAGGTGGTAACATTGCCTCTCTATAAATTTGTCAAGAGGATTGAATAAGCTAATATACATAAAGAATAGTGTCTAGCACAGAGAAATACAACTCAGTATATTGCCAGTCTTACATTATTGGATTGAAAGGATTAGAGAGCTTTTACCCTACCAGAGTGTGCTTGCATTTCAGATAGAGCAGTCATTAATAAAAAACTTTTACTCAGTTTAGGCAAGACAAAAGTGTTGGTGAAGAGATTTTGGAGCTCAGCCTTATCCTCCCTTATTTCAGAGGAAAAAAAAAAAAAAAAGACTGAATGGAGAGTGTATTTTTCCTCCAAGCTTATATGGATGACTTGAGGCCAGTGTGAAAGCCAGTTCTGTATCATCCTAACCAATTCCAGTTAGAAATGCTGATTTAAACACCTGCAACGTCCTCAAGAAAATAGAATGGAAAACCAGTATGACATGACCTAGCTTATGAATCTGAAAGCTCCAAATTATGTTGCTAAACTGGTTAAACATTAAATATAGTTACTGAAATTCTATTACTGTATCACTTTAATGCTGTTAAAGAAGGTTCATTTTTCAAGTTTGCATAAAGATTGCAGGACCAAAGAGATGTATTTTAAAGTAGGATAGCATAAACATCAGCGAGCCTTTGGACAAGTTGAAGGTTCTGAATTTTATAATTAAGTGGTCTCACAATGGGGGGTGAGTTTGGTCATGATCTCCATAGAATAGTGAAGAAGAAGGGGCTGGGATGGCAGAGGGAAATGAGAAACCTAGCATACTAGGGCACTTTGCTGTGTGCATGGACAGAGGTGTTAGGAGTAGACAGGAAAGTTCCCAGTCACTAGCCTTCCTCTTTTTGGGTTTTTTTGTTGTTGTTATTTTGTTTTTAATTTTCTCTTTTCTAATGCTGGCAGACATTTATCGTTGGTCTTTGCAGTAAACTAAGTTCTTAGCATTGGGCAGGAAAGGGGGGGCAGGAAACCCTTTGAATTACAAAAGAAACAAGAAAATGCATGAAAAATTGAAGTGACGTGTTGGCAAGAAGCAGATATGGTTGAGTAAGCTTTCTATTGTTGAGAATGTAGCTTTTTCCTTCAGATGCCGCAAAGTGAAATGTGAGCTCATTCCACAGAAAAGAGGTTCATATAAAAATGGGGGCAAACTGTTTTTTTTCTGACACTACAATTTAGAAAAAATATTGAAAAATATTGAATTTCTTTTGCATGTTGTTATGTATGTCTTTATTTCAATTGGTATTTTACATGACATGAAAATTACAGATTCAGTCAGTTATGTTGAAGACTTATTGTTGCCCTGGTGGTGAGCTAGGTGCTTACTCTGTCATTCAACTTCCTTGCAACACATTATACTTATACATGTTGTATCTCTGGGGAGAAGGAGTTCTGGACACCTTAAATGATTGGCTCATATTTTATCAGCTGGAAAGTAGCTCATCATTTCTGCGAGTCACTTTATGAATGAAACTGTGTCACCACCTATAAAATTTAAACCCTGTATAAATACACACTGAAGAAAAAAAATTTACTTATACAATAATACAAATAAGAATCCTGAAACTGAACAATGTTGGCAAATAACGGTATGTTTGCGTGAAGCGGGACAACCTACATTAGAAAAATTCTTAAAATGAAGCAACCAAAGACATTCATTAGTTTTAAGACCAGCCAAATTGAAGCCTTTATTATAATTACAAAATTTGCCAGCTAATCTCAATATTTCTATGTAGAAAACACATATGTCGTTAGATCAATATTTCTCAAAATATATTCCTCAGTCTACCTAAACCAGAATCTCCTGAGATGCTTGTCAAAAAGGCAACTTTCTGGTCCCTATCATATACTTATCAGATTAGAGTCTCTGAGGAAAGAGCCAAGGGACTTTCATTTTAATGTGGAATTCAGATGCTTTCTGTGTGTGTGTGAAAGTTTGGCAACCATCATTCCAATATCTGAAATGGTAGAGTCTAGAATACTTTGACCTCTTGGGTATTAGCTTAATATGGACCTTGGAGCTGAAGGTAGGAGGATGGAAAGATAGTGATATTTTGGCAAAAATCACACCTATTTTTCACACATATATAAAGAAGTTTAATAAGTGAGTATCTTGCCGCATACCAGGATGCATTTCTCAGTCAAGTTACATGAAAATAATTCTCCGCCTCCTGTGCTTTTCTGCAGAGGGCTGAGAAAATTCTCAAATAAACTAAATGACGTAAAACTATATGACATGGATTTTTCAGGGGGCATAGTCTGTTTAGAAAGTGCTTGACCGTGAAACGAAATCTTGTAGATAACAAGAAAAGAATGATGACAACTCCATCTCCTCCTTCACGTTCATCACTTCAAGTTACATGATAAAGAATAAGAAAAGCTAAGATCTGCATGTGAGGCCATACAAATGCTTGCTGTTTTCTACTTGGGGCAGGAAATCTGAGCTTTTAGGCCAAGTAGGAGTAATATTTAGCCTGGTAAAAACGAAATTTTTGATTCCCCTCCTCCCCTCTTTATTAATAGTGGTTGGTTTTGACTGATGTGGAAAAACAAATTTTGTTTGATTAATTTTCTGTATTAAACAGAACTATGCCAGTCACATTGTCGTAGTTCTCTTCCTCTGTGCAGTATCAGTTCTCCTGGAGCAATAAAGAAAGGAATCAAAAAATGATGTGATAATAAATAAGAGCTACCAATTGTATAATACCTTAAACCAGGTTGATCCTCACAATAGACTTCTTGTGAGGTGGTTGCTAACGTTGCCTCCATTTTAAATCTGCGGAAACTAAGGCACACAGGGGTTAGATTACTTCCCTGAGGTTGTAAAGCGGTAGGTAGTGGAGCGAGCTAGCCGAGTTCTTAATCACTGTACTGCAGCGCCTCCTAGTGTGTGATGGGAAACACTGGAATGGCCCTAAGTATGCCTCATTTATAGGTTCTGACTTACCCAGTGAGGACAGACAAATGTTAACTTCCTCTCCACTTTTCTCTAAGCTCACAACAAAATGTGACAGAAGATATTTTCTTTAAAGGTTTAACTAAAGTAATATTTTGTTCTTATTGTGAAAGAAAAGTAATGATATATTTGTATAATAGTATCTTCATTTCTGGATGTTGTTTTTCAAAGTCACAGCAGGGACCTGCAGTGTCCTACTCCAGCAGGTTTCCAAGTTTCCACTCTGGGGCTTAGATACATGTGGTAGGAATCAGACTGACCTGTGTTCTAACTGCAGCTCAGAAGTTGTGTGATCCCAGGTAGCTGTGTTTACTGCTCAGATACCTATATCAGGAGTTAAAGGTTGCTGTTTGTTTTTTATGTGTAAGAATCGTACTGCACAGTCCTTTACGGTTACTTTATTTAATGCTTTTCTGTACCTCATAAAGATACTTTATAGATTAGGACATTTGAGGATTAGAGAAGTTAATATATCTAAAATTACATTACTAGAGTTAGAGGTGGCATTTGAGCCCACAATTTAATAGACATAGCCTCAAGGTCAGGATCCTGATACAGTGAAATTTGACACTAAAATTTGTGGTGTCAGGCATCTGGGAGGCAACTCAGAAACAAAGTGGCTACTGAGAACCATAGGCAGACTGGTGTAAAAACTAGACTTGTGCCATTACACGCACATGGATGCGTGAACCAAGGGTTCTGGTGCACTGTGGCTGTATGCCCTGTTTGTCTGCAAACCCTGATAATATCCCCCATGTCACAGATAGTGCCTCCTTTTGTTTAACAGAGTGAAAAGCAACAGACTAATCATTTGAACTCAGACTGTCTTGAAACCTCACATAATAATAATAAATAACGATGGTAGCCAAATTTTCCTTAGAAAGTTAAATTGCTGTTTTACTGGAACTGCACTTCCATTGGTAGTCAGAAGATGGCACTGTGAAGTATGAAGTACAGTATAGTCATATCTGTTTTAGTTTTAACCCATTTATAGGCTTTGGCTTTATTTCACTTCAAAACAATTTTCATATAGATATATGTATGTATATGCATGTCTATAATATATACTGTATAATACACCTATTATGTATTATAATATATTCAATTTTAATAAACCATTTATATATTACACATAATTATTTTACAGGTGTTTGGGGGGGATGAGTCTTTGACAATAAGCTTTGTTTGGAAACAAGGTACTGCTAGCTTGATCCCATTCATCACTACAGTGATTCCTACAGGTCTAGTTTCCTCCTAAGTGGAATTAGACCTGAAATTGTAATAATGTACCCATTTCCCCTATGTACTCTTAAAAAAATTTTCAAGGGCAGACTTGAAGGGAAGTAGACGATATGTGAGGGAGACAGTCGTATCTGACATTTTTATAGTATTTAAATGTTAGTATTTTATAGTATTTAAATGCTCGTATCTTTTCACATTATCCTATGTAGCAATTAGTAATAACTCCTTTTCATAGATGAGAAAGCTGTTAGTAATGACAGGTAGGTGGCCCAGAGCCAAGGCTGAGTTTGACTTTCACAACATCAAAGTTACCTTGGGACCTAGAAAGTTGGAGTATAAAGGAGTCAGAGTCACTTTCTCTTAGTCGGCTTTGGCTTCTGTAACAAAATAGCATAGATTGGGTGACTTAAGCCACAGACATTTACTCCTCACAGTTCCGGAGGCTGGGGAGCCCCAGATAAAGGTGCTGGCAGATCCAGTGTCTTAAATTAGGTCTGCAGACTGTTGGCTTCTCCTTGTATACTTACATGATGGAGCAGATAGAGAGGAAGCTGACTCTTGTCTCTTCTTATAAGGGTACTAATCTCATCATGACAGCTCTACTACCCTCATGACCTGATTACCTCTCAAAGGGCCCACCTTCTAATTCCATCCCAGTGAGGATTGGTTTTAACATATGAATTTTGGGGGAACACGAATATTCATCCGTAACATGCTTGTTGAAAAATGAAGCAAAGGCTATCAGCCTGACAGGATTAAAGGAGGTGGTGCATGTGTGGTATTTGACATGTTCGGTCTTACATGATTTGGGTCCTGTGTTTGTTTGTGTACTTTCCATAAGTCGATGTGAGTACCTGCCTATAGCCCTTACCTCTTGAGTCAGCTAAGATTCAGTTTCTTGGTATGTATCAGAAAACTCCAAATAATAGTGCCTTAAACAAGATAGAAGTTCACACTCTCTCACCTGAAGTATATGTAGAGGAGGACATGCAGGGTTGATTGATGCTCCTGGTCAGCAAGCAGGCCTGTGTTGTAACTTTCCTGGGCCTGAGGACCTTTACCTTCATCAGCTCCTTCCTCTATCGAGGATATATATAATGCTTTGTGACTGTGTTGATATAAAGATGAATGTGTTAATACTGTATATATTTAAACATAGAAGTTTACCTTTCTAATTTTAATTTTAAAAGAAATTTTGAAATGTGTGTGGATCTCTAAAACTACCATGGATCTAAAGCCCTGTGTCTGATGCAGGAAGAACGGATGTGGGCATGAGGGGGGCCATGTCTCAGGCTTTCATTGAGCCCCTGGGATGTGCCCCACCAAGTGTGGGTCCTTGGCCTCGCACAGAAAAGAATTCAAGGGCGAGCCACAGTTGATTAAAGGTAGATTTATTCAGAGAGATACACTGAAAGGCAAGAGAAAGGTGTGAGGGTTGGGTGCTAAGATTAAAGGTAGGTACACACTCTATAGACACAGTGTGGGCTGTCTCCGAAGAGGGAGAGAGAGAAGACAACGGCCAGGAGGCGCTGTGTTGCCATTTTTTATGGGCTCAGTGGCTTCATATGGTAATAAGTGGAAGGACCGGTCTTACTAGTCTGGGGAAGGGGCTGGGATTCCCAGGAAGTGGGCCATTTCCCACTCTTTGACCTTTTGTGGCTAGCCTTGGGACAGTCATGGTGCCTGTGGGCATGTTATTCACCATGTTAATATATTACAATGAGCATACAATGAAGCTCCAGATCTGCTAGAAGTCAAATCTCCCACTATCTTGAGCCTCAAGGCTTACTGGAGGTTGAATCTTTCACCATTTTGATGTTAATTGCTGTAGTGTTCCTTGAATGGCTATGCCCTGCCCTCTTCCTGTCTCACTCCACCTAGCCTAATGGACCAGTTGGTCCTGTCAGCAGGGACTCAAGATTCTTCCAGCTTTCTGCTTGCTAGGCCCTGGGCTGCATGATCCAAGAGGGCTGCTGAAGTTCAGGTCATCATTTCGAACAGCATCATGGAAGAGGGACCCACCATCTTCCTTTTACAAATATTTCTCATTTGCTAGACATAGTAATAGCTCTGCCCAGCTAAAAGGGAGGCTGGGACTTGCAGTCCCTTTACCTGGGCATTATATTTAGGTAAAAATCATGGTTTTGTCACAAAGAGACAAAGGGAAAATAGATATTGGAAACTCTGCCATATTTACCTTGTCTTGCCCTTCTGACTGCTGCTCAAATTCTCTGCTAGATAAATGTTCCCATTACTCCAAATAAATTTAGCTTTTTTTTTTTCAGTACAATGAAGTAGGAGCAGATTATCTCTCACTAGGGATTAAAACAAAAACAAAACAAATAGAAAAACAAATAATGGCAAATTTTCTTGATGGAATTTAACTGTTTTGGTTTATAGGTACTGGAAAGCTTACATCTTTGGTGTTTGGGCCGAGGGATGGGAACCTAACACGGAAATAGTTTAAGCTTAAAAAATAAATGGATGGAAAATTATATATAATTTATATATAATTATAAATTATAATTAATGATTATCTTATGTGACTCCTAGATATTTACCAATGATAAAATTAGTACATGGCCTAACCCTGAATTTAGCTGATGAGTTCTGAAGATGACCATTTTAAAAGCAAGTTTCACATGTATTTTATGACCTCAGACTGTGATTTACATACAGCAAGTACTTTAGTATATGCTTAAAGGCTTACTGAATAATTAAAATCAGACTCTTTGCCTCATTGTTTTCCCTTGTGCTTTTTTTCTGTTCTTGGAAAGAGAAGATGATACAAATTATTTTTGAATTTTAAAGTAAATGATTTTTTTTTAGGAAAGTATGCCTACTCTTAACCTCCAAATTGTGCTGTGATGGTCCACCAGCATCCACATTTATTTATTTTGGATCTTGTATTACAAGGGGCTGCCATTTTCTCAAAGTCTCCCCTTTGCACAGAATCTTTCCTTGGGCCGGGGAAAAGGGGGAGGAAGGAGACTGAAAAAATTTCTTCATAAAATTGAGCAGAGGTATGCCACGGTTATGGAGACAGAGTGATTGAAATAATGGGACATGGATGCTAGGCTGACCAGGGAAAAGGGTGAAGCCAAGATGGTGTTGGAAACAAAGGGGGAGGTCATAGGGCTAGATGTTGCCACAGGGTTACTGAAGGATGTGGTGCTGGGCACAGGCCGAAAAGCCAAATAGTGATGGTGGGCAAATATTGGTAGTGTAAACCTTTGGAACCTTCTTAGAATCATGACATTTTAGATCTCAGTGGATCTTTACTTTCTACTGCAGCCCTTAATTTTATTAATGTATAAATTGAGATGTCAAGTGACTGAAGTATTCAAAAGCGATACAACTATTTAATAGTGCAAACAAGACAAAGAGGAAAAAACAAATAAAAATACTCATATGTTTTATTGCCTCAGTCTCATAAAATTTGAGAGAATGTGATATAGTCATGAGTTTATATAATACAAAGATTTCTGCAAAAAATTTAAACAAATAATTACATATTTTTAACTTACAAAAGTCTAAATTATTTTTTAACACAAATGTGAATATTAAAGAAAGCACAATTATTGAGTTCTTACTTGGTTTGTTTTTAACACTGACCACAAAGTTCAACATTGATTTATATTAATAAATATAACTTGGCTTGTCAAAATGAGTCTTTTACTTTCTGGTTCTAATATTTTCTCCCATCTGGCATAGTTTTGCTCTTAGTTTTTCCTTGCCTTTTCTTCTTTTTCTTATCATTATTTTAACAAAATAAATGGTGATTATTTTTTTGCCACCTGAGATATAAACATGATTTTTCTTTCAGTTGGTGGAGACCAGCAAACATCACAAACTTCTCTGAGAGGTAAATGAGTGAAAGTTTTATTTGCTGACATGTTAGTTATCCAAAAATGAAATCACTTTTGCCTGTTTTTGAATTCCCAAAAGATTTGATGTTGTCTGCACTGGAAACACCCACACATGAAAGAAAATCTACACAGAGTCATAGGATGATTAGTTATGATCCTGTAGTGATCATTGGTAATGTTTTGCTTTATTTTACTTTTATAGTCAACATTAGCAAGTAAGAGAAAGAAATGGATGAGATTTGTCCCGGGTGAACAACTATGTTTTAAAGCACTTTCAGATATTTGGAAAACATAAATTTATTAATTTAAATTATGTTTCTGTGTGACTGTTTAAAAAATTGAGAGTATAAGGATGTTTTTTTTAAAAATACTCACAGGACCTGTATAATACAAAACAAATGGTGTTTTATGTGTGGCTCCTCTTTATCCATCATATTTTATAGCTACAGTAAGTTGCAGGGCCAAGATTTGGACCCTCAACTGATTCTGAAGCCTAGATTGTACCATGGAAGATCAGTTGATGAATCCCATTAGTCCTAAGCAAAGGCTAAATTCTGGTAGAAGTGCATGAATTGTCCTTTCAGGAAATCACCAGCTTTTGTCTACCCGTAACCTTTCAGGCACTGAATGTAGAAAGTGTTTATTCCAAAGAAGTGATGAAAGGGTGTTAGGCTGGGAAAATAAGAGTTGCCAGACAGAATGCTAAGTGGAGGACAAAGTGAGAATGGAACTGATTTAGCGTTTTGATGTGTGCAAGTATAGTCCATTCCGCATGTATAGTCAGGAGTCCCTGGCGGCGTCTTGCAATGAGAAGTGCGTCTGGGGAAAACAAACAAAAGACAAGCCAAAAATGCAGACCTTTGGAGAACAGAATGTTTTAAAGATGAGTGGTGAGCACGGTGACCGTGAACAAGCCCACGGTGCCTCACTGGCATTGAAGCGGAGTTTGTGGAAGAAGAATCTGGATTGGTGGGAGAGAAATTCTCCACTGAATTCAGGCAGTGACTGTTTTCCATTGTGTTCTGTTTTGCTTTGTTCTGGCAATAAAAAGGGCATACAAGACAAACTGGCAGAAAGAGGGAGATAAAATATCTGATAGTGGTGCGTCCCTTTGCTCCTCATTCGTAGTGAGACTGAGAGTATAGTAACAGGAGGATGGATTCAGAATGAGTGAGTTGGCCTTTATAGCTGAGCGATCTTGAACAAGTCAAAGAGTCTCCACATGTCAGGAGAACTGAGAAGAGGGTAGTAGAATGAGGAAGGCTTGCTGTGGTACTAGGAGAAAATACAAACTAAGATCAAGTCCCTGCTTCTCTCTAGCCCTATTTTCAACTGCATGATTATGAATTTCATTTTTCGGAGGCTGGTAGGGTATGGTGAAACCAGCTGAATTTATGCTGTTATATGATATAGATCTGGAGTCCTTTTGCGGTGCAGTGAGTGTGGGGGAAGATAGTCTCAAGGACGAGGAGATGAGGTTGTGATAACACAGCAGTGTTACATGAAACTAATTACCAGAACGTTTTGTAAAGGATTCTCCCGCACTGGTGTTGGGAAGAGCACTACTGGAATAAGCCCCTCAGATGGGAACAGTTCAGCTGGGCTGCACAGCTCCGGGAAAGCCAGATTCACAGAAACCGAGGAATGGATGGGACAGGCTCAAGCTATTTAGGGCTGAACATAAACATTGAGTTTTCGTATGACTTTGGGTCAGGAATACCGAAGAGGATAGTGAATGAACTATTAACAGTAAGACTGAAAGCTGTAGTGAGCGATCACTGTCAGACTCTTCTGCTGACGTGAGCTCTGACTGCTTGTACCTGAAGGATGCTGGGCGGTCAGTCATTCGCTGTTTCCCAGATTCTTGGGTAGCGACTGGAGCCAGGAAGCCTGTCATAAATTCTTAGACGTTAACTCAACCTTGGTTGCAGGGGTTATACATTCATCCAGAACTTTTTTCTTCCCCCCCGGAATAGATTATGGAATCAAATACTGTACCTAGCAGCCCAGGACATGTGAGGTAAAAGGTGGGGCATGAATAGTTATGCTGGGAAGGCCACGTGTTACTCTCTCTCCACAGGGGAGGTTTATTCTTCTGACGCTAAGGACCCTGAGCTATACATGACATTTTTGGTAACCAGCAAGAGTAATAACTTGGCCATTGGTTGGTTTAGTAGCAAACTAGGAGTATGCAAATTAAATCAACTAACAACCAAGAACCTGATATAAGAAATTGACTTTTTATGGGATGTGAGGAAGATCAGATATCCAAACAGAAGATTAAAGTTCCCCATCTCTGGGAATAAGGATGAGAGAGTTGTAGAAGGTGTCACAGAACTAAATGACTTTTTTATGGGTTTCAACACTTATAAGTATACAGGAACAATTTTTGTTAAGGAAAATGAATCTCAGGAAGAAGCTTTATATAAAGTCACTAAGGTTAATAATAGTAGTAATAATAATAATAAAATTCAGAGTTATAGCTCCTAAGCAGAAAATTTAGTGTAAAATAGGTGGGCCATTTGTCCGTCTTCCATACTAAAAGAATACAGCAACAACAAAGCCTTTATGGTTATACAAATTTGAATGAAAATTGTCACATAAATGAATTTTTTGTGTTGAGGACCTCCAGCAAATTCATTAAGACTTCATCTATAGCTAATGTATTGTAACTAATATATTATCACTATTTACAAATACATTTTTATAATGTTCAAATACGAGTAGGGTACTTTTTTGGGTTCACAAATTAGTGAGATGGATCTGTCTTTGAGCAGGCACTACTCACATACACACATATAGACACACACTCATACACACACGTGTGTGTGCTACAGCTTCAGCATTGTATAAATTTTTATAATAACTGTATAGTCTTGCCTGTATCAGGATGGGGAATCAGGCCAGGAAATGTTCACGGTCAAGTTTCAACCTCCATAAGAGAAGGAGAGAATTTGAATGCAGCAAGCAAGGGAAGTGACACAGGGAGTCCATGTGCCAGAGAGTTGACAGAATATCAGTTTAGTCCATTATCCAACATCCCAGCAGGTGGAATATTTACATGAAAAGATAACATACTGTAAAAGGTTTTAGAGGCTGCAGTGGATCTTCTTGGTACCTGGTCCAGATTCTCTTTACTAGGAGTGCCCCATTTGCCAGCTGCTTTCTGTGGTACCAGCTGCTTTTTGTGATACCAATAGCTAATAAATAACCTTAAAAAAATAGCAGAAAAATAACCTTAATGAGATTTTTGCCTACTCCTGGGTTTTGCTCATCCTCTCTTTCAGCAACACCTTCTCCCATCCCTAACCTTTCCTAAGAGGGTTCCTCTCTCTATTCCTGAGTATTATGGATTTTCTCCCCCCATCTCCCGCACCACCACCCCGAGTCCCTGATTATGCTTCCTCCCCCACTGTGGGCATTACGTACCCTCTCCCTCCACGGTCCCTTAGCCTGCGGTGCCCTTTCCCCATTCTCTGCAGTCATAGCCATACAGCCACGTGGCTCTGCCTCTGTGCTGCAGTGCGTGCTCCAGCGCTTCCCTAGGGACCCAGCGAAGCTAGTCTTCTGCTGGGACCACTTCTCACTTCTTTGCTGAACATTTTTGTCCTATCACATTTTCTTCTCACCTTCATTTGAAAGTACTCACTTACTGAGATAAATTCATTTCCAAAGGAGGCCCCTCTTAGGCTTTACTTTGGGGGAAACTGACCTAAGATAGAGGCTGATCCACCTGGGTTTGAATCCCAGTCTCTCACATTACTAGGTATATGACCTTGAATGAGTTATTGAAAATTCTTTATGATAATTTGTTTCCTTTGAATGGAGAAAATAACCAATCTTGAAGTCCTATTGTGAAGATTAACAGATAACAGATTTAAAACACCTGGCACTTATACATACTTCATATAGGCTACTTTTCTTTACCATTCAGTTAGGAGAATTAATGCAAAACCTAAAGCTATTTTTATGAAATGTCAGTAGGTTTTATGTGAATATGAAATTCTGTGACCACTCAAGTTGGAATAACCTCAGTGATGCAGTACCCAAAGCTCTTTTTGTGACTTCCTATTTTCCAGAGTTTGATAATTTTTTGTTACCATGTATACTATTTTTCATTTTTTCTCAAATATCTGTTGACTCCAGAAATATCAACTATCTCAATGAGGGCATCAATCACATCACTTGCATTGCTTTAATTTAATTATTTGATCCTATTCTATATTTTTCTCTTAAAAAAATCCATATAAGAAGGTTGAATTTATCAGATAGTATACAGTAGTTAAATGAAAATTCAATCTTAATTTATTAAACAATGACTTTATGTTGCTGCTCAAGTTATTTTCCTGTTGCATCTAAAAAAAGAAAAAATCCTTTATGTGTGTAACACTTACGGTGTATGAGAGGCTCTTTTTAATTATGTCAAAGTCCTACCTTTTTATCTTTGAGAAAGTAATTTCCTTCCCATAAAAAAACAATTTCCTTTATCATTTGGTTCTTAAAATGGCATATTCCAGAAATTGTTTTTGAAATGTGGACTACTTAATTTTCTCTCCATTAGTGTCCTACTGACTTGGAAAATAAAATGGAAATGATGAAGGGGAGATGATTCTTTGAGATCAAGGGACTAAAAGGCCTTCAATTTATTATACTTTATTAATGAATAAAATAAAAACAAATAATAATAGAGAGTAATTAGCACTTACATGTTAGATATTACTTACATGTTAGATATTACCTCATTTAATCTATTTTGCCTAATTAAATTAATTTATTATATACAACATATAATTGAGTATCCTACGGCTTAACTAAGGTAAGAGACATTTCAGCTGGTCAGGTAGTCAATAGTGGAGCCAGAAAGGTGGAGCCCAAGGATGTCTGAAGCTAAACCCTAGGTTCTTTGTCACTTTAGCCATAACTGTTAAAGTCTCTTGAATATTTTGAAGAAAAATCTGATATAGCTATTTTTTCCTTATAACATTCTATGCTTACAGGTTGACCTAGCACAAAATAAATAGCTATCTGAAGGCATATTATCCTTTCTATAAATCTTCAGGGAGAAATCTGAATTCATTTAATTTTAGTGTTGGCTTCAAACACCTGTCTCTGCCTAAGTCTCTCTATCTCTGTCTTTATGTCTCTTTCCAATTTTCTTTCTCTCTCCCTATCTCTATCCTGGCTTTCAGTTCTGGCAAAAGCTGCCCCACCACCACTAATTTAATTGAGCAAAATTTGAGTAGGTAAATAGGTTCTTAGATTTAGTGTTTGAGATAAATCAAAGTGTATTCTGGAGGGAGAAGATTATCACTTTAGAAGCAAGAAATATTTCACCACCAGAGAGCATAAGGAAGTACCATATCTCGGGAAAGAGACATCTGCAGCCTCCTTCTCCCTAAAATAAATCTAAGGGAAACTGCTGAAAATTATTACAAGACATGAGTGTCCCTAATGTAGTTGTGAGAATATTAAGTTGACGATGGAAATATCAGAAGATGATAGTGGTTCTCAGTGCAAACTATTGAGTTGTTGTCTTCTTGGCTTTTCCACTGTTCATTTGTTCCTAATTCAAAGCTAGTCAACAAATGGAGAATGGTTTCATAAACTAGTTTGCTCTCACAGTCGTATCATTTTCTTTTCTGAGATCCTGCGTTGTATTTTGACTGCAATTGTTCTTCAGACAATTGTTTTTAAGAACTGTTAAACGTAGTGCTCAGACACTCTTAACACTTTATTCTGAATGACTCTTGAGTTTTGGAAAGTCCTGCACGTCACTGAAAAATGCAATCTACCATCTGGGACAATCTAGGAAATTGGAAGTTGGGTTAGGGAAAAAGACGAAGGTTTGAATTAAAGATTCTTTCTTTCAAGGTTTTATTGATTTTTATGTATTTATGACAAAGTCTATTGAGAACAAAATTGAAGACAGGAAGCATGAGATTTCCGGAATCATGACTGGATTGTGAACATACTGGAAGAACAAACCTATTACTTGTCCCTCGAAAACTATCTCTGCAGAAAGGTCTTGGCAAAGAGATCCTGCATCTATGGAGGATACGGTCTCAGTGAGGCAGTTCTGCACATGTACCGGAAAGTGTTGTTTTCTCATGTCTTGGTTTTCTTTGGATTTCATTTATTTATTTTTGTTATAGGAGGAGTTGTACTTCAGATTCTAGTGAAATATAACTATCTCAGTATACTTAATTTATAAGAACAATATGTGCTTTCTAAAAAAGAATAACAACAAAACAGCTGTATTTTTTTCAAGAAAATATTTTGGTCCTTTTACAATTTGTGAATGAACCTAACTGTCAGGGAGTTTTTCATTTCAGCCGAGCTTTAGACATTGCCAGCACAGGCCTGGAGTACGTCTTTGCCCCTCTCTGCTAACTCAGTGTGACAACAACAAAACAACAACTACAGTAGCAAGAGCACCTGTTGGTGTTCAAGAAGCCATAAATGCTTTACCTTTAGTATCTGATTTCTTTAGTTTCACTAGTTTTCTTAGTTTATTATCTAATTTCAGAGGCTTCATAGTTGTGTGACTATAAAGTTGCATTACAATGCATAAAGTCCCTAATATCTAAGATCTTTAATTTTGAAGAATTTGAATGGTAGGGTTTTGAGGGTTTTATTTTCAGAAGGGAAAATCTGTTGGAAGGACAGCTGTCAAGATGCCATGGAATTACTACCAACAGAATTAAGTGAATCACACTTTACAAAAAAGTTGCTATCTCTTCCAAAATTCACTAGTGTATGACCAAAGGGAATGTTTGAAAATGGAACTGTTATCAACAGGAAGGGAAGACAGACTCGAAAAATGATTGAAATGAATATTTGTGTGTGTGATTGCATTTGAACATCTCTTTGAAGCACCCACTGCCATAGAAATCAGGTATGATTTTTGTATTTTCCTGTCCAGAGAAACTGTATGTATAACTTTAAAAAAGTTTGTGAGATTATTGAGATTGCACAGAAGAATGTTTGTGTATAAATTTAAAAATCAGTAAGTTGCTGAATAATAGTTAATGGAACTTTTACCAATGGAAAAGAAATTGGAAAATGTGGTCTTGTTTCTCAGACACATTTTTCTGTGTTTAGTTATCCTTTTTGCGGGGTAGAAGGGGTACAATGAAGCATGGGCCAGCATAAATTCCACTTATACAAGAAGTGAAACCTGGGCCAAACTAGATTTAGGAAATGTGAATGCTTCAGTTAGGCAGATACTTAATTGAAGGACCAGATACTTAATTTTTGTGAGCATAACCCAAAATAAATCAAGTCAACAGAGAAGATAACTCATATTAATTAAACCTATAAGAAGTTGAAATACAAAGTTCCAGTATTACCACTGAGGAAAAATAAAAATGCAATGGTGATAGATGCTAATGTTTTCCAATTGCTGCCTCAGCCCTTTACAGGGAAGTATTCATAGGTAGTGAATTTATGGTCAGGTCATAATGATAATGACAATAGTAGCAGCTGTTGTTAGAAATTGTCTTGAGTCTTAGCCCTGTGCTAAAAGTGCTGTAACTCTCCACATATTTTATTCTCTTACAGTTTCACAGCATAGGTTCTTTTATTCCTGTCATTCTACAGATGAGGAAAGTAAAACTTGGGGAAATTAAGAATTTGCACAAACCTCACAGATGGTCAATGCCATCGATAGGATTTAGACACATGCCTGTCTTTCAGCAGACAGGTTGGGAACAGGGCTTTTTACCACAATCCATGTGAGTTTTAACTGGAACTAGAGGATAGGCAGTCCTGAGAAATGAGTCATCCAAGACACACTGTGACTTAACAGCTCATCCTCCGTTTATGCAAAGGTTATCTAAACAGTGGCTGGTTAGTCACACTCCATTTCTCCTTTTGGCCAATGAGAAATATGCCTTTTCTGTTATTTTTTCTAGCCTTGATACTGAACAAGTCCATTTTTTAAACTTGTAGTCATAGGTATATCTAGCCTTCATTAGACTATATTTAGATCACTTTGAAGGATACTTCTGTATATCTCACCCTCCTGTCCATACATTCCCATAATCACCTATAATATGTACTTAATTTTGTCGCACTTGGGCTTCACAAGGCTATCTCTGACGTAATCTTATTTACCTCTTCAGCACATAGCACTGTCATCTCCTTCGTAGTTGATTCAGGGTGGCTCTCCTCATCAGAACCATAGTATCAATGTTGGACTCAGAACTTAAATAAGAAGGATTTTCCCAGGTAACCTTGGAGGTCTTGTTTAAAATGGCTATAATCTAGACTCCATATGTTTAAGTAGTGGTACTTAGAGTTTGACCTGGTCTACTTTGAGAAATGGAAAATTTGTCTTTTTCTCTCTTTCTCAGAATATATTTTGTCAACCTGAATCCCATCAAAATAATACTCCTCAACTTACCAAGCCTTGTTGTGAATACTTTGGGCTGTAGCTCAAAATAGTGACCTCTTCTTTCCAATGTCAACAAGCAAAGCTTGTTAATATGTCAGCAATACATCTATTTTTGCTTGAGCGTCAATTAGGAACAATGGATTAATTTGCTAACCTTTACCAAGTAATAGAGTTACATTTCGGTAGCAGTCCTCTAAAGGGATCAACATTTTTCACAATGGCATTATTGTAAATCTTAGACATAGTAGCAGATCACATATACCAAGACCACCTCCAAAACACAAGTCTCTCCTTTAGACCACAACAAGAATCTTTTGAGTATTAGAGATAAATGTGAAAAAGGGAAACGTATTAAGATAAGGATTTATAGAAAGTTTAAATTGAAGTACTCCATATGTGCCTAAAAAGTATGAAAAAATGGTATCTGTTGTGAAACAAATTTGTATTTCACAAATGTGAAACCCTTGAGTTAACAATATGAAAGAAGCTTCTTTATTGCTACTGTGGATTTTAAAGCTTCACAACAAAAGCAGTGATTTAATAAGTAGCGTTTTATAAGTTGCCATTTTTCAACCCCCAGTTTACTCTTGAGAACTTAGGGGACACACTAGTTTTCAACTACTAGAAAAGCCTTTTGGCACACAGAAGTAACTCAAAAATATTTTTTGGTTAAAGGGAAGGGAATTGATTTGCTGGTCAGCACTGTAGGCTCACAGGTGAATTGGCTATATACCCTGCATTTTAAGAACATACAGTCCAAAGGAGATTTTTTTTTCTTGTAAAGATCCCTAATAAATTGTAAAAGATATGACAACCTATGAAAATATGCATTTAGGGTGTTAATAGTAGCAGCAAGAAGGCAGAACTTATGTTCTGTTGGGGTAAGGAGAAGAGATGAATGAAAAAAAGTTCTAATCAAGAATCATCTTTTGAGCTGCACGTCTAAATTTTTGTTTCTAAAGTTGCATTAGATTGTTGAGTATATTCTTCCCAAAGGCTGGTGAAATTTTTGATTCTTAAACTGATCTGTGACTTGGACTTTATGGCAAACACTGTACTCAGGGTTTTCCAGGATAGCAGTCAAGTCAAGAGGCTGGAGATTTTGTCTGAGTATATGCCACAGCCAGCCACCATGGTCAGCTCTAAAATGAAGAAGGACAGTGTTAGAAGTAGACGGTAAGCTTTTTAAATTCCCTAGATATGTGTTTCTGTACTTAAATATCTCTGTGAATGGGCACTGCCATTTGCTGTAAACTTTTAAGAAACTGTTAAGAAACTGCTGTAACTTGTTAAGAGACTGTCATACAGCAATATTCTTATACTTGAGGACAGTAAAAGAATCAAAAAACAAAACTAGCCTAACAGTCTGATTGGCAATATTTTGGGGGGGGGGAGGACGGAATCACAGCATTTCAAGGTTAAAGAAGGCAAACTTGGTAATGTACTTTGTAGACTTATAGCATACCTGCTTTCTGAATCAATTTGTCATTGCCAACTTAATTTTCAAAAAGTAATGAGAAAACTTTCATAGAAATCTCCACATTTAGTTTAATTAAAAGGAAATGTATTTGGAATTACAAGTTTAATAACTCTAGTTCCAGTGAAGCAGATCACAATGAGGGAGCAGCTGCTTTGCAATTCAAAACAGATGGTGCCTTTCTTTTTCTATTCAGATTTCCCTTTTGGAAATGATGCATCCATTGAATATCTGTAAAGCTATGATTCCAAGACGTCCGTATCATGAAACACTTCCTGGAGGAGTGATGTTAGCAGTGTCTTATAGTTTGCATGTGTGTTTCCTTTGAACCAGTGATTTGTAAACATCACTGAATGAAATATTAAAATGAGTTTTTTCAAAAATGGAAGAAATTGGACAGTGCAGCAGAACCTTTTATGAATCGTTTAATATTTGGCAATAACTGGCCCAGAATTTTTCTACTAAGTACAAATATCTGACTTTATTAGGAGGGTATATAACCTATGAGGAGAACATTAAAGAGAGAGCCGTGTAAGAAATCTGTGGAGCCAGCTGTTTATGAGACTTTCACAGTCGAGCACATACCCTTTAATAAACATGCCTTTAAATTCAGAACTTAAAACACTTTGTTTCAGAAGACAGTAAATAGTAATTGGCATAAATATTCGCATGCTTTTATTAGCCTAATTCTAAAAATTGATTCTTTATCAAGTCTTTCTCTCACATTGCTGTATGTTTTCTTTTTTTCTTCTGAAAGAAGCCGTGTCTTTCATTCATCTAGTTATACAATACAAAGGTATGAACATAGCCATAGAACCAGTTTAGTGCATCTGTAATCAAGTCCTGGATGTGTGAGCAAGGTGGAGGCTCTTCAGTTAGTCTGAGAGACCTTTGAGAGTGAGATCTCAGACTTCAACTTTTTTATGTCCTGCATAACTCACTGCCAAAGCTTGGCCCATGTGCTGAATAAATAAATAGTTTGATAAATTTTCAGGTTGTCTGTGTTTGAAGTGACATTTAAATTTTTTCCCATTCCTTAAGAATTTTATGTTGGCTTTTATGTAATCAAGGACGGAAAGACGTGAGAGTAAATAGGGCTGCACAATCAGCCTTTTGACAAGAAGTTCTTTGGGCTTCTTAGTTGGATTTTTAGCTTTGCTGCAATTCAGAATGACTATGACAATTTGAAACAAGATTTACATAGTAAAGCTATTCTATATGTATGATCTGGAGGCATCAGTAAAGACACTTTTAAATATATTATCTTTCTATTCCCAGTTTCTATACGCAGACACTTTTCTCACACACACACACCCACACACACACAAAAACACATATACCTGCACAACACACCACTGTGTCCAACCTTGTTTCTCACATCCACATAATAATTTCAGACTGAAAGTCTCCCCTTCATGTTTCAGCAATCATTTCATCTCATTGCATCTAAAAAATAGTCCTTATAAGTTATTCTTGTAATAAACATTCCCTGACTTGCTTTCAATCAGCATTTGGCTAAACAGAATCTCTCTGGCATGGACTTTTATTTTGGTTTTTTTTCCTTATAGTTGCTTTTTAGTTTAAGATATCTAAGTGTTCTCTATGACTGAGGTCCCTATAGATTATGGTTAATATGACACTCATCGAATTTGGGGTCTAAAAAAGTAACTTCTTTTTGTTTAAAGTAACATTTAATATTCAAAATGAAAATATTTTATTTTTATAGCATTTTAGACAATGTAGAATATATAGAAAAGGACAAATGAAAAAACTTCTATTCAGTAATACCTTTAGCATTCTGTATACATTCTTCATATTCCAGGAATCATATGTAATTAGTTTAATGGTGGTTAGTGAATAAATTAATACATGGTAACTCACTTAAACCACCAAGCTCTGATTTATTTAAAAAATTAACAATTTAAAATATGTTAATTCACTAATAAGAATCTATTACACTGCAAATGTTGATAATGGTTTTCATTTTATCATGTTAGAGTATTTAGATTGTCTGCTTAACTCTAAATCAAGATCCTGGTAATCATTATTCACAGGCAAATGAAGCATAAGCGATAACAATATTGCTTTAATTGAGGTACTACCTAATCTCTCTGGGTAGGTAAAGATTCAGTGGACTTGGCGTTTATTAGAAGCCTGTATTGTTACTTTTTAAGATACAAACTCTGACCCCAATGAAGTACCTTTAATCATAGGCCTTAAAGGCAATGAGGAATAAAGAATTAGAAAAAAGTGAAAATGTTACTCTTATTTATTATAAAATACAAAATAAAAATTTCTTAATGTATTCTTTTTGTGGCAGGCCTTCTTAAAAAACAGAGATCCGGGGAGGCATAAGGGCAGTGAAAAGTTGAACTGATATCTTCACTCATTTGTCTCATGAATGAGTCAGAATTTAATTTACCCTAAGCAAAGATGTTGGGCAGATGCTGACCTGGGATAAGAGTCTAGTTTTCAAATTAATTATCTTGGTTACTGGAAGGGTTTCAGAAATTGAGCTGGCCAGTTCCATCATCTTCTGCCAAGTGATGAAGATGTTAAATGCTCCATTTCATTACCAAAAAGTAATACATTAAATATTTTAAAATTAAAACATAGTTTTATAGCTTGCGCACTGCAATTCAAATCATAACCCTTGATCTCTTTTGCTGGTCACCCAAGGTGATATAACATGACTTATGTTAAAAATGTATGTCCCGATTATAAGGATGGTGTACCTGCATGAGAATTTAAGCTTTGAAGAAACATGCTGGCAACAAGAACTTTGTAGATAAGAGTTATTCCTTAGAAAGATTCCATTCTATTGCCTTCTGAGGCATCTATTGAAAACATTACTTTTTTTCTTTCTAATTAATTCAGATTCTTTAGATAGAGTTTAGGTAATGAAAATCCATTCTTTCCCTGAAACCACTGTACATCACAGGAATGCTGTTTTTACCAAGCAAGGACAATGTTTTTATACTTTAGCCAGTAAGCTCTTTCAGATTTCTTGGCACAGCATCTGTGAAGGAAGAAACTAATAATACATTTACTGCAAAGTAAATGTATTCATTTAATTATGAAATATTGTGTAGCAGTTGTTTTAAACATGAAAATGAATGGGGACAGTATTGCTAGGTCAGAGAGGAGAATATGAAAGTTCTGGCCTTCAATATCATGTCAATTTTCTATCAATTTAGAGGATCAGTCCAAGTTATATTTCATCCTTTTCTGATGCTTTCATATCATGATCTCAAAAACACTGAATCATAAACATTTGACTGAATAGTCTTCAGTTTATAGGGCTTATGAATAAGCTCAGGGTCATGAAACATTTACACTGAAGATGTCCTTGAAAAGACTTCAGACCTCCCTCTTTGTCTTTGCTAAACTTCCTTTCTGTTAATGTTCAATATTTTTGTGTGGCGCCTTCACTGAATAATAACCTCTGCTGTAGAGAAATTGACACAAGTCTTGTCAATTCAAATTCCCTTCAATTTGACATGTTGTGGCAGTGATCTCATTTTCAGAATTATGTAAATATAGAATTTGAAGAGACTGTAATGGTAAATGAGCTTCTTTAGTCCTCAGTCACATTCTCACTCTCTTTTCAATAACTTAACAACTTCTTCTATTTTTGCTTTACTTTTATTTATGGTTTAAGGTGGCTCAAATAGATATAAACACAGATTGTGTGGTGTGTGCAGAAAACAATATGTATGTAGGAGTGAAACTTAACAAGACAAACAACAAAAAAATGAATTTTAAAAATTTAAAAATTAAATTGATTACCTAATGAGGACAGCAGAAAAAATACGGCTAAAAAGATAACAAAAATATAAAAGAAATACAAATCTTGCCAGAAGTTAGCTATAAAATTTCTGCTTAAATGTTTGGTAAGTGGGATGAATACACACACACACACACACAGAAATTGTTGAAATTATATAATTTACAGTTACTACATAATTAAAGTATATATATTTTTTGGAAGGCACAATTTTGCCTGTCACTGAGACCAAGAAAACTTGGTTTCATGACTCCCTGAGATAGAATATAAAAGAGTAAACAGGATTTTCTTGAATATCCTAAAAATGAATAGAAAAATAGTTGTATAAGACTATTTTTTATGATCCTCAAAATTAACTGCATAAATTTGGGGTACGATTCAGCAGTGACATTAGGGAAAAGCAGCGACTTAAACTTGGTGTTAATAAGATAATCCATAAAAGGAAGAATTGATAAATTTGATCAAAGTTTAAAACTTTTGGTCTGCAAAAGACCTTGTTAAAACCAGTAAAACACAAGCTACGGATAGGGAGAAAATATTTGCAAATCACATACCCAATAAGGACTGGTATCTAGAATACGTAAATAACTCTTAAAACTCAACAGTAAAAAAACACATAATTTAATAAGAAAATATATAATGATGTAAACAGACAGTTTACCAATGGGAATATACAGTTGAAGAAGCACATGAAAGATGTTCAATGTCATTATTCATCAAGTGAATGCAAGCTAAAACCACAATGTGATATCAAGTACACTTACTACTTATTTACGAATAAAACAAAAGAGAGTCAACATCAAATGCTGGAAAGGCTGAGGAGAACTGTTTCACTTTGCTGGTATAAATGTAGTCTAAAACCACTCTAGAAAACAGTTTGGCAATTCTTTAAAACACAAACAAACACACAAACAGAAACATGCAACAGTCTGCTATCGCGTAGCCCAGTAATTGCACACTCTTGGACACGTTGAAGAGCAGCAAAAACTCCTGCCCACACAACTGCCTGTGCATGTTTGTTTATAACAGCATTATTTGTAAAAATCTGAAACTGAAACAAATCTCAGTAAGTGAATAGTTGAACAAATGTAGTATGTCCATATCATAGAATATAGGAATATAAAGGAATGAACTATAGACATACATAATGACTTGGATGACTCTCCAGAAAATTAAACTGATTGAAAAAGTCAGTTCTAAAAGTTCACATACTATATGATAGCATTCATATAACATTCTTGAAATGACAAAATATACATATTTTGACAGGGAAATATATATATTATAGACATGGGAAACAGATTAACAGTTTCTGGGTGTCAGGTATGACGTAGTAGGAGTGGTTAGGTAGGTGGATTGACAGTAACAAGGAATTTTTGTGGTCATGGAAATGTTCTGTATCTGGGATACATCAGTGTCAATATTCTGATTTTAATACTGTACTATAATTTTGTAAAATATTACCATTGGAAGAAACAGGAGGGAAAAAGAACACGAGATCTCTATTTTTTCTAAAAGCTGCCTGTGAACCTATTTTTTCTCAAGTGCCCATCAATAGACGAATGGATAAAGGAGATGTGCTATATAAATATGTATACATAAAGGAATAATACTCAGCCATATAAAAGAATGAAATATTGCCATTTGCAGCAACATGAGTGGACTTAAGAGATTATCATACTTAGTGAAATAAGTCAGATACAGAAAAACAAATGTCATTATATCATTTATATGTGGAATCTAAAAAGTAATACAAATGAACTTATTTACAAAACAGAAACAGATTCACAGACATAAAAAACAAACTCGTGACTACCAAAGGGGAAGGGGAGAGGAATAAATTAGGAATTTGGGAATAACAGATATATACTACCATATATAAAATAGATAAACAACAAAGACCTACTACATAGCATGGGGAACTATATTCAATATCTTATAATAACCTATAGTGGAAAATAATCTGAAAAATAATATACATATGCATATACAACCAAATCACTTTGCTGTATACTGTATACTGTAACTCAACTAAACTTCATTTAAAAATGCTTATTTAGTTTATGGTAATATGAATGAATGAATGTGTAAATAAATAGTAATCCTCCTATTAAAAATAAATGAATACAGTTCTTAGTTTAAAAAAAAAAAACTTTGGTGAGAGAACATTGCACCATGGGTGTTGTACATTAGATTTTCTCAGTCCAGCCTAATTGAAGAATATATTTTAGTGTTGTTTTCTCCTAACATTTTGTCAATGTTATGTTGACAGGCATGTACATGGAGATGCTTTGAAACTAACCATGCTGACCATATTCTTTAGATTTTATATTATAATGTATCTACAGAGTCTGACTCTTTTTCTTTTTATCCACCATTTTAATGACGCCCATAAACCAAAATAGCATATATATTTCCAAATACCAAAGTCCAGTTTAATATTTTTCACTTAAAAGTATATTTCCTTCCCGTTTTTCCTTCCTCTCTTCCTCCCTTTCTTTCTGACATCTTTTTTTTTCTATAAAGAATGAACATTGTTTTAAGGGAGGTATCCATCACTCTTCATGGGTTGATTTGTATCTCTTTGTGCTTCCTAAAGCAATCATTCTACTATGAAGTGCTCAACTTTCTGCAGGGCTCCAGGCTCCAAAGCTAATAAATCAATTAGTACCAAATTAATCAGTTATATAATTCATGACACTGGAAAAAAAAGACAGCTCACAAGTGTATATTACCACTTCTGTTACTGACAAAGCATTTCTAATTGAAACGATTTATTCAAGTTTCCTTCGGGTGTGATTTATTGCCTCAAAAGCTATGGTTTTGGTATAGTTAACGATTAAAGTAGGAGATATAACTTTGGTTTGAGGATGCAATTTTAATCATCTTCTGTGCCTTGATTTTGATAAATTATAATGTCAAAAGGCAATGTAAAAATTATCAGTTATAATCTTTCACTGCTTATTTTGGTCATCATGATCTTTGATTGTAAAACTATGTATATATTTCTTTCACTTGACTGTGTTCCACATGATTTGGTTAAATTAGTGTCTAATGCTTAAACAACATTCAGCCAGATTATTTTAATACTTGCTAGTGCTTGACAGTTCCTATGATGTATTAGAAGCTAGTGATTAACCAGGGTTTTATTTCTATTTCAGGACTTATCTTTTGGTGCCAGGCCTTTCTTTGATCTTTTTAGTCACCCTGGGGCAGAAGTTTAAGTTCTTCAGTGGAAACAGACCAGTCCATCAAAGTGTTCACTTGTTCCTTTGCTCCGCCTTATAGTGCAGCAATATCTAGACAGGATTCAAGAGAGCCTACTGTGGGTCTTGGAGGTGGGAGTCTACACTGCTCTAGATGGTCTTAGACGTGGACTGACCTAGTTCACCTGAACATGGGGATAGTAATATCAGAGATTTTCGCCCATAGCTAAGCTCTGTGGGGAATGGGATTCTGATGCTTTTTACTATCTTTATTGGAATAAAAGCAATGAGTCAGTGGTGACCCCTAATCATAACTCTTTTATCACATATGGGACTCTGGGAGCCAAGTTTCTTTTCTTTAATGGAAACATCAAAAAACAAAACAAAACAATAAATTAGCATTATTGCTAATCAAAGAGGATCTGAGCAATATAATCTGAAGGTATTACTTTTGTCCTTCTTCAGTATAATTTATCTTCTGGAAAAAGAGACAAACATGTCTTGGTATACTTTGCTGAAAAGAGTGGATAATAAATAGGGCTTCTATGAATGTCTCCCTCCGAATATAGATGGTGATGATTGATTGCTACATGTAAGTTTTTTTTAAGTGATTTTAATTAATTAATTATTAGTTCAAAAGCATTTTATTTGTTAAAATACTATAGTTTTCCCAAATGTCAAGAGTAAAGAAGTAGAATCACACTATCTCTCTTGACAAGTATCTGTGTATCTGGATATGGTTTTGAAAATTTTGAGCTATGTGAGTTTAATGCTGACTAGAGAATGAGTCTCCCTTTACTTTGATTAAATAAAAATCTCTCTCTCTCTCTCTCTCTCTCTCTCTATATATATATATATATATATGCATGTATGTGTGTGTCTTATGTCTCTCTCTCTCTCTCACATACACACATAGTTTGTAATTTGTTGGCATCTTCTGGAAATTTCTTTCTGTTCTTTCAGTGCCTTTATTCTTTAGTTCCCACCCTTGCCTCACACACACACACCCACACACACACCCACACACACAAACCCCACTTAATCCAGCCCTGAGAAAATCAGTCTTTCCACTGAGCATGCTCTTTTTTTCTTACAAATTGGGTCACTCAACAGTCGGCTTCTGGGTCATTGCCTCATTTTCTTTGCAAATGCTTCACTCTTCTTTAGAGCTTTAAAAATTTCTCAGAGAAGAGTCTTAAAAATCTTTCAAACGCAAAGATCAGAATACAAATAGAGCTGAATAGAGTGCAATTTATAATTGGTAGTGCTGGAGGATTTGGGTTTGTGACCATAGAGATCAGCATTCTAAGAAGCAGGAAATTGCAAATTCACAGGTCTGGACTTCCGTTCCTTGTTAGATGTCTTTGCAGAGGTCTCTCAAAGTGACTGTTATTGAAAATATAGGTCAATCGTCTATTCATAGTAGGTGGGGGCATTTTGCTTTGGTGGAAGAAGCATAAAAGTTTTCTTTCATGAAAATCTGATGGCTAATTGAAAATGCAAAAGGAAGTAAGTGATTCTTTAGCGTCAAAATCATCTTTCTCAGCATGTTTCAAGGGACACTAGTTCACTAGACATTAATAGGCATTAAATGAGCAAAATAATCCTCTTGGGGAAAATGCTGTGTTTAGGGAAGTTAAACAAGTTTCTTTATTGCAGGAGTTTTTATAATCTTTGATATACTAATGCAAATGAACCTCTAAGGAGTGGATACATAAGCAGAAATTACCAAATTAATTTAGCCACCAAAGAACATCTCAGGAAAGCAGAGTTCTTTGAAACATGTTTTAGGAGATACTGTTATAAATGCTGATGGTGTAAATAATTTTTTAAGGATAATTCTAACCTGAAGAAGCATTCTGTTTTGTTTTTTTTTTTTTCCTGGAGAGATGTGGTGCCCTGTCTGAAGTCAAGTTCTTTATTAATGCTCGAGAAACTAGTCATTTCACTTGCTCCCATTACCTGATCCTTTTCTATGTACTGACCTTAACAAAACAGAATGGAGAGTCTACCTTCTATAAAGATGAGCTAAAATGTATTGAAAACAATACCTACCCATTCAAACTCCCAAATACTACCAAATGAATTACCTTACGTGGGTTTTCTGGCCCTACTTCTCTGGCTGCTAAAAAACATTTATTAATTCCTAATTGCCGTCAATATAAGGTCCTGAAAGACAGAGGTGTTATCTGATGTCACATTGTATTCCCTAAATAGATTATAGTGTTTTAGACATAGTAGATCATCAGTTGATAGCATGCTGGGTTAAATCCAAATTAAACTTCAAAACATTCTAAATATTCTTCTTAGATTTTGTACATACCTTGGCTTCTGTCTAACAGCTTCTTACTTCTTTAATATGTTCCCCCCAACTCCAGTCCTAATTAGTAAAAACTATCATTTTCTTCCATCACACTATATCTATCTTCCCACATCATAGAACTCATTTCAGTTTCTAATCATCTATTAATATAATTTTGTGAGGTTTTTTTTCCCCTCTATAGTCCAGTAAGTTCCCTAAAACAGAGGCTACATCCGTTTTTATCATTATGTCTTTATACACAAGATCTAGACTAGAAACAGGTATATTGTAGCTATTCAGTAATTTGAATGAATAAATGTATAAATTATGCATGCTTTGTCTTTATGTGCTCAGTTCAAGAGCACAAAATTACTGATTCAATCATGTAGCAAAAAAACTCTTTATGTGTTAGCTTTCCAAAGGGGAAAAACATAAGTACTAATACATGAGTGCTAATCATAGCCCTTCTGCAAGTGTATGCTATATGTTCCGACAACTGAAAAGAAAATCACCATAACTGGTATATCCTCCTCTTGCTATGTTTATATGTATATGGTTTATTTGCATACCTGGTGATTTTTCCATAACATACTGTGAGCTGCTTGGAAGGTGATGGTGGGAGGGAGGATGTTAGCATAAGAAGCACAAGTGTAATAACAGATTTCCTACAGTTTAGATATGAAAACTATAACATATGATTCTATTCTGAAATTAAAATATCAAGGTGTCCTAATTATATAAATATGTAAGATCATCTAGCAATTCCTTTGCATTTTACTGATTATATTAATTTCTCAAATAGAATTATATAATGAAACCTGTTTAGAAATAACAGTAAGCCAAAATTGGATAAACATAAATAATGAGATAATCTTAGTCATGTTAAAATTCGACTTGTTTAATACAATTAGATTCCCTGAGGGCAAGCTCTTCTACAGTCAATTTATTCTATATATTTTATCTGAAAAACATAAATCATAACATTCTGGAAAGATAGTGTGTATGTAAGGCTTTTCAGTTTAAAATTCCATATATATGAAAGTCCATATAATATGAAGTTCCAAATTCATATTATATGTGTGTATTAAAGAAAATATGTACTCAATGATTTTTCTCTTGCATATGGGACTCCATTCGCTGCTCCCTTCCTCACACACGTTAAAAGCAGGATCTTCCTCTGTGTCTTTGTCAGATTGCTAATTGTGTTCTAAGAAGTTCTATTCAATTCTGCATGTGGAAGACCTCATCTATTTTTTAGTTATCTTCTCCAGCATTGGTTGAGCATCGAAAGTGTTTCATCTTTCCTATCTTTGTAAGAAATAGTTATCTCCTAATCATTCAATTCTCTTTATATAGCTTTGAAATTGGTATTTTCATATCCATTTGTTTACTTTTTCCCAAAATGATGCTTGCTTAGTTGTTGTATTTTTAGTTTCACTTAAAACCTCCCAGGTCCTAAAACATTTTATTTGCCTTTCAAGCTGTCTTCTCTGTTTCTCTGATGTAGTTTCAAAAGTATATGCCTAGAATTTAAAATATTTTGGTCTCCTGATGTAAAAAATATGAACATAAAATTTGTTCTTGCTGATTTCTGTTTCATATTCTATTTAGCTCTTCCCTTTATTCTCCCAGGGCCTTTGGCAGGAACCTCTTTTAACATTTTTTTAAAAATAATCATTTATTTTTGTAAGAGTTTTGGAGCTTCCTTTTCCTAGCTCTTTGGAGCAATTTATTTAAATTACCTGTTTCATTCTTAGTGTGCACATATATAACATTTAACCTAATAATATTCATCTTGCCAAGAATTAGAATTATATGAAATAATCAATGCGTATCACATAGGCATTCAATATATTTGCATTCTCTCTCTCTCTCTCTCCAGCTTGTATTCTGTATCTTTTTGCTGCATTATTTTAAACAATATTTTAAGAAATATTAAACATATTTTAAAACATTATTTTTAAAACACAGGAATTAAAAAAAAATCCACAAGGACAGATACAGCTCCTTAAGCTTGTTTTAAAAAATGTGCGTCTATTTAGTTAAAGTACAAGGAATAGAGCTTCTCTAAATCCAAATCAACTCTGTGGCAATAAAATAGAGATAGCTTCACCTATCATTTTCTGTCTGTCTGTTCAATATATGTCTCTAAATCTTTACAGTATTTTAAAAACAGGCTAGTGTTGGATTTTTAAGGTGTTTTCATCACAATTGATTTTTAGAATAAGTATTTTTCCTTATATGACACCTTTTTCTTAAACAGTTTGAGGTGAAATACAAATTTAAAATATATATGTTTCATAAATACTATAGTAATATTATATATATATTTAAAATATATATATACACATATACATATATGTTGATCTAGCAATAGAACATGAGGATTTAAAAAGGAAGAGATAAATAGTCCTGACAGAGAAGATAATTGGATACTAAATGTTTTTGAACGCCCTACGTCTAGGAAAGCTAGCTATAAATCTCTCAGTATAATTATCACAAGAAGGAACAAATCAGTCTTCCAAAAAGAAGATAATTTTTATGGCACTGAATTATAAAAAAATTCTCCTTTAAGACCTTCTTTAATAATTTGGACAATGCAATGGACAGTGTCATCTAGAAAATATTTACAATGAAGATGTTATTTCTCCTGATGGCCCTTGGCAATGCAAATTATTGAAAGCCTTACAAATTGAACTTCTAAAACCCTCTTTAGAGATTTCTCACCACAAAAATATATGAGGGTGAAACTAGCCTCTTTAAAATTTGTTTGTACAAAGATTCTTAAAACAAGTTAATATGTTGACTTATACAATACTACCAATCTGAATCCAAACACTTGAGTGACATAATGATGTACTAAATAAATACATACTGTTGAGTAATTAAGCAGAGGTCTACATTCTAAAATTCAGTCAGTGGTCATTAAAAGACACTTTGCCTACATATGTAAACATTTTTAATCATAGTTATTTAGTTCTGATATTCTAAGTTTATTTCTTGAAGTGTGTTTCTAAGACAATCCTGAAATTGTATAATGAACTGAACCCAAGTCTTTTGTATTAAAATACATGTGCTCTATTTAAATACAATGCATATGTATTCAATTTGCAGATTCTTTTTTAGTAGTACAGAGTGGGTACTACTAATAAAGAGACCATTGAAAAATATATCTTGGCAACACTTCTGAAGCAAAATGTGTTAGATTTCATCAAGATATATTCTAGAAGCTAGTTTCACTCTGTCATATTAAAATGGAAAAAGCCCGCTTTTATTAGAAATGATTACAAACACTTTTTGCAAATACCACTTATCACGACAGTTTAATGCAAAGGAGTCAATATTTCTTATGACAAGACCTACCAAAAAATGGAGCTTTACCCTTAAACAAATAAAATCTACCCTTTAATTATGAATGCTATATTTGCTACTTTTCTTTAACTTAAAAATTTTAAGTAAGCCTAGCTGTGTTAGCTATAGCGAAGAAATATAGTGTTGAGCTACTTGTGTGGTGGTTTTTCTCAATTAGTTTGTTTTACAGCCACTTCTCTAAGAGCAAAAGGACTGGTACATCCTTCATGCATCCAGAAACTACACAGACACACACACACAAACCCCAAAAACATGAATAGGCAATATATAGAAGAAGATATAAAACTGAAATTAAACATATGAACATGTATATAACACACTTACAAGACCATAAGATTAAGAGCAAAACAAATGTGACTTACGTCGTATGATCTTATACATACCTGTGACCTCTGATTCTCAAGTGACAAGCATGAAATGAAGACCTGTATGTTGAGTAAGGAGAGCATAAAGATAAATTTAGCCTAAAATTCTAAAATCATCGTTAAGCTGCATCACCATCTATGGCATTACTACTTTTAGATTTCTATTTGTATAGAAAGAAAATGCTTATTTAACCTATCATAATAGGAGCTTCTGTTATTTTTAATCAAACACATTCCTGAGAAATAGAGTAGGTCTGTATTTCAGCGAATCGATGGTGTGTCAAAGATTAATTAAGTTTAATAACAAAATGTGCCAAATAAACATGTCAACAGTGTGCCCTTCCTAACGATGCATATGGAAAAGAGAGAGAGGTCCCCAGGAAGCCAAAGATAATGTGATCAGGAATTAAAAATGATAGAAAAGGGTGATGACAGAGAAAATTAAAGATGATATATACCCAAAGAACTACAGTATTACCATTTCTACCTCCTCACTCTTCCTTACCACAATACCCATTGTTATGTTCTCCTTGTCAGAAGAGAGTGAATGCAAGTTAATGTCAAAATTGCGTGAGATTCCAGCATATACGAGAGAACAGAACGTATAAGACAATCTCTATTGTATTTTAAAAATCATGAGGTGATGACCACCACCAATGCTTTAGACATAAGAAAGTGGAAAAGCATGCTTGGGGGAATTAATATTTGATTTTCATATATTTACCAAACTCATGGTTATTACTAATGTTAAATATCAGTTTGGAGAATATTTCTTTGTGTGAAAAAAATGGTAGTTGTAACTATGAAGAATATGTGTGGGGATATTCCTTCAATATCCATAGTCAATGAAACAAAATGATATGCATAAACACTGGGACAAAACTTTTATTTAGGTGTTACTTATGATCACACAAAACAATATGATCATACAAAACAGTTGTTGGCAATATGCTAGTTTGCTAGTTTGAATGATGACCACTTTCTGTCATAAAAATAGATAGTCCCTTATTCTTTTGAATGGCTGTGTCACTTAACAATTTAGCTGTCACTCACAGATTTGTGGTAAAGATCAATGTAAAAGACTGTATTTACTTAGCAGTGAAACTTGAAGTGTTTCCTCAGTTAGGGTTGCCCAATATCATGGAGTTTCTTTGTTTTGACTCAAAAGGTGAAATCTTTATGACCTAAGTGTCCCTGTTTTGGGAAGATAGGACATTATAGTAAATATTATAGAAGTAGAGAGTCATGACTTTGACAAAATTGTGTCCAAAAAGTATTAAGGGAAGAGTTGGCTTATTTATTTATTTTTGAATGTACATATTTTTAATGACAATCATGTAGATCATTTAAATTTCTATGTAAGAAAATGGATACTTTAGGAAGCATCAGGAAATTTGATTTGTTTAAAATATGAGGAATGAATTTATGAACAGGATACACTGACTTAGCCTAGCTACTTTAGCAAGCCAACAGGTGTTTATATGGGAGAACCACTACAGATCATAAATCTTAAAAACCTAAATGCACCTTTGTTTTATTCTCAAATAAGCGTGATTGTGTCTATGTGACCCTATCTCTAGGAGAATATGTCTCAGGCTTTGTGCACTATCCCAGAGCTATCTGGAAGCTTCCAAAGGAAATGGAGGGCTTCTTAACATTTCATTTGAACATGGCCATGGGCATAGGTACAGCCAGTGTGTACTGCATGATTTCTGGGTAGCCAAATTCAAATATTGTTGAAGTAGATAATTTTGAATGAGACAAATTATGTAACTCTAAATGATCACAATTTTAGCTAAAGACACTTAAATGTTTATGCCTCTGTTTATGGTATTTTTGGGTATATCATTTGGAAATTCTGTATAATACAAGTGAATAAAATTACTGCTGTTTAGAATGAAGAAATAAGAAGAGGTCCCCATGCTCTGAGCTAGAAAAAAACTATGAATAAATATAGAAAGGAGAAAATCCACCATCTCTTAAAATGTCTGACTTCTAAAAGTTTATCCTGTGAGATAATTTTTTAAAAATTCATACTATTATATAAAATCTTTAAATTGCTGACCATTTGAGAACATTTATGAATCTAATTCCCTGTTGTTGTAGAGTGACGTGTCAATCTCATTACAATGACTCAGATGTGCTAACTCTTCTGATACTACTTGCTAGAGATGACAGTGTAATAGAAATATTTTAAAATAGATCCTGCCTACATGTATGTATTTAAAACATGAATCTAAAGCACCATTTAAAAAATAATTTTGAGTTTTCATTTTGTCTTATTTTTTAAAATGTATGCTGGAATGTAATGTACAATATGATTAATATAATTAACACTGCTGCATATTATATAGGAATTATACAGTTAAGAGAGTCAATCCTAAGCGTTCTCATCACAAGGAAAAATTTTTTTTTCTTTTTCTTTTTTTTTTGTATTTATATGAAATGATGGATGCCAACTAAATTTATTGTGGTAATTGTTTCATGAGATATGTAAGTCACATCATTATGCTGTACACCTTAAACTTATACAGTGCTATATGTCAGTTATGTCTCAATAAAACTAGAAGGAAAGAAAAAGATCTAGAAATAGCAAAAAAAAAACTGTACCCTGATTTAGAAGAAATCAATGTTCATATTATTTCAAGTTTGTCTAATAAGTATAAGGGAGGGACTGATTTTATTAGCTGATAGGTTGTTGGAAATACATTCTAACGTTGAAAGAGTATTTGGATATTTTACAGTACAGACTTGAGACATCAACCTAGACTTGAGGCTTTCAATGCTTATCAGATACCAATGCAGGCTGACCACTCATAGAAACGAGGAATGTATTCCATTACTGAAAAATCTCTAAATGTTGGAAATTGAGTACTTTTTGTATACTGAAACAAGTTCCCCCTTTAGATGTCTTTCCTCATTGGATCTACTTCTATATTGAGGCACAAAATAAATATGATTTTTAGTGCTTTAAACCTAAATAAAATTAGTTTATGTGCATTTAAATGAAACAATAAAGACATTGAGGATGGCTATCACTGTTTTTGAGATTTTGGCTGCAATTTTTCATGACATTATTTGGAATTTCAAAATCGGTTTTGCTGTTATTAGAATTAGAAAAGTTGTCTTAGAATCCTAATTTGCATAATTTAGGAGAATAATAACAATTCATAATATTCATATATATAGTGAAATAGTATAATTAGATTTATAGAAAAGAGGATAGAATTTTTAAATCATACATTTGGATGCTGCAAAATATAATGTTAAATAATCCTTTGGTTAAAAGAGAAATCATAAATACATACAATTTTAAAACTAAATAACAACTTATGATATATCTGTAGTATGGAATATTACTTGGCAACTTAAATAATGAAGTACTGGCACATGTTACATGGATGGACATTGAAAACATTGTGCTAAGTGAAATTAGCCAGTCATAAAAGACCATATATTTATTGTATGATTCCATTTATCAAAAATGTATACAATAGCCAAGTTCAGAAAATACAAATAATATTATTGGCTTCTAGGGATTATATCTCAAGTTGGAAAAGGAGAATGGAGAAAGACTTCTAATGGGTTCGATGTTTCTTTTTGGGGTGTTGAAGATGTTCTATATTTAGACTGTAGTGATAGTTGCATAGTTCTGTTTATATACTAAAAAAAAAAGTAAAAAAATCCTTTAAATCAGTGAATATTATGGTATGTGACATGTATCAATAAATATATTTTTAAAAACCTGAACAACAAAAGCACACTATATGTCAAAATTTGATTCAGTCACAGTATTACATAATAGGAAACACATAGCTTTAATTACTTTCAGATCTAGTAAGCCCTGAACAGGAAGAACTTTAGGGATAACTTTAGAATTAGTCCATTTTCAATATAGCTTATCACACAGTTTTTAGGTTTTTTTCCCAGTTTTATTGAGAAATAATTGACATACATCACTCTATAAGTTTAAGGCATAGAGTATGATGGTTTGATTTATATGCATTGTGAAATTATTACCACAGTAGGTTCAGCTTCTCACTTAGATACAATGAAAAGAAAGAAAATATTTTCTCTTAGAATTTACCCTCTTAACAATTTTCCTATATATCATACATCAGTGTTAGCTTTAGTTATTATGCTATTCATTACATCCCTAGTATTCATTTATCCTACAACTGTAAGTTTGTTCCTTTGACCATATTCTTGCAATTCCTCCATCCCCCACCCTCCACCTCTCATAACCACAAGTCTGATCTCTTTTTTTTTTGATGAATTTTTTGGTTATTTTTGTTTTGGTGTTTACATTTCACAAAGTTTTCCGTGGTTGCTGTACCTGATTAAGATCCCACCACAAATGCACAAGGGTTCTTTATTCTCCGCATTCACACTAACATCTGATATCTCTTGTCTTTTTCTTGATGACCATTCTAGGTATGCAGTGATATCTCACTGTGGTTTTAATTTGCACTTCCCTAATGACTAGTGATGTTGAGCATCTGTACATATACCTCTTGGTCTTTTGTATATCTTCTTTGGAAAAATGTCTATTCAGGTGCTTTATCCATTTTTTTAATTGAGTTATTTGTTTTATTCCTGTTGAGTTGTGTGAGTTCTTTACATGTTTTGGATGTTAATCCCTTATCTGATACATGGTTTGCAAATATTTTTCCCATTCTGTAGATTGCCTTTTCACTTGCACTTTCATGGTTCATTTTGCTGTGCAGAAACTTGTCGGTTTCAGATCTATAAATATATTTCATCATTTAAACATTTGATTCAAGAAATTGGATTTGGAGGACCATAATAGAAGCAAAGACATAAAATATTAAAAAGGATAAAGGTAAAGGAAGAAGTAAATAAAATAGAGAACAACGAAATTGTTTAAAAATGTTAATTCTTAGGAAAAAATATATATAGCGCTAGAATTAGCTCAAGAAGAAATAAAAGTTTTAAATAACTCAGTAAGTCTAAAGAAACTGAAGATGGGAATTAAATATATCATTCTTCCCACCTCCATTAAAAACAAAGAAACAAGCACCAAACAATAACACAAACATAGCACAGTCCCAGATGTCTTTACATACAAATAACTCTTTATTTACACACCTTACATGAATTCTACCATATTCTCCAAGGCTAGTTAATTCTTATATAAGCCCCTCCAGAAAATAGAAGAAGCATAAAAACTAATCAGAATACATTATGAGTCTATTTTAATATGGTGGATAAAACATAAGGAGAACTGAAGAAAGAAAACTAGAAGGCCCATTTTTCTTCTAATGTTGATGCAGTATCTTAAAAAAACAGCTAAATTTATACAAAAATGTGTAATTAATGCATTATAATCAAGTAGTGTTTAACACAGAAAGTATAAGCTGTTTCAGCTTCTAAGTATGAATCTCACATGCAGAAAAATAACTGATACACTTCAACACCTTTTAATGATACAAATTCTTAGCAAATTAGGAAGAAAGGAACACTTCTCTAACCTGATAGAGTTTTGTCAAAACACTGTAGCAAACATTATATAAGCAAATACATATGCCTACAATTATAACCACCGTTTAACATAATTTTGGAGGATATAGTCACAGCTATAAATAAGCAATATTTTTTCATATTTTCAGAATTGTAAGTGAAGAAAAAAAATTTTATAAGTATCTTGACCTTAGTACAGGATATTTTCATGGAAAATAATGGAATAGCATAGTGGCAATTATCATATTTCAGTATATTTTTTTTGATTACTTGATGCTTTAATATCACGTTATCATATTTCAATATTGATTTAGGTCGTGTTCATCCCTCTCCTACATGTGATTTACAAGACCTTAAAGAATTTTGTTCCAGCCCTATTTTTTGTCACTACCTTCCATTCTTGCATTTATACACTCTCTGGCCATTTGGTACTAATTTCATTTCCCCAAATCTTCCCCCAAATCTTCCAGGCTCCTCCTACCTTTTCATTTGTTAGTGGTTTCTACCTAGAATGTATGTTGTCATCTGGCCCCTGCACTCTGCCTTTCCTTGGTTAATTTTCTCTTGTCTGTTCATGTCTTATCTTAGCTACCATTTCACTCAAAACTCTTCCCTGGTGTTGCATCTAGTGAACCTTCTCTGTGCTCCTATACTATTCTAAATTTCCCCACTGGAGGATTTATCCCACTGTGTTGTAATCATTTACTTATCTTTATTGTCCATCATAATGTAGGTGTGTCATTGCTTCCAGAACTCAACCCTGTGGTTGGCTGGTAATATATAAATAATATTATTGAATCAGTAAATGGATGAATTAATATACAGTAGAGATGTCAGCATCTTGCCAAATTGTGAGTTAGCAGAATGTCAGTACATCCTGTTCAAGCCTAATTCCGTAAGAGCTACATGGTTATGGTTCTGAGCAAAGTGATGTGTATCTGAAACACTTTCTTGCTTGTGACTGTCATTAGAATATAATGACAGAAATCCCTCTTGGATTTCAGTCAAATTGAAGCAAATAGAAAGCATAGTGTGTGAAAAATTAAGTAATGTAAATTGAAAGAAAAAAAGTTATTTTGTACTAAATATCAAAGACATACAAAATCCAAATCTTGACCAAAAAAAGAAATATCAAGATAAAAGCCTATGAAAAAAAATCAAAATTGTAACTATTTTCTTTCATTAAGGTATATATATCAAATTGTATAATGAATGATGCCCAATATTGATAAGCTAAATTATAAATAAATATGCTGTTCTTAACTAAGATTTTTCTTATTGAATATTTAAGTAGTTTTTAAACATTTGTGAAAGCAGTTCTGCTCATTACATTTGTAGGTGGTACTAAATTAGGCATGTTTATTAATACCCTGAATCACAAGCAAAACGGCAGTCTTACAAATGAGAAAATCAGTCACATATCTGGATAATATTTTTTGAAGGAACATGGGCTTAATAAATAGAAGGCTTCGGAGAAAGCAATGCTACCATTGCATTGTAAACAACTGGCTGAGAATCAGTGTTACCAGGCAAATTCCTGCAGGCTGTAATTGACCACAATGCAAATCAGAATGTATGGAACTACACTATATTAAAATAACTTAGGCTAATCAGACATTCTTTGAAAACAGTACCATTTAAATATAAATATATAGACGTATATAATAAAAGATAAATTTATAGATATAATACAAATAATTTTATGAAGCAAATTAAAATGCACTTGATGTGGAGAGTTAAGCAGAGGCCACGTGACTAAATATGTTACATATCCTGATTCATTCTGAGGGCAAAGGGACCTGACTGAAATGAACAGAAACAATGACAAAGTCAGATTTCCACTGTAGAAACCTCACTATGAATGTGTAAAGAAAAATCAGAGACAAAATTGACAGAGGCAGGGCACCAAGTCAGACTCAACTCTGGATGCACTTAAGAATCACCTAGGTAGTTTTTAAAAATACAAATGCCTTAACCCCATCCCATTTCACATGTAGTATAATTGAGGCCCATCGTCTTTGGACAAGAACTAGAATTCTAATCTTGCTCCTCTTGACAGTTTGTAAGAATTATGCCTAGTGAACCACTAGGCATAGATGAGATCCTAAAACATTATGATATCTTAAATGGGTGTTGAAGGGTGTGTGAAGTTTGCCAAGGGAGGAAGATAGAAAGAGCACTCCTGAAAGAAGGAAGAGCCTATGAAGCATTTTGTTATTTTCCTGACAATTAAAATTATGTGTGGCTGGAAAGTAATATGAGAGGGAAAATGCTTAGTAAAAAGAGTGAAGGTGTGGGTGTAGTTTAGGGAAGGAAGACCTTATGTGGAGTGTGTAGATTAGGTTCTTTGCATTGAAAATGTGATAGAATAGATTTTAAAACACAAAGATTGACAGAGTGAGTTATATAAAGAATTAAAAATATGGAAAATCAGTGCTTTGTAGGAAGGCCTTGAAACACTGAGAGGCATTGTTGTGTCTTTAAGTTTGTGGTAGGGCATGCTTTATAGAATAACATGGAAGATGGGAAAGAGCTCAGAACTGAAATTATAACTCTTGTCTGATGGGTAAGAAGTCCTGGTTGTAACTCAGTGATAGTTTCTAAAAGGAGTATTATCTGCCTATTAAGACATGGGGCCAGAAGGATACATTACAGTTTAGTTTTTATTTCAAAGGTAGAGCTTTGATCTCAAAAATAAATCCTGGCGAGAGGTAATAAGAAACACAAGTATTGGAGGGCTTTGAAACAGCAGTAAGTCTACCAGAGCAAGTATCTATCAACAGTAACCAATAAAGAAAGTCTACAGTTGGTAACTGGGTCATGAGATAAGGAATGATGCAAAGGTGTGATTATAGGGCTTATGAAGAATATAAGAATCAAGTAATTAAACCTAAGGTACTGCATTCTTGTAGACTAATACCAAGATGGCTTGAACATAAACCCTATACATGGATTAGAGTTGATTAATCATCTTTTCATAAAACACTTGTCTTTGGAAAAGTGAAGTGGGGTGAAACTACTTATGTAAGCTAAAAAATCTTCACCCATGCAGAGGACAAGGCATGTGGAAGCTGGGAACAAGGATGGGTCTGACAATTTCCTTTTCCTATTTGAAATTGGAGAGAATTGTTGCATAGTCAAAGTAGCAAGTGAAGAAGGCAAAAGAAATATCAAAGCACAATTCATAAAATATACTTCATATTAATGTAGAACGGGTTTCTTGTCATGGAATAGGACAAAATGGACACATGTTTTATGACACTGAAAAAAGTGATTTGTTAAACATGTATTTATTATCTACTCTACATAGGTGCTCTTTTCATTTTCATCAACGTTGCCACCATCTATCTGTCTTTCTACAGGTATACTCTCAAAGTCAATTCTCTATGATTCATTGGTAAAGAAAATTAGTATTCTTGGTTTATTTGGGTGACTGGTTTTCATTTTCAGTTTAGGTAGTTTTTGATTTTCCTTTTATCAATTACTTTTAAAGCAGCAATTTTTGACATTGGCACTTAGGCATAGTCTATCCATGTAAGTTTTCTATTTAATAAGTCTTTATGGAAGTCTCAAATCTTGATGATTACTTATTCCCTATCTCCCTTAATACATAATTAAAACATTTGTAATATAAAGTAAATATAACAGATTACAGAAAAAATACCCCTAATTTAAAACTGACTTGAGAGATTGGCTAGACACTATTTTTAGTATATGGTTATCTAGAAAAATGTGATAGAGGACTTGAACTCTCTTTAGGTTAATTAGAGTTTCATTTATTTTTATTCATTGATTCATTTAGAATTATTACATGGATATGAAAATCCACATATGGTATTGTGATAAAGATGGAGATTGTAATGTCTTGAGTGTAGAGACCCTGCCCAACTGGAATTTTGAATCTCCTGTTCCTAGCATATTATAGGGAAAGAGGGAAAGATGAGAGAGAAAAGAATGAAAGAAAAGGGAAGGGAATATATAAAAAGAGGGAGGCACCTTTACGAGAAATACAGAAAGATGAAAAGGACAGAAGGCAATGAGGCTGTGTTTTGTGGTGACTGGAAATTTAGTACATGGCTGAAGATGAACCTGATCGTGACTGTGGGGTCTTATACTAACAAACTATGTAATCTTTTACTCTCAGTACCTCATTTTCTCCTCTGTATAGTGGATAATAGAATGCACTTCACTGGGAACTTTGGGAATTAAATGGATTATCCAGCTAAGTGCCAAATTCCTTTCTCACACACTCCATCCATCACCATACTGTTGATCCTCTTTAACCAGTTTGCCCTCTCCCTACCCCTTTTGCCTTTGGTAACCAGTACTATGTCCTCTTTATCAATATGTATTGCTTGTGGGTTTTTTTGTTTATTTTTATTTTTTAACATTCCAAATATGAGTGAAATTTATTGTATTTGTCTTCTCCATCTGACTTACTTCATTTAGATTAATACCCTCAAGGTCCATCCATGATGTTGCAAATGGCAAGATTTCATCATTTTTTATGGTGGAGTAGTAGTCCATTGAAAATATACACAAGTTCTTTATCCATTCATCCATCAATGGACACTTGATGACTGTTTAAAGAAAAACATCATACAAGCAATAATAAATTATGTGTCCCTTCACAGAACACTTAGGAGTTCATGCTTTTGACATTTATTTGTTCAATTTGATACATTTTATTTAAAATTGCCAATTAAATTTATTAACAACTTTGCTATAGTGAATATCTTAATCGATTCTTTATTTGAAAACAATTAGCTTTTGCCAAAAATGACACCACTTCTGTCTTTTAATTACCTTTTAAAAATCAAAATATTATGATACTCATTTACAATATATAAATTCTTATATTGAACTTAAATATTTTTTAAGTTATGTCTTCATGAAAACTTTTACGCATTTGGTTTTGACAAATACTATTTTCTGTGTTTTCAAGTGAACTGAAATTTTCACTCAGAGGACTGTGCAAGGTTGTAGAATTAGAGCAAATTTGGGGGGAAAAAACAACTCTTTAAAGAAAATACATTATACATTTCTTCGAGTATACTAGAGGCTTGTCTTATACATTCTGTATTTCATGATTAGATATATTGTTAGAATTAAAAATAAAAAGAGATTAAGATTAATCCTGTCCTATAATTAAGTAGTCAAATCTGAAAGTCTCTACTGATCCATCTGCTGTAAAATGAAAAATATTTAAATGTAAGAAGTTAAAAAAAGACTTGATTTTAAGTATGACATAAAAGTAAATAGTAAATTTAAATGCAAATTTCATGACAGGCATTATAATAAGCAGTCTACTTAAAGGTGATTTTTAATTTAATTTACTCCCCTCAAAATCTAAGAACTAATTAATGTCCTGAAACCTTCTTCATTAATAAAAAAACTTGATATTCAGAGAGATCGTGATTCATGATAGCGCCTGTAATGATACAGTTAGTATATAAGGTAGAAATCACATTCAGTTCCAAGAATGAAACTTATAAAATTGTGGCTTTAATGAGAGTGATGTTTTATTTTGTCCCTATCATGAAAAATCTGGAGGAAGTCATTGCAGGCCTGGATGATGGCTCCGTGAAGCCATCAGGATTCTGGACTTCTTTTTTCTAGTAGGGCAGCCATCCTCAGCATGTGCTATTTTTCCTCCAGGTGAACTCTTATCAAATTGAGTTCCTTCTTTATTGGAAGAAAAAAAAGGGAAAGAGTCAAAACATAAATGCTGTTATTTTACCTGTTCATTTTAAGACGCTTGTTCTCAGAAACGCTAAGCAGTAACTTCAACTTACATCTCATTGTTCAGAAATATGTGATATGGATCATAATATAATTTTTTGTATTCATACTTTGCTAATCATCAACAAATCAAGATACATATAATGAAGAAAAAAGTGAGACTATGTTTTTTGAGTAATCAAAAATTTCATTCCTAGTTATTAAGAAGCAGAGCTAGGATTTGAAGGTAGATTTGTCTAATTCCCAAACCCAAGGCTACTAATCTTTATTTTATAGAATATTCTTTCATTTCTCTGGCGTACATCAATATTTTAAAACTTAGACACAAAGGATAGTGGAGTGTTATATTAATGCTATATTGAAAGTTTCATTATGTGAACTTGAAAAGTATGGCATAATCATTAAATTAATAGGAATTGGAGGGATCTTGGGAAGCTATATAAATGTGTTAGCACACACTATGTATGTGACTATTTTAACTTTTTATGTTATTTTTATATTATTTTATAACTAGAATTTCTAAGATTTTTTTTGCAATTTGACAGGTTAAACTCTCTTGAGTACATTACAATTGAAATATTCAGTAACCATTTTGAAACTTCAAAAATGGAAGAAATACACTCTATAGAAATACACTGCCTTCAGGTGTTGAATAATGTAAAAAACTAGCATAATAATTTTGATTGGTTATAATCTCCATTCTCCTATTTTTGTAGAGCATAGAAACCTATCTCTGCAGAATTGCACAGGGCAAAGTTATTGCAACTGCTCAAAATGCTTTGTGTTTTAACTTTTAATTCTTTGCTCTCCAAACTCATATCCTACAAATCCAATTACTCAACTACAAAATGATAATATAAATGAAATAATTGTGTGATCTTAGGAATTTGTCCTTAGCCCTTGTTTAGAAGTCACGTAGTTGAGATGACATGATTAGTAGACTCAGTAGCAGTTAGAGGTCACTTGAAAGTAAGTTAAATTCCCCAAAATACAGAGGTAATTACATGAAAAAGAAAATCAGTTGTCAGGAACATTACAGTGTGGAAAAATCAATATAAATAGTTTTATCCCTTTAGAAAAAAATTAAGAAAATATAGTAAATCCCAAAATTGCTTTATTTATATAAACAATAAGAAATCATATATGAGAAATTGCCATGTATTTTGTTAACTCATCCATATCACAGTTACTTTTAAGTACATATTTTACACTAGGCAATAGTCTTTTAACCTGATAAAGACTGTCTTTATCCCAGAAATAGCCTACCAAGTGAGTGGCAAGGGATTTATAGGAAGGAACTTTTCCTGTTCATTATACTTATGTTCATAGAATCAGCTTAGCAGCTAGCACGGAATAGGTATGCAGTATCTATAGATAAATTAGCAAATGAGATTTATTAAAATTAATTTGTTAAAGACTACTTAAGTACCCAGTTCTGTTGTTGTTGTTGTTGTTGTTGTTGTTGTTGTTGTTGTTGTTGTTGTTGTGATTCTTAAAAGAAGTACTGGATAGCTGAGCTGCTGTTTTCTATTTAGTAAGAGTTAAGATTCCCCGAGTTCCCTGATGTTTAATGATGTTTGAATATAACTCACAGGTGTTTATACACACATCTGCAAATCCTTCTTCTTTATTTAGTTCTGGGACACCAGTTAACTTACTGAGAAGGAGCAAACTTTATATTTTATTACATTCTGATGCCACCTAAGGACAGCGTTGTTTAAACCCTTTCTAATTGTTTCAAAAGATGTAGATCAGGCAATTAGGAGTGAAACAGCTGTGTATCTGTTGCCTACAATACTAGGAAGTTTCGTTTTCTTTCTCTGTTGCCTGTCGTATCAAATAAAGAGGCTGAGAGTTTATCTGTGATAAATGCACTCTCTTTAATGCAATGGGACGTCCCTTAATTTGAACACCTAGCAGAGGGTCAGCCTAATCTCTTTTGCTGATTTAATTAGCAGAAGCTCCTGTTAATCACTTTTACAACGTTTTTTGAGTCTCACATTAAAAAAGTATAATCCTTTCACAAAACAACAAAAAATTAGAATGAGCTCAGTGAGAAAAGTAATTTGCATTTTTAGCAAGTGTGTTAAACAGCTGATGAATTATTCAACACTTGGTGTTGGTTCTGCAGACTTAATGAGTCTCTCTAATTTGACTTCCATACCAAATTATAAATTATATTCCATGTTTATGAATTGAAAAGTGTTCATTAGCAAAATGCATTCATCAATGTACTACATATTGTTAATAAGGAAAGATGTTTTTTTTTAATTTGGCTGGAAATTTCATTATAGTATTCCAAGCAGAATTCCTTCCACTGATAAAAATAGTTTTATCACTATTATTCATTTTGCTGCCTTATATACTATGAACAAAATACAAGTGGAAATCTACTCATTTTTATAATGATTTTGTTTTGCATAATGTCATATGTTGAACAATCACATAGAACTCAGTTATAAATTCTTTCTCAAAGCCCTGAGGCTATTTTAGCTCACCTCAGTCTTGAGTGGCATGGTTCAGACAAAGTTCTAGCAAGTTAGGACCTTGTATATACAAAGCCTAGCATCATAATATTCCTTCAAAAGGAAAAAAAGCATTTCTCAATTCTTGAGTGTACACTCTTTCACTGGCAAAGTAACAGTTTAATGATGAATAAAAGTGCTATCATTAAAAAAAAACAGCAAGTGACAAAAACTGTGTATGATACTAGTTTGTCTCTTTTTAAAACTATACTGCATTTAAAATGCAGCACATGCACCAATAATCTAAAAAGAACAAGAGCCTACAAATATTTGCTAATCTGTATTGAGCATTTGCTGTGTACCTGGCTCTATCTAAAGTACGTTCACACATTTCTCATGTGATCCTCAAAACAAACAAGGTTAGGAGATAGACGTTATTGTTCTGTTTCATTATGATGAGTTAAAGCTCACGGTTGAGTCACTTTCCCTGAAAATCAGCAGGTCACTGGCAGAGCAGGTGTTCTGAGCCTGTCCAGGCTGACTCCAAAGCCCAGGCCAGTAACCCCTGAGCGCTACTGCCCTCCCTAAACCACACTAGACGTGCTTCCTACTGAGTCACATTCTATTTCAAATGACTTTATTTTGGGGAGTATAAGCATTATGCTCTTGTACCACACAGTATTCATAATACGATTCATAAAAAGAAGTAAGCAAATTCTGATTTCCCCTAACTGGAATGATGCTGGCCATCTAGCAGATCGCCTAATTGTAGTGTGTTTGTGTGTAATAAAAATCTTTTCTTTTTCATGAATCTTTTTCAAGTGTGTATTAGGCCGACATTTCTCAAAGAATTGTTTTGGCTCGCTGCAATTCCTAGATGTTTTTCTGCCAAAGGACAGATTTTACAAATGGATGGGAATAGAAATTTATTAAAACCACCGGACTTAGGGAGATGTGTGTCTCACGTTTCACTTTAAAATTTAGATTTAGTATTTTTTAAAATAAGTTATACTAATCCAAATCTCTTCTTTTACTTTTATTAATTTGATTTTTATATAAAATAAAAATGAATTAATTAATTCTTAAGAATAGAGCTCAAGTCCTTGCATATGATAGGAGCTCGATAAATACAGGTTTCTTATAATCCTCACTTGAAACTTCATAAACAATGTCCAGTGGCAGTGACTACAATTAGTACTGTGCTTTTCTATTAAATTTGCAAATATTATTCACCACATAGGTCTGGAAAAATGTGTGCTTTATTCCAGCAGTTTTTGTTTGTTTTTGTCTAGATTTGTGTTTTTTTTTATCTCCTCATATATTTGTTTTACATTGTATGAGGAGTCATAAAGGAGGCTAATTTTTTCTTCAATTGTAAGAGAATAAAAAGGAATATATAAAAGTAGGCCAGGTATATTTAATACTCCAAGCATATTTACATTTGAAATAGGATCTAGAAGAGAAGACAACTGATAAAATGACCACGTGAAGCCATTTCTTAGACTTGACTAAGGCTGAGAATGGGCAGTAAAAGCATGAAGGAGAATGTCAGTAAGGTGTCTCGTGGATGTTTCTGCAGCCAGTTCTTAGTTATCCTCTGGCCTTGTATCCTGTCTTCCTAGTCATTTATGTATAATCATTCCAGAATATGTATGTACACACACAATTCTAGAATATACATATATGATCATTATTATATTGTATATAGTAATCAGATAATATATATTATGTATAATCTAGAATATATATTTTTCACATTTTTTAGAAGAAATTTTGGCTCACTGCAATCTCTAGATGCATACAATAGCCTACAATAACATGATCTCTTAGCCATTTACCAAGAACTGGAATACACGCATTCTCATTCTCTGCTCTGCCACCATGCCCTATTCTTTTTATACAGAGGTCTGGACTCCACATAGAAGGTCTGTTCCAAGAGAGGCAGTATAGCACATTAGTTAAGAGCAGGAAAACAGAGCTGTGACTGGGTTGTGTGAGGAACCTATCTGGGGATATAAAACTACCATTTGTTGCTGTGAAATATCTTATTTTGACTTTGAATACTCTAAATAACAAAGGAAAAGTTTACTTGGCATTATTTGGCATCCTATGCCCAGCACATCCAAACTCTAAATCCTACGTTTTTATTTCCCTAATAGGGAAAAAGCAAGCTTTCTTCATTTTTCTCATGTTCAGACTTGTTTAGGATGAAAATAAAGCAGGTAGTAATTTTAGGTAAAGGGATCAGGAAAGGTCAAGATTGCCCTACTTTTAAATTACTTCTAATTGTATTATTCTCTTCTTTCATTCGTTCAAACACATGCATATATGTTGAGTGACTACTATGAATTAGACTCTTTAAAGACTGTCAGTGAGTAAAATAAAATCTATCCATCATCTGTATACCAAACTCTGGACTTGTCTCTGAAGAGATCAAATGAAACTTGCCAACTTTTTAAAATATGTCCCACACCACCTATAAACCTCATCATCCCTATCTTCAAGCTCACTTCCTGTCTACTTCAGTCACTTAGAGGCCTAAATTCTGTCACGATAGCCAATAATCCTTTAGTATTTGAGATATTAGAAAGTTGTTCTTTATATTTAACTACTAACTCTTGTGCTGAAAATTGACATCTGTTTATTCCTATTCACCAGAACTGGACATGTTCCAGTCTGTAATTATACATCTGATCTATTGCTTCCTGAGTCGTTAAGTATAAATAATATAATATCTCACTATCAGAGTTGTCCTTACTGTTTTATCACAGTAAAGGCTTTTTCACAGTTATTTTGGTCTCCTAAGAGATCTTACTAAGTTCAAATTATCTTTATATTAGTCAGTTATATGTGCTCTGGTGTGTGTGTGCATGCCTGTGTGTGGGTGTGTATGTCTGTGTATCTGAGCTCCTTGGTGACAGAGTCTGACAGAGACAGTAATATCTGTAGCACCTACCCTACTGCCGGCAAATGTTGCTGCTTAATATATTTTTGCCAATTTGTATGGTATATCATAGGCAAACTGCAAAAGTGGAAATTAGGTACTGATGTGAAAACAGGCCAGAAGAATCCATTCAGTAATCAGTTGTTTAAGCGTCTGTTTTTGTTAAAGCTACAGTTGTAGGTCTGGAAATTCACAGGTGATGACAGGTGGTCTTTTCTCCTGTGAAATCCACAATTTATTATAGTCAGAGGACATGAAAACACACACATGCACAACACCCACACACTCCACCCCAACAGCGAAATCAAACACAACAGCCATATGCCGTAAAACTGCATGGTACGAGTGTGGAGCATGCCACCTATGAGTTTGCAGGGTGTTTATTTAAGGAACGTATGAATAAAACGCCTCCACTGAGTAACTTACAACCTCTGATGCTTAGCTAAGAGTCAAGGCCAGGTTCTTATGGATGCTCTACTAAATGTACTTCTCTCCATAATTATCGAGTTTTTCTATTAAGCAAAAGTATTTTTCCCAGCTAAATTTTCACCGAATGAGAATGAAACAAAACATTTTCTTTTGGAAAGATGCTGCTTTCTTCTTGGAAAAAAGGGAACTCAAGAGTTCTGCAGTGGATTTCTGTTGCCTTTGTGGTCATCAGCAGAGTTGAAATGACAGAGGATTATTGAAATTAGGCTGTACTTACTTCTAAGATATATTATTCGGAACCAAAATCTATTTCTATTAGGCATCCTTTAAAAAGGGATTCTATGGTCAAATAACTTTTGGAAATACTATATTTTATGTTCCCATCTTGAAATACCAGATTGAATGGGAGCATACTGTATGAAATAACAAAATCAAACTCAACTTCAATTAACCAAATATTTTTTAAACTTACTTGACAATGTAAGTATCCTCTATTCTGTTCATAGCTTGAACAACACAGGTTCTCAAGATTATCTTAAGTTGTCTTAGGCTGAATCTGTACAGATAGTAGCATAGTTTTGGCAATTTATGTTATTAATTTGTTAGTTTAGCTAAATGTCCTTTATCAGCTTTTTAACTTGCTAGTTATTATTTTTTTAAGAGTATAGTGGTGAATAATCAAGAGGATTTTGGCTCCTTGAACTTTCATTGTTTATATTTCAGGAAAAAATGATAATTTCCCATTTAAGTTACATATAATCCCTGTTAGGTTTTCATTTTGATAAATGCAAATGATTCTACATTTTATTTTTATATTTCTATCTGCCATACTTTTTTTAGACTGGGCATTTAGGCTTTTGAAAAGTCTATGTCTTGCTCTTGTATTTGACACCAATTAAACTGTTAAGAGACCTTTCTCCTTCTAAACTTCATAATGGTATATGGTTATAGCTTATTCTAAGAAGGAAAACATTAAAAGTGGAGATGTCTTAAAATAAATAAAACCTCTGAATAAAGCTTAGAAGACTTGAAACTACAATTGAGAAGACAAAGAAAAGACATACAACTGCTTCTAGCTGGCCAGTAACCTCAAGACCACATTTAGAGTTTGTAGCTGAAGGATAGCTATCGTTTAAAGGCAAAAGGAGCTAAGTAAGTACTTACATGCCTATCACGTATAAGATCTAATTTCATTCTCCTGACCACTCTGAATTAGGCGCTGTTATTCCTATTTTATCAATAAGGGCTTATTTTCTAAATGTCATATACAAAAAGTGGCAGAGCCTGGATGTGAAGGTTGATGATTCCTGCCCTCTTTGGTCAACATCTACGTGGAACACTTAGATGCTCCCTCTGGGTGGTGTGAAAAAAATTACATGAACAAATTACAAGAACAGTATAAACATGAGTACATTTAGTGAAAAAGAGAGAAAACATGTAAATAGTCTTTCACTCTCTTAGATTGTATCTGGTGTTTCATTGACTTGCAAACCTTAAAACACAGTAAGAAAACCTCAGTATTTCTGTTTCGACAGATAAAAGTTCTGCTTCATACATACATTTGGTAAAACTGTATTCGACTGGTCTTGTCCTGCCGCCGTCAGCCAGGATTCAGTGCTGAGGCTTGCTTGTGAATCTGTAGCCGGTGTCAGATCCAAATTGAATTTTTTTAACATCTTTATTGTGATATCCAAATTGAATTTTATTGCTGTTAGTTTCTTGAGTCATCATTTTATGTCTCACTACATTGCTTGAACCAACAGAAAAGATTTTTCCAACTTAGCATTTTTTTTTACTCATCTCTGTACTCCATAAGCTGTTTTATTTATCACACGCCTTTTTAAATAAATGGCATAGCATCTTTTTAAATTGAAAATATTCACATACTTCTGTTTTTTGTGTTCCTTATCTTTTGCTGCAAAAAGTCTTTTTTTTTTTTTTTTTTTTTTTTTTTTTTTGGTGAGTCCCTGGGAATCCTTTCTAGGCTTTTGGACATAGCAGTGACATGTAGGTAAGGGTAACAAAATGATAAAGTTGACTCCCCTATCCTCTTTATTTTATTGGAATTCTCTTAAAGAGCTACTCTCAGACAGACCTGTTTTGTTCAAGGTTTTGTTTTACTCTCACAAGAAACTGAATATGAATTCAGAATGCTATTTCTAACATTAAATATTAGATGGTAAATGTAGATGAAAATTAGCCAACGTATAGTTAACCATCTTCGGTGAGAGAGAAATGAATCACAGGAAACATCAAAATACATTTTCTTTTCACTGACCTATAGCATTTACCATTCATTCTAAACTTTATTTTCCAAACTTTTGACTGTGCCTACCAGTCCAATAAAATCAGCTGTTGTCATCCCTCTTTTGCTTTTTCAAGTACCTTTTTTGTGGAGCTGCAAAGAAGTGACTAAAAAGCACAGAATTACTATCAGAAAGGAGGCAATGTGTTCAATAGTGATTCTGTATAGTTTTTATGGAAATATAAAGGTAAGTCAGCAGAAGCTTATGTGTTCAGTCATAGTCTATAGAAGCAATGAATCTAAGCTTTGTCTTTTGAATCTCAAACTCAATAATTTCATATCACATTATCCTCTTGCTTCTTTTTGTTTTAATTTTTTTTTATTAGAGTGGCTCTTATTTATGAAATTCACAAAGGGAGATACTTTACTCCTAAGGCATCTAAGGAGTTTCATTTTATAAATAAATTCGATGAAAAATATGTCTTCTCCTCAGGCATAGCAACAAAATCTAGATGGATTTACACCCTCCCTAATAAGCCTATTATTTTAGTTTTAGTGACCTGAATTTCAAAGAGGCAATAACCATTAAAAAGTCATAAATTTTCATGAAATAAATCTTGATCTATTTTCATGCTTAATAAAAGATAGATGACCTTGTTTGTGATTATTGTGACTCGGTACTCCATTTTAAATTAGAAAACTATGAATGGACTTAGGATGATGACATTAGTGTTAAAATTCAAATGTGTGAAAGTCATAGGGAATGATTAAATCCTCGCTAGGAAACCCAATCCTGTATTGCTTTTATAGGAGGATTAAATTACAAGTGTTCTTTAGACCTATGGTTTTTTTATTTCTCTTCTGGAGTGTTATTAACACTGTAGCAAATTCTTTCTAACTAGTTTTAATTCACTGTATTAACTTAAAGCCCAATTAGATTTGTTGAGTTTGAGCTGTCAAAGCTTTTAAATAAGCATATAGCTTTATTGACTATCTCAAATCATCCTTTAAAAAATAAATCTGGGGAATTTCCCTGTGCCATAAATCAAAGCAATTCATATTATGACTGTTTTCCTTGCAGAGGGTTGATTAAATGGGCACAGATATATACGTTCTTGTCTTTAAAATTTTTATGTTATGATTCAATTAGTGTAAATATAAGCCTAGCTATGTTCTCTACTTACGCTCAAATGTATTTCTTCATGATCCTCTCCGTGATAGTGTACATAAAATGTTTTCCCCGAGAAAGAACCAGAGAGCTTGGGAGCAGGATGTAGGTGGGGGAAGGATGGTAGTTTGGGGTTTTTCAAGGGAGAATCAGGTGATGATTTTACCCAAATATCTCATCTCAGACTTTCCTGCTTGGGAGAGAGTAAGAGAAAAAGAGAGAGAGAAAGAGAGAGAGAGAAACTGAGGTATCTGAATGAGGGATTTCTTCATAGACTTCTGATCCTTAAAATACTTTGTGGTCTGGCATTCCTAGGGTGTTCCCATCTATAGTTACTGCACCTGATAGTGAGATTCTCTCTCAGTTTCGTGTAACCAGTTGTGAAATACAACAGTATGAAGGTTGTAAGAAAATATTTAGAATGCTTTTTTAAAACTAGAAGCACTTGTGATAATGAAATATACATAACTATTTCTCAAGTACCTAGTAGATGCTGAACACAATGGTGGAGACAGAAATAAATAAGACACAGTCTCTGCCTTCAGGAGATTCCCAGCCTGTACAGCTTTGTTACTGTTGTTGTTGCTGTTGTTTGGGTAAATGAAATAAATGTGACCGATGCAGAAAAGCTATGGGAGTAGAGGAGAGTTAACAGTGTATATCATATAGAAGTCTCAGAGAAGGATTTCCAAGTGGTTCTGTAGATTGTGGACATTATATGTTCACTTGAATTTTCCTTTTTGGAAGGGAGGAGAGGTCATCCAGTACAGATGTCCAGCCAGATGAGTCCAAGTTCTAACAGGTAGAGAAATACAGAAAATTTTAGTATGGTAGGATAATTTTTTAACCTTTTTTTTCCTTTTTGTTTGCTTTTCATAAATCTATTTACAACTTTGATCTTTCTTGTCTTCAATTACAGTGTGTGTTTTGTATCAGATACTTACTTTATACTGAAGAGAAAACAATCCCCCTCTTAAATGAATCAGCATCTATCCCTTAATTTGCTGAGCCATTGTTGACTCACAGATCATGCAGTTTACAGACACCAGAAGGTAAGGCATTAAAGGAGTAAGTGCCGGAGCTTCCTGCTTGCCAGAGAATCAGAAATCTCACTGTGAGCAATGGCAGTTTCCTTGAAACTGAAATTGACAGTAATTCATGATCTGAGTGATAACTTGTGACTTCATTTAACTGGTCCTTTGAGGATGTCAAAAGAATTGGATGTTTTTTAATTAAACGAGTGGTTGAAGGAAATGTTATCCACAAAAGGAAAAAAAAATACAGCATTGGAGGAAGGAACCTGGCTTTCTAGTCTATCCCTAACGACCTTGGATAAGATACTCAAGTCATCAGGGAAGTAGCCCAGCCTGTTATCCATCTCCAGATCCCAGGTTCAGGATCACTTAAAAACAAACAACAAATAAATTACATATTTGTAAAAAAAAAAAAGATTATATTTGAAAATAACAACTGTGTTTTCTAGCCACCTTGTGTCTCGGCTGCAGTTGAAATAGTAAATATCCTCACTTACTTCATGGCTGATGGATTATATACCTGGACCAACTCGGATTTCGGGTATTAATTTGGCCATTTGCCCACCTCATTCTTCCCTCCAGTTCATATAAATAAATTCCTGAGCTTATAATGCTGTAGCCACTGGACATGCCATCTGATTGTCTTCTCCAAATGTTCTGTAGATCTCTAGTTATTCCTAGACCTCTAATTCGTCACCACGGACATCTCTTAATTTTTTCTGCCTCTCTTTAAGATCCTGGTGTCTTACAGTCTTGTGTTGCCTCCAGTGTCCTGCCAAATACTCCCTCTGTGTTGTTTCCGTAGTTACCTTGTCTCTACCTCACAAAGTTACTGTAAGAATAAGTGAGATAATGTATGTGAAAGTGCTTTAAAAAAATTTAACACCTTTAATTTCCTCCTCACTAAAATGAAGAGGATTGAACTAAAGCTCCTGCGGCTCACTGATTCCATTATCTGTGATTTATTAACTTGCTATTCAAGTGCAAGGTATTCTGACATCAGACTCCAGATATCTTAGTTTATTGCTGAAGCAGGCTCTAGTATGCACTGTATAAATTGAATGGAGAATTGAAAAGACTCAAAAGAATTCAGAAGACTCTTCACATTAACTTATTCTCAAACTGGTGCTCAGATTATGACTTTTATACAGAGGCTTTCCCATTTTCTTCAAATCATGTGAAGTACATACATAATTGTCAATTAGCATTAAGAAAGTGAGACCACTGCTTGAAATTATATATGACAGCCTGACCTTGATCTGTTACTTCATCTATTTTCAATTTGACTTATAATCGAATGTTGAACAAGGGCCTTTTCAGCTCATCTGATCCCAAACTGAACATTCTCAATTCAAACACTGAATCTTAAGCATGATATGACAGCAATTACTTTCACAACTGAAGTTTTTGGGACTTGGGGAAAAAAGTTGAATGCTTTCTCTTAGACGTTGATATTCTAGTCAGAGTTTCAATGCTTGAAATATTTTAGTTTGATTTGTGTGCATTTAGAAATTTTCTATTTCCTTCTTTGATTCACAAAAATTAAAACTTACCTTCTTGTATGTGTACCTGGCACTCAACTTTCCATCAAGAAGTGTGAATATTTTATAGAATACTATTACAGTAGAATCATCTACTCACTTCTCAAAGTAAATAACTAAAGGTGTTTAACTGTAGCAGAATATGGGACTCTTTGTAAACAGTGCCTCGTCATTCTTAACATGGTGATAGAGCTACTGTGTATGCAAACGTAGGTATTTCCTCACCAGGTGGTAGTGTTTTATTGCATACCATCAATTATTAAAGGCATAGTTAATTTTTATCAATAATTTTAATTAAATTTATATCAATGACTCTGTCATCACATTTACTTTATGATGGAGAGAAAATATACTGATTAATAATTTATAAAGATTGATCCTCTTTCTCCTTATAAAGTGCCATTTAAAAAATATCCACAGTGTCATTAAAAATTATGTGTGTCACCTTATTGCTAAACATAGGTGATACTTGGATAGCATTTCAAAAAGGTAGAGAATTCAAAATAGGAAATACATTAACCATATCCATGCTTTCTAAAATTATTCCCAAAATATGAGATTTTTTTTTTGTTTGTCTTTTCTCCATGAATGACTTAGGTATTACCTTGCCCTGTGTTCAGCATAGGTTACACATGGAGAGATTTCTAGTCACATTCCTTCTGTGGCTTATGTATGGATTTGAAATGTAATAAATATTATTTGTCACTATTTTTGAATATTTATGCCTGCTAGTACATGGATTTACAATATCTTTAATTCTTTAAAGTAGGTATCATTGACCTATTTTCATGTGGGGAAACCAAAACGGAGAAAAGATAAGTACTTGTTCATAATCACACACCAAGTGAAGGGCAGAATCATGCTTTAGACCCAGGTCATTCCAAGTACAGAGCTCAAATCTTTGCGGATCCATTACTGCTGCCCTCCTGGCTTTAATACAGTGATCATTTTGGATATTAGTTGGTTCAGTTACCTTCTACAACTCAATTTTTGGAGTCCAGATATCTTAGTCATAACTGCTGTTCTTCAGCGTTCCTTTGAACAGGTAAAGGAATAAAATGTGGTAGTGGGAAATTGCAGTAAGAATGCACTTCAGAGCTGATTTCGTCCAAATTCTGATTTGCTTTTTAACTGACTTCATGAAGCCAGATAAGATATGGAATCTCTAAAACCCACAGCATGGGTTGCAGCTTCACATCAGTTGTATGACCTTGAGCAAGTCGTGTAACTTCCCAGCAGTTTTCTCTAGCCATCTGAAAAATTGTGATGATAATAGACAACACCATGAACACCTTTTTGTGAAACTGAGTACAGTCATATTTACAAAGCAGGCTGCACTTTGGTGAAGACAATTGTGGCTTTCAGTAAAATAAAAAACAATGACTTTTAAAAATATTCATTTCTAGGATATTCACTAAGAGTATTTGAACAATCATTGCCCAGAACACATTGTTTTTTAATTAAAAACAAATGCCTACCAGTTTTCATTAGAGTCTTTTTCAGCCAATGATGGCTGTTCTATAATATACCAATTAAATATCATGTAGATTAACAGAGAACCATTGGGGAAAATGAACTGTGTAAGTGAGAATACTGACCACAATGGAAGAAACCACAAGGGCATTCTGTGCTGGTTACCTATCAGCTGTCAGCACTTTTTCCTGCAGATTTCATTGGTTTTACCCTAAGCAAAAATTAACCACCTTTAATCGGGATCTGCCAGGATCTTTAGATTCTCTCTACCTGACGACAAGTGTTTCTAATATGCTGTGTCATAAGTCTCTTGGTGTTTTATTCAATCAGATCTACTCTTTCCATGAATCTTGGTAATTAGAATTTGTGGGACGTTTCACATTTGATTTGGGATTTTGATTTTCCAACAACTTTCTAGCAGGATTACTACCAGCAATATAGTATTTTTTAAACCCAATTTCTTATTTAAGAGAACCACAATGATACAAGCAAAAGCATGTGACATACTAAGGGAAATTGTACATTTTGTGATATTTCTCTAGTTTTATATTTTTCTCAGTTCTCATTGACTATCATAGCTGTCAACATAATAAGTGACCTGGTATACATCTGGAAGACTTTCCCCAGCCTTACTTAGTGCCCCGACATGGTCTTCTGAATGCTAAACCTTAATAGGAGAGACATTTGCAGAAGAGACTGTGTAATCCCCTCGAAGCACTGTGAGTGTGCTGGGAGAAAACCCTTGTCTGGGTGGCATCTCTGGCTTGACAAAGAGCACAAAAGATACGACCTTCTACATGTGCTGCCAGTGAAGGTTTTACCTAGTATGAGAAGTGGTAGTAAAATATTCCTTTTAAAAGTCAGAGCTATATAATAATAAGGATAGGAAAAGAGGACTAAAATTACACAGAAAGAGGCCAGTCTTTCAACAGAATGCTTTGTACCTTCAAGAATAGAATCCATTACAGACATCTATCAGTAATGCACACAAGTCAAACAATATCTTTTCTTTAGTTTCCTGCTGTCTCGAATGGACTTTTACTTTTTTCCTATAAGATTCAAACAATTTTGAATATGAAACTTTGCCTTTAAAGACTATTTTTCTTCGTTTCAAAATGTTATGGAAAAGGTAATGGGATAAATGGGAAATCCTGCTGAGAAAGCTTGGCCTGTGCAGAGTTTTCAATGATAGTTCACATTCAGTAAGTCTCAGGGGGTCCGGTGGTGATGCTCTCCCAGCAGGACTCTCAGCTTCTTCTATGGAACCCATCCATACTAGACAGCACGGTAAGATTACTCTACGTAAAATGTGCCTGCCTTTCATCTGCTTTCTAAATAAGTGCAATCAAGGTCTTCTATCTATGATTCTCAAATTAATCTCAGGCCCAATTATGTAAACAACATTATATACTTGTCAATGATTAACAATTATATCATGTGTTAACCTCTCCTAAGTAATAGATTTGCACCTATTGCATTAGCCTTGGTAAGTTAGCACAGAAGTTCAGCATACTGATTTTTAGAGGTTTTGAACACTGTTATAGAGCCTTTAAAAAATATTTCTAGGGTTGGGGAATGTTGTGCTCCTCAAATTCTAGCAAAGAAGCAGTTTAATCTTTGTCACTGTATAGGGTCAGTTCTATTAGATTCTCAAAAAAGGGGCGGTCACAGTTTGTGGGCAGCTCTGACGGCTTTTATTCGTTGGGCTGAAGCACAGAAGTTCAGCTCTGATGAGTACCGGCGTAAAATGCATTTTACAGATCCAGATGTCCTCTAATTGCTTCAAAATGTCAGGTGCTCCAAACAGAAGCAAAGAAGCACAGGCAGAGGAGAACCAGTTGGTATTGGGACATGATTTACATTAGGCTCAGGTCAGTAGTAACTCAAACTCATTCTCTTCAGCGACAAACTGCTTTATGGGAAATCAGGCCTGGATGTACTCCAGTGTCTGCTGGATGGTGTGTGCTCCTCAAAACCAAAGTACAACTGTCAATGTTGTTGTTATTAGAGGTTTATCATCTTTGAGGTATTTGACTTCTGTTTTCAAATATTGCATTTTAGGAAATGAGTCCACGCTTCACAAAAACCACAGGAAGGCAAGACTGTGGCCATTTTAGATAGCTGAGGGAAGCATCAAAACATTCCAGAGACCTCTGCAGAGAGAATGTGAGGCTGTAAAACAGACAATCACTTTATTTACTTTAGTGAAGAGATGGCAAATTATTCTGACAATGGAATATAAAATAGCTAATATTTATTGCCTTTGTTTTCAGGGAGTTTATAGTCAGCATAGGACAAGCCTCATGTCAGTGCCCTGCTTCTTGGATACTTTTGGCTACAAAGACATGGGGTACACTTAATTATTTTGTTACTACTTTGAGAAATATTTTTTAGCAAAAACTTGATCTTAATTTTCCTACAATAGGAGACTCCATGTGCATGTTCGTGTGTTACTCATACTGTCCATTCTACACACCAAAGTAGTTTAGCTTTATCCGTGTCCTGGAGGGTTTGCATGCTACGGTAATAGTGCCTTACAAGATACCTGAAAACATCTCCATGTCTGTCCACTTCAGCTCCATAAGGCATGACGGACAGGAATGTAATCCAAGCACCAGCTTTATATTTCTTGAGGCAACAATTCAGTAACCTCACATATAGCCTGAACTTTACTTTTCCTCTATATATCAAACAATATATTACAGTATATTCTGTAACTATTTCATATGTTCCTATAAATAACCATATATAAATCAGAATAAGTTACAAAGTCAAATTTCAAATCATGTGGGTATCTTAAGAGAAGAAAAGATCAGTGTGCTGGGAGACTAGATAAGAGTCGTGGAGCATGTTGCATTTGAGCTGATCTGTGAGAGACTGTTAGTATGTTGATACCAGTGGTAGGATCTAGAGAAGGTGTTTCCAGCTTGGGGAGCAGTAGCACCATCATCAATGATGACAGAATATAGTAAATATATTTAGCCATATATAATATTTATTATTGGGAGTTTATTAGCAAGTTAGTTGGGTATTGGCTGAAGGAGCGCCTAAAATGACATCACAAAACTTGGTCAGAAATACATAATCAGTGGCAGTTAGCAATAGACTCCAATTCTGCCCGTATTAATCAAAAAAGAAAAAAAATTAAATGATCTCTCCTCAGAGATTCTATAAAAAACTAAAAAATCTTGGCTCAAAAGTCAGTAAGAACCAAGTGATCTCCAGAGATTAGAATCTGAGGACTCAAACTTCAGGAGCAATAAAATCAGGAATGATCTGACATTGTTATGATCTGCTATCAACTTTCAAGATATCCCTTTTCAGAAAAAAATAGAAATCCAACAATTTTTAATCTCTATTTTTAGCTAAAATGTCAAAATAAGAAGAGGATATATTCAGTTGGTCGATGTTATCATGCTATTTTGTGTTTAGAGGGGAATGGCACCAATATATTTACTCTGTTTCAATGGTGAAGTGGTAATTGCAATAAAGGATTACCATTAGGAGTGCTAGCAGAGGAGGAAATGTGTGAGGTCAGAAACAATATACATGCAGACATGAAACAAAGCTTAAATATTAAATATGCATGCTGTATATCTGTGCATGTGTATAAATAGGTATTCAAATACCTATATTTTAGATGTTTTAATTATCAGCATTTTCCTAATTTATATATCCACACATACTTTCATATTATGCATTTAACTTGAGTTGTTACTCAAGTCATAGGGAAATCTTTTGCCTAGTGATACACATGTTTGCTGCACAGTACATTTTCCTTGAAAATAGCTCCATATAGGGTAAATTGTACTTTAATTTTCTTTAATCCAAATTCTTGGTCACCGGTAGCTTTATATACTCAGAAGTATCAGACTTTCTGACCCTGTGACCAGTGCTTCCCATAGTATGTTGGGTGCCATTAGTTTTAAAGATCTTTGAAAGTTAAATTTAAGCACAAATGTAATCAGATTAAGAGGGAAAATAGGACATGATAAGCTTCCATAAGAAAATAATTACCTTTTCTGACAAAAATTAGCAAAGCACTAGATTCTAGAAGTATGTTAAGACTGCCCTTATTTTCCCCCCTGTAGCTGGAAGTTTAATAGTAAGTAAAGCAATAAAATTGTGTTTTTCTTTTAATGTCCTTTTGTTTAAACTCCTGACATCTTTCACCCTGCCTGCCTTATATACAATCACGTTCTAGATAAGTTTGGACTAAACAAATTGATATTAATTCATTCTTTAGTCATGTAACACTTATCTAGCACTTGCTTTGTGCCTTGCAGATAGAGAACTGTTAGACCGGGCCCTGACAATGCAGAAAAGAAAATCCAAGTTTGTTCCTTCCAAAAGGCATCTTGTGAGAGACATGTGAACAAATGAGTGCCATAGGACAACATAAGCCATAGAAACATTTTTGAAGAAGGTTTTATACACTAAGAAAATAAATAAAAAATAAGAGCCTAATTTTGCCTAAAACTTTCATCTGTTTAAACTGAAATAGACTTTCCTAAAACTAGGTTGGAACAAGGAAAGGCATAATAAATGGCTTCTTATAGAAGTGGCTGTGTGATTTAAATGTTTAAGCAAAATTTGGCATCAGATGGATGAAAAATGTAACTACATTGGCAGGTTGGATGGAAATAAGTATGGGGAGAAACTAACATGCAAATATCTGTATCTCACTATATTCAGAGAAGACAAAAGTTATGCTTTCATATTGTCCCTGAAAACAAGTTAATCATTTCCCAAGAAAAAGAATATAATTGAGAAATATGATGCCAAGGCAGGTTATCATGCCATCTTCAAAGATGGAGTCTTGCAATAGTCTGAAATCAGTCTGGTTTTGTGTCTTATCTAAAGTATATCTTTATGGTGAATGGAAGGCTGCAGCTGCTGACAGCACCATGGCATGTCTTTGCCTCCAGAGAAGTAATTCCAAAGATGGGCTTGTTGCCAGCACTGAAAGCCTGCTGACACCAGAAAGTCAGGGCCAATGAGGGGTTGGTTTTGTAATTACAGTGTAATCTTTGAGTCTGTTCAAATGGCCAAATGATGGCTTTTCATTCTCCAAACTATTCAGTACACTTTGCAATCTTTTTCTAAATTGGTAATCTAGGCAGATAATGATTGCAAAATTTGGTGTTATACTAATTGCATTATCCACTATGTGCTTAGTTGTCAAATGCTGAGCTTCCTCTTTATCTAGAAATGTTTTCTCCATCAACAAAGCAATGAGGACATAAAGATAGTCACCTTTTGGGTCCTGAGACATTTAAATTTAGGAAAAATTTGCTAACACAAAGTTTCCAAAGGAAAACTGCATTTCTAGATTAAATCCAGGAAGATGACCTGCCATGCTACAGATTTTCAGGTATGGGGTGTATCCTCACCCCACTTCTCAGTTTAGGAGTGAATTCCCACCATGCTATTACTTCCTAGAGGTCACCTCACCTCTCTTGAGAGCTTCCCCCTATTTGTATAGAATTCTGTCATCTCTGAGCCACTTTCATTGTTGTTATATTTTTCCTTACTTTGCCTGCAGTTATCATCTGTTGAGCCTACCCTCCACATTTCCACCGGCTGTCTAATGATTGTTTGGCCGCAGACTCTTCTGATACTCAAATTCAAATATAGGGAGCATGAGCCATTGACCTTCATCTCTACAGGCTGAACAACTACTGATCCTTCAATATCATTCCCATCTATTGTCTTGTCTTCCTTCTTAGTTACCAAGTTCTACAGTTTTTCTGTGTTCCTCTTAAAAGGTTGAATCATCTAAGAGTCGTCATAGGTGTGATATGCTAAGGTATTTATCAATAATATTCTTAGTACTTTGGTGACATTACTAAATTTTAGAGGCATATGAAGAAACAAAAACTTCTTTTGATTTGTAGTGATTGTGTGAAGTTTCAATTTTCCATAAGTCAATATCCTTCATTCATTTTTGCATTTAAGTATGAACTGTATTGTTGGTGGGGAGAAATCCAAATTTCAATACTATTCATTGTTTTCAAGTAAATTTATAAAGATAACCAGGTATTTGGTACCGCCCCAAAGGTATATTGCACTTCTAACTCCTGGTATTTGTGAATGTGACTTCATTTGAAAACAGCATCTTAATGTAAATTGAGGTCATGCTGGAGTTAGGTGGGCCCTTAATCCAGTGACTGGTGTGCATATAAAAAGAGAATAGGAGACACAGGTAAAGACACACACAGATGGGAATATGTCACATGAAGACACAGAGACATGGAGGGAAGACAGTCATATGACAATAGAGCAGAGATTAGAGTTACTCTGCTGCAAACTAAGAACCACCAGAAGTACAGAGAGAGACCATGGCCCTGCCAACACCTTGATTTCTGATTTCTAGCTTCCAGAACTGTGGCACATTGTTATGAAAGCACTAGGAAAGTAATATGAGGGATTGGAACTTCAGTGGCTAAGAAAATCCCCTGAAGCTCGGGGCTCAGAGAGATCTCTAGTCTAGGCACTGTTCTTTCACTGGGAAGATGTGTACTCTTCAGAAAGTTATCAACCTCTCTTAATAACAGTGCTCAAATCTGTTACATGAAGATAATGGCTAGTTAATGGCATACTTTTTTTTTTAATTTAGGTTAAACCATGTGTGTAAAAGTCTGGTGTTGAAGAAATATTCTGTAAAAATAGGCATGAAGACCAAGGGTAGGTGATATGTACCAACTGTGCATTCACAATACCTATTTAAAAAGATGGTTGAGTTTTTAGGCTCAATGAGAAAATTAAGGCCCGGAGATGTGAAATACCTTGCCTAAGGTTATATAATGTTGTTGGCAGGATTCTCACCCCTGTGACCTTCAATACCTGGTGTTACTCCTATGGATATATTATCTCATATGGCAAAAGGGACTTCATAAATGCAGTTAAATTTACTAATAAACTGACCTGAAAATACAGATTATTATTTTGGATTATTTAGGCTGGGCTCAGTGTACTTACCTGAGCTTTTAAAAGGAGAGATTCTCCCCTGCTGAAGGCAGAATGCAAATCAGAGAGATTTGAAATATGGGGAGAATTCAACATGCCATTCCTAAGTTGAAGATGCAGAGGTACATACATCAAAGAAATGGAGGCCTTAATCCTACAGACTCTATAAACTGAATTCTGGGGAAAACCAGAAATAGTTTGGAAACAGATAACTTCCTCAGCTACTCCAGAAAGGGAAGAAACCTTACTAACACCTTTATTTTTGTCATGTGATACCCTAGACAGAAATTTCAGCTATGTGGTGCCGAATTTCTGATGTATAAAATTACGAGATAATAAATGGGTGTTGTTTTGAGCCAGTAAATTGTTGTGATTTGCTAAGCAACAATAAGCAAACAAATTCATAGCTCTGTCAAGTTAAAATGAAAATAATAACCCCGATCCCCTGTGTTAAAAGATAAACTGAGGAATCTTAAAAGTTTTAAGAGTTTATTTGAGCAAAAAGTGATTCCAGTTGGGCAGTACCAAACCGAAAGTGGTTAGAAAAACTGGACCAACAGGAACAAGGAGAAAGACTTACATAGAAAAAGTATGGAAGAAAATGAAGGAAAATACCTGATTGGCTATTTGTAATTTTCGCCTAGTTGGCTGTTTGTGATTGTTTGCCCTTAGAGCATTGATTTCATAACTTTGAGGCATTTACAGGCTTAGATGTCATTTTGCTTCCATAGGCCACCAGGGCATTAGAGGCACCTCAGTCTAACAGCCTCCTTGTTTAATAATTTAACAACTGTATTGGTTTCTTTTTACCAGCTTCCTTAATAGATTAAATCTATTTTGTTTTGATTTGAACAAACATATTTCTAAGAAGGCTGAATACGAGAAGTCATGTATTATTTTATCAGGTAGTCTATCCAAATTCTTCTGAAATTTCTCTACCCAATAAATTTTATGTTATCATAAAAAAGTATAAATTGTTTTTCACTCCATACTGAGAGCAAGAATTAAATGAGCTCCATTATTGCTAGCAGTTACCAGTAATAAAGAAACAGCACCTTGAAATCTCTTGAAATCCCTCTGACTTAGCAAGGTTATGTCAATTTTGATCATTAGAGCAATGCAAGATTGTTCAGATATAGATGCTCACAAATAAATATAGCTAAATATGTGTCTCTACATAAACAGGAAAGAGAGATGCAGATGCTATTGACACATGTGATTATTTTTATAAAGTTAAAAGTAGACCTAAATCTGAGTATATTGAAATGCTATGTGGGCATTTTCCCATTAGAGAATTCATACTTGGAGTTCAAAAATGATATTTTTCCTCTCAAATACTTCACTTCAGATGTTGCATGTTGAAATTTGAGGGTGATAATCACAGCCCTTAAATTCCACCTAACCTAGAATCAATTTAAAAATACTAGTAGGAAATGAGACTATTACCTTTGTTATTGAAAATGCTGACCTGAAAATGTACCTTGGATGGACAGCCACAACCAGGCTCTCTTACATTTCCTCGAATGCCAAACTTGCCACCAATGTGAAAACTCCCCTTCAGAGAAGTCGTCCTTTTTTCCTTGGGAGGAGAAGTGGAGTGAGGAGGGAAAGGTAGAAGTTTCTTCTTATTATTTCACAAAGAATAAAAAAATCACAATTTTATTGTAGAACAACTATCAAGGATAGAATAATATGAAAATAATTATGTTAAAGTTCACAGCAGGGACAAAGTATCTAGGTGTCGTAATAATTATGTATATGGTTATGTCCAAATGTCTAAAATTTACTTTTTTTTGTTCCACTTCTACATGGATATGGCACATTTCCTTCCAAATACTCAATAATAAGCTGTATATTTGATTCCAATGGTGTGAGAAGTAGTTTTTTTTTAAGAAAATGCAGGGTCTGAGCTTTCCAATTTGATTTATTATTTTTAATATTTTTAATTTCTAATTTTTCATTTAAGTGTAGTCAGTTTACAATGTTAGTGTCATATATACAGCAAAGCAGTTCAGTTATACATATACATATATATATTTTTTCAGATTCTTTTCCATTACAGCTTATTACAAGAAATTAAATATATTTCCCTGTGCTATATAGTAGGTCTTTGTGTGAGCTTTCTAATTTCAAATCCCAAGATAGAGGAGAAAGGCTGGCAAGATTTCAGGAGGAGCAGTCTTCCCATCCAGTCTTTGTATCCAGCCCCCAGTACATAATTCCAAAAGTTATTTCTGAGTAACCCAAAAAGTCTCAGCTTGATTCTCGTTTTTTGAAGGGAAGACAATTTTCTAGAAGATTTGGTTCATTAGCTTACGTGTCAGAGGAATCTTTATCTGAGCCTTCCAGATGTTCATGTTCCTTTGGAATATTTGAATATCCTCCAAGTGAGAGCCAGAAATAAGTCACAGAAACTAAAACATTGTGAATTCAGGAGGAATTATAAGTATCTGGAAATATAGGATGTGGTTCTTCCCATGACCATGCTATTCTTACAAAGAAATATTTTGTAAAATGTGTTGTAAGGGAAAATGGAAATATTTAAATATCTAGGGTATACACACACACACATTTATAAGCATATAACCCTGCATGTAAATGTGAAATTTTTCTGACTCTGTTAGCCTAATAAATGAAGATGTGATCTTATTTACAAAATACTATTTTACAAGTAGTTGAGGATATTTATTGCTTCAGTTATCCAAGTGATGAACTTACGTTCAGGTCCGGCTAACATGTTTTCTATAGAACCTTTCCATGAGGCAGTAAGAGGAGAAGAATACAGGAATGCAGGGTTTTTAATCAAAGGACCTAGTTTCACATTCTATTCTTACCACTTCTTTTAAGTTTGTGATTCTAGGCATAATGCTATACTACATAACCCTTCTAGGCCTGAGTTTTACCATTTGTAAGGTGAGATTTGAAGGACGTTATCTACAACATGTTTAATTGACTTGAGATTTTTCTGTGTAAATTACAATGCAGTAAACAAAATGTTAGTTCAATGTTCCTTCCAGCTCAGTATTAAGTTAAATCAGGAGTGCCACTCTACTCTCCGCCCTTCACCAAAATGCTATATCCCATGATGCTTAGCATTTTCTACCATGTCTTAATGGTTTAGTCCTTACTGTTTCTATTAAAGTGTGAGGTTCTTGAAGGCATAATTTAGTTTATTCATCTTTTATTCTTCATTTCCCACTGCATATGTATCTTACACGTACTATTTTTCTTACTATCTGATGGATAAATTCATTCATTCAAAAGCTAATTATTGAAGATACAACATTATCCAGGCTGTGATGTGTGCTAAAAATACAATGTTAAGCAATGTAGAAGTGGCACCTATTATTCCTAAATGGGGAGTTTCAAACTATAAACAAAAATAAATTGAACTAACAGTAACATTAAAATACCTTTTGGCTTTCTCATCTTCTCGTATGCATTTTGTGGTCTCCTATAAAAATATAGAAATAGCAATTAAATGATATTCTGTGGAGAAAGTGAAGACATGGAAATAAAGTAATGGCACAGAGAGCCAACGCAGAGGGTAACAACATGGTCTGTGACACTGACCAACTGAGTTCCGATTTTAGCTCAGCCATGTACTGGCTGACCTTGGCCACATATTATATTTGCAGTCTTTCGGCTTTCCCAAAGTAATGAAATTACAATAACTTTACATACTTCTCAGATTATCAATCTTGATAATCTTGACTTATTTGAGTTTTTTCTTTAAGAAGCCTGTGTTCCAAACTTGAGATATGTCTTCTCCAAATGCCCACTGTGATTGGTGGAGACAGTCCTCAGCTTGATTGTAATATGTCTAATATTTAAGGGAGCTATTTTATTAAATAGTTTTTTTTAATGCAGAATTATCTTTGGGTTTTATCTTTTGGGATATGTTAATTGAAATTTCATCCTAATCAAGCTAGTGAGATGTGCCAAAAGAGGGCTGGAGGTATATATTATTTATCATCCCAAAGACCAGCCTGTAGCTCTAGCATTAGTACAAAGGAGAAATGAGGCATCTCCTTTCTAAAGGCTCTCCACCGAGTTCTGACTAATAAACTTTGAAATTATGTCTCATATAGAGTGACATCAATGTGAAGGGACCATGCTAAGTTAGCAGGTTATGATGTACATATTAATCTGAACCACTTTATAGTAGAAAATCTCTTCCTACAACAGATACCATTTCTAATTTAGCTCAAGAGATTAGATTAAAAAAGAACTGTAATTATTTCTGAGAGTATATACTTTATTAGACTGAACTTTTGAGGATTTATTATTTGGAGTATTGTTGGTGATATTTAAAGCCTTGAATTTGAGCTTTAAAAAAAGATTCACTTCCTTTTTTTTTTAATTGAATTGGTTTAAGACAATGAAGATAGTATACTGATAACCTCTCTCATTCTGTTTTGAAATATATTTTAAGAATTAGAGTATAAAATAGATATAATTATTCTATTACAAGGATATTGGAAATATTTCTCATAGAGGTTTAAAGAACATATATTTGTCTAATTCTTGGAGATATATCTATATATTCATCTATCTATCCATTTATATCTATCTATCCATCTTGCATTTATGTTTTTAATTTCTAGAGTCATTAAGTTGTTAGGGTGCAAAATAACAAATCAAAAGATTGACAGCCTCTATCTCCTCAACCCCCACTGCTGAATTTACAGCATTAATGGCCAACTTACTTAGCATAATATAAGTACAGTTGCACAATGTGAAAACAGAGTATCATTAGCCACTATAAAATTATATGGTGTAAAACTGAGGAGTTTTTAATAAAACTCAAAATAAATAGTTTAGCAAACTATTTTGGGTTGACTTTATCATTTCTCCTGGTAAAATAAAAAACAACAAAAACGACAACAAAATATCATTGTATTTAGTGAAATTTTGTGAATACATTCAGAAAGACATAAGAAAAGTAAGAAAAGTGATTAAGAATTTTATGTATTATGACATGAATAGATTTTCTAAGGAGCAGTTTCGGGAGTTAGGATCAAATATTTAAATAGAGGAAAAGGATCTAAAATTAGAATGCTGATACATACGTACACACACCAGTTGGGGATTTTTCTGTATACTTTAGTGAAATTTAACCATTATCATCATACAATGATAAAACTAATTAAACACTGTAGACTTCAATCCAAAGAAGCCTTTCAGTAAGATACAGTTATTTTACAAGTAATTAGGTTTGAAATAGTAAATTTTTTTAAGAAAGTGGTAAAATCTTCAGAGTTATATATTTCCCTACGTATATATATACAGCAGTCTTCCAACCACGTGCTTTTAGAGTGTTTGCTGTCATAGTGGGAAGCCTTCCCTAGGGGATGGAGCAGATTATTTTAGAAACACAAGACAGAGATGACTTCTGAATGGTCATGTGAGGAAATCTATAGACTCACTCCCCAATGAAGCAAATATAACTGGTGAAAATGATAATTTGTGTGTGTGTGAATTTCAGGAAATAGTTATAATAGCATACAGAAAATGAAAAAACATTTATTTAGGGTTATCTACTAAAACTCATTGTGAATAGTCAGAGTCTGTGGTATTTGAGCTATGATGTACTTCATCTTACCCCTCCCAGCTCAGTGTGGTAGAAACACCACTTTGGATGGGTGCAGACAAGAACATGGACCTACTTTCCTCCCAGATGACAGTCAAGGGCTACAGTATCTAACCTGGAGGGGGTGCTGCTAGCTTCACATCACAGAGGCGCTAATCCAGGCAGCAGCATGTGAGAGGCCTTGGGCTCTCTCCCTCCACCCGAACTGCAGGGTAGAAGATTTACTCTAGATGTGGCAGGCTTCGGTGACTGGACACCAGTCACTGTTGCCCTACCTACCTAATAGGGCAGAATTTCCATGATAAGCAAGCTTAAAAAGGGGGGGGGGCTATTGTCCCAGCCCCTTGCCTGCTTGTGAAGAAAGCATCACTCAGAGAAGTGGGCCATTAATACTAGCTCTGCAGTGGTTGAGCAGAGAGTTTGGCAAATTTGTAAGCTATTACAACAGAGAACTCTGAAGCTCTCCACAAGTGAACTGTGGAATCAATGTGTATGGGAAGTTCAAGACTAAGAGTGCACTGGAAAACAATTTAGACTGTAGTAATAGGAGGATGGAGCACCATGAGTGCAACAAGCTTTATTTGTCAACCAGCTAAATCACAGGAGCAAACTAGAGAAAGACAAACTAAAAAGAACCCTCCTGAGGTCACAACAAATCTCAAAAATTAGACTCAAAGATTACCCTCCAAAGGAGCCCACATTTAATCGATTAGAGCAATTTATGCCAGAGGGGATAATTTAAAACAATAGAGTGGTCAGCTAGCAGTTAACCAAGGCTAACAATTGGTTGTAAAAACAACTGAGGCATACAGCTGAACAGAGAAGTCAATAAAAGAGACAGTGAAAGAGATAACCATGTGCTGGATTTTACAGGAAAGGAAACAGGCTCAAAAGAGCCTAATGAACTGTCCTGTGTTTACTCAGTAAACAGGAGAAATAAGATGCTGTCCCCTTTCCATTTTCTTTTCCACTCTAAAATCCATATTTCTCTCATCTGTCCTCTGGTTTTTTAATGTACCTTTTACCTTCAGTTGACTATAAGCAAGGGCTAGAGTTCAGCAACAAAATTGTCTATAAATGGTTAAAAGTCTAAGATCTTATGGGGTCACTTATTTCTTCACTGGTAAGGTATATTAGCATCTTGGTTTCTAAATGGACAAAGTACAAATCTTTATAAGATATCAAGGTGATAGAAGTTTTATTAAAAACCTGTCTCTTCTCTTCTGGATTCATATAGGTACCATGCTGAGGTGTTAGAAAAAAACTATTCATTTGGTCAATTCTGTGTTTCTGGCAAACTGTTCTTTTTGTCTCCTGGATGTTGATCATCTTGGAAAATGGAAGCAAATGCATAGCTATTTATGTGAAAAAGCTAATGCTTGAACAGGTATCATATAATCTATTTATAGAGGTTTTTGCAAATATACAATAACTAGAAATGTCCTAATCTATTGGAAAGACTAGGTTTTGGTAGAAATTCAGGCATGGTTTTAGATATTTGCTTTGTGCCTTTGTGTATGTGTGTGTCTGTGTGTCTGTCTGTCTGTCTGGTTTTAGGAGGTGGGGTTAGTTATCTAGTCTCTCTCCTTTTTTTAAATTGTAGTCAGTTTACAGTGTTGTGTCAGTTTCTGGTGTACAGCATAATGGTTCAGTTATACATATATATATATATATATTCCTTTTCACATTTTTTTCATTATAGGTTACTACAAGATTTTGAATATAGTTCCCTGTGCTATACAGTAGAAACTTGTTGTTTATTTTATATTTAGGAATTAATAGTGCAAATCTTGAACTCCCAGTTTATCCCTTACCACCCTCTTCCCCACTGGTAACCCTAAGTTTGTTTTCTATGTCTGTAAGCCTGTTCCTGTTTCTTAAAAAGTTTGTCTTTTTTTGTCTTTTTTTTAGATTCTACATATAAGTGATACCATATGGTGTTTCTTGCGATTCCATTTACCTAACCAGCCTTATAACTATACATACCCTGAGTTCTGTATTGGTCACTTGCCTTACGGTGCAAAAGGCTCCTAAGTTCTGTCTCTGATCCAGTCTTTGCAGACACACACCACTATATAAAAAATAAACAAGTTTATACTATAGAGCACAGGCAACTATATTTAGTATCTTGTAGTAACCTATAGTGGAAAAGAACATAAAAAGGAAAAAAAAGCTACACTTCCATCCCTTCATTTTATTCAATAAACGAAAGAAATATTCTTCAGGAAAAAAAAGCAAAAAGAAAGAAAATACTGAAGATTACATGAAAGAGAAAATACTATAGCAATTTTTAGACATGCGCTTACATTTTCAGAAGATTCGGGGCCCACACAATTGATTTTTAGAAGATGTAATTTATGGGATCTGGAGTCAAGTAGAATTTAAATTAAATTCCACCTCCAATTCGAACTGCCTATAGATGCTTGGGTAATTAACTTAATCTTTCTTCACTGCCTCTGCAAAATGTAAATAATGATACTCTCCTCCCACTAATATAGGGAGTTTAAATAAAATAATCCACTTGGTGCCCAGCAGAAAGCATGAAATCTGGTAGGTGTGCTATTGAACCTACTTACCTTCCCTTTCCACACCATTGACAACCTTGATTGGAGTCATATTTTATGTACACTTTGCTGTAGCCCTAAAATTAAGCACTAAAAAGTGACATTTTCCCTTTTCATGAAACCCCACTTCTCCCTGGATTCTTCAGTTACACGGTCAGAATCATGCCTTCAGCTAAGATTCACAGTAACTGCACCGTGACGTCAGTGAAGGTTGATCAGGCTCTCAGTTATCTTTGCTGATGTGTCAGGGCCTTGGGAGTAGACACCATGCTTTAGAGAGATTGCTAGTTCAATCATTAGTGATAATTCCCACTCTCTCTCTTTATGACATCAGTGGAAGTAAGTCATATAACAAAAATATATTGTATGACAAAAACACTTGGAAGGTCACACATCAAGAAGTGTGTAGACCCACAGTTGTCTTACTTAAGTAAATTGGCCACTGTGTGGTGAATCAGCAATTCAATTACATACTTTTTAGAAACTTTGATTTGAAAAGAAAACATGAAAGCAAAATCCAAATAATTGAAGTCATGTAACTAATGTTGTCTTTTAAATCAGGGTGCCCAATATCAGGGCTCTTTTTCCTTTTGTTTGTTTTTTAATCTGATGAGTTGAATTTAGTTTTGATAAAGTGCAACATACTGCCTTTTAAAATTATTTTTCTGTTCTAAAAATGTAAAGCAATGTTTTTTCCTCATAAGGACACTGCCATGTACCAGGGCAGAAAAATTCTGGATAAAGAGACCCAAGTTTTGGTCCTACCCTTGACTCTGCCGAACCTTGTGATCCTATAGTCAGTGGCAAAGATGAGACTCTGTATTCCCATCCATGGCCTATTTTCCTGTGTACAAAATGTTGTTGTTACCTTGCTGGAACCATTTATAAGATTATCCTGAGACTCAAATCAAGTAATGATGTTCCTGCTATATTTGAAAGAGAAATTGAGCTACAAATTCCTGGCTTAAAGTCACGGTTATGACTCTTAATTAGTTGAGCAAACTTAGAAAATTACAGAACTTCTCTGAGGCTCATTTCCCTCCTTTCTATGAAAAGAGAGATTGAACTAAATCTTCAAGAATTGCTCCAGTTTTGACACAAAGTGAAGTATATAATCTCACATACACACACACACACACACACACACACACACATTACTTACATGTACATGCTTAAATAGAAAATATAAAATTTTATTTAAACATGTTTGTTTAATTATGAGAGATGTCCTTTGGAATTCTGGTAAAATATACATTTATTGTGATGAAGATTAATATATGGTGCATTGTACATCAGTAATCCAGATTAACATAAGCATATAAAATAAGGCCCAAGTTTGAATAAAATATCATTGTTTATTGTTTTGTAAAATATGGCCAGTTATTTAAGCTCCTTAAAAGTAGTTTCCTCCTCTGTAAAAGGAGCCTATACAAAAATCTTGGAGTTATTGGGAGGATTCTGGAGAACCACATATATGACAACTTTCTGAGGTAAAAATATTTGGCCTTCTATCTTAACGTTATTCACTGGTTGGCAGAGTGGATGTCCCAGAACTCACCATCCCTTTCTCTCTCACTTTCCCTGGTTCATCACCCACTCTTGGAGGGATGTCCAGAGAGCAATGCAAACAGAGAGCACCAGGCTGCAAGTTCAAGCTGGGTCTGACAGTGACTGTCTGGAATGAAATGAGCCAGAGTAAATATAACTCCTATCATAGGGGGTTAAATACACAGTGGTACACAGTGTTCGTAAATCAAGAAGTCTGTGAGGGCTGGAAACAGGAATCAAGCAAAAGGGTTGGAGGACATCAGTTGCTTAAAATGTGCAGGATTTAAGAGCAAGTGTAAAAGCAACACAAGAAGTTAAGACAGTTGACCCCATGACAACCACAAAACAGGCAGCTTTGTTTATTACTTGTCAGCCATAGTACTGTTTTAGGACCTCGGCGAAATCTGTTCTCATAAATGTGATAGATAATTCTGTGTCGTAGCACCCTAGCCATCACTTTCTGTAAATCCAAATGAGAGGAAATTTTAATAGTGTGATGAGGATGGAAACACACATTCAGGAAGCTGTGATTGTGGAGAGACCCCTAAATGACAGGGGGTGGTAGTCGTTTCATTTTCTGCACTCTGGGATGAGTTTTGTGCTATGGTCAGCTCTGGTAAGCATCAAGTGCACGTCTTACCCCCTTCCATGAAGACAGTAACCACAGAGTTCTCTGCGTACTGCATTAAAGACAGACAGAACCACTGGGATTATTTAAGATGCTGCAGCTGGCTGTCACATAGCCAGCCTAGAGTCTTTGCGTTCTTGAGAGGGACATACTATCTTTCTTAGCAATGAGAACTCAGCTTGGCCAACATGAGTGATGGGGCTTTTCACCGGGTAGGAGCCAACAGTAGGTGCAAAAAAAGCCTCTCTTTGCAGCATTGCCATCCACTCCTGGGAAGCTGACACATGGGAAATTTAGATTGATCCATTACAAGACAGCAGAGTGACTTGAGCTGATTGAATGTTCCATCTCTCCACAAAGCGACATGTTGCCTAGAGGTATTGATTAGCTCCCAGTGCTCGGAGAGCTCAGAGTCCATTTTTTGTCCTGTTCTGTTTCTCTAAGGCCATTGAAAGGTCATCCAGAGTTTGCTATACCAGTAGCAACTTAAGGAAGTGCTTAACAATCCATTTACAGGAACTTTAGATCATTTTAGAGGGGTGACTATATGGCTTTCTAGTGAAGATTCTGAACTTTGATAAATAGAGTTAGAATGATTTATAAAACAAGGAAGCAACTAAAATGTGATAAAAGGCAGATAGAGGCATGTAAATAATTGTGTATTGGGGAGAAGTCCATGTGATATAGACACATTCTCATGTGTGCTTTCTTTTTTAAAAAAAATCTTGTTTTGTCAGTACCTATCTTTAAAAAACTTGTTGGATGTAAGTGCTACTCTGAGTACCAAGGTCCCGCTTTCATAAAAATGCTGTAGCTTCTATATTACTATGTATAGAATTAAGACCAATGTTGTGATTGTTTACATAACGAATAGCTTGAAAGTTGATCTGGTCACTAACTCCTTCTGGGCTCTAGCTTTTCACCTTCTCTGTACTCACTTCCAGCCACACTGATCTTCCTCAGTCTCTGTTTTCTTCTCCATTTGGGGCTCATCTCTCTGGTTCAGACTTCATTATTTAACTAGTATTTGATCTGGGGGTCTCAATTTAAGTGCCTGCGAGATTAGGAATGACTTCTAAATTGACTAAGAAAATGTTTTTATTTGGTGCTTAAGATGCATAGAGGTTTCGCACATAGAGAGGAGGGATTTTTGGAATTTTCTCGAAACAGAAAACAAAGGCAAAAGCAAAGATTTGCTAAATAGCTAGTGACTGGGATTTGATACATTTATGTTTGGCAATACGATTACCACCATAGTTTTAGTTATAACTTCTATCACGTCACATAATTATCATTTCTCTTTTGTGGTGAGTACATATAAGATCTAGTCTCTCAGTAATTTTTGGAGGGTAATGTAGTGCTGTTGACATAATCACCATGCTATGCATTAGATTTCCAGAATTTATCCATCTACTACTTACAAGCTTGTACCCTTTAACATCTCCCCAGTTTCTCTGCCCCCTGGCTTCCGGTAACTACCGTTCTGGTCTCTGTTTCTATGAGTTTGACTTTTTTAGATTCCACATATAAATGATATACAATATTTGTTTCTCTGTCTGGCTTATCTCACAGATGATTGTCTCCTCTGTGTATGTTCTATTTACCTCTATGGTACATATTGCTATCAGCCTGTTTCCCTTGCTACATTAAACTCATTCATTGCCCAGAAACATAGCACTTGTCATGTGATGGGCCTAATAGATCGTAGTGATCATAATAAATGTTTGTTTAATAAATATATAAATCAATTATATCTTTGAAATCTAATTTCTTTAAAAATAACTATATTACATCTCTAAGTAAAAACTAAGAAATTATGCTTGATTCCTCTTTCTCCTACCCCATCCAGTTGCTTCAATTTTCTGTAAGTCCCCTCTATTCTAGAAAACATATCTTTAATCAACTTCTTTTCATCTCTGCTGTCTCTTCCACCATAATTCAAGCCATCATTATCTTTTTCTTGGACTTCTATAATATATTTTAACTGATCTTACTTCCTTTCTGGAAAGTAAGAGCCCTACATGAGTTAGCCCTGGCCAGTCTCTCAGATGTCATCTTCTGCTCGTTGCTTCTTTACTCACTCTACTCTAGCCACAGTGACGTGTTCCTCAAATACACGAAAATTGGTCCCGATTAAGGTCTTTGTGTTGCATTTTCTCTTTCCTGGAAAAACGTCCCCCAGAACCTCATGTGACTCAGTCCTTTGTGTTTCAGAGAGACGTTACCAGATGACACCTCAAAGTAGTCTTTCTGGACTGTGCCTACCAATCACTGTCACTCTGTCATCCCAGTTTCCTTTCTTTATTCTTGTGCTCTCATTATCGTTTAAAACCATCTTGTTGATTTGATTACATCTTTATAATTTATATCCCCAATTCTGGTGTAATTTCTTTGCACCACAGACTTTATCTACCTTGCGCTTGGTTCTATTGCAAGAATACAGAACAGTACATAGCATAAAATAACAACACTCAAGGATTACGTGTTGAACGTATAACTAAACTGATGGATGTATTTTCAAGTCCTCTTCCAGGTTTAATAGTTAAAGTTTAAAACTTGTCACTAAGATACCATGAAATTTTAATTTTGAAATCACAGTTAATTTTGTTACTGCTTTCAAAGTATATTTTCTGGATTTATTTATTTATTTAAAATTAAAAAAATTTTTTTTACTTTGAGATAATTATATACCTATATGCAGAAGTAATAAAAAGAAATCTCACTTAGCTTTATCCAGTTTCTCTGATACCATGACCAGAATATTGACATAGGGAACATTAAAGGACAAAGCAGTTCTAACATCACAATAATCTCTTAAATTGCCTTTTTATAGTCACGCTCATTTACCTTGCCCCACACACAGGTTCTTAGTTCCTGGCAGCCTTTTTCTAATCTCTTCTCCATTTCTAAATCGCTGTTTGAACACTGATGTATAAATAAAATGACACAGGATATAAACTTTTGAGTCTGGGCTTTTGTTTATTTTTTCCACACAACATAATTCTCTGGAGACTCATCCAAAATATTGTTTGAATTCATGGTTTATTCTTTTTGTTGCTAGGAATTTGGATGTGCCACAGTTTGTTTAACCATTCATTTATTGAAGGATATCTGTGTTTTTTTCCAGCTTTCAGGCTGTTGCCAATACAGATGCTGTGAACATACGTGAACAGGCCTTTATGTGAACATAGTTTTTATTTCTTTGGGATAAACGCCCAGAAGTGCAACTGCTGGGTCGTATGATAATAGTATGTTTCATTTTCCATGGAACCACCAAACAGTTGTATACAGCAGCTATATCATTTTATCTTCCAACCAATAGTGTATTAGTGATTCAGTTTCTCCACATCCTTTCCTTTTGTTGTAACAACTTTTTAAAATTTTATTTTGGCTAGTCTGATAAGTGTGTGGTTATATCTTATTATGCTTTTAATTTGCATTTCTTTATGGCTAATTATGTTGAACATTTTTCATGTGTTTATTTGCTATCTGTATATCCTCATTGATAAAATGTCTCTTTACATCCTCTGCAAATATTCTAGATAGATTTTTTTAAGGTGAAGTTTGTTATGAGTTGTTTATATATTCTATGTTCTAGTCCTTTGTTGTACACATGGTTTTCAAATATTTTCTCCCAGTCTATAGCTTGTCTTTTTCTCTCTTAATAGTTTCTTACACAAAGATAAATTTTGAATATTTATGAAATAAAACATCACTTTTTCCTTGTATGAATCATAGTTTTGGCATCAAGTTTTTGTCTAGTCCTAGATCCAAAAGATTTTCCACTATATTTTTCCTCTGTGCTTTTTGTTCTTCTCAAAATTTTGATACATTTTACACTTAAGCCCATGATTCATTATGAATAAAATTTTGAATAAAGTTTCAGATTTAAGTTCCAGTTTTATTTTTGTTTTTCTTTTGTCCATGGATGTCCAGTTGCTCCAGCACCATTTATTGGAAAGGCTGTATTTCCACCATTGAAATCACTTTGCACGTCTGTCAAAATCCAGGTGGGCATATCTGTTTGGATGTATTTCTGAGTTCTCTGTACTGTTCCACTGATCTGTGTGTCTACCCCTTCTCCATCAACACCACACATTCTTGATTACGGTAGATATTTAATGCATTGAAACTGGGTAGACTGCTTCCTCTCACTTTATTCTTTTCAAAAGTGTGTTGTCTATTCTACATATTTTGCCTTTCCATATGAACATTTATATCTGTGAAAAACTGACACATAGTTTACAAAGTTGTATCAATTTCTGGTGTACAGCCTAATGTTTTAGTCATACATATACATACATATATTCATTTTCATACTCTTTTTCATTATAGGTTACTGTAAGTTATCCAATATAGTTCCTTGCACTATACAGTATAAACTTGTTTATGTATTTTATATATAAGTTTTTTCTTTTGGTACTTTCATATATATTAATTATTTTGATCTCTTGACTCTTAGAGGGAAATATTGTCTTCATTGAGAGGGAATGGCTTTCTTAAGAGTCACAACTAACTGATGAGCCGGGCTTTATAAACAGGGTTTTGATAAGAAGTGTGTTAAACCAGTATATCATTAATTGGTATCTTTATTATGTCATATTTCAATCCATGAAAAAGATATTTTCACCTATTTAAATAGTATTATTTTTCACATTTAAGCATTTAACAGTTTTGATAATAAAAATCCTGTACATGCTTTGCTCGATTTGTGCCTAAGTATTTATTTTTTTCCCATTTGTAAATGATAGTGTATTTTTAATTTTAGTGCCATCATTTCACTTCTAGCACATAGAAATAAAATTAATTTTTGTATTCTTATCTTGTATACTATAACCTTTTGAGTTTATGTATTAATTCTAAGACTTTTTTTTTGATTTCTTGAGATTTTCTATGTAGATAATCATATTATCAACAAATGGGGAAAATTTTATTTCTTCCTTTCTTATTTATATGGTTTTAAATTTTTTTCTTTTCTTGCCTTATTGCACTGGTTAGAACATCCAGCACTATGTTAAGTAAGAGTGGTGAGTGCAGGTATCTGTTTTCAGTCTCAGGGGGAAAGAATAAAGTCTTTTACCATTAATTGTAAAGACAGTTGTACTTTTTTTTCACAGATACTCGTTGTTAGATTGAGGAAATTCTAATTCCTAATTCTCTAAGAGTTTTCAAATGAATAGTGGTTGAATTTTACCACGGAATTTTTTTTTTGTATAAATTGATATGATCATGTGATGTTTCTTCTTTAGTCTGTTAATATGTTAGATTGCATTGATTAATTCTTCAGTACTTAGCCAGTCTTGCATTCAAGGACTAAACACCGTTTGATAATAGTATATGATTCCTTGTATAGGTTGCTAAATTCTATTTATTAATATTTTATTAAAGATGTTTGGACTATATTCATGAAGGATATTGATCAGCAGTATTTTTGTTTGTTTTTTGGTGTTTTTTAATTATTATATTTGTCTGGTTTTGATAATCAAAGTAATACTAGCTTCATAAAATAAATTGAGAAGTATCTCCTTTTCTTCTATAAGATACTGTACAGAATTGATGTTAATTACTTCTTTAAACATTTAGTAGAATTCTTCAGTGACACTTTTTAGGACTGGCAATTTATTTTTAGAGTTTTTAAGTTACAAATTGTAAATATCTGTTGCCTTTAATAGTTATAAATCTCTTCAAATGATTTGTTTCATGCAACATGAGTTGTGGTAGTCTGCGTTTTTCAAGCAGTAGGTACAGTTCATCCAAGTTGTCAAATTATGTTTGTAGAGTTTTTTGTAATATTCTATCGTGATATCTGTGTATGATTTGTACTGATATCTTTTACGTCATTTCTCATATCAGTAAATTGTGCCCTCTTCTTTTTTGCAGTCTTGCTGGAAGTCTGTCAATTTTATAGATCATTTCAGAGAACCAGTTTTTTATTTCATTGATAATCTATATTATCTTTTGTTTTTAACTTATTTGATGTCCCCTTTTACATTTATTATTTCATTCCTTCTGCTTGATTTATGTTTATTTTGTCCTTTTTTTAGATTATTTTGGTGGATGCTTACATCAAATTTAATCTGATATTTTTTCCTGTTTCCTCATGTAAGCATTTACTGCTATGAAGTTTCCTCTTACTACTACCTTAGCTGTGATATATAGTAATTTTAATATATAGTGATTTCATTTTCATTCAAATCAGTGCATTCTATAACATTGCTTGTGCTTTCCTCTTGTTATTTACAAGTATGTTGTTTAGTTTCTAAGTGTATAGAGATTTACCTGTTATCTTTTCTCTTGCTCATCTCTAGTTTGATCACCTTGTAATAAAAGAACACAGTGTATGAATTCTGTTCTTTAAAAATGGTTGAGGTTTATTTGGTTTATATGGAAAACACTATGGTATATCTTGGTATAGGTCCTGTGGGTACTTGAAAAGAATGTTTATTCTGCTATTGTTGGGTAAAGTGCTGCATAAGTGTTGATTAGATCTACTGATTGATGGCACTGAGTTCCATACTCCTGCAGATTTTCTCTGTAGTAATTCTACCAATTGTTGAAACAGGAATGCTAGATGTTTCATCATAGTTTCAAAGGTTCTTGAAGCTCTGATAGTTTTTCAGTATATTTTCTCTCTGTTATTTAGATAGGGCAATTGCTACCACTCTGTCTTCATGTTTGTTGATTTGTTTCCTCTGTCCTTTTTATTCTGCATTTGAGCTCATCCATTGTGTCTTTTATTTTGGTTACTGTAGTTTTTAGTTACAAAACTTTATTTGGTTCTTTGGTATAACATCTTTTTTATTTTTTATTTATTTGCTGAGACTTTCTATGTTTTCATTTACTTCAAGTATGTTTATAATTACCCATTGAAGCCCTTTAATAATGGCATCTTGAAAATCATTGTCAGGTAATTTTAACATCCGTGTTATCTCAATGCTGGTTTTTCTGTCTTTTTTCATTTTATTGTCTTTTTTATGTAAATAAGTTGAGATTTTCATGATTTTTGCTATGATAAGTGATTTTTTTGTTTGTTTTGTTTTTGTTAAATTTGGACATTTGGGGTATTATGTCATGAGTCTTACTTAAACCATGTGTTTTAGCTGGCTTCCTCTGACACCACTCTGCTAATGTGAGAGGGCGATGTAGTGGAAGAAGTACCAGTTCCTCACTAAACCTCCTTTGACAACGTAGGGAAGAGGGGACTTTTCATAACTGCTGGACAGGTGTGGAAGTTTTCACTATCTAGTCAGCCTTCACTGACATCGCTTAAAGGGTGAGATATGTGTGCATTTTTACCTCTGGGCAGCAGTGAAACCCTTGACTCTCTTCAAGGCCACATGTGACAGCTCCACAGGTGGAACTGGGAGAAGCAGTTCATTACTCTTCAGTGGAGTTTAAGTCCAGGCTCCCCACAAGTTTCCACTGACACATTGGGGGAAGATTTCCAAGACTCACTTGGGATGAAAGTCCTTCTCTGACACTACCATTTTGCAGGGTTTGGACTATTTCAGTACAGCCTGGTGAGGATGGAGGTTAAAGCTACTCATAAGACTTTTCCTGGCATGAGTTAAGGTGGGACACAGTTTTCTTTCTTCTGCTATACTTGACTGCAGCTGGAAAGTTATAGCCTATGTTTTTTGTGTGTTGATAAGCTGTCCCTTTTCACATCCTTTGATTAGAGACAGTAAGCTTTCGTTGAAACTTTAATTTCCTTTGTTCCTTCAGAGTTTCTGAGTTGTGGCTTCTACAGTTCCAAGTCTGAGATAGATGAGATAAAAAGAAAACCAAAGACCTCACCAGCATTTACTTCCTTGAGTCCCAGGTTCACTAACCTATCTACTTTCTTCTCTCCATTTTTTTCAGAGTCTTCATATGTTAGTTTTAAATGTAACTACTGGAAACTTTAAGTTGTCTTTACTGGGAGAAATAGGGAAAAGTACATCTACTCCACCTTTTTGGAAGTAGAAGTACTTGTAATTGTATACTACTGGCTACTGAATAACCGTGGATAATTCATGAAACATTTTATTTTACAAAATGAAAATTTCTCCATGAAACTTGATATCTTGCTTCAGCTAGAAGGTACCATTACATTCTTGAAAATTTCTTGTCATTGTCTTTCATAGGATTTTTGTTTTGTAAATGTCATCACTTAGCATTTTGCATACAGTTTATTTTCTATGTATGTGCAGCACCATCTGTACTAGACTGACAGCTCCTTGAAGAACAAAACCATGTTTTGCTTATCCTGAGAGCACCTGGTCCAGTGTCTTACACATTAAAGGCACTTGCATGTTTTTTTCTGAAAAAATGAGTTGTTTGTATTTACTGATATTTCATCAGAATGTGTAAAATGTTAGAATTTTTATATTATGTTTATGAAAAAGAACAGTTTAAAAATTGTGGTTAGGTATTCTCAAAATCATTAGACATTCTTGCACATTGTATAAGCATTTTGGAACTATATTTGCTACAATGAGCATTGTTTTTATTTCTATCCTTAAATAAAGGCTTGACTTTCTTTTCTCTAATGCCAAAAGCACTTTGTAGATTCTAGTTTCAGGCTTAATTAGACACATTTTACTTAGAGAGTCTAAAGTCAAAATCTAATTATCTGCAATTCCATAGAAAATAGTCAGCTGAAATAAAAGCTTTTAAGATAATAAATAAATAATAAAAGCTTATTAGCATCATTGAAATTTGAGATAGCCAAGTAATATATATGTTTTAATTTTGTGAGTTATTTTAAGGAATAAAATAAAAGCTTTTATGTCAGAGAATTTGATTCTGTTACTAGTGTGTTTTACCAACATAAGGAAAGAGTAATTTTCAGACCTTTACCATAAAAACTGAAATGAGAATTCTCACCCCTTTTTAGATTCAATGTGTGAAACATCTTCAGTTTTAAAATTCTATGTTCAAATAAGTTGATATGCATTTTTTAGGACAGAAGTATTGAATCTCATTTGAGTTCAAGATATTGTATCCCCCTAGATCTCAAGTTTCTCCTATTTAAAGTGGAGGTAATGATAATACCTACTCCTTTTTGTACAATGGCAATATTACAACTGAAGAAACTCACTTGAAAATCGCTTATAAATTATTGAATTCTACACTGCTTACCTCTCCATACAGCTGTGTGAACTGAATATTGTGAAAGTACTTAGAAAATGTCAAAATAACAGTATGTTATTGTCTCTGAAGGGTGGTCCATTTTAAGTTAATGACATGGTGGAAGGTATGGTGGCAGATATAATGCCAGAATATGGTTCCAGAATTACCAAACTCTTGTTCAGTTAATTCCATCATATAATGTACATTGTGTGAACACTTGACCCATTTGTGGGTAGTTATAAATAAATTTTATGGGGGACACAAACACACATAAAACACAGACACAGAATCACACATACACAAATGCACAACGGGAGTGAGGATATTAAATAACTAGAGAATAAATCAAGGCAAAAATCAATTAAGTCTTGATATAATTTACCAGAAATTTAAATTAAGTCCATGTATGATTTTCAGTGAGTAAACACAAGGTGATCATGCTTGCGGTTAAATACTGAAAACTGTCCATTCCAGTTGGAAATAACTTTCTAAATGTCTACTTCCACTGTCTACTTTGAACTCTTACCTGGAACTCTTCCCCTTAGGACTCGCCATGAGTTATCACATGTATCAGTAGGAGTTTCCATGATCCGCTTCAGTGGTAGAGCAGCTGCCTATCTGGTTTGTCAGCACTTTAACTGTTTTATTTTTAAACATTCTCAATACTTAGCAAGTTATTTTAGATAATAAGCACTCAATATATGTTTGTTGAATAAATTAAATGGTTTATTTTATTGAAATATAGTTGATTTATAATATTTTATTAGTTTCAGTTATACAATATGTGATTTAGTATTTTTGTAGATTATAGTCCATTTAAAGTTATTACAAAATAATGACTATATTTCTCTATGCTATACAGTATATCCTGGTGGGTTATTTTATTTTATACATAGTAGTTTGTACTCTTAGTCCCATTCTGCTTTAACTACTTTGATGCCCATTCTTTCTTACCTTTTTCTGAAGACAAAGGATCAGAAGTTGGATTCAATTTTGGTTTAGCATTCACCTTGCTTGGTCTTGTTGAGGGAAGGGATAAAAATGGGCTGAACTTCCAAATTTGACTTGTTTTACTTCTGGCTTCCACTTTTTCAGCTTTAGCATCTCTATCCAAAGACCAACTGTACTGGACTACCACAGTATGCCTTGACACAGGGTCTGTTCTCTGGTCTGCAATACTTTCCTGGCTTCTCACTAAATAATTTGTGTTCATCTTTAATCCATAAGCACAGTGCCTCTGCCTCTGTCACCTCAGACAGACCTCGGTGGTACTGCTGTGTGATCTCATAGCATTATTCACTCATCCCTTTATAGAAATGCATCCCCCTACATGTAATGACTGAGTTACTATTGCCTCTCCCTCTAAATTCATTTCCTGTAGGGAAGGAACTATGCTCTCAAGAGTTCATTACCTGGGGTCAAGAATGAATGCATAAGTAAACTTATTGTATTGAAATTTAATTTGTAACAGTTCTTGTGCTGGGCTATTTAAAAAGAATTTTTTAAACTATCTTGGTGAATTACTCCTTTTGAAAGACAAGAGAGTTGAGATTCAGAGAAATACACTAACCTGCTCAAGGTTAGTAACATAGCAACATTGCCTGGAGTTGAACTAGAGTCTGACTTGAAAGCCCTATCCTCATAGTGTATCACATTGCATTTGCATAGACAGGTCAATCTGTTTTTCCCATTAAGACTCTAAAGGCACTGGAGATTCATGGCTCACTGAGAAGGTACCATTGATCTCTGACTTGATTTTTTTCCAAAGTTCATCCCATGTAAATTCTAGCAATAGATGTTCCATAGTAGACCCGCCAATCAAATTCAGATATTACTGAAGTTTTGAATTCTCTTAAGTCATGAGTTAAAAGCCCAGGATTTTTACTAGTGAAAGTTTTATGATTCTATTTTCACTCTCTTTTGCTTTTTTCTGGGTCCATGTCATATTTTTCCTTAAATATTTTGATGTCTCAAACATTTTATGACTTCCATTATTCTCACAAAAGGGTTACAAATAAAGTTCCGTGGTGTCTGCTTTCTCTTTGGATTAGTAGAACATTGTCTGCACAATTCTATTCCTTAGCTTGACTTAATTGTCCTTAAATCTGAAAAAAGTAAAACAAATGGCATATCTTGTAATCTTTTTTATTTTGCTATTTCTCTTGTTAATGCTTTGTAGATCTCTTTGTTAACACTGCAGAAAATCCTCCCATGCTTTAGGAAGGTAGCCTTGCAGGTTGGTAAACAGCAGCTTATCTTAAAGGACCATGCAGTTTTCAATTTAAATCCTGACTAAACTGCTTATAGGGCAACCTTCAGAAATTTATTGTATCTTGCTGAGCCTCAGTTTACTAATCTTGTAATAAAAAGCTAGGAATAATTATAAAACCACTTCCTAGGATTGATATGAGGACTAAGTTTATATATATGTTATATATAATATATATAAAATTTACTTAACAAAGTTTGTGAGAAATCAGTAATTATTATCCTCTCTACTTTCCCCTTTCACTTTGCAGAATTGCTTATCTCTGTCCTAAAGAATTCTTATGTAAACTTCGTTTTTTTATTCCCTATACTATATATGTGAAATTATTCTAAAATCAGCATTGCACATGAGAAGGAAAACTATTTTTGCAAAGAATGTCAGTGATGCAAAAAAGCAATTTATCATTTTCCATTCTTTCCAAAAGCATGGAGGAAAGAGTCCCCTGACTCCACCCTGGTTTTGCTGAGTGAGACAACCAGGTGTTTGCAGAATCAAAAAACAAAACTGAAACTATTGTTTTCTTACTTCAGAATCCTACCTTGTTCTCAGTGTAGGCCATAAACACAAACACTCAAGGGAAAAATATATAAAAGACTTTTAAAGGGTTACAAAAATCTGACTAAGCAATAGTGCCTTAAAATAGTAAAATCTGGGTTACTCGAGGAAGAATCTTGTCATTATTTTAACTACTTACAGAAAAACGAATTCTTTCTTTTCTGGATTTTCTTTTTGCCATTTGTTTTGCTGTGAGAGATTGACATAGAAACACAGAGGAGAATTTAGTAGTCTTTAATGAAAGGAGCACAAAGGACTTACTTTCTATGATCTTCTTACGGGATTATATCTCATGTGAGCTAGAAATGTATCTGTTTGGTCATGGCTGTGTTTCTATCACACAGAACACTGCCCAAGGCTTACTCAATAACTAGCTGTTAAATATTTGCTGTCTTACATTCATCTGAGTGTTGTTGCCTGTCTATAACACTTAGGAAGAAACAAATTTGTCTAATACTAACTGCTGACGTAAGTATAGTTTATATAGTGTTGTTCATATTCAGAGTTTGATTTAATCTTATAAACACCTTTCAAATATATTTAATTTTAAGAATAATGACAGGCTGAATATTATTTCTACTTTAAAGAGAAGAAAATTGAGAACCAGATAGCTAAAATAAATTTCCTAGTCTTGCTCAAGTAGTAGAAAGCCAATACTAACCTCAGTGCCAGAATCACAGATTTTATTGTCTGGTCAGTGTTCATTCATTGATGTATTCATCTATTTATTAACTAATAGTGAGTAATATTCAACTGAGTACCTAGTATGTTCCTGGTGCTGGGGATAAAAGTAATAATAATAGTTTTCCTTACCTCAAAAACTCATATCTTAGGGCATAGACAGAGAAATAAACCAGCAATGACAATATACTGGAGTAAAACTCCTAATCAAAGATAGGAAGTTAAAGATATTTTTCATGTTCTTTTTTTCAAGATTCTATTAAATTAGAAGGTAAGGGAATGAAACATGTGTATAGTCATAATTTCACAGCTTGAGCTTTCCAGGAATGGTTTCCCTGAATGATAGGAGAGAAAAGAGCTTATGGTAATGATACTATTTTATTAAAAGTATGGATCACATGAGTCAGAATCATAGAGATGACAATGCATAGTTACAAAAACAAATGTGGACCTTGAAAAAAAAAAAGGCAGGCCTGCTCTGCCATCCTAGTTATGTTATGATAAGCTGTGTAGTCAGGAATGGTTTGCATCACTTCTCTGAGCCCCAGATATAATAATACAAAGTGCTTTATACAGCACATGGTACATAGTTTCTTTAAAAATATTATTTTTATTACTATTATTATATTCTGTATTTAAGGAGTGAAATAGGTAAATAGGTTAACAGGGTGGAGTAAAATTAAAATATCAAGGAATAGTAGAAGAGTAAGATTAATGAAGGTGCGGAGTGAGAGAGAAGGAGCAATGAATACTCATGATGAACATGAGATATTGGAGAGTAAGATTTCGTAGGTAAAACATTTGAGAGAAATAATAAAGTCCAAATTCATCCTCTGTTTGCTGAAATGAAGGGGAAAGTCCTTGGAGAAAAGAATGTGTGTCTATATATTTATGTAAATATATACATATATTTTATGTACACAAATATATATATTATATATATATATATATATATATAATTTTTAATTCAGAACCAGAGCCCTCAGTTGAAGGAGGGGAATAACCAAACCCACAAATGATACTACTGATCAAGAGGTGTTAAGAGAAACTGGCTGGGTAGCATGAGAATTGAAGAATACATTTGTATATGTGAGTGGAAATGTAGTGAGTGAGCAGCAAGTAGCAAAAATATCTTGGAGAACGCCAATATTTCTAATCCACTGGCCTCAGGGTATATGGGAAGTCAGAACATGGGTAGTTAAGAGCCAGAGCTTGGAGATTCAAAGGTTGCTATGTTCTAGCTTTTTAACTGTAAGTAATTTACTTAAGATCTTTAGAGTGTCAGCTTCTGTTATAAAGTGCCGCCCTCATATGGTTATTGTCTTTATAAATGAAGCTGTGTCTATGAAATGCTGAATAAAGGAGTGGCTACTGGTGATTCCTCAATAAATGGTAACTATCTTTGTTATCCTGCTCCACTGAGAAAAGCTGAGCATGAGAGTGGTCCTAGAGGAGAATCTGGTGTCAGCTAAGATAAGGAGTGTTAGAGAAGAGCTTTCTAAATTGTGCCATACTATCATCTACAAAGAAATTCATAAATTATTATTGCAGCATGTTCCAGTGATTAGAAGGCTTTAAAACACTGACATGCAAGTGGGAGAAAACAAATTAAAGTACTTCTCAACTGTGAAGTCTTAAAATACATCCCCAGGTGAAATTGCAGAGTGACTTACAATTGCGTTTTTTCCCTTTAGACATTCCATCAATAGTTCCTCTTGCCTTCTCTCCCCGGTAGACTTTCATCAAGAGAAAGTAACCTTTCAGCCAGTTTATACTGGTGAGGTGGAAGACCACAATCAATGAATAAAAGAATTTTGTAAATGACACAGCCAGTTTGATAATCTCTATCTAACCTTTACTGAACTTTAACCAATTGTTTTTAAAGAAAAGGCTATTGTGAATCAGCTCTACAGACTAACATAATGACAAAGGCTGGTCAGTATCAACATGACTGTTAATCAATAGAGAGAAAATGGCATCTTGCTCCTGAATTCTGATCAAAATTAAGTGAATTAATTGATATCATAAAGTTGAGTATCTTCTTCACTTTATCATGGCTAAAAAAAATCAAGCTTTGATTCAAAGTCTAAGATAGTCATATCTTAGACAACAGACCACAGGAAGTACCATGTTCTTTCATGTATTGTATGGAATGACATCTTCTGGGATTATTTATATTAGGGGTCTCAAACGCCAGCCTACAGGCCAAATCTGACCTGCTGCTTATTTCTGGACATAAAGTTGTATGGAGATACAGCCACATTCATATGTTTTCATATTACCTCTGGCTAACGTTGTGCTGAGTTGAGTAGTTGTGTGAGAGATCATGACCTCCCAAAACTCAAAATATTTACTGTCTGGTCCTTGTAGACAAGTATTTTCAATTTCTGCTCTATATAAGGAAGCTTTGAGAGTTACTATGGTATCCTAATTTTTACTACTTTAGTAAGGCAAGAATTTGGTTGCTTATTCGCATAACTGATACATTATTCTCTATTGCAGGGATGTTAGAATAACAATTTTCTATGTTCTGCATCTTAAATGTACCAGTGAGAGTTTTATTTTACCTCAACACTAAAATTTCACTTTGTAAGAAAACAAAACTTACGGTTTTTAGGTTAGATACAGTCTATCATCATTATAATTACTTACGGGGAAAAAGAATTTCCCAAAGCATACTTGAATCACACAAGCCTTAATTAAGTAGATCTTGAGATGGTTTTGGTCTTTCTGTTATTTTACTAAAACATAAAGGGGAAAAGTTAATAAATTAACACTTTTGGCTCACTGGAAAGATAAAAGTAAATTAGCCTTTTTAAAACTCTTTTAATAAAGATATGAGCACACACATAGTACAGAGAGATACTCTTATTGTACAGGAAAATATACAAGATGTTATTCTCTGAGAAAAAATTTTAAATCAATGTTTAATGTTTCTTAGCTACTAACCCAGAAAGATTTGACCATTGTCAGGTGACTATCAGAAAAACAGGACCATAGGAAGGAGGTTTTCTAGCCTTGAAAAGAAAATTTCTAGACATCCAGATTCGACAGTACTCATTCTGGCAGTGTCATGGAGGACAGGGCTCTTTCTCTGTCCTCATAGGAGGACAGGTACTAGCCTGTCTCTTCAGGGTGGCAAATGTATCTCTTGTAGTAGAGAGATGACTAGGGTTCTGGTTCAGACACCCACCTCTGGGAGTTATCTTAACTTGAATCTTCCCTGAAAAAAAAAAAAACAGAATGTCTTTGAAGTACTAGAGATTCAGGAGTTTGAGCCTGCAGAGGTGAGAACCAGAGCCTGGGCTGAGACCTTCCAGTGTAACGCCACATGTCATGCCTCTTGGATGACAGACAGTAGGGATTTCTTGTCAATATACGGAGCATACTATATGGCTTGTTCTTCTCTAAAGGTGATGCAGAAGACTGCAGCCCATTCCCCCAATGTGTGTGTGTGTGTGTGTGTGTGTGTGCGCGTGCACGCATTTAACTGAATGCACACACACACATTCATTTAACTGAATTGAATTAATTATTATTGTATGTTCTAAATAGACTAATCACAGTCAAAGCTAGTAAAAACAAATTAGGCTGTGAAATATTTACCATCTGAGGGATTTTCAGTCTTTGGCACTAGTTGAGATGGTGACAGTTCATCCATGTAGAAGAAATTATAAAGTAAATTATATTCTGAAATAAGCAGGGATGGTTGACACACTCTTTATATTTGCCTGCTTTTAAATTTCGGAGCAAAGATGATTCTTGTAAAATTACCACACACACATACACACCCCTGGGAGACACGCCGTGTAGCTTATGTTTATCCTTAAAAAAAAATGATGGTATTTGGTCATTTATGCTTTTCTGTCTTGGACAAAGTACTGCAGGAATGTTTTCAATAATGTACATGAATTTCCATGGAGATGAGAATGAGAATTGGTTTCTTCCCTTTTATTTCCTGAAGACCCATTAACACATTTAAGACTGACTAGAATCATGGCCCTTGAAGTGCTTCTTTTCTTTCCTCAAATTAAATGCAATTGAATCCTGATTTATTTATCATAAATGATAATATTTGTTGCAAAGTTATAATGTCATAATTAATTTGTTAATTATAAATATATAAATTATATTTAATATAATTATAATATATAATTTTATATAGTAGTTATTGTAAAAGCATTTATTAAGTAATTACATCATGCTGGTTTGGTCTTGCATATAGAAAATAACTACAAGGGAATATGTGTATGACTGTACATACATCACTTGTGTACTATATATACATACACATATACACATACAAAACAATATGCTAAGTAAAGGAGTTAACACAACAGATTATATACACTGATTAATATATAATACATATAAACAAAACAATTCTGTTACATTCTGTAGGGAATGCAGAGCTTTCTGTGACAAATTTATCTCCTTATCTGAGAATACAAGTTAGCATAGGAAAGAAGACATGTGAATATAACATATCAATCTCTAAGGCTGACCCTCCTGGCAGAGAGCCTGCTTCGGCTGCCTGTTTCTGGCATTGGAAGTGATGTGAGATGGGAACGTGATATGGCTAGGTTGTTGCTGGTAGTTTTGGGTTGTTGGTTGTTATGGAAGTGAGGCATTTATATGTACTGGTATACTATAATAGTTTTCAGAATCGGTGACATTTGTGGATATGTCAATACTTATTCACTAAAAGCCTGTAAGACATTTCACTATTGAAATGTCAGACAAATTTAGAAGATCTCATATAGGTATCAGGAGGCTATCATGTAAAACTGAAAGAGAATAATTAGCCACATACTCAGGCTTGTGATGGACATAGGAAATAGTAGATATTTGGTAGTGTTGTGAAAAAGCTTGCGATTTTCTGATCCAGTAAGTATTTCTTACACAAATGATTTAAAGTAAATCTGGACAAAGTATCTTCTAGAAAAAAAAATAATGTCACGAAATTTGTGTATAAGAGAAACATTAATATTCAACTAGCCTCTCCCATAACATTACAGCTGGTGTTCTAGTATCAGTATAGGTAGGATAAATATGCCTTTTTGATATATGTCTGTAGGAATCCCATGTAGGAGTCATGGAATTGTCCTTGTGTGAATCCCTGTTCTCTGCCAATCAAAGCTTGAAAATCTCTGTCTGCTCATCAGGGAGATATCATCTCCAACAAGCAAGTCCATACATCAAAAAAAGGTATAGTCCAGTATCTCACAAATCCTACCTAACATATGTAGAGCAAGTACACAATTACAGTGCATTAATCTTAATCAAAAAAGGAGACAAACTTTTCAATATATAACGAAATGCAAAATGTCACACAGAATAGAAACCAAGCTGATGAAATACTCAGATATATTTACCTTTTCAGGCATTGTGGGTGTATTAGGACCCATCTAATCTGGCTTAAGAGAAAATAGTTTTAAATTTCTTCATCAAAGCAGTATATTTTAAAATGATGTAGACTACAACCAGTGGCTATTAAAGGGGCAAAAGATTGCTGAGCTCTTTTTTGGAAAGAAAAGCTGGAACCTTGAAGAGTGCTAGGGTCCAGAAAGGAAATCTGAGCATTGTGGTGTTTGATATGAGTTGTCTTTCTCAGCTCTGTTGATGATCTTGTCTCCTTGGCACTAGCCACATGTAAAGTTATCCTTATGTGCATGTGGCATTTTTGCAAATTTATTTATACTTACCTTGTGCTCACATTCAAAGTCATTCAGGAATAGAAGACACATAAAAACATTCCATCCAAATATAATAAAATAGAGCTTCTACAATGCTTTCAAACACTTAAAAATAAAATTAGTTATATAGGTCACCTCAAACCAAAGCCAAATATATTAAGGTTGGCTTTAGGTGTCATTTTATTTTTAGCAAAGAATGCACAAGTTATTCCATTCAAAACTCTAGAAGTAATTTTCTGAAAGGTCAAGTTTCAGTTTCAGTTACATAGTCACCCCATTAAAAATGTCCAATCAAAATGTAAAAAGTTTAAGATAATTGAGAGGAAAAATAGTGGGAAAACTATGTATTTATACATTCTAAGTTGTTTTAATATATCCTATTACAAAGAAGTCTTTTTTGATATAAATCAAAATACTTATGTAAGAGATACAATTCAGATCAAAATATACTTTAAAAGCCTTATTTAGCTTTGTTGGAAGTTTTATGTAGAAACATCTAAATTGTAAAATTTGACCTATCTCACATACTTAATCATCACTTTTTCTATCTCAAAATGAATTATATAAGTTAATAAGGCTTATAACAAAGCCTAAGAAAATAAAGCCAAAAATTGGATAAAATAAAACATAGTAATAAAAACAAGATAATTTTCAAAATATGGTGCAGAGATTCTGTTCATTCATTTGCATTGCCTGCCTGACTGGCCCCTGTAGGCAATTGAGTTTGCAAGTGAGAAGTAGTAGGGGACTATGTTTACAAAATTAAAGATGTCGTTGACCGTTTTTTCCATTTCTTTAATTTTTTTTAAACAAAACATCAAATGGAAAAATTGCTTTATTTTTTATTTGTTGTTGAACCTCCAAGCACTTCTTAGTTTGAGTTTAGCAAAGATGAATAAGTGGTAGAGATTAGATGTAACTCAGTCTCTCAATAAATCGATCTTTTGTTTGACGTCTGTTAGTCACTGTAGTATCTTTCAACATAACATAAAGTTTACCCCTTGCTACTTCAAAAAATATTATTAATAACATGAGAGGGAAATAAAATTCTACCAATTTGACTTTTTATTTCTGTGAGTACAGAGAATGACACTCTGTATACTTTTTGGTTTTGCTTTTGTTGTTTTTGTTGTTGTTATTTTGGGTTTTTTGTTTGTTTTGCTTGGTATTTTTGGAGAACATTATCCATACTTTTTTAAAAAGTACTACGAAAAACCAAATGCAAACATTTGCTTTCGTCTTGCTGTGGCATCATAGCATGATATAAAAACTTGTTTTGCATATATATTTCATATACAATATATAAGATGTCAAACATCAGATCAGAAAATGGTGTATATTTATTTACAAGCCATAACATATAAATAAATTTCAATCTACAGTAAAATGTATTTTGTCATCAAACTAGACAGAGTCAAGTATGTCATATTTAATATATTTTTTACAGAGTATCCTTTTTTCCGTATTTTATCAATTTAAATTAAATTAAACTAATGCAATTTGGTTAAAGATATCAGAATACAGGCATTTCTAGTTCAATGTCTTCTATAATACAATTGAAAAGAAACAAAAAGAATTAAAGAAAAGGAAACGTCTTTAATGAAACTAGGGGATAAGAATGGCTATCAGATGCTTTGAAACTTGGAACAAATCAACACAGGGTGCTAGGGAGGACATCTGAGACACAAAACAGCATTGACTAAAAGTGAATCTCAATGCCCTGAGGGACCCCCCCAGGGATAACTACTTGAAATGCGAGGCCTGGGATGCAGGCAGGTTTTGCAAGCCTTTCTAAACACTTGGTGGCATTTCCAGAATGATAAGAAAAGTGGGACTGGGAAAAAGTAAACTACAGAGACATCCTTACCCAGAACGTGTTGCTGGTATGGCAGGATGAAGGAGACACACTGGGTGGCAATCTACACTGGAGCTTCTAATTAATGTCAGCTGATGATAAGTAAATTGACTATAAATTTCCACTCCCAAAATAAATAACTAACCTGGGATAAGTGAGATTTCTCTGGCAACCAGGAAGATTTTTGTATTTGTCTAATGGGACTGCAGGCTGCAAGAGAACACTGTGTGTCACCTGCCTAATTGACGACATGACGTTGTACTGCGTAAGCATCCGCATCTCAAATTGAAGATGCTTTCAGTCGCAGCTTACTCCTCAGTTCTACGTTATTAATTTTTTTTCAGGAAGTATCTAAGCTGGTAAGAACATCCTCTATTCAAGAATAGTAATAACTGGAAAGAACTAACATGGAGTCCCAGTATGGACAGGGCATAGATAGCCCAATGTACTTACAGAATAGAGGTTCAGAGTGTGTATTCTGAACCTACACTGCTTGGGCTCAAATGATAGATCTATGTGTTATGAACTGAGTCACTTCTCTGTACCTTCTCCTATGAACAAAACGGAGGCATATATAGTAACTCATATCACTGTGGGTGTTCATAATATCTTAACATACTGAATATTTCAAAAAACCTGAGTAGATTCAGACGCACAAAAAATGTTATCTTCTCTTGATCTACACAACTAAAATTCTAGTCCTGCCCACAATCATTGATTGCTGAACTACTTTCAAAATCATCCAAATGTTCTCTATTCTTCCTGTCCTACTGATGTCCATTCTTCAGAGATCAGCTCATACACGCACCGACACACACTCATACACGCACTGACACACACACACACAACCAGAGGTATAACAAAAGTTATAAAATAAAGCCAAATTTAAAAACAAAATACATTTTGTGGGATAAAACGAAAAAGCTAAGACTACAGATCCTTTAATTTTAATAAATGAAAGTAGGATAAGCCCATTTTTGCTAGGAAAAAGATTTTAAGAAACACTAGCAACATTCGAATCAGCAAGGTAGAAAGTTAAAATAGTTAATGACTAGAAAAAATATATCAGCAGTCTGATTGATTCAAAAAATATTTTGGCTTGATGAGCATAACAATTTATAAACAAAAGCTGTAGAGAATGAATGGAGTGTTACAATATGAAAGTATTATGAAACTATCCAATTTAACTAGCCAATGACAAAACAAAATTGTATGTATGAAAACAGTATTTTTTAAAATGTAGCTCTAATATGTAGTTTGTTAACTTATGTAACTTGAAAACAGATAAATACTTTCCTTAAAATCACCAGTAAAATATGTACAAAATCAACCTCAGTTCCCCAAAGTATAAATTATACAGGTTAAACCTCTATCATATACAATAAAATGGCATTAAAAATTAATAACAAAATAGTTTTAAAAATCAAAACACAAAAATTCAAATTTAAGATATTTTAAAGAAAAAATCTAAAATAATCACTAGAGAGAAAGTTGTTTGATAGGCAATTTAAACTAAAATTTCAAACTAGCAAAAATAAAAATGAAAATTTAAAATGTACAGAACTTAATACATGGCTAAAGCAGGGCTTAGATGATACTTCATAGTCTTAAAATAAACATTAAAAAAAGAAAAAAAAACAAATTGAGCATTTTGTTCAGAAATTAGGACAAGAGAAGTAACTTAATGCAAGTGAACAGAAAATATTTATGATAATAAAAATGGAAATTAATGAGTTATAAAGTTGAAACAATTAGAAATATTAAAGAATATAGGAGCTATTTGTTCTAAAAATTCAATTAATAGGTCCAGCATTAAGTAACCTAATAAGGAAAAAAATCTCAATACACGAGTAAGGAATAAAATGACCAATCACTAATACCCAATTAAATAAATGTTTAGAAGTTAAAGAGAATTATTTAATTTTATGCAGAATTGATTTTCCCAGGGGAAAAAAAACCCAAAAAACACATTTTAAGAAAATAAACAAACAAAAAAACACAGGGTTTTAAAAATTTAACCAGACCAATTAACAGAAGGAAAAATAGGAAATCTTTAAAACCCTCCAAAATCAGTAATCATTTGTGCAGATTCAGTAACTCCCATCCCAAGTATTCAGGCAAAATAACCCGACCCCCTGCTGCTTTCCGTCGGAAGTGCGCAAAACCCTAACCATGTACTTTTCAGCCTACACTCCCATTGTCTTGTTTGGATGAAAGAAATTTTGGGCTCTTTCTTGTGTTTCTACAGTGTCAATTGCTGGCAGTTGAGCCTGTTTGCACACTAACAAGTGCAACTCTCAGATAAGTGCTGTAAGAACAGCATGAGTGTGAGCCCTTCACAGTCTGCTTTTACTAGGAACTTGAGCACCACCCACTCAGATGCTGTTTACAGTTGTGCAGTGAAGGGTGAATCCTCATCTGCTATCCTCCGGTTCAGGCTGCATCAAGTAGAATGCTACACATAATCTCTCCTTTTCTAATTTAGTTTGTTGTTGTTGTTGTTTTTGCTCAGCTACTCAAACCATATGGATGCAGCTAGAATGGATGGATAAAAATGATAACAAGTTGATTTTCAGTGAATAATTTGTTTTATGTACATTTTTTTTACCCTACATGCAGATCACAAAGCAAATGAAAGGTCAATCAAACGGAGAACTCAAACAAGAGATAGACCTGCATGGACATTGACACTAGTGTTCAAATCAGCCAAATCAAGTATTAGATCATAGAAAACGAAATCAGAAAGACAGGTAGATTTCTTGACTGTGTCAGTATATAAATTTCTTGATTTTTTTTTAATTAGTTTGGTTTGGGTCTTTTATTTCTTTTCTGTCACCGGTGAAATCTTTCTAGAACCAAGTACAAGTGAAATAACAAAAGTGAAATACCTAGTAGCTAGCAAAGCATTTAAGACAAAAAACAATTGAAAAAAATACAGCATATATTACATTCATTTTTATTGAGCTAAAGATTCAGAGATAGTGACTACTTAATGGAAATCACATTTTATACCCCTGGTTTTAATGCCTGTTTGTTCTTTCCTTGTGTCTTTGTATTTGTCCAACTCTAACTTAATTTTTTCTTCTAAATTCCAAACCTGTCTATGTGTAGTTACTGTGCAGCCTGCTGGCATTGTGGCCAATAATAATTTGCATTCTCAGCTTACTATGAGACTATGCTTGTTGCAAATTTGAGACAGAAAGAAAATATGCTTTCAAAGAGAGGCCATAGACAATGGTATAGTCAGATATTCAGCCATCTCCCCCTCCTTTCCATTGGTGGAAAAAAAAATTATACAATACATTTTTTGAATATATTGTAGTACAGTAATCACATTTGGTTAAAGGTCCCCTTATCAAATTAGTTCTTTGCATAATTGTAAGATGTTGAACATGCAGGACTGTAGCCATTCATGTTCCTTTAAAATGTAGATTGTTAGGGGTTTGCTGGATACACAGGGCGCTGGAATTATACCATAGCAATTGGGGGACCTGTAACTCAAGAAGAGCATTTGAGAGCTGCCATCCTGTTACTCAGGATGAACTCAGGACTGGCTGCTCACTGCTCAGAAGCCAATAACTGAAAGGCAAGTGTCAGTAGGAAGGAAAGGTGCTTTAATCAGAAAAGTTGGCAATCTGGGGAGAAGGTAGATTTGTGTCCAGAGACCAACTCTGAAGATTCTGCTCAGCCATGACAGTTTTTAAAGGGAAAAATGAGTGGAAGAGTCTCAGTGAATCATCGAGGCAGGATGTTGGGTTCTGCATCCTTCTCCATTGTGTGTAGACTGGCTGACTCTCTCTTTAGGTGTTATCTTGCCCACATGATCTGCTTGCAGGACTGCTAAGAAAGCAGGTGGGGTAGAGAGCTAGGAAAAGAACAGATTAGGCAAGGCATGGTGCACCTCTAGGTATGAGTCAGGAATTTGTTTTAATTGCTTAGTAATCTCATTCTTATAATTAAGTTCTTTTTAAGGTTAGAGGGGGACAGAAATGAGCAAACAGGAAAGGGGCAAAATAACTGCTTTCCATCCTTATGTTCAAACATTTCCACAAATTTCAGTTTCCAAAGCAAAGAGAAGCATTCTGTGTCCAATTTATCTAATTAGCAGAATACCTGCTAGTTTGGTCTATTACAATCTGTCAGTACTTTTATTCCTTAAAATAGCTTTCACAAAAATTAAAACATATATTTTACTTGGGTATCTCAAATGTCAATGATGCTAATATTTGACACTTTGTCATGCTGTTATAGTTATTTCTTGAGAGGGTTTGTGTCTGATGATTCCTCCAAGGTGCAAGGTATGTGGGAAAGCAAGTATTTAGTAGGGGACCATGCTCCCCACAATGTTGTTACGGCGATGATTAGCAGGAAAGAAGTGAAGGAATGTGCATCATCAGATGAACTGCTTTGTTAGATGCTGTAGTCATCACAGGAAAACAACAGTATTTGGTTAGATTTCCACACACTTACTTTATAGTTTAGTATTTATTGTTTTAAACTAAATTACATGTGAGGAAGAAGTGCCACTGACTTTTTATTACTTAGGAACTTTGAAGTTTTAATTCAATTCTAGTAGAAGGGTTTATTTATTCTTGCAGCTGGGATTTTTATGAGGGGTGTGTGTGTGTGTGTGTGTGTGTGTGTATGCTTCTCTTTTGCCTCAAAAAAAAAAAAAAAAAGGTAGAAGAGCCAAACGCCACTTGAGGAACTGTTTCCCGTCTCATTTCACTCCACTCTTCCCCATGCTCACTGTGGGTTTCTCTATCTCGCAAATATGCTAAGCTCATCCTCGCTCAATGGCATGTGCAGTTGTTCCTTCAGTCTGAGAAGTTCTCCTGCATCCTCCTACATCATTAAATTAATTTAACACTTGGAACTTAATTCAAGGACATCGCTTCATTTTTTTGCCTTCAGTCACTGAGGGTCTTTTTTTAAATTAGTAAAATAAATTAATCAAATTCATAGAGAAATAAAATTATGAGGACTTGGAGTATAGCAGTAGTTAAACGAACGAACAAGAAAATACGATTCCTACAGAAAAAAAACTCATGGAAAACTAATAGCATTGTTTTCCCAAATAATACGAGCCTAATCAATACATGACAATGCCAGGGAAGTTCAGGGAATTATTTTCTCTGATGAAAAAGTAGATTGTTACCAACTAAATGAAATAAAGTGAAATGTAATTATATAATAAACATTTTACTAATTGGAAATCACTCACACAGGGAATAACAAAAATCAACACCACTTTGAGTATGTGGCTTCTGCAATTAAGTTTCTCTAAATTAGTGATCACCTTTTTTTACCTTATTTTATCTCAGGGATGATAACTCTCCACGTGACTGTATAACATTATTTCTGAGATACTCTTGTTATTTTTGTAATTTAACTGCTTCAATTGTTTTCCCCTTTTTATTTTAGCCAAAATATCAGACGACTATATATGTATCTTTTTGATATCATGTTTTCCCCCTTGAGTAACCTAGTATTCAAGAGCTATAAAGTACCCCCATCCCCACCATCTATGTTTTTTTAATGAGGCAAGGTGGTTGGAAGAAACTATTAATATCACCAAACCATCTGTCTTCATTTCCACCATTGTTCACTAAAGTCTTACCATTTAAACTTCCTTTCTCCACCTGCTATGCCAGTCCCTTTTAACGTCCAAAAATCCATTCTTGGCTATGCCAACCTCCCTCTGCACAAATCCCATGGATTTACTTATATTCTCTAGCATGGCTTTTAATTCTGTAAACTAACTCTGATTTGAGTGCCAGATTAATGTCCACCACTGACACAAAAATAATTTGCTGTTTAATTTTGCATGCATCATCTTCAATTCAACATTCCCAAAGTTGGCCTTACCTTGTCTTTATAAGCCTAGACACTTTCCCACCTTTCAAACTCCTGTGGACTGCACATATATTCATGTGCTTATTCATGTGCAACCTGGTAGTTGTGACTACTTCATCCCTTTAATTCACCATGTTTGCAAATTGTTTCTTATTAACATTAACATTATCTTTCAAAATCATTCATGTGTGGCTAACCTAGTTAGCACTACTAAACACAGATTTTTTTCCCCCAGATTAAAAATCTAATTTTTCAGCCTCCCAGCTCTTGATCTGTCTCCTTACCCTCCCTCTCCTCCCCCTTCTTCATCCTCTTCTTCTCCTTCTCTCTCTTCTATATACTGTACACTAAGAGGGTTAGTTGTACAACAATTCAGCTGATCTGGTGTGTGTAGCCAGTGGTCTCCTTCCCTACTACCCATCCAATACTTTACATGAATAATCTTTACCGCCCTGTGAAACTAATGCATGAGCTAGATTACACATAAACTATAATTTGGGGGGGCATATATGGTCACCCTGAGATGGGAGGTTACTTCCAGAAGCTAAGGTGCAAGCAGAACTGCAAGCCTCTGGGAGTGAATGCACCACAGTGAAGGCGTCAGATACAAGAGGGACAGTCCCCAGTGGAGGCTATTATCGACTGAAATAAATACACAGCCTGAAAGTTGAGAGTTATGTTTTATTCGGTGGACAATTTTGAGCTCTCAGCCCGGGATGACAGCCTCTCAAATGGCTCTGAGGGACTGCTCCGAAGAGGCAGGGGAGGAGCTAGGATATATAGGGGTTTTACAACAAAGACCAGGTAGTGGGAACATTAAAAGATTACTTTTTAACTGAAGACCAGACATCTCAAGTTAAAGAATTTAGCGCTTTTCTGTGCATGAGAGGGAGCAAACATTTGGGCTCATTGAATTCATTCCTTTGACAAGCACCTAGCTACCTAGGGGCCAGTATCTTGTCCTGTCTTATTTTAAGTCCCCTCAGAGTGCACCATTGTGAGTGTCTGCAGAGGCCGGGCTACAGGCTTGTCTTCACTGGGGGTGGCGGCAGCTGCTGATGACTTGATGACTTCAGCATTCTTTGTTTAGTGATGTGGTTTGCAGTATTTTCCTGTTCACACTATGAACCAGAACTGGGTAATGATCCTGAGAACAATGGAGATACTAGACATTGAAACTCTAAGTGATCTGTGATCAAATTAAAATGGCTATTATTAAATTATCCTACTCTGCAAAGTCAGGTGAGCAAGAAATATCTTGCAATATGTTTTTATTTGTTAATGGGTCCCTCCAAATATTTTCCAACAAACCAATGAGTAATTAATTTTCAGTAAGGAATAATTGTCATTATTTGGGTTTTCTCTTCCAATAAGGGGACTCTAGATAATGTGCTTACCTTCCTGTTACTAATCTCTCGTAATATAACCAAGCATGAAGCCTGAACATCTACTTACATCGAGGAAAGGCAAAATATGGAAAGAACATGCATAACTTAATACAGGTTGCCCCCCCCCCACTATCCAAAGATAGAGCATTTCTATGAAACCCTGTGTAAGCTGAAATAGTTTAAGGAGCAGAAGTGGTTTCTTTAGGACACATCTTGCTAACAGATGCACAGAATAAACTGAGATAAAGCACAGAGGCTCAGAGATACAGATCAGAGCTACTGTGGCTTGATGCTGAGAAGCTGAGTGTGGATTCTGGGAAGGAGCTCAGCGGTGTCGCTCTCACTGCTGGGGGTGTGCCCTGCCTCTGTAAGGGCTCCCCGCAAAGCAAACAATGAATGCTGTTTTCGCTTTTTGCCTTTTCTAGTAAAAGCAAAAATCCTCTTCAAATTTATTTCAGTTAATGAAAACAGGTCCTAATCTAGTTCTTTTGTAAAAGCAAAGTGTCATAAAGCAAACTTTCAAAAGGCAGGGGATACCTGTACTTTGACATATTCTTCTCCCTTATAAATCTTTTCATAACAAAGAAAATTAATTTCCATTCCTTGGCCTTTCCCCTCCCCACCAAAAAATAGTGACTGGTAGGTGGCCCGGCTGAGTCTTCCCAGTATAATCTGTCCCACAGACTTTAAAGCGTCTAGCTAACTAGGTGATATTTTCCCAGGGATCCCAAAGAGCCCATTAGGGGTAGTTTGGATTTTGGCCATCTGTCTTACTTATTCTCTTTAGAAGACACCTTCTCTTGAACAAGATAGTTTCTGTAAGTGTTCGCTCAATCCAGCCTCACTTGGAGCATCTCCTGGGTCTGATGAAGCCTACTAAATGGCTGGGGAGTGAGGGAGATTTTGGCTTAATGGAATCTACATGAGTATTTATTCCAATTTCAAATGGTCGTATGTGAAGGACCCTCAATCTGAATCTTCAGGCATGTCCTCTTTTTCATAAATTTCTTGTCACTTGAGCACTATTTATAAGGGTTAATGACCTTGAAGTCTGGGCTTTTCAAGTGTTCAGAGTCACTGTCATATTTTGTCTTTGGGTAATTTGCATCTCTGTTCTATTTTGCTACTGAGCCATCAGTAATGGTCATGGGTGTCATCTCCTAAGTCAGGAGTTTCATTTCTGAGGTCTGGGTGGTGGGGCGACAATGCTGATAAAAGGTTATTTCTATCAGAGGCAAAAAGTCTTCCTCTCAGTCTGTTTTGACATATAATCTCAAGTCACAGTTTATATTTCCAGCCTGGGAATAAGAATATTATTATTATTTCCTAGGTTGCCAGAAACTAGGGCCACCATGTATCCTCCTTCTTTAGAATTAAGCTCACTTAATTTTCAGGAATTTATAGAGTTAAACTGATTCTTAAAAATCACCTCTCTGCCCTCCCTGTGTTTATATTTTCTTGGGGACCAGAGACAAATTAATCTTTGCAGCAAATTCCGAGTTTGCATTTTTCTGCTTTCTTACTTCTGCTGACCAGCCTATATCTGTTCAGGGCTATTAAGGCTTTCTGGAAAACAAAGTCAAATTCCATCCATTCATAATCCTTTGTTCTATCCCAGATTGTACTGATTTCAATTCTGCAACAAACTTTTCATCAGTGTCATGTCCTTTTTCTCAGAATGAATTGGCTAGATGTGGCAATGCCTCCACATGAAGATATGTGTTGTAAACTTATTTTAGTCATCTTAGAGGCTTAGTCATATCAGCCTCCTCATGAAAGAGAAGTGTGAGTCAAAAATGTCAAGTGAACTAAAATGTCGATACTTTTATTTTGTTTAAATCACCTTATATCCATCATCCAGGGATTCAGTACCTTCCATTAAAAAAAAAAAAACCTAAAAACTAGCAAAATTGCTGTTATTTTTCCAAGTATCAAAACATGTTTCTCAGATTTGGGGGGCAGGAGTACCACCCAACACACACACAGACACACACGCAAATGAACAAAGTAAAGAGGTCAACTCTAACTGATTCATTCACTACATTTTAAAATATTCTGATGAGCCACCATAGAGTTAGCAGGAGGCTGTGGTATAAAATTGAAAAGGCAGAAGCCAGGTACCTGAGGCCAGCAGCAGTGCAGCCCAAAGTGATAAATGAGCACTCACCAAGTTATCCTTTAGGGGCTTAAGACTTGAGGTGCTTTGCAAAGCACTGGAATGCCTGCATAAGCAAGTAGGATTTAGATCAAGCAAAATTTGTGTTTAAATGTTAAGATGAGAGCTTGTATCCTTTTAAGCTGGAAGTCTGAATACTTTTGGATTAATGTGCATCATAAACTGTCTTCTTAACTTTGTTACCTTGGGCAAATTTCTTAACTTCTATAGGTCTCGATTTCTCATTTCGTATAGATGAATAAATTACTTGCAAAATGCCCAGTACGGATTCTGTGGGTACTTAAAAACCCTTAGTTCCTTTTCTCCCTTCTTGTTCTCAAACACCAAGGCCATTTTCTTCTGTTTTTGTTCCTGTCTTTTCTCCTTCCTCTTAACAGCATCATGTCCCTTTATGCTTTCCAGCAGTTCAGTGTTTATGAGTACTGGTCTGTTTTGCTTCATTCATCTTGTAAACTATACTTCAGTAGCATTACTCAGCTCACACTAACCAACTGGATCATGAATTATACTCTGAAATAATAGGCAGTTATTTTCGATGTGGCATTTTTGATAGGTTGTTTTTCCCTGTTTTCTGTTAGCAGCATGTTAGTTCACTCTGCAGGAGCTCGTTAATGCATTGATAGTAGGAATTATGTTTTCTGTTCCACTTACTAAGGTGCCAAGATCAGGGCTGATGAGGTGAATTAGCCGGCAAGTACATAAACATGTGGACATAAACACAGACAAACACACACATGCTAAACACACACACAGACACCAAAACAACACTTGCTAGTTGTATTCTGTTTAATGGGCTTTTACCAAAGGCTGAGGTGGAGGGGTGATTTTTGCAAAATATTTGCTTTGTTACTGGTCCAGACAATTTGCATATGCTATATATGTAAGTCTTAACAATAACCAGGTAAAGTAAGTTTTATTGTCTTCATAGTAAAAATGGAGAATTTAAATTAAAAGTTTTTCCAATTAATTTACCTAAAATCACATAGAATTTATAATGGTTAATTTTATGTGTCAGATTGGCTAGGCCATGGTAACTAGATGTTTGGTAAAGCATTATTCTAGATGTTTCTGTGAAGGTAATTTTAAAATGAGATTAATATTTAAATAAGTAGGTTTTGAGTAAAGCGATTTACCTTCCGTACCATGAGTGGGCTTCATTCAATCAGTTGAAGACCTTACTAGAAAAGACTTCCCCAAGCAAGAAGAAACTCTGCCAACAGACTGTGTTTGGACTTGAATTACAGTGCTTCTCTAGGTTACTGGCCTGCTGGTCTACCCTGTAGATTTTGGACTTGCTAAGCCTCTGCAATAACCTGAGCCACTTTTTCATATCTCTTTCCCTCTCTCTTTCTATATATATATATATCTCACACACACACATACATATACATATATATACACACACATTAACACACACACACATCTTGTTGGTTCTACTACAGTATTTTATCTGCAAAGAAGAATTTTAACTGAAACCTTTTAAAGCATGTTATTGAACGATGATTGACATATAAAAAGCAGTATATATTTAATGTATGCACCTTGTTAAGTCTGTAGATAAGTATACATCAGTGAAAGCATCATTGCAGTGTATGCTCTAAACATATCCATCACCACCAAAAGTTTCCTCCCAGACTATTTATTGATTTATTTATTGTGATAATAAAAATTAGCGTAAGTTTTACCCTCTTAGCAAATCTGTAAGTCTGCAATACAGTCTGCCATACAGTTAATTTTAGGCACTATATTAAACAGTAGATCTCTAGGGCTTACCCATTATTCGTAACTGAAGCTTTGTACCCTTTGACTGGTATGAAACCAATGTCCAAGTCCAGTGCATTGTATCTTTTGCCACAGAGATTCCTTAAGTTAAGAAGATGTGAATAATTCAAGGAGGAATATGTTAAAAGACTCACAAGTTAATAAGTGGATACTCAGAAGATAGGTTACTGAAAATGAGAAAATTAACAGAGGAGCTATCATCTTAGGTAGACTGTGAAGAATATTTAGTGTTTATATACATGCAGAAGGAAGGAAAATAATATTCTGTTTGTAGGAAAATGGAAAAGATCAAATATAAATATCTACAGATAATACTTAAAAAACTGTGCATATGTCCTCATGACAAAGTGACAGATAAATGAAAAGAGTTTGTATTAGTAGGAGGTAAGGCTAGAATCATATTTAGTATTCTAAGTTAATGGATATTGAAGCATAAACTTAGAGATTTGTAATGATTTCATAAGGAGAAATTAAAGAAGTTGATCTTTCAAGACAATGATTCACATATTAAAAAATCTTCAAATTTGTTTCTGTATAACAAATATTTATGATGTTTAAATGTTGACACTTTGTATGCCTGCAAATGTTACCATCTCAGACACATACCAGATGTCAAGCCACTTGACAGTAAAAGAGCTAAAGTGTTAATACATTAAGTAACTTTTGCTGATTTTTTACATGTTTATTGTGTAAAATTTACAATTGTATCAAAGGTTGGTATTAAGGAGCTAAGGAGCTAAGTCATAAAAGTGGTGGTGGTAGTGAGCAGATTATTTTGGGCCCTGGAGACAAATAAGAAATTCTGATCAGAGGAGAGATGGGGTGTGACATCCATTCAGAAATCACTCTAACTGAGAAGAGACACTAGGTGGGGCAGAGAAGAAGCATGGAGACCAGTTAGGAGCCTAAAGCAGTAGAATAGGCGAGAAAAGATAGTAGTTTGGACCATGATGGTAGCAGTGGATGCATGTTATTAGATTCTGGATATATTTTTTAAATGGCTTTCATGATATTTTTGGTCTGATTAAATGCTGAAAGTGAGAGGGATATTGAGAGAAAAGCCACTAGGTTTGGGGGAAGCGGGACATTCAGTCATTTACTTTGAGACTTGTAATGTTTTCCAAACTGATTACACATCCAAGTGAAGATGTCAATGGTCATTTCCCTACATGAGTGTGAATTCAAGGAAGAGGCCCTACGTGTATTACCTTAAGAGCCTTTAGCATAGCTATGGCATTTACAGCCATGAGATTAGCGGAGTTTATATAAAGAGTGAGAGCAAACAGAGGGAATCTTCTAACTGATACGGGGCATTCCTATTGCCCTCCATCCCTGAGCTTGGACATATGAGAAGGAAATACAGCAGAGGGCAAATAGTAACGCACACTGAGGCAAGAGGAGAAATAAAAGCAATCAGGTCCTGGAAGCCAAGTGAAGAAAGTTTCAAGAAGAAGATAATATGGTACTGTATACTAGAAATATACTAGAAATTTTCAGCGTTCTCAACACACACAGAGCTAACTATGTGAGGTGATAGATTTGTTAATTATTTTGATTGTGATGTCATTTCACAGTAAAATGTGTATCAAAGCATCACGTCATACACTTTAAATATACATAATTCTATTTGTCAATTATTCCTTAATAAACCTGGGAAAAATACATAGTGTGGTGCCCATAAGTCAGAGTAAGATATGAATTGAGAACTGACCATTGCTTTCAGTAATCTGGAAATCACAAGCAATTTTTTTACATGTATTACAAAAGAGCCCGTGGGGTGAAAGCATAAATGATGTGAGTCTGGAAGTGAGTAAGAAAGGAGATACTGGGTTGTCAATAAATCTTTCAAGATGTTTTGTTGCAAAAAGAGCTAGAGATATTGGACAATAACCAGATGATACTTCGAGGCTAAGAGAGTTTATTTGCTTGTTTGTTAATTTGTTTTCCTAAGATAGTTTTTTAATAATATATATTTTATAGTAAGTTCATATCTTAAGAAAAATTATGATATAAAAGAGAAAATAGATAATTTTCTGAAGTGATGTCCACACAGGGAGGATAGAGTATCAGGTACTAACATATTTACTGACTTCATTTTAACTTGAGTGTGAATAAAACCATTTAAACAATTTTAGCGATTTTCTGAATAGACTCTTAGCTCTCCTACTAAGTCATTGTGCAAAATGTGAAGAAGAGGTGAGTCCAAGAAAGAAACTGAAAGGAAGGTGATCTATAGGAACAGAAGCCAATTGGTAAAACCATATAGTGATTCCTTTAATTAATATACAATAATATATGCCTAATATTTTACTTAACTAATTTCACATAGTATACTACTGTAAAATGCTCTGTTGATCATCCTTGTAGCGGAAATATTTTCCCCCATCATTAATAATTTCCTAGAAGTAAAAGACTAATGACTTTACTTTATGTACAGATACATTCATCTTTTTCTTAATTTTTTGAATGTATTGAGAAATATGTAGAAAATTCTTCTCAGCAAAATAAAAAGGTATACTTTGGCTTAATCTTTTTTTCACATTTTGGGTAGATATTTATACTGAGTCACCTATAATTGACATGAGCCATCAATAAGCAAACAAACAAAAAACCCTCCTATATAATTTCACTGTATTGAAAGATAAGAAAACTAGTACGCTGCAGAAAAAAATGTAAAAGAAAGGCTTATGATGCATTTGAACATGAAGTTATTTTATTATGAAGTAGCAATTAACTATGGAAAAGAAAAGATGTTTTCATTTTGACCTCTTTGTTTCAATTTCATACTGGTATAATTAAGACCCTAAGCTCAGTTGTGCCAGCAGGGACTTTTCTCAGAGGTTAAGACAAAAATCAATCTTTTGTTAAATATATGCATGTCTTTAGAATTATAATTATGCATGATTTCATTATTTATAGCACCTTAAAAAACAAAAAACTGAAAATGGACTTGGGAAACAGCTATCTGTGTATGTCCTGACACAATGGTATCAATTTTGCAGCTTTTCTGTTTTAAAGTGTTTTGAATGGCTAGAGTTTCAAGGAATATTGTAAATTATAATCTGGGAAATGAACTGCAGGTGAGAGATTACCAGGTGATGTTAAATATTCAGGGTCTAGAGATTATAATCTCTTTAGATTGCAGCTACATAAGAGGGTATTATAAGAAGTAATAGCATAAAAATTTGTTAAAATATTAGGTTAGCTATTTTACTTTGAGATTATAGAGATAACGTTGCTGAGTTTCTGTGCTATGTAGGAGACCTCAAGAGGAAACAAACGTGTGGTCTGAAATGCCAGAAGAGAGTGTCAGTGTTTGAAATGTAGTGACAAGCCCATCTGTCCACTGGAGTTTGCTGTATCTAAGTGACATTTTCCCCTGTGACTTGTTCAGAATCCTTTGCTATGTTTCTTACTAATCCCTGGGACACGTTTAGAAAACTAACCGTTTTTGAGTGCTTCCTAGATGTTGGACACTGTGATATATAAGGAGTTAGTGTGCTAACTCTATTTTTCCTTAACTTCTCAGCTAGTTAAAGATTATACAGATTTTACAAATGAGGATTTGCCCACTGTGCAAAATTGATGAGATTTGAATAAAGTTACACTGGGCCTCAAAGTCCTTTTTTATTTCTGTAGGGAATGAAGGCATAGGTCTAAGAACTGGCTTGCTGTAATTGTTTAAAAGCTTATATTATTTTTCAAATGTAAATAGGTAAAATTTAAAATGAGGAAGGTACATCTCTGGATATCAGTTTCCTAACATTGACCAGAAGTGTCCTAACTTTCTAGAAAAAATGCATGGTAACTATGGAGTGTCTACTAAATAGTTTCAAAGCAAATATCCCTGTTGTATTAATTTTTGATTGCTTTGCAATAAATTACCACAATGTAGAGGTTTAAACAGGAAAAAAGCTCTTGCAGCTAATTAGAGTAAATAAGGAATGAACAAGTCGTTAATCAAGTTAGAGATGTAGGCAGGGGCCTGGTGACCCAGGCCTACATGAGACATTGTATTGGTTTTCTATAGCTTCTGTAAAAAATTGCCACTAATTTAGTGCCGTAAAACAGTACAAATTTGTTATCTGACAGTTCTGCAGGTCAGAAGTCTAACACTGTGTTATACATAGGGCTAAAATCAAGGTGTTGGCAGGGCTCCGTTCCTTCCTGGGAGGCTCCAAGGAAGGATCTGAGTCCAAGCTCATTCCAGTCCTTGGGGTAATTGAGTTTTGTGCGGTTGTAGGACTGGGTCCCTCTTTTCTCGCTGGATGATGGCTGGTTGTCATTCCAGAGACTGCCCTCATTCCTGTGCTTGTGGCTCCCTCCCTCCACTTCAAAGCCACCTGAAGTTGGTTGGGCTCCTTGATCAGATTGAGCCCACCCGTGTAATTCAGGGTACGTTCCCTATCTTCAGTGTCTGTAACCTTACTTACAGTTGCAAAGTCCACATGGCCATGCAATAAACCACAGATTCTGAGGGTTAGGGCATGGGATCTTTGCCAGAATTGGGGGCAGTGTGTGGGGAATTATCCTGCCAAAAGCTCCACAGACATGATGTATAACACTGTTTTGTGGGGGTTTTTTTGGTGTATATTAGTAAACCAGTGGAGTCATCTATGCAGTTGTAAGACCTGATTTGATTTATATTCTTGAAAAAGATCATGATATATGGAAAGAAAGAAAAAACAAGACTAAAAGTAATAGAAAGCTATTTAGAATGTTACTGAATAGTTAAAGTGAGAGATAATGAAGACAATTTGGGAGGATGATGGAAGTGATTGAAGTGGTTAAATACTGTATATATTTTGAAGAGAAACTGAGAGGACAAACTAGAGTATTAGCAGAAGTAGAAGCAAGATGAGTTCTAAATTTTGAACAGAGCAATTGAAAATGATGTGCTTTTAGAACAAGTATTTTTAATCTTTTTTGTTCCACAAATCATTTTGACAGCAGTGAAACCTATGGAAGTTTTCTCAGAATAATGTTTTAAAATACATAAAATAAAATGCATAGGATAAAAAAGAACCAATTTATTGAAATGTAATAATCAACATATTATTAACTTATTTATGATATTATAATATACATGCTTCTTTATTACTGTATTATATAATATGATAGAAAGGATTCCAATGATCCTAAGATTCCTGTCCCTCGATACATATATAACCTCCATCTCCTTAAGTATGAGTAGAACATACTTATGATGGAGGTCTTCCTACGATTAGGTTACATTATATGCCAAAGATGAAGAGATTTTTGTAGATATAATTAGGTAAACGGTCTGTTCATTCTGAGAAACCAAAAGGAAGATTAACGTGGGTGGGCTTGACCAAATCAGGTGAACCCTTTGAAAGAAGTTCTAAGGTAAGAAGCTGAAAGCAGAAGAGATGTCCTTGTCCTTTCCTACTGACCTTGAAGAAGCAAGCCACTGTGCATTCTACAACTGCAAGAAAATGAATTCTGCAAACAACCATGTATGCTTAGAACAAGACCCTGTGCTTCAGATGAAATTACAAACCTAGTTTGGTTGCAGCCTTGTGAGCTGCAATAAGACCTGAGCATAGGACCCAGCTAAACTGTGCCTGAATACCTGACCCACGTAGTTTTAAACCACTAACTTTGTGGTTTAAAGTATGCTGTAGTAGAAAACAAGTACACATAAAAGGATCTAGCAATAGTCTGATAACTTCTGTGATTTCAAAGTTCTAATGAGCAGGAATTACATACATAGCTTTCCTGCCACCACCATAATGTGATGTGAAGATATCTGTTTTTCTGCTTGTGACAAAGTCACAAGAAATGTTAATTCCATTATGATTTGTTGCTGATATTCATAATGGAAGGATATACTACACTTCAGCTATAGGTTGGTAAAAATAAAGGTGTAAGTTTTCCTCTACTAAGTTCACAGATACTCTCAATTCTGTCTGGATTGCTTGGGGAGAGGGTGTGGATACAGATGATCCCTGCTCATAAAGATTCTTTGTCAGTAAGAATGTATGCTGGGTCTTTTTAGAAAGGCTTTATATAAACTATCTATACTGAAGCAGAAAATGCATTCACTGTAATCTTCAGCTTCCCAGAAATGTTCATTTAAGCAAGGTATCCTTTTGGTTAATAGGAGTTTTATTATGTTATTGGATGCAAATAGAGGAACAGTTTGGTAATATTTCTAAACTCTATACTTTCTAATTAGACTACTTTCAAAAGCATTTGGGCATCTTATGATAAAAGACATAAAATAATTCTTTTACATAAAGACCTGAAATGCAAATTGATTTATATGTTTGGGAGATGGGAGAGATAGTTTTATAGAAAAAAATTGCAACACTTAAAATCTCTGTATTACTTGTATGCCAAAGTAAAGAAGTGCATTTTCTGCATGAATGACCATCATACACTGCTCAGTAATTTTACTGTATCAAAAACATTGAAGTCATATCTTTAAAAAGAGGAAACAATTAGCTTTAAGAGACAACATTGATTTTAGCCACCAAGTTACACATATAGGTATGTTTTAAAACAGAAATACAGAAATATTTAACATCATTCTTTTCACATTTTTTGAAATTTAATGTGCTCATAATCTAAAATACAACATATGTTTTTACCTTTTTTTGTGTTCTCCCTGATCTGCAGACAATAATAAAATATTAACTCACAGGAAAATTGCAGCTTGAGCTCCTTTGCTTCATTGCCATGTGTTTGCTAATAGGACGATAAATCCAACGTTGGCATATGAAGTTAAATAAAACTTTGTGAGGATTGTACTTACTTAGAAACACACTCAACATCTGGTGCCTTTTTGAAACAGTTGTCATCCTTGTTAGATTCTGTGGGGTCTGCTCAATGGGCTGCAGACAGATGCCTGGATCAGATGTCACCCTTCCTTGCGCAGCTGGTTCTGCTGACTCAGCAAGCACCTATGTGCTCCCCTCTTGTCTCCTTGTCACCACAGCTGTACTTTTTGGTATATTGGATTTGAGTGTTGCTAGAACTACTGAGCTCAGTTTTCCTTTGTGTTGAAACTCCATTTTATTACAAATATCCATTAGCCTCTATATCTTGGGCTGTTGAGACATAGGTTTACATTTCCCTAAGATTCATTATCTAGCTATTGCATTTTAAAATAATGCTTTTACAAATATGATAAAATTTTGCAGTTTGTGAAACTAAGTAAATGACATTTATTGATTCATTATATTGGTTTTTAAAAATTTTTCTTTCAAGTTGGTTAAGAAACAAAATAATAATAATAATGCTTGAGAAGCGAAACATGCCTAAATCAGGCAAGGACCAGAAAGGGAAAAGGAGACAGCCTGTTTCTAAGAGAAAACTTCAATCCATGGTATACCCCTTTTTCACTCTCCACAGTAATTTTGGCACTTTTCTCAGTCAGCAGGTGCAGTTTATAGTGAACTGAACCAGTGCCCACAGACACCCAAACAGGTAATTTCAAAGACTACAGTAAGCATCAAATCAATGATCACCAAAAAATTCTGGAAAAAAAATAATAAAAATAATTGATCAACATAGGAGAAGCCCTTAAATCGAAACAAAATCAAACAAAACACTAAAACAAAAACCACAAAGAATAAAGTAACTATGAGATTTTAAAATAAGCACAATTCTTAGCTTCAGAGACATGGGAAGACATCACATTTATAAAACAGAAGAGTTTACTATGAAAAATCAGCAATTGTAGATCATGGAAATTTTTCATATATTTCTTTTTTAAAAAATATCAAAAGAGATAATTTAAAGGCCTATGCTTTAATGTCTAGATTTTAAAATAAATAGATACAGTTTAAAAATTCCTAAATGGCAGAAGGAATTAGGCTAGAATATAGATTTGTAAAATAGAATATCCAGACAAAAATTCCTACCAGCAGTCAGCAGAAAAGAAAAATGAAATCCCAGCATAGCTCTATAAATCTTTCTAGAAAAAGCTGGGATACTTGAGGAAATAAAATATTCAAAGAAATAATATTGTTAAAAAGTTTTCCAATTATGATAAAAGATCCAAATTCTTCATAAACAAAGAACCCATATATTGCTAAGATTATAAACTCATTTCTAGGTAACATGTAGCAGCTCAGAAAAGTTAAATTATACAAAATCTGAAAAATTTCTGAAGAAAATCAGAAACAAAGTTTGTCTTGAGAAAATAATTAAGATTAAAAGCATTCATCAAAATGGCAGCACCTTGGCAGAGGACAATGGTGTAGTATGTTCAGAGTAGGAAACAAAAATTGCTTTTGATCTAAAATCCTAAAAAGCCAAATCAGGATACACTTGTGAGGGACAATTAAGACTTTAAATAAATGAGAAATTAATTTTAAAAGTAAATTATTTTTAAAAACTCTTCTAAAATAAACAAAAATAATAGACACTTATTAATCTTTCATTCCCAAGGCAATCACTTTTAATCTTTTTGATATGTTACATATACTTCTCTGCCTATGCACTTGTTTAGAAGATTGATGAACACATTTTATAGACAATTTGTAGTATCATCTTTTCCTTAATATTATGATTTTTCCTACAATAAGAGTGCTTTGAAAACATCTTTTTAATGTCTGAGTCTTATTGAGTAGCTCTAAGTTGCTTTTTTTTTTTTTATGTTTCAGGTTATTTTTTTAGATAGATTTCTGAGTATACTTTTCCTAACGTAGTCAGTCTGATCATTTACCAAATACTTGGGAAACCCAAAAACTTATTCCCTAGAAGAATTTGACTAATTATATTCATAGGCAATGTGAACGCTCCACGTCTTCTAAACAGGAAGATCTGGGGATGGTAGGGTCTGGGGTGAAGAGGGAGGGATCTGTTTAAAAGATGAGGTTGAAAGTGGATTCAGGGGAATGTGATTTAAGAGGGTGAGAACAAATCAATGGGCCTGATTAAAAGCTGGGACCTACAGATGGAGATGGAAAACTGCAGGGGAAGAGAATCCGTCTAAGTAATGGTAGCACACAGAGGCAATGCCTAGGTACCTGTAAGTACCCCTTCACCACCCCCGGGCTTCTTGTCACTTATTTTACAAGGAAGAATGTCACGAAAAATACCTGAAAATGTGGGAAAATTCTGCAGAAAAATGTAATATCAAAGTCTTTATTTCAGAGAGATGAAAGTTTCCCAAAAAATTCTTTTCTCGAGCACTGGAAAAAGAAGGAAAAAGATCAATAGATGAGACCTCCATTGAAAACAGTCCCTATGTTAACATCAAACATGAAATTAAAATGAATGCAAATGCAGTTCTGAGATGACTTGATTTTCTTCCACTATATATAAAAGCTGTGAAATTAAGAGGAAATTATATAATTGAATCTTTCTTTTCCCCTGACTGGGAAGAGAGGTTTCCCCTCAGATAGATTCAGATTTGAATCGTGGAAAGGACAGTACCTACAGAATGACTCATTAAAAAACAAATCTTGCCCTCAAAAGTTTGGAAGTCAAGACTATTTTAGTGTTATGACTGCTATATAGGTGATGAAGGATTATTTCAGCTGAAAAACAAAACTATGTCAAGGTAGGGAGGACACAGAGTTTGTATATTCAGAGAGCTGGTTTTCATTCCTAAGATTTCAAGCTAACAGTTCAGGTTTCTAAGCATATTTAACTCTCAGCAACCTAAGGACCTGAGCAAATAGAGCAGGTGATAAATAGGCTTAGTGAAAAATACAAAATTTACCATCTAAGCAGATAGATGCACGCTTGGAATTCAACAGTGACCTTGAGAAGGCTCTTACTTGCATTGACTGAACAGAATTGTCTTCTTAGCAATCCATGGACCCTAAAACTCAAGTCTTCTGACTTCTTTCAGGACAGTAAATTCTCCAATGCAAAAACGCAAAGAATGAAGAGATTTCATGGGATAGATTTTTTTTTCTAAAAGTTTATAAGCTAAACTTTACAGAAATGAGAGCTATAAAGCAGCAAAACTGACAACTAATATCAGTGTCAGGACAGCAAGGACAGTATTGAGTACTGTAGGGGACGAATACATCCTTCCTTCAATGATGTTCGGAGAACGTAGTCAGTCTTGAGTTTTTCATTAAATTATTTTCCTTTGGGCAGAAAGGCTGGGTTAAGTACCCAGTGAAATAGAATCTCATTAACCTGCTGCTGACAGGCAGAAGGTGCAACACTAGAATGGAAAATCAGAACTGAGTTCAAGACCTGGGTCTGAAAGTAGCTGCCTTGTGATTATGGGAAAAAAAAATTCTTTTTTTGACTTCAGCTCTCTCATCAGTTGAATGAGGGCATTAAGGCAAGCAATATTTGTGCTCAGGCTAATCCTGAAGCAAAATAAATAGTTTATTTCCCCCATACATCAATTATTCCTCTTTAGTTATTATTTTTGTGCCAAGTTGTTTTCCATTTTACTTGAGCATACTTTATCTCCCAGTACTTTTCAGTCCTATCCCTAGGGAAAAAAAAATAGTAATTCTATCTAGACTCTCTAAATGCTTTCCTGATTAGTATTAATGATTTTCTTTTAAATGACCTGCACATTTTCATAGAGCTAACCTTTGGATATTACAATTAATGCTACAACTGCTGTAAACCATTAAAGGAAACTGCCAATGAATCTTTTTTTATTTTCCTTTTCCCATCCCACAGTTCTGTGTTGTGAAGTGGCCATCCTTGGGTATATAAATGTTTTCGGGTTTGTGAGTGGGAGGATAGGGTGTTTCGGTTTATTTTAAGGCGGCACATTTTGCAGTAACTGCCAAGAGCCACACCTCATTGGTTTTATTAGTACAATGTTCATGTTCAGTCTTTGAGGAACTGAGTTTTGCTAGTGCTATACCGAATAGGTACCTGGGCTCTTTCTAGACTTTAAAAAGGCAGATTCTTTTTTGCTTAGGTTTTGAATCTTGAAAAACTTTGTCTTAAAGAAAAGAGAGAAGAAGAATTTCAGTTGAAGACCTTAGTTACCGATCAGGTCTCCTTTAACTATCCTTGGCTATGAATTTTTTACTTTAAATATATAATGGTAAGATACAAAGCATATAGAGACAGCAATCAATTGTATGTTTATCTGACTGTCTTTTGAAATAATGACAATTTTAAAAAACATATTTCATTATAGCAATTTATTTCCAATGTATAATTGTAGTTAAAAATAATGCTATAAATTTAAATTGAAAGGTTAAAATGTGTCTAGTTAATGCTCCTTAGAGAAGCTTCTTGATATAATCTTGCATTTTCATTTTTGTAGTTAAAAATACAGTGTTCATACAAGCAGCACTAGGCTTAGAGTCAAAAACACTGAACTGAGGTCACAGCTCTCACAGTACTAATACCTCTGTGACCCTAGAAGTCTGAAGCGCTTCACTGCTATTAACCTCAAGTACATTAAAAAAAAAAGTCATTATTTTATTATCTTTTCTTATGTGAGGATTTTTATGGTCCTCACCATACTAGATAGAACAGTCCTATAGATTTGTCTTTCTTTCTTGATCAAAGGAATCTTTCATCACACACACACACACACACACACACACACACACGAACTTTCAAGCAAATTTAAGACATTTAGTACTGCCTACACAGAGACTCTAATATTCCTTCCTGAATGTCATGTTCAATGTGGGGTAACTTTAATGGACACACTGGACAGATGGCTAAGAAGCGGACACCCATTCCCTGAATACCACACTAAACTGGCTGAAATACGTGTGCTAAATCTTCCAGAACATTAGGCCTTACTAATGATTGTAAGACACGAAGGTAACTGATGTGATCAATAGGTTAAATAAGTGAGGGAGGAGTATCTTAATTTAGCTCTCAAAGCAGTGGTAAAGGGCATTTATTTATCTGTTTCTCTTTTCCTTTTCACTAGCTCTCAGCTGATAAAAAGGCACACTATTTGGCATGCCTACAGCATATTAACAGGCTCGCAGCAAATGTTGTGAGGGAATGGGGATTTCTGCAAAATGAATTCTGGAACAGTTGCATTTTTAATTTAGAGTTGTCTCTCATAGTGTGATTTATTAAATGTTGTACAATCTATTTCTGTACAAATACTGAACCCACTTACATGTATATTTTAAACTGTGCAGTGAGCCCAACTTTTTCCTGCTAACTAAGGCAAGTATTCTGCTTGAGCTTCTAGTCCCTTTAGAAGTAGTTGCAAGTTTACCAGTAGGGTGAAATTAGTCTCCCTGAGCACAGTAAAGTACTGTGAAAATAGAGTTAGAATTATATTTTTTGTTTGTCCAACTTATTTGCTTATTATTTTTGGAAAGCCACGATGAATTCATTATTTTTTAACTTATGGCAATAATCTATATTTGTTATATAATTACTATATACATTAGCATATCATATTGTATTTAATTTATTATATATAATTGAATTAATTCAATAGCTCAAAAGAGCTGTTTGGGTTAAGGTCCCTTAAGATTACATGAGTTGTCCAGGATTACATAGCTAGTAATTAAAGCATTTATAATTAAATTTCAGACTTCTTTCTCTTCAAAATTCTTGATCTACCACCTCAGTTATCATTTAATAAGGAAATACAAGGAGGAAAAAAATCCTTTCAAAACAATACACTGAAGGCCCATGTTATAGATGACAAATCCAATGTAAATGACCCCTCTCAATTTTAAAATCTATTGAATATCTCTTTCATTATGTCCCTTCAGCAGCAGTCTTATTTGAAGATTGCATGTCTGAACCTTTCTTCCTGAAGAAAATGTCGTTATGATCATGTTAAAACCCCTACCAGTTGCCACTTTAAAAATCTACTATCTTTGTTCTCTGTGTCCATAGGAATATTTCCTGTTTTTTTCTCTGTGAAGACCAATGTGGCTTGAGAAGATACCCCATGTTCAACCTCTGCACTTGCTTTAGTATTTCCACCCACTTTCAGAGCGGCCGTCAGTGTCCTTCCGAGAGTAAGGGCAGGGATGGGTGGGAACAACTTCTATTTCGATTGACAAATGTTGCATCCTCATATATCTTGTTTCTTCTTCATCTCTTTATCTCTCCTATTTCATTTAGGTGAGTATCTTGTGTTTTGTTTATTTGTTTTCCCCATCCTAAAATTAACAAGCCTGTTACCAAACTCAGCAATATTGAACTTTGCAGCCAGATCATTCTTTGTTCTGAGCTCCTGTCCAGCATTTAGCAGACGTGAAACATACACCTCCAGTTGTATCAACTAAAATGTCTCTAGACATTGCCAAATGCCTCATGAAGGGCAGAATTAACCCCATTTGAGCAGCACTGCATTAGTTTCTTCTTTTCAGAGTAAAAGTGCTGGGATTCTAGGATTCATTTTCCCTTTTTCCTTTAATTAAAATGTGATTGACATGCAAAAATAAGTACATATTTTATGTATATGTCTTGCTGAGCTTGAATGCCTGTGAAACTGCCACTGTAAACAATGCCATCAACATAGCCATCATTTGTAAATGTTTCCCCTTTTCTATTTTTGTTTTTTTTTGGAGGGTGTAGTGAGTATGAATATTTAACATTAGATCTACCATCTTAAAAAAATTTGAAGTATATAATACAGTATTTAAACTATATGCACAATGCTTGAGAGTAAATCTCTAGGACTTATTCATCTTGCATAACTGAAACTTTACATCCCTTGACCAACATCTCCCCAGTTTACCCTTCCTCTAGCCCCTCGGTAGCCATCATTCTACTCTCTGCTTCTGTGAATTAGACGATTTTAGTTTCCTTGTATAGTAAGTGGGATCCTTTAGTATTTGTTCTTCTGAGTCTGGTTTATTTCATTTTGCATAATGTCCTCCAAGTTCCTCCAGGTAGTAGTAAGTGGCATGATTTCCTTTTTTAAACATACTCCATTTTATGCATATATCATATTTTCTTTTTCCATTTATCTATCTATGGACATTTAGATTATTTCATGTCTAAGTGGAATTGCTGGATTGTATAGTAGTCCACTTTTAATTTTTTTGAGGAAACTCCATACTGCTTTTAATGATGGCTGTACCAGTTTACATTCCCACCAACAATGTACAAGAGTTCCATTTTCTCCACACTTTTGCCAACATCTGTTATCTCTTATCTTTTTGATACTAGCGATCTTAACAGGTATAAGGTGATATCTCAGTGTGCTTTCAAGTTGATTTCCATGATGTTGAATACCTTTTAATATACCTGTTGGACATTTGTATGTCTTCTTTGAAGAACTATTCAGATCTTTTAGCCATTTTTAAATGAGATTGTTGGGGGTTTTTTTGGTATTGAGTTGTAGGAGTTTCTTATATAATTAGGATATTAACCTTTTATGAGATGTATGATTCGAAAATAGTTTCTTCCATTGCCTCTTCACTTTGCTGATTGTTTCCCATGTTGTGCAGAAGCTTTTTAGTTTGATATAGTCCCATTTATCTACTTTTTCTTTTGTTGCCTGTCCTTCTGGTGTCATACCCAAGAAAATTTTTGCCAAGGCCAATGTCTGGATGCATTTTCTCTTGTATTCTCCTAGGAGTTTTACAGTTTCAGGATTCCTTTACTGCTCTAGTTTCCTTTCTGTACATTTACGCCATCTACCACAGTTTGGTTTCTACCACTATCTGGGTACTGAAATTCCTCATTAACATGACCATTACATGAACTTTAAACTTCCAGTTGCTAAATCCTTTGAATATTTTGTCTTTCTTTTGAATTCTGAAATATTTGACATTGCCAGTTCATTTCCACTTAATGAAACTGCTTTGTATACAGCCACAATTTCAAAACTAATGTTAAGGGATCAGAGTTATCATTTATTATTAACTTAGTATGTATTAGTCAGTGTGCTGGACATTTGTTCCACATGTTTTTAAATTATTGCACTAACTGTAGAGTGGGGATTATTAGGCAGATTTGGTACTGTTGAGCACGTTCCTCTTGAAACCTACTTGGTTTTCTCTCAATCCCAACGACGTATCCTGGGACCAAGACTCTGATTCTTCTTTTATTTCCTTTTGCCATGTGCCTCAGAGAGTCAGCTGTTGACCTTTTTCTCTTGCTAGCCTCAGACTTTTCCTTCCTTTCTTGAATACTTCCATCCCTATGCTTTGGTTGCAAGCTGAAACACAGTTTACTTTACCTGCTCCTTTGATGCTCCCACAGACAGGTGCCCTCGACCTTTTCATTTTGTCGGTTTCAGTAAGAATCATCAGGAGGATAACAACAACAACACAAAGACAAAACAAACAAAGTGTAGCGAAGGGACTCAGCTTTGAGAGTTCTAAGCATTGTGGGGTGTGCTCTGCAATTTATAATTCCCCAAATGCAATAAAAACAAGTCTATTTTACTTCTCTCTGGCTGTGTGGATTGTGGATTGCAGGTGGCAGCTGCCATGTGGTCTCACAAACTGTTTCTCAAAAGATTTGGTTTCCTTGAGTCTCTCCCTTTTACAAGGAAAACAATCTGAACAGCATTCTTTTTTGCAAATGATGTTCCTATTAGTGTTCACTATTTTTGTGTTTCTGTTCCTCATTTCAATTATAAAATGCAAAGTAAATAAGAAGTAATTACCACGACTTTTCTCTAATTTAACATGCACACAGTGACATTTACAATTTGTTATTGTTTTATTTAGTACATATTTAAATGAGTTCACATGTTCATGTGCAATCCCTGTAGCAAACTTTATTTCCCTGTATTCCTAAAACAAATGCTACTGCCCTTGGACATGTTAAAAATAAACAAAAAAAAATTAATGATCAGTGTTGGATTTCCTGTGTCCATCTCTGTTTCTCCGTCCTCGCTTTTTGTTCCTTTCTGCGTCCTCCCTGTACAATTTAACACTTCCATATGCAAGATCCAATGGAGTTTCCCCTGTGCCTTTGCCCCACAGATGGAACTGGTTAATAGGCATTTCAGATGTTTCAGCTAGAGTCTTCCCACTTCCCCACATAGCAAGAAATGTACAGTGTTACAATTTTAACTTTAAAATGTAAATTCAATTTTTTACCTAGAACCATTGTTCATGTATTACGTGCATTATGGTCTCGCCTGAATTTTTAGCCAGTTTTTAGGAAGTGAGCCAAGCCTTTGAAACTTGCCTCCTTAAGGGTAGAAACTATGATACAGTCCCATCTCTACTGTAGACATGACCTCGATGTTTGTTTTTCTCCTGTAATCACCTTAAGAAAATTAGGCTGAAGTTCATGTACAAGGTAAATCAATATACTCTTCAAAGTGAGATTGGGTTATCTGAACAATAATTTTATACCATGGGCCAATGCTTAAGTGAAAAATAGACCCTGTTTTCTCTAACAGACTTATGAAAAGAAACATGTTTGGCATCTCTGGAGTCTGTACTGTGAAGCTTTCTAAAAATGCTTTCAACTAAAGAAATAGAAAATACCTCAATTTTTCTGATAATTTTCATAGCAATTTTGGGGGCTGTAAATGATTTTGGAATATTGTTATAAATTATACAGTAATCTCCACAAGGTCAAAGTTTTGCTCATTTGTTATAGAATTTTAACTTACGTATTGAGTGTTATAAGTGATGATTTGTTGAACAGAAAATTAGTTCACCATAGAGGATTTTTAAAATAGGACCTTCTGTTGAAAATGGAATATTATTCCTTTAGCCAACACCTGCTACATAAACTTTTTAATGAAAATTACTGTATTTTTTAAACATGTGGTAACTATCAATGGCTGAAATAAGAAAAAAAAAACCTGCTTAAATTCTTTAAAAGATACTTTCAAGAAATACCTGATACTTGATGACCATTTAAAAATTATTATTATTACTATCTCTATTCTATAAAATTCCCATTTTTCATATTTCTGAAGACATACAAAAACCAACAAAATGCTAATGGCAAATTTTATTCTTTATCTTATCTGGCAGAATTAGGAGAGAAGATTAGAAATCAGTGAAATAATATTGGATTATGAGAAAGCTTTAGAGAGAAGTCGTTTTTATAGGCTGAAATTTTTCCTATGAAGCTCAAATGACTCCATGATGTAGCTTCTAAAAGAAACACATAAATAATTTATGGATGGTCTGTTGAAGATGGCTTCCTTAACTTGGTATTTTATAATTTTTTCCCAAATCCCAAAGCACTAGTTAGAGCATAACCCAAACACTTTAAATAAAAACTGTTTACAGTATCATTAAAATAGCAATACAGAGATTGGAATAAAACTAATTCAAAATGACACTTATTAACTCTAGTTGACAGGTAAAAACAATGAATAAAACTGGTTGACCTAGTTAAGATTAGACAAATTTTATTTAATGTGGAAGTAGCACCACAACTTTCTTAGGGATATCTGATTTTCTAATATCCCTTAGTCAAATCTCTCATAGCTTTCATAAAAACATAACTCAAAGAGACTGTTATAAATAATATAATTGAAACTTTTAATGGAGAATATAAGCAACAAACTGATCAAGTGTCTAATTCTATTTTTCTTCCTCCCAATGTGTATTAACTGTATTCATTTTTATCTATTTCCACTGTCCCTATTTTAATTTAAGCCTCCATCCTTAGCTGCCCGGCACTGAGTAAGAGATTTTCTATTGCTTCCACTGTAAACTCCCTCCAATCTATTCTCCACTTACAAACCATTGAAATCTTCAAATCATAAATTACTCTCTAGAATCACTTATTTTTGCTCCTAGAATAATATGCCAATACTGTTCCAGTTCTAAATCCATGTCTGATCCTGTCCTTGTCTGACCTTGCATTTACCTCATCTTATGCTACTGTCTCCCCTTTTCCAGCCACAGTAAACCCTTTAATGTCCTAAGATAGCCTTCTGACTTGCCCTTCCTTCTATCTGGAATTCTAAAGCCCTTGCTCTTTGCACAGCAAACATTCTCACATTTTTCTAGACTCCTCATGTCACTTTTCAGCAACATCTTCCCTAACCACTCTAACTAGATAGCTATTATTCTTTTTCTTATTGTCCCTTTTCTATTTCCTGTAAGTTATTTATCACAATTTATAAATATGAATATAAAACATATTAGGAAGGAAGAAATATTCTTCTGCCCTTCTGGGTTCTTCTGGCTGGTCTAAGAATTACAAGAGACCGATTAACAGGAGAAAATCAAAGCTTAGTAACATGTGTATATGGGAGAGATTCAGGGAAACTGAGTGACTCATTAAAATAACTGAAACCCTCACCTTAAATACCATCTTCAGCTAAATACAAAAGGGGAGGTTGGGGCAATAAATGGTTTGGGACTTCAAAAAGGAGGGAGGCAGTTCACATGGAGATGAAAAAGCAAGTGTTTGGTAAACAAATATTTGCTGGGCCATGCAGAGACAATAAGACACAGAGTAGACTCTGATCTCTAAGAGTTTCCCCCACCACCCTTAGCACATATTCATTGCTGCTCTATCCCTGTAATAGGCCTTCTACCTAAAATTTTCAGGCAGTTAGGGGGAAGGTCAAAGGGTCTTCCTGAGTCTTTTGGGCCTTGATTCTTTTCAGCTGGAAATAATCTGCATGCCAAAGAGATATTTTGGGGTGGCAAATTTTGTTCCTCTACGCATCTACATTTTATACACATTCACACACATATGTGTGTATCTGCATCTATCCGTTGATCTATCTAGAGACGAGGGGAAGGAGGGAGGAAGAGATTGAGGGGATTAGTGAGGTCAATAGGTAGATTGTTGTTTTTGACTTGTTTATTTCACCATTGCTAACTCCATAAAGGCAAGGACTGTTAGTAGATGGAGGAACCCCTAAGTTAGGAAGCCCACCAAAGTTTGGGTTCTTGTAGCTGGCTGTGAACGAATTCATACAGCAGAAGCAGAGGGACACATACAGCAGCTCAGAAGGGAAAAAGAAAAGAAAGTGCTTAAGCAGGGAGAAGGGAAGAAAAGCTCTCAAGCAAGGAAGAGGCACTTGAGCGAGGAACCATCAGCCAAGATGGGTGGTAGAGACAGCTCTGGCCTGGGCCAGGCCATGTCAACTTTGATGGGAAACTTCTGCCATCATGTCCTCTTTACAGGTGTGATGGAGCCAGTCAGTCCTTGTCAGAGCTTTAAAGTCATTTTATGGTTCTTTTCCAGTTGTTGTCATGGCAATCGTCAACTGTTATCGTACTGGTGGGTGTGTCATTTAGAATGCTTATTAACCCATTACAATAAGCATATAATGAGGCTCAAGGTCCACTGGAAATTAAATCCTCCACCATATAGGACTCAGCGGGTTCTAACCAGTTCCTGTTTCTTCTCTGCAGCTGCCTCTTGAGACTTAAGAATAATTGGTTTCTAGCTAAAGGAGGGGCAGGGTTATGAGCCCAGGGGCAACAGCCTTGGTAACAAGAAGGAAAGTTGCTTTTAACCAGAATGGCTGCAATCTGGTGGACACAGCATCCTCCAAAAAAGCCATCTCCAGAGATTCTGTTCAGCCATAGAAGTTTTAAAGGGAAATGAAGTAACATTCTCAGTTAATTGCTGAGGTAGGTGGTCAGAGTCATTGTCATCTCCCAGTGCCTGCAGGCTTGTCCTAATCAACTGCTTGAGTCTGCTCTTCTGTGACTCAGGGAGGCCTGGGAGACTTCAGCTTTTTCATAAATAAGAGACAGGGGTCGGGGGTGGGGGCCCAAAGTGTCCTGCTCCCTTTCAGGACCACACATATTTTACTCACTGAAATACACTCAGTGCCTAGGGTAATGCATGGCCCATAATAAGTATTCAATAAATTTTAAAATTATTCATGGATTATTGAATCCATGAATGAAAGAATTAATACCTAAGTTCAAACAGCTAGATGATTATTAACCAAGTCTTAGGAATTTCAGTCCAAAACTTTTCTACTATGCAACACTGGATCCCAAGCCACAGCAGAATGTCCACCCCTGATGTGCAGCTTTTCCCTAGTTTCTCTTTTTCATTGTATTCCAAAAGTGTTTGTTGTAATTGTCCTAAAATCAAATATTTATTAAACAGTCTAATTATGTGTTATGTTTTATGTCCCCAATTACTTCTAAGTTACTCAATACGGAAACTCCAAGTCCTTAGATGTTATTTTCTTTTAAGAAAAAAATCATCCAAAGTATCAAAACATCCAAAGTGCAAATTCTTAGGTAGATTCTTATTTTAATATATGCTTATTAACTTTGAAATGTATCAGAAGAGATCAAGGTTGTCTCAAAGGCAGGACTTTCAGTCCCTCTGGAAAGCACAGTATATCTTCCAATGTTAATTTAAACTTGACAAATGAAGGGTGAATTTATTTGTAAGAGACTTCATATCATCACTGAGAAGCATTTATTCTTCCCTGAAAGGTTATTTTCTGCAAAATAAGATACAGTGCTGCATCCAGGCATCCAGTCTGCTCTGCAAGAGAACAATCTTTGGCATTTAGACTGTTACGTCCTCTAGCTAGGAAATGAGTTGTGAGAAGCATTTTTTATTTCTAACTTTTGATCATAGTAACATTTTCAGTAAGCTTATATGGGGACAGCAGCTGCTAAGCAGATTTACTTTCACTGGGTCATAAAATAACATATGGGTGGAAAGAACCCAGTTATGACTTTGGTTGAAAGAACTTTATGTCATGGAAAGACAGTGGGTCACATCAGATGAGATGGGTCAGACAGATGAGAGTCTTTATCTCAGCTCCGACCTTTATAGTATAGGTGACCTTTGGCAAGTTATTTAACTTCTAGAAGTTAACCTTGTTTACTCATATGTTATAACTTCCTCATAAAGGAACTACATTTTTAATGACATATTAGGTATTTGACACATGGTAACTTGAGGAAGTGATAATAATAATGTAGGCAAGTTGCATTTCATAAAACACTGTAGAGCCGAGACATGGAAATAGAGATATTTCAGTATATATCACCAGCTATTTTATCCATTTGTTGTTTATTTCAAAAATATTAATCAGCCCTTACTAGGTGACAGTCACTGAGCGAGGTATGAATTATTGAATAAAACCACAGTAGTATCTTTTCCATGGAGTTAGACCTTATTTTTTATGGTTTCAATTTTCAGTTTTTTTTTTTTTAATAGCTACTTCAGAAAAAGATTTAATTTTTTTTAAATGTTCGGTGAGATTAATGTTGCATTTTCCCAGTTGTGTTATTCTTGTTTTTCTGAAAGTGGTACAGCTTTTGGAATTTGCCCTTGACTTTTAAGAGAGTCATGGGATATGGTGATAACACATGGGTGTTTCTCCAGTGTGTTTGCATAGTAACTTGTAATTACTATTACGTGACTAAGATTACAATGACTAGTTTAATTGTCTTCTTTACCAGAATATAAACTCTTAGCTTTTGAAATTGTGTCTACCTTATTTGCTATTATGTACATATAATATGCATTCACTGGATAATACTGAATGAATAAACTGATGGACAGATGAGTATTTCCCATGATTATGCATGCTGTATGAGGTATGTGTGATTATACATGCTGGAAATTATCACCTCATTTGAAACCCTGATGTAAAAGAAAGAAAAGAAAAAGAAATTATGCAAATTCAAGTGTCTACATTCATGACATCTTAAAATTACTTCCACTAAAAGTGAAAAGTGACAAATGTTGGAAAGTAAAGTGCAATTAGTCAAACACATTTTCAGTAAATTGTCAGATTATCAAGGAACATTTAGAAAATCAAGATTCTCAAATAAGCAAGCCCCCTAAATCAATAAAGCTGACCCTCGGTACTACCTACTGATTTGCAACGGGGATAAAGTGATGAATTCAGCTCTGAAATAATCCTTTAAGCACTCACCATGTTTAATTGAGTCTTTGCTCAAGAAGTTTAGAAATCTGAGGAGAAATTGCAGGGAAAGGAAGTAGCATGAGTTTCAACGCTTTTCTTTGTCGAGCCTGCTGGCCTGCCTTCTAATAAATAAAAACAATTATGTGAATATTGTTTCCAGAACCGAAAGAAGAAAACTAAAAACTTAGGTAAATCTCCTTCAACATATTATCTCTTGAATAGTTAAGAGCTGGTATGATGTTAAATGAGAGCATATGCTTGGCTTTCCCGTAATTGCTGCTATTCAAGTCATAACGTACCTTCCTTAATGTGGATACAAAGATATAAATATATGGTGAACCTTATTGAATTTGCATTTTTGCTCAAATATAACATATAATGTATTATTCATATAGTCTTCACTACATTCACAGTAAAAGCTGATGAATATGGAATATCTTAGAAAATGTCCTATTGTCATTAACTCTTGTCTCTGCTTATTCTGAGATGGATTTCTTAAAATGTCATGTAGATAAGGGAAAATCAATGGAAATAATTTGGGACAGAAATTTTTCCTTCTGGCTAAATAAAAATTACAGATGTTTCTACATGCATAGATGTTTTGTATTTTATTCAAAGTAACTCTTAGCTTAGAGTGATGTTTTCTTGTTTCAAGGATGCAATTTATTCTTGGAAAAATGCCATCAAATCAGCTTTGTAATACTTGGTGAGCTAATGCAAATAGTGTGCAGTACAAATAAATTGAAATAGACTGAATTTTGGGGTGAGTAAAGTGAAGATTAAAACATTTTATATTAATTTAAACATTGCACATATTTAGTCTGTTAATTCACAGTGTGTTGAAAATGAAGCTAATTCATCTATGTAGCTCACCCCTATCTGATGAAGGAAAGATACGGATGAATCCAAAACATATTTAAGACTATAATTAGACAAGATAGGCTCAATAATTCATCAACTAGATATACTGAGAATCTAATATCTGTTGTATTCCTGCTACCACCTATTATATATGACACAGTAAAGGTAGAGGCATAAGACAGTGAGATTTCTCTTAAGATTTGAGAAACTCATAAGAAATGCCTCTTCTCTCAGTTCTTAACTCCCATAATTATTAACCTCCTAAGTCTTGTTACTTTCTAAGAAAGTAAAATGCCTTAGACTCTCTCTATGAAGAAATGTTGGAGAAGAGTCCCAAGATTATATTTTAAGAAATACAGTCTTTTAGAGCAATTAAGAAAACCACAGAGTATTAGTCAAGTTAAACTCCTTTATTTTTGCATGACATTTGGTGTTACAGTAGTGCAAAGTTTGAGAGGCAGTTCTGACTGTTGAAAAGAGTTGTAGACTTTGGTGTCAGAAAACCTAGGTCCAAACCCACCTTACACTATTATTAGTCTTGTGACCTTGGGCAAAAGAACTGCATTTAGAGTTAAAGCCTGAATTCCCTTATCTGAAAAATAAAGGCATTAACATGTCTTTTACAGGGATTTTGTGAATATTGTTTGAGACCAGGTGTGTAGAATTCCTGGCCAGTCATTTTGACTGTGTTGAGTAGACAGGTCTATGATCACTGGCCCCATAACAGAACTTTTCCAGTTGATGATCTCACGGCACAATAAAGAAATATAGTCCAGAGATGTGAGAGATAGAAAACAGGTAAGACCCTTCTCCCTACGATCTTACTCCTTGACTGACCTTGGGACGTTTATTTTATTTCAGTCCACTGACCGTTTCTTTATCCCGGTAGGAAATGAAATGGTTAAAGAAGAACCTAGATGCTGAAAAGTCTAGGTTAGACCAAAGCTGCATTTCCAATAAGGAACCACATTCAGGGCACGGTTAATCCTGCTCTGTGAAGAAGCAGCCCTGGGGTGATCTTTTAAAAAGATTTAAAAACCTTCTGACATGTTTGCCATCTAAGCAAGTCTAGTGCAGCTACAGAAGCAGCACAGGGAAGCTGGGAGCAACTTTAGAAAGTGAGAAAATAATGAGCCTTCTTTTTTGCCGGAAGGGCGTGAGCTATGCCTTCCATTTTGCCTGCCTCAAGGGGAGAATTTACTGTGGATACTATTCTTCTCCATTTCTTTTCTTTTCTCTCTCTTGTTTTCTTTCTTTCTCTCTCTCTCTTTTAGCTTTTTTCTTTTCTTCTTGCTCCCTCCAACTACCAGTCAAGTGGTATAAATGGATCATCTGCTGTTTGTAAGTCCCAGTGGTGCCAGGGTATACAAAGAATGGAAATGTTAACTGCCTGAGTCAGAGTCCTGGTAGCATCTCCTTGTAGAAGGGCAGTGTATTTCCAAGGAATATTGCCTCATCTCTCAGCACTGCCTAACGTGGCCCCTTGCCTTTAACTAGGGACATTTGGTTTATCTATCCTCATAGACATCTTATTTATTTCTCCTCAGTGGCATCCACACATTCCCTACCTGCCAACAGTCACTGTCCCTAAGCTAACTCAGCTCACTTCCTTTAATAAGTCTAACGTGATTAACATCAGTTCATGTCTTTTCACTGTCTGGGCATCTAACCATCATTATAATAACAGAAGATCCAAGATAGGACTCACTCTCCCTTTATTGTTACCTTCATTCAGGACATAAGATCCCATCCTGAGTTCTTGATCTCAGGAGAAAGCCCCACTTAGCAATTTTTTTTTCTTATTGTCTGCATCAAAACACTAGCTGATTCTCAGAAAGTCTGTCTCTGTAATATCTCTCCGTTCTCTATCATGTCTCAATTTTTCTCCTTGCTTCCCAAATGAAATCCTCAAAGCTTCTCTCCAGGATGTTTTCAATAGCCTTCTTACTGCTTCCCAGTCAACGTTCTTCTCCCTTTTATTACATTCTCCATCTGATTACACACCTGACCCTTCTGAAGGTTGGTTTTGTTTACGTGACCTTACTGCTCAACACTGTTATTTGCTCCTAATTGTCTACAGGGGAAAATAATAAACTTCTTAAACTAGACACCTAGATCATCCTTTCCTGGTCCTATTTCATCAGGACTCACTCCCTTTAGACTTCAGAACTGCTTTGCACATTGTTCCTGATTTCCTCTGAACTTTCACATCTATGTGCATTTGCATCTACTGTTCCCTCTGCCCTTTTTTTTCCCATCCAGCTTGTCCTGAGGCCTAGTCCATTCTTCATGGTTGTTGTAAATGATGTGTCTGTGCTCTGGACACTTTATGATTCTGAATCACACTGATGGCATATCTGAATCCTAAGGAAGTTGAGACCACAAAACACAGGAGTAGCAGTCCCAGGCAATGACCGATAGCAGCTGTAAGAAAAAGTACCCTGGTATATTAGTCTGGGTTCTCCAGAGAAGCAGAACCAATAGTATGTATATACAGTATAATATATATGTAAAGAGATTTATTATAATGAATTGGCTCACATGAGTATAGAGGCTGAGAAGTACCAAGATTTATAATTGACAAATGGAGACCCAGGAAAGCCAGTGGTACAGTTCCAATCCAAGTCCAAAGGCCTGAGAACTAGGATATCTGATGCTGTAAATTTCAGTCTGAATCCAAGTTCAAAAGTGAAAGAAGACTAATGTCTCAGCTCAAAGACAGGCATAGAGAGACAGAGAGAGAATTCTCTCTTACGCCACCTTTTCATTCTATTTAGGCCTTCAGTGTGTTGGTTAAAGCCCACCCACACTGGGAATGGCAATTTGCTTTCATACAGTCCAAGGACTCAAATGTTAATCTCATCTAAAACCAACCGCACATACTCATCTAGGAAAATATTTTGTTTTATTTTAATTTTTTTATTTAAAATGTATTTTCCATTTTCATTGAAGTATGACTGACAAATACAAATTGTATATATTTAGGTTGTGCAACATAATTTAATACATGTATACACTGTGAAATGATTGCCAAAATCAAGTCAATTAACGTGTACATCATATCCCATAGTTACCATTTTTTTGTGTGTGTATATGGTGAGAACACTGAAGATTTACTCTCTTAGTAAACTGAAAGTGTACATTAGAGAATTATTAACTATAATCACCATGCTGTACATTAGATCTCCCGACCTTACTCATCTTAGAAAGTTTGTACCCTTTAACCAACAACTCTCCGTTTTCTGGTAGCCACCCTTCTAATCTCTCATTCTATGAGTTTGGCTTTTTTAGATTCCACAAGAAGTGATATTATACAGTATTTGTCTTTTCTGTGTCTGCTTTATTTCACCTAGCATAATGGCTCCCAGATTGATTCAAGTTGTCACAAATGGCAAGATTTTTCTTTTTATGGCCGAATAATGTTCCATTGTATATCTATACAACATTTTTTATGCATTCATCTGTTGATGGGTCCTTAGATTATTTCCATATCTTGGCTACTGTGAATAATGCTGCAATGAGCACACAGATGTCTATTCAGGATATTGATTTCATTTCTTTTTAATTGATACCCAGATGTGGAATTGCTGGACTTCATAGTAATTCTATTTTTAATTTATCGAGGAAGCCCCATACTTTTTTCATAATGGCTGAACCAATTTACTATCCTACCAACAATATTCAAAGGTTCCCTTTTCTCCAAATCCTCACTAACGCTTGTTATCTCTTGTTTTTTTATGGTAGCCATTTTAACATGTGTGAGGTGATATCTCATTGTGGTTTCAGTCTGCATTTCCCTGATGATTAGTGACGTCGAGTACCCTTTCATATACCGATTGACCACTTGTTACGTCTTCTTTGGAGAAATATCTTTTCAGGTCCTTTTGTTGCCAAAAACACAGCCTCTGTACCCTGTCTGCTGAATTGACACCCAAAGACAGAGTTTTGCATGAAGTGAAAAAAAGGCAGCATTATTTCTTTACCAGGCAAAGGAGGTCACAGTGAGCTAATGCTTCTAAGATGGTAAGCCTGCTAGGGAGAGAAGGCTGGGGGCTTTATAGTAAAAGTTTGAGTTCAAAGGGCGGAGCTAGTTTCTTTAGAGATCACATACAGGGTAACAGATTGTTGTAAAGTTGTTCTTGTTTTCGCAGATGCAATGGTCCCCTTCCCTCTGCTTGGTTATGATGCTCACTTCTGGCTTCACTCTCTTAGTATTCCTGTTCCTAGAACAATGGATGCATAGGAAGGGGCTCCATGCAAAAGAGCTCTAGAGAAAAATGTATGCAGTTTAAAGTCAGGTTGATAAATGGTTTTAACCTCTTAAGCAGGCTGAAGCCTGGGACCTCCTACTGCAGGCTGAGGCCTGAAGCTGGAACAACATGTTACAGGGAAGCCACAAAGGGTTAAAAACAACTGCAGACATGTGCATTTGGGGTGAGTTATGAACAACAAGATGCACAAAACACCCAACTGCTGTTTTTGAGGTGTCAGGGTCAAGAGGAGGGCACTAGGGTAAAGAGCAGGGAACTGGGGGCAAGAGCAGAGCACTGAGCATGATCCCCTCAGGCAGCACGAGGAGGTTGGGAGGACCTCCCACACGCCCCTCTTGTCCAGCCTAACCATGGTCAACAAGTGCGTGAGAAAAAACCCTTCAAACCATTATACAGCTAGGCAGTTACAAACACCATTGCAGATATCAGATGGTCACGATGACAATAGAGTCCTGCTCAGTTAACTTTGTTCTTTTTTTAATTACATTTGTGTTTTGTTTTGCTATTCAGTTGTAGGAGCTCCTTATATATTTTGAATATTAAACCTCATCAGATATATTGTTTGTGAATATTTTCTCCCATTCTTTAGACTGCCTTTTTATTTTGCTGATAGTTCCTTTTGCTGTACAGAAACATTTTAGTTTTATGTAACCACTCACATTTGTCTATTTTTGCCTTTGTTTCCTGTGCTTTTCATGTCATAACCAAAAAATCATTGACAAGACCAATGTCAAGGAGCTTCTCCAGAATAGTGTTTAACTAAGTATCCAGACACTCTATGACCCAGTTAATCTGACACATAAAATTAACTGGTTTCCTTCCCTTATGGGAAGGCAATTATGAGGTGTGTTCTTTGTCTCTGGGATCTTCAGCTGTTTTGATCTCCAGTTGCTCATAGTATCAGTCTGTTCCTTACAGCAACTCTTAGTTCCTTTCTCCTACCCATCTCACTTCCCAACTCCCAACACAGACTTTGTAAGATAACTCAAACTGTTTGCACACAGATTCTTGTTTCAGGGTCAACCAAAGCCAATAGTCATTCTTAAAAGTCATCTCCACGCAGAATTCCTTGATTCCTGTAGCTTGGGAATGCTTTCTACCATTTTGAAACCCTATGTGACTCTCTTAAAGAGTTATCATAGTCATCACTTCTTTTGTTTTACATGTAGGGTTTCATTTTGTCCTTCCTGGTATTATTAAGTTTCCTGATAAGCAAGAGGTGCATTACTCACTTTTAAACTTTTTTACATTCCTTTGTCATAGTATGTAATATATTTAGTGAATTATATTTCTTTGTGTATGTATGTGTGTGTGTTTGCTCTACTTTTTCAAGTTTTTTCTATGTGAGAAAAGATTAGTTTTATACTTAAGTAACTACAACCAATATCAAGATATGGAACATTTCTAGCACCCTAGAAAGCTCTCCATTGTCCTTTCCCAGTTAACATTCATTCATCTTTTTCAAGGGATAACCACTACTCTGATTTTATCACCAGAGGTTAGTTTTGTCAGTCATGAAATTCATATAGGTAGAATCATTAAGGATAGACTCTCTTTGCATCTGATCTGTTTTCAGCTCAGTAGTATCTGTGCGATTCCTCCATGTTGCTGGATGTAGCAGTAGTTTATTATTTTTATTGCTGTATAGGTTTCCACTATATGAATATGCTACAATTTATTTATCCATTCTCTTATTGATGGACACTTTGGTTGTTTCTAGTGTTTTTGTTTTTCTGTTATAAATGAAGCTGCTTAAGGTAATCTTGTGGACATATAGAGTCCTTTCTTCTGGGCATTCTCTTGAGAGAAGAATTAAAGATGTATTAGACAGTTACATATTTGGATAAACTACACTCCAAGTGATTGAACACATTTATGCTCCCACCAGCATACATGAGCCCTCTAATTCCTGCTCTCCTTTTCCAACAGTTGGTCCTTTGGGGCATTCGTATGAATGTGTTCACTTTCCTATATAAGCTCTCATTCTGCATGCAGCACTCACTTAGCTTGCTGCCTGGATACTGGTTTCCTCTTAGAGCCTGGTTCCACTGAAATCTAAATCTTTTTTCCCTTTGACAATGTTAATTTTCTCTGAGGCTATCCACTTGACAAGTTACAGACCCTACCTTTTTGCCAAAATGGAAGTATATAATGATGATAACAATGGCAACAATAAAAGCAAACACTGATTGTTTACAAAGGATCAAATCCTGTTCTAATGATTTGTGTACATAATGCCACGTAATCCCCACAACAAGTCAGATACCATTATGATCGTCATTTTTCTAATGAGGGAAACAAATTTAGAGAAGTTAAGCAATTGCCCAGTGCCATGCTACTAGTGAGTTGCATAGCCAAGATTTAGCTTCAGGACATCTATTTTGAAAGTATTGGGTGCTACTGTGAGATTGTCAAGACTGAGCTGTTCGTCTGTGCCTGTTCCACAGGTCTGAGGACTGGACTTAAACTGGACATTCAAAATTTTTGTCTCCACATTATATATCCTTTTGATAACTGGCTTCCTATCATTTATGCGTCTTAATAATCAGTTATTGCCCATTTTCCAGACTATGACTGAGGCCCTCTTTTGTCCTTTACTTACTTTTCACTTAATCTCTTAGAATCTTGTTCCCAGTTCAGCAACTGAGGACTACCTCTTGATGTCAGTCTTTTCCACTCTTGACTCCAGTGCCAATGTAGATCACAAGTGGCATCTGGTTTCCTGTTATGCTTATTTATTGAGAAATCCATAGCCACAAAAGGGAGTCATAGTGCCAGTTGTGTTACTGAGCTTTCTTTTCTCGTGTGTCATCATACCTCCTGTGTACCAAGCTCTATTTGTTGGCCATTCATGACCTTACATTGATTCTGCCAATTCTGTACAACAGCTGGAAGATCTAGTTAGAGATTCCAGCCCTTGCTTCCCTGTCATGTCTAGCTGTAGTCAACAGCACACTTAACATAATTTTTTCCCCATCCATAGATAATTTAGATATATCTACAGATATGTGTTTTATTTATATTTTCCCTTTTTTTCGTTACATCTGTAGACATTGTTTCCTCTTCACCTCTTCAGAATGGGATTCACTTCTGACCCCAAATTGTTCTTTCTTGTGTATTAATTTCCTTTCATAATGCCTTCCATTCTTACTTGATTTTTGTTCTTTCTATCTCTCCCTCTGGGCCTCATTTAGCCAAAATCTTCCTTCTCAACCTCCTTTAATAATTTACTTCTCAGATTATAGAAACTGTAAAAAATAAATGCAGTGAGGATTCTTAAGAGAACATCTGAGAAGGTCTAGAAAAGCTGTAAATATTTTTTAATACATATATATTTCCCTACTCTTAGTAGAAATGCTAAAACATTGGCCTGAACTAAGAAATAAAGATAGAATAAGACATCATGGATTTTTGTCACTATAATAGCTATGTTTGTTTGCTAAGATTTCAATTCTGCAGTACTAAGATTGTTACCTTGAAATAAATTAATAACCACATTAATTACTAATTGATAGTAATTTTAATTTCTGGTAACTCAACTTTGTATCAAAAATACTGCATTTCTGCAAGACTTGTTCTGTGTCTTCCAAGATAAGAAGGCTTTGAATGAACAGACTTTGCATAATGATATTTATTTGTTTTTTTAAAAGTTTTGCTTCTAGATTTTGGATTTTGTTTAAGTCCCACTTTAAACAAGACTCTTTGAGGCTGATTCTCCATGTACCTGATGAAGCTTATGCTCTACTCTTCTAATGCAAAAACTCTTTCCAACATCCTGGGAACATTCCCACTTATTTGTTAACATCGTCTTGGATATTGCAGTGTTTGTAAAAGTAAAGTTTTAAAATTTTATTTTGTTAAGGCTGCAATTTCTTTTTCCTGTGATACCCTTCAGAGTTGCTTTCTCTTGTCCCTAGTGCTACTGTAGCAGAATTTTGGTGATCCACCTAAGAGGGGAAGTTTAGTTGAGGTTATGTTTAACATAGGTATAATGGGATAAATGCACATGATTTGAAGGCAGTTTTGTTACTCCACACCGCATGAGGTGTAGAATGATAATACTCCTGTCACCAACTGTGCCCAGCCACCCAGGTGTCTTGATAGGAGTTCAAAACCAGTGGTCTAGTCAAGAAGTGAGCATGTTCTAAAGGCACAGCAGCAGAGATATCTGAATAGTGGGAGAAAAACAAAGTTCGAAGTATAAAGAACCAGAAACTGGTATTATGAAAACTCCTTTAGTTTACTAAAAGTGAAATTGTAGGAAGAGGTTTCAGTTCTCATTGGTACCTAGTCAACACAGAGGTCCTCCTGGTTCTGTCTGAAAAAAAGAAAGGTGCAGATACAGCACTCACAATTATAAGCCTATTGTATATATATTTTTTTCTTTTTGGTTGGGACTCTCAGGAAATAGAATTTACCAGAATTTCTGTGTTTCCAGTGTTTCAGAGAATGTTGTACAGCATGTGGCACATTTTATCCTGGAGAAATCTGGTGCTCTTAGACAAAATAATGGGGAACGTGGCAACAGTGGAGGGAAATGACCTAAAACAACAAGTATCCCCTTAAAAACATTATATATACTCATATATAAGTCAATACTAATTGCAAAGAAAGTGTATTAGGTAATTTATTAATAAAATATCATCTACTTTTCTAAATTTAGAAATGCTTGTGGCTTTTATCAGTATTTTTAAAGCTTATGAATGATTTTTTCTTGTTCAAATAAATATCCATATTATCCCTCACTTTCTATTTTTTTAATGGAAGCCCTATGTTTCAGGACTCACAGACTTGTCTCTAAAAGCTGTGAGTAGGAAGCCAAAGTAGGTTTTGCCTTCTGGTGTATAAAATGTAGAGTATGTGATATTTCAGGATTGACAGAGAACAGGAAGTCTTATTATTAAAAGAATATTGTGAAAAGGATAAGGGAAAAAAAGCAAAGATTACCATTGTATTAAAAGATGAAACTGGTGGTAGGGAACTTAATAAATTATTATTTGGGAATGTGTCCATTTTTAGAAAATTGTCTCTCTGTATTATGACTGGCCTGGAATGTGGCTTAGTGCTAGCAGCATGAGTGGCACCCTGTGAGCAGCCAAATAGAACGTTTTAAATCAAAATTTCTTGTGACTTGGGGTCAAACAGAAGCATAAAGTCCTGAAAGGAGGCCCCAGAGGATTCTGCTATCCCAACTACACCAAGAAACTAAATACTGGCAAAAAAACAAACAAACAAACAAAAAAAAAACAACATTGCCAGCAGACAATAAAACTACAAACAAGAAAAGTAGTAAAGGCCGTGCCAGAAATATGAGATTCCTTCTAGCACTGAATTAACATTTTCAAATCCAAATTTTCAGTATCTATGTAAGTGAGCAAAACATATAGCCAAAATAGGATTTTATTTTTATTGTAAATATTTTATTGTAAATATTTATATATATATGTATATATACATATATATATATATATATGTATACCAAAAAATTGGAACACAGCTAATGCCATTATTTCAGACTCAGCACAAGAACATTGTAAAAGTACTTAGCTGAAAAATCAACAATTTTTACCAAGTACACATCATGACATTTGGCTGCATATTGCCAAAAAATTTTTAAGCTGTATGAATTTTTTTCTTACCCCACTAAAGTATACACACAAAGTCAACACAAATTATGCTAAGTATTACCCTTAATGTCTCATTTAGGAGAATATTAAAATCCATTACATTCTAATCCATAAAACAAGAAAAATACATTTGGGTTAAAATCATTTGGCATTTCTCCTGCAAATAGCTACATATGGGAGTCTATTTGATTTTCACAACTGCTATTTAATTTTTCTCATTGACATTAACTCACTTTTAAGAGTGGCGATTCCTTTTTATGTTTCTTCTGGATTTTACAAAAAGAGGCTAAACTGTACGTTCTTTGCTAAAAGTGAATAAAAATCTATTATTTTTAGTATACTGGGTACCATTGAAATAACTGATTAATAACTGGCTTTCTTCTATTTAGTATGTTGCTTGATTTTTAGAGTTTTATTTTACTCTCTAATTTCATTCATTCTTCTGTATCCCTGCACTCTTTATGCATGATCAATTTCTTTCTTTCTTTCTTTCTTTCTTTCTTTCTTTCTTTCTTTCTTTCTTTCTTTCTTTCTTTCTTTCTAGCAACACGGTCTTCTACAGCACTGGGTGATTTATTGCACCATTACACTACTAGAATGACAATATTTTTTGTGAATTTTAGCATAATAAATCATAAAGACAGTCCCCCACCATCCAGGAGTGTCTAAGCAATAAATCTTCAAAACTGATAAGACAGAGTGTCTTAAAGATGGAAACTTGAGGAGAACCAATATATATAATACATGAACTTGAGGTACTTCTCCACATATATTTTATCTTAAATAGATGATTATTGATGGGCATGGAAGGAAATTAAATTATATGTTGATTAAAATGAAACAGACAGAGCATCTTATTTTTATGCTTAAAAAAGCATTTTTTTCTATGGAAGCTGTCTTTGCTTTTCACAGAAAAAAGAACATAACTCATTTACTATTCCTTTGAAAAAATACTTTTTTTTTTGGTATTGTGTGTAAGCTAGTTGGACTTGAGCAGAGTCTAGAATTTATCAGAGAAAAGCAAAGACAAAGTACAAATTCACTGTACTTTATGCCTTTGAAAATGTGTTTGGGGATTATATATGAATGTATTTTAAAAGCTGAATATTATCAATACAAAATAAGTGATTCAGATACAGAAGACATAACAATGGTTAATAAATATGTGAAATCATGTCTACTCTCTCTAGTTATGAGGAAAATGCAGCATAAAGCAACCAGATTAGATAAATAAATAAATGAATGAATGAATGAATGAATGAGTCTATAATAGCCAGAGTATATTTAGGGTGAGGTAGAAGAGACATTTTCACATACATTATTGGTGGATACGTACAGTGATGAAAAACTTAACTCACTTATTTTTGTTTTGGCTCAAAACCTTGTAATAGTTTCAGCTTTCACTTTAAAGGCAAAGACTTCATAAGGTTCTAAAAGCCCTATGCTCTTTGGGCTCTGGGACATTTTCTCCTCCTCTCTGCCTGTTGCTCACTGGTCCAGCCCCTGAGTCTTTTTTATGTTCCTCCAACATGTTAGGTATGATCCCAGCTTAAGGATTTGTTCTGACTTTTCTGCCTGGAATGTTCTTCCTCCATGTATCTGTTCAACTAACTTCTTAACCTGCTTCGGCCTTTGCTCATATTTTACAGTCTCAAAGAGGCTTACCTTAACTATCCCAGTCAACACTACATGGCCTCTCCTAACTTTTTCCTCTTTAATAAAAGCAAAAAGTATACACAAAAAGTATTTTTCATTTAACATTGCTTAGTAATAATAAAAATCTAGAGATACCCTAAATGTCCATCAATATAAGCCATGGTTATATCCATTCTAAGAAATACTATACACAATTGAAATGAATATGTACAATTCATACATTCACACATAGAATGATATCAAAAGTGCATAAAGTGACTAAAGCCAGTTTTATAGTCAGTAAGACATAACATAATTATATGGTGGAAGAGAAGCATCTACCTTTAAAGTCTATGTGATACCTAAGAAAGGTTTTCTAAAGTTGTGCTTCAAGCTGATAACAATCATTACCTTTGGGAAGGGAGGTGTGGCTGGAAATGAAAGTACATGTGAAGGAGAATTTATGCATTGCTGATTTATTTTCAACAAGAATATAGTGGGGTGTGTGTGTGTGTGTGTGTGTGTGTGTGTTTTATTGCTAAAATAAAAATAAAATGAATGATTTGATGAGTTCAGAGGAAGGCCAGATCTCTTTGGGATGAAGTAGCATTTGAGTGGAAACTTAAAATATGCATGCACTTCGGAAAGCAAAGTCTGTGAGATGGAGAAAAAAAGGAAAAATAGGGCTTTTGAGATAGAAGTTTACATTGGCAGATACTTTCAGTGGTAGAGGTTACTAATAGATTGGCAAATATACAAATTCAACGTGAGTAAAAGCTTCTTGTATGACCACAAATTGCTCAGTTCTGGGAAAGAATGAGGCTCAGTTATAAAAGACTTCACATCAGGCTAAAGATTGGGTACTTCACTGTGTGTAAATGGGAAGCCATGGGTGCATGTGGGGAGGTGGTGGTGGCTGTATTTGAATAGGAAAGTATGTTGTTTAAAATGGTATTTAAAGAAAATTAGATTGACCCCATTAGGCACAACAGTGGGGTAAGAGGAATTCATTTCTCCTTTTCCCAATTGGATATGGTTAGAATATGTTAATAGATCTCCTGACAGGGATGAGGGCTTCTGAGGACGAGTCACAGCACAGACAGATATGATCTTTGATTTTAATTTCATTCATTTGTGTTTCCCCCTTTATATCTTATCACACAATGTTAACATTATGTTTTATTCTTTGAATAGACTTTACCAAGCGTAATATTAGGGGTGACTGCAATTAACGTATGTAAGCAAACGCTGATGCTGCAAAATACTGTATCTCTCATTCTTGACAAATCTGATTTTATTTTGACCTGTCTCTTTGCTTCATAATAACACATTCATTCATTTCTTCAATCATGTATTAAGAACATGATTGAGACTATTCATCAAGGGACCAAATTACCAGATTTACATTTTGAAAAAAATCATCCTGTGAAAAATATTTGTGCAAGGAGTGAAGGAGTGGCCATCTGTGGATGCGGAGGAACTAGGTTAGAGGTTATGGCCATATCTTGGGTGAATTAGAGTGTGAGCAGATAAGTTAAGAGATGTTTGCACATTTGAAATACATCTTGGAATCAAAACCTACAGAGATTACTGATGAATTGAATACTAAAGGTAGAAAAATGAAGATATTGAATATGACTAGCTGTGTAATCATTGAGAACTGGGAGAGTTGTTATACTATTAACTGTTGTGGGTAAAATGGAAAAATGCAGAAGTTTTATCTAGAACATAAAAAGTCAAAGATACAGGTGAAATACGAGGGCAGAAGGATATATAAATATAGTGCTTAGAAGAGTGGCCTTGGCCAAAGATCTATACTTGGGAGTTTCTAGAATAGGGATGATACATAAAATTGTGGAATGGATGATGTTCCAAGGGAAAGAGTATAGGTGAAAAGAAGAGAGAGTCATAATTTGAGAACTGAGAAACTACAGCATAGAGTATTGTTGGGGTAGAAGCCACCAACAACAAAAAAGATGGTAGGAACTCTAATCGGGGAAGAAGGAATATCAGGCATGATGCTACTTCCAATGTGTACTTGTCACTTTGTCACTTCCTTTTCCCTAAAAGCTCTTCTCCATGTTGTTGTTTGACCATTTCTTCACTCTTTCAAGTCTTTCCTCAAGAATTGCCATCTTAGTGATGTTTTCCCAGATCACCTGATTTAAAATCGACCATACCCAATACTGACATTCCTATACCTTTCTTTACTGCTTTAATTTTCTTTCTAGCACTTACCATAATCTAACATATTATGTAATTTACTCACTTGCCTATAAAATGTTTCTCCTCATTAGAATGTATGACCCAAAAAAAAACACAGATTTTTGTTTTGTTTATTTTAAAAACTGCCATAACTTTAGAACTAAAACAGTGCTGGACATGTTGGTGATGTTGAATAATTTGAGAAATCAGATGGAATTAACTCTAGAATTGAATAGAAATAATAATGACAGCTGGTTAATAATTTGTGGAATTCAATGGAAAAAATTCTACTGGACTGATGGATATCGATGCAAGGTTGAAATGGTTTTAAGGATGAATGGGAGTTGAGGAAATGGAGACTGCTCATAACCAGCTGTTTGGGGTCATTTTGCTATTAAATTCAGTGGAGGGATAAGCGTTAATGGGACTAAGGAACTATCTCCACTGTGAAAGAAAAGAAGATACATGGAGATGAATTCTGGGATACAGATTTGACTTGAGGAAGATGAAGCAGTTTCTCAATGTCTTTAGTTTTGTCAGTGAACTTTTCAATCTGGTGACAGTGAAGCAAGAGTTAGATTTGTGGGAAAGAGAAGAAAGAAATGGTGTGTACAGGTCATTTCAGAAGATGAGATTTAATAAGAATAAGTGGTAGAATGGCCAAGTGGTGTGAATTTTCTGTGACATTTTGTCATTTCCAGTTTCAAGTGAGAAGATCCAAACTGTTACGTCAACATCATCAAATACATCGATTCTGCTTAGGTGCAAAGAGGAGGTAACGTCTGTGTTCAGTCAGATAGGTTTTGCTAATTAATTGGAACAAACAGAAAGGGATTAAGTATATATATATATATTTAGTGCATAATACATATATTATAAATTAATAATACATAGCATAAGTTATAATGACAAAACATTTAATCTGTGCTGGACAAGCTAATGAAAACAGGATCACCTAATTTAAAATCGACCATACCCAAGACTGGAAGGTACTGAACAAGTAGTGAAGGTCAAGAATTATACATCACTATCTAAAGTTCAAATAATTGTAGCAGTGGGAGTGATAGAATACATGATTTTCTGGTAAACGTGCTGGAGGTTTTTTTTTTTAGACAAATCCTTTAGGCCCTGATCTAACTGTCCATTCTCTTTATCAGATTCCTGGGAAGCTGCATCCCATTGGTTTCTATATCAGTTCATAGGCTTGCAGTTAACGCCATGTACCTGGGAGTACCCAGGCAAGGCCACCAAGGCTACTAAGTGCATCATCAAAATCCATGTATATGTTATAGGTGGTCTGGTAGGCTCATTCCTGAAGGTTATACTCAGAGATGTAGCAGTTTAATAAAGAAATAAGAAAGAAAGTGACTTTTTTTGGAGGGTGGGGGGACTTCAAGTCTGAATAGCCTGATTTTAGAAGGCATATACAGGACAATAATTTTAAAAATGCTACTAAAAGAAACACAGAAGGAGAGTTTTCAGGCTTCATCATGCCTGAGTAAAGACTCATTCACTAAATATTTGATGTTTCTGTCTTTAAAGCTAATTCCGTTGGGCTCAGTCATTTGGATGTAAGGTATACTTTAATAATTTGAGTTATATGAAAGAAAAGAATGACATGATTTTCTAAGCTAATCGACATTTTAGAACCAATATTAAATGTAAAATGTAATTATAATAAAAATAAACGTTGATCTTAGATAAATATTTTTCTAACCCACCTGCAACACATACACTTCTGCGTATATGCTCACACCTGTTCCAGTACAGAAACATGTGGGCATTAGATTGTCAGAATATCTCAATGCTTTAGAGTCTTCAGAGGGAAAGGATCATTTCAGGAAAAGTACAAAGAGTTGAACTAATATTTATGCTTTGCTAAGGAAAACATAATAATAATCATTGATACTTATTTTTCCATTAAAGTTGTTATTATCCTTAATAAGATCCATGCTGACCTAATGATTTGGGGAGTTTGTTTTTTAATCAATCTTCTCATGATGATAAGCAGTATTTGCCTCTACAGAATCAAAATGGTCCTGTGGCAGTTTGCCTCTTAGAACCCGAAATTGCTGCCCTGGGTGCTGGTCGCTGCCAAATCATGGCATGTTCCATGGTCCCAAAGTTTAGGCTCCATACTAAGTTGTGTGTGAAGTAAATTAAGCAGAGTGGAACAGCCTTTCTCTTCCGTGGGATAGGTGGAGGAGAGCTGGAGCCTAGCTACTAATTCAGTCCACCAAACAGCTTTCAGTGTGACTTCAGTTGAAGAGAGATTCTTTTCTTTCTTATCCTTAAAGATACTGCTCAGTGTGGTTTACTCAACATAGATCTCTGCTGCCTCCTGTGAGTGCTTTGCTTTTCATGAATGGAGGGAAAATCCTTACATCTTGTAGCACTTCGGAGCTTGTCACAAATGTCCGTCAAAGTATCATTACCATCCATTGCTTACCATGAAAACTGAGCAAGGTCAATGCAGTTTTGATCAGTGTTCTCTTTTTTGCAAATTAACAATATTTCTATTCTAGATTCTAGGGTTTTTTCCTCATATGTTACAAAAATCTAAATTATTATTTCCACATGTATTTTGAAAAATTTCTTACATTCTATAAAAGAAAAAAAACCAGATTGTGAATGAATATCATGTTTTAACTTTATCTTGTCATGGCGTTAAGTACTTTGAACTTATATTACCTTGTTAGAATCAGGAATATCTGTCAGTGAGTTGAATGAGTATATATGAGGGAGTTTAAAGTAAGTGCTCTGTGGTATTATTACAATTATTGTTTTGCAACAGTATATTTTAATTCATACACGAACTAATATTTCAAGCAATCACATTTCTAAAGAACACAATTATGCAAAATTTTAGTTTATTTAGTTTCATATTGAAATGAATGAAGGACGAAAAAGATTATGGCAGTCTTTAAACTTCCTGAAAAAAAAAAAATCCTTATTAAAGGTGACAATGAAGGAATACACACAGTATGGATGTAATTTGTCTGTAATCAGAATCTCTACAGATATTTTAACCTAAAAAGAAACCTTCAAGCAGATTTTTTGTGCACATAATTTGATTATCAAATTTTGAGCTCACATATTTTTAGAATGGGCAGTCATGTCCGTCTACACATAGACATGCATAGACACAAATACATGTGTACTTACATTTACTTGATCTATAAAACTTGAAAGCTCTCACTGTAATGTAGGACATTTCTATATTCTTCATTCTTTTTTCCTCCTTGAAATTAAAATAAAAATACAAAATATAATAAAATGATTCAGCTGATTTCTAATATCAAGAAAAGTGAAGATTTTAAAACCTTTTGACAACCAGTTTTACTCTATTTTAGATTCTTGTATTTAGAGTAAGTTGTTTTCCTTTCAAAAAACCATGAAGGAGGAGATGTAAACATAAACAAGAGAAGGAAATATGAGCGGGCATGTGGTAGGGCATTTCAAAATCTCATTTCATTTTTAAAATCCTTAGTTTTTTTTCCACATTTGTTCATCATTTGTTGGAAAATAAAACTTATCTTGATGTGAAGAGTAATAGACAAGTTATAAAATGTATGAAATCACAGAACTGGTATTGTATTCTAAGATCTTAGACTAGGGGATTTAAAGATTTGGTTTCAATATCTACTGAAATTGGAATTTCCTCTATATCTTTGTTGAGACAAATTGACAATAATAAAAAAAAAAAAAACAGCTTCTCCAGTTGAAAACTATTTGAAGCAGTAACCTGATGACAAGATGACATGTGACTTGCCTAGTGTTTAGAACATAAAGTTGGGGAAAGAAGCTGAACAATTGCAATGATGATGTTGCAGATGACCTCCTTCAGCTGAAATGTTGCCCACCGACACTGCTGCTCACCTCGATTAATAAGCATCTCCAAGAGCTGCTGGACTGTCAAAAAGTGACATTTTACACTTTCAAGCTTGGCTATTAATTCCATCTGTGTAAACATAGATTCCTAATCCATGATGAACTATGCCCATAATTTCACATGAAAATGACATATGCAAACTGTGGAAGTATGACAAACTGCCACTCAAGATTCCAGCAATGTAAAATGTGAAATATGTGCTCCTAATGCTGAAAAAGGAAAAGGGTCCTAAAGCTGCTGATTGCCTTTTTAGAAAGTGCTGAGTGAAAGCTTAAGCTAAGGTTTGTAACCCCCAGCGTGAGACTGCCTCCTAGGGCAATGGAAATTTTTTCACTATGAGCTGTTCTGTGATTGATACTTGACACTTTTTCCCCAGATGAAGGAAGGAATAGTCATATTCTAAGGCACAGAAAATTGCCTGGAAGTGTGTGTCCTATTTTATAATCTGCTCTCATGAAAAAGATGATGGTGATGATGAAAATGATGATAATTATCCCTTTTCCTAATACTTTGGCTGGAGGGGAATAAAATTGAAATATAATATTTATTGCCTGTTGGGATCATATTATTAAATTTATTGTAATGAATGTCAGCCATGTGGGATTGCCAAGACTTCTGATCTTCACTTTCATGTATATTTAAAAAATTCTTTTTGAGTCTCCCTTCTATCCATAGGGAGAGGGAAATACAGTGTGTCTCTCCCTTTAGTAACACCAGGACTCTCTGAGGTCTTCCTCTTTTCTAAGGACTGATGAGATTCGTAAACACTGCGCCCTGCCCTTCTCTCTCTTCTCTCCTTGTGTTGTTTTCTCCGAGTTCTCCAATCTCCCGTGTGTAGTGACCCTAGAGTAGAGGGCAGCCCCACTTTCACAGAATGCCTCCCGAAGTACAGCTAACATGAGATGGAGCCAGAAAATTGTGGACAATGATAGGGTGAGGCACCAGGCACAACTCAGAAACCGATGCAACATTTAACTCTTTATAAGCCAGTCTTATTTTTGAAAACCTCTGTTGGAGCCTGCTACTAGGTATTTCCCATTTCTGGTTCCTGGGCCACCATTTGCTAAACAAGTTCTCCCTCTCTTAAATCTCCTCACTTATCATTTCCTCTTCTCTTCTCTGCTCTCCACTGTAGTAACTCCTTCAAAGGTATCTCTAGATTCTGTTTCTAATTTTTTTTTTGTCAATAAAAATAAGCCATTTTTTTCTTTAACATTGTTTTAGGGTGCATCTTCATACATCCAAATAGTTAATCAAGGCATATCTCTAGAGAAAGAAAAAAAAAATCCTGAACACAGGAGACTTCTTCCTATCTCTGTGTCTGGACTGTCATGTGACATGGCTATTTCTGGTGCAGTGAAGGCTGAGAAATTACAAGGTGGCATTCACTACCGCTAATGTGGGCAGGTTCTGCAAGTAAGAGAAGGGAGAAGGAGCTGGCTAATGGCTAGGCAATTACCTATGTCTAACTCATTCCAGAAGGATAAAAAGATGAGTTTACCTGGTTAGAATGAATCTAAGTATCATTCCAGTAGAAGAGAATAGTATATACAGGGACACGTTGTTATAAAAGAGTGCAGAGTATCCAGGAAATGAAACGGAATGTATTTTGGCTGGGATACAGAGTGTATGGAAGGAAAATGTCAGGGAGATGAAGCTGGAGAGAGAGGTAAACATAAATTTTTTTTTTTTGTGACTGTATCTACATTTGTAGTTATCATGTGCCTATTCACACTTAGTGAAAAATTAGACTTTATCTTAAGTTATGACTAAGGGATTCTATTTCAAATTTTCTGGTAATCACTAAGAAAACTCCTTCAAGGTAGGAGCCTCCTTTGATGATGGGGTCTCACTACGTAGTAAATACTTGGTACAGCTGATTCCTGATCAATAAGCATGCACACAGCTTTCCGTTGTACAGTCATTCTTTCTGCAAGTGTAGCCATTGGTCCTCAAAAGCAGTCAGAAGAGAGGAACTAGGAATTGTGGAGAAAATTTATTTGGGTGGCTCTTTCCATGCACAAGCAGTGATTATATGGAGAGAAACTCAGGGATTGAACACCTGCTATACTGATTGCCTCTCTCAGCTGCTGGCTTATCAGATCCTTAGAACATGAGAAGTTAAGTGAACATGAGCCAGATTTCAGTCCCCTTGTTATATGTTCCTACTTGGAGAGTCATAGTAATTCACTTCCCTGGTGAGAGGGATTTCTTTTGCTCCCAAGTTAACTATGATTATCATTTACTGAGTTTGACCCATTTAACATTTTAATAGGTCCCTGACACTGTCTTCTAGAGTAAACGTGAAAATCAGTGGGATGGGATTTCTGAACCACTGTGAAATCTTGAAAGGAAAAAGAAAAAAACTAATATAAATGAAAGGTAGTGATTTTATTATTCTAGAGATGTATTTGGAGTTTGCCTTCTGCACAGAGATATCCTGCAGGCCTTATAGCTTTTTTTTCCCCTCTTGGTTTAGAGTCTCTGACTAGATACAGCTTGCAGAATAGCAGGATCTGAAAGCACTTAGCATATGAGGCTTACAAAATCAATATAACTCCTATCAGTCAGAGACACCAAGCAGAAGATTCATTTCATGCATCAAACAGAAGGCAGAGCCATGGATTCCTCTACTCCTAGTGAAATATCTGTATAGATACATGAAGTTAATAAAAACCTAACACATTGATCGTGTATTGGCAGGGCTATTTTTCTCTGTGATTAATAGTCTCACCTTCCATCCCAATACTAAGGAAAGTCCTTCTGAAAATTTCTGCTACTTTCTGAAAATAGCCTAGCTATCCTATTTCCAGATTTCCTTAATCACAAAGGACTTCTATTTTCTCTCCCCTGTTTTGAAGAAGTTAAGTGATTACTTTGGAGAAAATATAATTAAAATCTCCTCCCAACTCAGAAAACAACTCCACCAAAAAAGGAGAGAAAGAAAACAATTTTATTACTGAATAAGCATTAAACCGGAATATGATGTGCACCACACAATCTGCTAAAAATGTTTCAGAGGCAGAAAGAAATCTCATTCTTTTATACAGCCAAGCTGATACCACCCATTACAGACATGTTCTCAATATAAACAATAATTAGTTCTCAGGTAAGAGGACTCAGCAGTACCATTTGTCACACATAGCTCATCCTAAATTTATTCAGTTTTTGGGATATCCATCTGCATTAGCTAATTGGCTTCATCCAAAGGAAATAAAAATTTCACATATGTCTATGACAGGATGTGGTTTTGTACCTTGGAGGGAGTTGCTTGCTGAAGTTTGGCTCCTACCCTTTCATAGAAACTGGGAGATAGGGGTGCTGTTTTTCTTGATGATTGCATTTCAAAGGAATGCTTCCCAGGTCAGTTGAGAAAGATATTTTTGGGTCTTAAAGTTGGAAAGTGGCTTATTTACCTTTTATGAAGATTTACATATATTTCAAAAAGTCAGACAAAGAATGGAAGACTTTTCTAAAGTAAATGCTCTGAGAAAGAGGGAGAGGTTCTTTTCCCTTACTTTCAACAAGGAAAGTTAAGCCCATATTTTTAATTTCTATTTGCCCTTATACTACATAGTTAATGCTATTTTTATTCATTTTATCAATTTATGAAATTTAATTTATGTCATAGATGTGAAAATTGAAGCCTAGAAAGTTACAGTTTTTTTTTTTTTTGATGTCTAACTAGCTAGTTAGTGACTATATCTGGAACCCAAATTTTGATTTTCAAATTTCATATCAATGAAAATGCTAAAACCTGCATCCTGACAGTAATACTTTTCTACTTTTTTTTTTAAACCTTTTTTTTTGTGCTTTCCGTCTTTTTAATCTGGAAAGTATTGCTCTAGTAAGAATTTTATTCTGTAAGACTAGGTATCAAAAGATTCATGCAGTGCCTGCATAGCTGTGAGGGACAGTTGTGGGGATGGAGGTGTCTAAGTCAACATGTGTCTTCTTGGATGTGTTTATTTATAAAAAAATAATCTAGTGATTTTCGATTTCTTATTTGAAGTCTTTAACTTGAGTTTGTTATACACAGACGCATGGACACAAAATTTTATACAAAGGTAGCACAGGCATTTTTTCCTTTTCCTGTTTGCCCGCCTTTCATCTCCTAAATCCCCTCTCTCTACAGCCCTCGTCTGCCTCTGTTAACCCACTCCGTTTCACATTTTTGACCTCGCTATGTATAATTCTGTGTAGGCACACACAGACACAAACACACATTTGTATATTCACAGGGCACTGTTCACTATGGCTAGTGTTAGGTAAACAAATCCCACTCTTCATTCTTTTATTGCTCAGAACTATTTCATGGATGTCCTTCCAAGTCATCTGGCATTTCTCTAATTGATAGCAGTTTAAACCTGAAATAATATAATGTTGTCAGAGAAGACCCAGGCTGGACAGTAGTTAAAGAGATAAAAACAGATTTTATTCAGGGGCTATTGCAGTCGGGGGAAAAAGAGGTTTCAGTATAGGACAGCGCTCCGTCGTGAATATAGCCTAGACAAGTAGCTCGGGAGCAGATGGGAAAGTACTGAGAGAGAACACTGGGGATAAGGGGGGATCTGGCTAACTCAACTGGACGGGATTCGTGGTGAAAGCAGGCCACACTTGTCAGCAATCGCCTGAGCAATGGTAGAGGATAAGGAACTTTATCTGATATCAAAAATAATGAGATATTGGTGGGGGGGGTGTTCTGGCTAATCTGATTTAGCAAGATTCTTCCAACAGGTGGGTGATACAAGTCTGACAGGAATGAGTGTCAACCTTGAAACCTTGCTGCGAAATGGGCTTAGAGGAATCTGACTAATGTTTGATTAAGGAGAAAGTCTTAGCCATTCTCCTAATTTATTTCCAGATATTTATCTATGATTAATGCTGCTTTAAATTTATGCTCTTCAGGGCTGGATAAATAGATTCCCAGGTGTAGGGTTGGTGGTAGAAGAGTTGAATATTTTTAGTTTAAATTAATCGTGTCAAAAGACTTACAATACTTCAATCTTTGACTCTATTTGTATGAGAGACCCTCCTTTCCTAAAAGATACTTTTCTAGACTTCTGTACATAGGAGCACAGAATGGATTCTGTCACACATCCTCATTGGCCTTTGGGTTATTCTCTTAGATTGCTTTGGCAGATCTTGAAAGAAAAAGACTATGTAAATATCCTGGTGGTCACATTGAATGTTGGGTCTCACACAAAGAAAACGAAAATAATAGCTTCAGATAACACAGATGCCTCTTCATAGAATTTTCTGTGGACTTTGAGCCAAAATTCAGAGGAATTTTATAGCTCTCTTGAATTTTCTGAGGGAAAGAAGTGCAAATGATTCCCAGGATATAATTCCCTGTAGTCCCCAATTTAATCTCCCAGCCAAGCCAAATACACATCACTCACTCTTTTTCAATCTTATTCAGTCTTATTCTTGCCTATGAATAAATAAGAATCTACACTTTGGAATAGCTTTGAAAACAGGGGTGGGGGATAATTAAAAATCCTTCTTATTTTTGATATATTTTTGAGTTGGAAATATGACTATGTATATTCCTAAATTTATCTTTCTCGGTGATTCACAGAGCAGTAAATTTCCTATAGAAAGTATTCAAAACTCCTGAGCGTCGCATTCAAGAGTTTGACAATTTGAATCTTACCAGCTTCTTCAGGTCTTACCCCATAGCCCAGTAAGTACCTTATATGCAGTTTAGATTTTATTACTCACTGATTTATAATTTATATGCACTCAGCACTTCCCCATTTGCATTGTCATTATTTATATTGTTCCCTTTGCTTAGAATATCTTTTCCCTTTATTGCATTTAATAATCTTATGCATCATTCAAGCCCCAACACAAATATCTCTTCTTCCATGAAATTTTCCGTGACTGTATAACCTGAAGTTGCTCTCTCCTAATGACTTAGTCCATCACATTTTGCCATGTTATCCTCATTTCCATGTGTGTTCTATTTTGCCTGTATATTGCAAGCTACTGGGTTAGGGATAATATATTGCTAATGTTTATAATTTTTTTCAAAGTTCCCTACATGTAGAAGGAACCAAGAAAATATTTCCTGGATTCATTTATTATAAAGAGACCACATAATGCAATATTTTGTCATCAACAGTATCTAGGGCCGAAAACTACTTATATAGTATTCTATCTTTGTGACCTTGGCGAAATTAATCTGAATCCCTTCTTTCTTGCTTGTGAAATGGACATAATGTCATTTACACTTTAGGATAATTATGAGAATTTGTGGGTTCGTCACCAGTTGTGGGTTCTGGCCAGCAGAAGTCCCACCGAGACGGAATGAATTACTGAAGACTCTGGGGAAAAGTCAAGAGAGCTAGAGGGAGTCGGGAGCCAACTCCATGAGCCTCTCAAATCTCTCATACTTATTGAGTACAGTGGAAGCAGGAATTTAGGGAAGGACAGGGTGGGATCACAGTGAGTACAAAGGCTTTGTTTATTGTTGGTGTTTGGCTCAAGGTCAGAAGACCCTTTTTGGTGAATCATAATTGTGTTGAGCCTTTCAGCTTATCAGAGCGGAATGAGAATCAGCTGCTTGACAAGATTTTCCTGAGCTCAGGCGGCTGTGCCTGTCTTAGGTTGCCCCCTCAGGGGATCTTACCCGTCATTGGCTAACCAGCCTTCTCACCTCTGAGTCTGCAGCTTTTTACCATTCCAGCCCAAAGCTGTTTTGGAGATAGAAGACTAACAGCAGGCACGCCCAGCGTTTATAGCCGGGAGCCTGGGTCATTGCTAAAACCTCAAGGCAGTTACTAAGCACATCTTCTTTAAGGAGGTAAGTGGCTGGGATTGTTACAGTTTGTTAACCCAATCATGGGCTCCCACAAGAATTAATATGTGTAAAATGTCTGCCACATGTCTGACATACACTTGTGGATAATAAATATTAGATATTACTTTTTAAATATAATTAAAAAAATGATTCTTTATACCCAGGCAGAAATGCTGCAAACAGGTTGAATGAGGTTGTTTTTTCTGCAGTCATTGTTTTTGTTCTTTTTTGAGGGGAAAGCAAACCTTGATATCTAATAACTAGTGTTTTTGAGTTTTATGAGGTTTAAATCTGAAGGCACTTAAAACACTCATAGCATTTTTTCATTTAAAACAAAAACTAAAAAACAATTAAAATGAGATTGAAACATTAAAAGACAACTCCATGATAAGCATCATTGAATTTATTGTATAAATTAATCTATAAAAGCTATTGCACAGTAATTGATTTAAAAAAATAGTAACTCTAATGATAATCTGTAAAATGAAGAGTGGGAAGATAACATAACATGCAAATTCAGAAAAGGAAGGAATTATATTGCTCTAGAAGAAGACTTAATGGAGGAAGTGAGATATGGTAATGTTTCTGTCTAGGTTGACAGAGAGTAAAAGCCCTCCTTTAAAGGCCGACGAAAGAGTTCAAGAGAATGCTAGAAGTGAGAATGCATTCAGCCAACCTACATTTATTAAGCATTTCACAGTGTGCTATCATGTAAAAGCAGTCTGGAATTAAGAAAATTGTTAATTCAGAAATCGATATCAACCTTCGAAATGGGAGAAAATATTTGCAAATGATGCGACTGACAAAGGTTTAACTTCCAGAATGTATAAACAGCTCATACAATTTAATAACAACAACAACAAAAAGCAACTCTATCCAAAAATGGGCAAAAGACCTAAAAAACAATTCTACAATGAAGACATACAACTGGCCAATAGGCAAATGAAAAAGTGATCAGTATTGCTAATTATCAGAGAAATGCAAATCAAAACTACAATGAGATATGTCAGAATGACCATAATTCAAAAGTCCACAAATGATGAATGCTGGAGAGGGTGTGGAGAAAAGGGAACCCTCCTACACTGCTGATGGGAATGCAGTTTGGTGCAGTCGTTATGGAAAACAGTATGGCGATTCCTCAAAAGACTAAAAATTAACTTACTGTATAATCCAGCAATCCCACTCCTGGGCATATCCAGAGGGAACTCTAATTTGAAAAGATACATGCACCCCAATATTGATAGCAGCACTAAATACTAGACGTGGAAGCAACCTAAATGTCCATCAACAGATGACTGGATAAAGAAGAGGTGGTATATTTATACAATGGAATACTACTCAGTGATTAAAAAAGAATAAAATATTGCCATTTGCAGCAACATGGATGGAACTGGAGATTGTCATTCTAAGTGAAGTAAGCCAGAAAGAGAAAAAAAATACCACATGATATCCCTCATACATGGAATTTAAAAAAAGAAAAGAAAAAAGGGAACACTAACTCATTTACAAAACAGAAACAGACTCACAGACATAGTAATCTTATGGTTACTGGGGGAAAGAGAGTGGGAAGTGATGAATTTGAGATTTGTGAATAGTAGCCACTATATATAAAAATAGATTTAAAAACATTTTCTTCTGTATAGCACAGGGAACTACACTCAACTATATTCAGTATCTTGTAATAACCTTTAATGAAAAACAATACGAAAATGAAAAAATATATATAAAATAATTATAATAAAAATCATGACCTGGAAAAAATCTATTGCAGTAAGAATGCTTTAGCCATTAAATCTTCAAGTACCTTAAAAGTGAAGGCAGAAGGGGCTTTATTTTATAGTAATAAGTGGGTGTGGGGAAGTGGGGTGAATAAGTGATGTGATCAAACAAGTGAACAGGAGATACTTCTTCATCATCAGCTGATTCTCAGAAGGAATTGTTAAGTTGGGGAGAGGTGGTGTGGTGTTCCATGTTCCAGTGCTTACTTAAGCCCAAGATGGGACAAACTTCAAGGGGCTTTGGAGCAGAAAAGAAGCCTGGTGTTAATGTGTTCATTTGAAGTAGCAGTCATGTTTTTTCCAGATTGATCAATAGAGACAAACAGTCCAGCTTATTAATCATTAATGAGACAAAAAATGTGAATTCTGATAATATATGTTTGACTTTGTCACAGGTGAAAAAGGATGTCATCTCTGAGTCTTATCTTAGTCATATGGGGAGGATGGTTCTCGGCAGTAAGGAATTTCCTAGAACATAAGTGTTTGGAGGCAATTTCTTAATCATTGATAATTTTCAGAAGCACAGCGCTCAGAGCTCAGTTCAACATTATCAGTAGAAAATGCTGCACTACTGCTACAGTAGTAGTGCTAGACAACATTTATGCAAAGATTTCAATCTTATGGTGAGACATACATAAATAATATACAGTTAATATAACTTGAAACTTTGAAGACAGGTTGAGAATAGAGAAGAAAGTAGCTTGATATGTAGGTTTTGTATTTTAAAATAAAAAATGGTGAGACTCTGTAGAGTATGATGGTTTCTGAGAGTCTTGGCTCCCAAAAGGAAGAATTGAATATATGATTACTTGGGAGACTTATTTTAATTTCAGTTTCATTTAATTTATGCAAATGAAAATAGATAAAAACATAGTTAAGTATTTTCAAGAAATTCTCCGTAGTTGCTCATTAACCAAACACAAGACATAAAAGATGAAAGAGACAAAATCCGAGCAAAGGAAACCAAAGGAAAATAAAGATAGTTTCAAGACAGAAGGCAGATGGTCTTGACCTTGACATAGCCAGAGGGGCCTCTGGTATTTTGAACCATAAGTTGATCCAAATAGAACTTTAAGTTTACAAAGTCTGATTTGAAAGCAGTGCATTAAATGGGTTGGAGAAAAAAAATCAATTAATATAGTGCTAATAAATTTTAGATAATGAGGACCTGAACTAGGACAGTAGGATTGGGTAGTTGCAACTGAAAGTGTTCAAATATTCAGAGTTAGAGAAGAGTTGGAATTCAGTTGAGCAACTGATTGCCTTTGAGAGCTAAAGAAAATAATTCGTTAAATAATAACCCCCAAACTTCCATCTTTAGTAAAGTTGGACACATTTGTTGTTAAATAATTTTGAAGCCAATGGAAAAACTGGAAAAAAATGTCCAAAAAAATCCCTTTAAAGGCATTGGAGAACCACTAATGCTCAAGTTAGCCAGTCCCTAAGAAATGAAGTGCAGGAGGTTAACCCAGCAACTGGCGTTATGTAATATATCACTTGCAAATATGATCATAACCATTCTTCTCCCCTACATACATGTCATTTAAAAAATGACTTTCAAGCTTTTCCCATCAAGAAGTGAAATGTATTTTTTTGCCTCTTGAATCTGGACTGGACTTGTGACTTGCTTTGTGAGCAATACAGTATGGCAGATGTGATATCTTGCAATTTCGTGATTAAACCTGTAAAAAAATACTCCTTTACCTCTGCTAATTCTCTTAGAACCCTGACCAGTTAAAATAAGAGCAAGCCCAGGCTAGCTTTCTGGATGAAGAGAGACATATGGGCCACTTGCCTTCAGTGGCATATTGGCATCATGTCAATCACAGTGCAGAGCTGTTTGGTTGACCAGGAAATAATCATAAGAACAAGAGTAAACAAGTCAGCCATGAAGAGAACTGCCAACATGAGAAAACACCTTAAATGTCCAGTGGTAAAATATATGGCAGCACAGGCATAATGGATTGTAGTATGTGTGTATATGGATAGAACTCCAAGGCAAACAAGCCAGTTGCAAAACATGACTGCATGAGAGTCATTTTTTTTTGTTTTATGTTATAGGAAAAAAAGGCATGTATTGGAAAATAAATATGCATGCATTTGTAAATGTAAGAAAATCTGATAAGATGCTAACCTATGCTTCTGTTAAGGTAGGTTACTTCTACAGAGTAACCTGTTTTCCCCTTTCGAGCCTTGAATGATTGAATCTAGAGTGGTTCTATAGATGAAAAAATGCTCAGTATCACTAATTATCAGAGAAATGCAAATCAAAACTACAATGAGGTATCACCTCACACCAGTCAGAATGGCCATCATTCAAAAGTCCACAAATGACAAATGCTGGAGAGGCTGTGGAGAAAGGGAACCCTTCTACACTGCTGGTGGGAATGCAGTTTGGTGCAGCCACTGTGGAAAACAGTATGGAGATTCCTCAAAAGACTAGGAATAGATTTACCATATGACTCAGGAATCCCGCTCCTGGGTATATATCAGGATGACACCTGCACCCCAATGTTCATAGCAGCACTATTTACAATAGCCAAGACATGGAAACAGCCTAAATGTCCAGCAACAGATGACTGGGTAAAGAAGAGGTGGTATATTTATACAATGGAATACTATTCAGCCATAAAAACCGACAACGTAATGCCATTTGCAGCAACATGGATGTTACTGGAGAATGTCATTCTAAGTGAAGTAAGCCAGAAAGACAAAGAAAAATACCATAGGAGATCGCTCATGTATGGAATCTAAAAAAAAAAAAAAAAAAACCATAAATACAAAACAGAAACAGACTCATAGACATAGAATACAAACTTGTGGTTGCCAACGGGGCGAGGGGTGGGAAGGGACAGACTAGGATTTCAAAATGTAGAATAGATAAACAGATTATACTGTATAGCACAGGGAAATATATACAAGATCTTGTGGTAGCTCACGGTGAAAAAAAATGTGACAATGAATGTATATATATATATATATGTTCATGTATAACTGAAAAATTGTGCTCTACACTTGAATTTGACACAACATTGTAAAATGACTATAACACAATAAAAAGTGTTTAAAAAAAGTATAATGGTGCTATTTTTTTTCTAAAAAATTGTATCCTCATGGTTCTCAACGTATATGCCAGAAATAAAGGAATTTAAATTGGTTCCCCTTTCCTCACAAAGTTATTTGAAGGCCAAAAAAGATAATGGAATTAAAGCTTGATTATAAATAATGATAAAGGAAATGCTATTCATAATTTTATTTAATGGCAAATAATAAATGGAAGATAAATCTAATACTGAAAACTTTGATATGCAGCAGTGATGGAAGAAGTAGCATACAGTAAGTTCTGTGACTGTCACAGTGAACATTTAGCTATAACAAACTCCTAGCCAATCAGTATGTTCTTACAGTATAATGGCAAAGACATTGGACACTGAAGATACCACTTCCTTAATATTTTCTTGGAAGTTACTATTCCTATGACTTAATTTTTTCAACTGTAAAATGAGCTTAATACTAGTGCTGTTTAATCTTAGTGCTTATCTCAGTGTTGTTCTGAACATTAGATAAGTGAATATATGTATGACCATCTTACATGTGTCAAGTGAAATAAACACGCAGCCTAAAAGTTAAAAGTTATGTTTTATTTGGCGGGAGGACTTGAGCCGGGATGACAGCCCATCACATGGCTCTGAGGGACTGCTCCGAAGAGGTAGGAAAGGAGCTAGGATAGATAGGAGCTTTACAACAAAGACCAGGTAGTTGGAACAATAAAAGATTACTTGTTATCTAAAGAAAACCAGGCATCTCAAGTTAAAGAATTTAGTGCTTTTCTATGTATGGGAGGAAGCAAACATTTGGGCTCACTGAATTCATTCCTTTGACAAGCACCTAGCCATCTAGGGCCGGTATCCTGTCCTGATTCTGAGTCCGCTCAGAGGGCACCATTGTGAGTGGCTGCAGGCCCGTCCCCACTGAGGGGTGGCGGCAGCCACTGATGACTTGGTTTCAGCATTCTTTGTTTACTGATATGTTTGCAGTATTTTCACTCACATTGCAGTATTTTCTTTCACACATGTAATACATTGTCAATGTGTATTATCTAACACTGTGATTTATTATGGTCACCTAAGGTAATTTTGGAGATGTGTTTATTGTCAAACTTTCAGGAGGAACAAAGTAGGTCATGAAGTAAAGTTGTATAATTAGAAGTAAACGACAATGTGCTTTGCTTTTCATTAACTGACTTGACATTAGTGAGACTACAAGGAAACCTAGGGCATTAATACATGTCTGGTTACTGACTGGTTACTCTTCATCAGTGAAAATCTCAAGGCCAGAGAGAAATATTGAGGTTCTTGCAAAGTGGAACATTCCAATTTCCTTCTAACAAGAAGAATGTGAAGAGTACTAGAAACCTGCATTTAAAAAATGAGAAAAGGCAAAAAATTGTAATAGAAACCTATTAAAGATGGCCTGCATCTATAATAGGATGGACCCAGTTCCTTTATAATTCGCAGAAAGGCTGTGAATTCATCAAACTTCTCATTAAAACTTTTATATATTTTAAAAATTAATTACCTACTATGGGTTCAAAGATTTACACAGATTGCTCACTCTGTAACACATAATGATCTGGGTGAGGTGAATGTAGCATTGCATCTTACAGATAAAGAAACTAAGGATGAGAGAGTTTGAGCCATTTTCTCACAAGTTTAAAATTGAACTTGTCCACCAGCTTTCATTAAAAAACTGTTCGTACTATGAATTGTCTCTCAGAGGAGGGCTGTTTTCTAAACCAGAGACATGGCAACATTAATAACTAACTCTTTTCCCTGTAACATACACATACAAAGTAATTGTTTAAAATTATATGTTACTGATTTGATTTTGTAAGTTTTGCTAAAATCAATCCAAGCTTCCCTGTCTCCACTGCTTCTAATCTAATTTAGGACACCACAGTCTTTTCCCTGGAATACTGGAGTGGTAACTTCCTTAGCCTCCTTTACTCCAGGGAATGCCTTCCAATGCATTCCCCAGTCCCTAGCCAGGGAAATCTCCCCCCAAACATAAAGCTGACCATGCCACTCCCTGCTTAAAACCCTTCAGTTACTTCCCCTTGTTTTCAAAACAATGCCCATATTCCTAACTATCATTTAAGAGTCTGGCACTTTCGTTCATGCTTTCCACATCCTAATTTCAGCAGCAAATTTCTCAACCCCCATTTACTATTCCAAACCTTTTGACATTTATGCACTTTTTAAATTCAGTAGACTTATTTTCATTAGTATTTACACCTGCTTTCCTCTCTCATATACCTAATTTCTACTTATCTTTCAAAGTGCATATTATATATTTTATATTACTTTTACCAGGAAGTCTTCCCTGGATTAGCAACTCTAACGTCTAATTGCCTGTATGTTCCAATTAATCATTTTTAAGCTTCCCCTATTCAGGTATAGTTCTAGGCTGTACTGGAAATGTATATTCCATGTTTACATTCTTCCCTTGCACATACATATTTGCCTTAACATACACAAACATATTCGCACACACATACACACAGACTACTTGTTCATTTATTCCTTAAAAGGATCTTAAGGTAGTGACTTACATTTTCTGAGCCCAATTCTTTTATGTTGGAAAAATTAAAATTACAGTACCTTATTATCTTGCAAAGACCATACAAGAAAAATGAAAAAATGTGTGTGTGTGTGTGTGTGTGTATATATATATATATATATGATACTGAGATAAATAAAAGTTCCATGGTAACAGTTAACAAATTTGTTCAAATTTCACATTAATTACTCTATTTATGGACTGATTTTTAGGAGTTATTTTGCTTCTTCCACTACTTTTTAATGGCAATAAAGATTCTTAGATACATTTGGAAAGAGGTGATTTTTCAATGTGTTTCCTTCCCTATAACCAGGGTGAAGCAAGGCCCCTCCATTCTGTTTTGGTTCAGCCTCCAAGTTTGTCCCCCTGCTGTCAGAACCTGTCTACATCTCTAAGATACATTGGTTCAAGTCATATCTCTTGATGGAAAACTTCAAGGACCTTAGAAAACAGTGTGAAACACCACAGAAAATATCTATTTTCCAAGAGGTGTCTGATAAACTGCTCTAGAAACTCTCCATAGCCTGAGTAGTCGTCAATGCAAAATGAAATCTTTTTTTTTATAAAACTAGCTTTTCAACGTTCCTTTTTTAGACAAAATAATAAAAACAAAGCATCCTAGTAATTAAGGTCTCAAGTCATCTAGATTTTGCTCAAGATGCAAGGGTTTGTGATTATGGCCGAAGTGGCTGGAGCCAAGTGGAAGCGTTTGGGGGGCTCTCATGCCTTTTCTTTCTGTGTTAGACAGGACTATGAAGAGCTAGAGAAGCAACTGAAAGAAGTCTTTAAGGAGCGAAGCACCATCCTCCGTCGGCTGACAAAGACATCAAGAGAACTTGACGGAATTAAATTCAACCTTCAGGTGAGATGAATGCTAAATTTCTCAGTAACAAAGGATAAGGAGTCACCTGGTTTGTCTTGGCGGATTAACATGTAAAGACTTCTGCATTTTCTTAACCAGTTTTGAACATATTTTGGTGCTTGAACACGGGAGTTATTTATTATTATATGAGCTTTGAAGAGAAATGTCATTTGAAATGCAGTCTGGGAGTCTGTGGTTCGCAAATTCAGGAATGAGAAAATTGTGTGCTTGGCAAAGCCATCAATTTCTCATCACTTCTAAGGTCAATTTGACCCCAGTGTTTTTTATATTACAAAATGGTGAAAAGTAATTATGACCAAGAGTTAAATGAATATAGACATGATCTCTAGAAGAGAACTTTAATTTCCACAAAGGATAGTTCTGAAAACTCTTTAATAAACCTCATTACTAAAATGAGTAAATGCCTTAGAAGGGAGAATGTCATCTGTGAAAATGTATTAGCATTCAGCGAAGTCTCAGTCGAAAACCAAAGACAAGATCTATATCTGATAAAAAAGTGTTTGAAATATCTGAGAATATATTTTAATATTTGCCTTTAACATTGTATTTATTGACTTCTTACTGTATACTAAAAGCTTTGCATGTATTATAGGATTTAACTCTCACAGTACATCAATGAGGGTAGGTACTATAAACATGACTTTTCTTGTTACACATGAGGAGTCACGCTTGAATGTCACAAAGGAAGCCGGAGTCTAAATGCAGGCAGTCTGACTCCAGAGTGATAGCTGTTGCACTGAACCATGTTTCTGAACCACGTGTAGTCACCATTTTCCTTGGCTTTTTATTCCTATGATGAAGACGATGATGTCGGTAACCACTACAGTTTATTGAACATGGTCCCCTGTGTTAGGTACTCTTTCTCCAATGATTATTTAATATTCAAGTTATAATTACGCTATGATTATTATTAGTCTTATTTTATAAGTGAGAAAACAGAGTTAGAAAAAGGTTAGGAAACTAAGAACAGAGATAGTTAGGAGGCAGATCTGTTAGTTTGAGCCCAACGCCCAAGTTCTTGTTCCAGAAGTTGTGTTACATCTTGAGAGCATAAAAATAGTGGGAAAAAAAAATCACTCACACTCCAGTAGGATGCAGTGACAAGTAACAGGCTGTAACGGTGCAGGAATAACAGCTCTACGACGGAAATATGCACAAAGCTTTAGGGAAGCACTGACTAGGATGAAAATGGAGACATCTTGATTTCCATTGGAATCTGATGCTAGAACTGCACCTTATCATTAAGTAGAAATTCACAAGTTTTACGAGACTGCAAAGAATATTTAAGACACTTGCACCTTTTCGGAGGCATGGAACCCCTGGCACATTGAGAATTTTTCAAGCATATGGTGAAATAAATGCTCATGAGTGGTCAGTATTTATGGTATTTCCAGGCCACTCAGTCTCTCTATACTAGTAGCCTAAGTTAAGACATCTAATTTCATTCTAGGAAATTACTTGGAAGAAATATAAAATTTTGTAGAGTCACCTTTTTGAAAGGGTAACAATACTATCACTAAATGTAATTGCAACTTTAAAAATACCTTTAATTTATTTTGTGCCAGCCATAGTGCAAGGTGGATTTTTTGAATTGTTTTATCTCATTAAATCCCCTTAACAATCTCTTCACAAAATTAAGATAATATTTTACTCATTGTAAAATGAGGAAGTAAGACTCAGATAGGCCACTGGAATCTCCCAAAGTCGTACATCTAATAAATGGTAATTCCAGGTTTCAAACTTATAGTAAATAACTGTATTGCCCATGATACATTTTTTTTTCCAGTGGAGCTTCCTGAAGACATGAGATTTGAAAGTCTTGTTCATCTCTGTAAACATAGCACATGGCATGGTAATATAGCTCAATCAATAAACAACAAATGATCATTTAGGAGATATATCAATCTTTGGAATTCTTAAAGCCATCAAAATTATTTTCCAAGATGTACACCTCCCTTCTCTGGACATTACTGGGGAAAAAATAATGAAGAACTCTCCTACTCTTTTAATTGGATACACTTTGCAGACCCCCATCTGCATACCTACCCTTTTCACCTTTTCATTTCTTCATCTCATATATGTGTGTGTTTTTAACTTCTTGAGGGCAGGCTGTGCCCTTTTAATCTTGGTTTCGTTCTGAATGTCCAGATTATAGCAGATGGTCAATGAATAAGCATATTTTTATTGTACTTTTCACCACATGCTTTCCCACATCTGTTATCCCCTTTGAGTTTTCCGGTCAACAACTAATGTGGACTCTTCAAAATTCTCATGCCTGTTTATCAGGTAAGGAAGTCAAAGGGGAGATTATGCCCCCAGTCATAAGGCCATGATGCACTTTGAGCTATAAGTCCATGACTGGTGATTTCCCCCCAATTCTGCTATTTTTGTCTTTTATGTCAAGTTACTTTTCCCCCCTAAAGAAAACAGAGCACTTTTTATTGGCTGCTTTCTAATAATGACATCAGTTAGTCATTTTAGGGAAGCGGCATCAATTACGAATTTCACCCTATGACATCTATATCAGAACACTTAACTTACTGTATGAATATTGTTTCCAGCATTAGGTTGAAAAATTGCTGAAGGTAGACACCATGCCTTTGTTGTTAAATGATGTTAAGTGTTTGTCATTCTTCTTACTGTCAATCCCTTACCCATCATAGCTGCTCCTTCTACAAACAATATGATTGCCTGTTTCAAATTTTGATATCAAGAAGGGTAGGTTACCCTATTAAACAGTTTACTGGGTATAAACAAGAAAGTTCCTAGAAAAGCCTTAATGGAATAGGCTCTAATGAGAAAAGCTCAGTGGCCTTTTCTGTTTCAATTCATGTTCTATTAATGCTGAATTTGCCAGAGTAAATAAGCACTAATGACTAGGTGATTTTTTTCCCCCTTAATACACTATCTATACAGAACAGTTACAATTTTAAATGACCCTAGTTTTTCTATGTATTCTAATGCATTGCTCATACATAACAGACAAGACTAAACAGGTGCCTGCCATTTGACTGCCTTGATCTTGAATGTATTACGACTTAGCTTATTTAGGGAGTTCTCTTATGTCCCCTTGGGTCTGTAGAAACTATGCCAGAACAGTTTAACATGCCTGCAGAAAATACAGTAGGACTTCAGATGAAGAGCAGAAGATATATTTTATACTCATTTATAGAGACCTAGATATTGGGAGAATACTTTCTCCTCCACTAAACCTCTAACGGCTGAAACTCAGTTGATTCCCTTTCACTCACTGTGCAGCACTGGGACTAGTTAGTGTCATAAATTGTGCCTCCTGAGAGCCTGTGTGCATCCTGAGAGCCATGGGGACCACTCTGGCCTCATTTGCACATTCTTATTTCAGGGCTAAGTGCAGCCACACCTTATTCCAAAGACACAAAAGTAGAGTGAACCTCAATTTATGACCCAAATAAGGCTTCCTTTTCCCACTTTTCTTATCAGACTTTGAAAAATGATGAGAAATCTGCCAAAACTGAAGTTCAGAGGCTTCTGGAAATAAGTCAGAAACAAAGGTAAGACTGTGTTTTCCTTTTATTTTCTCAGCTCTTTTCTTCCCCTCATAGTTACTCTATTCAGAGACTTCACAAGACGAGGTTTCTTCTCTATTTATTTATTTATTTATTTATATTCTTACTTAAACTTGAATATATGAGAATCTTGTTCAAATGCAGATTCTTATACAATAAATGTAGGGTAGCACTTGACATACTGCATTTCTAACAAGTTTCCTGGTGATGAATGATGCTGATACTTGTCTGTAGATCTCAATTTAACTGTTAAGGATCTGGAGTTCTTTTCTCTATTATCTTGGTAAGATGGACCAACATAAGTCTGTCCCATCAATAGGGAGATCCAATAACATTGACCTCAGGGTTCTATTTTTAATAGTTATCAAAACTTGATAACTTTAATAGTTATCAAATAGTTTGATAATGGTGGGGATGGCAAGGGATGGGGTAATCTTATTAACAATGTGGTAGAATTAGAGCAGTGTTATTAGTGTTGGCTTGTTTTTGAAGGAACTGAATTAGGGGCTTGATTTCTATGCAATATTAAAAAGCTATATGACTTGAAATTGTTTCTCAAAGAAAAAAAATGCCAAGGCATTTTTAAGGTAGAAACAAGCTAACATTTGTTATTTTTTTATACATTTACTAGAGGCTCTGCAAGATGCTATATATTTATATATATGTATATATACATAAATATATATATGAATTTCTTGTTTCAACACAATTACCTGATAGAGATTTTTATCCCCATTTAGTAAAGAGGAAATTGTTGCTCAAAATGCTTACGTGAATTCCTGAGATTTGTGTTAATTGGAATTTGCTCTGCTGTGTCTTACCTTTAGCTATACCCCTTCAAGTTAGTATACCGATCCATGCAAGAAGCTGTTACAAAGGTTGACAGGTGCTACACTATGTAGTCCCTTCTCACCATCTTGTATCTTCTCCACTGTCCTTGCACCTTGACCCAGAAATCGTATGTCATTGAGTCAATGACATGTTAAAAATATCAACTCAAGTATCTTATATTGACTCTTTATATTATTTAAATAAAATTACTATTTCTAGAACATGAAACTCTCTCCAAAGTCCGATATTCAAAGGAGCTCATATAAAATATACGTCTAAGCATGTTTCCCAAAGTGCATCATTTTAAATTATTTTATTGGTTTGAAATAAGCCACCTCTTAAAAATACCTATGTTCAATATCACACGAGTATCTGTGGTTCACTGAGTTAGTATTGGAGAATTATAGACATTTTCAATAGAAACAGCTAGTCTAAACAGACCAAAAGTCGTCGAAAATCATTGCTTTCATTGATTCTTCCATGTTGGGAAAGGGTAGAAACAAAAACATAAAAAGGGAAATGACATGTGTAACACCAGTGAGAGGGTTGCAGTGACTGAAGAAGACAGGGTGAGTCAGGGTAGATCAGAAAATAAAGTTGTGTGCGTAGACTGGGACCACTCTTAAAGGCTGGCCCAGAGTGGACTTCAGCATAAGCATCAGAGAACCCATTTTAGGTAGCTCTATAAGGGAATCATGTATTTAAAGAAGTGCTTTAGAGCAGTTGTTCTGACAACATTGTTCAAGGTAGGAAGGAGACATAGACCAGATTGAGGAAAGATGACCTAGAGGACAGAGAGATCTCATCAATGAGGAAAGAGCAATGAAGTCAGCCTTTCTTCACTGCAGGAGAAACCCAGATGAAGAGACAGACTGAGGCACGATGTGGTTAAGGAAAAGCCTAATTCTTTTGTTTGCTGATGTTTTCTTAAATTATCTATGGCTGTTTCTACATGACACATGAATTACCCAGGCAAACCAGGAAAAATGTGGTTAGAGTTACTAAGAATTTCAGGTCATCATCTATCCATTTGGTAAGGTGTACGAATGACTAGATGATGAACTGAGTCTTTCAATGCATGAGTTAGATGGAGCAGATATTTTAGTATTGAGATTTCAAAATTCTATCCAAAATTATAAAATGTATTTAAAATGCATGACTTGTATAATGTACACAACTACAGTCAGAATGGAAAATTTAATAAATCTGAACGATAGGTGAATTCTCAAAAGGATATGACATGTGATATATTAATTTTTGCCATTTACTTACAGATATATGAAAATCTTGGTTATCTGAATGTGAAGGAGGCTGTGTATCTCATTTCCAAAATAAGAGAGATTAATAAACAGTAAAAGAGAAAAAAATCACATTAGAATATAAAAGAAAATTATTAACTGACTGCAAATTTAGAAGTATTATCAGAGTCTGAAAGAGTATAATGTATTGCAGATGTCACTTAGCTATACACCTAGTTCTCAGTAACCCCTTGTCCCCTGGGATCCTTGCCACCTGGCACTTACCTGGAGAAGTGGTCCCTAGAAATCATGCTTCTTTTATGTGACTCTGAAATCACTGGCCACAGTTAATTAGCTTTAGTTGGCCACCAAAATAGAACTGAATCAATTAGAATGTCCCTCTTGGAACTGTAACCAAGAGGCAACTAATAAATCTCTCTGTCTAGCTGGAACTAGACTGTAAATAAGTAACTCAGAACATATGGGGTGGCCATAAATAACCAGGTAGAGAGAGCAGAGTGTTTCACCAAGGGATACAGAGAAAGGAGTGTGCGTGAGTGTGTGTGAGTGTGTGTGTGTGCATGTGCACACATGCTTTTGCATGAGAGAGAAATCTGTGTTGATTCTTGATTGCTAAATTTTCAGAAATATTTAGACAGCTGAGATAATATTCGTAAAAGAGTTCTCTAAGCCATATTATGTGAAGAGTGAGAGTATGTAACCACAAATGGAGACTCTTGGGATAGAGTACCTTGACGTTTCTGAAAAGCTGTGTTGATAATAAAAAGGAATGAGACATTTTATTCTCAACAGTGGTTGGTGGGTGGAGATGCTGTTTTGGGCTCCGGGCACTAATGGATTTTACCATATCGAGTTCTCTGAAAATGAACAGAATGCCTGGGATGACAGCAAGTTCTTTACCTGTGATGTTATGACAATACAAGCTGGTAACCACTCAGAAAGATAACTCCCTGTAGGGGGATTTGGGTGAGGTATTTTCATATATATAATTTGGGATGGAAGATGTGTGAAACAGCTGCCTTTTAAAATCCCCTGTAACCGTGAACTTCTGTGCTGAAATGGACTCAGCATCTGAGAACCTATCACAATGTCACTGGGGCCAAGAGTTCTTCAGAATTCAAGCTTCAGTTCAGTGCCAAATAGGGCCCTAGAGCAGCTCTCAATAGTCTGTGCAAATCGCAGTTGGTGGAGGGAGCCGGTCCATGAGCAAGTCAGTGGTCCTTTCTCAATGGAGTGGAACTTAACAAGTCTACAGGAGTCTGGGGCCACCTAAAGCATGAGATCAGTGAGCATGTGCAGAAATAAGCCTGAAAGGCGGAAGAGGAGATGGAGAGATTCAGAAGTTTCAAAAGGCCCACTTCGCCATTATGTCTGATAGCTTTCCCTGCCATGAAAATGTGCAGAATCCTCTGCCTTCTCCAGTTTTGAACAGCCTTTGCAGTTTACTTTTTGTCTTACTCCTTATTGCCTATAGATGTCAGTATGTGGGCATTTTTGAATATATATTTTATATATATATATTTTTTGAATATATATATATGCACACACATACTCATTTAAATGTTTATAAAATACATTTTATAATTTAATTTTAAAATATCTGTATCACTTTAAAAATAAAAAATTTTAAATCCAGAAATATTAATTGTTATAAGATTTATCATAATTTTTTTTAGTTGGGAAATAAAATAATCTGACTGCATTTTTATTCAGTACTTGTTGAAGATTTGAGTGTTAGGGATAGTATGCAGATCCTTCCTTTCTGTCTCTCTCTTTGAATAGAGCTAGTGTAATGGCTGTAGAATTTGAGCACGTAGGCTCCAGAACACAATTCCACCACCTCTCTGTGCATCAGTTTCCTGTCTGCAAATCAACATTGTAGTTCATTGTGAAGTGTATAGAGTGCTTGGTAAACTGCAAGTCTACAATATACACAGACTTATATTATATTATATTATATTACACTATATCGTGCTATAAATGTCCTTTGTGGAAAATATCAAAAGCAATTATGGAAGTCCAGATTTTAAGTATCATATATCAAACAGTTCTGATAAGTGAAACCTGTTTGAGGCGGTAATGGAAGCTGAGACTTAAAATTCACTTTAAACAAAAGCAGGTTAATGTTTTACCCTAACAAGTATAAAGCATCTAAGAAGCAAAGTGACTGTAATTATTTTATAACTTGTTCCTTTTATATACTTTGCTTTGAAAACAAAATTGAAATTGACTCCAAGAATCATATAGACTCTTATGGGTATTCCTGAAATTGAAACTGAGACCTAAAGGTTTCTATGGTAAGACCTCTGGGGGCATCATTAAGTCCTTTTGGATGAAAGAGCAGCTTGTGGTTGTGCAAGATGTGGTGGCCAAACGATGAACATAAGGACCCTGAGTGGTGCCTAAGAGTTGTGATAATGGTCTCATCTGTATTAAATGATTATTTTCCAGGCATCTGCTGAGCATTTTGCCTACATTGTATCTTCTAAACCTCATACAAACATATGAGGAAAGTTCTATCATTGTGCCCATTTTATAGATAAAGAAAATAAGTCTAAGAGTACACTCTCCCATCCCCTAGTCTCTCTATTGTGGTTACACACCAAGAAAATATTTTTGTTCCGGAAATTGTCTTTTGGCACTACATGGAAATTTTAAATTAGTTTGTGTGCTGGTAAAACTAGAAAAGGTTTCTGTTTGATTTTTGCTGCTGTTTTGAAGGAGTTCATTTCTCTAGTCATACTTAACATACACACTCACTCATACCCTGTTATCTGATGTCTGAACTTTTTGAAGTGATAGCTTAGGTGATAAAGTGAAGGCACAGAAAGATAATGAAATTTGCCATAGTTGAGCAAATCCTAAACCTTTCAGAGGAATGCATATTTATGAAAAGAGTTATATTTTTAATAAGTGAGACAGGGCCCATATGTCCCAGTGAGCTTGAGACACATGTGTATATACACACAGACGTGATTTCTTTTATTATCCCCAGTAAATAAGTCTTTTTTTCTCTTTGTTTTTTACAAAAAGTCTCAAGCCTTATACAGGATGTCTAGAACACAATGCTTTGGAACTAGTCTATTAGGAACATCCAAGGGAATGATAATTTTCTCCTATCAGCAAGTCTATGGTAAATTTCTTTTTAAAACAGCATGTTCACACCCTGGCATGCTGTCACTAACATTAGCTTTCCAACTCTAATTATTATATTGATTTGATTTAATGCATTATGCAGCTCAGAGATGATTCTCACAGTGAGATTCTTATAAGACACAATAGCAAGGCAATTTCCTTTAAACACAACTTGCTTTTAGAGCTTGCATGGGAGAGAAAACTTTTTATTACCAGAATCCTGAGAGCTACATCTTGCATGCTTAACTGTGTCTCTATGCATTCTAGTTATCTATTTCCTAAATGTATATAAATAGCAAAACTTCCTTTCATGGTATACATAGGAAATAACAGAATTATATTATGTCTTTCTTTTGCTCTTTATTTTCTATTAAACAAGAGAACAAATGAAGTCTCTCCAGGAGGCCCTGGAAAATCAGCTTAAAGAGACATCTGAGAAAGCAGAAAAACAACAGGCTACTGTAAGTGTGTTTCTTTTTTGTGTCCTTTGCTTTGGGGTAGGAGAATTGTTAACTTTTTTCCTTCAAAATCACTATGGAACAAAACACACCTGTGACAAATAAAGATGAAACTAATAAAACACAGTAACCAAGATTATAAAAATACTTGGTCAGCATTCACTCAAAAAATATATTTTTGTTGTGTTTGATTCTTTATTTTTATTATTGAAGTATAGCCAGTTACAGTGTATCAATTCCTGGTATATAGCCCAATGTCTCAGTCATGCATATAGATGCATGTATTTGTTTTCATATTCTTTTTGATTAAAGGTTATTACAAGATACTGAATATAGTTCCCTGGCTATACAGAAGACATTTTTTCATCTGTTTTTATATATAATGGCTAATATTTGCCAATCTCAAACTCCCAAATTTATCCCTTCCCACTCCCTTTCCCTCAGTAACCACAAGATTATTTACTATGTCTGTGAGTGTGTTTCTGTTTTGTAGATGAGTTCATTAGTATCCCCCCCCTTTATTTTTATATTCCACATTAGTGATAGCATATGGTATTTTTCTTTCTCTTTCTGGCTTACTTCACTTAGAATGACAATCTCCAGTTTCATCTATTGTTGCTGCAAATGGCACTCTTCTTTTTATAGTGGAGTAGTATTCCATTGTATAAATATACCACCTCTTCTTTATCCAGTCATCTGTTGATGGACATTTAGGTTGCTTCCATGTCTTGGCTATTGTGTATAGTGCTGCTGTGAACATTGGGATGCATGTATCTTTTTGAATTAGAGTTCCCTCTGGATATATACCCAGAAGTGGGATAGCTGGGTCATATGGTAAGTCTATTTTTAGTTTTTTGAGGAATCTCCATACTGTTTTCCATAATGACTGCACCAAACTACATTCCCACCAGCAGAGTAGGAGGGTTCCCTTTTCTCCACACCCTCTTCAGCATTTGTCATTTGAGGATTTTTGATTGATGGCCATTCTGACTGGTGTGAGGTGATACCTCATTCCTATTGTGGTTTGCATTTCTCTAATAACTAGCAATATTGAGCACTTTGTTCACGTGCCTGTTGGCCATTTGTCTGTCTTCCTTGGAGAATTGCTTGTTTAGGTCTTCTTTCCATTTGTGGATTGGGTTGTTTTGTTGTTGTGGTGGTTGTTATGTTGTATGAGTTGTTTATGTATTCTGGAAATTAAACCTTTGTCAGCTGCATCATTTGCAAATATTTTCTCCCATTCTCTAGGTTGTCATTTTATTTTACTTATGGTTTCCTTTGCTGTGCAAAAGTTTCATTAGGTCCCATTTGTTTATTTTGGCTTTTATTTCTATTGCCTGGGTAGACTGCCCTAGGAGAACACTGCTAAGATTTATGTCAGAGAATGTTTTGCTTATGTTTTCTTCTAGAAGGTTTATCGTGTCTTGTCTTACATTTAAGTCTTTAAACCTAAAACTGTGTTGACTAGAAGTGGTGCGAGTGAGCTCCCCTGCCTTCTTCCACATCTTGCTGGGGAGGCTTTCAGTTTTTCACCATTGAGTGTTGTGCTGCTGTGGGTTCATCATAAACAGCTTTCATTTTGTTGAGATATGTTCCCTCTATAACCACTTGGGTAAGAGTTTTTTTTTTTTATCATAAATGGGTATTGGATTTTATAAAATGCTTTTTCTGCACCAACTGAGATGATCATGTGATTTTTGTCCTTTCTTTTGTTGATGTGCTGGATCACACTGATTGATTTGCATATGTTGAACCATCCTTGTGTCCCAGTTTTTGCGTTTGACTCTTAAAGTTCTCCTAATTCCCAACTGTTATTTATGGCTGAAAAACTGAGGGCAAGAGTGGTGTCAGGCCCCATATCAGTGGCTCTTGAATTTTGGAGTGGAGCTGACCTTGAACTAAGTTAAGCTCTGCAGGTTCCTAAACCACACCTCACATCCACTGCATAGAAATCTCTCAAGGGTGGGGCCACACCATCTGCCTGTTTAATCAACTCCACAGGTGATTCTGATACCAAAAGTTGAAGAATCAAACTTCTCTGCAGATTTTCTCTCTCAAATTCATGTTCTCTGGGTTCTCACATTTCAGTTCTTATAACTAATATTCACCATCGGCAGGAGAGATGGTACTTTGGATAGTAGTACCTGAAAACTAGATTTCTGCCTGGTTCCCCAGACCCACTTTATGTACTATTTATGGAGATTAGACCTTTTATCTTGTTGGAGGACCTGAGTCTATTTTAAAATGTAGTATATTAATAGAAAAGTGGAGGTAGAGTAAGACCAATAGATTAGGAAACAACCACCTTTGGAAAGATAGTTTATTTCTCACAGTCCTCAAGAGAAGTGGCCTGCCACGTGACAGGGGGCCACCCAGGGAAGCACCAGGTCAGTCACGAGTCAAAGAAGGTGGGGAAGCTGTCGGCAAATGCTTCTGTTGTGGTTTCTGCGGGGAAGGAAGGGGCTAGGCAGGGTAAGCGGACCTTGGATTGGCCAGTTCGAATGATTTCAGCAGGCTCTGGGACATAGAGACTGTTTGTCTGGTACCTGGCCCTGGTTGATTACTTGGGATCCCAGCCCCCTTAAAAACTGTCAGCCTGCCTTCCTTTTTGCAAGGCTTCCTTGGACAGTCTGGACTAGGGTGTAGTTCTGCTTCTGAAACTTAGCCCTATCTGTCATCTGGGATACCTGCTTCCTAGAGAGTCTTTGTAATAATGACTGTTGACTTTCCTGGATGCAGGATTGCTTCTTGTTAATGAATCACCGTTATCTTTTCAGCCCACCTGTAAGGATGAGCATCTTTGTTCTTCTCTTCCATGCCATGGCAACTCTCACTGCTCACCTACAGTGTGTCCTAATGTCTGGCTCTTTGGATATCAGATGTTACATTAAAAAATAGACATACTTTTTAGCACCAACTTGTTGATTTCTCCCCTTAAAACCTGACTCAGCCTACTCAGTGACCCTAATTGCAATCTCAATTCTGTCTTGATCTATCACATTTAATCTCAGTTTCTTTATGGCCCAGTCCCAAATGATGGCAGTTAGAGCAAAAGTGTTCATTCGTGCTATTTTCTCAGATCCTCACAATGAAACTATCCAGTATTGTGGGGTTTTTTTTCCTGAAAATGAATAACTCTTGCTTGTATTGGTACATCTAATATTTGGAGGAGCCAAGGCATGAACCTGTGATTATTCCAATATGTTATGCAAACATCCCAAAAGAAGAAAGCTAGACTATTTGAAAGAGCTCAGCAAAAGTTAGAATAGCAAGTATGGGAAAAGTGGAGACAACATATAGTTGGGAAGAAGGAGACAGGACTGACCAAGTCAGCCTTACCCTCATTGCAGAATCCTTGCGGTGCTTCTCTTAAGGTTCAACATTGAATCTTGAGGAGAGATTTTCGTCTCTCACCCCAAAATGCTCTCCTAAACCAGAAACTCCCTAAATGGGTTCATAGCCTAACATGTGCTTCAGAGTTAAGAACATTCTGGATTTAATTTCCTAGTGGGCCACCTACTAGCTCTGCAAATTTGAGCAAGCTCTTTAACTTCTACAGGTTTTCTTACCTGCACATTTTGAGTATGATTCAAGTTAAAATAACATTAAATTATATCTGGCATACAATAGATAGTAGACACTAAACTAATGTCATTCTACTTCCCTTCCCTTTCTAATTTCATCTCCTTCACTTCTTAGCTGAGGAAAGATAAGAAAGTTATTTTATATTTCTGAGGATGTTTTATTATAAAAAGTATGTCAGTGCTACTTATCTAACATTTTGGTGACTGTGTGAGCTGATACATGCAAAGTACTGAGCAGAGTGTGTAATCAATTTTAAGCCATCACAAAATTGTATCAAAGTCCTACAAGACACCCCTGTCCCCACTTCAGACAACAGTCTCAAGTCCAGGTTGTCACCTGTGCTTCTGACTGACCAGCTGTAGATTGGAGGTCCAATGACCCCCACCTTGGGTTTAATTAATTTGCTAGAAAATAGACTTTGAGAAAGATTAAGAATAAAAACACAGATTCAAATTTTAAAATGTTAATTAAAAAAGAGCAAATAACCATAATCATACCAGGAATTCAAACAAATAAGGTATTATGAGCAACTATTCACAGATATATTTGAAAATGTGCCTGTAAATTCCTAGATAAATACAGAATGCCAAAATTTCTACAAAAAGAAACTTAGTACTTGAATAAAAAATACTGTTAGAATTTTATTATGTTTAGAAGACCTTCTTTCCCAAGTATTCCAAAGCCAGAAGGTTTTAATGGTGATTTCTATTAATTTTCAAAGATCAATTAATTTCTAATATAGGCAAATATTTTCTGGAAAATAGAAAAAGATTGAACACTTTCATCTTATTTTATGAACATCATCGCTTATTATTCCAAAGTCAATTAATGACTGTATGTGTAAACTAATAGCTATTTTTCTAGTAATGAATATAGATGTTAAAATTCTATGAAAACAAATTCAAAACTATGTTAATAAAATATATCATCATGATCAGTGAATGCAAACATCTGCAGAATTAAATAATACTTATCTTTTGGAGGAAATTTGTTTTATGGTTTGAATTGAATGACTGATGTTCTAAGTCAAACCAGAAAGAGATGACAGAAAGGTTAACAAATAGGGAAATAATATATATTTATTAAAACTATGATATTATTTTCTTAAATCTGCATCTGGTGGAATTTAGAAGACAGATTTCATTTTATGGAACTCATCACTTTCCAACTTTAATAAAGACTCAGTTTGTGCTTTTTCTCCCTATTTGAAGATTCTAAGGATTAAATTAATATATATTTTAATTGTTGCAAATAATTCAGTAATTATTCTTTCTGCTAGGAAGACTATAGTTGGTGTGGTTGAAAGTTGGATAAGAAGGGGAGAGTAAGATCATTATAATTGCTCACTGTCAAATAGAAGCAACACATTTGGATTTGATTCTGTAAATATTGTTGTGCTCTTTTAGATTTAACAACAGATAATCTGATGTGCTGTGTTGATAACGTATCTAATTATTGTGACTTTTTCCATAAAAAGGATTGTATATTTTATGAAAGTAAGTTGAAAATACCCATATTATTTGGTAAGTCCATAGTAAAATGCTATAAAACTTAAAGGTGATAGTGCTTCTAAAGCACAAAACTATAAAAGAAGGTTAACTTTTGAACATTAAACTGAAAAAGCAGGCAAGCTGTCTTGATCTAGTTCTGTTTGAAAATACTTTTTGTGAGCATTTGTTTATATCTCTATGCAAATAATGGAGTGACAAACCTTTCAGACTTATGTTCCTCATGAACAATCTAACAGACAGCAAGGAAAAATGAGCTCTCAGGTGTAACCAGAATAACTCAAGATATTAATACTCCTTGGATGCATTTCACTACACTAGTTAATTTTTATGGCTTAACTTGCCCTAAGTGAGACATAATTAGTCTGAAGGCAAGAATTAACTTCAAGCTTTGACTCTCATTAAAGATAAAGAATTGTGTTAGTCCATTTTTTGTTCAAAGTAAATAAACGGTATTTTCTGTCTCTGAGAACTATTTAAATATCTTCTAGGAATTCTTATTTTCCCAGGGCTGTTAAAATCTGTTAGGTTTCTAGAACCAGTGTTTCCAAAATGCTCTGTTGAATATTCTGTATGCATTTTAGGTTCTAAATACTTGAATATTGCATTCTCAAGTTTTTTTCTGTCCTTGTTTAACATTTATATAAGTATGTTGTTGACATTGCAATATGTTTTCATTGCACTGTTAGAGTTAGGTGTTAATTATGGAGAACACATAATAAATACTATAAAAGGTGAGGATTAGGGGAAAATAATGGTATCAGCAAAAGACAGATTATTAATATAACCAAAACGGCTTCAAATAGTTCCTGATCTAAACTAAAGACAAAGCTGTAACATTAAAATTTTCTGGTGCTCATTAAGTACTGGGTAAGACATAGTGTAAGCCCTCACTGTTTGCTTTTCTTTTTGTAATGCAAGTGCCTAATTTAGGATTTGATTGCAGGGGTAGCCCCTTCAAAGAGGCATCCATTTCAAAGAGGACTATCTCCAGTTAACACGCAGCCAACCACTGACCCAGCCTGGAACCAGTGCCACCTCCCCACTCTGCCCCCAACCCGGTCTCTTTTGTTTTAGAGGTCTTGGTTAATTTAATTTTGATTACTGACCATTTTTGTTTTGTTTAGTTTTTTTTTTCCTCTCTCATTTTCACTTTAAATATTCAGTCTTATGTTTTAAACCCACCAGTAAAGAATGAGCCCTGAAACCCTAGACCCCCAGGCTCGACCCCAGTAAAAGCAGAACCACTGCTGTGCCCATTCTCTTTCTCTCTGTCTACCTCCCAACCCCTACCACCTCCCTGTATGGCTCCAGGCATACCATGTAGTTTCCTGGACCTATAAGTCATAAACCTTTATTTTTTTTTCAAACTTTCCTGATGGTTATTGATGAGGGCATCTTGGAACCAGAGAGGCTTGTCCAGCCACAACACTGGTTGACAGTAGGCTGACACCAGCACAAAACAGTAGAAATGGGTGTAAAGGCTATTTCTTGGGACATATATTACTGCTCTGCATACATATCTAATTTTGAATGGGATCAGGCCATTCTAGTGATACCTTTGTTTTATCAATCAAATCAAACTATTTCCCTAATGGAACAATGAGGTGACTCACATTTTCAGGTTGCTGTCAGTATCTTCATAGTTCAAACTTGAAAATTGTTATGGCCAAAAAGATGGACATGGCCATTCTCAGGCTTCTGCTTCTTTTTATATGTAGTTTGACCATTAAAAATTGGAGCAGGAAGGGTATAGCTCAGCAGTGGAGTGCATGCCTATCATGCACAAGATTCTGGATTTAATCCCTAGTACCTCCATTAAATGAATAAACAAACAAACAAACAAACATAATTACTTCCCCTCAACAATAAAAAAATAAATAAATAGGTAAAATTAAATAAGTAAATAAAACCTAAACTCCCCCCAAAATTAAAAAAAAATCTTCTTAATTGTTTGGTTTAGGTTTCATTGCCATCTGAGAAAATGGTAATACAAGCCAGAAAAGATGAGGTATTAACATGTGTTGTAACATTCTACAGAATGCACAACAAATAAAATGTACAAAAAATACACAAGACAAACACACATCACATCCAAGATAGTGGTTTCCTCTGGGGAGAGGGAAGGAAGGAAAATTAGATGGGACTTTAATAGAATGTATAACATTTTTTTACAAGGTCTGAAGAAAATTGGACAAGTCATTTACATATATTTATTCATAGGATGGACCCAGAAGCATTTTACATAGTATTACTCTTGTTCTTTTGTTTATGTTTGAAAAGTTTCAGAACTATTTTTTTTAATCTGTATATATGGTAAAAATTAACTTTACTCCTAAACTTGACTTCCACTGACTCTCTTATCTCTAGAGATAATCCAAAATACCAGTCCCTTTTGTATCATTCCAGGAATCTTCTAAGACTATGTTGTCCAATATATAACACTAGATACATGAGGCTGTTGAGCATTATAAAATGACTAGTCCAAACTGAGATGTGCTGTAAGTATAAAACACACAGTGCATTTTAAAGTTATGTTGTTTATAAAATCAATAATCGATTACAGGTCAAATGATTATTTGCATATATTGAGTTAAATGAAATATATTAGTAAAATTAATTTTGTCTGTTCCTTTTATTTTTTTAAACTGACTAGCAGAAAATTGAAAATTGGAGAAATTAAATGTTTCAGCCACAATCATACATTCACATCATAGTGAACCTTCAGTGACCATAAATTCTCAAATTTTAGCTACTATGCTGTAACTGACTTTTTTCAATGTAGTCAGGCAGATAAAAATGCTATGTATATACAAATGCAGTTTGAATAACTGGCCTAAATTTACTGATTCCAACAATATCATATACGGGAGGAAACATCATGGTGTCTTTGGTACAGTATCTTTAATGCTCCATGATTTTGAGGTTAGGAGCTTCACATTGCAATTACTCGCAAACCTGTGGTACATCAAAATTACCTGGAGAATGTATTAAGAAAAAAGATTCCTAGGCCCAACCCTAGAATCGAGGGGTTTTTATTTGTTTGTTTGCTTAAGAGCTACATTTTTTAAAATTGAGATTTAGATAGGTAAGAGAATCATGGTCATAATGTGCATTTCTCAATTTAAAAAAATTATCTTTTATTATATGAGAAAAGGGAATTTTTATATAATTAGGGGATATATGTATGAATTGAGCAATAAAAATTTGGTGAGTGAAAATTGTAATCCTTTGGTTTTTAGTATTTGTTGAAAAATGACATAATTGTGGAAAATCAAAAATCATGAAAATAAATTTACAAAACCTATAGAAATGAATTTGAAATGTGTCTACATAGTATTCTCTTTATTTTCAGATTGCTTTTTTAAAGACTGAAATGGAAAGAAAGACCAAAATGATCCGAGATCTCCAGAATGAGGTAAGACTTATTTCAGGAAAATCTTAAATAAGTCAAAGAATATACACAAACACACATACTGATTTACCGTAATCTTTGGAGTATTGATTGCATGCACATTTGGCCTTTAGCTATGTACTAAAGGAAAGGAACTGTAGGGCTAAAAATTTCAAAACAGATAACCCCTACTTTAACATATATTTGATAATGTTATTAGTTCATACATCTCCAGTTAATTTTCCCTTCTAATTATATTTTGCTTGGGCAATATTAAAATTGTATTTTTATTTCATGAATACATTTGTCTACAAAATGACATCACAGGCACTGAAGAAGAAAGCTAGTTAGAAATGGACTTCATGCTAGGAAATGCCAATCTAGAATGAAAAATTTATGTGAAATAATCTTAGAGTAATGTAGATTTAACATAAATAAATAAACTGTAACCACTTTCCTTACAGCCTTTAAAATGTAAGGACCCTATAAAATGCTTTATGCTTTTTCCTTTTCTGATATTTTGTCTTATTATACAGCTACTTTATTTTCCAAAAATTTCTCCATCACATTTGTTTTGACCTTTTTATTTTTTTTTTCTTGAATGCAATTACTTACTTAGGACTATTAATGATACATCTTCCTTGATCAATCCCACTAGGTTGATTTTGAATCTCAAATCAGTTACTTTAGCCTTACTTGGCTCTTTCCTCTGCTTCCTTCTTTCCTTCCTTCCTTCCTTTTTTCCTTCCTCCCTTCAATTTTTTGAGACATTACAGAAACAGATGAGCTACATTATTCCAAAATTGTTTCCACCTTGATTTCCAGATTAAAAACTAGACTTTGCAAATTCCTTGGTATAGAGAGTCAGCATTTGTGCTCTGAGTATGACATTAAAATGGTTTATCAGGTGTGCGAAAAATATATAGAAGAAAGTAAAACATGAAAAGTTTTAAATGGCTTTTATTTGATTCTATTGTATTTTCATTTACAGCTAATGATTTTTGTTCTAAGTCTTCTTAAGAAAGTCTAATGAGGTGGACTTAATGTTTTCCCTGAAGCCTAAATCTTAGATTTACTGTTTATGGTAGAAAATGTCAGCAAACCAGAGTTACCAAAATACTGAATGTACTACTAAATAATTTCTTGTTTACTGAGGCTCAGTGAGAGCGCCAGATTATTCAATTCAGCAACTTTCCATGAACAATTTAAGACAAAAGAAATGTTTAAAGAAAATGTTAAAGGGGGAGGATATAGCTTAAGTGGTAGACCACATGCTTAGCATGCATGAGGTCCTGGGTTCAATCCCCAGTACCTCCCCTAAAAATAAATGAATGAATGAATAAACCTAATTACCTCCCCCAATAAATTAAAAAATTAAAATTATAAATAAATAAATAAATAAAATGTTAAAGCTAGTATTAAAATAGAAAAGACAGTATATTTGGACATGCACACACACACCCGTACACAAACACATATACACGTGCATGCAGACACACACACGACAACATAAAGCTGGTTGTACAATAATGAGAAGGTTATGGACTAATCTGTATCTCTTTATGTATTATCAGTTAACTTTTAATCTGTGATAATTTTTTAAAAAATTAGTTTTCAACTAAGAAGGAAGCCCTTTTAAAATCAAGCTATTAATTATTCATAATAGATACATATGAGAACTAACAAAATGTTTTATTTACTCCCAGGGGATACCTTTAAAGTTTAATACTAATTTTCTAAGTATATAGGCTAGAATAATTTTAAAAGCAGTACAACTCTTCAGAAGTAATATCTGCCAAATGTAAGTTTTGTAATTAAATTTGCTGCGATTCACTTTCATCATATTGAAAATCTGCAAGACAACCATTGGTAACCAGGAAGTTTTTGGCTTCTCTAACAAAACCTAATACTGAGCGTATATTATCAAGTAAATATTTTTAATTTGACTCCTTTGTATTAATTCCTTGAAGTTTCAGGTTCATTATTTTGACAGATGATCATTATGTGGAAACTGTACAAAGTAACTGACCCATACTCAGCACAGTAAAAGTATATGGACACTTCCTGAAAGGTTTTTTTGTTTTAAGAGTAAGAAAAAAAAATATATAAACTGATTAAACAAAATACAAAGAGGTGAAAGAGACCATACAGATAATAAAGAGATTTCTGGGAGAAGCTTGAAGTCTCCTGAATGATTTCTTCCAAATGAGGATATTTGAGAAGTCCCAGTAGAAGAAGGGACTTTTGAAAAGTTATTAAACAATGATCAGCATTTTTTTTCATGTATGAAGGCAGGTATCTTAAAAGGCACTTTTATATTAACACTTAAGAGATTTAGTTTTTAAGATTTAAGACATCTCTTGGAGGGGCAAAATATTTAGACTTTATTTTTAGGCAAATGCTGTGTAGGGCAGAAACCATTTTGATTTTTCCATCCAGACAGTTACACCTGGAATTGGAATACATGGCAGCCCATGTTTCAAAGACTGTGTTAATAACTGGGAAAAACACTGGGGAATAATATTTGGAGAATACAGAGGGCAAAGTGAGAATGCGAGAGAAAAAGAAATAGTGGGGCTCTATTTTACAGAGAAAATGAAGAGTGAGACTGGAAAGAGAGTAGCTATGAGTTAATCAGAGTATTTCCAGCTCCTTTATTTTATCTGTCTTTACAAGTATCTCTACACATGGACATCACATTTAACATGTGTCTTGGATTGCTTTTACTCACGGAAGCTTTATTGAGATGTAGGTGGTCTCCAAGTTTCAGATCTTGGTACTGCTTTCTGCTTATACTCTCATGGAACATTCAAGTCAAATCTATTCTGCCACAGTGTATAGTTCTCTGTATCAAATCACCTTATTAGCAATTAATAAATACTAGAATGATATCAGTAAGTTTTCAATAATTGCATTGGTTTAAATGTATTTTTTTCTCAACACATTAAAGGGGAAGTAATCAGGGGAAAGCCTTGTCAAATTTTAGAGAAGTTTTTGTCATAAGAAAATATACAAAAGGGCCTCTCTTTAGTGCATGTAGTGATGGTTTAGTGCCTTCAAAACATTTTTTTAAATGCTTTTTATTGCAACAAGATATCTGACTAAACCATGAATGTAGAAGACTCTAAGGCATTCCCCCCTGTATTAAAATAAGAGATTAGTGAAAAATATGCATCAGAATTTAATTCTGGTAATGTACTATATTAGAAGTCAGTTTCCTTTAGGATTTACATCTCAAAAGAGGAAACAGTAAATCCTAAGTGTAAGACTAAAAAGGATTAACTATAATTTTTGGGGGATAAATGCTAGAAAATATTAAATGGTGGTTGTATTTTTATTACTATTGTCATTAGTTTGTTAATACTATGATTACTAAGTTACACAGTAAGTGGTCTTCCCCAATCACATTTTTCTCATACATTCTATATTTTAATGTACACATTTGCAGAATACAAGATTTCTCACAATGCAGAAATTGATTTACAGTAGCTCTAACACCATTTTTCTAGTACTTTCCTAATCTGTCTCTAATTCTGATGTCTCTTATGGAATCCATTTTCTACATTCGGTTACTTATTTTGCATTTTTGTATTTGAATATTGTATGGTTACAACAACTATAAAAAGTTGCATTAGAAAATAAAACAAAGAGACAAACAAAAAGCTTAGCTTTCCTTCTCTGACTTCCATAACTGCATCATCATGTGATATAGAAATTCTTATGGACTCCAAAGCTTAGAATTCTCTTTGACTTTGCACTTTTAAAACACCCTCTCTCCATTATCATTCCTAATTTTCTTTAATTTTGTCCATTGTTTCCCCTAGGATAAAATAAGTGTGTCTACAGTGGCCCTAGATATTAGAAAGGTTCAAATGCTGATAATAGGTATTGGAATATTGGGTAAATTAAGCATTGGGACAGGCTTCTCTGATTAGTTTGAAGGTCCTCAATGAAATGTGTGGGTTTGATAATGTTCAGGACTTTTTAAAGGAGTACATAGTTGGAAATACTTGAATTAGATTAAAATTAAAACATAGTCTATATTAAATTAGTGAGTAGATAGAGTTAAAAGGGGAAGGAAGAAAAGGGAAGGGGAGAGAGAGAAGGGGGAAGGAAGGAAAGAAGGAAGGAAGGAAGGAAGGAAGGAAGGAAGGAAGGAAGGAAGGAAGGAAGGAAGGGAGGGAGGGAGGGAAGGAAAGGAAAAGAAAGGAAAGTTGGGAGATAGCCCCCTACCCCAACTGTTTTCTACAGTGGTTTGTTTTAGTATAGATTCTTATAATTGATTACTTTTCTGAGACTCATTCAAGATAGTTCAAGGTAAAGATAAAATATGGAATCTCATTGAAAAAGTGATAATAGTAAAGTCAAGAACTGTAAAAGTGGGCCTTACTCCACCCAGTGATAGAAATCAGAAATTAGTCAAAGCTGCTTCCTTAGCAGGCTTTTCCTCTCACAATTTCATGGCTCCGCTGTCCTTTCTTCCTAGTCTCTCAATCATTTTGCTCATCAAATTTTCGCATGGCTCATATAGTTTAACCCAACTTTGAAATACTAATTAGCCTTCTCTATTTCCTACTAATAACCAATTTAATTTTTAATGCTTTGTTTTATCACTGTTGTTATAAGTGCCTGGGGGTGGGGGAAATCTTGCTACAGGTGAAGTCACTGACCAAGCTGTGGATTTCCAAAAGGTTCCAAGTAACCACTGACACCCATCCAGGTACATGAGGAATAGAACGTGGGGTTTTAGGGGCAACGTGCCAGTCACTGTTCTCAGTTGTGACTAAAAAAAAAAAAAAAAAAAAATACTCTGATAAGAAGAAAATGACTTTATTAAGCCATATAGAGACCTCAACAAAATGTTAGGGGAGGTATATATACAGTTTGTGGGCCGAACTATAAGAACAGCTCCACAAACAAACCCCAGGACTGGCTGTCGCAAGGCAGAGCTACCTCTCCCAAGATCGGGAAGCTGCCGGTCAGTTTTATGTTCCCATCCCTACAGACTCTAGTTTCACATCGGCATGTCCCTTGTGCATCAGACAACGGATAACATCTAGCTCTCTTTCCTATGTATCTGACTGTAGTGTCTACATTTTGCAGGGATTGTGTCTGATTAGCAAAGTGTAAGTCATGTCTGCCCTGGAGCTGCAATGAACTTTAGAAACAGAGAAGATTTGTTTGTTTTATTTCCAATTAGTTTGCCTTAAATTTTCCTTGGGGATACGGGTTTAACAGTATGAAAAACTTTCGCATTGTGGAAACAGTGTTTCCACAGTTTCCAAAGTTTGGTAGCCTGTGTATTAACAATTTTCCTTTAAAAATGGGTTACAGTCCATGGTAACCAGCCTTAGTAAATGTTAAGCCATCACTGAAGGGTTTTGAATAGTTGAGAAACGTATCGTAAGTACCACTGACAGGATATTCAGTTATGCATGTGTGCGTGTTGCAATATGTGGCCTCTTGCCTGTCCTTACCATGTGATTTTAACTTTGCTTTAGTATGAATTATTTCTTCAGCTAAGATGCTGGTTTTTCAAAGTTAGAATCCTACCTTCCTTAAAATACTATAATTCAGATTTTTTCACATATGAAGAAACACAGGGCCAGGACTCTGTGTACAGTAAAAATAAATAAAGACCATACTTGAATCTGTCTCCAAATTTGGACAGAGTGTCCAATGTTCACTCAATTTATTGGATTCATTTGGAGATTGGAGCTGGTTTCCCTAATTTGCTATTCTCTACAGTAGGGATGATTATAGAGCCTGCAAGATATCAGGGACTCCCTGATCATTCTTATGAGATAACAGAAAATAAAGTACAGATGCAGGAGAGTCCATGACTAAAACAAAAATAATAGTAATAATAATAAAGGTCACCAACCTCTGATCTAGAGAAAACTCTAGTAAATTTTAAGAAGAAAATCCATTTTGATTCAATTCTTGTGGCTGTAAGTCTCTGTAAAATAAATTATTTCATCTTCTTGCCTCAATAAACACATTCAGGTGAAGATGATGGGCTATTTCATAATGTGACAGAGTGCTTCAGGGTCATCATTCTGAAATGGATTCTCATGCCTGCCTGCAGATGAACAGTTGTGAGAGTTTGAGTCAAACACATGCTGAATCCAGGACATGCCTGAGATGTTTTCAGATAATTCCATTACAACCTTTTCACTTTGTTCCTGCTGGTTTGCCTTTCTTAAGTGATTATTTCTGAGCAATTCTGGTCAGTTGGTCATTTTGGTTAATTATGTATCCCATGTCTAAAGTTTAGTGTAACTCATTTGCACTAGGTCCTAGGCCTACTGTAATAAAGTAACCCAAAGTTGGTGGCTTAAAGCAATAATAGTGTACTCTCCCACAGTTCTGAAGCCTAGGAGTCTAAAATCAAGACTCTCTAAAGGCTCTAGAGAATAATCCTGCTTTACCTCCTCCTAGTTTCTGGTGCCTCCTGGCAATCCTCAGCATTCTTTGGCTTGTCAAGAATCTCTGCTTCCATCTTCCTATGGCCTTTTCTATATATCTCTTTGTGTGGTTCCTCCTCTTCTTTATTGACATCTGTTATTGGATTTAGAACTCAGCCTAATTCAGTGTAACCTGATTTTAGCTTAATTACACATGCAAAAAACTTTTCTAAATAAGGGCACAGTATGGGGTTCCAAGTGGGCATGCATTTTGGGGTGATACTAGTCAAACAGCCCTACCATCTGTGCCATTTTGTATATTCCAGGTAAACAGCTTAGGCATATTTTTTTGAACAGGCAAGGAGGGAACATATTATTAGGCATAAATCTTAGCCAATGTTTTAATGGAGAAAGAAGAATGATTTTATTAGATGTAAATCTGTCTATGGAAATACTCTCATACTGCTTATTTAGATGCATATATAAGGTTTGTTTACCTAGATACTAATTTGTGGAATAAACAAATAACTTGATTCCCAACATTGTCTCAATCTTTTGCTAGTTCCTGAGGATATAGACATTATTAAAGAAGTCCTTCTATACAAAACAATCTCTGATCATGAAGAATGTAAAAAACAATTTAATATTGTATAACAAGTAACATATTTTGCCATATATTGTGATACAGTCATAATTACACAAGTTGCACAAAATATTGACAGTAAAACCAGATTGAAATAGCATTTTACAATAAAATATTACAAAGGGGCAGGTGAAGGCAATAACCTACTCCGGTGTGGTGGCCACTGAATGCATCATTTAAGGGGTGGGTTTTGAAAAGAATTAAGGGCTTAGAACTTATGGCTATTCATAATCAAGAGGGCAAACATAAATAAGGTTAATACTTCAAAAGTTTTCTTGTAGTTATGAAGATTCTTAGATGTTTATTGATGTGAAGAAAGTAGTTGATTTTGATGATTGTAGGTGAATACAATTTCAGGCCAATTGACTTGCAAAGATATGTTTCTAGTCCTCAAACCAATGCTGTTAGTATGTGTTATAAAAAGGGATGGGGGCAGCCAAACTGATGGACACAGCCAAAGAGCAATAAACAGAAAAATAAATCTGGAAAGTTCCACTGTCACGTACAATTACATCAGTAAACTTTCTACTTTGCAAGAATTTTTATTCAACATTTCTGAAGTAAACCAGGACTACTATCTTTTAGCAGATCACAGTCTACCTAAAATGTCAGTTTATTTACTGTTGCAATTAATTAATTCCGCCAAATTCTAGTTTCCTGCTTCAGAGTGCTGGCTAGATGCCAACACCGTATGCAATTTCAGGAATAATTCTCAGTTGAAATTGTATCTTGTGCCCCTGCAGCATCTGGGTCTCTGTTTCTGTTCTGTGGTAGAATCTAGTTTTCTCTGTCATGCTTCAGGCAAAGGGGAAGGTTTGATTTCTTAATTTCATATCTTCAGGAAACATAAGTTTTAAGTGCCTCAGAATATTGTTAATTTAGTAAATGAGAAAACAATGCTTGAAGTGTTTAGACATTTAGCTTGTAACAAATGGAAACTGTTAGCATCTTCATAGTTATTAATGTCATTGGATTCTGAGGTAAAATTTGTTCATCAATAAGCAATACTGTAGTGGGGGATATAGCTCAAGTGTTAGAGTACATGCTTAACATGCACAAGGTCCTAGGTTCGATCCTCAGTACCACCTGTAAAAATAAAGAAATCTATGTACCTCCCCCACCACCAAAATACAATAAGTAATAACAATAACAAATAAGTAAAATATTTTAAAAAGTAAACAATATTATGTACAAATACATATTCGCTTAGGAAATAGTTCTAAACAAACAAACAAATACACTAAAACTCCATAGTTCATTTAAATAAAAAATCTCTCTAACTTGCAGACAGTCTCATTCCATCTTTCATATTGTCTCTCTTCACATAGCAGAGAAGTCCAAGAACCCATTTGATTAACATTTTACCAGCTTAGAAACACTAGCCGAGTGAGGCAGTCTTTTCAGATTGCACCAGCAGAAAAATTCTAGTGAAGAGCCTACATTGTTTGCATGCCTGAGCCAATCACCACGGCCAGGGGAATGGCGAGGGGTGGGGGTGAGGGGGGAGGACGGGGTGGGGACACTTTGGCCAAGTCTGAATCACATTTCTGTCCTTTTGTTAGTTGGAATCAGCCCTACTCAAAACATAGATGGATTTCCCACAGGAAAGAAAGATGCCCTGCAAAAGAGTGACTAGATATTGGACTGATAAAATAAAGTGTATAAAGGAAACCATCCAACACTTCTATTGCTCCCTGTTATCCTCACTCATTTTCTAGCTCACCCTCAGATCAGAGCATGTAAGTAATATTTTAATCATTTCAAGTCCCAAGTCGTGCATGATGGATTTGCATCACCATATTTTTGTTAGTAATACTCCCTTGTATATAATTTCACACTCATTCACCTCAAATGTATTAAAGATCTTTACTTTTCTCATTTTATATTTACTTGCTACATTTCAGGTTCTTAATAAAAATGGCACTAGGGAAGCTTTAGTCGTATAACATTAGGTAGATGATCTTCTTCATCTCTGTATCTGGAAGACAGTGGGAGAACTGCTTTGTTTTCAGTCCTCAGAGATTTATCATTTTGTTGTATTTGCTTCTCAAGTCTTCCTTCATTCCATTCTCTCTCCTTTGTGCATGATGGGTCCAGCATTATTACTGGAACCTAGTGCCTAATCATCTTTAATGTCTTAACTTGAAATGGGTTTCATCCTTTCTCTGCTGATGCCTTTACCCCTCGAGTAGTCTTTACTCAAAGACATAGACTAGATACGGATCCAGGGCAGGGAGTGTTTTGAAGATGCTACAACTAGTTAGAGGTGTGAGAAAAGGAAATTCATGGGGGAATCCACTTACGCATGTATGAGAGGTTGGAATAAGTGCTGCTTTCATGATAGACGAGGAGAAGAAACAAGTCCAAATTGTATATTAATAACTTGTAAAACTATAAACACGTACATAATAGTCTAGGCAATCCATAAGACACAAGTTTATGGATTTTTTTTTGTTTCATTTTTCAAATTACTCAGTGGGGTAGCTCTTTGTGAAAACTTTAAAAATCAGGAAAAGTTTATTTGTATTTTTTAACACAATGAGATCATTGATAGATTTAATACATAAGTATTAATTTTATGGTGTTTATTTCTTGGGTAAAATTAACATGCTAAATGACTATTTTCTGAGTTCATCTGTATTTAGCTTTATTTCAGAAAGTCATCCGGTGCCTGAAATAGGTCCAATGGCAAAACAGCAAACGTTTCTTGTACTATACCCATGTACAAAAATATAAAGCCGCAACTTAAGACATTTTATAGCCTTATTCTAAAATCCATGAGTAATAGAAACATGTCTGACACACCATGTTGCTATTTTTTATGCATAACATTTCTTGAAATTATATTACATAATTATTTCATTGTCCATTTTTACACTTCACTGTTTTTGTTGTTGTCACTTTATTGGTAAAAAAAAAAAAAACATGTCTGAAGGGAACGAAAAATGATGTAGTCACTTTGGAAGACAATTTGGCAGATTCTTACAAAATTAAACATATTCTTACCATTTGATCCAGCAATCATGTTCCCCGCTATTTACCCAAAGAAACTGAAAATTTATGCCCACATACAAACCTGCACTCGAATGTTATAGCAGCTTTGTTCATTAATTGCCAAAACCTTGAAACAAGCTTCCTTCAGTAAGTTACTAGATAAATAAAGTGTGCTAATCTAGACAATGGAATGTTATTCAACAGTAAAAGGAAATGAGCTATCAAGCCATGAAAAGATATAGAGAAACCTTAAGTGCATATTACTAGATTAAAGGAACCAATTTGAAAAGTCTACATGCTGTATGACTCCAACTATATGACATTCTGGAAAAGGCAAACCTATGGAGACAATAAAAAAGTAAGTTGTAGTAAGAGGATAGAGGGGCAGGAGAGATGAGTAGGTGGAACATAGAAAGTTTAGGCAACGAGTCTACTCTGTGCGATACTATAATTGTGGATACATGTCATCTCATTCATTTGTCCAAACTCATAGAATGTACAAGACTAAGAGAGAACCTTAATGTAAACTATGGAGTTTGGGTAATAATGATGTGTTAATGTAGGTTCATCAGCTGTAACAAATGTTCCACTCTGGTGGGGGACCTAGATAGCGGGGGAAGCTATGATGAGTTATTAGAGCAGGGGGTATATGGGGCATCTCTGTACCTTCCTCTCAATTTTGCTGACAAACTGCTCTAAAAAATAAAGTCTATTAAAACAACACACACACACACAACACATGTAATCTACCGTATTAACAAAATTTTAAGTGTCTAGAATATTAATAACCAAATACACATTAGTTTTTAGATATAATTACAGGAACATTATATTTTCAGTATTATAGCCTCTGTGTCTTTTCTGGAACATAGTAATAATTTGATAAATATTTGTTCAGTGAACAATAAATACTGATTGCTTCAATACATTACATTTATATAAGTTGAATGGGATGGACCACTATGTGTAATTACTAGTAATAAGAATCCCCCAAATTATGAGAATTAGTCCTTAAATTAACTTGAAATGACTTTGAACGTCATAGAGAGTCAGAAAACCTCAAATTGGCTAGAAGCTGCTAAAAGTTGCCCTCCTAAGTCTTTTTTATATGGGGCTGGAAGTCAGGGTATTGTATTTTCGGTTACTAACATGCTGAATTGAAAGAACAAAAGCATGAAAGAAAAAAAAAACTTAAAAAAAGAGGAAAGAAGGAAGGGAGTGAGGGAGAGAAGAAAGAAGCATGAGAAAAGAAACTTGACTTGGGCTGATGATTGAGAGAGTGGAGTTTTAACTAGCATCTGGTGACTTGGTCATGCCGGGGAAGTCACAACTTTTATGAGTGTCATTGGTAAAATAAGGGGTTTGCATGAAGTGATCCCCAGGATTCCTTAAATTCCGATTTCAAGATTCAAAGTTTATAAATTCTTAGTCTACAGAAACAGTAACACGTAAATTGTGAGTTAATATCTGAGTACTAAACTCAGGATAAATTCCAAGAAGACCGTCATTAGTATTTCAAACAAATCCCTGAATGACTGTAAATTGTATTTGGAGTTTTTTTATTCTAGGAGTGTTTAAAAATATTGAACATTAAAGTAGGCTGATCTCTAGTACATGTCATGAATAAATGTAATATGCATAGCTATCTGGCCATCAATCAAGAATTTTTTTTTAAGTTTCATCATTTAACCTATTTTTATGGCAGTAAAATGTTAACTTTAAAGAAAATTGGTTTAGAAAATTCTTATTTTTTATTAATTTTTAGTGAATGTGCAAGTTCACAGAATGTTGGAAATATTTTGAGACAATTATTTAGGCAGTTATAAACTATTTTTCCCCCTCAAAGGTGTAGAAAAGACCAAAGAAGGACAAAAGTAGTGTCATGGTAGTAAGATAGTCAACAGAGTTAAAACATACAGACAAAAAAAAAAAGAAAAAAATACCAGCTTTAAATCGTATCTCTGACACTATTTGTGATATATAGATGTTATCACTATTTAAGTAGAAACTCTCACATCTGCTTGCACAGTTGTTATGAAAGTCCAATGAGATAATAGTTATGAAAACAACTATCATTGTGTCCCTCCTTGTTCTTCCTAATAAATGTTGTCAATTAATATTTGGCTTTCACAAACTAAACATTACTCTACTCACGATATATTTTTAAATCAGCCGTTACATGTAAAGTACACATAGTAGGATGAAAAGTGGCCCAAAGGTAGCAGGTCACAATTCGTGGAATCTGTACATATTTTACCTTATAAGGAAAAAAGTGTCTTTTCATATATGATTAAGAACATTGAGATGGTGAGAATATACTAATTATGTAGGTGGACCCTAAATGACATCATGTCATTATTTGACACACACATAGAGGAGAAGACAATGCGAAAACAGAGCATAGAGATCCTTGAATATGCTGGTCTTGAAGATGGGAAATAGGCAGCCACAAGTCAGTGAACGCCTACAGCCATGAGTGACTGGGCGGGACGAGGAACAGATTCTCTCCTAGAAGTGTGGACTCGGTAACTTTGAAGGACTGAGAAAGGACAACTGATTAAATGGTCTGCATGTACTGTGACCAAAGATAATTGGCCCTTACTAAATTTGGAGGTGCTGTTAAGACCAAATGGTAGGTAGTTAAAGCAATCATGGACATAGTGATATGACAATGGGGACTTAAATAAGTTTATAGTCACAGGAAAATCAAGCATCTGAAATCTTAAGAAGCAGGATCCAGATTTGGGAATCTCTGTTCTGAAGCATACATTCTCCCAGTCCCTGGCTATATAACTGCCTGGCTTTACTGTTTTCTTTCTTTCTCCTTCTCTTCTTCCTTCTCCTCTTTTCCTCCTTTGGTATCACCACTCTCACTATCATTTAGGGACCCCATGACTATCACGTGGTAGATACTCAGAAACTAATTATTAACTATTTTATTGACAGCTTTATATGTTTTTACAATAAAAATTTCTCACCAAAGAAGGAATAAAAACGGCCACTGTCATTGCCACTCTTGTGGCTAGCATGTTAAATATGTAATTACATCTCTTGGTGGCAAGTCCTTTTGTATGCATGATTTCGCCCAATCTTTGCACAGTCCAGCAGTCAAGCAGAACATGTTCTGAAGTGGAAGGAAGAGATAAGGAAACTACATCTTAGAAACTTTCCAAGTTGCTTAATTTCACAGAGCTAGAAAAGTGGAGAAGGAACCAGGCACTCAATTTCCCCTCTCCTTTTAAGGTAATTTTCTCACTCTACCTACTGTCCTCCCAGCCCTGTGACTATTGACTTGGAAATAAGTGTGAAAGTAACCACCTAAATAACCGTCTCTTTTAATCTGTCTAAGTATCACATGCAGGTAGGCTCCCTATTCTTGCCACAGCCGTGAGAAAATAAACCTCTCTCTGTGCTCATCATAGAGCTGTTTCTGTCACGTTGGATGTTACACTGCTCATATTTCCTTGGATTTCTTCTTTCTAGATATAATCATACCTCTGTTAACATGATGGAAAACTGCTACTCTGGGCTTCAACAAAATTCCACTTAACCTTTTTTTTCTAAACAAAACTAATAGAATTTTTATAACTTTTCTCACAGTTCAAAGTTACCTGGCAAATGTTGCTAGATAAAACATTTTTTTTGATTTTTAAAGATAAAAAGTATTAAGAAAATCTTAATTATCAATTGACATTTTATTTCCAAATAAGATTCTATGAGATTCTAATATTTTCCAAGTTGGAGGAATAAAGTTTCATTTCAAAGTGACTTTGCTGGTATGCATTTTAGATTATTTGGACATTTTTTAAAAAATGAGTCTGTCTCTGTTTTGTAAATAATGTCTGTTTGTTTTTAAGATTTCACTTATAAGTGATATCTTAGAATATTTGTCTTTCTTTGTCTGACTTACTTCACTTAGTATGAGGATCTCCAGGTCCATCCAAGCTGCAAATGGCATTATTTTATTCTTTTTAATGGCTGAGTAGCAGTATCGGCTACATTCTAAGGAGCTGCTGCACTCTAAATTCCTCAGGGCGGAAAAGGGAAGAAGGAGCAAAGAGGGAATTAACAATCCAAGGCTTGAATAAGTGAGCAGTTAGTGGATTTATGATTGGTGACCTGTTAGAAAGGTGTCCCAACCTTGATTGTAAGTGTCAATATGTGAATTATTAGAGTGTGGACCTTGTTGGGAAATGTATAACTGAATGACTTAAATAGCCTGTGACCTGAGGAGACATTGTTGTTTTCTTGGGAGTATCAATGATATATTGGCAGAAGAGTCTGACATTTCATTAGGAAGTTTAATGAGCTTGACAAGATGATCCTGGTGGTCAGTTCAGTCCTAACATGTCATTATAATATGATTAGAATGAAGATGAAAAACTTAAGATAAAGAAATCATTATATCCGATAATAAAACTGTGCCTAGGATTCTACCTAAGTAATATACGTACACCATTGAAGCCAGAGGAGATTTCAGACAGCATCTAGCCCACCATCCTCCTCTCACAGATGAAAAGTTGGAGGCTCAAAAAATCTAAGCACATTCTTTGTGTGGTTGCACTGTTTCAAGTTGGCACCAGTTACAACACACAGAAACTACAGATATAACATCCTGCAAATACTCTCCAAGTGCAATTATTTGAGTTCATACTTTATAAGCTTTAAATTTCAGCCCTTCAGGTGGAATCAAGGGCTGTGGCACTGAGCGCACCATTGTAGTAACTTATGTTTGCTTGGTGGGAGCATTTGTCCCCCACTGTCACTTGGTACCTTACTTACGTTCTTTTATGGAGACTCTCACAAATCTCTCAAGGTTGTGAAGATACTGTAATGTGTGTCGGAGAAACCTAAATACAAGAGGCATATTATGTTTTTCATGATTTATATTTGGTGATTTCATGAATAAGTAATACATATTAAAAAATATACATGCATATATTTAATAAGACCTCTTAAAAGGTAAATTCAATTCCCAATTATAGTTGTATGTATGCATGTTGAGTATAGAAACAGAGAAACAGGAACAAAGAAAATAATAGAAATGTGATCTACTATCTTACCATGGGAAAATAGAATACACAAGCATATCTAACAAATACAGTCCTGACCCCTCTGTAGATGAATATATATTATGTTTTACTTTTTAATTAGCATATATACAAATTGTCTCACGGTAATTTTTAGGTAAGCATCATATTAATGGCTGCTTGCTTATAACACTACCACTTGTCTAAAGAGATTTCTTTCTATCTACCTGTCATCTATCTATGTAATTATTGATTTAATGATTAGAAGGACCAACTCTTTCCTGGAATGAATTTACTATTCACCTACATTTTCTTCTAGGTATTTTTTGTGATAAATCAAATATCCAATAAGAAACTGCTATATAAATAAATAGAATGATGCTATTTGTAGATTCTTCAGTAGAACTCGTACACTTGGAGAATAATGACTGCCACTAAAACACAGAAGGACTGACAGCTTTTCTTATTCAAGTCAGGCCTAGTTAACCAACCCAAATGAGGAATGAGTGAATTAATTAAATATTTCTGTTAAGTTGTACAAGCTCTGACCTGTGCTCCTTGATTGCCTGAGAAGATTTTAAAAAGAACTTATTATTTCAACAGCTGTAATGGGCCATCCTTTGGGGAGGTTCATTCTTACTTCCTTCAACTATTAAATAGAGATAATTGTAATACCCACCTTACAGATGTACTGTGTGAGCTTAAATGTATGGAAAATGATGAGAACTGTCACTAGCTTATAGTTAGCATCTCATTAAAATTAGCCATAAACACCATAATTATTTTCATTGTGAATTAACACTAAAATAGACAAAATTACATATTGTTGTCAAGTGACTGTTCATTTGCATTTATTAAAAGTGTCAACATAAGCAGTGATAGGACTGTGGAGGGAAGCTCTCTGTCTGATTTGTTTCTAGTTGGTCACAGTTTTCATGATTCTTCCTCTAACACCCATCCCTATTTGTTTTCTCTGTAAGATCCTTCCCTCGCACTTACTTTCTTTGTAGTATGTTAGAAACAAATGAGAAAGTCGGATTCATACACAATCATTGTCCTTCTAGCTAATAAAACTAGCTTCTCAGTACAACATACTTGACTACAGTGTGCCTGTGGCATCAGTGTAATCATTGCTGTCAAAGCCTGTTACTGCTGAGTCCTGCCTGTGTGCAGAGCTTGGTCACTGCGAGGGCTGGTCGCTGAGACACCACCTGCGTGGAACGACCTGGATTTACTCACTAATTCTCCTTATTAAATGCTATTTACACCAATTACATAGGGATCTCAAAAACAAGCTAGGATAATTAGGGCTGGACGGAGAGTTCTGAAAGTTTGACAGTGTTTTCACAACCACTTAAAGCACCACAAAATGAGATGGAAAAAAAAGGAATTAAATTTATGTATGGAATATCTCTAGCTACATCTCCAGTTCTGTTTTTTAGCTCCATTCTATTCTACATCTTCAGTAATTTGTCTGTACCTATATACTGTGTCATATATATGTATTTATCCAAATAAATATATAATAAACCCATACATGCATGCATATGTATGGTGTGAAACTAAGACTTCAAACTTTATCTCTTTGATTCTTCTAAATATTTTTTAAAAATTCTGTTATCAAATGTAAAACTGCATATTGTTAAGATTTCAGTTTTAATGAGATTTACCATTTACATATTTTCTTCATGACATATCTATTGAATTATTTGCAGAATATATTGTCTATTTCAATATTTGAACTCCTTCTACAAATAACTAAATAGACATCTTTTAACAAGTACCAGGAAGCAGTATTTACTTTAATGATTGGCAATGTGTTCTTACTTTTTGGTTAATGAAAGATATGGCACTTATTTGGCTTTTGGTTTATATGTAGTTTAGCCTTGATTGCCAGACGTAGACTCATTGATGTCACAACCTTGTCACTGTCCATAAATCACTTTGTGTTCATGTGTCCCTTCTTTCATCCTAAATTGTATTACTCATCCCAATAATTGCTTCCTTGAATACTCTTATCTCACTAATACTGCCCTTCCTTTACTGTACACTCATGACTAAATCCCAAATTTAGTTACGTCTCCCTACACCTGTCCCAGTGCAGGAGACTGTGGCTGGTGAAAATCAAGTAAGGGTGATAACTGATCTTATTTTGAATTTATGAATAATAATCTTAAGTGTATCCTTACTGCTGTTAAGCAGGCCTGCAGTCTTATACTGTTCACAGTCTTAACTCACTCCCCCTATGATAGATGCCTGTTTTATATGTCCTTCTCTCTCCTCAGACTTCACATGCCTCCTCTTCAAACCCCACTGTCAGTTAATATTCTGGTATATTAGGGTTTTCCAGAGAAATGGAACCAAGACGAAGTGTGTGTATGTGATTTATAGATGAAATTCTACCAATCTATCTATCTATATCTATCTATCTATCTATCTATCTATCTATCTATCTATCTATCTATCTACAGAGAGTTTTATTTTAAGAAAATGGCTCACTTGATTACTGAGGCTGGTAAGTCTGAAATCTGCAGGGTAAGCTAGCAGGCTGAAGACCCAGAGAAGAGCCAGTGTTATAGCTAACGTCTCAAGGCTGTCTGCTGTAGAATTACCTTTTTCTTGGGGGAAGGTTAATCTTTTGTTCTAGTCTTCCTTCACCTGATTGGTTGAGGCAGTCCCAGATTAGGGAGAACAATCTGCTTTACTCAAAATCCACCAAATGTAAACTTCACCCAAAAACACCCTTACAGAAATATCCGTAAAAATGTGAGACCAAATATCTGGGTGCCAAAAACCAGCTAGGCTGACATATAAAATTAACCATCACACCCTGCTTCATAGTTCATCAAAAATCTAGAAGCCATCCATGCTGGATATTTATTGTTCATTTACCCTTCTCAGTCCACCCTCCACCCATTGTAACACTGCTGTGTACCCTATAAATCTGTACTCTATGGACAACATCAATCTATTCATTGGTCTTTGGCTTCTGGTTGAATTCAGCCAATGTGAATCCCTGGCAGCTAATGGAAGGGAGCTGGATAGTGAGGTCAGGATATTTGAGGGCCCTCTATACATAGATTTTTGACCCAAGTTTGCAGCTCCTCTCAAGGTGTAGCTCTGTAATTAATTTTCTTTTCTTGGATTCATTACTACTTCTTTTGTCCTTTCATGCCTGAAATGGTTACAGCTTCAACCTACTTCACTACCTCCTTCACACTCCCTACATCTTAGAAAATAGCTCCTCAATTAACCCTGTTCAGAATTATCTTATTTTGATAGTATCATCTGTTTCCTGATGGAACGCTTATTAATACATATTAAGAAATATTCTTTCACATGCTCTCAGTACACCTAGAAACCTGTCTGCCTTGTTACTGTTTAGTCTACCTTCACTCCTTATGCTGGGTGGACTCTCCACGCTCTTATCTGAAGTCAGTCCTTACACTTATGCATCGGATCCATGTCTGCTCGTACTCAAGGATATCTAATAATTCTCTCTTCTCTCCTATGTGTCATCAAGTGCTCTCTCCATTTTTTATGTAAAATGCTGTTGTATCACCCGTCTTTAAAATATCATGGCTCAACCCCACATTGCCTTACAATTACTGCCTTGTTACCCTGTTCCTTTTTATAGCAAAACTCTTTGAAAAACTACTTTTGTTCTTACATATATTTTCGTCTTCCAAATTCACACTTGACCCCACTTCATAAAGACAGTTCTTTCTTTTCAAGGTCAAAAATGAACTCCATACTCCTAAATCCAAATGTTAGTTCCTAGTTCTCATATTAATTAAATAATCAGAAATATTTAAAATGCTCACTCACATTCTTCACACATTCACTTCACTTGTTTTTTATGCTTCCATGTCTCTGGGATCTTTTCATTTTTCTCTGATCATTCCTTTGACAGCTATTTGTTAAGTTTCCAGCTATTTCATTGTTGCAGTTCATCAGACCTCAGTCTTCAAACCTTTTCTCTTTTCCATCTACACTCACATCTAAGTGAGTAGACTCAAGTTTGTGAGTAGACCAACCAATGCACACTTTTCATCATATTTTCTGCTCAGTTAACTCCTTTGAACTCCATATATGTATATACAAATACTCAATATATGTATTTGTATGTTTAAATCACATTTCAAATACAGGAGTTCTAAAAAGAATGCTTCCTCCTAGCTTCCTCAAATGTGGACATTATTGAGGTAAAACAATTTACAGTCATCTTTGATGCCTCTATTTTTCTCACATATGAAATTCTTGTTAATATTTCAAAAGAATAATGGAATCTTACAGGTACAAGCTGCCATAGTGATCTTACACTAAACCTACTATTTTGCATTATTGTCAATATTAGTTTATTAAACAACATTAACCAATGTTGGTTAAATAAGCAAATCTTATTCAAAGTCAGATAAGTCTGTCCTATGTTTTTGACTGCCATATTTTCAAGAATCTTTCTCATTATAAACTTACATTTAGCCTCAAAGTTACACCTTTCAATTGGACACAGTGGTGCTTTCAGTGGACCTCCAGAGTAGTTTCTGTATGATATATACAAAAATTTACAGAAATAGATGGTAAATATATTTTAGCAATATTGTGTCATGATATGTGAAAAACTACTTAAAATTCAGAGACCATTGTCAAAATCTTTATTATAACCTACCTGCTGATCACTCATTTATTGTATTTATTATTCTAAGTACAAATAGCTACTTAAATTCTTTACATTAGTTTTTTACTTGTTTTTCGATCTGTACAACTTTTATTTAAGGTATGTAATAGTTTTAAAAGCTTTTTTTTCTGAAAATTACTAACATGTTAAGCAGTTCTTATGTTTTATTTTTATTTTCTCTGTCATGGTAAACTCAATAGTTCATATAATACATATGTGCTTGCTAAGTGTCCAGAGCTTTGGCTCTGTGCTATAAGAAAACCAAAGAAAACTGATAAATAACCATGTCTTCCAGGTTCTCACAATGTGGTAGAATTAATATAACAACTAGCAAACTTCTTTATTGGCCATCAGAAAGGGTTATATTAGCGCCTTGTTTATTTAAAGTAAATAAGTTACTAGTTATTTTCTTTTTGTAAGAAAGGGGGGATGTTTTATGAATCAACATTTTAGTCTTTCCACACTTTAGTCCTGTTGTTTAGAGCATTGAAATGATCAGAAACATCCTTTCTATGATCCACATTTCAAGCAGTGAAAGCAGTACAGTTAAAGTGAGCGGAATCTTTGATATGGTAAATGTCAAGGATTTCCTCCTAATGCTCTGGTTCCTTTCTGAGTGAGTTTCTCTTTGTTCAATCCAAATAGAAAGCAGCTTCTCTCTTTCTTATTCTTTTTCTTTTTCTTTTAACCTTTGAGATTTTGAAATGGAATCCTTCATTTAAAACTTATACAATTATTTCTTCTGTGTATAGAAAAAGTTCTTTTAGCTTTTGTAACCTCTGTTTCTTATACTGTCCTGATGGTTGAATTCCTATTAGTTCTGAGTTTGAATTTTAGCTGAGCAACTTAACTGTGGGTTAGTCTCTTCATAGTACTTTACTTTGATGCTCACTATAGAATTAAGTATCCCATGTTGATCTAAGTTCCACACTGGACAAAATCAGATTATTTTATTTTTTTCTCTGTGTCATTGCTGATTTGATAATTATTGATATTTCAACTTTTCCTAGTTTCAAAAGTTGGCTTTAAAATAAAGGACCATGCAGCATTGTAGATGAGTCATCAGTTGTACCTTTATTTGATTTAGGATTTTCTGATTTATTTCTAACCAATTCTGGGCAGTCCTGTGAGGCTGAATTTGCTTATTCTCAGCTATAAAAGAATAAAGAGAATCCTGACCAAATCTTTCCAAAGAAAAATGACACTAGACAAAGTAAAACATTCGTGGAAAACTTTATTCAAGGCTACTACAGTAGGGGAGAGAGGCCAGAACAAGGTCTGAGTTCAACTCTGTTGAAACAAATAGTAGGAGGGTCATTAATCTCTGGGGTGAGCTAGTGCAAAAGTACTGGAGGAGGTTAGGGGAGAGGTTGATCAATGGGTTGTGGAGTGCACAGGGAATTATTCCTGAGTTTGCAAATGTTTCTCTCTGTGATTAGGCCACCTGTGTTTGCTAATCCCTGCCCATAGAGGTTAAGCTCCCACCTTCCCACAGAGACTGGAAGATAGGGCTGTCTTCTTTGTGAATTGCATTCTGAAGAGATGGCTTCTTCCACATCCTTCAGGAAGATATTCCTGGTTTGTAAAACTGGTAAAACAGTTTCTTCAAAATTTTATATCTCTAAAAGGCAGAGAAAGAATTCATAACTACAAGCTTGGTAAAGCAAAGGCTCTGAGGAAAGAGAGGTCAGAGATTAGAGTCATGAAGAAACCTGCATAAAATTTAGTCAAGCTGAAGGAAAAGTTAAAGCTGTTTTGGTCAATCTCATTTCCTGTACTCATTACTTCTAATCATAAGTCGTTTCCTTTTATTTTACCCTCAGCCTACACAGTAAACACCTGGGCAATAGCAGCTGTTCTTTACATGCTTTTTTACTATCTGCACTGAGAGATTTTTCTTTTTCAAACCTAGCCACAAAGGGGTTATACTTATATACATTTCTTCTTTCTCTTTTGTGTTTTGGTTACCATTAATCATGTATTAATAAAAAGTCAGAAAAGTACTCATTCTCATACTGAGTTTGAGAAAAAACTAGATCTGACCTTGTGTTTGTCATTTCTAGCAGTAGGTAAGTAAAGATAAATTCAAATCCAAATTCTCCATCTAATTCTAAGTAGAAAGTTAAGAATCCAACCAGAGGATGGCCATGTTAGCCTTGTCAGAGGCCCTTGGTGACTTATATAGAGTTTGAGAAGAAAGTGCCATTAAACTCAGACCAAGCAGAAGAGAAAAATCTAAGGGCTCGTAAGGAAGGGAAAAGCTTTCCTTAACCCTTTTAGGGTCCCTGTCTGAAAGTTAAATGGACAAGGACAGATTAATTAGAGAAAAACATAGAAATTTATTTAATTTAAATTTTACATGACATGGGAGCCTTATAAGGAAATGGAAATCCAAGGAAACAGTTAGACCTGTGTATTTTTATGCTAGATTTGATGAAAAGTGGCAGTCATATATAAATATGACAGGTTAAAGAATGTCCACTGAAGGAAAATGCACAACTTACAAGTTGTCAGTTAAGTTTTATTTGGGGATCTTACTGAGAACTACAACTCAGGAGACAGCCTCTCAGATAGCTCTGAGGAACTGCTCCGAAGAGCAAAGGGAAAAGACAGGATATATAGAGGGTTTTTTTGTAGGGAAAGCAAACAAACAGAAAAAAAGCATATAGCTGAACACAGAAGACTACTGCTGATCACAAAGAACAGACATCGCAAGTTAACCATTCTAGCACTTTCCTATGAATGGAAAGATACGAGGATCTGGGTTCATTGAAAGCATTCCTTAGATATACATCTTAACTACCGAGGGCCAGTGTCCAAAGCACAGAGTGCTCCCTGTTTTTCCCCATCCTGAATTCCTCTCAGGGCAGTTGCAGTGTCTAAAGGCTCGATCCCGGATGGCAGCCAACATTCCCTGTCCACAGGAGTGTGAGGCAATTATAACCTGTACATTTATGTGCTGGGTTTGATGAAGAGTGGACAGTCTTACAGAAATATGATAGGATACAGAGTATGAGGTAATTATAGTAAATGGGAAAACTTACCAAGCCCCGTTTGTTGGGATTCTTTTTGGTTTCTCTTTGTCTTTGAAGGTAAGGATACTGTTTTCCTCTGGGTACGAGGAGGGCATCTCTCACACAAGGGTTTTATGACCTACACCAAGAGGTTAATTTTAAGATTACAGGATTTTAGGATTTAAATGGATTTAGGGATCATTTCATCATGAATAATATCTTTGATTGTTTATTTGATTATTTGTGTTGAATGTAGTGAGCGGACTTTTATATTTTTGAAAGTCACCCACAAAGTAGGATTAAAATTTAGTTTCTTAACCTCCTAGCTTGTTTCACTCTCCAAAGTGTTTCTGTTTTACTGAGACAGCTCATTATTTCTGTTTGTTTCTTGATCATTAAAATAATCATCACTTCTAGTGATCATTTGAAAACATAGCATTATACCTGAGTTTAAGTTGTTTTGTACTCTCTGTCATCACTTTTGTTATATTAAAAAATGTGATTTCAGTTCCTCAGAAATTCTGTCTTTTTCTCTTTTTGTTTGTTTGTTTTTTACTCTGTATTCTCAAGAATAATTGGTAGAAGATCAATGACAATTTTTTTTATGTTCAGAAAGTCCACAATTATTCACTAACAGTATTTGATATCTATAGCATTAAAAGAATATAAGAAATATGAATAACAGGATAAGAGCGATAACAATAACTATGAAAAGAATATATCTTACAGAGCATTTTGTGAGTTTTATTACATATAATTTTCCTAATATCCATATGAAAGTGAATGTATTAACTTCATTTCACCAATAATTTACAGGAATTACTGCAAATCTGACAACTAAACCAGATCTTTGGACTGAAACCTGAGCTTTTTACAGGGTTCTGAGCTGTAGATATGTCACTCAGTGTTCTAGAGTTCCTCTCCTCTGTTTTTACAGTGTTCTTATGTAATTTAGACCTAGTGCCCTCAGACTAGTTAGAAAGCTATGAGAAACTGCAGACATAATACCACATTGAGATTATATGACCAATCTCTCATCTCTAAGCACCCCAGAGTTATACGTCATCGCGCTGTGTTGTACACATGCCTACGTGATCCTGGTTGGCTACAGAGAACCAACTCTGTAGTGACTGTGACCTTGTTTCGTTGTCTGTGAATGGTTATGAACGAAACTCCATACTATGCTATCCAGGAAGTTCTCCACAGATTCCTTTCTCTCCATAGACCACAGCCTTGCCTTTAGACACTGCATAAAGTGATCTTGAGTTTTCTCAAATGTGGCAAAGCTTTGTCTTTTGAGCAGAGCTTTGAATTTTGGACCAGGTAGAATTCATTTGAGGCAACAGCGTGGTGAAAAACTTGTTGAACGAGAAGGAGCATATTTTTTAGAGCTAAAAATTGCTTGGGTATTTTCAAGACCTTATGCAAATGGGACATCAAAGGAAGCCGCATTCTTCTAAAGTCACCTGAGTTTATCTTTTATAGTAACTTGATTAGAATTTTCTCTGGTTATCTTGTTCTACCTTTCTATGTTCTCTGCCACTCTTCCAGTTATATCATTTTTGCCAAAAAGTATGACATTATTTTACCATTAACCACAAACATGTAATTCACTACTCCAATTGAAACAGGTTGTTTGTAAAAGGTAACATGAACTACAACTATTATTTGGTTTTGAAATAATAACCATTGTGTGTCTGTGTGTGTGTGTAAGAGCAAGGGAGAGAGAATCAAGAGCAAAAGTGATAGTAAAAGAGAAGAGATTCAGAATATATGTACAACACACATTGGTCCTGATTGGAATGCCTAAAAATCACAGGACTGGCTTGTGGTCAGGCTACTGTTGAACTCTGGTTGGGTTCAATTTAGTTATAACCAAATTGGACTGTACTTTCTTTAGACGGTAAAAATGCAAATTTCTATAATAATTGTTTAAGTATTGCTTCACACTTGACGTGATTTAGATAGTACACAGATTTTGTTTGCTTTGAAGTACGTATCTAGCAAAGCTTAGTTGGATGGACTATGAAGATACATAGATAAATAAAATAAATCCTTCTTCAAGTATAGTGCACACTATCTACATATTCATGTTTTATCCTGTACATCCTTGTGGAGAAAACAGACGGTTGTGGACAGGGCTTCAAGTCAGAGCATTTGTATTGAAATTCCAGTTTATCATTCACTAGCTGTGTGAACTTGGACAGGTAATTCAAACACATTTAGCCTCAATCCCTCTTGAATAACTTGGAAAAAGCAATAGTACCACTCATAGGGCAGTTGCAAGAATTAAATAAATTCATATGTATAAAGCACTTAAGAAGTAAGAATTGAATAACTGGCAGTTCCTTATCATTAGCACATTATGATATAAAATAATGAAAGATTCTGAATTTTTGTCATTGTTTGAAATGAATTTTGTGACTTATATCCTAATAGTCATTTTTGCATGCTTCCTACTTGCCAGAAAAACAAACAAAAAAACAAAAACAAACAAAAGACAGTGTCACTACTCTGCAGCTACACCATGTCCATAACTTTATAATAAAATAACATACATATCTCTTTTCTTTGGATTTGTCCATAAACATTCTCTTGTCCCTCTGACTAGTATTTTAATAGCTCTTGGCAAGTTTGTTGTCATTTGAAAGCATTTTTTAGTTTCCATAAAATAGTGTCTCAGTGGGATGCTGTGAGTGTTAAACTAAATATGGTGAGTGAGTGTCTAGTACCTGGTAAATGTGACACTGTAATGTCTAAATATGTGAGACCTACAGATCATCATCAAATTTGAAAATGAAACTGTGCATTTTCTACATACTTGTTTGTGAAGCAAGCATGCTGTTTTACACTTAGATTGTGTATTCATTGTGCAGGGGACGTTGTAGACATGGAGATACTTTGAAGGGAGACAACTCCCTTAATGCATCATGGCACTGCCACTGGCATCTGAAACATAGATAAGATTTAACTAATGTAAATTCCTTTTCCAGGTAGAGATGTTTTACACGTTACTTTAAATATTTATTTTTAAAATTGCGCTTTTTATTAAAAAGAATTGGCATCCCACAATTAGAGTCTGATTGACTCATAATTTACAATTAGATTTGTTAATACAATAAAGGTAGAAATTTTGAAAACCACGGTTGATGATAATGTCAATGAAAATGATGTTGATGATAATATTTTCTTGAATACCTGAAGTTTGGCAAATACTGTATAAAGTTTTGCTTAGATGTGAGTAATCTCATTTAATGCTAAAAATAATTTTACAAATATTTCTTTGTTCCCATTTTACACATAAAGAAATGGAAGCTCAGGGAGTTTCAGAATTATCAAGGGTCAGAAAGCAAATGACAGGATTCAAAGCTGAAATCTCTTACTCTTACTGGCAAACCTGCCAGCCTATAATAAACAGGCTCCCCATTTATTGAAAGGTGATAATTTAAGGGAAAACATTTTGTGATAAGCATCTTAATTTTATATTGCTAAGATAACGATGTTTAGGATTCATCTCTACGTATCTCCACAATAATTCACTTAGCTTAGGAGTTCTGTTTATTAGAAATTATTAAAGGTTGCTTAGTAATCTGCTGACAAGACACTGAGAATGAAAAAGTCGAAATGTTTAAAAGTTGAGTACTATTTACCAAATTACACTTTTTTCCTCACTTACTGTTTTCAAGACATTTTTCAAGTCTTCGTTATTAGTGAAAGGAAGCAATGAGGGGCTATATCTGATATGACATTGAAGAAAATACAAAGTAAAGATGACATCTGAGAGCAGGACCAGTTTTCCAAATATGATAACCCATAATAATGGAGGAAATTTTGTTTTGATTATATTTTGTTTTGTGTTATTAAAAAGTCTTTTTTTTTTGGGCTTTGAAGTTCTGTGAAATATACAGTTGCTTTGTATTTTGTATGTTTATTTTCCTATTTGGAAAATTGGAATATATATTACCTTCTTTCTTTGTAGTCACAGGCATCTTTTATTTTATGTTTCTTTAATTTGAGGGACTTGCAATCAATTTTTACAACAGAGGAGGAGTGTCTTAAGTTCTCATCTGCCTTGTGGGCAACACCAAATCACAATGCACAAGGGACACTCAGCCTGAAAACGTCAGATGGAAAGTGCAGACTTCCTTCTGCAGGCAGGGTTTATAACTGCAGGAGCCTGGGGATATTGATCCTGCCTGCGGAGCATCCCCCTCCCTGCTGCTTTTCATTGAAGGGTTAGGGGAAGGAATCCCTAGAGCTCCAGGAGAATGTGAGGGAGAGAGTCAGCTGTCTGCCTTCTGGAGTGGACCTAAGTTGTGTTTCCTGTAAAAATATTGCTGTAAATGTTTGGTAGCAGTGGCAAAGCAGTTCCACTAGTGTAAGAAGTGCACAGAATAACTAGGCTTATTTTGCCTGTGTGAGCTTCCTCACCGTACGTTTAACACTGCTTCTAAGAGAAAAGGAGTTTCTGAGGGGCTAACAATTTACAAGGTACATTTCTTTACACAGTGGAAGTTTCGCCCACTAGCGAAAAAGCTATTTCATCATCGCAAGGGCTGTGTTTCACTGTCATCTCTTTCTGCTTCTCCTCCTCCATCATTGTCATCATCATCTTATGGTTTTTATCATTCTAAAAATAAGTCATCTTTTCAATATTCCAAGAATCCTATGAATTAGAAACTCCTTTTACCTTCAGATAGAGAGGAAACTGAGGGATGCATAGTGGGGAGAAACTCATACAAGCTATTATATTCAAACGAGGCCATGTGACTTCACGTTGTTTCCCTGGAGATGATTTAGCTCTTGGGTCTCGAGTGTGGAAGAAGTGGGTTCAAGTATAAGCTCTGCCAAATACCAACTTTGTGACTATGGTAAACTCACTAGCATCTTGAGCCTCAGTTTCCTCATCCATAAAATGGGATGGTAATAATAGCTATCTCCTACGAATATTGTAGATATTAAATAAAATATGGAGAAAATCATTTTTGTTCTTTGCAATAGGAATCGCTATTAGGACACAAAATAATAGTTTATTATTATTTTTATCAGAAAGAATTAAATAAATGTAATGTTCTCTTAAATTTAAGCATTGAGCATATCTTACTGATTGATTGCTATAGTAAATGAGAATTTTCACAGAAGAGCTTCATCAATTTAGGTAGCAAACTGAACAACACTTGACATCAATGAAAGAAAAAAAAAAACAAAAACAAGACAGGAGTCCAGATTTGATATGCTTAATTCCATTGTAGCACTCCAACAGTCTACTCCTTCGTGGATCTTACTTCCCGTACATTGTTCTCCACCCACACCTGACCTTCTCTTTTCACAGTTGAATGAATGTTAGGAAGGAGAGGACATTTCACTTCCCTCCTCTCACTTACTCTACAAACACACAAGTGAAGCCCTAAGTAATATAACTGAAAGCTTAACTTCTGCTGAAGGGTTCTTGACAAGTCTTCATTGGGAAGTTTTTGTAAGGGAAATATGTGGCACCTCCTCCTCCCTTACCATCAGTCCTTGACTCTTTGAGATTTTCTAGCCCATCATTTTCCAAACTGTGTGTCTTAGTTTGCATCTTTCCTGAAACAGACCCTGAGACAAAAATCCAAAACTAAGTATAAGCATTTTATTTGAGAAGTAGTATAAACAGTGACAGGCGGTGGAGAAGTAAGACAAAGAAGGGAAAGTGGACGATTAAGAGTGATGGAGTTAATCCTTCTAGGGAAACTTGCAGATGACACTGAAAAACTTTTCTTGGAAATTGGCTGAGGCTGATTCCAGGGAGTTACATTCAATAATAGTCATATCTTGCAATATAAGCAAGAAAAGTGTGCCTTGGAAGAAAGCCCCCCCCAGCAAAGAAATATGGGCAATGGGACTCAGATGTTGGAGTGACTTGCATGGGAAGACTAGGGTGAGAAGATATAGATAGGCCAACATGATAATCTGTCAACATGTGTTAAGTAAATATTAATTTATAAAAAATATTTACTAGTCAAAAATATTTTGGAAAAAGCTAGGTTAAATTCCAAGACTTTCCTTTTTCTGTCACTTGTGATTATGTAGCTTCAGCACAGAAACACATAATGATAGGCTGGGGCTGGTTCTTACCAGTTGGTGAGAGTTGATTGCCAAATATTCAGAAATTTTATGAATCAGTTATTAAGCTGTTGGTAGCTTGAAATTGGGCACTGTGGGAATATTTACACCACAGAAATTGGGAGCTGTCATAAATCAGTCTTCGCCACTCCCAGAGCTTGTTTATCAGCAAAATCATGCAGATTTTCTCAAACTATTTAGACCACCAAACTCTTAAATTACTGGAACATTGTATGGAATCAGGGTGCTGTGTGGACATCACTGACCAAATCCAATTGCTTCTTTTTACAAATGAGGAGAATTAAGTTCATATTGATAGTAATTTATTCATTAAAAACATTTCCATTGTATGTACAAAGGGGTAAAGCAAAGTGGACCCAAATTATGTGGTTTGCAGTTATTTATAACTCTGTTAATAATGTCTTCATTTTTTTTTTCGGACAATTTACCTAATAGCTTTTATTCCTTTAGCTTTGTTTCCTGAAACAAGATTTTGGAATATAGAAGTTACCCCAGACAGACTATTAAAAAGCCTTAGTCCTCTCCTCAGAAGGATCTCTTTGGTAAGATAAGCCCCTTATATAGTCCTCTATGGAATCTTGAAACACGTAGGAGTTCCTTGAAGGCTGGAGGTTGGCTTAACAACAAAACAATGAAAATTAAACAGAAAGAGGCATTTCATTAATAATTTTATTAAACATATTGGAGTGTAAACAGACTATCCCTCAAAGGGCATAGGCCAAAATGAAGAGAGACGTGATCTACATACTCCACACCCAGTCACTCCTTGGTTATATCCCATTATGATGTCCAGGCTACTGACACTGACAGGATCCCTGGAAAATGGAGCTGAGGTCAGAAGTGAAGTAAAAGCACTGTTATCAGATAGGATCTGCTTCACTCTTTAATTATTCTGAAGTGTGATTTTTTTAGGAAGCTTACAGTTTGCATTGCTAACTTGATAGATCAGTTGTGAAACAGAACTTAAGATACTAGAAATAGAAGTAAAAACATTTGTGGATATCTTGAAATCTTTTAGCATTTATACTGTCTTTTCACTTTTATGATCACCACCAATTGTATATTTAAAAGTTAATCATGGAAACAAATAATATAGGCATTCCTGTAATTTCCTTAAGCACAACTAGTTCAAGTAATTTTGGGGGGATTTTTTTTTTTTCAATTGAAGTGCAGTTGATTTACAATGTTGTGACAGTATAAATTCTAATAATGTTTAAACTTATGCCTCTGTGAAGGTCACTAACATGTATCTTGTATTTATTTAAGCTTCTGCCTAGATTTCCTGTGTACTCAGTTCTGAAGGTTGGTAAATTCCAATACTCACATAACCTTTCCTGTAGATATTATCTCATAAAATAAGGCTTAGAAAATTTAATTATTTTTCTGCCAATTTGTAGAATGGAAGAAGCAGGTTTCAAACTCAGCTTCTGATCCCAAAAGCCCAATGTCACATTCTCCAGTGTAGATAAGCTTTAGGATGCAAAGCTAAAAATCTAATGCCTTGATTTAATTAAAGATCTTATATAGAATTACTGTATAGTGCACATTGAAGGAATAAAACTGTCTGATTCATGCACTAATGTAAAATTTAATTGTGTTTGTAAGTTGGCCTCCACCACTCAATAGGAAGTTAGGTATCTGCAATACTTTACCTGTGATGTACTTGAGAGTCAATTGTAACAAATCTTGGGTATCAATTATAAAACCAGAAAAAGATTTTTCAATTTAAATCCTATGTGTGTGTATTTCAGTATAGAGTAATCAATTATATAAAATGACAACAACTGCAATACAGCCAACTACACATAAGCACACATGCTTGTTCAGTTAGCATTCGATGTCATGTTCTACGTGTAAGGAGCCTCTCTATTTGAACAAATAACTTTCTATATAAAAAATATACAGAGAAAGATCTACACACAAAAAAAGTTTTTATATTGGATCTTCCTTTCTATAAAAAATCATGAGAATTCCCCCCCAGTAGGTTTGAAAAACATACATATAAGTTGAAAGATATGAGATGACAGAACCAGACCTAGTAGAAATTTCCATCAATAAAATTAAAGACACAAACTAGACTCTGACATATTGACTTATAGAAATGACCACTGAACAAATGGCGAGGGGGCTAGAGAACTAAAAGATCCTTTTACTAAAGCAGTACTTTCTTTATGAAGTTTTCCTAGAGATACTATTTAATTTAGAATTACCGTGGCTTAAATTAGAGATGAGAAATTGTTTTAGTGATTTACAGTCACTTCATTTTATTTTGGCAAATGAGTGAAATCATTCCTTTTGGAAAGCGAAAATAAGAAACCTTTAATATATCACCTGGCCATTAGTAAGTTTTTGTAATATGGAAGGATGGCATGGTTTAGCTGGCAAAACAAAAGCTTGATATCAAAGAGATCTGTGTTTCCACGTGAGCTCTATCTATTATTAAATGTATGATTCTAAAACTGTTTAAAATAATTTTTGCCAAAATGCAAAGTAAAACCAAGCAAATAAGTGAATAAATTTAAAAATGCATATTGGCTTGGAAAATTTTATAAACATCAAGTCATTCAAATGTAGTCAGAAGGATATTACAGAATTACTGAGGAAGCAAACCAGCATTGTGTTGACACGTCACAGTTGGTCCATGAGTTGGCTGGTTCACTCTATCAGCATCCCATTCCTGTTCCCATTTCAGCATCTCACCTGAAACTGCCACCTCAGATTCCAGGGACATGTTTTCTTCCTTTATCATTTTCCCTTAACTTGTGAATACTCAAGTGTTTGAAAGAAATAGATTGCATAAGAACAGCACAGTCGGTTCTTAAGATAGATAGGTAATGAATAATGGAGGAGAAACATGTGAGAAAAAGCTTTCTCAAAATGTGGGACTTAAATAACATTTTTTTCTTTATTTTCCTTTGGGAAAGGGGACAAAATAGTTTTAAATTTTGCTTATGTGTGTCTTTGTTTATGTGTGTATTGTTTGTGTGTGTGTTTGTGACTGTGAAATAGTTAGATTTTTGACAGGCGACCACTATATGAAAATGAATTATAATCATTTAAACAAGAGTATAAATGAGAACTTGACTCACTTTTTAAATTTTTTTTATGATTTCATAACTCTCTCAAATTTTCTATCTTTTCAATTTCACAGTAATGATAGTCAAATACAAAGGTTTAAACATTGAATTTTTCTTTTTATATTTTTGCAACGGGAGAAAGTAGCTATTAAATGCTGTGAAAGTGCAGTGAAGTCCACAGAAGTGGTTTTCCCCACTCAAGTACTGAGTCCCAGCATTTAAACTGCACATAACTGCAGAGAAAGTTTACGAGTAGTTGTGTTCTGGGTGGTTGACAGTCCTATTTTTTGTTAATTTGTTTTCTCCATTTTATGAAGTTACTGGTATCCATTTAGTTTGTAGATTTCAGAATTAGGAAGTATATTTGTAAACCTCAAGAAGGCAAAGAAAATAATCAGCACACATACATACACATAACTCAAGTTTATTTATAGATTTATCCAAATTTCTGTGCAGTTTTATTGAGTTGTAGTTGACAAATTAGTTAAGCCATATAAAATTGTCATTTGGTAGGTTAAAAGTAATAAAAAATTAGAAATTTTATGTGATTCACTCAAAAAGATAAAATAGACACAGCTGTTTTAAGGATGTACCTCAAGATATAAGCCATTTTTTTTCTGATGTATTACTTCTTTTTAATTCTTATTTTTTATTGAAGTATAGTTGATTTACAGTGCTAGTTTCAGGTGCATAGCAAAGCCATTCAGTTATACATAGACATACTTTTTTTTTTTTCAGATTCTTTTCCATTACAGCTCATGACAAGAAATTGAATATAATTCCCTGTGTTATACAGTAGGTCCTTTTTATTTATCTGTGTTATATACAGCAGTGTGAATCTGTTAATCCCAATGAGCCATTCTTTCTGGACAGAACTCCATAAAATCTAATTAATATAATTTGTAAAATTAGGGGCCATTTCATTTCATTATAAAACTAGTACTTCTTCATTTAGTTCAACAAATATTTAATGCCTATCGTGTGCCAGAATCAGGAAACAGTATGTAACAGAACAGCCAACATACTTGCTCTCATAAATTTTACATTCTAGCAGATAAGAGAAAATTTAAGATATATAAGTAAAAAATATGAAATAAAATAAAATGTGTTAAGGGCAAAAATAAATCTGGGCTGAGGATTCTGAGTGAGAGAGTGAGATTGCAGTTAAAGGGGGTGGCCTGGGAAGGCGTCAAGAAAAAATGAAGTCTTAAGGGAAGTGAAGGGCATGCCATGTGAATATCTGTAGTGAAACAGCAGCCCTTAAGCTCTGCAGGTCAGTGTAGGATGTCAAGTGAGGCTGCAGCACATGCTCAGAGGCACTGATTTGCCACTCAAATTGTTGCTATAGCTCCCTCAGCTCCCACTGAGTTTCCTCTTTCAACTTCTCTGAGTCCTAAACCAGGACCTCCATTGAGAACAGTACCGACTTTTTCTGAAGGTCACACTTGTCATTGAAGTCAGAGACAGTCAGAAATAGACTCAGTTTCGGTTTGTTCACATGTGTTCCAGTTTGGTTTTGTAGTTTTGGGTTTGTTCTCAAAGACTCTACTTTTCCTTGCTCACCTTGTTTTCCTTTTAGTATTCTTCCTGACTGCCAGCCCTGGTGTCCTAGGGGGATTGTAGGCTCACCATCAGATTCAGAAACAATAGCCTTCCATAGACTACTTCACCAGCTCCCATAACTGGGAAAGGTTTAATGCCTGAAATAAAGTCCATATTCCCTATCACTAGTACTGGTTTTGCTTCTTTGATTGAATCTAATAAAGACACTATATAATGAAAAAGAATATGAAAAGGAATATATGTATGTATACGTATGACTGAACTGTTATGCTGTACACCAGAAATTGACACCATCATAAACCGAGTATATTTCAATTAAAAAAATTTTTAAAAAAGGCTATTCAAACTTTAATATCTAACAGCCCTCTTGACTATAGCATATCCACAAGTCACTTTCTGATTCCTTCTTGCTGTCCTCACATTCTTAGCCAATACAGTTATTGTCAACTTAATCCTTTCTGTTGTTTAACCAAAAATCATGGAGCCATCTCTTATGTTTCTCTTTTCTGTGTATGCCATAGTCTATCACTCTGGAAATCCTGTTGGCTCTACCTTTAAAGTATATTCAGTATGCACCCTTTTGTTCTTCCCTTGTATGGCACTCTACTGTGGCCCAGGCCACCATCATCTTCTTCTTGGATTAATTAAGATCATCCATAGGAAGTGAATGTAGATAAAAGAGAGAAGGTATCCCAGGGTACTTCAAGTTTTAACATCAGGCAATGCAGAGATCTGCCAAGGAAACAGGAGAAAGAGCCAGACTGGGGGGAGAAATTCATGTGAGTATGGAAACCTGAAAAACCATGTGAAACCAGCCAACACAAAAGAAAAAGGTGATTTAAGGAAGAGAAAGGAATCATTTGCCTTTTCTCCCCAGGACTGATGAATTACTTCATTGGGAAAATGGGCCACAGTGTTTCATTAGAGTTGCTTACCAGCGTGTAATAAAGAATGTATGGCAGGTCCAAACTTATAGCTTGATTATTCAGTGGTAGAAATTTATAAAATGTATTTTCATGTTATTTTATTGGGTTGGATTGCAATCTGATGTGTGATGTAAAAATCAGAAGCTATGTGGTGAACATTTCTTTCCACATTTCTATGGATATTTCATTGATGTTGAATATCACCTTGAAATTCTTAATTTACTGAGTTCACAAGTCAGAGGAAAAGCTTGCAAAGGATTAAGAAAATGGATTAAGAAAAAAAAAATTGTGTGTCTTGAAAAAGCCATCTTCAGTTCTGTCCCTGAGCTCATTGTTTACTGGTAAAGACAGACCCCAACAACTCCAGCCACATGAAATATCAATAACCATCTGCCAATTGCTCTTACACATAATGAGCTGATTCCAGAGCGTGAGCTATTATTTCCAGCTCCCCAGATGAGTCACTTAACCTCTCTTTACCCTTTAAAGATAGGAATACATTTTTTCTTGGAACAGCTCATGGAGCTAATGTAAATATTGGTGAGATAACATCTGCAAAGTAATTTGAATATCACATAAGAAAAGATGAAAGTAGATTCTTCCTGTAGGTTTGCGTGGATTAGGGATGAAGGTAATTTTTCATTTTTTTTTGAACTGCAAAAGGGAACCAAATGATAAATTTTTGCCCAAACCAAAGATTAAGGAATAGGGGGTGTATGGGGTGTATTTAATGAATAGATGATGCTTTCACTAGGCATATACATATCTTAAAAATGCACATGGAATTCTAAATTGCACTAAATATCAGGATCTGTATCTTTGGAAACAACTTTCTTCCTTTTGCTGTGGTTTGTGGCACACATACCACACTACCCAGGTAATATGCCTACAAGTCATTCTAGTCCTTTCCTTCTGCATTCACCACATTCCGTACCTCTCCAAATCTTACCTACTCTTTCTCCTCGGCTTCTTGCTAATCACCAACTGCCACGTTAATGCTGTTTTATTTCAGACCGACTAGTCTTTCATTTTGGCTAATGTGTTCATCTACCATCTGATCTCCTGGCCTACAGTCTTATTTTTTTATCTTGCCTGGTCCCTGTCTTCTTAATCCCAGTCCTATACCTGTCACTCCTGAAACAGAACCTTTGCTGCACATGTGCTGAATTACTCAGTGCCATTTTGCATGTCTGGCTTTTGAATATTTATTATCTGAGACATCTCTCCTTCTTCCTACACGTGGGGCAGCAGAGTATAAAAGACAGAGATTTTGGCTTGTGTTCAAATCCAACTTCCCACTACATGACCTTCGGCAAAGTTCTGAACTTCTCTATGGCTCAGATTGTTACCTGTGAAGTTGAGATAATAATGGCACCTATCTCAGTGGTCGTCATGAGGATTAAGTGAGAGAATTAATTTTTGTAAAGCACTTAACACAGTGCTCAGCACCTGGCAAGCAATTGGTAACGCTAACTATCGTTATTATGTTTTGGCCAGTTCCAACTTATACACTGTGCGAATCAAAATTTGCTTTGTGAGTCAGAATTTCTTTCTTTTCTGTGAAATATTTCAACCATCTGTATTCCCTTAACTTCAGGAATTAATCACTCTCTTTTTTGCCATAATCATCTACATTGTATATAATACTAGTGATTGCAATGATTTATTTATGCATCTGTCTAGTTCATTGGACTGTGAAAACATTTATCCGGCCTTGTTTCTTGGTCTAGATCCTCACACATAAGAGGTAATTCATAAATATGTACTGAAGGGATGAATGACAAGTGAGATCAATGAGAAGTCCAGAGAGGTAATAAGACAGGAGCCCTCCTCTTTATTCCTGGAGAATATGTATGTGGTCTCAAAGGCTTCACGGATACATGTGGATGTTCTCTTGTGTTCTGATTTTAATTGTCTATGGAGAACAGCTCTTTTCTTTTCAGTTTATTCCTGGAGGAACTCCTCCCCTTCTTCCAGTTTATTTCTTCATTAATCCACGGAACTAAAATGGTTTGTTCAGCCCCTCTCCCACAGAGCTTGTGGTAGTTGCAGCTTAGCAGGCTCAAGACGAAAGATTTAGATTCTAGTACGTAGGGAATTTCTCTGTATTATTCAGGAATGAATATGAGAAGGAAATCAGTAATTATTTTCAAGCTGCATTTCCTGAACCATATTGATTTCTTAGCTTGAGAGTAGGAAAATCTTTATTTAAACATGCAGTTTTAAATTTAAAGTGGGTATATATTCAGTTTTCTATAACTAGACCCCCTTGCACAAATTTCTCTATAAATGATATATCAATAGATCTATAACATTATTTCTGTAATTTACAAAATGCTAAGTTATTGCCAATTTAAGTAAAAGAACTGCAAATCAATTGCTCGCCTATTTTTAAATCTTACATTCAGTATTGTTTTTACTGTTTCTACAAATATTTTCTATATTGACTTTGGTGCATGCTGAAAGAAATTGCAAAAACCTATCTCAGATGATAACCAAAAGGCTTAATGAGGAGTTCAGCTTTAGGCATTTTAAAGCATAATGAATTAAATTTCCTAAGATATTAATGCTTGCCTTTCATTAGGAGTTTTAAAAGGCCATCAGTAATAAGTTTTATTTGATTCCATAATGTAACTCTCCAAGCACTGAAGACATATAAATAAGAGTTGAGGGTAGCTTTTATCTAGAAGATTCTTGCTTCCTTCTGACCAGACTGTAGCAGCTTAAAACAGCACAATTTCTCTTAAAGTAAGGACAGAGAGTTTGTTTTCATCCCCCAGGCCTCTCAGCCTCCACTTAGCTCAGCGAACCGTCTTCCCGGAGGGCTGACGTAGCTCTTCATCATGAATTTCCAAGCGCATAATGCCGTGTATTATTAAAATAGCTTGTCAAAATGTCCTTATTAAAACATGGTAGTGATGCTCAGTTTCCATCCCAGATTGAGTTATAATTAGAGCCACAGGAGACAGTCCAGATATATTTAAAATTTTAATAGCTAAAAGCGGTGTAATGGATTGGATGCCAGGTGGGAACGCTGAGGCCTCTACTGAGGAGTGAGGTTGGTTTCTATTGTTACATCTCTCTTCTCTTTCCTTTCTAGTAAGTGAACTATGACTGTTATGAACCCGATGCTTCTGTTTATAAATATGATGATTGGACCATGTTAGCTCTAAAATCTTTCATTTTTTTCAACTTTAACATTCTGTATCCCTCTGTTAGTGACATCAGTAAGGCAAAAATTTAGATTCCAGCAGTGAACTGTGGGATTAAGTGGAAGTAAGTGCTTTTAAGCTCCTTAGAGCATGATTAAGAAGATCTGAAAAAAAAAAAAAGTCTAGTCATGCTAAACCAGGAAAAGAACTTGTAAAATTTAGTGACACTTAAAGTACTTTTCTTTTTCATACTGGAAAAATATCTTAATTTCATTTACTGATACTAATATGTTTATATTTATACATATACACACATACATATACACAGTTAACATATTCTCACAAAATACGATGATGTAGCAAGTATCTTGCCCCAATCAAAGGTTGATTAAAAAAAAAACGATGCTATGAAATCAAACATCTCAGAGTTTGCTCCTTAATTTGGTAATTTGGTAAGCATTGTGTTAAGTGTTTTACAAACTTTATCTCCCTTAATTCTCATGACAACCACAGAGGTAAGTACTATTATTACTTTAACTTTTCAAGGTGATAAGTAACATACAGGACACGTAAACGGTAGTGTTTCTATAGTAAAGTGAGCTTTCCTTCCAGAGTGGTATGTTTAAAACTTGTTTTTAGTATTTTATAACAATTGTATTAATATTTCATCTGAAACTAAGAAAGAGAATATCCTGTCATAAACTTTAAGAGATAAAGGGATTACACTTAAAAAGATAAATTCTTAACAAGTCACTTGAGAACAATACAGCACCTTGGCTATGTTCTATAAAAGTCAGACCCCTGGATTCAGATTTGATCATTTGGTAATCTGGTAAATAATAATAGTTCCCTGATGATCATTTTCATATTCTGATTTATATTTTAATTTCATATATTTTGTTGTAAGCAATAAATTAATGTTATCATTAATAATAATAAACTTTATTTAGAGATTCATCAAAATGTAATAACTATGAAGACAGAAAGATCTTAAAAAATTGGATTTCAGATTCTAACTCAGCCATTTATACCATATAACTAGGGAAAGGATATGAAGGCATATAATATCCCTAATTTACAAATGAGAAACAGAGAGGTTAAATAGGGCAGTATAAATTATAGGCGTATAAATACAGAGTTGGAATCTGAAGTCCAAATTTCAAAGGCTCTTTTTGTCTTCAAAGTCCCCATATTTTCCAATTAAACTACAAAGATAGGGAATACAAGATTTTGAAGAGCAAAGACAATTCTCCAAATTTATCAAGAATTTTTGTCAGAGCTTATCTTGCTGAAGAAAGCCATAAAGTGAGGGACTGATACTTTTTCAAGTCTGCGGCACAGTGTCCAGATCTCTGTCCTCAGCAAAAACAATACATGACAGTTTTGTCCTATTCCAGAGTTCAATGCATTAAAAAAAAATTCCTGTTTAGGAAATGGAATTAGCGAGTGCATAACAGTTTCTTGTACTACTTGTTTTTCTTTTTCTAAGTAGAGGCCTGTCATACACTGTGTAATATTTTTATCTAGTATGGACTCCCAAGTCATTTTTGCTAATGTTTAGATAATAAGATTTATTAGTGTCTTTTTTCAGTCCCTACTGGCAGATTACAAATGCTTACTGAATTAATGCTTTAGAAAAATGTCAGGCATGGGCTACATTATACTCAAATAAAGATATTAAGGCACTAGGTTAGAAAACTCCCCAAGCTGTTTGAGTGGCAGCAACTTAGTTTCTTTATGCAACTTTAGCTCCATTCCTTTAAATAGATTGTCAAAATAGAGTTAGCTGTCAGTGGAAAAAATTTTCAAAAATTTTTGCAGACACATGACAAGAAGGATGATGTGTCTTGCAGGTGGATGATGATCAAGTTTTTTGTGTCAAGAAAACAGACAACAAAAGTGATTGCATTTTAGGAAAATTCAGATAGAAAAATTGTCTTTGCCTTTATGAGCATGATTAATTAAATTTATTAGCCAAGTTAAAAAATACTCGGCACCTTTTGTTTCTATAACATAGCTTAAAATTGCATTTTTAGAAATTAGCATAGTTCTGGGAAGGCAACGTATCAGATATTCTTCTGGCTTTAATAACCAGTATCTTAGAAGTGGGAGGTTGAAGGCAAGAGGGGACACAGTCGTTACAGGATTTGACTCTTAACTGTTTGTATTTAAAGTATTTTATCCTTAGATAAAACTTGAGCCTTCAAACATTCAATTTATTTTTTTAAAAAGGTTGAGAAGTATGCAAAAATTATATAGAAAATTAGGAAAAATTTTACTTTATCATTTATTTGTTCATTCAACAAATATTTACTTTGACCTGGCTATGTATCATGCTGTATGTTAGGCATATGTGTTACAGACATTCCTTCTACTTATCCTTACTGTTTCAAGTTAAACATCACTTTCATAGAGGGCCTTCTTTGACCCCTGTACTTCGCATGACAATTGCAGTATATCCTGGTAAAGCCCCTAATACTCAAGCATATATTTTACTGTTATTGGTGCATAATGTCCATCTTTCCCAGCTATCTATAAGCTTGCAGAGATCAGGAGCCATATCTGTTCTGTTAATTATTTTAACTCCAGTGCTTAAAGCAGGAGCTTAGTTTTTTTTTAATATGTTAAAAATGCATACAAGCAAAGAATGAAAACATGAAATAATATTAAATTTAATGCCATTTTGTTAGGAAGTACAATGGGGGTACAAGACAGGCAAAACCTGGGTGTTGGGGAATGTCAAAATCATGGGGGAGGGAACGCTGAAATAAGATTTGTTTGTTTCTGAGGGAAGAAAAGGTAGGGGAGATGTAACAGGAAGTGAAAGAAAAGAAAATCTGCCAGCACAGCATGTTTGGAAAACTACAAACTGGAGTAGAAAGAGTGAGGTATAGAGTGCCAGGAAATGATTTCAGATTCCAGACAAGTGGAATATATATATTTTATGGGAAGACCTTGAGAAAGTAAGTGGGAGAATGATAGGATTCAATTTTTGTATGAAGAAAAACACTGCTATAGTGGATTGTTGTGTAAACAGCTACTTTTAGCTTCAAATATCCAAACATCATATGCCTAGAATACATGGACAGTTTATTCACTTAGATATCTCTGTAGACATCTATGCCCAGAAACTCTTACAGGAATATGCATTTGTAATACTGACTGATGTTTAAAAGTTTTCTGATTTTTTTTGTTTTTCATCTAGAGTGCTTTGTCAATTCACCATTTTGAATTACTTTTCACATTTTACATAGTGTGATTCTCTCTGTTAATCAAATTCATATCACCTGCCTGGAAGCTAGCTTTTCCCTTCACACAGTCATGAGAGTTTGTTTTTTTTTTTAATCACAATGACTTATGAAAAAATGGTTACTTTTTAGTATGTGACAGTATACATCAGAAAGTTAAGTAATACAGTTGCTTAACATTTAGACGTTTCCACAGTAATAGTTTTCCCCACAAAAATGGCTCTTTTTTCCCTCTGAAACAGAATCTAATATAAGCAAAAGACATTAAGTATGAAAATGAGAGAGATGATTCCACCTTAATTTAAATATTAAATTGAAATTATTCACACATTTTACTGAGTGGACAGGAAGGCTGCATGAAGGAGTCATGGCAGCTAAGATAGGAATGGAACAAATTCATTCATTTGACGTTTAATGAGTATTTTATATGCACAAGAGAAATGACAGTTTGTGCCCTCAAAGAGCTTTCTGCTGAACAAGTGAGACAAAGGAGAAACCTTTGAAACCTGAGTTCATCAGGCAAAGGAAAGGACAGAACAGCGTGTCTGACATTACAGATAAGTGGGACTATGTGTTAGCTTCAGGGAAGCATAATGTGTCTTTGTGTGTATGTGTTGGCAGAAGGGGAAAGGTTTGAGGAGTCCCAGAAAAAGAATAAGAGATGAGAATGAAGAGGTGCTTCAGAGCTAGAAGTGATATAAAGCCACCAGAGGGTTTAACATGAGGAGGTACACCATTTAGAGTTGTTCTCAGAAGGCTAATGTCATACTTCAGTGAGGAGTGGATTAGGCAGAAAGGAAACTAGGGTCAGACTTAACTAAAAATGAAAGTTAGGTAATTGGCAGTAAGATTAGTGAAAAACTGAAAGATTTGAAAATCATTTCCAAGATAACTTTGGTGACAGATCAGATAAGGTAATATAGGCAGAAAATGGAGGCAAGAGTGATTTTTAGAGACAGCTCAAATAGTCCTCAAATCCAAGACCAGAGGACAAATACTAAGATAAGGGAATCTGATGTTGTGAAAGGCATAAGATAATAAAATCTTAGAGGTCACCTAAACCAGCCTCCTTTTCAAATACCATAATCTCTTCCACGACAGAGAGACTTTTTGAAGTTCAACAGTTAGTGTTAACTTCAGTGAAAGTTCTGAGCTTGGGCAAAAAATATGGACAACCAGAGTCACATTCTACTTTGCAGCTGATAAATGGATGTGCAAAACAACAAATCAAAATGTAGAAAACACTAGAATGCCTTTCAGACAGTATTGTAGGAATAATGATTGGTAAAAGTCACTGTCTCATATTTCGGGAAGATACTGTTTTAAAAATTAGCGAAATTTAAAAGAGTGAATGTATCACAGCACGTAGATTATTTTATGTAATTGTTTTCCTCTCTTGTTGGTGCAGGGGATTATTTACCAATTGTTTGGTTAGTCCGTTGTTTTGTTGCATTAATTAGCATTTTTGTGAAAAGCAGCACCCACAAATGTACACATTTCCCACACTAAGAAGTGCTTTGGAACACAGTGAATTTTCAATAACTACTTGTATTAATGACTTGTATATCATTCTTACTTAGGTTTCCCTTCTTGGATATTTTTGTATGTATCCTTTTACGGCATAGTCTCATCACAGGTGTGTGTGTGGGTGTTTGTGTGTAAGTGTGTGCATATTCAGTAAAAGGTTTTCTTTTTTCTGTTTTTTAAAGAGCTCTATTCAGATATAATTGATGTACAAAGAACTGCATATATATAATAAATACAATTTTGATGAGTTTGAGCATATACATACACTCATCAAACCATCTCCACCATCAAAGTTATAGACAAATTCACCACGTTCCAAAGTACCCATGTGTCTCCCTCCCCTTTTTTATGGTAAGAACATTTAACATGAGATCTACCTTCTTAAATTTTAAGTACATTATAAAACATTTTTGACGATATAGCAGATCCCTAGGACCAATTCTTGCATAACTGACACTTTATACCCACCCATTGAACAGCAACTTTTTATTTCTCCTTCCCTCCCCTCAGCGCCTGGTAACCACTCTTCTTGTCTCTGCTTCGATGAGTTTGACTATTTTAGACTCCTCATTTAAGTGAGATCATTCAATATTTTTTCCTTCTGTGACTGGCTTATTTCACTTAGCATATGTTTTCAGTATTCATCCATGTTGTTGCAAATGGCAGGATTACATTCTTTTTTAAAAAATCTGAATAATATTCCATTGCATGAATATACCACTTTTTCTTTGACCATGAATCTATTCATGGACATTTGTGTTGCTTCCACATCTTGGCTATTGTGAATAACGCTGGGATGTACATGAGAATGCAGTTATCTGTCTTCTGTTTTTTGTGTTTTTGGATGTATATCCAGAGGTGGAATTGCTGGATCACATGGTAGTTCTATTTTTTGGAGGAACATCCAAACTTTTTCATAATAGCCACACTATTTTACATCCCCACCAACAATGTAGAAGAGGTCAGAATTCTCCACATTCTTGCCAACATTTATTATCTTTTTTTTTTTTTGACTATAATAGCCCTCCTTACTGGTGTGAGTTGATATATCATTGAGGTTTTGATTTGCATTTCCCTAATGATTAGTGATGCCGAGCACGATTTCTTATAGCCATTGGCCATTTGAATGTCTTATTTGGGGGAAAAAAAGTCTATTAAGGTTTTCTGCCAATTTTTAAATTGGATTATTTGTTTTTTTGATGTCGAGTTGCATGAATTCTTTATATATTTTGCATATTAACCCCTTGTCAGATATGGTTTGCATTTTCTGTTCCTTACATTACTTTCTCATTCTATTGATTATTTCCTTTGCTGTGTAGAAGCTACAGTAATTAAAACTTATGGCATTACCATAAAGATAGACATGTAGAACAAGGAAATAGAATTGAGAGCCATAATTAAGGCTACGTGCTTACAATCAATTGATGTTTGACAAAGGAGACAAGAATACACAATGGGAAAAAAATAACAAATGATGTTGGAAAAACTAGATAACCACATGCAGAAGAATGAAAGTGGATCCCTACACAATACGCAAACTCAAAATTGATTTAAGGCGTGAAACTATAACATTCCTAGCATACGTAGGTGAAAAGCTTCTTGACATTGGTCTTGAAAATGATTTCTTGAAAATTACATCAAAAGCACAAGTAACAAAAGCAGAAACAGACAAGTAGGACTACATCAAACTGAAAGATTTTTTTTTAATGGTTCTCATTTTACTCAAGACTGTTAGCTTTAAGTATTATTGCCGGAGTTTTATACATTCTCTATTGTTTGTGTTGGTCATTGTTCTCTAGGTTCCTAAGTCCCCCAAAATGTCTTAATACTACAGTGTTGCCTTCTCTTTCACTAATGACTCATTCTACGGATGGCGTTTTTTGTTAAGGATCTCAACATGTCCACCTTCCTGGCTCATTATTACCCAATAATTGATTTAAATCTAGGGCAGTACTTCTCCATATTGCTTCTTATCCATTTTGAGAAACAACTCTGTAAGCATGATTGAAAAAAGAAATCTCTATATTTAGGTCAATGCGGTTTTCAGTAGTTTGAATGATTGTTGCTATGTCCTACACTATTATTTGCTTGTGTGTTAGCTTTTAAAATTTATATTATAAAATTCTTTCATTTCCCTCTATTTCCTTTAATTGAATAAAACTTGAAATTAAATATTCTTCATTGTTTGCACAGGTGTGGTCACAGTCATTCTTTAGTCAGCAAATATTTTTGATATATTTTCAATTCATGTCAGGAACTCTTCTGGAGTTGAGAATAGAAGGAAGAACTAGTCAGATAATATTTCTGTTCTCTTAGGGCTTATGTTGGAACAAGAATGTCAGGTAGAGATAAATGTTACGAAGTTAATACAGCCAGGTTATAGGATACAGAATAATCAGTGGGAGTCCTTGTTATAGCAGATTTCTCTAACATGCAACATGATTTTCACTGAATCCTAAACAATGAGCAGGAGACAGCCATATGACAAGTTGGATAGAGCATGAGTGTTTCAGGAAGGACAGAAAGCAAATTCAAAGGCGCTGAGATAGCCAAGTCTTAATGTGTTTTAGGAATACCTTTATAATGGAAGCCTAACTAACAAGAAGGTAATCAGAAGGAGATGAGTTCAAAGAGAAGGGAAAGATTTGCATCGTGCAGGACCTTAGACTATAGAAAAATAAACATTTTGACTTATATTGAGTATATTATGAAATATTAGAGAATTTTAAGTAGTCATTTAGTATAACCGATGTGCATTAACAAAATTATGATGCCTATTTGTGAAGTATAGTTTGCAGTGGGATAGTAGCAGAAGCAGTAGGTCCAGCTTGGTGACCTCTGTAATATTCCAGGTGAGGAGGACAGTAACGTAGGCTATGCTAGCAACAGGGAAGGTGAAGACAATTGACCACATTCTTTACAGTGAATCTACAGTATCCACTGAAAGCACAAGAGACATGTTTACATACAGATATAAATCAACAATTTCTCCTAAGTTTGGGGACTGAGCAAATGACTGGTAACATTTACTGTGATAGGGAAGACTTGGAGGTACTTTTCTTAGGAAAGACATGTAATATTTGAGAATGAGTCCTAGAAAACAGCTTAGAAGACCTGAGTTATGATTGCTTCTTTTTCTTAATAAATAGTGTGCTAGGAAATAAGTCATAAAATCACACTGATCTTAGTTTAATCATGTGAATTCATTTAGGTGGTTGTAAAGTTTACTTCCAACTCTAAAATTTTACAACATAATGAAACTGAATAAATTACAAACTCCGGCAGCTTTCCCCTTCAAAAGTTCTAAATATATTTATTTTATGTAATTATCTGATTCTTAGAGACTTTAGAAGGTGCTTTTTATGATATTACAATATATGAGTTATGTTCTTTTGAAAATCTCATTTTCTGTTCATGTAAAGTACCATAATATTGAACAATAAATCATTTTCAATAATTAATTGTAATATTAACAAAATAAATCACACAATGTTTTGTATTTTCATGTCAAAATGAAAATTTTGCTTATTATATATTATCCTTTGTTTAATGAAAATATAGGCTCTATACTTCACATTATTTTTATCTAGTGAAACAATGCTAAATTTGATGCTTGGAAGACACATGCACAGACATGTGGATTCAGGTGTAAAGCTACACACATGCAGAGTTTAAGGCACAATATTTTATCTAGAATATGTAGTCTAAGATATCATATAATTTTTCATTTATTTAATTCTAATGTGGATTCTCACTTTAAAATTTTCATAATGAAATGTTACTATGAAATGTATCTATGAAATAAGTCAAGACATGAGAGAAGTTCATATTCCTGCTGCATTCTCACATCATCAAGGGCAAACAATTTAGTGGGGCCATTTGTATCCGTGTAATTTCCTTACGATCACTCTGGTACCTACATCAGTCCCCCAAGCTGAAAGCCTAATCACTCTGTGGTACATTTTCCTCCCTTCCCCATCCTCCGTCTCCGTATCCTCCCTGCCCTTGTTTCTCATTTTGTGGGAACTGTGTCCAGCCTGGTCTTCTGTATCTCTGTGCACTTTAAAAAACACTAGACTTGACACTGTCCTTGAAACGAGATTCTAGACATCAAAATGGTTTCAGTAGACCATAAGTAGGACTGGAGACAAAGAATAGAATCTTTTGTTTTCTCAAAGAATTAAGAGAATATGTAATAAAAACTATATATTTATTTTGGGTGAGGATTGTTTCCATGATCATGAATATATAAAGTAATAATGTTTCTTTGTCTACTTATTCCATAGTAACTCCACAGATTGGCACCCAATTTCTCTCCCTTTTGAATGAGATCATGTTGTAGAAGTTTTTAAACACTTCAGAGAAGATTAAACTTTTATTATTTGTTAGAAAAATAGTTTGCAGCTCCACTTTAACTGAAAAGCAATCTTTAAAACTACAGTAACAATTGGATTAGGGGATAATTTAGGAATTTTTGATCCATTTTACCTCATCTTGGCTTGTGTTACTAGACTTCTAAGACTGGTGCTCTATAGCTGTAGTCATGTAAGTATTGAATGTGGTTATAGTATTAATGTAACTTTGCAACTTGAGGATGTCTTAAAGGAAGGGGAAAACCAAACTGACTGTCAGTGAGTTGGGAGATTATGCTATTCCTACACTGTTAAAAGTCATACAGAAGACACGCTGTGATATATATAGAGCCTTCTTCACAGTTGTAAATTCACAGCACACTAGAAAACTCATCTCCTAGGAGAGAATTAAACTTTATTTTTATTTTTTCCCACTTTTAATCCTCTTCCGAACAGTGTTAATATCACCTTCAACATATGGCTGGTGTTGGGCAGAAACGTCAGTAGTAGGACAACACATCAATTTCCACTGCAATATTCACCATCTTATTCTAAGTGATTACCTGACCATATACTGAAGGGTCTGGAATTTCACCGAAGATGTTTCTGCAGTGAATAGATACAATTATTAAATAATTGAATAGTAAACAGTATTTAATACATTAAAAGAGTATGTGTCCCTAGCAGGTAACCTTGTTTAATTTAAGACTGAAGGCAAAAGAATATAATATTACTTAAGGTAGAACTGCAGAAAATGGTAATAACCCAATACCTGGGCCACCCAGATCCCTGACACTGATGCTTAAGTGAGATGTCCATAAGACACAACTCAGCAAATTAAAAATATCTTGATATAAGAGATTGTCAAAATCATACGGAATCCTCCTAATAAAAATCATAGTGACATTGGTTTTTCAATGAGAATTAGAAGACTGATAAAAGTCTTCAATAAGAATACAATTGTGCAAAAGAAAGATGTAAGATGTGTTTGTCTGTTATCTGAAACAAATTATGTAGATTATTGGATGATTAATTTATAAATCCATGTGGCATAGCATATTCAAATGAAGAACCTTAGACTTGCCCTATTTAAACATCAGTTGAGTATAAATTAGCTAAAAACTAGAGTAACTTCTCAATGCACAGTGAGTAAAAACTCAGAGGTTATACTTAGAGGAATAAGGTAGATTTCTGCTTTCATGAGGTCTAAGATAACTTGAGTATTTTTTTAAATTTTATTTGTAGACAAACTAAAAAGTCATGGGGCAAACTTTAATAAATGTTACTTTATCTAATGATTATTTATCAACAACAATAATAAGAGCATAATTCTTGCCTTCAAGGTCCTTTCATTCTGGCAGTGGGATCAGAGCTTAATTAAATAATATTTTAATATGTTGCTTCTCTAGAACAGTGTATTCCAAGGTCTTTAGAAAGGAAGGAGCATAGCAGACAGAAGGGATTCTAGCAGGACAATATAGCTGGAACAAGAAGAGAGTGGGGGACATGATGCAAGTTGAGGCTAAAGCAGTAGATGGGAACCAGACCATGCAAGGACTTGTGATGGTATCAGCTCTGTCTCTGAGAAAAGGATCTGGGGCACTGCATTTATTACAAATAGTCCAGTAGTTCTTATCTATATTTATGTTTGAAAGTGCCAACTTATGGACAATCCTTGGTAGCTGTCTTTAGACACCCAGGCTTTGTGGATAACCCATCAATGTGAGGTACAATCAGAGAAGGATCAAAACATATGCCCGCACCTTAGACTACAGAGAATTTCCATAGAGAAACACACTTTAGACTGGACCAAATTGAACAACATTTAATGTGTTTTGTAGGTCTGAAATGTATAGGTTTTGGTATCTCAGTTCCATGAATTTTAGGAGGGTAAATTAAGAAAAAAAACAGGAGGAAGAAGAGAAAGAAAACTGAAAAGAATTAAAGAAGGAAGAAAGAGGATGATAGATAAGTGAGTGATGTCCTAATAACCTATTTTGAAGAATGCAAAAATATGACACTTGATCACAAGGCCAGAATCTAAATGACATTTTTTTTAAACTTCTGCTTTACTACCAGGTCATATTTGCTTTCAGATTCTCACAATGATAAGGATTTGGATCAAAATACATATATATTATGGAATGACTGATTTGTTTTCAGTGTTCAAGGCTATTAGCAGATAGGAATCTGCTTCAGGTAGCTGAAAGTTTTTTTAACTGCCTTTATAAAAATTTACTGAGTCTACTATCCCATTGAACATATACAAATTCACCACTCAGTCTTAGAATGGAAAAAATACACAATTCTAAATGAGTATTTGGGGAAGAATTATTGATATCCCTTATTGATCTCCTGCTCTGCAGGAGCTTTTCACAACTACCATCCATGTGGCAGAAAAATGTTATCTCCTAATATTACTTGTCTTGCTTAGTGGATTGGTCTATTTTTATCAGCTTCTGAATGAGGTGTCATAATCTGATGAATGAAAAAGCAAAAGTCAAAACTGTGAAGTCTCAGTGTCAGCCCAGCATTTATTTTCCATAAGACAGACGTAAAGGAGAGGCAGCTGCCCAGAGGGTTTCTAGCTGGGATGGAAAAATTGTGGGTGGGCATCAGGTCAGGAGGATCATAAAGAAAAGTCAGTGCACTTTTAACATCTTTTTAGTTTACCGTGTACCATGTTTTTACTTAGAATTTATAAAAGGAACAAGTAGGAAGGAGATGGAACTCTGAGATCACTGTAGGCAGTAGAACAGACAGTGAGTGGCCCTGGCTTTCAACTTCAAATCAAAGGGAGAGAATAAGAATGTTGATATATCTTCCTGTATCTTTTGAAAGGGAGGCCCTGGCATGATGAAACCCTGCTAATTTCCTTCAGGAAGAACTCGCTGACTGCTGAAGGAGAAAAGCTCCGCTGCCAACTATTTTATTCCCTGTGAAAAGAAAAGCAGAGGGAGGCAGACAAGCCTGAGTAACCTGCTTCAGAGAGTATACAAAAATGAAATGAAGGAATAGCAAAGAAGAAAAGGGATTCAAATAAGAAAGATCAAGGAGGGGAGCGGGGAGAATGCTTAGCAAGGCCTTAGCAAAAATAAAGAGGTTTGAGAGTGGATAGGGATCACCACAAAATGAAGAAATGACACAAAAGCCGGAAATAAAATAAATGGAAAACTCCCGAGTGTGCGCACGCACGCACGCACACACACAGATACACACAGAAAAAGAAAGAAAGAAAATGAAATTATAAAAATAGCAGGAAGGAGAAAACACAGCTCTCTTATTATTAAAAAAAGGGACTTTAAATTTGAAAGTCAGTATTTTGAAAGTACTTAATTTGATAATTATACAAAAGGAAGTGAAGCTGGAATCAGAATTAATTGGTGATGGTCATTGTTGTGACAAGGTCACTCCTGGGGTCGGTAGACAGTTCAGTGAATGTACATCTATCAAGAGAAATGTTGATAAATTCTACAAACAAAGTGGAAGAAACTTATTACACTACTGTCTTATTAAAGTTTCCAGAGAGGAACGTGATTATCTTGCATTTTATATAGTAGGTATGTTATTTGATTGGACAGCTGACTTTGAAAAGATAATTTCCTGATGTTCTAAGTGAGTGTGATTTGATCAGCCCAGGGTTAACAGCTGACATAATTCCTGTAAGACACATTTGTGGATGGATGAATGTTGTATCTTACCGTGGTTTGCATTGTAACCTTTGCCCTGGTAGAAGGGGAAATTAGTCACCTTGTTAGCAGGTAGAGAGACACCTAAATTAGGAGGCCCACTAAAGTGTGGGTCCTTGTCCCCTGCTGTGAGAGAATTGGCAGCAGAGGCAAAGGGACAAAGTAAATGGCTGCTTTCCCATCAATGGCTGCTCTATTGCTCAGAAGAGGAAGAGGCAAGAAAGGCGCTCAGGAGAGGAAAAGGCGCTTGAACAGGGAGCCGTCAGTCAAGATAGCCTGTGGAGACAGCTCTGGCCCAGGTGGGGCCACGTGGACTTTTATGAGAGGCTTCTGCCATCATGTCCTCCTTCCAGGTGTGATGGAGCCAATCAGTTCTTGTACCAGCTTTTCAGTCCTTTTGTAGGCTTTTCCAATTGTTGTCATGGCAGTTGTCAACTGTCATGGCACTGGTGGGTGTGTCATTTAGCATGCAAATACTACAGTGAGCATATACTGAGGCTCAAGGTCCACTGGAAGTCAGATCCTCCACCATCTTGCTCTTTGTTGGTTCTAATCAGTTCTGGTTCCTTCTCTTTGCAGCTACCTCTTGAGACTGAGATAAGAATAATCAGTTGAGGGCAGGGCAGGGGTATGATCCTGGGGGCAACAACCTTGGTAATAAAAAGGAAAGTTGCTTTTAATCAGAATGTCTACAGTCTGGTGGAACCAGCATCCCCTCCAAAAAAATCTCCGAATATTCTGTTCAGCCGTTAAAGTTTTAAAGGAAAATGGGGGAACAATCTCAGTTAATCGCTGGTATAGGTGATCAGAGTCATTGCCACCCCCTAGTGCTTGCAGGCTTGTCCTAATCAACTGCTTGATCCTGCTCTTCTAGGACTCAGGGAGGCCTGGGAGACTTCAGCTTTTCTGTAAACAAGAGGTAGGGGTTGAGGGGGTGTGATCCAGAAGGTCCTGCTTGGAGTAAGTCTCATGGAGATAGAGCAGCAGTGATGTGCTAAGAAATAGATTTAAAGACTCAGTAAATAGTTAACAAACCTAGTAGAAAAAACATCTGACTTGGTCAAGAACTATTGAAACTATTCAAATAATTGAAATACAAATTTTGTGAGAAAAAATGAAAAAAGAGAGTAAATCCTACATATTTGCTTTTATTACAAAATTATTCCTATGACACAAATTTTCATGTTACATTTCTCATTTAAAACACTAACTATCCTTCAGGTTTTAGCTCAAGTGTCACTTCTTCCTCATCAATTTCCTGATACTCTTTCCTCCCTCATTTTAAAGTCTCCATCTTTTATACCTTCATTATCCCTATAGTTCTCCTAACTTAAAACTTATCACACTGGATTGTAATTGACAATTTATTTGCTATAATACCAACTTGACTGGAGGCCAAAGTCAAGTTTACCTCACTGCTCTGGCTGTAGGATTTGGCACAGTGAATGCAAATAAAAGACACAGAAAATACTTAATGAATGGCAATAGCTAATATTAGTAGAACTTTTTATGCGTCAGATATTATAAGAGGTTTAAATACGTTATTTAATGTGCACAACTCTAAAATTTAAGTACTATCTTTCTCCCCATGTTAATAATAAATAAACTGGAATTTTATCACTTGTTCAGAGTCCTGTAAGAAGCAAACTCAAGAGGTCTGTTACCAGAGTCAGGCTCTTAGCCATTATGTTGTACTTCTTCTCAAATAGAGGAAATGAAGAGGTGACTATCTAGCACTTAACAGGTCATGTTGACATCATTTCTTTATGTATCATCTCTAGTGCTAGAAACTCATCAGGAACAAAACAATGTCTGCTTCATGTCTCTTGTGCCATTGTGGCACAATGTCTGACTCTCCAACTCAAAAGGTAGAGCAATTCTGTAAACTTTGAAGAGGTTTGATGTAGAAAAGTGCAGTGAATTCACGTGATCAGTATGAATTCACTTCTGTAGGAGTTGTTTTTGAGAATAATAAAGATCTTAAATGAGACTAACATCTCTGAAGAAGGAATTTTGGGAAAATGTCAGAAGCTCGTTTTAGAAATCAGAACAAAATGCTTTTCAGAGAGCTTTGAAAGGAAGAATGGGCAGTATAGTGCACATCCTTGAAAAAAAATAAAGAAAATTTAGGAAATATATTATGAATGATCTTAAATATTCCAAAAAGTTGTAAAATTAGCAATCAACTATCTGTTAAGGTTAGACATGATGAAGAGTTCAGGAATAAGAGTCAAGTATAAACTTGATTACTATGAACATTGTAGCATGTCATTTAATGAATATATGAATGCATTTGTGCTGTTTACATCTATTATCTTTTAAACCAAGAAAATAATCAGTTGTAGTGCTAAGAGAAAGCCTTTAAAAATACTGGAAAAGCCAAAATTAAGCCATTTATTTTCCTCTTTTTTTTTTAAGTGTTTGCAATGCATGAATCTCTAGTGTGTAATAATGTGTGTACTGTGTGCATGCTGGCATTTAGGATTCTGGGGGAAAAGATCAAGATAAATGTCCAATAGAAGGTAGCTTCAATGAGGACCATGTCACTGTATATATTGATACATCTCTAGTGCCTAGAATATTAGAAGGTATGTATTAGATGCAAAATAATTGTTTAGAAATAATAATAATGTATGAGTAAAATGTGAATGTATCCATCTCCTAAGAGCTTGCTTCAGTAGAACTAGATGTAATATATTAGAGTGTTTGCTACATGCAATAGAAGAAGAGAAATCAAATCTGTGAAGTAATGAAAACCATTATTGAGAAAATGAACCTTCAGAAATGAATAGAACAAAATATGAGAGGAGATTTTACACTAGAAAATTCTGATGTTATCATTTGACTGGTTTAGATTTATTAAATGATCATATTATCCTCTACAATAGCCCAGACTCTCAACCAAAGGTAAAATTGAACAATAAATAACATGTTACCTTGCTACTCACAGGGACTTAATTATTATAAAGTCTGATGCCTTAATAGATATAATAGCTCTTATTTTTCCCAGTGTGTGTTCCATTTCAAAAATGTTGCTTTGCAGATGGCAAAATAGAATATGATATGCCACAACTTAGTTTTGTATAATGTGTTGCTAAATGATCCATTTTCTTTTCATTCAGAAACAGAGGAACACAACTTAGAAAATATGCAAAAATGGCAAATTATGCAGTGTCATTAGTTTTCATGGCAACTGAGGATTGAGAAATACTTTGATTTAAACAAAATTCTATATATAAGTAGAAAGTAGTAAAATCAGAATATATTTGTACTTTATAAAGTGCCTTACAGTAAGTTCTAAAAGAATTTTCATAAACAGTGTCAGAATTGAAAGAAGATAATATTTAATTGAAATATATGCATTATCATATATTTAAATTAAATATAAGTAAATAAGATAGAATAAGTGCATTGTACTTTAGTACCTTGTGTAATAACCATGGTTTAATGGAAAGAACACTCAACTTGGAGGCCAGAGATCTGGATTCCAGATCAATATTTAGTCCTGACAAACTCCTTGGGTGATTTTTGGACTAATAACTTCACTTCCTTGGGCTTCAGTGATCTTAACTGTAAAAGGAAGCAGTTGAGCTAGGGGATCCCTGTGTGATATCCTTTAGCAACATTCTGTGATCTGGGACAGCCATAAGGAGCAATGAAGGAAAGAATACAACAGCATAGGTAGATCTAGAAAAGGGGAAAAAGAGATTTACAGGTGTGTTTGAATGATAGTAACTGGACACTTTGTTGTAAACTGATCTCTCTTCTGTGTCAAATTTGCAAATTTTATTATGCATTGTAAAGTTTGCTGGGGAAAAACTCAGTAATGGTAGAAAAAGAGAGTATTCTGAAAGATAATATTCACCAAACCAATGAAAATTGCTAAAATCAAAACATCACTGTTACTAATTTTGCTGAGCAAAATTGGTTTCCAGTAAGTGCTATTTGGATTGTTAAGAAAAATATTTTGGATTTCACTCTTAAGGTTATTTAATCTTAAGGTTTCTATAAAGGTTGAGACTCATAATCTGGTTTCCTAGTTAGATAATCTGAAGCAGAGATCCTTTCCTTCTATCCCAGAGGTTCTCAAACTTGACAGTCAATCAGAAACACTTGGGACTCTTATAAACAAGAAAACAAAACAAAAACAAATGAAAATTTTATTTCTGGGCTCTACTCGGGACTAACCAAATCAGAATTTGTGGGTGACGGGACTCAGACACCAATTTTTTTAAAAGCTTCCCCTACTTGATTTCATTGGGCAATTAGAAGAACCACTGAAAGTTCAATGCCCCCCCCCCCGCCCAATATGGGCATTTAATTCATTCAGAGGAGATTAAATGTAGGCTTAGACTGACCTTGCTAACATCTCTTACTAATCCTAATAGTGTGGAGACAGCTATAGTGGTCTACCTTAGCATTTTCCTTCTGAAGAGACACATGGGAAAAGGTCTGGGTTACTATCCCATAAGAAAGGAAGGCAAATCATTTGTATTAATAACATGCATTTATGGTTCTTGAAAGTGCCACCACTTTTATACTTAGTAAAGTTTTACATTTTATTAAATGTTGGATTTTTAAAGCTACAGTATACATTTATAATCTAATTCAAATCTTTCAGTTTGCAGATAACAAACTTAAGGCTTAGAGAGTGAAAATGCCTTGCTCACAGCAACAGGACCAGAAATTTTCAGAGCTAGATCAGGATCCAAGTTTCCTGATGCATGTTACATTACACGTTAAACCCTGCTGCCCCCTGACATTTCATATTCCTACCACAGAAAGGACTCCGAAATGTTATAACTGTTAGGAAGTTTGGCATTAGCAACCTCAGTACTCTAAATCCCTTAATATAGAATGCATTTCTGCATATTTGCTACCAAAGCAGTGTGTATTTTATTAACATTTATTAATCACCTAAGTGAATGTTAACCTATTATGAATCTTACCATCTTATGTTTGTCAAACACTTTCATGACCTATCAAGAAACTTTTCATTTAAAAAATCACTTTGAAATTTTAAAGAAATATATAGACAATGGTAATGCCAACAAAAATGACAGTTTGTGACTTGAGCACTAATGAGGATTAGGTGAGAAAATGTGTACCAAGGGTTTAGCCCATTGCCAAGCAGAGAGTAAGTACTCATTAAGTGGTCACTGTTGCTAGTATCATCAATAGTTATCAGGACCTTAAAGCTTTTTATACCAAATGGTATTTAAAGGAGCATTAAATAGAATGAAAATGTAGTAGTTAAAAACACTGATTTCCCAACTGTTGACATTAAAATTATAGCAAAGTTGGTAGAGACCAAGGAGGTTGAAGTGGGTTATCCCAAAGTAGGGAACATGGGGGACTGGAGCCTGGGCCAAGAAAGGATAACCATATAAGAGGGGAGAAAGTGCAGACAGTTGGGGCTTGCATGGAGTGAGGAGGGTTTCCCTGTAGACAGGCAGTGGCAATAACAAGAGAGTTCTTATATACAGGACACTGCTCAAGTAGTTACATATATAAGTTAGAGGGAGGCAGGTTTCTTACTATCTGAGAAGGAGGTTAGAAAGATGGAAAAGGAGAAAACCTGTGATGTAAGATTATTATTGGAGTATGGCCATGTGTAAATGCATATGTATAAAATCTGTGTTTGCAAAGATGTCACATATAATGTATATAAGTAGGTGTATGCATCTAGAAATCCCCTAGCTCTGCCACCACAAGGGCCTCAATAGCGATGATCGGAACTAGAACCCAGATCTCAGTTTCCAAATTGTATTTTCTACTATAAAGAACTAAGAGTTTGGAGAACTAATTCCAGTGTTGGAGTTAGAGAAAGTACAAGATGAACCTAGAAAATCTCACTGTACCAGAAAATAAGAAATTGCTCAAATAATGATTGGGATGTAGAAGAGGACACGGAAGCCAGTGCGAATAGGTCAACTGGCCAAATTGGGATAAATCTAGAAATAGAATAAATAATGGTAGTAGTGGATTATAATCCATTAAAATAATAGGAAACTATGAAACCATACTGGTGTGGAAGGAAAGAAGGAAGTGGAAAAAAAGAAAAAAAAAAGAATTTTGAGAATTAGGATGTTTACATAGTCCTGAAATACTTCTCCCCAAAATGCCTATTAATTACAAAGGGAAAAAATAATAATTTTATAGCAGTGAAGTCTGGCAGATACCACTTAAATCAAAACTAATATCACCAGTAAAAGGGCATGTTGGATGTATGTGCCATTTGATAGGATGAAATGAAAAAAAGACCATTATCTCTGTGATATTTTCCCAAAGTTGCAGAGCTCTAATCTTATCAAGAGGAAATATCAAACAAGACCAAGATAAGGGGTATTCTACAAAATAACTGATTCACAATCTTCCAAAATGTGGAGGTCATGAAATCTACAAAAAGGGCTTAGGATGACTGAAGGACACTAAAGAAACCTGACAACCAAATGCAAAATGTACTTCTGGACTGAAAGTTTTTATAATAAAGGATATTATTGGGACAAATGGGAAAAATTAAATGGAGTCAAAGGTTAGATGGTAACAATGTATCAATGTGGATTTTTTTTTTTAATGCTTGTATTCAGGTTACTTGAGGATATACTGGTTAGTAGATAATGCACACTAAAATATCTGTGAGCATTACATTGACAACTAACTCTTAAATGGTTCAAGAGAAATCAAATTTTCTTTAACTCTACTTGGAATTTTTGCTACTTTCTAACAATATAAAATTAATAATAATAAAAATAATAACAGCATCAACATTAACAAAAACACCAAGTATTGGCAGCCTTTGAGCTGACCAAGAATGATGGGTAGAATTTAAATCCTTCTATGTCCATCCTCTCTACTCTACCTCTGTGTCCTACCCCTCTATCCCTGTCCCCTGCCATTTCTGACATGTTAGATCTCTTTTAATTATGAACCATATTTTTCACTTTTGTGCTTTTCATTATAGGCATAAGTATATAAAATACTAGTTAACTGACTTATTAGACTATATTAAATAAGAGATTTGTGTATGAATACACAAGATAGGAGGTTTTTAGGTTTACATGGACAAGAGGCGGTTACTCAGGATGAATATAGAGTGTTTCTTGGCTGAGGCTTCTAAACACACGGGATAGAACGTACACTTTAAATTAGTATTTATGAATTCCCTGAGATCTGAGAAGCTGTTGAAAGATGACTATTACTAACCAAAGACATGTGGAATGATGTCTTTTGTGTGGAAAACAAAAATAGGATGTTATGAGATGATGATCAGGGCTGTGGATAAAATGTATCAGGATGACAACTGTTACACATTTTTAACATGACTTGTGGGAAAATAATGGCTCAAACAGGGGAGTCCAGGTACCTGGAAACACAAAGTGGTTTACTTCACAGTGAGTACATTCAGGCCTGGAAGACAGACAGAAACCATTTTAAACTTCAGATTTGCCAGATTATTTTTGTTATTATTTCAATGCCTTTATCTATAAAATGGATACAACTTGTGGGTTGTTTTGAGCTGAATGTATTGGAGATTGGAATGATCTGCTTGGAATTTTGACTCACATGTGCTTAACATGTAGCAATTTCTCCCACTGCTCCTCATCTCAGTATCGTGCTTTCTTGTTATCAGAGTGTGCGAGTTTGAGCTTCATAATACGCCTGTGAGGAGCAATCTCATCTCTTCCAGATGAATAAAGTAGACAGCAGATACAGTTACATGATAATTCTGCATAAGGGCAATAAAGATAATAACAGGTGATACATATTGAGCGTGTATGTATCAGGCACTGCGGTAATGCCCTTATATATCACAACCCTATCTATTATATGTTATTATTCTCATCATTTAACATGTGATCGAAGGCTTGGAAGAAAGTTTAAGGATTTTTTTTCCCCAGATCACATTACCGATATGTAGTAGAACAAGATAAAACTACACCTATCTGCTACCCACAATTCAAGGAATTGCTATACTCTACTGCCTTACTGTAAAAAATGGGTATGTGTTGTCATTACTATTCATAGAAATAATATTTAATTTGCAATGTTTAATATTTTTATAAAATGTTTATATATAGTCAAAATTACTGTATCCTTACAACCTTGAAAAGGGGATGTGGCTCAGTTTACCCCATTTTTGTTTTTTAGAGATGAATTGAGACTCAGATAAGTTAAATCACTGGTCCAAGATTGCAGATTAGCTGAGACACAGTTCAGGTCTTCTGACTCTGAACGTAGGGCTCTTCGCCAAACTGTAGGTTGTGAAAGTAGTAGAACATTGGGCTACTGTCCCTAGGAAACAAGCTAAGAGCATTTCAGTTCACTTTTGTGGCTGATAACAGAGTTGTTGTTTGTTTGTTTGTTTGTTTTTTAATCAGTTTTCTTCCCAAGTTATTAAGTTAGGCAGCTTAAATGTGTGTTTATTTTTCATTTTAAATCGACTCTTACAGCATCATGAGAAGTTCACTGCATCTGGGATTTGTTTGCTTTGCTTTGTTTTGTTTTAATATTTGGGACCACTAACACTTAAAGGATGAGAAAAGATTTGGATTGTCTCCTTGAAAAAATGTATACATTCAGAAAGTTTTACTAGAGTTTTGGAATTTTGAAGCTTCCATCAAGCCCATACTTGGATTTGCCATTAAGAATTACTTTCCTTTCACATTCCTATCACCACGGCTGCTACTAACTGTTAGCGTTTATGTTCCAGGCATTGTTCCGAATGCTTTATACTTGATATCTCATTTTATCCTAATAACAGCCATATGTTATAGTCACAATTATCATTCCAATTTTATATATGAGGAAATCAAGTTGTAGATTGCATTCTCATGTGTATTATTGTTCCAAAATTATCATCTTTGAGCTCCACCTGTAATTGTCTTTCATTTCTTGTATATATATTCTTCCAAATAATTTATTAAAAGGTTGACTCCAACTCTGCTAGAAATGATCCTCTAGGAAATCTATTTTGTGCACATCTACATCTTTGGGGGAAAAATGTCCTTTATTGCATACCTGTTTTTTGGTCACTAAGCTGATTTCATTGATGATGTACTATTCACCAGAATAAGGCCCATGGATTAAATATCTTTGTTCTTTTTTTATCATTTTTGTTAAGAAATCATCTATTTTTAGAGAAACTAAACCTTCTAGGCTGCAAAGACATACTATGAAAAACGGTGCTAAATATAATCAAGTCATGAATCATTAATATCCCAAATTGCATATGCTGCTGAATTTAGTACTATAATACAATACAATATTGATGAGGAAAATCCTGAGGCTTTTATCTTTATGGAATCCTTTATCACTGCTAAATGATCACTGTAAATGTTCTGAAGACAGCCTGATGGCTTATCTTCTCACAGGCACCTTACTGTTAAAACGCAATTCCCTTCAAAGAATATGAATTCCTGTGAAACTAAGAAAGAATTGAAGATATTGTACACTCTAGGGCTACTTTTTTATGACAGTCAAATGGCTGTCTCAGTTTGTTGTATGATCTTTCACAATCCAGAGGAAGGAATCAAGATGATAGGGAGTTAGGGAGAAAATAATAGGGATGAGTCTTAATTCTTGTTCTTGATACTGACGACACAGCCTAGTCATATAATTAGAATGTTTCTGGACACAATCCTTGCCATAAATCTCTGTATTGATTGTTGGCCGAAAGATCATGGCAACTAGCCCCTGTCATATTTTGCCATAGAGAAGAGTAGTGGTTCGCTTCTCCTCTAGTGATGCTGATAAATTGATGAACTTGACAAATATTTCATAATTTCATGTAACAGCACTTTGAATATATGTGAGGAAAAAGGAGTGATTCTTTTTTCTCTTCTTCTATTTAAATAGCAGTCGTTTTTTTTTAAGAAGCAAAATCTGAGCTCCAGATCTGTACACTGTTGCTTTAATAGTTTTTTTTTTAATTCCATTGATACCCAAAGAATTGAAGAATTCCTTCTTATTCTAAACTCTTCCTTCTTATAATGTCTATAAAGGCTTAAAACAGAACAAGTCTTATCCCAGCCCAGGACAAATGTCGGCATGCTCTGTAACAGGAGCACACTAGAAAGGGCCATAGTCTCATCTAGGAAAAGTTTAAAAGAGATCCACAGGTTCTCTGATACTACGTTATCTCTTATTCTGATCTATGTTCAAATTATAAAGCTCTGTAAGAATCGGGGAAAAAATCGTAATTACAAGAATAGGAAGGGATTTGAACAATGATCTAAATTCGCAGTCCTCTCTTGCAGACTGGAAAGTCCTAGGTAGGTTGCTTAAATAGTAGTAGTAATAGTTTTTGGTCCTGCCTAAGGATAGCATTATCTGTGAAGCTTTTAAAAGTTACCTACATTAGGTTTTTCCCTTAAATGTTCTGTTTCTGGGCTCAACTCCTGAAAAATTTACTCACAATATTTGGAGATGGGATTTAACAATTGTACTTTTTAAAGAGATCCACAAGTGATTTATATGTGCAGTCAAGGTTAAGACCATAGCATTAAGTAATTTTGCCAAGTCTACAAATTTATTAAGTAAATGACAAGAGAGAAAACATATCTCTAAAGGCCTGATATTTGGGTTGTTTTATTCCATGTCCTTTTAATAAATTGAGTTAAAAGCATCATTCTATCTCCCAAGAGCCATACGTTTGCTAACCAAAATGTTAGTGCAATAGTAACCAAAAGACTTAACACTTCTGTAGGTTGATAATAAATACAATTATACTAGTTATTCATTGCAAAATTTGTCATTAGATTTAATATGCCATGGTGTGTCCTTAATTCCTACAAGAACAATGCAGCATGCAGTAGTGTAATGAGTTGGGAAGGGTCTTTGCATGAGGCAGATATGATGGGGAAGAAGAATTCAAAGAAAAGTGAAGCAGTAACAGATGGAATTGTACTTCTGACCATGTTACAAACTATATATTCAGTAAAACCCTTTTGCCCAATACATTTAAATTTTTCATAAATTATAACACATATTCTCTTTTCAAACTCTCTTTCAAGAGAGAAAATCAATCCCCAAGTGCAGATGAATAATTGAAACAAAACTTTTAAATGAACTTGAAGTCAAGAGCACCCTATGGGCAAATGCCACATACAAGATTAACTGGCACATAGATGTTCTAGACCTTGGGTCCAGCTTCCAAATGTAATCCTTTAAATAAAGCTGGGCTACCAAAAGGGGCTAGACCCACAGTCAAAGTGTAGGCCGAGGGTTATTAAAGGGGACATCTAAGGAAAACTTTCTCCCTCTAGAATGTCTCTGTATTACAAAAAATCTTATGACAATGATGGTAATAATAATATTAAGACTTTGCAGCATTTAAGGCAAATATCGACATAGTTTACGTATACCCAAATACATCACCACAATGAATGTAAACAGACTAAAACATCCACTTAAAACATCTAGAATATTATCGATTATATTTAAAAATACAAGTATATGTTATAAGAACTCAAAACATTGAAAGTAAAAAGATAGGAAAAATAAAGATACGCCAGGAAAACATTAACTAAAGTTGAAGTATTAATATCAGACAAAATTATATTTAAGATAGATAACATTAATAGAGAGAATCCTTATTTAATATGAAAATATGCATGCCTAGAATGATGTAATAATTCCAAACATATATGAATCTAATAATACCTTTATAAATTATAAAACAGAACAACTAAGTTTAAGATGCAACTCATGAATTGAGTACCTGACAGGTCCATCAGAGAAAAAAGTTAATAAAGATGTACACTATTTTAAAAATACAGTTAACAAGATTAATAATTGAATAAGCAAATGTTGACCTCTTCACCCAACAATTAGAGAATATACTCTATTTTCAACTGTAAAAATGGTAACCTGCTAACTAAAGTCTCTACCCTTATGCTATAAATTAATAACAAAAATATATATTTTTTGTTTATAAGTACTTTAACTCATTCGTCATAGAAGAAACAATAATGTGTTTAAAAATATTTAAACTGAAGTATAATGAAAATACATTAATATTGGTATAATGTAGCTGTAATAATAGTCCAAGAGGAAGTTACATTTAAATTTTTGTATTAATCTACATACCCACCGGCAGTGCATGAGGTTTCCCTTTTCTCCACACCCTCATCAACATGTTATTTCTTGTCTTTTTGATGATAGCCATCTAACAAGTATGAGGTGATATATCACTGTGGTTTTGTTTTGTATATATATGTGTGTGTGTGTGATGGAATATTACTCAGTTATAAAAAAAAAGAATGAAACTTTTGCCATTTCCAAAAACATGGATGCACCCAGAGGATGTTATGCTAAATGAAATAAGTCAAACACAGAAAGGCAAATACTGTATGTTTTCACTTATAAGTGGAATCTAAAAAAATCAAACAAATGAACAAATACATCAGAACAGACTCATAGATACAAAGTATAAAACAGGTGGTGGTGGTGCAAAACATATGAAGGAGATTAAAAGCTACAAACTACTAGATATAAAATAAATAAGTTATAAGGATGTAATATACAGCACAGGGAATATAGTCAATATTTTATAATAACTTTGAATGGAGTATATTCAATACACCTGAAACTAATATACTATTGTAAGCCAACTATACTCCAGTTAAAAAAAGAAAAAATAAATTTTTATACTAAATATATTAGCTAAAATAATAATGGGCCAAGCATACAACTTAAAAAGTTGGAAAAGAAAAAATAAATTAAATCCCATGCAAATAAATAATTGACAAAAAAGAAGGCATTGATGAAAGAAAATAAGGAAAATAAACAATGATAAATTCAAAAATCTAATGAAATAAATTCTGCAGCTTTGGTCAAGAAGATGACTAAACAGTCTTATAAATGAAAAGAAATATGTAACTGCAAATCCCAAAAGATGTTAAAAATATACAACAGAGAATGCTCTGAAAAAAACTGTATGACACTATATTTTAACAAATATGTAGACTATATGAGTCCCAAAACAGACTCAAAAAACACAAGGAATTGACATAACCATTAAAAAAGCTGAGTTGTGAGAATTCTTCCCAAAGCAGGGGAAAAAAAGGCCCATTTGATTGTAGAAGTAAGTGTTACCAAAACTTAGAACAAATTTCCTTAATCTTTTACAAATATTCAGAAGATACTTAATGAGTAATTCTTCCCAACTATAACATAATATTAATATGAAAAACATGACAGTGTTTGAAAAGAAAATTACAGCGAGACAGCTTAATTATAATCAAACTTTTCTCTGTATTGAGTTAAAATCTTATTTCCCATATAGTGAGGCTGTATAGCAGAAGAGGGTGATATCTTGGTCTTTCTAAGCCCAGTTTTCTTGGTTGGAATTCTGACATTGTCCCTCTATCGGTGCCAACGTCTGAAAAAGTTATTTTTCTGTTAGGATTGTTATGAATGTAAGACGATTTAATATATGCAAAGCACCTGGGATGGTGTCTGGCACAGTTATAAGGACTTGATAAACTATGATTATTTTACCATCTTGACCTGCATTCGAGGGTGAACTCATGTAAATTCCATGAAATAGTTCTTTTATAGTTTATAGTCACTTAGCATGCTCCTAAGCACCATCCTCTCATTCTTACTCCTTCACTATAAATCTTGTGTTTTTAAGCTAACACTGTTCATACCTTTATCTTCTTCATATAGCTTTGTTTAGACCCAACAATCTTATGTCTTTTAACTGGGGTATATCCTAGTTCAAGCATTTTGAATCCAGGATTCACACGTGGGATTCAGGTAGTCTGTCCATAAGTATGCATAACCTTGTTTTTTTCTGGAGAGAGGAGCCATAATTTTCATTACATTTATTCTGACAAAGAATGTCTATAATTGTTCCCAGAAGGAAACACAACATTCCTGTATCTAAATTGGGCTCGGTGAATCCTCTAAAGACCCCCTTTTTGGCGGCAATTGTTAAGTACACTTTTAGGAGCTTATCCTTAGAGAAGCATTCTTTTCTTGTCTTTCTGAAACTGAATTTTGACATCCAAACTTTGTTCCCTCCCCAGAATGGAAAATATAATTATTTTTCTGCCTTACTTTGTATTTTCCTGAAAAATTATATCCGCTATGTTGAGAGATGCTCTCTTTAAAGATAAAATTATTCTTTTCAGGCATCACAATGGTTTCCAAGGCAACTCAAGTAACTTACTAGGACAAAATTGTTCTCATTTCTCACTGGGGGAGAAAGTTTCTAAGAAGTTGTCATCACGCCTAGAGAAAATGGAATGTAAAATAATGTCACAGTTGCTCTTTATGTTTGCCTGTCTTGGCTATCTCGCCAGGAGCACTTGGAAGAACTAAAGAGCTGTTGCCGAATGCAAAGAATTTTAATGGTCCATATAAAGTTAGACAATATTGCTACATCCTTTCCTTTTGAATGGTAAGTCTGTGAGTAATAGAATCCTTGGGGATGTTCCTGTGCAAAGCAGGGTAAGGTATAGTTTGGTGGTGCCGAGCTGCATTATTTGAGGGGAGGAGAAAAGCAAATGACGGCAACAAGAAATACAAAAAAGAAGGAAAATGTAAGACAGCCTCAGGTCCGTGTTTGCATGTCCAGATTCAGGGCTTCACTCTTTGGCTTATCTCACCTCCATTTTGAAATGCGATATTCTTGGGAGGTAAAACACAGTTAACACTCATCAATCATAATAGCTGAACTCAATCATATTTCTGTGGTTCATTATAGTCTATTGGGATATTTCTACTCTCAACCCACTAATTAGCCAGGAACAAAATACAAGTGAGCTCCAGTTGTCCTGGTCTTGGTCCATGCAGACACCTGTTTCTGCTCCCGCTTATCCCACATCCACCACCACTTACTTGACTCTTACTGTTATCTCACTGCTTCCTTATTTCCAGCTAATAATCTTCATTAGTATGTAGTACAAAGTTGATCAATATCTATCCATGCTATTATAATTCAAATGAAACAAAATTCATAAAGGCCTAAATTAATATTGGAGGAGAAGGAAATTGAGTTGTACAGAAGGAATTACTCTTTGTCCCAAATCACTTTCTCTCTATGTGTATGCACCTTTACTATAGAGGTTGCCACATTTAACTGCACTATTACTTTTCCTGAACCTCTTGTCTCCCCAGCTTACCCCATTCAGGACCCTACCTCTCACCCCTTGGCCCAGACTAGGTGCTTAAGACATTTTTAAAGGTAAATAATAAGTAGATGGAAAAATTGGGAGAGAAGGTCCCTCAAGGTTAAATCTAATATGATTTTTAAAAGGCATTAATTATATTCTACAACTAAATGATTGTGAAGAAAACAAGCTTAGTACAAGTATTAGTGGTTTTTCATGTTGTAAGATCTGTGTCATCACAGGAAGACAGTTGTTACGTGCATCATGTTTGCACTGGATCTAAATGAAACCTGGGCACGTGGGAAGCTCGTCTTCCAACTTAGTATGGTAGCTCATCATGGTTCATTATTTATTACTCTCAAATTTGGCATTCATCCTACACAGCAAAGAACTACCCCATTCCTTGTGGTTAAGTATCACATACACACATTTTGTCAAAATGGATCGTAGATATATATGTAAGAGCTGAGATGGACAGTTGCTGCTAGTGGTATCAATTCCAATCTTAAAACCTGTTTCCCAGGATACAGGACAGCAACAGAAGCTGAGGAACATATCTTGGCTTCAAAAATTCTTTTGAAGAGTTAGTGAGCAACCCAATTAAGTGACAGAACATAAATTATGGACCATAATGTTTTTTTTAAAAAAAACATAAATTAATAAAATAATACATTCCCACCAAAGGAAGGAGGAAGGATTCGTTTTATGAACCAGTAGAAGCCACTTCTCATCTTATGATAAAAGAAGACTCTGAAGAGTAAGAGATTTCAGGCTCCCAGGGGTGTAGGAGGTATAATTTTCACTTGCATTATGGTAGTCTTGGTTAATGGCTATTCTTTGGTTTCGCTATATTTTTGCTTTTGGCAACATTTCAAAGAAGCACTGGGTTTAATATACATTTATGAAGCTCTGAAGCTGCTTTCTCTCTTTCTCTCTCTTCTTATCAACCCTGCCGTTGTTCAAGTTTTGGTGTTCTCTCTTCTGCCCCTGGTGTTCTTAACTAAAAACTGTAACAGTTGACCTACCTACCCTTTCTACTGAAGTTTAAGCTTGCTTTGGGTGTGGCTATGGACTGCAAGCTCCTTGGATTTCCTTTGACAAGTCTGCTTTATTCTCATGCAGACTTGAAATCCTCCTGTTATTTGGAGGTGTCCTGTGAGATACAGTCTCACTGTTCTGCTTTTTGTGATGCTTGTTTGATAAGAAACTTGGGGGAAGTTCTCAAGACTGCAAGGTTCCAGGAAATCTGTTGTCTTCTTACCTCAGAATTTCCTTCCACACATATGCACAAAGAGAGGAAGACTGCCATCTTATCTCTATTTATCAGCATCAGTGGTTTTCAAGCTATGATACAATGAATCACCTGGGGGTTCTTTTTAAAATGTAAATTTGGTCAGTTCTGATGTGGAAACTGAGTTTAATATCAATGTAAGCGAAAACATCAAGCAATTTTTTTCAAATATGTTACTCTTTGAGAAATATATGTACATATACTCTAAATCTTCCTGTTTTAATGATGCCATGGCCAGGATCCCCATAGTTCTCATTACACCTTGTCCAGCCATCTCAATAACAAAGGGTTTCTATTTGCACTCCTCCGACACCTTTGGGACCATCATCACAAATAAAATCTAGGGCGGAATGCTGCAAATGTTCTGCCATGGTGACACCTGCTTTGGACCTGAGTGTAAAAATTTTACAGTGAATTAAAAACCTCCCCAAAAGTGCTTTTAAGCTTTAGTACTTGCCACTTGTTCCCGTAGCTATTTCTAGCTCCATTGAACCTTTCTGTCTTCAACTCTTGTTCCGGTGGACTCATCTCACTAACTTTGTCAAAGGGGTCTAGCAGGTGTTAAAAATCATGACTCCCTAATTGAAGATTTCTCCTGGATCTAATCAGGAGAATGGAAGAGCAACAAAATAGGGTGAATAATAGAACCAGCTATCTAAGAATTTGCTCTCAATGAGAAAGAATTTGCTCATTGATTTGGCCTTGTGATTTTCTTGCATATTTGCCAGGCATCTTTGGTACCTCTCCCAAATCACCTTTGGGAATCTATCCCCAAAATGGGAGATCTTCCACCCTATGACAGAGTCTTCTTAAGTCTTCCTTTGGGACTTCTGAGAGCTGTTTGAGTAATTTGAGCAGATGTAGAATTAAAAACACTCAGCCCCACACATACTAGCAAAACAAATGAAAGGGCAGCTTAGATTGCAGAGGGTAAAATGGTATTAATGTTGAATAGAAGCAAATAAATTAGTCTTTTAAACAGAAGGATGTTCATTTATTTCATTGATCTGCTATGTGAAACTCGTTTCATCATTGTTGTTGTTGTTGTTTTATTTTGTTTTGCTTTTTACGAAAACATTCCCACCCTGTCTGTTTTAACGTTGTATGATCTAAGTAGAGCCCCACCTCCACTTTTCCTCTGAATTCTGTTCTGCCAGAATTTTGAGTACTTACAGGATATTTTGGAGCACTAAGCTACCTTTAATAGTAACTGTAGTGTAATCTTGCCTGTTTCTCTGCCCTGTCTCCTGAATTTCCGTGGGTCCTGCCGGTTTTCTAACTCTCGTTCTGCATCCACCCTATACGTATGAAAATCTTTGAGTATATCAGTTCCTATATATATGCATATATGTATACACATACAAACTTTTCTTGTAAGATAGCTACCATCTGTTTCTGTTGCTTGCATGCAGGAAACCTGTCTCTTAAAGGTAGAATTTCCTCGTTTTTAACTAAGGACTTGAGTGAAGAAACTTCTGATAAAGCCTCCTCCAAAGTGTCCTGAATTCTCTGTGTTTTGATGGCCCAAAAATTACCTAAGACATTTAGTCTATTTTAACCTTGGTCACAGACTATCATTTATACAAAAGTCCTAAGGAGATCGCTCTTGGATAATATATTTTATTGAAAACAAAGATTCATGTGATTGGAGTCTTTATCTTGATCATCTTCTTGGTAAGAAATCCAATTCTCTACTGGCATCAAAGATTGCAATCCAATCATTGTAGAGAAACAATGAAAATATAAATTGGCCATGGGATGAATGTCTGTTTATTCAGTTAACGATCTCTTCTGAAAAACATTTATGTTACTTCCATATTTCATGTTGGATAATGAACAACTTTTTGCCTCCTGATTCTTTTTCCCCTATACTATTTTTAGGCTCATTCTTTAAAAATAGTAATAGAGAGTTACAGTGTAATAAGAACCTCAAGACAGTTAAATATTATTTCCCAAAAGAGTTATACAAGTTTATCATCTCTTTAGTCATGTTCTAAAATACCTTTCCATGATACTTTACTTTCTGTCTCTTACCAAATGCTTCATATTGTCTTTAATATTTTTAAAATAATTTAGTTACATAAAACTGTTGTCTCTTATGAATTTAATTATGTTGATTATTAGTGAGACTGTCAACCACCACGATTTCCTCTATGGAAATGGTCAATTAATGACCTTAAACCACTAAAATGATATTCTTTTTTATCTGGCTATAATTCATCTCTTGAAATTTGGTCATCTCTCTCATCAGTCGGCTACCATCAAACCAGTCATCATGTATACTTGGTTCCAGAGATCACCCTTTCTGTAAGTTATAGTGTCAACCTGAATTTATCCCCTCTGGATACTTCAGTCTTGATTTGACTTGCCAGAAAGGCTTTCCAAGGGAGCCTGAGTTCCACTAGAAGTATCGTGACCTCTCATCACTAGACTCTGTTTAAATCAGGTTCTGGGCTGTCCTTCAGCAAAGAGAAATGTTTCTCAACTTTACTTCCTCACAGAATTGTTTGTGATATTATCACAATTACTATTCCATAGGGCCAGTATTCCTTAGAACCCACATTAAAAATTGTTTAATAGCATCTAGGAAAATTCTTTAATTCTGAACTTTATGAATTCAATGTGAACATTTCTTTGAGAATGACTGACCCACATTTTGGGTGAGCTTTATGTATAATGTGCCATGGAGTTACTTTAGGAAATAATTTTCCCCAACTATGATACAGAGGTCCTTATACAACTATCTCTTCGTTCCTTATCCCACTTTCTTAAGGAGGTGATGGAAACCTAGACTTGTGCTAGCTAAATCCAATTCTGGTCTTCTATGTTTCTCCTCTTCCTGCTTCTCCTCCCCCTCTTCTTACCCAGATCCCTCTTCCCTCTTTGCCACCTTCTTCCTCCTTGTTATAACAGATGTCCAAGTTGTTCTGATTCCCTTTCATGTGTCCAGACACTGTTTTTCCCCACATCACTCTGCACTGGGCTATCGATCTCTCATATCTAAGTAGTCATGATTGTTTGCAGACTGTTCTCAGTCCTTACTTCATAGCACTGAAAAATTCACCTTCTATACCAGTTCTAGTCTAATTCAGTAGCATTCTGAAGGAGGTTTTCTCCATCTAATATGCTTTGCACAATGTTTGGTACTAATTATGGGCACTTATATCCATCTGGAACAATTTCACACTGTATTTGCTTGCTCTGTTTGCTTCAGTCTCAGCTGTGCTCCCTCATCTCAGCGCTTCGTTCCCTGCCCTGGCTGCAGCAGCTCAGCAGTGCATCTACTAACCTATTTAAGGAGATTAAAACATTTTGGAGGATTAGAAGGCATATTTAAAATGTTAATTACCTATCAATTCTTTAATATTCCTCTCTTCCTGCTCTGATCTCCCATTTTATACCCACCAAAACGGAGAGTAATTTCAGCACACTGGAGCAGCAGAAGCACATACGGATTTTTTTCATTAACCAGTAAACTCCACGTTTGAGGAAAATCCCATACTCAATCGGTTATGCTCAGTCTCAGTGACATATGAATATGTGGCATATGCAAACTTGCATTTTTGTGTTTACAAAGCACTCGCACATTTATTATTTTCTTTTATTCTCACACTAACATAGTGAAGAAGCAGACATAATTATAGACAGAGAAACAGAGGGTTAGAAATGTCACGGTACGGATATGTCCATGGTGATAACTTGTAAATGGGAGACCCAGGACTAAAACATATACCCTGTGGATTCCATTTCATGTTCTTTTCCCTCTATCTCCCTATCAAACAAAAAGTGAAAAAAATCTTGGTTTTGACTGTAAAAAGAACCACATTAGAAGACTTTTTCCCTTGCTCTAGTCTTATCAGCCAAGTACAGGTGCACACCACATGAGCAGATGGAAATGCAATTAAGACAGATGTGATGACAGTTCATTCACGGGCTCTAATGCGTTAAAACCCCAGTGCTAGTCTAAAAGCACAGCTCGCAGCAGGCATGCCACTAAGAAGAATCAAATGTGGGCACAAGATTGGTACAAGCTGTAGGTCTTTCCAAATTTTGAAAGTGAAGTGGCGTTTAGTGATTTTGAAATCCCACATCTATTCATAACTTCCTTCAATAGTGAATATTTCCACCATGTTGAACATAATTAGATAAAAATAAAGATAAATGCAGGGTCATTGATTATTTATACACTATAAGCCCAGCATGAAGTAAGTCAGAATAATAGAGTGACAGAAGCTTTGGTCTTCAGTGTGAGCTGTTACACCTGTATTTTTGTGAAGAGCCTAAATTAGTGCTTGGGGCAGGCATTCAGTGTCACTTTCGTCCTTCTTTCCCCAGGAGAACCATTTGATCTTAAATATTTTTTTCAACATTAAAAATTGCTAAGTAGGCCTTCTGGTTGGGATAAATTATAGGCACTGAGGTAGGAGGTGTCAAAATGAACATCTTCATGGGTCCAAAATGGCAAAGCTGAATCCAATGGGGGGGTTAGCCTTGGGGTCTTGCTCTCAACCTTCTTATTACTTGGGAGAAAATTGTAAGAAGGTGCAGAAAGCACAGGATCTTCAGTCAGGTAAAGCTCTCCATCCGGCTTGTGTGGTGTTGTGACCTCTCCGAGTGTCAGTTCAGTTTACTTGTCTGTTAAATAGTAGTACTGCATTTTGCCAGTTACCTCACAGGGTTGTTAAGACGCTTGTATAGGATAATGACTGTGAGAGTTTGCCGGTTTTTAGTGATTCTACATAATTTCCTTCTGTAACATTTGAGCTCTAACACCTGCCAGGAATTAATAAGCATACAAAGACCAACCTGCAAATACTGCAGAAGGACATTAATAAGAGGACATAAAAGGGATCCAGAAAGAATTAAATTTATCCACTTCTTCCTTTCACCCTGCAGTGGTTTTAAAGCTTAAATGTACATAAGATTCTTCTGGGAGTAATGCTCAGATGTTAAGTCCCTGGGCCACAGTAACAGAGATTCTGATTTATCCAGTCTAGGCAGGAACCAGGATTCTGACTTATTATTAAATACCCTATGTAGTTCTGAAGGTGATTTGAGGACCCTAAAGTGAGAAAAAAATTGGCTGAACCCTTCATCTGTGATGTTTTTCACCAGATAGATAATAAGTGTCTTGGGAGCAAGATTCATAATTAATTGATTTTTGCAGACTCATAGAGGTAAGAGGCACAAAGTGGACTAATACTTTTAGCTGAAAAAGGTGCTTCTCATGCATTCTGCTAATTAACTTTAGTGCTAAAATTTGTTATTTACCAGTTTTCACTTCCTATTTTAAGAGTTAAGATTCAGGCTCTAAATTAAGGTGAGAGAAGGGTGGTCAAATGTGGCAGAGATTGAGAGTTCTCCCCTAAAGCTCTTCTGTCTGTTCTGAAAAGATACTCCACTTTTATCTGAGCAAATTGACATCCAGAATAAACATTTTCCACCCTCCTGTTCAATTGGCTGGGCCACATACCAACCCCATGTTCTGGCCACTGTTGTGTAAAATGGAAGAGATACTGGTACCTTCCAGGTTGTATCCACAAAGGAAAAGCCTTTTCTCTTTCTCCCCCTCTACCTTGATGGTGAACTGTAAATAATAGAGGTGAGGACATCATGGATGAGTCAAGGGCGGCATCAGAGAGGTGGCAGCGCATCAAGTGAGAAGAGTCTGGCCCTTAACACCTTCAAGGAATAGAATCACATGGTTTTGACTTCTATGTCAGAAAGTCAGAGAAAAAGAAACTTCTATCTTGTTTAAGATTCTGCTATTCTGGATCTCATCACACAGAGCTAAACGCAGTTTGTTCTAACTAATAAATGCATCAAATAAGCACCCAGGATTAGGGCAATGCAGTATTATAATGGGAATTGCACAGCCTTAGTTACCCACTTGCCAAATGAGTATTCTAGCACTCACCTCATAAGGTTGTTAGAAGAACCACTAGATAGAAATGTGCATGCAAATTGCATGATGAAAATAACATGCGAGTTTGTAAATATACAGTCTTATATTGATTTTTATTACTGGTAAGTGGCAAATCGTTATTGATGACTGTAAGTCATTGACTCTATGATAAAGATACTTCCTTTGCTATGGTTAGTAGAGTAGTTAAGACAGGAAAAAAATCTGACTCCAACTTTTAGCTTTAAGTGAGTCTTGAGTGAAGTCCAGTCTGGAACACCTGGCATGGGAAACACTAGCCCAGTCTATGTTTGGCTTCAGAACCCTGATGAGCTTGCTGAAAACCATAACTGCAAGTCAAGCAGGGGCAATGTTGATTCCAGGGCCCTTAAAAAATGCAAAGGGACTGTTTGTGAAACCAGGTATTAGAAAGGCTATTTGGATGGCTGATTTACTTTTCGTGAAGAGTGTACAGTGCAAGGTTTATGATAAAGGCTTTTTGAATCATATTCCCATCATCATGAAAAATAGCCCTGTCACAGTGCTGCAGCCAGAAAGATTTATGGGTGTGCTTTGACCATATTTGAGAGGGCTGCTTGGTGGTGATACTAGAACAGCATTTGAAGGTAGCCACGTGTTAGTCAAATATTCTGTGTTCTTTAAAGTCATTCAAGGTCGGGTGACAGAGGTGAGAGAATGGGAGTAGTTAACTTAAAATATTTGTACGTGGTATGAACTAGAGATATTTTGCTGTGAGCACAAAACCAGAAGTGCAAAGCCCTAGATTCTGTATAAATCTGGGACAAGTTACTACCTTTGCTTTCAGCAGTGCTTCTCAAACTTGAATGAGCAGCAGCATCACCTGAGGGGCTTGTTAAACTGCAGATAGCCGGACCCCACTCTCAGAGTTTCTGATTCTATAAGTTTGAGTCAATTTGAGGTCCAGTAAATCTCCAGGTGACACTGATGCTGATAGTCCAGAAAACACACTTTGAGACCCACTGACTTGTAGGTAAAGTTATCTCTTTATGCAAACACAGTAATATTATTCCTCAAGGAATATGTATTTTACATAGAAGATCCAATATACTTGGTTTAAATTAATATACCATTTATTTCAGTCTATTGCTTTGTAGATTATGAGGTCAGATATTATTTTGTTTTTAATAAAGTTGAACAAATTTGCTTGTTTTAATAGAGTTTATATTTTAGAGTAGTTGCAGGTTCACAGCAAAACTGAGTTGAAAGTACAGATATTCATATTCCCCCATGTCTCCATATACCTAAGGTCTCCTCTACTACCAACATCCCACAAAGAGCAGTACATTTGTGATAGTCAATGAACTCGCACTGATACATCGTTATCACCCAAAGTTCAAAGCTTACATTAGGGTTTACTCATGATGCTCTATATTACACGGGTTTTAACAAATGTATAATCACATAATCTACCCTATAGTCTCATAGAGAATAGTCTTACTCTTCTAAAAATCCTGGGTTCTGCCTGTTTATCCCTCCCTCCCTCAAACTTTAGCAAACAATTATCCTTTCACTGTCTCCATCATTTTACCTTTTTAAGAATGTCATACTTTTAGACTCTGATAATACGGAGACTTTCTAGATTGACTTCCTCTGCTTAGTAATGCTCAAGTTTACTCCATGTTTTTCCATGGCTTGATAGCCCATTTCATCTTAGTGCTGAATAATATTCCATTATCTGAATGTATCACACAGTTGATTCACTCATTCACCTATTGAAGGATATCTTAGCTGCTTCCACGTTTTAGCAATTATGAATAAAGCTGATGTAAGGATCCTTGTGAAGGTTTTATGTGAACATAAGTTTTTAAGTTCTTTGGGTAAATACCAAAGAACACAATTTCTGGATCATATGTATACATATTTCTGTAAGAAACCACAAAACTGTCTTCCAAAATGGTTTTACCATTTTATTTTCTCACCAGCAATTAATGAGAATTCCTGCTCTATCTAAATCCTTGACAGCATTTGGTGTTGTCAGTGTTTTGAATTTTTGCCATTCTAATAGATGTGTAATGGTATCTCATTGCTGTTTTAATTTGCAATTTCCTAGTGACATATGATACGGATGATACTTGTATTAATGCCTTTTTTTACCCACCATACATGGGTTACAGAATCACTTCTTTAATATTTAAAGAAGAAATAAATGAATGGTAAAATGAATAAAATCAAAACTAGGGATCTAACTTTTAATTGTGAAATTTCTGACACCCTTAGACCCCAAAACTGAGATGGACAGAGGTAAATTTGCCATGAGACCCTTCAGCATCATCATATTGGCAGCTGCCTCATCCACAGCATTCAGCATGCACTCTGAGCACAGACTTATCCTTCAAGAGCAAAGTGCTCATTCACATGCATTCCAAATAGCTGTGCTAATCATAGGTAGGGGAGCTTTTGTATAAGAACTATCCCTCTGTGAATACCCTTAACATGCTGTTTGATCTAAGCCACAAGATCATGAGTTCAAAGCATATTTTCTATAAGTATTATAAATATTAGAGAGCCGAAGGAGCAGGTCGAGGCAACTCCATGACTACTAGGCAAATAAAGAAATTTAAAGCATAAATAAATAAATAGATAGGTGGATAGATACAAAGATAAAACCTCCGTCACAAAATGAATCTGCACACCCAAATTCGAAAATACATAAAAAGTCTTGTGCTAAGAAAGACAGTAAATAAGGTCAACAAATAAAATTCAGTGTAGATAATACTAATTACATAGAAGAATATGACAAAAAAATTTATTTTATTTAAATGGGCAGGATTTATTGGTGGCCGTGAGTAAGGAAGGGGCAGTGTTGAAGCCCTTACTAGTGCAGGGCTTGCCATTTTGTCCACGGGGCCACAATTAGGTTTATATGTGACCCCAGAACCTTCTTGGAAGAGCCACTTTTCAGCCACCATCTCTTCAAATTCATTCACATTAAACTTAGTAAAGCCCTGCCTCTAGGTGATGTCATTCTTCTGGTGGCCAAGCTGTATAAGCAAGAAGCTGCATACGCTACTGAGGAAGCTGCTCTTTGTAGCCTTTACACCCAGGCCTTTATGGGGGAAAAGTGTACAATTGGTTTAATTGGCTGCATAGATAGAAATGTTTAAAATAAGTGTTTCAGGTAACCCTGAGAGGCAAATACAAGAATATGAAAAGTAACAACTCTTTGTAAAATGTTAAGAGGAAATGAAGGATCAAGTGGATATAAAACAAAAGCAATTATTAACCTTGGGAAGAAAAAGTACACACTTAATACCCGTTGGAATAATTTAAAATAAAAATGAAACTATTTTAGAAGGAAACACTCTTGATAAGTTTGAAAAGAGAAATGATGACCAGCATAATTTGAGGAATTAACTTAGAATTTCAGACAAATAAAAAGAGATTTGTGTGTGTACGTGTATATGTGTGTGTGTGTGTGTGTGTGTGTTTAGGTAAGGGACATGGATGAAAGATTGAAAGTCTGTAACACGTCTTTAACAAGAGTGTTTGAAAAACAGATTGGAGAGAATGATGCAGATGCCTCGTTTAATTCTGAATACATATTTTATCATTAAGCCAGTTATATGTGTTGAGTAACTTATGTACATAGTGACAGTGGGAAGAGTCAAGAATGCTCCAAGATTTTTAGCATGAACAGTCAGAAAGATGGTGCTGTCTTTAACTGAGAGGGAGAAGACTGTAGGTGAAAGAGGTTTGGAAAAAAAGATGACATTAATTTTGGATACCTCAAATTTGAGATGACTACATATGAGGGATGAGGCAGCAGTTGCAGCTGAAGAGAGAGATCCAGCCAGAAGATATAAATTTGGTAATCCTTGGCAGAAATTGTATTAAAACTATGATCATGGATGAGATCAATGAGGTAATGAGGATAAAGTAAGAAAATATTCCAGAACTGAGCCATGAGTTACTCCAGAGTTGAGATCTTTGAGAATCAGTGAAGACTGACAAAGGCCACTGACAGAGAACATTAAAAAGTAAGAGGGAAACAAAGAGTGAGGTGTTCCATAATTCAAGCTGGAAGAAAAAAAAAAATCACAAGGAGAGGGAATGATCAACTCTGTCAAATCCTGCTAATGAAACAAAGACAAGAACCAAGAATGGCCTTGTGTTTAGCAGCAGTGAGATCATTACATAAGGTTACCAAACATTTTTTAAAGTGCAAACACTGCTTATAGATACATACACATATGGAATTGTATAGCAAATTCTTGCTAGGGGCATAAAGAAAAACTTGGTCTGTTTTTCACTTTAATAAGACACATCTCTTATGACTGGAACCACATTTATGGTACTGCTAAAACAAAATATTCTATCCATGCCCCAATCTCTTCAATGCATAAAGCCATTAACAGGACTAATTCATGTCAGGGTAGAATACAAAATCGAACCGTAAATCTATTCTTCTTCCTGCCACACCTCGTGGGCATTTTCCAGTGATGCTGGGAGGAATACAAACCTCAGGTGTTAATTAAATGATCTGCCTTTGAAATTTACAACAGTTAACTTTATTGTCTAGCTTGAATTATGACATCAGATCCTCACTAGTACTTATCTTAAGAGGGATTGTTCACAACGGTCAATATTTAGTGAGCTTCAATTAAACCATAAATAACAAACTAGGTCTACATTTGTTTGGATAAGTAGGCATCGATGAGCTTTAGTCATCAAGAGTGCAATGACGACTTGTTAGCAAAGATTGAACAAGGTAGTTTTTAAAGTTAATGACACTGGCTCTCAATGGCATAGCATTGATATGTCTTATGCTGTTGTGCTACTTGTATTTGAATGTGGAAATATGTTCTAACACTGTTTCTATCCTGGGCCTGAGGAAATGGTAAAATACATTTTAGTAAAATTCCAATAAAAGAATACAGTTCTCCCCTAAAGTCAAAGAAAGAAGGAAGAGAGGAGGGTATAGCTCAATGGTAGAGTATGTGTTAGCATGCTCAAGGTACTGGGTTCAATCCCCAGTACCTCCATTAAAAAAAAAAAAAAACCTGATTACCTCTTCCCACTAAATACATAAATACATAAATAAGAAAGAAGGAGATCTCATATCAATTGCTGTAAATCTCTCAGCTGGGTTCCTAGGATGAACTGGTTTTATTGGGCTGGGAATTCCCTGCAGAATTGTAAAGAGAGGGTGGCAGGTGTTCAAGTCTTAACTGGGCAAATCAGGAAGAAAACATCCTCAGGAGTAATTACAAGTGAATTAGCCGATCTCTCCTAGTGATTTCACAACAAATTTCCCTTGCCTAGTTACTGCTTTCAGGGCAAAGTTATTTATAAATCATAATTTATTGTATTGCCTTAGTGGGGTTTTATTGGCCAGTGAAATTGTATGTATCTGGAATTAAAACCAAATTCATGTTTATGTACATTTTGTTTATTGCCCATGTATTATTCAGTAGAAACCCAGGCCTTGTCTTTATTGTTTTTATTTTGTTTTGTTTGTTTTTCCACAAGCAGAGAATTGGTAAGAACTATACAGTGTGGTAAAGAGGGACATGGGTTCTGGCAGTGCGTAGATCTGGACCAGTCCCAGCTCTACCGCTTAGTAGCTGCTTGAACATGAGCAGGTTAAGTAACAGAATTATTCCTCAGGTTTGTCATTTCTAAAATGCAGATAATTAAGGATTTTTTGCATGTATGGCTGCTGTGAAATTTCAATGAAATCATGTATGTAAGGTACTTTGATACCTAGCACAAAATAAGCATTCAACAAATACTAGTTTAAACACACACATATGTTCAGCACTCAGTGCTTTTTTCCCCAATTTTAGTGTTGTTTTTGTCATATAACATTGTCTAAGGTTAACGTGTGCAACACACTGACCTGATATATCTATGTATTGCAATATGATCACCACCAGAGCATTAGCTAACATCTCCATCACCTCACATAATTACCATTTCTCTCTTTGTGGTGAAAACATTTAAGATCTACTCTCTCAGACACTTTCAATTATATAATACAGTCTCATTAACTATAAATCACAATATTGTGCATTAGATACCCAGAACTTATTCATCTTCTAACTGGAAGTTTGTACCTTTTGACCAACATCTCATTTTCCCAACTATCCAGCTCGTAGTAACCACTGTTCTACTCTCTTTTTCCACAAGTTCAGCTTTTCTAGATTCCATGTATGAGATACCATGCAATATTTATTTTTGTCTGACTTATCTCACTTAGCATAATGCCTTCAAGGTCCATCCATGTTGTTATAGAAGACAGGACTTCCTTGTTTCTCATGGATGAATGATATTCTGAACTGTAGGTGTATGTATAAATATATAATCAATACCACATCATTTTCCATTCATCCACTGACAAAACACTTAGGTTGTTTCCGTATCTTGGCTTTTGTAAATAATGCTGTTATAAACCTGGGAGTGCAGATGTCTCTTCAAAATCCTGATTTCATTTCCTTTAGATAAATACCACAAGTGGGATTGCTGAATCCTAGGGTATTTCTATCTCTAACGTCTTGAGGAAACTCCGTACAGTTTTCTATAGTGGCTGCATCAATTTGCATTCCCCGCTTCGGTGCACTAGTGTTCCGTGGAAAACACTTGCTATCTCTTGTCTTTTTCTTAACAGCCATTCTAACAGATACGAGTGTTATCTCATTGTGGTTTTGCTTTGCATTTTCCTGATAATCAGTTATGTTGAGCACCTTTTCATGTACCTGTTGGCCATTTATATGTTTTCTTTGGGAGAATTATCTATTCAGTTCCTCACCCATTTTTTTAACATTTTTTATTGATTTATAATCATTTTACAATGTTGTGTCAAATTCCAGTGTTCAGCACAATTTTTCAGTCATTCATGGACCCTCACCCATTTTTAATGAGATTTTTTGTTACTGAGTTGTATGAGTTTTTAATTTTCCCTATCAAATATTGCCTTAAACTTAACTGCTAAGTAAACCTATGTGGGGTACAAACTTTAAATGTTACTGAACTTGAAACCCAAAATTCTTCCTAGTAAATCTGATCATGTGACTTTCATGAGAAACATTCAATGTCATGGCTTCAATGGCATACAGGCCCGTTTGACCAACCCCAATGCCCTGCTCCCATCGTAATCTCTCAACTCTTTTGAGTGTCCTGTGTTCTAGGGCACACACTCTTCTCGCTTTCTTGCCATTTCTTATTACCTGACTGACTTCTTCACACATCTAAAGACAGCTCAGTATCACTCCCTGAGTAGGTGCCTCTCCAGAGGCTTTGAACGCTACTGTCAGACTCCTTCATGGACTGTGAACTCCTTGAAGAGAGGGATTGTTTTAGCTCCATTCTTAGTACACAAAAAAGGTTTTTATAAATGTTGACAGGAATATTAATGCTTTTTTCATGAAGCTATTTCTGGAATGAATGACATCTCCTATAATTAGCAACATTTTTTAACCCACTAGAATGAGAGCTCTCTGATAAGGGGAGGGAGTTTTAATGACAGCAGAAGCCCATTCAGTTTCCAAGAGAATTGTCTGTTTTAAAAGAAGAACAAATCAGAAATAAAGAGAAATACTATTCAGTGCAATGATTTTCAAATAAACCTTTCTTTGTAAGAGAAATTAGAGGGTTCATTAGGTAGAGACTTACATGTCATCTTCTAAAATAATAATATATACATAAATTGTGATGCCAAAACCCTGAACCTTCTTGCAGTATTGTTGTAATCATCAGAAAAGATTACTCTTCTTTATTTTTGCAAGACAAATCGAATCTTACTGAAATAATAAGAGCTAATGTTCATTGAGTGCTTACTATGTGACAGTCACTGTTATAAGTATCTTGCTTATATCATTTCATTTAATACAACTATCCCATTGTTCATGATAATTACTTCAGTTTATGAATGGATAAACGACAGAGGTACCAGAGGTTATAAGATGCATTCAAAATCACAGAGCTTATAAAAATGTAGGAATCAAGCACAGTTGTTCTGTCCTATGAACCCAGCCACTGTGCTGTATTATATCCATACTATTTGAAAAGTTATCTTGTAGGTCAGGGGTGAGGCTAGCCAGTACAGAGAATATATAATTAATATACTCAGTAAATTGGAATGTATTACAATTATATCTTACCTGAAATCAGCAAAAATCATCTCATGTCCCCCATATCCCCTCTCAATTGTCCTGAAGCTGCAAGAAATCTGAGAGATGACCTGGATATTTTACATATGTAGACACTGTGTATCTAAGGATTAAATGACTTACACTAGACATTAGAGCTAGTTTGGTTCTTAGCTAAGAATAAAGCTCTCCTGAAGCACTCTTAAATTTTCTAATGAATTAGAGCCAAGTTCTGTATCCCATCCTCTTCTTGAGATAACCTCAATGAAGAAACCTTTGAGCACTTGTATAACTTTTGTTACACCTGCAACCAATTTAGAATTCTAGTTGGTGAGGCCAGCACTCATCTGAGGTATCTACAATCACTTGGATGATAGCATGACTGCATGGTGATTTTATTTAAATGTTTATCGAATGATCCTATAACTCATGTCTACTCAATTCTAAATCTTTCTGTAAAAATATAAATCTTATTTGAAAAATCAATTAGTCTACATACAGGTTAAATTATAGCATTAAACTTAACAGAATGACTTGAAAAGAAAGTATTTGGTTTTTAACTAAGTAGCTTTCTTGCTGCCTGTGTTATTTTACTATATTTTAAAGAGAATATCCAAGTCTTTTATTGACTGAAGATATTTCAGATGTCTCAAGTTCTGCATTTACATTATGAAATACATAGGTAGCTGATTCCCTTAGGCCTTTTTCTCCATTATCGATTTGAAACTATTTTATAGACGATTTTATCTTCATCCATTTTGAAATTTGATATTGTCTTTCTTCATGGCTTAGAATAAATAAAAAGACCATATATACATTCCCAATTTTCCCTAGTTTCTGTGCAGCTGAGCTTTTCTAAATGTGAGAAAAATTTCTCCCCTTTATTGAGCTCTTTGCCTCTTATTTAAAAACAAAAACAATCCTGAAATTTTAAGGAATCATCAAATGTAAAGTGGATTGTCTGATTTAACAACTTTCTTGGGGTGGAAGGAATTGTAAATACTTAATGAAAAGTGCGTAATGTTGTAAACCACATCCTGATCTCAGAAACATTAAAAAAAGAAAAAACTGTGTGTCCCAAGTGTTGATGAAATACACATTCATGGTTTAGCTCTCAGTCCAGTACCCTATGCCTTTCCCAAAGTGTCCTCAGTAAAGGCTCTTAAGGAATTTGTAAAATATAATATCTGCCAGTATTTTAAAAGCAAAGAATTTACATTACATATTACCCCAAAACTCTATTGCTTTCCTTCATATGGGATATAGTTTCCAGTTGCAAAATGACATTTGAAAGGGCATATCCATTTTTCAGGATTAAAAAAAAAACATTCAATTGAAATAAATGTGGATCTCAAGAAGTCATATATAGTGGTTTCTGCACAGTTTTAGAAAGTTCTGAAATAGGAGATGCTTTCTGCAGTAAGACAGCAATTTCTGGTTTTATTTTGAATAGCACTGCTGGTGTTTTTACTTTTGGTTTACACTTACTTGCACTTTGAAGACATTAACGCATGTTTTCAGCTGCCTGGCAGCTGTAGTATATTTTATTTAAATCCAGAAAATACTGTGATAAACACATTTACATAATTTATTATATTTGACAATCTTAAGTGTTCCCAGATTTTTACTTTCACCATGAAAATTCATTGAGATCTCATCAACTCACTTTTTAATTAAGTACGCTGATTTCCAGCATCTCATTCAATTGTCATAGTAACTCTATTCCTGTCTTATAATTATAGGTACCTCCTCCTGCTTGGTTCCTGCCTATTTTCTGAATCTTATTCCCTAGGTTTTTCTCTTTATCCTACATGATATCTTCATAATAAATTCATACTTTGCTTGATTTAGCCATTATTGGTTTCTGTTATTTGCAAACAAAAATGCTAATTAATAACTAATCTAATTTAAAAAGACTGTGTAAAATGGAGACTCATAGTAATTTTGGAATTTTTAACATTTACATATAGCAAGATTACAAGCTAGATTTATATCTTTTTCTATTTTGTGGCCCAGAATGTATGTTGGGTTTGAGCTACCATCTAAGTTATACTGAAAAATGTGATATTTTAAGTTCCCAGACAACAATCAAAACTATTAAAAATATTTTGTTACTATCAGATTTGAGTTTGAGATTTATCATATAGATAAGGGGAAATACTGAATTACATTTTTAGGTAGATTCCCAACAAGGTAGTTTCCTAAGAAGGTTGTAGGGACGTTTATTTTAAGCTATCCCACATTTACACAGCATCCATTCGGGAGACATTCATTTAGTAGGCAGTAAGCAAGGTCTGCCTTTCAGTTAAAGAAACCAAATTAGATGGATATGTTCTCTGCCCATATCCTGATAAGCATGAGCATTAGATATAAGCCTGGATGTTTGGGTGGGTTTTTTGATTGGTTTGTTTCTTGTCCTATTCTGAATTCTAAGGCAGTGACAGAACAATGATTAGGTAAGTAGGCCGGACAAAAAGATTAAAGTATGGTATCAAGAGAACAGAGCGACTAGTGCTAGAAGCATGTAGCTGAAAAACCCAGAAGCGTCATATACTAGCTTCAGGCAAGTAGGAAGTGAGGGAGAGGGGCCAAACATCATCACTGGGATTCAGTATTTCTCTCTCCATACTCATGTGTCCTTTTTCTATATTATATCCAGTCTCAGGTAAGTTCTGAGCGAGCGATGACCCTCAGTACATATTCCTCAAAAACTCTTGAAAATAAAAGATCTATATTTGACTCTCATCAGCAACATTTATGGTACATTACCGAATCTGGACCAAGACTCTTGGTTGAGCTTGAGTCTTATCGTTCCCCTTGATAGAGTGGGTAAAGTTAGTGTCACCCAAGCCATATGGAATTAGCATGGAAAAATATTCCTCATGAGAAAAACCAGGATCTGGCTGTTAGAAGAAGGGATAGACAGTAGGAGCATGACAGGCAGAAAAAAAAAAAACCAGACATTAAAACATTTGATGATTTTTTAAATCTTCTTTATACACCCTCAAGTGAGGCATAATCATAATTGGATTCTAGCATTCTGGGTGTAATGACACGTGTAAGTTGTTACTTTAAGTCTTGTAAAAGCCTCATTAGGTTTGATAGGGATGAGATCCCTTGTTTAGGGAGTAGATAAAATGACGCAAGTCTGATTACAAAACTGTAAAGACTGTGGTCTTAATGCCTAAAGGATATCAAGTCAGTTCCTTCTGGGAAGTGTGATCTGTAGCACTGAGTGGAAAGGTTCAATCAGTGAATTGTCTGCGAATGACTGTTCTCTCTCCAGTTCTCTGGGCCACCTGTGTTTCCAAAGAAAGTGCCATTTAAGAACAATCTCAATATGGGCCTTGACAAGTTTTCCTCATATCCCATGATTGGCCCCGTTGCGGGTGATTATAATTAATTATCCCCAGTTCTGGATTTATTTCAAAATAGTGAAATATTCTAATTCTTAAGCTCTGGAAATGACATCTGGCTTAATGGAAACATATTGTTTTACATAGTTGCCCAGAATTACCAACTGCCAGAGCAGACTGTGGATACACACCATTATCACTGCTCATTTTCGGGGTGGCCACAGGATATCCATGTGGAGGAGTGGCAGCCTTCCCTCTGCTGAGCTAGGTGCGCTGTCCAAGTCTATTACGCGTTTCAAGAGAAGTATTTACTGCTTTATCTTTCACTTTAGAATTGAACAAAATGAACAGAAGGAAAAGAAGGAAAGAAAATAAATTGCAGAAGGAAGGAAAAAGGGGAGAAAAAGCTTTAAGTGAAGATGCAAATTTTAAGTAGCATAGGAGTCAGTGATGTACTTCACTCATCTTGTCTCAACTGTATTTATTTGTTTACCTTAATTTTATTTTTTAGATATTTAAACTTTTTATTTCTAAATGTTTCCAGTTTTATTGAGAAATAGTTGACATAGATTGCTGTATAAGTTTAAGGAGTACCTCATGATGGTGTGACTTACATATATTGTGAAAAGATTACATTAGATTCATCAAACAGCCATCTTCTCATATAGATAGAATAAAAAGGAAAGAAAGAAGAAATTTTAAAAATGTTTTCCTTGTGATGAGAACTCAGGATTTTCTCTCAATAATGTTTTCTCTATGCCATACATCAATGTTAGCTATAATTATCATGTTGTACATTACACCCCTGTACATATTTATCCTATAACTGGAAATTTGTACCTCTTGACCACCTTCCTCCAGTTCTTCCTCCCTCCACACTCTGCCTCTGGTAACCATAAATCTGATCTCTTTTTTGTGTGTGTGAGCTTGGTTCTTTGTTTGTTTTTTAGTTTCTCTTTCTGACTTATCTCACTTAGCATAATGCTTTCAAGTTTCATCCATGTCACAAATGGTAGGATTTCTTCTTTTTAATGGCTAAATTAATGTGTAATTATCCATTCATCCATCAGCAGACACAGGTTGTTTCCATATCTTGGCTATTATAAATAATGCTACTATGAACATGGGGGTACAGATATCTTTTTAAGTTATTGTTTTCTTTTCCTTTGGTTGTATTCCCAGAAGTGGAATTGCTGAATCATATGGTAATTCTATTTTTAATTTTTTTGAGGATCTTCCAAACTGTTTTTCATAGTCACTGCACTGATTTACAGTCCCATGAACAAGTGCACGAAGGTTTCCTTTTCTCTACGTTAATGCCACCATTTGTTACTGCTTATCTTTTTAATGATGGCCATTCTAACAGGCATGAGGTGATATTTCATTATGGTTTTAATTTGTGTTTCCCTAATTGCTAGTGATGTTGAGGATTTTTTCATGTACCTGTTGGCCTTTTCTATATCTTCTTTGGAGAAATGTTTATTCAGGTCTTTTGTCCATTTTTTAAAAATTAGATTATTTGTTTTTTTGCTATTGAGTTGTATGAGTTCTTTGTATGTTTGGATATTAACCCCTTATCAGATACATGGTTTGCACCTTTTTGGACTTTTGTTTTCTCTTTTTTGTTAATGATCTCTTTGGGTGTGCAGAAGTTACTTAGTCTGATGCAGTCTCACTTGTTATTTTTTATTTTGTTGCTAGTGCTTTAACTATCAGGTCCGAAAAGACATTATAAACAGTTATGGAACCAAAAAATTAACATTAATACAATGCTACTAAACAAACTATACACCTTGTTTGAATTTCACCAGTCTTTCCTCTAAAAGACTACAGCCATCAAAATGAGGCAAATCTAAGTGAATAACAAATCTCTAGAGATAGCAAAGACATCTCTTATGTACAAAAACAACAGAAGAAATCAAAAAAAAAATAGGTAATTTTCATAGAAAAAGAATTTAAGATTGCATACCAAAGGTATCATAAATAGACATAAGCAGAAGGAAAACTGGGGTATTTTTTTAACCTACAAACTGAGCAACACTGCAGAGTTAGAACATCAGTATGTATCCCTTTATTGTCGTTTTTGAGCTTTTAAATACAGGAATAATATATATTAAATTCTCTTTAAAAACCCTAATCTGTGTTTTGTTATATGATGAGTACAAATACTTGCTAAAATACATTACTTGAATGAATCCAGATAACTTCTCATTTGTGTAAAACATTTCATGGTACTGAAATTCTAAATGAGTCTTTTAGAATTTCAACGCTTAGGTAAAGAGGAAAAGTTAGACAAAGAATTCTTTCAAACTGAGGCAACTGTACCCTTTCTCTGCATGACAAGAAAATAAAATATGAAATGATGTTCATAATCAGGTGGGAATTGTGAGTGAAGAAGTCTTAAATTTGACATATTCATTCATTCAGTTATTCATTCATGCTGCATAAATTTAGTTCAATTTGCTTATGATGCTCATCAAATTGACTCTCTTTAGAGGCATTATGTATGGGATGTACTTTACATTGTTATGCTGTTTGCTCCTGTAGAGATGGTGCAAAGTCTAAATCCTGTGGGTTTTACAAAGTTTTCTGCTCTCCTTTAGGCTGCCTGTCTAAAAGAAGCTTAAGTACTCAGAATGGGACAAAGACAGGAAAGCCTGAGTGTAATGAGAGAGATATAACTGAATACCTGCAAGGGTTTAAATTCACATGGCTAATAGGTGCCTTCCGTTTCTGAAATAACAAACATTTGTCCATGAATCTATGGCAGTTATGATGGGTTCATAGGGTTAACATGTCTGTCTGCTCTCAAGCCCAGCAGAGCGAGTACACTTACAGGCCTGGAAGCAGAATTAGGCTCTGAGCATCAAGATGATTCTTTAATAAAGAAAAAGAAAGAAACCTTTGAGGACAATGCACAGATGTCAGAATATAAGAGGACTCCAAAACCATTTATGTTTAAAGCAAATTCAGACTCTGATGTATCTGTGACCATATTGCACTAGCGTCCGAGATGACCAGCATCCAGCTTATAGTAGCAATAAGTGCTGGCTGTTGAGAAGGGTGTTTTCAGAAAATAGCATCAATTGCAAATTTGATACTAAAATTGTTTTATAAAACAACATACGTAAATACAATGAATCAGAGTTAAATGTCAGACCAAATGAAGTTCCATATTTTCTAATGAATGTGTTAATGCTAATACATAAAAAATTTTACTGAATCAAAGAAACATTCTTTTACATTACAAATTCTACTCAGTTTATGTAAATCAATTACATTCCATATAACGAACGACTTATTTGTGAACAAAACATAGAGAAATGCTGCAGACGTATTTAAGGAAATTGTTAATATTTTATAACTCCTCAGCAATAAAACTGTGTTTCTTTCCTCAGAATAAGAGCTTGAAAAACAAACTGTTGTCAGGAAGCAAGCTATGTGGTATGCATGCAGAAGAGGTGAGTAAATTTTCCCTTCTTATAGTTTTAACTGGATAGAAACAATATTAGGGCCAGATTTCTTTGAAAACCCAGACATCTGGTGACTGTTTTTTCCCTCTATAACATAAATACAAATGTTGGAATAACAAAATAAAAACACATTGTAGAACTTTTGGATGTTTTTGGGTGTTTTAACATTTCACCTCCAAAAGGAAAAAGAAAAAATTTTAGCCAGTTAAGTGTTACTTTTCTAAATAATATTCTGAATTCCTTCCTTAACTGGATTATCAGAATGCCCTTAATAGCAAACACCTGAAAATCCATTAAATTTTCATTTTTGGTGCCCTATGTGATGTCTACACAGTTTTGCAATGGCAGTTGAGTGTCAAAATGAGGATTCTAGGGTTGACCATAAAACTTAAGGAACAAATACATTTATTGGTTTAACGAGAATATTGTCTCATGCATTTCTTAGGGGGAAAAAAGTCATTCTGTTCAATCTAAGTTTAATTAAAATCAATTTCTTGTACTCTTGATCTTCCAAATCCACTGGTACTTTATGATCCCCTATTTAATGCTGTAGAAATATAACTCACAGTGAGTAATTCTTAGTGATAGCAGTAAGATAGTAGAAATAGTGCCGTAGTAAGTGATTCTTTGTACCTCAAGGAAACAAGACAACAGTCAGTATGTTAGCTGAATTCTCAAAAAAGCATACACGAAGATAGGATTAGTTATACAAAAAAAATTAATGGAAAAGCCTATGAATGATAAGGAACAAGATGATAATAGTCTTCATACCTCAGTAAAGATCTGATGCTTGTGAGGAAGAGGGAAGGAAAGAGGTTTAGGTAAAAAAAAGAACAGTGGCTTACACAAACTGAAAGCTTGTATTACTACTCCTTTTCCCAGAGTAGTCTAGAAGTAAGGCACAGAGCTGGCCAACTGCCTCTATCATCTCCTAAATATGGAGCCGCCTCTCACTCCAAAAACCTTTTCCTGTTATTACCACATTCTATCAGGAGGAACAGGGAAGAGGACCTGGTGAATCACAAGCATTGCTCTTTGGGAGTCTATCTAGGAAGTAATGGCACATGTGTCATTGAATCCTGTTTGCCATAACTAGGCCACATGCCCAGCTAAGTTGAAGGGAGGCTGGAAAAAGCTATTAGGTTAGTAGTCACGTGCTCATCCAGAACTTGTTGTTTTGTTTGTTTGTTATTAAAGAAGGTGAGAATATGCCTTGGTAGACATGCAAAAGTCATTATAGTCAACACTGAAGTTAGAGTCTAAGATGCAATATAATAATCCACTTATAATGTCCTTACAATAATATTATATGTGGAGTAAATAGAACTTTTCAACACATGGAAACTAAAGGTGAATCATCAAACTGAATAGCTTATAGATATGAGCCTGTGTAGTGTTATTTTTTTTTTTTTACTGTACCTTTCTGTTTGGTTATAAATGGACTCTTACATTGTTCATATTTGCTAGGTTTCTAGAACAATCATGTATGTAATGTACAGGTCCTGAATATTACTCATAAGAGGGTAGGCAAGTGGAACTAAGTTTTGAATAAAAACCATCTGGCTGGAAGCTATACTTTGAGATGGTTGACATGTCCCCAGAGTCCCCACAACACCCATGTACATGAAAGAAAGGTGGCCCCAAGGAAAAGGTGTCTGTTGTGTTTAGAAACAAACAGAAGAATGAAAAAACAAACAACAACCTGGGTCTACCTATACTTTTTAGCCCCTAAGTTCAAGAGAGATTCATATTTCTTTCTTCATCTCAATTCCTTAGAGGATAAATTATTTCTGCATTCTTGTGTAGGAATTCCTGAATGTTTTAGATATTAGTATTGTATTATGTTGAAATAAATTGAAATACGTTCATTACAATTCATTCATTTGCCCTATCTCTTTATTTATTTATTTCAACTTCTTGATTCAGTAGGTCAGTGCAGTTGGCTCCTGACCAGGATGTCTGTGAAAAACTGTGTTTCTAATATTTGAAACTTTTATTGCTGTATCATTTACAACATGTTCAAGATTCTACTCTATTTGATGATGCTTTCAGCATTAGATGATGATTTAGTAATTTTAACACCATCGTAACATAGTCCCCCACTTTGTAAACTCTACCACCTTACATGGTTAGAAACACAATAAGAAACTGAATCATAGTTACAGTTGGTTCAGTGGAAGACTCAAAGACATTCACTTATGCTTGGAAAATTATCATATTTGAAAAACATGAGTAGGTTTTATTTGTTAAAGAGGATTTTCATATCAACACAGTTTACTAGGATATAATCATCCCACAAGGATCTCATAGCTTATAATGTATTATGGTCAGCTACTTTTGTTTTATTTTTGCGTGTTCATTTTTTAAAAATATTATGTGTTTAGAGCAATTCTAGGTTCACAGCAAAATTGAGCAGAAAGTTCAGAGGGTTCCCATATAGCCCCTGTCGCCATATACAGCCTCTCCTACTATCAACATATTCTGCTAGAGTGGTGAATTTGTTGTAATAGATGAAACTGCATTGACACATCATTGTCACCCAAAGTCTCTAGTTTAGATTAGGGTGCATTCTTGGTGTTGTGCATGCTGTGGGTTTTGACAAATATATGACATGAATCCATCATTACAGTATCATCTAGAATAGTTTCACTGACTTAATCTGCAGCTTAAGAAGCCCTTCAGGTGATTCTTGTGCACATTAAAGTTTGGCAAGCATTGCATTACAGGATAGAATTTTTAAAGCTATATTGAAGAAATAGGTAAGAAATTAAGACTATTAAATCCCACATTTAAACTGAAACTGTGCTTGATTTATGTTACTCTTTTCTTTTGCTTTTTATTGACGTATAGTTGATTTACAAGATTATATTAGTTTCATAGGTATACAACATAGTGATGCAATATTTTTAGAGATTATACTCCATTTAAAGTTCCTGCAAAACAATGGCTATATATTTCCCCGTGTTGTACAATATGTCCTTGCTGCTTATTTATTTTACACATAGTTGTTTGTATCTCTTAATCCCATACGCTTAACTGTCCCTCACCTCTTTCCCCTCCCTGTTAGTAACAACTAGTTTGTTTTCTATGTCTGAATGTTTCAGTTTTTGTTTATGCTTCAGTTTTTTTATTTAGATTTATTTGTTTTATTTTTTAGATTCCATATATAAGTAATAACAGAGTATTTGTCTTTCTCTGTCTGACTTATTTCACTAAGCATAATACCCTCTAGGTCCATCCACCTTCTTGCAAATGGTAGAATTTCACTATTTTTTATGGCTGAGTAATATTTTACTATATATATATGACATCTTTTTTATCAATTCTGTTGATGGACACTTAGTTTTCTTCCATATCTTTGCTATTGAAGTAATGCTGGTATGAACATTGGGATGCATGCTTTTTTTTTGCATTAGTAGTATAATACTTTTGTTTCAGACTTACTTTTTTTTTTTAATGCCTAACAGTTTTTTTAGTATTCCATTTCATGGATGTACCACAATTTGCTTACTATTCACCAGTTAATGGACATCTGGATTATTTCCAGCTTCTGATTATTATGAATAATGATACTATAAACATTTATGTATATGTTATAATTTCTCCTAGGTAAATACCTAGAAAGAATTGATGTATAATATATCTTTGTAATAAAGTACCAAATGTTTCCCAAAATGACTATACCATTTTGTATTCCCACTCAACTATTTTTTCAACTATCATTCTTCATGTGACTATAAATCTATTTGTATGTGTTCTTTTTATCCTGTTGAAGAATCAGAACGTATCATCTCAGATGTAGAAAGACAAATAGCTGGGGTCCTTATGTTAGAGTGTTTGAAATTGGGTGTGCTCTGGAAAGATGGGAATGCTTGGTCAGCATCTGGGGCTCACCAGAGCATATTCCAAATGGTAGACAAACATGTCTGCTGGGAGAGATTCCTTTGCTATGAACACTTGCATGTTTGTAATAGGCCTCTTAAAAAGTGCTTTCCTTTGAAGGGCAAACACTCTTCACCTCAACATCTTAGGATTCTAGCTACTTCCCTCACCTTCTGTCACATTTGCTTGCTATCTTCCCTTTGTACGTATCTCAAATCTAAATAGTTGTCATTTTAAACTTACGTATATTTCATCTCAAAAAGTTATGTAATTGAAAATAAGCAGTGAAAACTGAGGTATATACATATGCATAGACATATTTAGCATTTAAAGTTGAATTGTTGGATATGCCTGGGTGGCTCAGATTCTTTGTGTGTTTGTTGGGAGGGAGGCGAGAGGAGGCTTCAAATACTACCTTTTAAACAATATGCCTCCTTTAAACAGGTTTTGGTGTTCTCTTCTTGCCTAGAATAGCTGGAAGTCTGACTCCCAAAGCAGAGATTAAGCTTTTCTGTTTCACTTCCAAATAATTGAGCTCTTTTTTGTTTGGCAGCAAAATTCATTCTTGTGCAGTTTAAAAGAATTTTAATTTTCAAGTTTGAGAGTATAAATGAAATTAAGTCACTAATCCATGTTTTTGTTCTTACAGTCAAAAAAAATCCAAGCCCAGCTGAAGGAGCTTCGTTATGGGAAGAAGGATTTATTATTTAAGGTGAGCATCTTTCTCCCTTCCCGTTCTAACTGGCTAGCTCAATACCTAAATTATCTAAAATATAATTTAGCTTACATTTAATTTCCAGATTTTCACAGGAATTAGAGTTGTATTTGACTGAATTGAAGGTGCCTTCATTTTATTCCCTACTTAATTAATGAAGATAAATACAGATATGATTTCCTGGGTACATTCTTAATCAAAGGCAGGCATCATTCCGAAGTTTTTAAAGTCCCTTTGTAAGCTTCAGCTAGTTTAATTCAACATTGAGAAATACTGTCTTTTAGAATATTTATATTAAGGAGAACATATATTGAGCAAGTTTCCACGGATGACGTCCACTGGAGACCTATGTTCTTACATAAATCTTTTTATGATAGTCTTTATATTTAATCATGGTTGATTGATTTTGGTTATTGAACTTTCCTTTATGAGACTAACAAGTCAAGTCCTATATACAGGTAAGACACCCATCACAAACTATGGTTGTGGTTGACTGACTAAGGGCCTCCCAAATATGTACGCTTGCTAACCCGTGGAACCTGTGAAGGTTATAGTTTATGGCAAAGGAGACTTTGTGGGTGTGATTAAGTTAAGAATCCTGAGATAGAAAGATTATCCCAAGTTATCTGAGTGGATCCTAAGTGTAATTACACACGTTTTTTTGTAAGAGTGAGACAAAAAGGCCTAAAGAAGAAGAAGACTATGTGACCACAGAAGTAGAGGAGAAAAGACAACATAAAGGGTTTTCCCCCTGTAGTCTCCAGAAAAAACACAGCCCTGCCAATACTTTGATTTTGTATCATAAAATTTATTTCTTACATTGACTTTGTGCCATAAAATTTATTTCTTACTTCTGACTTTCAGAACTGTAAGAGAATAAATTATATTGTTTTAAGCCACTTAGTAGGTGGTAGTTTGTTATAGTAGCAAGAAGAAACTAATAGATACTCTTTGTTGTCTCCGTTGAGTGGCAGAGATAGAGGCAGGTGGCTCTGATGGTGCTTGTGGTACATCTGCATTCCCAAAGTAGCAGAGTGATAGAGTATTAGCCTCTTAGTGGTAGGAATAATAATTTGTTTTATGAGTAAGTGCAGATTACTTCCTGTGTAATATCTATTTTTTAAATGTTTTTATTACAATTATCATCCCAATCTGTGGATATCAGGTTTAAATTAAAGATAATCCTTCACTTTATTTAATGGTTGGAAAATCCTTTCATTTTTTTTTTCCAGTGAAAACAGTGAGAAATGACTTCTCACTCTTCTTTGATATGTTTACTTTTGGTTTAGTGTCGTGGGAAGCTGTTCCTATTATGTAAACCAGTATTTATTAAATTCTCATTCCATACAAGTCGTGAATCTGGGCACATCTTGCCATTTAGTTTTTCATAAATATGCTTCCTGCCATTCCTTTGAACTCACTTATAACAAGATATTCCCCAGGACACTAAGAACACTGTGAATTAATTCTCATTAATGCTTACTGACTGTCAGTACTCTGCTTATCATATGTGACAAATAAATATGATAAAAGTATACAATCCCAGGCACTTGCCTGTCTACCTTTAATCTTTCATACTGAGACTCTTGAGCTTGGACTATCAACTTTTACATTCAACTTAGCCTTAGCTTTTTGCAGTCATCAACAACAAATCATTGAAATTGGGGGGAAAAAGTGTTTCTGTGTGATATGGTTGCATTTGCAATGAAACGTATACTTCCTCTGAATTAGTTTAATTTAATAAGATCAGGAATATAATAAACCAGTGCCAAGCTTCCTAAAGCTGATAAGTTTTAGGTATTAGGCTGGGAGACTTATGCAAAAATACATGATCATATGAGGCTTTCTAAATTTTTTGAATTTCATCTCTCAAATTGAAGAGTTATAGAAAGAAAAATTGGGAGAAAAGAATGAGGAGATCCAATAATTTTCAATGATTTACTTCTTTGTAATATGACAGTTGTTAAATATAGATTACTAATTTATCAACTTTCGGAAATTATCAGATCATAATTTGTTGAAAATCTGTGTTTCTTGAAAAAATGAGACATTATTTCTAAGCCTTGTTATTTATTTCACTTTGAGAGGAGCACTTATATATGAAATCAAGTGTGTTGTGTATGAATAGACTATGAATTTGCATAAATTAGGATGCTGTAAGCATATGCTTTCTGCAAAACACTGTTTAACAGCTAGATTTTTACTAACTCAAATAACAAGAGGTCTAGAGGCATGACAATTTTAGTAGCTAAATTAAATTATTCATTAGCTAAATAATGTCAACAAGGACCCAGAGTTTTTTTTATTTGTATTTTATACTTTTTCATATCATGACCCTCAATTTACTGATTTGTTCTAAGCTTTAATTCCTCACTGTACCAGTATAGTGTCTAAAGATCTATATGACTGTGTATAAAGTTGAAGAGAGAATGTTTCAAGGAGAGATGCTTGTCCTTGAGCATCATCATTTTTGTAAAGGAAGAACTTTTTTTTGGAGGTTCCACCAAGATATGATAGAAGAATATTTTTTTAAGAAATCTCCCCAAACTTGGGCATGTATCCATGCAAAAGCAAGACTTTAGTGTTTTCAGCTTCTACTATGAAAGATTGCTTCTTTTAGAAGTAAAGTAAAAGAAAGCTAATTTTTAGTAGGGAGGCAACCAACAATTTCTGCTATAATATATTCATCTGCTCATCTTGATGGCAGCAAACTCATTTTATTTGCTTACTTTTATGTCGACAGCGCACATTTTAGGTCTTATATAAACATACGTTAAATAAATAAATGGATAAATACATACACACATACATAAATAGATGTGTTAGGGCAGTAGGTAGTAGAAACCAGCAATGCCTGTAACTCTAAAGGGTTTGTGATCACAGGAATCTAGCGATGCACCTATTACAATAAGTCTATGAAATCTCTTTGGTAATAACTTGCTGAATCTTAAAATAAGTAATATAATATTTTATTTCCCTGAGAGTAATTTCCTGAGAATTGGTTCAATTTTGGGGTTGATGGTTTTTAGTAAAGATAATCTTCGAAGGAGCAATGCCTGCTGCTGAAGCACATGAATTGTATCTGAAAAATAATGGCATGTGCTGACAGTTGCAAGACATGCTGATAAATTCAGGGTTCGAATTAGTATTTGAGAGCTGGCTTTTGATTGGGGAAGGCTGCCAGCAGCGGTAAACATTCTCTACTAAAGAAAGAAGTGAGGCCCTGAGGACTGTTATTTGCCCAGGACCTGAGTTACTTTTTATCCTCCTCGATTCAGTTTGGAGTTGATATTCTCTAGCATACTTACTCTCCATTTTGCTGCTGTATTTTACTTTTATGTATACTTATGTTTTTAATTTCAAAACTATTAGTTTCTCATTATAGAAAATTTTCAAGTCATGTCTAAAAGTATAAAGCCAAAAAAAAAAAAGACTTAAAATCTCATCACTTGGAACACACCCAATATTTTGAAATATTTCATATTTCTGTTTAGTTCTTTTTATACTAGCCATTATCTGCTTTGTGATTAACATATATGTTAATATAGGTTATATATTATACATATGCTGCTTTTTTACATAATTTCAAAATATAAAAGTATCCTTTAATTATCCTTTCTTCATAAAAAATTTAAATGCATTTCTATGATTTGTGTGCCAAAAATGACTTTTTTCCTCATATGTGTGTGTATTATGATTTCAGTTTATACTTTGATGAAAAATATGTTCTTATTTTAAATTGAGGTATAGTTTTTATTGAACGTGTAGCTAAATATAAAGTAATTCACTAAAATTATTTTTAAAATTTAGTATTATTGATATCGAATACACATTAGTTTTGGAGTTTGGATTTTTTTAACTTAAATGATGAATAATTGAGAAATACAATAATATATATTTAAAGTATACAATATGATAATTTGATATGCATATATATTGTAGAATGATTACCAAGATCAGAATAATTAACACATCCATCATCTCACGTAGTTAACTCTTTATTTGTGTATGTGTAATGAGAATGATTTAGATCTACTCTCAGCAACTTAGAATGATACAATACCCCATTATAACTATAGTCACCATACTATACATTTGATCTTCAGAACTTTTTCTTCTTATAAGTGCAAATTTGCATACTTTGACATCCATTTCCCCTTTTCCCTCTTCTCTGCACCTGGCAACCACCATTCAATTTTTTGTTTCTATAAAATCAGCTTTTTTTTTTAATTCCACGTATAAGTGGCATCATCACACAGTATTTTCTTTCTGTGTCTTATCTCACTTAGCCTAATGCCCTCTAAGCCCATCCATGTTGTCACAAATGGCCTGGCTTCAATAGGGAAAGACTTCCCCCCTGAATGTGGCTGTGAGGTGGTCTTATGTTCCCAGGGGAGCACAGCGATGTAGTCTCATGTGGCTCCATCATCAGCCGAGCTCAATGTTAGCACAGACTGCAGGGGCCCTGTGGTGACAGAGTGCAGCAATGGCTTGGGCCCTGGGGGCAAAGTGCAGTAGCAGCACAATCTGGGGTTGACAGGACAAAGTCTCAACTTTGGCAGTCACAGAAGAACAGCAACTTATCCCTGGTGGTCCATTAAAGCTGTGTGTTGGACTGAGAAGGTGGGGCTCAGACCAGCAGCAGAATAGTCCTGGCACTAACAGATCAGAGCCATGACCTGGGACTAGTAGTGGGGCTCAGAGCATCAGCCAGGTGGTCCCCAGAAATGATACGTAAGAGCTGGGAACCGGGAAGAGGGGTAGAGCCCAGGGAAGTGGCAGCTCTGGTCTTATATATCGCAACATACTGACGTATCTCAATCCCAAAGAATGGCGACTGGAGCCTTTTAGGGCATGGCCCACTGCAACAATAGCTCCAGCCCTGGGGGAGAGACTCAGCAGCAGGGATTCTGGGAAGCTCCATTAGCTGGGACCCCGTACTGGTGGAGACCATGGGAAGCCACAGTGGTGAGACTTGCAGGGATTCTCTGCTCTCCTTTTCCCTGTGGGCTGAAGTTCCTCTATGGGGACTCTGCCTGACACGGAGCTACTGAAGACTGGGCGATGGAGTAAGGAGGGTAAAATGCTTCCTACACTTTTCTATATGGCCATCATCAGTTTTTGAGTTCTGCCATGTTTTTGCTCCTTCTTCATTATAGTCCACAGCTTTTCCTGAGATATTTTCATGAGTTTATAGTTTATTTATTTATTTTTTTGGTGGGAGGCAGAGAAATGTTGGGACCTCCTAGCCATTCATCTTGCTGAGGTCAACTCCCTTAATAAAATTATACCAGTTGACTATCCCATCAGTGTAGTTAAGAAAAAAATTGCTGTGTTTAAGTAAGACTTTTTTAGTACTGAGTATTCTCATTAAAGAAGCAAGAACAAATGAGTAGGTAAGTAAGTATATTAGTCTGTTCAGGCTAACATAACAAAATAGAATGAATGGACTGGGTGGCTTAAACAACAAAACTTTATTTTCTCACAGTCTGCAGGCTGGAAGGTCTGAGATCAAGTCTGGCAGAATTTAATTTCTGGTGAGAGCCCTCTTCTTGGTTTGCAGCAATCACCTTTCCACTGTGTCCTCACTTGGAGGAGACCTAGCGAGCTCTCTGATGTCTCGTCTTCCAAAGACCCTAGTCTTACAAATATCAGGGTTCCACCCCCAAAACCTCATTTAACCTTAATTACCTTCCTGTGGGCCCCATCTTCAAGTATAGTCATACAGGTTAGCTTTTCAGTGTACTTGTTTGGTGGGGAGACACAATTCAGTCCATTGCAGTAATTAACTAAATAATACATGCAGAAAAACCACACAAACTTTGTTGTTCGAGAGATTATTAAATGAAAATTACTGTTTTGATTTGCCGTAAAATGATTACTGGGTAGCTTGAACATTCATTTTTCAATGTCAGCCATTTAATTTCATTCACTTAACATTTTTTTTGTTGTTGTCTTGGTCATTTCAAAACAATTTCTACAATGGTCTCCAGTCACCAAAAGTTGAATTTATCAACTTTCCTATTGAGGTAGGAATAAGGGACAGTTTTGAGTTTTGATACCAGATTCTTAAAAGGAGACACTGCTGTAATTAGTTGGAAATTATCTCTGAAATCACTTCTATGTTCCATAGGCTAAGGATTAGATACAGTCTGGGTGGGACGTCTTTTTAATGTATATTTTGTCCATGACAAGTTTCCTAAACGGACTTTCCCTATATGAAGACTTACGTATTTATGCCTTTGCTGAAGGTTCTGTTCACCATGTCATATTGCTAATATTTGGCCTCTTTAAATCATAAGCATAATGTCAGTCTTCATTTAATAGTATTTATAGTATGTATACATTTATAGAAAATAACACATGACATGTTGATAGTAAATATATTCAAAGTATATGTTTCCTTAAAAATTATATTGCTCCCATTGAGATGTGTAATCTTATTTTTTTTTAATGTTGATTTATTTATTTATTTATTTATTTATTTATTTTTAATGGAGGTACTGGGGATTGAACCCAGGACCTCATGCATGCTAAACATGCTCTTTACCACTGAGCTATATACCCTTCCCCCTAAATGTGTGCTCTTGACTCTGTAGAATTAGAAAATCTCTAGTAATACTAACAACTGGTATATATTGAGCACTAATCATGAACTTGTAAGATATTATGCATTGTCTCATTTATCCCTCAAAACAACTTAGGTATGTATGATGTATTGAGGTATAGGATCTGTGTGTGTGTATACATATGTAAGTATATACACACATACTGTAATGTGTGCATGTGTGTTTGTGTGTGTGTAAAATGAGTCCTAAAAAGTTAGTGGTCCGAGGCCATCAATGTAGTAGACGTAGTATATGACTGAGAAAGGACTTAGATCTGTCATATATGTTCATACTCACAGTCAGTGTCTAATCTTCTTCCTTGTCTTTTTTTACCCCTGTCTTTATCTTTCTTTCTCTTACTTCCTGTGGTCTCCCTGGTGACCAGCTCTCTCTTCATTATTTGTCTGCTTCTTCACTCTCTAAATTCCTGACCATCTTCCTAGTGCTTACTAGTTGTAGCACAGATAGAGTATTCCATCTTTCTTTGTCCTCTAGTTCTTACAAACCTCTTTGGCAATGTCTTGACCTTCAGATGGTCACACTTTTTTGGTCCTAGTATCGGTCTCTTTCCCCACATTCCAATCTTCTGAGACATTCTTTTTGGATGCATTCCAGGGGTTTCATGAAAAGACCATGACATATTAGATCTCCACTGAGGGAGAGATGCTGGTTTTGTGACTAGTTCTGTTATTTATTGAATAAAAGCAACTTAATAAAACCCTGTGTCATTCAGTGTTTGAAATACAATAGTGGATTAACTGAATTACTGCCTACATGGAGTTTATAGTCTAGCAATAAAAATAATGCCTTAATTATTTTTAGCATTTTATACTTTACCTAGTGCCGTGATGTACATTATTTCATTTGATCCTCACTACAATCTCTATGAGACAGAAAGGAGAAGTTGTAGGATCCATTTTACCATGAGGGTATTGAGGCCTTGAGAAGTTCGATAATTACTCAAGGCCACCAAAATATTTATTTTCAAAGTTAATTTATTAGCAGATTGAAATCATAACTATTTTATTTATTTTAAATTGAAGTGACTTGTTAGAGTTTCTTGGCTCAGTATTTTTGACGGAATTTATAGTTATTCCTTTGATAACAATTCCCATAGCACATGTATATACCATGGTATCAAGATTCTGACAATTATTCTGGCATATTTGGTGACAGAACAGATGCACTCATTCCTTCTGAAACTCAGACATCAGAATGGCATGTGTTCTTACTGCTACTTTCTCTAGAAACCAGATGTGTTCAACTGGTGTCTGCTTCTGAAAACAGGGGCATTGCCACATGAATTCCCCCAAGTATGGATACCAACAAGTGTCAGATTATTTTCTGATGATTTGAGTCTTCTATAAGGGAATTCTATGAAGCAGTTGCCCCTGAATTTTTAAACCCTTGTGTAATTTAACATAATTTTTGTGCATCTGTCTTTCATCAGTTTACATTTATCTCATCCACATATTAAACCATTTTTAATAGGCAAAAGCATTTTCAGTGCCACTCATTTGTTATGTGTCAGTTTATCGCCAGTTAAATGAGTTTTGGCCCTAAAATGTAGGCACCTTGCAGAAGAGGTTAGAGGGTTTACTGATTTCATTTCCTTACATGATTTAACAAAGTTTAATTTTCAAAACACATTCATTTGTGCCTCAAAATAATTCTGTGAGTCAGTCAGGGCAGGTAATGTTGTCACCTTATCATGTATCAGAAAAACAAGTCCTAGAGGTTAAAAACTTGTGTGAAATCATAGAACTAGTAAGTGACAGTTTTATTCTGATGTAAGTCTTTTGACTCCACTGCATCACATTTTTCACGGTTTTATTTCTACTTTGTATCTGAGGGGAATTTATAGATTATACTTTTCAGAAACATTACCTAATGTACTCAAAGACTGAAAAAGGAAACATGCATAGCTGGAAATAAATAAAACTTGGTGACATAAAAAATAATGTCACATAAAAATGTAAATAAATGTTGCCTGGTGGAGGTACCAGCTGAACCCACCCTGTAGAAAAGAAGAGTCTAAACAGTATACTCTTGCTCTATAGACATAACCCATTTTGTATTTATTAGAAAATTTATTTCAGCATTCTTTTTTTGTTTGTATGTATTTTTATTGAAGTACAGTCAGTTTACAATGTTGTGTCAATTTCTGGTGTTATTTCAGCATTCTTGATTGCCTACATACGTACTTATTCATCAGATTCTCCTCTGAGCTGATTATAATATCTTACTGGCTTCCTCATTAATGAATGAATTAAATAAATGGACATGTTTTCATTTAAAAAAAATAATGTCTGTTGTTAGCTAGTATCCAATGCATTTGCTTAAAAACATAAGCATCTTCTATACAAAATTAAGATATTTTCAGTTTACAATTAGCAATTGTTTGGAACAGAAGTCTCTTGTTATCTACCCTACAAGTTTTTAAAACTACAGCATAGAAGTACCTTCTGTGGTAAGAAATAGGAGAAATTTAATTGACCTTGTCCAAATCAACCCAACTTTTCAGGCTTCCTCCTCCCATTTTTCAAAGCTCAAAAACCAACTCGCCTCACCCATTTTCTTATTATTGGTGTATATTTGCGGGTTGTTAAAGGACACAGATATCTCTTATCATAAGTCATAGCAAATTTAAACTTATTAAACATTAATTTTTCTCCAGAACTGTATTCCCAATACTGAAATCACTAACAGTACAGGATTTTTTAAGCAACCAAGCCCAGAGCTTTAAAGGGACTTATCTATGGCTGACTACACAACTTCAATCTAAGCTTCCTGATCTCATGTTCATTCCTTTGTTCAAAATTGTTGACTGAGCACACATTATCTGTTAGGCACTGAGCAAAGTGGTTTTCCTTCCATTTGACCCTTCGTACTTTAGCAAGGGGTTTGAAGTCAGTGGATGAATTTCAGAAAGATGTTGATGCCTCATAATTTTTCCATAATTTTTATAGGTTTGCATATGGCATTTTTCTTGGAGAGGAGCTTGTATAGTTTATCAGATTTTCGAATGTTCTGTACATACCCAAAATTTTCACAGTTTAAGAACCATTGCTCTACAAATTAGCCCTCACCTTCTATCATTCTAAGTACTTTCAGACAGTGGTAAGCAGAGCTTTCTCTGGCTGTTATGAGAATGCTATGCTTGTTCCAAGTTTCTCTTTTTCTTTCTTACTCTTTTCACTTACTAGAAAACTGAGGTATATTAGAAAACTGTCAGGCTGATGATTATGTTAGAAATTATTTTCAGAAAATCTTCCTAACTTCAAATAATGTTTTTAAAAATTTTATCTTCTTAACCAAATTTTATCATTAATTCAAGATTTGGGGGAAAAAAGAAAGTTGTGACCTGTCACACAAGAAAATAAAACATGTTAAGTAGTTTAAGCCAGGTATTGTAAAGACATTTTAAAAAGTGAATACCTTTGTGTGTTCCATCCCACGCCCTGTGACTGCCCATTCTATACCTTGCTAATGGGTCGTGGGACTCTTTTCCACTGAGCTTGAAATCTAGTCTTGAAGTCATTCTCATTCTAAGAGTTGAATGCTCCTAAGTTAGTACCTATTTGCCATCCCTGAAGAGTGCTAAATATTTCGCCTGAACAGTCTTCTGTCCAGAGAGCTACTCTGCAGTAATTGCTCACCACTGTTTTACCTTTGTAGCAAATGATAACTGTTACATATTTGCAAAGATTTTGTAGAGAAATGACCTGAAGGCTAAGGAATGTTAAGGAATAAGGATGCATAAGTGAGAATCTTTGTGCAGAAAATCAGATTGAAGCCAATTAAGTTTAGACCAGCCCTAGAACATTTCTCCATGGGGCGGAGAGGCTGAGATGAGCCTTGGATTGTCGAACTTTCCTACCTCTTCTTTTCCTATCCATCATACTGCATGTGTGTCTTGGCTTAGCAAGCTGTCCTCCCTCTGAGAAGGGCCCACAGTATAAGGTTCAACTGACTTCACACAGGTCCTTGCTTGCAGCATATCTAGAGCAGTGGGGCCATCGTGAGACCTTTGGGGAAAATCACTCTTTTTGTGGGACTTGCCTGGAATACTGCTATTTCTGTTCTAGGCATAACAGCCACCGATTGATGCACTGATTTCTTTTGATCCTAAATGACTCTTTTTTTTTAGTGCATTAAAATAGTCATTTTTTGGATTTTTTTTTCTTTTTCCAGTGAGAGACATCTGTTTCTTCTAAGCACACTGAAAGTTCGACACATGCTTCTGATCAGAAGTTGTCTTAGGTTCTAAAATTATAGAGTAGAAATTATGGCCTTCTGTAGAGTCAAATTTGGGCACCAGAAGTATCTATCACTCAGGGACATGTGTCATCATCAGATAGCTTCTCATCTCTAATTACAATATGAAATAATTAAACTAGCATCTCTGTTTTAAACATAATTCTTTATTTTGAATATAAAAGAAAAAGCAGTAGAGAAAACACACAGCAAATTCACTCATTATAATTTTTTTTAAATGCCTTGTTTCCTCTATCTTTTATCTTGATGGCGATGCCAACTGTGATTTCAGAAAACAGCAGCAAGTTACTGTCCTCGTTTGAGTGCTGCTTCTTTTGGTAACACATTTTGATGTTCTCCTTTGTCATGGCAGGAGACATTTCAGAAGCATATTTCTGAATTTACTTGACTTATTTCATTTCATTGCTGTTAACTCAGTAACTAGGATGTTTGTTAACCATGTAATAAAACAGAAGCCAATTATTTCCGAAGGTAATTGCATGGAAAGCTGCTACAACAGATCCAATACAGTGGAACTTTAAAAAGGAGAGTTCTCCACAAGTTTCATAGTTTATGAAAAGAAATGTCCAGCTTATGAAGGCAAGAGCAGAACCCCTAAGTACTTCTCACCAGGAATCTTTCCCCAGGGCAACACTCCCACTTCAGTCATTGTCCCTGATATATCTCTGCAGAAAGATTTCTTCTTGCCTAACATTGTCATTTGGACTTAACGAACCCGCTTTGAGAAACAAGTCAGATCAACTTGTTACATAAGTTGTCAACAACATAGATGCTTCACATTAAAAGGGTCCTAGAACACCTTCGATGCTAGTGTCTTGCACAAAATTGGCTAATCTCCCTGACAGCATTGCCTCTGAGTGTAAATGTTCAGTGATTAAGGTTCATAACATTCCAAAGTAGGTTTTTTCCCTTCTTAAAAAATTCTGATTGTTGAAGAACCCCTTCTGATCCTTGGTTATAGTTGATTATTTTTATATACACCTATCTGATTCCCACAGAGATGCCAAACTCATTCTATAAAGTAATGTGCTTTTCCCCACAGGCTCTTTTGGTTCCTTCTTTATTCTTCATCTCTATTTGCCTTTTCTATTCTATATGCCCACATAACGCTTAGACCCCTTCAAAAGGAGAATTGAACCACGTGATGTAATTGCTTTTCAGTCCCAGGAGTATTTGGGGTATCTTAGCCAAAGGTAGAACTCGGTTTACTGCTAATGCTGAAATACACTGGGAAGGCAAAGTGGGGTGTGTTATTTGAGTAGGCAATGAAAATCATTTCAGTGGTTTTCAGTGAATTCATGCTACTGAGCCAGAAACCAAAATTTAGTCACCAGCACACATTTTTCACTGTTTTTCCCAATTACATAATCTCTTTTTTAATTGAGGTATAATTGCCAAATGACATTATATTAGTTTCAGGTGTACAACATAATGATTTGGTACTTGCATATATTGAACAATGATCACCAAGTCTAGTTAACATCCATCACCATACATAGTTACAATTTTGTATGCGTATAAGATCTTTTAAGATCTACTCTCAACAACTTTCAAATATGCAATACAGTATAACTATAATCACCATGCTGTGCATTACATCCCCATGACTTATTTATTTTATAATTGAGGGTTTGTACCATTTGTCCTCCTTTACCTATTTCATCTACCTTTCACCCCGTCTCTGGCAACCACCAGTAATCTTTTGTCGAAGTCACAACTAGCCTATCCTCTCATCCTGTCCTCTAAAAATAGAAGGATGAAAATTCCCCAACTCTGAGAGAATCTGTATGGAATATATTATATGATGTGCAGAAACTCTGTGATCACACTTTGGGTAAAATCTTTTTGCTTAAGCAGCACTTCTTGGAGCAAGTCAGATAGAACATGGAGCACAATTAAGAAGCACTTACTGTGGGGCCTGACGGTACTTTGCATGCTGCAAGATAGAGAAAAGCACTTCTAAGAAAGACTATTTTACAAATTTCACTGATCTGTATATGAAAAGTCTTACTTGTATCAACGCTGAGCATCATCTACTGAATGTTTTGTCTGCTTCTTTTTCCTTAGCAAGTGTAGCTTGATGTGGCAAAAAGAATGTGTGTTTGCTGTCAGGGGATCTGGGTTCTTAATTATCTCTTTCCCTTACCTGGAAACTGAGATTAAATAATCACTTAGCTTTGTTGGGTATCAATTTCTAGTTAGCAAACTATGGATAAGATAAATACACACACTTCAAAGTTATTTAACAGGGTCAAATGAGATTATATATTCAAATGAATTCTACAAAATATTTTGTACACATTCCATTATCAGTGAATTTTTGTTTTAGTTTTTCCAGAGGGAAGTGTATTCTCAAGATATTATTATTAGGTCACTTTTTCAGACTAAACAACTGTTCTTCTTAATCTCATTCAAAAAAGGTGTCACATCTTTTCAACTCAGACCTTCATAGTTTTCAGTCTCTGGGATGTATAAAACTGTATTCCAGACCCTTTTTTTCTCCTTTAAAATAGAGTTGCCTTGGAAACCAGGGGAAAAGTTCATTTCCTTCATTCTAGGCAAATGTATTCTTTTTATTTATAAACAAAGGCAATATGATCTTCAGAACATTCTAGAGAGAAAACAGCCCATGTTGTTTAGTATTTATATAGCAATCAAGGACTAAAGGCATAATAGCTTCTCAGAAATGAAATTGTTGGGATATCTATTTTTTTTTCAAATAAAGTTTTTACATGAGTCTCTTTATTAAAGAAATGGATATGGAGACCAAGAACTCGATGCAATTTCTTAACATAATTGCAGCTGACCATTGTCTGGGGTCAGACATGAAAGAGTACATTCTCTTTTCCAATTGCCTTTAACATATTGTTTGCAGGAAAAATAAATGGAAGTTATCTCCAATCTAATCTAGTTAGTTGTGTAGAAAGCCTTTGCTATAATAATTTGGTACCATGCTTTGTGTCATCTTGGAAAAATTTGATATGCTGATATACTAATAATTTATCCATTAAAATCTATAAAATCTTCTGAAATAATAGTATTGAAAATAGCCCTCTGGATTTTCTTTTAGTTTCTCAAGTTAAGCGGAAACCATGTTAACTCAGTATTACAGCATCCCCCCCTTCCTTCATGTGTTGAATTTGTTTTTACTTTAGATGCATGGTGGGTAATAGTGATCCCATATATAATATCTGCACTCATTTGAACCCTTTTAATTGCATACTGCTTGATTTTTAATGTTATCTTAGTCTGTAAGTGTTTGGTAGCCATCAAGCACAGTCTTATAGACTGCCTATTCAGTTATGGCTATTTTAATAATAATAACTAGCTTTACTGAATGTGGATTGTCTGTTGGTGTTTCATAAATTTTAATGTGTAAAGGGATCACTTGGACATCCTGTTAAAAGGATATTCTGATTCAGTAGGTCTGGAATAGGACTTGAGATTCTGCATTTCGAACAAGACCCTAGGCAGCGCTGACTGTAATGGTCTAAAAGCCACACTTTAAATAATAAGGCCTTAGGGCATTTAATTACAAGGCCCTAGGGCATTTGATTAAGCTGATGTGAAAGGGTTTTGCTTTTCTTTTTCTTAATTTAAAAATTCTATAGACCTTGATGTTGTAGAAAGAACAGGCATTTGAAATTGGGTGATCTGAGTTCCCTCTCAGACTTTTCACTTAACTTGCCAGTGTTTCTTTTGTATATGGACCTCTGAAAGAGAATATTTGCATTTGTTATTTAACGTCTACCCATCCCCCAACCCTTCTTGCAGTCATCACAGTTGACATTTTGTAGCAGGCATAGGGAAAGCAAAGTTGGATGGCAAGTTACCTAGCACTTAGTAAGGGAGACAGGCTAGTTTACAATTAATTATAATATATAAGTATCATATAAGTATTTTAACTACTAGTCTTGGCAGAGGGCTCAGTGAGGAAGGGTCTAAGATGAATAGACCAATTACTACATTGGGACCAGCTTCATGGAAGAGTGACATTGGGTTAGATCTTGAAGGCATTGCACCAAAGCCTATGCTTGGTAGGTACTCAATGAGTATTTGTGGAAATGAAGGAAAGAAGGAAGGAAGGAAGAAGGGAAGGAAGGAAAGAGTCAAGGAGTAAGTGAGGAATGCTGCCTTTATTGAGAAAGCATTCTAACCAAAGGTAAGGTGATTTGGACATTACTATTTAATAAATTGTCATCAAAACTTGCTGAAATGTATGGTACATGTGGAAAGAGGCAAGAGGAGATTGGGAAGACAAGATGGTGCCAAAGCATGAGGGACCTTGATGGTGAAGTCAACAGTTCTTAAAGAAAAAAGTCAATAATTTTACAAATAGTGCTTGTGTTCGTTGGCGGGATGAAGGTTCACGCTAGTGCTGGCTTGAATTTGGAAATCAGTTTTTCTCTCTGGTTGGTTCTCCTCCCATGGGGCCTGGGCGTGGCTTGTCTTTCCTGCCAGCAAGGCATATGTCAGCAACAACCTGACACCCTGTAGGTGTGTCTTACTGATCAGCAAGCCCGCAGATTCTGGTTCTGTTTTTGTTTTCGTTTTCCTTTTACCAGGTACTAATTTAAATGTCTTTTGACTTTAAAATGAATTATAGAACAAAAAAAGAGATGAAATGAGGCTGATGATATAGAAGCATTCTTCTCAGAATGTAGACCAAAAAAAAAAAAAAACCACATTTCAATCTAATGTTTTCATATTTCTTTTTAATAAGCAATTTAATGAAAATGGAAACTGTATTGCTACTTAATGGGGTATAAAATTTTTCTCATTTAAAATTATCTACAAGGCTGTGAAAAGAGAGGTATAATCAAGTATTCTGGGTAATATGGAAAACAATGGGAGCACTTAGATTGGTCTTACCTATTTTAGGCATTTACTAAGCCTGTATTTTACTCACAACTGGTTTTACTATCTTCATCTCCAATCCACATAAGAGGCAGGATTGTGCAACAATTAAAAGCAGAGATTCTGGATCCAGGCCTCTGTGTTTAATACTGACTGTCAATTTCAGTATGAAATTGAACAAGATAAGTAAGCATGTGTCTTTTTTTTTCTCGCCTGTAAAATGAGATTAATGATAGCTTCTATATGATTACATTTATATTGAGAATCTAATGGATTGATATAAGTAAATTATCAACATGCAGTCATGTCTGGCACATATTAAGTGCACAGTAATTATCTATTATTGTTCAAAAAAAGGGATCATTCTTTTGATCACCCAGTATTATGGGTTCTAGCAGAAGCTTGGCTAGAATCCAGGCTCTTTCTACTCTTAAGTGAGTCACATATCTTCTTCGGGCTATTTTTCCAGCTGCAAAATGGTAATCATTACTGCATTGCAGAAATCTTGGGTGTATAGTGTATGTGGATCAGCAATATAGATTGCCCTCATCTTCGCTTCTAGTTTTTTTTTTCCACTATATGCAGACAAAAATATGAACTTTTTTTTTCCCTCTTTCATGTTGCTTATAGGCAAGCCTGAGAGAAGATTGAGAGGTACTGTTACGTTTAGTTGAGAGAGACATAAATGGAATCCCCAGGGTACCATACTGGGACCAGCATCATGAATTCTCTCATTATACCAAAGGAAATGTGGAAAGTCAGTTTTTTTTCCAGCATCCATATCTGAGGATGCTGTGGCACCCCGAGGTGTTGGCAATCAATGCATTATATTCCCTAATTGCACCAAGCATTTTCTCAAGTATTTTCTCATATCATACATGGGCTTTACTTTTTTATTGCTCATGATGATTTTCCAAAAGACTGGTAAGATTTTCATTCAAAATTTTATACAATAAATTATAATATTTCTTATTTTGAAGTTTTACCTCTTTGGTCTCTCTGTTGAGAGAAAAGTATATTAATTTCAATCTCTAATTGTACAGATATGACAAAGAAAAAAGTCTCTAAATTAGAGTTAATCCACTAGGGCCAAGCAGAAATTAATGAATTCAATGCAAGTTTCTCAAATTAATTCTAAGAGTCAGACACTGTGTTAGATGCAGTTTATGTAGCGGGAAACAATCCAAATGCAATACTTTCTGCAGGGAGTTTATGTTTATTTCAGATAAGTGGAGACTTTAGGTAATGCCTGGCACTCCAAAGAACATCCTTTGTACTGTATGATTTGTTATCTAAACTCCCACATGCCCTATGTCCCTACTAAAAAAGAAAAATTCTCCTTTATTTATTTATGTAAAATTAGTTCTATTAAAGTATAATTTGTATCCAACAAAATTCATCATTTTAATTGGACAATTCATTGCTTTTTGACATATATACTATATATAGTGTAACTGTCAACGTAATCAAGACATACACCTTTGCCATAGTCTCAAAAATAAAAGTTACCTTGGGCTCCTTTACTGTTAGACTCCTTCCCCAACTCCAAGTATATTCTTTCCTAACATGTCATAGAAATAAAAATAGTATAATGCTTTTGAATTTATTAGTGTTGATATATCTATCAATCATTTGTTCCTCTTTAATTTTATTTCACCTCATTTCATTTCCCTAGATGGATACACCACCACTATTTTTCTTCTCCATTTACCAGCTAATTATTACTTTGGTTGTTTCCAGTTTGGGACTATTGTGAACAATGCTGCTATGAACACTCAAACAAAGTTTTTGAGTGCACATATATTTTGATTTTTCATAGGTAAATTTTGGAGTAGGATAGTTAGGTCGTATGGTATGTTTAATTTTATAAGAAACTGCCAGATTGTTTCTAAATTGGATTTTCAACTGTATTCTTACCAGCACAGTGTAAGACATCAATACAATCTACTTTCATGCCAATACTTGGTTTGGTCAGTCTTTTAAATTTTACCCTTTCTAATCATGTATCGTGGTTGAGCATGTGGTTACATTGCATTTCCCTAAGGTTACTGATGTTGAATTTTTTTTCATATGCTTATTTTACATTTATATATCTTCTTTGTTGAAATGTCTATTTAAATGTTGAGCTCTTTTTTAAGTGTTTTATTTTTGTATTGGATTGTTTTTCTAATAACTGAATTGTAATGGTTATTTATATATTCTAGGTATAAGTTCTTTATCAGATACATATTTTGCAAATGGTGGCTTGGCTTTGCATTTTTTTAACTGTGACTTTCACAGAGAGAAAAAAGTTTGTTTTTTTTAAATTAAATTCAAGTTACAAATAAATGTTTCTTTGGTTTTAGAATTTTTTGTGTCTATCTTAGAAATATTTGCCTAATTCAAGGTCATAAAGGGTTGCCTCTTTGAGGAAGTTTTGTGTTTTCTTTTACATGTTTTCTATTTTTTGGTTCTTATCATTAAGTCTATGATCCACCTCAAATTAAGTTTTGTATAAAGTATGAATTAATAGATTGGGAGGATTTTTTTTTCTTTATTGATATTCAATTGTTTCAGTTTCACCATAATTTATTTTTAACATAGTAATGATTGAGCTGAGAACTGACCACCTGATGTTCTAAGAAACATACCTGGAGTCGTGCACAGACTCATACCACTTAATTCATGAGCTCCTGCATAAGAAGTCCATATACAACTCCCTGATTAGAAGCTTCCAACTTACCTTCATTGAGCAGACAAGTTTGGGAACCACTGCTTTAAGCTAGTCCTGCTATTATTAACCGCAGCTTTCAAATGAGTTAATTGTGTCTCTCCGAGATTAAGGCACACTGACTCCAGAACCCCATGTTCTCAAATATTACATTATATAATTGCAATTAACTTTAAAACTCTAAATATATACATGTGATTTATGCATATGTAAGATTATATATTCACATAAATATACTTATAAAATATGTATACGTGCATATATAAAGACAGATTGGAAGCATGCAAGAGTTGATAGAGAGTAGAGAGTAGGAAAATTGGAAAATGTAATTTGGGGTTGGTCGGGGGTGTGGTGTTGTGGTTGGAGCATTTAAGAAACATTTTGAGAATTTGAGGTTTGAACCGAGTTTGGAAAGAGAAGTGGTTATGTAAGTACAAAAAATGGGGAAGTTTCTTAGAGGGCAGATGGAGCAGCCTGGTCAAATGGCCTGAAGCATGAGAGAGCACGGGAGTTTGAAATCGGCAAATAGTGAAAGGAGATAGTGGTGATCTGGGAAGAGCCAAGATGTGGAGTCAGAGCTGAGAGATGTGCCTAATTCAGGTACTGGAATGTCCTGTATTCCAGGTTAAGGACTCTGAACTTTACCATTTATTAGTTTTGCTGAATTTAATCAATGATTATTATAGGTAGATTCACCATTAATGCACATCATATGCAGAGTTTTGATTCTGAGTACAGTGCTGTAGACAGCAGTGAGCACCAGTCCTCTTCACATTGCAGTGCAATCCTAAATCCTTTGCAGGCGGCAGCCACATTTCAGCATTAATTGCCAGATGCTACTGTCAAGAAGCACATTTCCCTGAACAGACTCCTATTTGCCAGTTCCAGGGATTAGCAATATAATTGGGTGTCAAAATGCATCCTTTCCACATCTTTCTCCACTCTTCCTGCTGTTTTCATAAAAGGAAAACCCAAAAGGAATAAAGCAGGGGATCTTATCTAACTCTGGAACTCAGAAATGTATAGTGATAAGCAGAGAGGTGTTTCCAATTTATTTATAACCACACAGAGAAGTAATTGTAAAATTTTCCTTTTAAATGCTTTTCTTCATTCTCACATTCTTTGTAGAAGTTCAGGCTTTCCTCACCTCTCCTGAGTCATTGGCAGGGTTCCCTGACCTCAACACTTTCCTCCTCCAAGCTATCTTCCACACTGTCAAAAGAAGGATTGTCTGTTTAAACTTTAACTTTGCCCATTATTCCACTGCTAAATCCATTGTTTCCTGTTAGGCATTATAGGATTAAATTCAACCTCCTTAAATGGCTTGCAAGGCTTATCTCTACCTGTCTCTTCAGTCTCATCAGCAGCAAACCCTGACTCATAGAAGTCTTGCATTTCTTGTAGTTTTCTATTATTTCTTATCTCTGCTTTCCTTTGATTTCGTTGCTCTACATGTCTTTCCATCCTTTTTTCACTTAATTAATCCTTAACAATTTTTAAAATTTTTATTGAAATATACTTCATACAGCATGAAATTAATCTATTTAAATTGTAAGATTCAGTGGCTTTATTATATTCAAGTATTTCTGCAACTATCACCAGAATCCAATTTTAAAACATTTTCAACACTACAAAAAGATACTTATGTCCATTAGCAGTCACTGTATATTCCCCTCCCCCTAGCCCATGGCAACTGCTAGTCTAATTTTTGTCTCTGTAGTTCTTCATATTTTGAACTCTTCATATAAATAGAATCATATAATATTTGGCATTTTATGTCAGGCTTCTTTGACTCAACACAATGTTTCCAAGGTTCATTCATGTTAGAGCAAACCTATTCATCAAATTATAGACATTAAGTTGCTTCCAGTTTTTGGATACTATGAAAAATGCTGAGACAAAATAGATTTGGTTCTTGCTTTTTATCCAGTCTGACAGTCTTTGCATTCTGATTGAATTGTTTTATACATTCACATTTAATGTTATTATTTATATGGTTCTATTTAGGTGTTCCTTTTCTTTTTGTTTTCTGTGTGTCTGTGGTTTTTATTTTTTTTAATTCAAGTAGAGTCAGTTTCTGGTGTTCAGCATAATGTCCCAGTCGTTCAGATATATACATATATTCATTTTCATAAGCTTTTTCCTTAAATGTTATTACAAGATATTGAATATAGTTCCCTGTGCTATACAGAAGAAACTTTTTTTTAATCTATTTTTATATATAGTGCTAACATTTGCAAATCTCAAACTCCTAAATTTTTCCCTTCCCACTCCTTTACCCCTGGCAACCATAAGATTATTTAGTATCTTCGAGTCTGTTTCTGTTTTGTAGATGAGTTCATTAGTGTCCTCTTTTTTTTTTCCTTTTTTTAGATTCTACATATGAGTGATATCATACGGTATTTTTCTTTCTCTTTCTGGCTTATTTCACTTAGAATTTCGCCAGGTCCATCCATGTTGCTGCAAATGGCATTATTTTATTCTTTTTTTTTTAATCACTGAGTAGTAGTCCATTGTATAAATTATACCACAACTTCCAGTAATAATTGGAAAAGAAAACTTGTGTATTATCTTATACAACCTCAAATCAATAGTCTCAATTAGACTAAGGTTTTGGAATCAGGCATATGAGGACCAATTGCCAAATTCTAATAAGGCACCTTCAAGATGTTCTTGCCTCCTCTGCTGAGTTGTTGTAACAATAATACCTAAAGAGTTTTGCAAGATTTAATAAAATGACATTCACGTGTCAGTGCAGTTCTTAGTACACGGTAAAGATTCCATAAATTTTGATTGGTTCTGTTATGCCCATTTTACAGTTGAAAATAACTGAAGATCTGGGAAAATAAGGGTATTTGACAATAAGCTTAAAGCTAATAACTCAAAACGGAAAGACAAAACACAAATGCTTGAAGGTATATTTCAGGACTCTTTCCAACACCCCTAATTATAAACATTTAGTAATAAAGATTGGGTGAAGGAGTCAACAAAGTTCATGTGCCCGTTCATGTAGATGTGTGCTTAGCAACCAACTGTACTTTATCCTTACTGGTGGTTTTAGTCATTATCCTAATTAGCTCAGTACAAATATATTTAAACATGAGGAAAATAAAACTTGTGTTATTAGATATCAGATAATTTTCAGCCAGTTTTTTTTCCATACAGTACACTTGGAAGCTAGTTTTTTGTAACATGGAAAGAAAACCTACATCTTTCTTGCCATTTGGAATGTAGTAAAAGTCAAAATAGAAAATCCCCACCAGAACTTTATACCGTCCTCTATTGTAGCACATACTCTGTGTAAAATGGGAAGTAATTGTTAGTTTATGCATGAATATCCTTCTCTATAGTGTACATTCTTGGAGTGCAGAGTCTGCATCTTTATATCCTCATAATTTGCATATTGGCTGTCACAGGGTAGATAACTGATAAGTATTTGTCAAATCAAATTTAACTGATTTGAATACAAGCCATCATTTTGCTAACCATTTGGCAGATGTATTAGCAACTGAGCTTGGGAAGAATTTTAGATCTCTAATAAGGTGACTAAGTATTAAATAATGTGGTAGAAGCTTGGTTAAAAATGAGAGTATCTCCCTTTATTCATAATATAAATTATTATTGTTATTATTGTTATCTTTTTTTTTGTTGGACACCAACTGTGTGCCTTGATCACATTTAAAAGTATCTACAAACCTTATAAAGACCTTCTAAGTCATATTATAAGGTAAAGCTAATTTATTTAACAAAAAATTTGAGAGGCTAATATTACCTGGCGTTTTTCAAGGTGCTTATATGATTCACCAGTGAACAAAATTTCCCTACTTGGTAGAAATTACGTTCAAGTAGATGTGATAGGCAATACTGAATAAACAGAAAACAAAATTTACATAGTATATTAGAAAGTTAAGTGCTATAAGAAAAAGAAAAAGGAGAGAGGAATAGAGGAAGAGGAACTCCAGGTAGGAAGTAAGGTAGTTTGCAACGTAAAGAGTTTAGAATCAACTCTTTAAGCAGATGACACTTGAGCCAAGAATTAAAAGAGGAGAGTAATTTGAGAGAGATATGGGTGAACTTTGGAATCATCAAGTTATCTATAGAATTTGCTGGACCACCACGAACTTCTGTTTGCACATCTAGTAAAAACAGAAAAAAATACTTACTTTGTCCAGCTTTTTAACTATTAAATATATGTGTAAATTATTTAGAACGTGACTTGCATAAACTAAACACTGGTTAATGTTAAAAAAAATAGAACGTGCTAAAAACGTGGATCATGTTGTACATAACTGCATGAGAGGTGAGGTGTTGACGTAGTTGGCAAAGCTCTCTGTTCCATTTCTGGGTGAATACCACACATTTCTAGGGCTCCAGGTATTCCTGAGAGCGTAGCTTAGCCCTGTAATTGCCAAATTCTGTGTCTTTTGTTTCCACTTTTAAATTCAAATGAAAAGAACAAAATAAGTCTGTTGGGAAATTGGCCTTGGAAATATATTAAAAATCCCTACTAAAATGCATTAAAATGAATTTAAAGGGGAAAAAAAGTACACATTTAGAATAGTAGAGAATTTGACAAGCTGGTATCTAGACATTTCAATACCTGCTACTTTCAACAAAAATTCACTTAATGGAATAAAAATTTTGAAAGGATGTTTGGAATAAACATCCAGAGCAGCTGCTGTACTTTGGCAGTGACAAAATTAAACAATTGGCATCACCCAGCCTTCAAACGGCAGGATGACTTGCACGAATAGAAGGGACTATGATATTCATGCAGATTCATGTAGGAAAAAAAAGAACTATTCAAAATATTTACCACTGACTTAATCCTGACAACAACAAAATTTCGTGCTGGCTTTTATCCACTGTCCCTTCAGGACTCTTGTCAGTGATGTTAATAAACCAGCAGTTCCTGTGCCTGATAGAAGGAAGTGCGGCCATTGTCTGTTCTGTCAATTAACTGCCAGAGAGGAGAGATTTACATGATGGACTGAAAGTGCTCTTAGAGGAGCATTCTTTGGACTGTTAAAGTGAGGACTGGAAATCCTCAGAATGTTCAACTAGCTAATGAGTTCTCATAAACTTTGAGACTCTTCAGACACGAATCAGGGACAAAATAACAATAGTAAGTGCTTGGAGAAAGATAAGAAACCTCTTTTTTTTAGCATGCTATGTGATACCAGCATCAAATTTACTCATTCTCACTTTTTCATCCAATATTTATTACGCATCCTCTAGGTACTGGGCACTACTCTAACAATTATCTATTCAGGGGTTAGCCAAATGGGAAGCAATTCGTATTGTGAACAACAAGCCTGTTGTCCAGTGAGGGAATGAGACATTTAATAGTCAGATAAATGACAACTGTAATAAGTAGGTATTTGATTTAACTAGTATACATTAATGTAGTCATGCAAATTGTTTAAATATTAAACCACCTGTGTACCAAGTAGAAAATAACCATTGTCTCTTTCACCTGGGCCCTTCTTCTCCTGGAACACTGCACCTGCCCGGGACACTTCACTATCATTCAGCAGTAAGTCACTAACACTATAGCAAAATGGTTCTGCTGTAACATCTTGATAATCTTGCGCGTATCTCCACATAGGTCACACAGGCGAGGCTAACCTGTAGTTTAACCCAAATCTTGGTGGAATGCCCTGTCATCTTCTGTGGAACATGGAAGTATAGGTAGTCTTGTTAGAAACTGTTGAAGGACTATTTCTCATTGACCTCTGTATCTTGCAGGAGGCTGGGATGAAGCAGTTTCCTATCCACCTTCCTAGTGCCAGTGAGGCATGGGGTTTTCCGTATCACACCTCTCCCCCTCCTTTGCATCAAGCTGTAGGCTGTAAAACTGCTTTGCTGTGGTTTAGAATTGAATCCCCAGTGGTAGAAAGACCACCACTTGTGTTGCCTGGCATGTGAAACCCCAGTTTGATACCATTCACTAATACTAAAAACGTGAGTTGCCAATGCCATACTGATCTTCCTTATGTTTTGAGTGTGAGGAATAAACTGTCCAGATTGATTTGGGCTCATGTCTCTTTCCTGGCTGAGTCTGTGCGACTGTGGCAAGCTGCTTAAGAGCTGCCACGATGCTGATGCTTAGGGAATGCTTGACTGCTTGACACCTGTCAAGCAGGAAACTCCGAGGACGAGCTCCAGCACTGAGGATAGAGTGACATTTGTTGGTTCGTGTCTGTACCATACCAGTCATTTTATATTTTGAATATCACAACTAGTGAAAGTAATAGAAAGGAAAATACAGTATTTCAAAAGAGAATATAAAAAAGATACTAAAATTAGGTTTGCAGTTTAGAAATGGATCTCTATGAGAATTAGCATTTCAACTGAAATCTAAGGGATGAGTAGGAATTGACCCGGGGGAACAAGATAGCGGGAATTTTCCACGATTCCAGGCAAAAAGAATGGTACATGCTAAGACACTGAAGTGTGTAAGAGTACACTTCATTCAATGAACTTAAAGAAAACCAATGAGACATTATACAGCCCATTGGATAGAGATATCGCTTCTCTGCTGACAGCCTAGTAAAATCCGTGTAATCCTACTAGTAAAGCAGGAGTTCCTGAGACATCAAATAGAACAATGTAATTTTGTTGTCGCACAATGTGGAAGACACGTTGATAGCTTCAGTGGTGAACATAGAGATGCTTAAGAAGCCCTTTACACTGTGAGCTTCATGAAAACAAGAGTGTTGCCTTGTGTTGTATTCATAACTGATCTCATACCAGAGTGCCATTAGCAGGAATATCTGGTAAATGAAAATGTGAGACAAGGAAGGAAGAAAGGAAGACAGGGAGGAAAGGAAGAGGGGTGGGAGGTTCTCTATTTAGAAGGGTATAAAATTTATAAAATGCCTGGGATATATTAGGCCTGCAGTAAATATCTGTTGAAAGACTGACTGGGGGATGAGAAAGATATAATAAAGAAATTACACACACTGAAATACATAATAAAATAAAATGAATAAATTATAACCTGAAAAAATTTATCTGGCAATTAATATAAATTCCAAATTCTTAGCATACATTTTTGATGTACTTCACACAGGTCTCCCTGAAGAATTCCTATTGTTGGTTTGTTGAGGGCAATTTTAATAGAGAAGATGGACACATTCTAGACTAGTCCCAGGACCAGGGGTGTAGAACTGTAGCATTATTGGCCTCAGTTGGGTGGGGTGGACTGTCTAGTCAAACAAAAATAATAGCCTCTAAAGACAGTACAGGCACAAACTGAAAAGGCTCAAACTGAATATGAGTAAGCTTGAATTTTATTGTAAAGGCAATAAGAATAACTAAAGTTTTTTTGATCAAGGAAGAACAGGCTACAAGAAAGGTTCATAAGAAACAAATACAGTGGAGTATGTAGGATGACTTTCCGGAGAAAAGCAGAGACTAAAGACAGAGGACGTAATGCAACAGTTGCAGAAATCTCGTAAAGAGCAGAAATGAGGACATACCTCCAGTCATCATAATAAAAACAGTGGAGAGGGAACAAATGGAATTTATGACTTGCTGGGCATAGGCAGAACAGTAGTTTTGAGATTGAGACAGAGATAAAAAATGTGTGACACACAGAATAATAATTTATTAATTTATTTTCTCTTGGTTATGTTTTGAGTTTTTATTCTTTTAATAGTCTGTCCATATTGAAGAGCAAAATTCTGTTTTTTTATGTTATCTAAGAAATGTTTGCTTATCTCAACATCATAAAAATTATCTTCCAGAAGTTCTATATTTTTAAATTTTACATTTAGGTGAATAATTCATGTCAAATTATGTGAATTGTGTAAAGAAAATGTGGCTTGATTTTACACACACACAGACACACAATCTAATTCCTTAACACCATTTATTGAAATTATTATTTTTCACACATTGAAATACATTTTTATCTTTGTCAAAAATTAAATGGCTGTGTACATTTTCAATTGACTATATATATTTGAATAAATTTCTGGATTCTCTTCTATTTTTGTATATGTTTATTCTTATACCAGCACCAGTGTCTTTATTATTGTAGCTTTAGAATTAGTCTTGAAATCAGACAGCTTAAGTCGTACACTCTTGTGTTTTTTAAAAGATTATTTTAGATATAGGTTTTAGAGACAGTTCATTAGCAAATTTCCAAAAATAATCTTGGGGGAATTCTAACTTGGTTTGCATTTTATCTGTAGATTAATATGGGAAGAACAGATACCATAATATTGAATACTTCAATTCAACAGCATTTAGTGTTTCAATTCATAGACATGGTATATCTTTCCACTAATTTAGAATTTCTGCCATTTCTCCCAATAATGTTTTGTACTTTTCCACACAAAGGTTCTTCATGTATATCATTATTTTTTTCTAATAATTTTAATGTTTTCCCCCTTTTCACCCTCCTTCTGTTACTCTAATGCACATGTTGGTGCTTTTAGTATCGTTCTAAAGATCTTTGAGCCCCCTCCCCATTCATTGTTTTTTAAACTTTTTGTTTCTCTCATTGCTTTGCAGAATGGATTTCTATTGGTGTCACTTCATATTTAGAAGCCCTTTCTTCTGTTATCTTCATTTTTTTTGATAAGTCTACCCAGTGATATTTTCCTTTCTAGAATTTACATTTGGTTCTTTCTTATAATATTGTTTTCCTGCTAAGATTACCTATCTCTTCATTAATTAAGGACATGTTACCTTTAATTTCTTTGTGGTATTTTTAATAGCTGCCTTATGGTACTTTCCTATCATATTCAATATATGAGCCATCTAGATATTGGCTATCATTGCCTACTCTTTTGTTTAACTTTGGATCATATATTTTATTTCTTTGAATATCTGGTAAGATTTTATTTTGTGCTGGACATTGTCATTTATATGTTACAAAGATTCTGGATTTTATCTTTTTCTGAAGATAATTAATTTTTGTCCAACAATGCAGCTAAATACTGGTATTCACTTTGATGTAGAGTTGGCCTTAGATTTTGTCAGTGCTGATATGTGAGAGTCCAGGATAACACTTCAGCTCTCTTTACTTGACTGAGCTAAAGCTCCAAAAATCTTCCCCCATCCCCACTTTCCAGAATCTTGTCTAGGTTTTGATTTAGACATTCTTACCTCAGGCCTAAAGTAGACTTTATACTAGGGTAGGACTTGGTGAACTTTTTCTGTAAATGATCACATAGTAAATATTGTAGTCTTTGCAATTTTATGTGGTCTCTACTGCAGCTACTCAGTTCCACTATGGTAGCACAAAAAGTTAGACAACACATAAATAAATAAAGGTGGCTGCATTGCAGTAAAATTTTATTTACAAAAACAGACAGTAGGCCAGATTTGGACTTTGGGCTATAGTTTGCCAATTCCAGCTTTAGTGGCTATTAATCTAAAGGCTGTCGCTTTGATGCCTATGGTGTTAATAAGCTTTATGAATGTCTCTAGAATGCTAACATCCTTCTGCAATGCTCAGCCTCCAGTGTTTCTGCTCTGCTGTCAGCCATGTAACAGTTACTTTGTGATCAGCCCAGTGTAAAGTACTGCTCTGTGTAAATGCAGCCCAACTCTCAACCAAGGACTTAAGGAACACCACCACCACCACCACCACCACCATCCCCTGACTTTTGGAAGCCCTGCTCTGCTGCCCTACTCCATATACTCCAGTCATTTATTCTGCCCCCAAATCTGATCTCTGCCTCCACAGTTCAGTCACAGTGATATGCTTGGGCCACAGCCCTTTGCAGCTCGTTCAGGAAACTGTCCTCATGCACAAAACAGTGTGTAGTCATGAGTTGTACCTAGTGAGTTTCCCATATTTCAAGGTTCACAACCTGGCATATTAGCTCATAGTTGTCACTGTGTCATATCTAGAGGACGTTTTGAATCTTTTTTATTTTTAAATAATAAAAATATAAAGAACAACTTAATTAATAAAAATGAATTTAATTTACTCACAATAACTGAAAATGCAAGGTTCATTTGACTTCAGGTATGGTTTAATTAACAAGTCTTCTAAGTCATTAGATCCTGTTATATACTTGATATTTTATATGCTTTGCTTTCTTCTGTATGACACTTTTAACCTCATGTTGATCACTTTTATTTTAGAAATAGTGCCTTTTAGAGCTTAGACTTAAACATCCTCACACTATACTACCAAGAGAAAAAGTACGTACTTTTTATCATTCAGATGAAGAAAGACAGCTTTTATCCCAGAAGCTACCAGTAACATTCTTGCCTTTGGCCTGACGTTAATTAGATGCCTAAACCCAGTCACAGTCATTTGACTGGAGTGTTGAGGTAGAGTAATTGCTCTAAGATACTGCATCCTCATCTCTGGAACCAAGTGTGGAGATAATGTCTCCTAAAATGTATGGCTGAGAAAGTCTCCTCCAAACTCTAGGTGTTCTTGAGGGGAGAAAGGGAATCAATATTAAGGAGAAGAAAGTAAAAACTTACCCATGGTAGGTTTTCTTTAATGGCCAAAATTACTACATGCATATGTATATACACATAATGGCAATAAGACACTCATAAAAATTTAAATTTGAGAAAAGTTATATGCATCTGTTCTTATTTCCCAGTGGAAAGCCTTCCTGAACTTTCTACTTTTTACATATTAACATTTACTTTTAATAGCACTTATAACCAGATGTTATGCTAAGCTATTCCTGTGCAATTTACAATCTAAATTTGGTCCTTTTACATATATTAGTCATCCAGTTCCAAGTCGCTCAGAATTACTCCCAAGTAAATGTTGAAATGAGCAGAAATTGCATCAGAGAATCTGATGGCCAAAGATAACCCTGGCACTACAAACTTAGACGCTTCTTAGAATGAGTAGAAGCAGGTAGGAGATGTTGACTTTCTGCCTTTTTACCAAAATGATAAAGTAGAAGGTAAGGTTGATGGTGGTGGTGTTTGGGTCTGTGTTATATCTCTTGGGTATCATCCACAGCTTCTAGGCTAGTACAGCTGAGCAGGGGGTATGTGCTTCATGTATACCAACAGATGCCTTGAATCATCCATTAAAAAAAAATCCAATTATTATCCTTTCACCAAATACCAACTACACTCTACTGAGTACTTGAAAACATCTCTCTTACGACTTTATTATTCTCATTGGATGAATAATCTTAAACACACACAATTAGTTCAGTCTTCTAAGAGGCCTCCAAACCTTTCTAACCATAAAGTATACTAATAAATTTTGAGAACTTGTTATTCAAAATATCTGTATTTATTAGTTATAAGTTCTATGCACTCATGGTTTTGGTAGTTAGGAGAACCAGTTTTGGATCCAAACTGCCTACGTTTGAATTCCAGATCTGTCCTTTCCCAGCTGTGTGACCTTGAGTGAGGTAGTTAATATATCTATGTCTCACTTTCCTCATTTAAAAGGGAATGGAAGTAATACTATTTACCAAACAGAGTTGTTGTGAGGAATACATGTGTCTCTCACAAATTTAGGCTGTTGTTGCTATCTTTTATTATCATCTTATTATTTTATTTCCACATTACATACATTATAAACATAAAATGAAAGGAAAGCAGTGGTGAAACTTAAGAAATATATGACTATAAGTTCTAATATTTTTGTATTAGAACAACCATTGGATATTTCAGAATAAAAATATAGAATACAGAGTACTTTATAATGGCACCTATTTTACATTATTAAAATCTAAATTAAAATGTAAAATTTCTAATGTTTTCTTCCTACACTCCAATGGAACTTCTCTTGTACTCTCTAACCACATTTCTGCAAAATGTGGGTTCTCACTGGTTCCAGAATGTATAGCAAGTATCATCTTATGAATAACAAATTAACGAACATATTTTTAGAACTTGTTTTACGATGCCACCTAAAAGCTTATTGTAATGTTGGCTGTTATTGCCGGGCACCTAAAAGACTCCCCTACTGTAGTTCTCTGCTGACCTATGTCCTCAACAAATGAGTCACAGTAGTCTTGTAAGATTGTCTGTTGTAACTTGGTAGTGACCAAAACACCAGGAGAAGGCTCTGTTCTGAATTCCCTATCCGGAGTCTGTATATCCACTTTCTTGATCCGGCCCTAGCGGGACCATGTCCAGCTGAGTCTTTCCAAGCAGAAGGCCATGCCAGGGAAGCGTCTGGTTAGACTTCATTATGCTGATACCCCTGTGGTGCTTATTTTTTCTATGTTTTATCAGAAGATTAAAGAGCCGAGATAATTGGCCCTCAGAAGTCTGGGCTGTCCCTCCCATCGTCTCCATTTAGCCTCATATCAGGGATTTAATTTTTGTAAATGTTGTTTACTCATTTTGTGAAAGGCATTGCTAATTATTAAGACTCAGTGGTGACCAAAAATGTTTTAATTTCTTCTATCTTTGCATCTAAGCTGTTTATCATTCACTTGTATTTCAATCAATCTTGCAGAGTGTGTGAGAAAGAGAAGAATGACTGTGCATGCCCTAAGAGGAAAGTCAATCTTTTGATTTGCTCCTACTGCTTTCTGTGTTTTGGTGAGAAAACACATGCCCACAGACAAACACACGTACAAATACACACATCAGTGCAACCCAGTTGTTATACTTGGTTTAAGGTGAACCTTGATTTTGGACTATATTTTCTTGGCTTCTGAAAAAAAATGTTTTTCTGAGTTGAATTATAAAATCTGTTTGTTGTAAGTTTACCTTAGAACTTGTTGCTTGGAAAACCCCTGCCCTATCCGTGTCTCTGATATGTTTCCTATCTTTGATAATGATAATTTTGGAGCCAACAACTTTTTTGTAGTACCTGGATGCCAGAAGTCTAGGAACAAATTTGCAGGTCGCTCAAGGCAAATGGATGGAACTTTATGGCCCCATTATCTGTGCTGCTTTCTTCTGCTGTTGCTACCAATAATCTACCTTCACATCCACATTGACAAGACATATATGTTTTCCATTGACCTCATAAGTTTTATTTATGTTTAAGAGTCTAATATATTTAGTGTCAAAACTGTTTCGGGTCCTTTTCAGAAGACAGTAAATTATAAATATGTTCATAGTCTATAAACCTCAGAGAAATTCACTGGAAAATTAAAAAGAAGATAGCTGGGTATTCTTATCCAGAAGGAAAGAAGTGGGGCAGGATTAAGATAATCCTTGTCCCAGTGAGTTTCCAGAAATATTAAATTACAAACTTAACAAGTGAATAATGAATTGGAACCTTGCAGATTTATCCATTTGCCAAAATTTTGTAAAATGATTTATTGAAATTTCAGACACAATTTAACTACCTAACACAATGTCCTTTCTGTTTGCTCCATTCACCATTCATCCATACAGTCAGGTTTCTTAGAAAAATAAAAATAAATATAAAAAGACAAGTTTTGCATTTTAAGGTGGATTCTTGAGAAAAACAGCAGGGAACAGCTGCAGAAGTCATAGGCTGGATGGCAGAGCCAAACCAGGCTCTGGTGTTTTGTAGTCCATAACAATTTGGAGGTGTGGAGCCTCGTATTTTTAAAGTAAGTTAAGAATTATTATATGGACTCTAGTTTCTCGTTATGTTATAGAGCTCAAATGGGAAAAATATAAAAATTAAATGTTACAGTTTCTTGGTGTCACTCTTATTAGGAAGAATACACTGACTTCTCAGGCCTCTCTGAGGAACCCCTCCTCTCTTCTCTATTCTGGTTTATCAGTTCGATCTCATACTGTGATTTTTCATTTTACATGCTTTCTACCCTGTGTACATTTTCAGCCTGTGTCCACTGATGATATTTCCTTCTTAGTCTCAAAAAAACGAATCCCCCCATAGATACTTACTCAATGACTGAATGTGGGTGAAAGCTACTCAAGAATGGTGACTACCTCCTCTTAAGTAACCCTACCCTTTTTTTCATGGGAGTTAAAATTGAGAAAACAAATAAATGACTTAAAACAGGTAAGTTTCACTATGTGGTAAACTCTCCTGTCTTTCATAGGCCCTCTGATGATTTAAAGCCCCCAGAACTGTTAATGTTTTCTATAATTTTACAAATACTATGTATGAATTAATCCAATTGCTGATCCTTTCAAAACTAGGACCAACCTGTGATAATATGGGTCAGTATCTGTAATTCCTGTGATTACTTTTCCTTACTATCTTTGTAAACTTTTGTCTCCCAAGACCTACTGGCTAGATTTTACCAGGTTCAGTCAGTTCTTAGAAGGGGTTAATACTTAAAATCCTGGGAATTAAAGCTATACGCTTTCAAAGACATAGCTGTTGGAATTTATTTATTTATTTAATTTTTGTCTGTTGGGATTTCGGGGCCGAAACCCACACAAGAAGGGAGAGGGGTGCTGGCAGGAGGACTTGTGTCTGTGCAGACCCTTCTGGACTGCAGACAACTAACAACAGCATCTTTGGGAGAGAGGCTGCCCACCAAAGAGGACCTGGAGAAAGAAAATAGCATGAGAACATTTGTGAAAGTGGAAAGGAGTCCAAGACATGAGGACTTGCCGGGCAGCACCAACTCCCTTCCAGATGGTGACCAGGAATGTTGACTGGCAGTGAGGCTGGTGCTGAGTGCCAGGGAGCTTGCCCACAGCCCGCAAGAGTGTGGGTTGGCTACTACTCCACCGAGACCCACTCATTCCCCTCCCTCTCTTCCCTAACTCCTGACCTAGGCCTAGACGCTGGGGTTAGATGGAAGGGTCACTCCGTACTTCCCTTGAGGCTTAATCCCAAGGACAAAAGCTGGCTCTGGCAGGGCCTGGGGTAGCAAGGACTGTCACAGGGGAAGTGTTGAGTGCTCTGTGGTTGAGGAAGGTAGCTGGACCCAGGGCAGTCACGATGCAGGGCCAGCTGGTTGTTCTGAGCCCAGACTGAGGCTTATAATCCAGAAGTACCCCCTGACCAGAAGTCAGGTGGCGGGAAAGACAGAGACAGACAAAACCAAGGGGGACCCAGGGCCCAACAGCTTGTGAGTGTCCACTTACTTGTAGGTGCCCTCAAGTTGGAAGCCACTCTCTTCATCAGCTCTCTCTCTCTTTTATTCAGAATGATTTTTTAAGCATTATTATACATTTACAAGTGTATGTATATTTTTTATATACATGGATTAGGTAACTGTCTAAGGACAACAACTGCCTACTGGACAATTATTTTCTATGAGAGTGAAGTGTGGAAAATAGATCAATTTAGGAGACAAAAGCTATACATGGACATAAAGGGTGGATATAGGTTTTCATAATCAAAGACAGTATCCTCACCCTCTCCTCTTGCCCAGGTGTTCACCATAGGGCAAAAAAGGTCAATCAAGGACAGAGCTGAGGAGTGCTGTTTCCCAGACTGTGAGGGAGGGAAGGGAAGGGAAGGGCAACAGACAAACAGGCACTTTGGTGGTTGGCTACTGCCTTGCTACAAGCCCACAGCACTGGGCTCGGAGATCCAGACTGGGGACGTCCTGCTCACTGAAGAAGTGATGAGCTCCCTGCTGCTGACTTCTTTCAGGCGAACTCAATCCCCTAGCCTCACAAAAACATCAGAAAGAGCTCCTCTTTGCTCCAGATTTAAATTCTTTTCACTGGCTAAATATAGGAGACAGGCAAAAGCCAGATGTATAGAGAGGCTGGGATGCCAGCCTTTCTGCAGGTCCTTCGTGAGCCCACAGAGCACCTCCTTGTCAGTATGTAACTCTAGTCAGTGTATAACTTCACAGCAGCTTGGAATTGGTGGAGGCAGGACTTTAAAACATGTCTTTCAAATTTGAGGCTCTTTTCTTTTAACAGTACGGTTGCAAAATTACAGAGATACGGTGGGACAGAGAGCTGTATTGGTTTAAAACTGAAAAATAAAAACAGTGAATATGCTATTACGTTAGGTTCTTAGGGTGCCTTAACAAAACACCACAGCATGGGTGGCTTAAAAGACAGAAATCTATTTGCTCGCAGTTCTCAGGGCCGGAAGTCTGTGATCAAGGTGCTAGAGGACTCAGTTTCTAGTAAGAGATCTTTGTGGCTTGCATGTGGTGCCTTCTCACTGTATCTTCGTCCTGTGTGAAGGTGGAGAGAGATCTCTGGATCTTTTCTCTTCATATAAGGACACCAGGTCTGTGGGATTAGGGCCTCAGCTTTATGACCTCATTTAACCTTAATTACCTCCCTAAAGGCCTTATCCTCAAATACAATAGCATGAAGAGGAGTGGGTTAAAGCTTCAACATATGAATTTTAGGGGACGGACATAATTCAGTGCATAACAATTAGAAACATTACTGATGGATTTATATCACAGGTTATTTTCAGGGACTTGATGTTTTCAGCAACTAGATGTTTTGATCCAGTGAAGCATTTAGTGCATAGTCATCCACAACAGCATTTTCTGCAGCTTAACCAAATGACCATGTAATAGAGTATTTTAACCTGCACTCTAAATGAATTTCAAAAAAAGTTATTTTTTTCAATTCTTTGGCAATGAATGACAGATACTTAAAGTGGAGGAGGAAGATTATAGAATTTACTAAAAAGATTTACATTTCTTTCATTTTACAGGCCCAACAGCTCGCTGATCTGGAACGGAAATTAACTGTGGCCAAAAATGAGCTGGAGAAAGCAGCTCTTGACCGGGTAAGTTTACCTCTATAAGCCATCACCACTTTGGTTTTAGCAGATGAAGCTAGGGTATACTCATTGCTTCCCTTGATTTATTGATGCAGTTCCAGGTGCTGTGCATGTAAGATTATGTAGAATTCATGAGCATTTGATATTCTTTTTGGAACCCAGTTCTTTTCTTGTTTTTGCTGCTACAGTAAATTGACACCAGGTTGAGGCTCTGTGATTGCCTGGCCTTATTTTTCACCTTACTGGCACACTTGTTCTCTAACACAATCAATAAGAGAATCAAATCACAGTATTTCAGACTTAGAAAACAAACACCCACATTGCTGTCATTCAGACACATATGAAAAGTCTATGATGAAGTAATGTAGTCAATACAGGAGTAACCTGCATTTTACCAAACCTGAGACCCATCCTCTGCTTGAAAACTATTATTGATTAGATTGGAGCTATTGGCCATCATTCTGTCTGGCAGTGGGAAAACAGACACTCTCTCGTGGAAGAGATCATATTGAGAATTTTTCATTAATTTATACACAGTATTTGGTGTGTAATAAAAATATTTCTAGACATGTGAAGAGAGAATGCAATCTGATCAATATATATAGAAGAAAAATATACCTGGAGCAACTGATTCAGATATTGGAGTGAGAAAATCAGTACTCAAGAATTTAACATCTATTATACATATTTATATATTTCTAAAAGCATGCATATATATTACATTAAAATAAAACCAAAACTGATTAAAGAATAAAAATTTTCATTAGACTTGAAATCTGTAAAAAAAGTCAAGTAGATATTCTGAAACTAGACTGACATAATTCACGTAATCAAGAATTTAACTGATGTGTTTAATAGCAGATTGAATGATTGGACATAGTAGAACTGAAGACTAGTGAAATGAGAGGAAAATTGATATGAAATACCCATACTAGTGTGTAGAAAGTACAAATAAGTGGGACTTAAATAGAAAGAGAATAAGAAATATATGAGACAGTTTCAAAGTTTCTAAAAATACGTATAATTCTTGCTCGAGAAGAAATGACAAGCAGAAGCAATATTTGTAGAGATAATGGCTAAAAATCTTCCAAAGCTTTGAAAGATATGAAGCACAGATTTAAAAATATAAATAATCCATAATCAGGTTAAATAAAAAGACAACCACTTTATAGTCAAATTGGTGGATTTAAAAAAAGATGAGCTAAAATAGAACATGAATAGTGAAATGGTAGATATCAACTTAAGTAGTCAGTAATTGTAAATTTTAAATGGTTAAAATATTTGGATAAATAAATGGATAAAATATTCCGAGTACAAGACTAAAATTGTAAGACCACATTAAACAAAATGTCTAAGATTCATACAAAAGATACCTATAAATATAAATAAAAAGGAGATCTGTAAGTAAAAGAATAGGGACAGCGAGGTAAACTGTGCACACAGAAATGTAAAGAAAGCTAGTGTATCAATATGAACATCACTAAAAGTAAGCTTGAATTTTTAGTGATAAGAAGAGAGTCTCATCTAGATCATCAAAGAGAAAAATATCACAATCCTAATCAATGTGCATACCATATTTATTTTAAATGTATGTAAATATTTAAAACTACACTTAAGTTTCCTGTGCTTTTTCATTATCTGCTATATTTCAGTACAGCTTATTAAAATAAAAGGTACTTAGCCCTGGCAGAAAAATGGAAATGTGAATAAAAACAATGCGATATCATCTCAACATTATCAAATTGATAAAAATTTAAAAGTCTGGTGAGATGAAATTCTGATACACTAGTAATGGGAATGTAATTATTAAAATCAGTTTTTAAATGTGTGTACCTTAAAATTTTCACTTATCCATATGTACTTGAAAACATGTATCAGGACAAACACTAGCAATGTTTGTATTAATCATAAATGGAAATCATTTAAATGCTTACTGTTAGAATTAATATGTATAATCCATATATTTTCCGTACTTATATTTTCAAATAGTAATCAAAATTTAATATTAATAAATATAAAGGTATCTCTATAAATATTGATGCATTTATAACATACACTGTTGAGTGAAAAAATATGTACAGTATTTCACAATTGTTCCAATACACAAACGACATTTTGTTTTGATAATATTATACAAATAAAGTAGAAAGATACATATCAAATTCGTGGATGCAGCTGCCTTCATCTCATCAAGATTCCAGCTTTATGAGTTCTTTTTTAATATATGAAAGAAGTTTATACCAATTTATGCTAATCTCTGACCATACCCAACTCAAACTGTATAATATTACATTTTTAAAAAGAAATGACTTTTTATATACTTGGTAGAATCAGAAAACCCAAAGTACATATAATCCTAAAATTCAACTAGGTCACCTTCTTTTTCCCCCCTTTTTCTGCCATCCCTGCCACAATCTCTGAAATATGTTTCAAGTTGTTGAATTCCCAAGATCCTCTGAATTTTGCGCTACTATGACTGTTGGAATTTTCTTCCTTACATTAAGTCTTTTCCCCTGATTTGACTTCAAATAATCCGTTTAGCCAGTGAAGGTTTGAAACGCTTTTTGTACGACCGTGATGTGCTAGGTGTGAAGAGAAGCAGAAAACGCTTATGATACAGTCTCGGGTTCCAAATCTCTCACCATTTTGTTGGACACCAAAAATTAGGAAAGAATTGTATGTGGAGCCATGAGTTCAGAGAAGCACAAAGAGTGAATATGTATATTTTAAGTCCATGTGGGTTATAAAAACCTGTGTAATCCCATAATATTTCATGGGCATGTTGTAATTTGTCCTGAGTCACAGAACTTGGAGATAATGGAGAGTTTTCCCTCCTTCATTTTTTCCATTCTATGCCTTCCTCTTTCCCACTTCTACCACCGCCCCTATGTGCCTATCCCACACCATGCCAGTCTGGATGTTATAGCGTTTTAAAAAAAAAGGTCTCCAGAGTCAGCCTGTCTGTGTTCAAATCATAACTCTTTCACTGAATGACCATGTACAAATCCCTCAAACTCTTTCTGTTTCACTGTAAAGTGGGATAATAATAAAATTAACTTTATAAGGTGATGAGGAATTATATGCATCAAAAAAAGTAAAGTACTGAGTCGAATTCTTAGCACATGGGAAAAACTCAGTAATTATTATTAGTGATAAGATCATAGAGAGACCTCTCCTCTGTGATAATTTTCTTCCTTAACCTTCAGGATCTTGTCACTCCTTTTGTTACAGTGAACTATAAACGCATTGCATATTACTGGAAGTTGATTTCAACAAATCTCATGTAAGATATGTTTGAGGCTCATAAATTCCAGTCATAAAGTCAGCTAGGAATGCTCGCTCACTTCAAAATGGGTAAAAACTGCAGTTTAATGAAATTGCTCTTCATCTCTCTGCATCATCTTTATATGACTCTTTTATTCTCTTCAGGTGTCTAGGTCCAAAGACTGTTATATATCGGCTTCAGATAGCTTTAAATACTCCATAAATATTATGAAAACAACATCTTCACACTCTAAGTTGGTTCTCATTTCATATTTCTCATGTACAAAGTCTCAGTTTACTGCCCCAATGTAAATAATAATAATCTCAGGACCTGAGAATCCACCTTGGTTTTCCAAGCCATCAATTATGTATTCGGCAATATCTTATGAATTATAGTTAGCCACAGCTACTAGAATGTAAAACCAAGTTTGTGGTTTGCAAATCTCTCTCATATTCTCTTATGAAAAGAAAAGTTTCTGTTGCCTCTGACTCTCACAAAACGCCGCCCAGGAAAGTGTGCATCATTGTATCATATTACCAATGACACAAGTTAAGTGATGTACACAGACTCCCAGGACAAAGTAGTAAAAGAATGAGAACTCTTTTTGCTACAGGGTGTCTGGCACATAGCAGGAGCGTAATAAACAGCTATTGATTGAATCGACAGACAAAGATCTAACCCCATAAATTAACAAACATGCTATTCACCCTGCACGCAAGGGACATAGAGATCACCTAGAGCAGAAAGAGCCAGAAATGTTGAATGAACTTACAGGATGCACAGAGCCAATTTCATGGCAGAAATAAAGGTAAGGGGGAAGCTCTTGGATTCCCAGCCCTTTGCGATCTTTCCAAAGCTAACGGCCGATGTTGTATTCACATCTCCCTGAAAACTTCACATCTTCATGTAAATAAGTGAAGACAGACATGAATAAGACCTTGTGAATTTGTATTTCTAAGGAGATGAGGAATTAGGGGCACTGTTGTCTTTGAAAGATATATCTTACTTTTTCTTCCCCAAAATGTATTTTTTTTCTGAGATAAGTACTCACATACAGCCACACGAAAAATTGCCTTCTGAATCTCCCACCATCTTAATATCATATATGCAAGCAATAATTTCATACATGCTTTACATACTCTATAGCACAACATTATTATTTAAATGTCAGAAACAGTACTTTTTCACATTATGTAGTATATAAGGTAAAATGAGAAATGCTTTATTATTTTCTCATGTAAAATGACACCAGTCTATATTCTCTGGACGGTTTGCTTTATTTGTTCCTTTTACAACTATTTATTGAGTTAGAAACTGTTGATGCTGCAAAAAAGATACTAGCCCTCGAAGAAATTAATTGTAATAGAAATAGATAAAACAACAAACACATAAGCAATGAGATAATTTGCATCAATGACGAGGGCTACATGAGACATAATTTAAGAAATGTGACAGAGACTTTAAGGAAAGTGTGTTCCTTGAAAGGGCAATCAGGGACTGTGCTTCAAGAAGCCAATATGTGAGCTGAAACATAAATGTTAAGTGGAAGTTTCCTATATAGATATTTGGAAAGAGGGTTCTGCAAATAGCAAGTGTAAAGGCTCTAAGATAAGAATGAACTTGGAATGTTTGATGGGGTATAAATAAAGGACATTGTGACAAGCAGGATATTCTTAAATATTCTACATTTTACTACCCTGGCAAAGGAGGTGGGAGAGGTGCTTTGATGAGGGCAGGAGAACAAGGAAAAAATTAAGACTGATCTTAGGAGGGAGTAGGTTGTAAGATCTCAGGCAAAGTATACTTTATATGGCTTACATTATATTTCACTAGGTGACATGTTGTTGCAGTGAACTTCAAAGTGAACAGTGGCCCTTACCTGCAATTTCAAAACAGACTCCAGCTAGCAGTACAAATGAAAATGTAGTAACGCTGTGGTATAAAACTATAGTTCGGATCCTGCTCATGGAATGGGCCAAGCCAAACCTGAATAGTACCAGGAACAGTCTCTGTTAAGTTAGGACTAACTAGAAAGGTGTTAGGGTTTTATTTTTAGTAGAAAGCTAACCAAATTACGGCAGCATTGCTCACAAAAATCTGTGGTCTCTGGCAGGAAAAATCTATAATATACTGAAGGAGTGGAACCAGAATCTCGTATAGGAGGTGAAGGCACAGGCTCGTGATCTAAAAGTAGAAAAGTGAAATCAGACACTAAGAGATTAAGAGTAGGTTGAACCATGAAAGTGATGATGGCTTACCACAGTGGTTATGAAAGGTGAGGAGTTGGTGGGTACCTCTATGAGACATTGATTCTGTTAACCGAGGTGACCCTGGCAGTGTCAGGAGGCCTGTGGGAGCAGATAAGATGATTGCATCCAAGTTCAGATAATTGAAACTGTAGCATGTCTGCATATCCCCATTGACTGTTCCATTGGAAAACTGGTCTTGCCTAAACAGTGTTTACTTAAAATTGATGTTTGAAACGATTAACTTGATGCTGTTTGTTATTTATTTTTAACATCTGAGTTCAACCATTACTCAGGAATTTGTATATTACTACAAGATATACTTTATGCCTGTTATAGATCCAAGTTTGAGATATAAACTCTGTTAAAAGGAGCCATGATATGAGTACAGTGAATAAAATAACCTTCGTTACTTTCTGCATTATCTGAGCATTGAGAATCTACATTTCAAAGCCACAGTAGCTTTGAGTCCTGGCCAAGGCCTGCATGACCTTGACACATTAGCTCTATTTCCATGATCTAACTGTAATACGAGAAACATTAAACATACTTAAATTGTTCAGCGTTACATGGACTAGTTCACGTCTGACACAGCACCCAACGCCATGATCTTTTATTCTGTAGTGAGTGAAAGTGGGTGAAGGGAAAGCATCCAAGATTGTAACAAAGAATCACTAGCAAGAGAAATCTGAGCTGTTAACTCCATTTCTTTTTATTGATGTACTTTGTCAGTTTTCTTCCCTGACAAAACAGAAACAACATTTTCACCTAAGTTTTTAATTCATTTATTCAAAAACCTTTTTTGTCACGTCTCTATTCTTGTGTCAGGGTTTGTGTTGAGTGCTGGATACACAGTTCTGAACAAAATAGGCAACTTATACACGTGTATATACATATAAATTAAAGTGTATGATAGATTGCGTGAATGAAACAAACAGGATCACAGAAAGTAATGAGGTGGGGAAAAGGCCAGAATCTAGGGACTCAGGCAAGGAAACAAGAGGGACCGTTTTGAGTAACAAGTCGACATTCACCGTTAGCCCCTGCCTGTCCACTTAACAAAGCTTCTCCATTGTAGTTCTTACCAGGTTTTTATTTTATCTTAGACAACTTGACAGGGCAAGATTAATGAGAAGAAAACATGTGTCTGTCCTATTCTTATATACTTCCAGTTGCCACTCTTACTGCTGTCATTTTTAAAAAATTTCTTGACATGACTGAAGAGAGAGATCTCTTAAACTGCTATTCCAACAGCAGACATTGTCATCTTGAAGATAAATCTTATACCCACATAGGAGGAGAAAACACAGAGGAAGGCACTGAGAAGGCTCTAAGTCATAGTCATTACCCTCAAGAAATTGATCGCAAGGGCTTTATAGGAGCCAGGAAATAGGAGAGGATGCTGTATGTGGGTATATCCCTGACGTAGTACATAAAAGGTGGTAATTTCGTTGGGAGTGTACTACTTTGACAGGCAGACAACAGACTGCTGCTTGATTGACCCATGGGTTCACTGAAAGGGTAAACTCCACATGTGCCAGCTGGTCCGGGGATATGGCCCCAGCAGCCAATCATTCTGCATCCCTCTCGCCCCAGAAGCCACATTTCATACCTTGAGGTGGATATTTATGTGTCATTATTTTATTAGGCCCTATATCCACACCCCAAATTACTCAAGTTGCCATGAAATTTCCCCAAAGTTGTATGTCTCTCTTCATTTTGTCACCTGGGGATGTCTCTGTCATTCGTACTCAACTTTATATCATTTTTTTAAACCTTATCAGCAATTAAAAATATTTTAGCACTGGGAGCCGGGAGTGAAATGGGAGTTAGAGATAGTTGTCTACAATAGTTCAGCTTGCTTTGTGATGTAAACCTAAAGAAAAGACAGTCTGAAGACCTTAAGCTTTCTTTTCTTCATAGTAAAACAGTAATAATAAGAACAGATGTTTGAAAGCATAAAGTTATATTTCTTGCACGTGAAGGTGCTTAGAATATTGTAATATCCTATGCTAATAGAACAGAACGTTAATATTATCACTTACAATCACATCGGATTAACTCTATGTGTTAACGACTTAACAAGACCCAGAGGAAATAAGAATTTTATCGGAAACAGAGTGGAGGGACAGGCTAATCTGAGAAACACAGGGGCCTGTATGGCAATAGGAGTGATTTTTAATTAAGGAGATGATGCCAGTAGAAAGATGGCAGGTTTCTGAGAAGGACATTTTCTACTTTACAGTGACCTTAGAGTATATTTCCCTGCCAGCAAACTATCATTATTGAAATCATGTCAAGTCGAGGGAAAAATGTAAGTCATGTCTCTGAATTTCAGTGTTCAAAAATACATCATGAACTGTTTTAGCTCCCCCCCAAAATAGACTGGGTGTACATTAAATGGCATGTCATAATGGAATTTGTCTTAGGAAATTACATTTGGAAACTAATAAGTGTCTGTGTGGGGAGTGAGTGCAGCCTAGGGGGAAGGGGGAATCTAAGCAGGTAAATGACAGTGGGAACCGGATGTAGAAATTGTCATCTCTCTGTTTCATTTTAGGAGTCACAGCTGAAAGCAATGAAAGAGACCGTGCAGCTCTGCCTGTCAGCTGTTTTCCATAATCAGCCTCCTCCCCGTTTGAATCTCTTCAAGCCAAACCCAACTCTGACGTCACTTCCACCCAGGCCAGTTGACACTAGGATTGCAGATGGAAGGCCAGAAAACACGGTACACTTTATTTGTGCTTTGAAAAATTAAAATCAAGTAAGGTACTCTCTTTGTAGTTCATTCTTGTAAGATCATCAAAGTGCCAAGTAAGATATCACATTCACTGAAAAATCAGGAAGTCAATGGGAGAGAGAAGCCCAGTTTGTCAAGTCTCCATAGTCACTTGAAGAATGGTGGAAAACAAGTTTTCTTTAGTAGAGGCCCAGCTGTTTCTTAGGCAGGATCATCATCGTTATCTTTATTTTATAATTAGTTAAAAGAAATATCTTGTATTACATTCCAGTATATACACCAGAGGTTTAATATGGAAAATACTTTCTCCCAGGGTGTAACCATAATCCTTACAAAAATGGATACATTTTTTGAAATTAAGTCCATAATTGTCGACACTGCCTGCACATTGGAATCACTTGAGATGCTTGTAAAAAAAAAAAAAAATCTTGATACTTGGGACTCACCTCACACCTGTGAAAACAAATCCTTTCTGGTTGGGCTCCAGTCATCATTAATTTTAAGAGCTCCCTAGGGGATTTTGAGACCAACTGACAAGCAAACCTTCCTCCAAATCCCTACCACCACCCTAATCTAGACAGGACAAAGGGGCGTTTCAGTCATCAGAACCTTCCCTCAACCCACCCCCCCAAAAAAAAAGAACCTTCAATTTGCAGGTTCTACATTTAAGTAAATATCAATAATCAGAAATAGTTATTAAAGAAAGGAGTTTAATTTGAGACAGTATGTCTGAAAGTACAGGCTCTCTTAGCACTTGTCCTAGGTTCACCTGCTTTCAAGGTAAGTGTCACAGTGGGGAGGGTATAGCTCAAGTGGTAGGGTGCGTGCCTAGCACGCATGAGGTCCTGGGTTCAATCCCCACTACCTCCATTAAAACAAAAAAAGTAAACAAACCTAATTACCTTCCCACAACAACAAAAGTTAAAGGAAGTGTTATAGATACAAGTCCAACTTCTAAAGCAAATCTTTGATAGGGTAAAGGTGGGGTGGGCAAAAAACCCCTGAGAACTGCTGTTACAAATATCTGGGGCTTTCTTACTGCTTATTTCTGGGATTCCTTATATTGGGATGAAAGAGGTTGTGGACAAATTTTAGATTAGGCAAATGCTAGTTTAAGAATAGAGTCAAAATTGAGTAAAGCAAAATAAATCTAATGATCTGATCTGTAACTAGGCACAGATTTCTGGACAACGCAGATAAATCTGTATAATCTCAAGTTTCTCGTAAAAGTTATTTTAAAATGTGTTTCCACTTTATATTATTCTCTTTGTTCTTATTATGCACTGAAGGATCTCAACAATTTTAGGCTAATATTTTTCTCCTTTATATTTTTCTGTCCCTCTTATGCAAACTCTATGTCTACTATATTTTTTAAAGTAACCAGACTCAGGGAGTAAAGTTGCATAAAAACGTATTTTTTATATTTAGGAAAAATCCTGGGTAAATTTATTGAACCTGGCCATTGGTTAAATGCACAGCTACCCACACAGTCTCTCCCACCTACCAGGAAGCCACACGCTGCCTCTACTTCATGTTAGTCTAAGTGAGGAACAAAAGTTCAGCGTTAGTAAGTCCAGTGACTCTGGGCAAAGCAGGTTTGTAATTTTATACGCACGTTAACACTTGTCTCTAACTCAGAATACATTTATTTAAGCCCATTATTAAAACTGGGCTCTTTATGACCCTGAATGTATAGAGGGACTTACTGATTGTTACTTTAACTGATTTACCATTAATATATAAATATAAGTCCTGTCATTGAAGTAAATAATAAATATTTATTATCTCTCTTGATTTATCACAGAAAAACATAGCATTTAGATGTGCATGGTTTGAAGATTGCTCATTTTTCAAAGCAGAAGAATCCAATTATTTAAGATAAAGTTCAGTAAATCTATGTCTGTGTACTATAGAGCATTCTATTTTACAGATTAGCATTAAAAGCTTGTTTGGCATTTAAATTTTGCCCATATTCTTTATCTTTTCAACAGCAGTGGAAATTGTATTTTGTGTGTATTTGGGGCTTGAATCTCTATGCAGGCACCTTACAGATAATATTTTAAAAATCCTGAAAAATATAATGTGATACGGAGTATGTGTGTGTAGGAGAGGCAAACTGTTCAGTCATGGAATAATTTTTCTCTGAATACAAATAAAGTAACTTTTAAATGAGAATATTTAACTGCTAAGTCTTCAGAGTTGGCTAATTATAGCCACTGTAATATGATGTGCCAGACTGGGAGCTGTGAGACTTTCGCGTCACTTAACTCTCTGTGCCTCAGTTTCCTTGGTGCATATCTCAAAGCATTGTCGTGACATGAGTGTTACAAACCATAATTTTTCTTATTTTCCATGATAAGTGATATATGACTATTCTTATCTCCTATTTTTTTAATCTTCAGCTCTTTGAAGGGTATGTGAATGGTTTTTTTCCTAAAATCTGTGACATACTTCCAAGTAAGCAATTTTTCAACCCACATCTAGAAAAAGGCAAAACAGCCCCCAAAATGTTATTTTTATTTTTTTCTTCCAGAAGATTGGGTGATACTGATAATTTTTTATTGCATCATGCATGTCTTTGTATATGTGTATACATGAATACATATATATATGTATATACAAACATGCACACACATGTATTCACTGTGGAGTTAGTAAAAATCACAGATTTCATTAGATGGAGAATTTGATATTATAAGAATTCACTGGCGACAACTTAAAAACTAATTTACGTACTGATAACCCTTCCTTTTTTAAAAAAATTCTGGAGCATGCCTGCTACATTCTTTTACTCCTACGGCCTAAGTTTCTGCTGAGGAATCTCAGTCAGGTTTTTCAGCCTCCTTTCTTTCGTTGCAGTCTCTGTAGATGTCATGCCTGCTTCCCTCTGATTCGAGTGAATTTTTTCCTGTCCTCCCAGTTAGTTACTTGTTTTTCTTCTCAGTGTTCTGATAGCACAGAGTTTACTCCTCGTGGCTCTTGGTCCTAGCCTGAGTACAGTGATGACCGCGTTACTCCTTTTTCCTTAAGGGAGTGGCTACGCTTAGCTCATTGATTTGCTCTACATTATTAAGTATCCAGAGCAATGTTTCTAGAGAATGCATTTGAAATGACACTTGCTGTATTTCTGTTATAGTCAGCTTGGCTTGTTCTACCCAGATGTGGATGAATGAGGTGACTTAAACCACAGACATTCATTTCTCACAGTTCTGGGGGCTTTGAAGCCCAAGATCAAGGTGCTGCCTGTTTCAGTTCTTGAGGGCCCTCTTTCTGGACTGTAAATAGCTGCCTTCCAGCTGTGTGCTCATATGGTCTTCTCTAGGTGTGTTTTCATGGAGAAAGGGGTCGGTGTCTGTCTTTCTTTGTCTTCTTTATAAAAGCACTAATCCCACCATGAGGGTCCCAACCTTCTAAATCTAATTGCCTCCAGAAGATCCCATCTTCTGATATCATTACATTGGCGGTTAGGACTTCAACATATGAATTTTGGAGGACACACGCATTCAGTCCATATCAGTGCCTCACTTCTTGTTGGACATTTTCCTTATAAGTTAGAAAATATATATTATTGAGTGCTTATTAAATGCCTAGTATTTAACTAAATTTTTTCCATCTGTATGTCAAGACTATGTTCAGCAAGAGATGCAAATTAGAACTGACACAACCTTGACCTCTTAGAAATTTCAGCCTAATTTTCTATTAAGAGAAAACAAGAAAAATATGCAAGGGGTGTGTAGTAGATAGGGACTTTTTTTTTCTTTTGTATTTAGAATTCCATTTTCCAAATAGCTTTGATTTGAAGATAAAGACTAAGGAGATATTTGGAACCAAATACACGTGAGATGATGTTTTTGTTATAAGATTATGTATTTTATTATGTAGAAAATATTGTTCCAACAGGAAGGTAAACAGCAAAGATATAAGCTAGGAGATCTGATTTTCATTTTGCATAAAATGACTCAACAAGGGTAGAAACAAACCAGTGACAGTCTATTTCACTGATCCAGGCAGATAATAATGACCTGATCTATGGTGGATAAATGGAAATGAGGTTCCAGATATAATTGAGACATAGAACTGCAAAGACCTAGCAATTAACTGGGCTACATGAAGAAAGAAAGTCAAGAATAACACACAGTGCTTACATTTACTATCTATCTGTGATACAAAAGACAAGAAGAGCTTTTAAGGAAGAAACCAAATTGGTTTGTTTTTCAACATGCTCAGTGTTAGAACTCTTCCATGTTAGATGTCTTTCATACAGTCAAGTGTCCATATCCAACAGGTGTCTATACATTTGAATCTGAAACTGAGGGAAGACATCTGAGTGAAGATAAAGGATTTGGCATCATCACCGTGGAGAGCAACTACATGTTGGAAATAGATTAAATTACCTGATGAGACAAAGTAAAATGAAATGATACGAGGGTCACAAAGGACACCAGGCAAGAGAAATAACTTGAGTATAGTTTTCTGTATAGCCTAATAGATGGGATGTTTATTAGGGGGTAAAAGAGCACCTCTTCCCCTTATCTTTTGTGAGGTACTCTTCATTATACATTTGAGCTGAGAGCCATGATTTTCCCATGCCCATTTTACCAGTACCAAAAAAAAAAAAAATGCATGTCTCATTGTATATATTTAGAATGGTGGATACTCCAGTGGTCTGCTGGAGACCACTCATACCTGCCTATAAAAGCTGACTGTTAAATTTTCATAAAATTTGTACTAGTCAGCTTTTAAACATAGTCATTATTAAATGTTAATTGCATACATTTACAATTAAGTAAATCATACTAAAAGCAAGTGTGGTAAATAATCAAAACTGCTATATTATGCTATTATCCCTGGTCTTGAAGGTCTGTCTTTTGGATCTATAGTGGAAATAAGATCTAATGGTGTGCTACTGATGCCTCTTTCCAACTTCAGGTTCAGTGCTATTACCTTGGTAGATTGAAATTGGCAGTACTTATACCATAGAAATTGGCAAGCACTACAAATTGGAGTCCTCTTAACCCAGAGTTAGTGAATAGCATGCTCCTGATTAGGGCGTGTTTGCGTGTGTGTGCCCGCGCGTGTCTGTTAAGCCTTTAAGACAAGCCTACTGGGCATCATAGGTAATATACAAATAATGTGTACTCGATACTAACTTATTTCTATCTTCTACTGTTTGTGTGGTAGAGCTGGTGCATAGTAAGTGCCCAGAAAAGGCAAAATAATTATCAGAAAATCTTGTTCAATGAATGGCACATTCTGGAAAACTAGTAATTTGTAAATAGCTATTGCAATGTTTCATTTAATTATATTCATTTTATTATAAAATATTAAGTGTGGCTTTATATAACTTAGAAATTATATAAACGTAGGAGGAAGAACAGGAAACGTTACTCAGAGGTTTACACTTTAAGGTGAAAAATATGAATGATTAATACAGTAATGCTTTTGGTGCTCACAGCTGCATGACAGGGATTTAAGAGCTAGGATTCATTCTACATGAGTGTGGTTTTTCTTAGTGCTTAGCATTTCTGAGAGGATTCAAATAAATGAGAAAAATGCTGGACAAAGCCAGATCCCAGGTTCCTCCCTTCCTCTCTCCTCTTCTTGCAGGACTGATTTCTCTGCAAGACAGGATGCAGAGGAACCAGAGCTTAGCAGGCAGGGTCTCTGCTCCTCCCAGCCTTGGTCCCTCTGCCAGGATAAGAGCCAAGGTTTTGTGCCTCAGGGAGACAGCTGGGTTGTTGTCCCCTCCCCATCACAATTGTCTCTTTCCTAGTCCGAGACTCACCAGTCACCACATCAAATCAGAGTCCTATAAAAATAGAAAAGGCTGGTGTGTCTGTCCCGAGTGTTCCCACCAAGACTCTTTAGGTCCCAGGAGGACTTCTGCATATGTAATTAGGCTGTGTTTTTCTTTTACAACCAAGAAATCATGTCTAAAGGACATAAATGCAAGGAAAAAAAATTTTTTAAAGAGGGGGATAAGATTCACTCATCAGATTAAGTAAAAATATTTTTTCTACAACTTCCTAATTTTGAAATCTTGATCAACTACTCAGCTTCTTTGAGACTAATCTTAATGTTTAAAATGATGACAGTAAGCACCGGCAACCTCACAGACTTGGTGTGAAGATTAAATAAGAAAATCAACATACAGCATTTAGCATATGTAGTAGTGTCTGATACTTAGAATCATTCAATAAATGTATGAAATAAGTACTACAAGTATCTGGAAACAAGGATAACACTTTGAGAAGATTTAAAGGTTATTTTGGTAGGATATTACTTTAAAACAAAAACTATCTTGTTGTTCAGTTGTGAGAATACAATACATTTATTCAAATAAGTACAACTACAGTTATTTTTAGCATTAAAGTATGGATGAATTGTCACAACACATTTAATGTCAGTGATCACAACAGTAAGCACCATAAAGAAAGGAGGAAATCAAACGGCAGCAGCAACGAGAAGCAATTCAGAAGAGCAGTGTAGATAAAGATGTAGAAACTGTGTTATGAAAACCCATTATTTCATTCCCACCCCAGACAGTTATCATCTTGCCTGCCTTTGTTTTTCTTTGCATGCAACTTGCTGCCTTGGATTTAGCTGAAGTTGACATTGGTAAAGGTCACAACTGTGGTATCTACTTAATTGGACAAGGATGATTTGTTAATTTTTTTTTCCTGTTTGGTAGAAATGCCAAAGTCATTTTAGGGCAGCAGGCAACAGTGGTCCTATTCAGGAGTTGAAAGGCATCCAAGCGAAAATTGCATTTTGCTTGGTGCCCTGAGGTTTAAAGCAAGGTGGATTTGTATTTCTCTCTCTCTTTTTTTCCTTGCCAAAAAATCTATTGCAAAGTAATTTTCAAGAACTCTCAAAACAGTGCACCTGGAATCATCATAGACCAAAAGGTGTCAAACTAAACTGCGTTATTTTTAATCATTGGGAGCTTCTCTCACACCTGATGTCAACACTTTAGAATTCTCATACAGTCCAGCAGAAGTTCAGGCTAGCTTTGGGATTATTCAGAGCTCCCAGATTATTCCTATTTACAGCCAAAGCTGGGAACTACTAAGGCCATTACTCTAGGAATAGGAAAGGGATCTAAGACGTACGCCTGGTCTTTTCCCAACTTTCCTGCTTCTAGAAAAGACTTCTCAACTAGCCCAGTTTGGGACAGATCTGTTGTATCAGCTGTCTGTCTTTAACTAACCATTTAGTTATCCTTAACATCAACCAACTATTGGCATTCTCTCTATGCTACAAAATATACTCTGTATCTTTGTACATCCAGGATTATTGTGAGGATAAAAATGAATACATGAGTCTAAGACATTTTTATGAAATAAAACATTATATCTAAGGAATTTTGCTTGGGTTTCACTTTGGGTCCTAGGAGGTCATAATGGCTTAAATATTTAATTACTTCCCAGCAGATATGACATATATGTGGCAGGGACGTTAAGTTAAAATTATATCATATTTTACATGTTACTTCATGAATATACATGTTAGATATGGACATAAATATTTTAAACTAACACTACAAATTATAAGATATATATTTAACCTGGTAAATATAAAAATTGAACCAATGAGGACCCTTCAATATTTCCCTTTTCTGACTGATGTGCAGGTTTGCACCCTGGAAACCAAATTCTCATAAACTTTCATTTATTCATCTTTGATACATGGATAATAAGAATATTACTTATAGAAATGAATTAAATATCCTTATGAACCTCTTTTAACATTTGCTAGCAAAATGGGGATATAATGAATTTAATCTTCCTGAAATTAAAGTGAAATAGGAACAAAACATTTTTGGTGGAAATGTTAATTCTGTGAGTCTAGGAAGGCATACTGAAATTCAGAGAAAACACTAGTGAATTCCCTTTACGTAAAAGATGACCACCAGTTTCCATCTTCATTTTTTTTTCTTTCACAACTGAGATTTTACTGGTTGTTCTGAGGATCAACACACCGAGATTTCAGTTTGTACACAATTCCTAACGTATGCACCGAAATTTCAGAAGGCATGTAGTTGTGATTCTTTTTCAAACAGTTATTCCACTGACTTTTCAGCCTGGAATTTGGAGACAGATTTTTCTTAAGAGTAAATCATGTATCAATATCTTCAAATGTTGAGAAGCTGTTACATTATCATAAAGTATCCCTAACTCACAATTTAATATATACACTACATTCTCAAATTTTCAATCTTTCACAGCACATTGACAAAGCTACTAGGGAACTGGACTACTGTCACCAAAGATATTACAGAGTACATGAAATTCTGGCAGAAAGATCCAAGATCAAGGAGTGGTTTTCTTGAGGAAACAGTTCTACTAAAAAAAACAACATGAAAAGGGAAGTAATTTAAAATGTTCAAGATATACTAAATGTACAACTATGACTCCAAATTGCCGTTGATTATTCAGGGTGTTCTAGGATATAAAAAGAACTCCCCATCCTGTGGAATGCTAAACTGACACCCAAGAAAATCAAAACCCTCCATATTCAATATCCCACTGTTTTCTTGTTGTACTGAAAAAATGAACAACCAGCAAATGATTTCATCTCTTAAGAAAAAAAGCATTTACACTAAAAAATGAGATGAGCTGGGAGTCCCTCCTTCTTAAACATGTTTCTAGAACTATTAAACATCTTAGATTTACAAAACAGTTGATGAAAATATTTCTCTGGATTATACAAGAAGGGAGACAGGGACCACTGATGAGACATGATATATATGGTATTAATCAGACTTGGCTTCTTTCTTGCCAGCTGCCTCAGGGACTGGACTCACTTCTTTTTTAGTTTCTCTGTTTACTCGAGGTGAATCTTACAGTGTCTTGGTTAGCCACTTTGGTCTCTTTTCCTTTTTGTTTGCTCTTTTTTTTTTTTTCCTCTGAAGATTTATCCTTTCCTGCTGCCTCTTTTGGCTTCTTTAGTACACTTTTGCAGGGACAGGTTTACTTGATAAGCTTGCCACTCTCCTCTTGGACTCCTCAGTCACCGCCCCCTTTGAAGGAGCTGACTTTTGTCTTGGGCAAACTGGTGCATTGAGGGTGCCTGCAGTGCCAGGGTGCACCCAGAGACTCCACGGAGCTGGGCTGCCTGGCTGCTTTGCTGCTCCCTCTGCCGAAGGTGCTAGAATCCGAGGTGGGACAGGATAGTGAAAAAAAACGGATGACTATTTCCATTTTCTCTTCCTATATTTTCATTAGAATTTCTTGGGCTCTTATCAAATAGTAATGACTTTCGTGGTCCCTCTGATGTAACAAAGAACAAGTTATTTTAAAGATGTGTTAGATTAGCTTCTAATTACCACTTTGCTATTCATAAATAAGTCACACTCTGATACCCCTCCGTTGATTATCAATCCAAGAGACATTTTAGTCTTTGACACTAGAAATTCTCGTTCAACTTTTCTTTTCTCTCTTTAGCTGCAGTAAAAATTCTTAATCCTAAAAACTCCATCTGCAAGAGATATTTTCTTATAACACTTGCAAAAGGAAAGGATATCTAAACAGAATTAAATCAACTTGCTATGAATATTTTAAGTTGACAGTATTTTTTTTTCCTTCTCCAAAATTATTTATTTTCATTTATGTTTATATCTTGCAATGACTTGGGATCTACCAAATTGTTTTTTTTTTAACAAGGGAAACCTGATGAAATTACAGTTTTAAGAAGGTAATTCCAATAGTGACATAGAGAGAAAGACTAGGACAACAAGATAATAGAAGCAAACAAAATTGTTAAGAGAACAATAGTATATTCTTGGTAAGAGAAAATGAGACAGTGGCAGTAGGAAAGGAGAGGAGGGGTGGATTTGAGAAATGCAGAGGACATAAAATTGGCAGGAATTTGTGAGGAAGTGAAGATGAAAAGACTAGAGGATTCTTTTAAGGAAATTAGCTGTAAGGAGGGAGAGAGTGGAAAAATGCATGGAAGGAGTTCTTAGGATGAAGAGGGAGAAAGGGAACAATGCAGAACGGTAATGAAGACAAAATTCCGGAGAAGCATCCAAGGATGTGAATATGATCACAAAGTGAAGAGCTGGGTGTGGAGAGGAGTAGGGACATACCAGCCTCCGAGAGGGGAGATAAGTTGATAAAGGTGAATGAAGGCATGGATAAATTTGGATGCAGATGGATGGGAGGTCAGAAAGGCTGGTACACACATGACCTGTATTTTATCAGTGAACATTAAGTCCTTACTGACTCTGGAGAAGCCCCTCGTCCCTCTAGACAAATGCCTTGCAAAACCTTATCTGCCTTCTGCCACATGCACGCTAACACCAATTTCTAAATTCCCTCCAGAGGACTCCTGTTAAGTATCCTGCTCTGTTTTCCAATCTCAGTGGCTGGATCAGGACTTTGTTAAGAGAGATGAAGTTAGGAAACAAGAGAACCAGTGAAATAAAATGCTGCTTCAAGCAGAGTGTACGATATAAAAGTAATCCTTATGTGGAAATATATGGAGTAAAATTAAAAATAAATTCAAAAGAAAGTTAGTAAATTTAAGTATATTTAAGCCAATTTAAATTTGTAAATAAAAACACACTACAGGATTAAACTTACGTATGATTTACTCTCCATTGTACCAAAACTAACTTCTGAAAGACAGGACTAGGTTCTAATCTGCTCTGTCTAAATAGCATCATAGCCCATGTGGGGAGAAGCTAAAACTTACTTTTCAGTCGTAGGCTTATGCTTCTTTCCATCATGGTCCTTTTGGGGCATTAACAAGCTGCTGTAGGTGGGCCCCCGGAGTTTTCTGGCTTCTCTCTTTAACATCGCTGTCCTGGAAACCCGTGTTGGAATCTGCCACTGAATGTCGGAGATCCAGTGCTAAGAATGAGGTGTGAGAGTATAGATTTTGGAATTCAACAGACCAATCGTAAATCCTGGCTTCTGCCAATTATTTAATGTCCGTGTGAAATGTTGAGAAATTGAACCAAAGATTGTGATTATTCCTTTGTGAAGTAGATTAACAGTATAAAACAACATGTCTGACAAACTAAAATGCTAAATGTATATAGCCTGATACACGGTACGTGGTATATCTAGTGTATAAGAGCATAGACTCTAAAGGCGAACTGCCTCAAGATGAATTTGTCCTCTGCTACTTACTAATCAGCTGGATAACAAACGCAACGTCTTTAACCAACTCCTCACCAGAAACATATGGATAATAATACCATTTTCTTCAAAAGGTTTTTATAAGGCTACACTAAATATTATTATTTTCAGACTTATTTGTTCTAATTAAGATATTGTTGTGTCCATCTCTGGGGAAGTTTTCATCATAAAATTCTACACGGAGTTTAACAATAAGAGAATAATATGAGTGTTCATCAAAAGTATTTCCATGAAAGAACTTCCAAAAGCAATAGGACGTTACTATAAAAATAGCTTTATATTTACTGAAAGTGATTGTATTCTTTGTGCCAGAACTGATGAAAGACCCAGAGAATTATTTGTCACCTTGACCCACCCTCAGTGCCCTGTGAGTTAGATTTAAATGTTTCAAAGAAAATGAGAGGCAGCGGCCTTGCTCTTCATCGCTGTATGCAGCACACTGATACTCAGGGTCTGGGGGACTCGTACACAGTGTTTCTGAACCCCCTAGAGTGCTGGTGTTGGGCTTCCCTGTGGTATGCGTGGTCCTCTTTGATCTCCTCTTTATGAATGTTTCCTGGGTGTCCGCAGCCACCTAACCTAGGAAGTTGTTCCCATCAATTATACCCTAAGAGCAAACTTTCCCCTCTTGTAGGCTATTGCATGGGTTACAATTTATGGTTCCAACTGCTCAATAATAATGATGATGGTGATGAATTTAACGTGTGTAGTTCTTTATGGACATCGCTTGCTATAAGATGTTTTATTAGATCATTACAGTAAATGAAGCAGATTGTACCTGTAGCCGTTTTACTCAAAAGGGAACTTAAAACTTGAACCCAGGGTTCTTATGTCAAGTCCAGTGCACCAAACCACCCTCTCAAAAAGTACATTGCTTAGAACCTCAGAGGTACTCTAACAAAAAGGATGGCACATTTAAATATGCACTGCTTCTTATGTTATCACAGCAAAAATGTTATAAAGCACTCGCTCTGTGATTGCTAAGGGCTTTGCACAAGTGTTCTCAGCTAAAATCAAGAGGAACGTTGTGAGGTGGTACTAACGGTATCCCGAGGTTCTAAGTGAGAAAACTAAGGCTTGTGGAGACTAGAACCCATCCTAGGTCTCAAAACGAAGTCATTGGCAACTGAGTTTTTTTTGGTTTATTTTTAATTAATTGAGGTAAAATTGGTACGCAACATTGTATTAGTTTCAGGTATACAACATAATCATTTGACTTGTGTATTCCACAGTAATCTAGTGATTACAAAATGATCAGCACAATAAATCTAGTTACCATGCAATTAACTCTCTTTACCTATTTCTTCCCCCCCCCCACCCCCTTCAACTGGCAACAACTAGTCTGTTCTCTGTATCTGTAAGCTTGCTTGGTTTGGTTTTGATTTGGTTTGGTTTCTTTTTTTAGATTCCACATATAAAAGAGATTATACGGTATTTGTCTTTCTCTGTCTGACATTTCACTTAGTATAGTGAGTCCTCCTACTGAAGAAGAGAATATCTAATATATTACTGAGAATTCTTCTGTAAGAAACATTTGAACCTTCTTCTCCAACTATTTATTGATTCAATCATTTATTTATACCAGCATGGACTCATGAATATTCATTTTAGGTCTAAAGTTACAATTAAATATTGTCATTATTTATTTATTTCTTAAATTTTAAATAGATTTTGCTTTTCAGAGCAGTTTTAGATTCCCAGAAAGTAAAAGTAGAAAGGACACAGAGTTCCTACATATCACCCCCTCCCCCCACACACGTAGCCTCCTCCACTGTTAACATCCCTCACCAGAGTGGTACATCTGCTACAGCTGATGGACGTGCACTGACACATCATAATAACCCAAACTCCGTAGTTTACATTTGGGTTTGATTTTGGAATTGTAAATTCTGTGTCTTGACAATAGTATTGTGACATGTAGCCACCATCATATAGAATCTAGCCTCATTTTTCATATGAGTAAACTGAAGAACAGAGATACTAAGTTGTTCACAGGTTACACAGTCGGTTAACATTTTATGAGTAATATAATGCATTTCTTTAAAATCCATTGCAAATTTTATTTGAATTATTTAATATATCATTTCTTTGTAGATATACACTGTGATTCATGTTTCTTCTTATTTCTGATTTTTTCCCTATTTTTTCCATTCTAATCAACATACAAGTGACATTTAGGTAAACCTCTGTTTTATACTCCACCATAATGATAGATTCTGTAAAGACAGAGATACCATTTGTTTATCTCTCTGTCCCGCTTCCTTCCTCATTCACGCCTTCCCCTCACCCATAGAGTTGATGATGCATGATTGTTTGCTGAATGGCTGGTTATCTAATAAGTTATTAAACTTAAAGTTTTATCAGGAATACTTTTGAAGCTGTCATTATGGTGGCCTGATTTCTGAGGTCTCTTAAGGCCACTGTCAGAAGAAGAAATGTGAGCAGAATGGTATTTTTTTAATTTGGTGTCACACACTTTGCCTTCTTAAAAATGACCTCAGAGCTTCACACCCTGGAATGCACTGCTGTACAATATTATTTAAATTCTCATCATATCTGCGGGGATCTGCAGGCTCCACCTGTGTTAACAACCATCTGTGAACTACAGCAAGCATGCGACCCAGGCTCCAGACGCTTTTGAAAATCCAGTGTGTGTTTCTGAAACCTAACATCTTTCTGTATAAAGATGGGAATCGTTCAACAGCAACCTTGCAATGATGGGCACAGAATAGGGCAACAGCAACAAAAGATCTTTATTAAGAGGACATTTTCTTTGTTTAATACCATATACTCTAATATGACTACTCATTTTCTGGGAATTTTTAAAAAGAAAGGTCCAAGGAAGAACATTTTTTCCATTTGTGATTTCCTAATAAAATATGACCATTCATCTCCCCATTTTTAATTGACTATATTTTCCTCCAGTAAAACCAGCTACACTCAACCTATTTTCAGACACTCCATTTTCTCAAGCTGAGTATGAGGTTTTAGGACAAAACTCCGTTCTTTCTGATGAGAAGAATCACTCCTTGTTGCAGCACTATGCACCCTTTTATGTTTCACTAATCACATCTTTCTTTCTCTCATCTCTGTAGAGTTATTTTCCTGGCCATGGTATATATATATCAATGAATGGATTCAGCTATTATCGAATGCTTCAGTTTCGATTCCACATTTAATCACCTGCAAACACTGTTTCTTTTCTGCTATTCTAGCACAAACATTATCTCTTAGGAATATGAATACTTAAGAGTTTTTGAAGCCTTGTGTATCTCTATGATGTTTAGGGCCCTAGGAACAAATAATTTCTCTTAGGGTCTAATTTAGTACTTTTAAAATTATTCTATTGATTGGACTCCTATTGTCTACAATAGATAAAATATGTAATAGGTAGGGGGTAGTGTATAGCCAAAAAAATAACTTGGAAAGTTATTAAATTAAAACTGCTCTATCTTATAATCATATGGAGGCATTCTGAAAACAGCAGAGCAGAAAGGCAAAAAAACTACTGGATCCTGGTGACGTTATTAAATTATAGAATTACCCAACTCTAGAACTCCTCTACTTTGGGATTTCTTATGTGAGATTTAAAAAAAAAAAAACCTTATAGTTTCAGCTATTTTTGGTTGGGGATTATGTAACTTGCAACTAACTGATTTCTAACTGATACGGAGTCCTCAGTATAGTAAAGGAGAAGGATAGTTAAACACATCAAAAATCAAAACTAAAATACATCCATTAAAAAAAAACACTCATAGAAGGACAGAGGGTAAAGAAAATTTTTTATCTTCCATGAGAGATTTTGGAAAGAATCTTTAGTGCAGGCTGTATTCAAACTATGTTTTCAAAAATAAGTGGAAATTTATCAAAAAAAATGATCTGGGGAAAAATAGAAGAAATAGCCAAGGCGGGGGGCAGAGTTGGGAGGAACTGTTGTGAATAGTGGAAGACAGGAGAGCACTGTCTGTGTGTGTGTCTGGGTGTGTGCACATACACGTGTGAGGGAGAAAAAGAAGAGAGGGAGAGAGACACACTTGGGGCAGGGGGAGGGGGAAACTGGGCAGGTATAGAAAGAAATTAAAGGGTTAAAGAGCAGGTTTTGAAGGAGCTTGTTTCCAGACCCAGAAACTTCCATATTAACCTGAACATAGAAAGGAGCCAACAGAAGATCAGCATGATCTGTTTCGGTGTTGTCTTTTCTTACACTGCTCTGCTAGCGTTTTGGAGGATGCAATATAGGGGAACACAGGGAATCCGCGAGGGGTGGAGGTGGGGAGGGAAGCTGGAACTGTATGTAATGTGGGTGACTTGAGGGTAGAGCTAAAAATCAAAGTTGGGAGATAGACTTAGACAGACACTGAAACAGCCATGCCTTACACTCTAACTGGATGTTTCACTACTTTTCATGTTTCCCCAGGCATATGGCTTTCTTTTGGTCCCTTAAAGTTAGAAATGTCCTTCCTCCCCAGTCCAGTACCCATTCTGCTCCCTCATCTGGAAGGCTCTCCCAGGCCTCTTCACCTGGGCAAACACCGCCCACCCTTCAGGTCTCATTTATAAAACCACGTCTTTAGGAAAACTGACCTGACCCTCCAGATGGGTCAGCTCATCCTATTGTGTGCTGTTCTCTCAAAGCAATCTAATACTTTTCTGTACCAGTCATTATCTAAATTGTATTTAATTAAAGTTTCACGAAGTACCTGTTTGACATGCAGTTTTTCCACCAGACTGAGTATTAGCAAAAGAACCACATCTGTTTAGTAATCTCCCGTATTCTGGCCACATCACGGTCACCCAAGAAGTAGCTTTTGAATATATGAATGACATACCTTTTACTAGCTTGAAAAGAGAGAGAGTGTGTACAATGATTGTGGCAAAAATACTTTTTTATGAAGGGATATGCTTTAAATCAGGTGTCCTTAATCTTTTGGGATTTTGCAGACTCTTTAATAATTTTATAAAAGCAATGGACTCTAATTTAAATATCAATGGACATCATTTTAAGTAACCGTGCTTTAAAGGTTACTTTTAGAAAGTTACAAAAAATTTTTTTTCTATTCTTTTAAATAATGTCAATCATCTTCTTTTAGTTAGCCTAGAAGCTGGTTGTGAGAAGTTAAAGGGATGAAAGAGTCATTGTTCATGTCTTTAAAAAGTTCATCATCTCATTTATTGGTCAAGACTCTTGGAAATTAAATTAAGTCAACAAAAGAAGATAGCAATTTCAGTCACTTCATTTATCTCCATGGTCCTTACTGCAAGGGAGATACGGCCCATGGTTTGATCGCCACAGAGTGCACTGTGTGTGTGGGCTTTGGCAGAAATCATCCCTCCCAAAATTGCTCTTTGCTGCTTATCATTTCCCATTGTTTTGGCTCTTTACCACCCTTCTCCTGGTCTGTAGTTTCCAATGGTACAGGCTTTGTGCACCTCATATGTGTCCTGTCTCTAATAAACCACTGTCCCTCACTGTCTTTTGTCAGTTTCCTTAATTCCATTGTTTATTTTTTTCTTCTAATTTTTTAAATTGTATTGGGTGGGAGAGTAAATCTGATCATTGTTATTCAATCTTGGTTAGAAATAAAATTCATCTCATTCTACTTTAAATAATTAAATCAAATGTTGCATTTAACAGTACCTACCAATCAGCTAAAATATATTAAGTGATTATATTTACTTATATATAATAACATCTATTATATAAAAATAAGTATATTAAATAATAAATAAATCTATATTTAAATATATAATATATGTTGCATTATAATATATATAAATTAAGTGTATAATACATATATATATTTTTTCATTTATATTTATCTTCAGCAGGAGGATACTAGTTGTAAGCCCAGAATCAAAGCTATTTTTCTATGTTAGCCACCTTCACCATCCCTGATTATTCTTCTGGATCTTTCCACTTCTAAGGAAAGAACTTTCTACACTACCTATTCCAATTTACTCATGTTGTATTTTAAAAATATCCACAAACCATATAAATATAAAAATCACAATTAGAGGAAAAACACATATGCGGTATGTGTCCTATACCTTCTCCAACAGAACATGGAAATGGGTAAGATGTCATTTATTCTGAAGGTTTATTTGACAATATACTACTGGGATTCTAGACTTACTCATTTACAAACAGTTTCTTTAATAGAGGTTTTCATGTTTAAGATGGATTCTCAGTACTATTCTAAAGGTTTATGCTTTGGGACTTTTCATCAGAAAAGACAAAAGAGAGAATTGGATGTTCTATTGATGAAATGTTAAATTGTTTTTCCTTGGAGAGAATAATTGAATATACTCAAGTGTTAGGAAAATTGTTCTCTAGTACATTTCTAAGTTACTAGACGGAGTAGTTGTTTAGTGTCCTGTGGTTATTGAAACAAATTACAAAAAACATGGTGACTTAAAATAACAAAACTTAGGTCTCTCAGATGTCTGAAACCTGGCCCGACCACACTCTCTCTGGGGTTTTAAGGGAAATCTGTTCCTTGCCTTTTTCAGCAGCTGGTGTCTACATGAACATTCCTGGGCTTGTGGCCATATCATCTCTGTCTCTGTCTCTGTCTCTGTCTTCATATTGTCTTCTCTTCTGTGTGTCTGTGTGAAATCTCCCTCTGCTTCTATCTTTTTAGGACACTCACCAAAAACCAAACCCTGCTGGACCTTAATCTAGGAATTTTTAGCCTCAGGATTTAGTGAAAAATAAATTTTTTGCTGCTTAAGCCACCCAGTCCGTGGTATTTTGTTATGGCAGCCTGAGCTGACTAACACACAAAGTGATTTTGTCTTCCCAAGATCTTTAATCTTATCCATATTTTACTATATAATATTCACTTTTTTTTTTTTGCTGGACATTCCATATATTTGAGAGGGGCCATCATCATGCACCATATAGCCTAATACAGCAGTCAGTCTGGTTTTGGTTTATTTTTCTTAAGAAACACAGTTTATTTTCCATCTATAATTCAAAAGCCCAGGATTTGGGTGACAATGTAGGAGCTGTTTTAGTCACCCAAGGTGCTTTATTTTCTATTATTTCTCTGATATGCTATAAGCTTTCTTAATTTTTCTTAAATTTAGTATTCCATTATTTTCATTAAGTATCATTGGCTTTATTTTTATAAAAGTATTATTTTTGGAAGAATGTTCCCCTTCTAAGGAATGTAACTGCTTGTAGAAAACCAGGTCAGTGCTTTGTAGAAAGCAGCACAGAGAAAACTGGAGTGGGTTTGAATACTTTGACCAGACCACATCCTAGGCTTCCCCGGCCCTACTGGCTGGAATCATCTTTTCTTCCTCTCCTGTGATCCACTGAGATCCAAGTTTCATATCCAAACACACGAGTGTTCTCTAGTTTAGTTTTCGTTCATCCTACAGTAGCGCCCCCACAGACTGATGTAATGGCATATTCAAATCAGCTCTGTCCGAGAAGCACGCAGTTGGGCGGATAATCTTAGACAACCTGTAGGGATACTTAGATATATTACTATGGCATACTCTTTCCTGGCCAGAACCTAAAAAAGTGTCTTTTCTTAAATTTAGCATTCCTGAAAAGATGAATTTTAGAATAATATTTTGTGTTTCCAGACAAAACCACTTAGTGAAGTAGTAGAGTGAATATAGCTCTCTTTGTAAATTACAGTGAGATGTTAGAAAACATCTTATTTCTTATTAACAAAACCAGGTGTGTACTTATTATTTCCCATATATATGAGGGGCTAAAATAAAGAGAAAAGATAGGATTCCTGCTTTTTGAGGAACCAAGAGCCCCAAAATAAAAGCTTATTATGCAAAAAATACATATTTCCACATTAACTGACTATACTTCAATAAAAAAGAATGCAAATTTAAAAATTGTTTACTTTTAAAAAAGAAATAAATATTTCCAGTGGGAAAATAGTCCCACTGGACATCACTAACACAAAACTGAGTAGAAATTATTTTATTTAATTTCATAGTTAAAAATATTTAAGTTACAATTTTTAACGTTGCTAATATATACAAATTTTCAGTTTATTCTTTTTCTTTGAATATGATGCTGCCATTGTATCTTATTTTACGGTAGTCCTAGGATCTCGTTGTTACACCTATTTCTCTATCCCTTTTCTCTCTCTCTTTCAAGCCTCAACAAATCACTACTGAAAGTTACGAGGGCTCTCAAGTTGAGACTACAAAGGAGGAAAATCCGAAGATCCTTGAGTGCAATTCTCAAATTGTAAGATTAATTTAAAATATTTTATCAACATTCAGCGTGAAAACAAGGACATAAGCATTTTAACAACCCTAGTTCATGCCACCATGAAGCTTTCTATTTATATGTAATACCTACTATCTAAACATTGTACTTTTAAATTTGAAAAAGCAGATGTTCTTTGGATGTGGCAGGTAGAATTGCTCTATTAGGAGATGTAATCAGACGATTAGGAGGACTATGAACTTGAGTTGTCAGAGAGGTAAGGGGGTCGTTCCCACAATCACATAACAGAAAGCTGATAAAATATTAAAAACAAACACAAACAGAACCCCAAACAAAGAGTGTGATTCAATAGTATTCTCCCCATAAAGCAAATAAACCCAGCATTATAGAGGAATGGAGGTTTTTACCCTTCAGATGATAGTGCTCTCTGCTTTTTTTCAGTTGTAATAAGTGTAATGCAAATTTGATTCTGGAACTTCCCTTGGCACAATTACAGATTCATCGTGTCTGGACTTGAGAAACAGCAATTGACAAAGGTTGTCATTTCGATTCAAAGTTAGGCTTTAATCTACCTGACAAAATGGAAAGCGTCTGGTGAAACTACTCATGATTGGAAAGAAATTGGGTGATAGCAAAGGAAACGGAGCAGAATAGAAACATAAGTTAACCAAGTTGATCTCTTTTTCCTCTTTTGGCTGCCAAAGTGAACTTAGAAATATAACTTTTTCAACAATTTGCCTTCACATCTTTGTATATTGAAACATGTACCAATACCATACAATTTAGAATATAGTAAGGGTAATGAGAAGTAGAAATAAAATATCCTGCAATTTATTTCCAAGGGAGGAAGAAATCAAAAAGGTTTGCGGCAAGAAGGAACATTGTTTGCTATAGTTTGAAGAATAGATAGGTCTCTGACAGTGTGAGCAAATCTTAAAGAGACAAGAAAACATCAGAATAACAGGAGTGGAGAATAGAGTACAGAAAGTGGTGGGATCCGTGCCTAAGGAGATAATTTGGGATTTAAGTAGGAGGGGCACTGGATTCCCAAACAAAGGAGTTTGGTGTGAATTAGGGATATATTTAAGGTTTTCAAAAGTTTGTGTCCAATTAAGTGATAAGACCATGGGTTAATTTTAAGAAAAGTGCTCTTGTTTCTTGATATAGTTTCTTAAAACTATGAAAAAATTGTTTTGCAGTGTATACATAAATCATTAGGTTATACACATAAAACTAATACAATGTTACATGTCAATTACCTCTCAATGAAAAAATAACAAATAAATAATCTTGGAAGCTTCTGGCCTGCACCATTATGGGTAATGCTCAGGTTTGATCCTAAAAGGTCCTGCTCTGTGCCCTTGGATTAGGATTATTCATCCAGTTGTCTTTTTCCTGCCCTTGTGCTGGTGTATCAGTGCCTTGAGCAAATCATTCATGTATGAGGTGGCCAAGACATCTGAAAGGACAAAGAACTGGGACTTCATCAAGCTTAACAAACAAACAAATGTTCCCATCGAAGGCAAACGTGAAAAGTTCTGTGTGTTTTTCTAAGATTCCCCAAAGCAACATTTTGGTCTGTTTTTCTTGTCAAGAGCAAGGCCCGCTCAAAACCATAGTTTTTTTGTTGTTTGTTCCATTCTCTTTCTACCTTTGATGTCCTTCCTTGTCACTAGCAGCTCCTCTCCCTCCAGTAAGTCCCATAAGCAGCCACTTCCCTGGGGGAGGCCCCGGTCTGGGTCCCTGCAGAAAGCTGCCACCACTTGTGCCGGCATGAATGCTCTCCCTCTGACCTGACCTCCGTCCTGTGGACGTTAGCCTGCAGTCTCTGCTTCCGAGAAGATACGTGTTCTAGTGCGGACCTGTTCAGTATTCGTGGCTGCAGGCTCAGTTCCGTTTAAAGGCCAAGAGAGTCATATAAAGGAGTGAAACAAGCCCAGTGCGAGCAGTGGGAACTAGTGGGGCTGGTGTGAACATCAGATTTCCAGTTACAGATCAGGAGCTCTTAGCCCCATCCTCACTATAGTATCACGTGGAGAGTTTTCATAAAATACTGATGACCAGGACCAAGATCAGAAAAATAGGCTCAGCGTCTTGGTACGTGGGGGCTAGACATTAGCTATGTTTATCCTTCTAATTTCTCCAGGTGATTCTAATGTGCAGGCCAGTTTTACTAACAATGTATTTTACATGTACGTGATTATTAAAATCATCTGAGGGGCCTTTAAAAATTAAGATTTTTGAGAAATTCTTTAGTAAATTCTAAATAAATAGGACTAAGGGTTACCTGTATTTTTTTGTTGTGGACCTGACAACACTCTTCCCAACCCCAGTGATTCTGAGGCAGATGTCTGTGAGCCTTAATTTGAAAAACATTGATTTAGATAAGACATAATCCCTTTAGTATGTTGTTCAGTAATAGTATTTCTGCTTCTCACACTCTGTCATACTTGCATTTTAAAGAGGACAGTGCCTAAATAAGACTCTATAATGATACTAATGAAAGACTGTGACATGACTTTTGATAATGGGTAGGAGGTGGGAGGGAGCCATCCCAGAACCCTTTGTTGATTATATAGCCATATATAAGACTAGGGTTGATGTAGAACTCTGAAACTGACTAGGAAGCTGATGTGTGATTTCATCCACTGCTAAATTTTCCATAAAAGAGCTGCGGACCATCATCACCCGAAGCTATAGTGCCCAGAGTATAATTGATCTTAAGCATGGACAGCTCTATAGTTTCTTTCCAAGATTCCGCACTTGTAGGAGATGAATTCTGCTGGCTTCTTCCACTTTACAGGAAAAAGTGGGAGGATCTTTGGATCTATGGGACTTACTGTTACTCAGCTTGTCTAAATTCATCCAGAATATTCTGACTTGTGTTAAATATTATGAAATGCATTGCTTCCATTTCAATACAGCAATGTGGAAATACCTTCAATTTGATTCTAACAGGCTGGAGACTCAAGTTCCAATTTGGGTGGCTTTCACTGAAGGTCTAAAAAAAAAAATCAAAACATAATTTTATAAAGAAAAAAACAGATTTACCTCCTCTTCTGGAAAAGGGATTAGTACAGTTTCTCTTCTAGAAAGGATAATTACATCACATTAAGCAGTATGGCCTTCGTATTTGGAGACTGAGTATGGTTAAAAGAGATGCCTGTATGTGCCAAGTTGACAAGAGGTGGACTTGTGATGATTAATTTTATGCATCAGAATGACTGAGCTAAGGGGTGCCTAGAGAGCTGGTAAAACATTATTTCTGGGTATCTCTGACAAGGTGTTTCCAGAAGAGATTAGCATTTGAATCAGTAGACTAAGATAAGATCTGCCCTCAGCAATGTGATGGGTATCATCTAGTCCCTTGAAGGCCCAAACAGAACAAAAAGACAGAAGAAGGACAAATTCTCTCTCTTTGAGCTGGGGCATGTACTTTTTTTTTTTTCTTTTATTGCTCATGCTTTTGATTTATCTAAAAAAAAAAAGAATCTTCACACAATCCAAGAATATAAAGATACTTCTACATTTTCTTACAAAATGGTTATAGTTTTATTTCTTACATGTAAATCTGTGACCCATTTTGAGTTAATTTTTGTGCATGGTGTGAAATAAGGCTCTATTTTCATTATCTGCATGCTGATATTCAGTTGTCTCAGCCTTTTACAACAACCTGTTGCAAAGAATGTACTTTCCCTAATGAATTCCCCTGGTGCCTTTGTCAAAAATAATTGACTACAAGTATGAATTTATTTCTTAACTTTCAGTTGCTTCACTGATCTCTGCGTCTATCCTTATAACTGTGCCACACTATCTTCATTAATGTAGCTTTATACTAAGTTTCGAAATTGGGAAGTTAAAGTCCTCTTACTTTGTTGTTCCTTTTCAAGATTGCCTTGGCTATTCTGAATACTTCGTATTTCCTTGCTAATGTTAGGTTATCAATTACAATTAAAAAGCCTGTTGGGATTTTGACAGATACTTTATCTACAGATTAATTTGGGGAAAATTGTTCTCTTAATAATACTGATACTTCCAGTCCACAGACATGGATTCTCTCTCCACTTACTTACATCTTATAAAATTTCCCTAAGCAGTGTTTTATAGATGTTCAGTGTACAAGCCTTATACTTCTTTTTATTTCTTTACTCTAAGTATTTTATTATTTTTGATGTTATTGTGAATGGAGTTGTTTTCTTAATTTTATTTCCAGGCTGTTAATTGCTAGTGTATAGAAATTCAATTAATTTTTGTATCTTTATCTTATATCAGATTAAAGAATTTTAAATAGCTGTGAGCTCTGAGTCAAACTGTGATGAGATCTGCAAAACAAATCCATGAAGTTGCTATGTTGATCAAGTTATTATGATGCTACATGCAGAATAAGGGAGATATTTTTATATAATATTGCTTATCAGTCTAGACTAGTAAAGTGTGTTTCATTCTAGAAATGAAACTTCTAAGTTCAACAGTGGCAAGGAGTGTGTTTACTAAAGCTTGAGGTGAAAAACTGAGGAGGAAAGTCAGAATGTAATGTTGATTAGTTTTATTTCTGTTTCAACCAGTTACCTAATGTGTAACAATGAACATTTAACCCCTTTGAGGTCCATTTTCCGCTTCTTAAAAAGGATGTAAGTGTCCCTTACCTTATATGGCTTGATAAAAGATCCAATAAAACAGCCTAGCTTAAAATCTAAAATCTAATATTGGCATATACCAGGTCCTCAATAATTACTGCTTTCCACCACTTTATGAAAAACTATGCCTCTCATTTAAACCCTCAATACATATTTTAAGCATGATAATTAGTTTCTTAAAAGAGAAAACTTAAAAGGTGACCAAAGCAACCTTAAGAACTGTAATTTAAATTCGAGAGTAGTCTTATTCACTCTTCCTCTCCAGGGCAGAACCAGAAGCAACTGGTGGAAACAGCTTTAGAGAGAGACTGTGTCAGTCAAATATAAAAGTAAACTCTTAATGAAAAGTATCTGCAAATAGAATTAGTTGCTGGAAGATATAGTATATTATATGATTGAATAAGGAAAAACTGAAATGCGTTCTAGGATGTAGTTAGGAAATGAAGCATTAGAGGGAAAGAACTGTAAGAGTATCTCTTTCTGGTCCAGGGTTCTAAGATCATCAGCATCCTCACTGACTGCTGATGGGAGCACATGCGATCTCTTAGTAAATAAATAGCCAAGGTGATGCACTTTGATTCCTGTTGGTCACACCTGAGACTAAATAACATAGTAGAGAAAACCTAGAAATCACCACTTTGCTGTTTCCTTACAGGTCACCTGGACAAGTGATTTTATTATTCAGATCTCTTTTCTACACAATGTAGATCAATGGTTTTCAAACTTTTACATGCCTAGGAATCATCAGATCAACCTGTAAAACTGCTTGTAGTAAGGCTCCACTCCCACGGATTACTAAGTAGATCTGGGGCACAGCCCAGGAATGTGTGCTCTTTGAACAAACTCACCTAGGTTTTCTTCTGTCAGTATTTCCTGTTAAATGTTTTGAGAAACTTTAATGTTGATTTCTTGCAGGTTTATCACAATGATTATATGTCATAGATACTAAACACACAGTGTTCAGTTATATCATAGGTGTCATTATTAGTTCAGTCTAAAAAGGTGCTCTGCAATTTTCATATTCAAAGTCTCAATATCTTCTATGGACAAGGTCCCAAACTTGGAATTAGAGACGATGCATAGTCTTAGGTATCTTTGTGGATTCGTTCTACTTCCTGCCTTATGCAAGCCAGCCAGGGTCACTTAGGAAAATGGTCTCTGGATTTCTTGGCCCTTTTTTTAGTATGGATCACTGAAGGCTTAACATCATATTGGACTATCAGTTTCAGGGATGTTTAAATTCCTTGGAAAGCAGCTTTGCTTAAATGATAATATTGGAATCACAGGGAGAAGGCAAAGGAAGTAGCTGCTTCATCCCATTTGCCTGCAGTTTGCAAATGTGCCTCATATTGTTTAATAGCATATCAAGAATTAGACACTGAGCATCTTATTTTAATTTTCACATAGGGATTAGGACTTCCTACTCAACGTAAATGTGTTTGTTTTACAATTTTTCTGACTCCTCTCGGTAGCACACACTGAATTTTTCTTAACGTGCTGAGAAAAATGAAAGGCAGCAAAGGCTTTTGTTTAGCCCTGTGAGGACTCCTCACCCAGGTTCTTGCCATTACCCCTGCTTGCAAGTCCCTGATCCAAGGGAGTTTATCCAACAGCAAAGCATTGTCCAGGGAAAGTGAGAGGAGAAAATATGCAGGAAATAAATCCTAGATCTGCAAATAGAAAATTATGCTAGCGTTTTCATGTTAAAACAATTTTGGCAGAGCTTTTAGAAATCCTGGTTTGCAATCATATCCAGTATTCATTGTGCAACATTTGATGCCCTGATGAGTCGCTGGCAGACACTTGTTTAACAAAATTTTGTAGGCAAGTCATGCCCTGCTGTAATTGGGCTGAGAGACCGTATACCATTGCCACTCTGGGCTACAGTCCATCCCGCCATCTGAAGAGGTTGGCACTTCATACAAGGCATTCTTCATGGTGCTGCTGTGATATTTTTTAAGCAGGAATAGGCACGCCTCCAGACTGTGTGGGAAGGGGAGATAGTTTCCTATGGTCTTTAGAACAATTTTCTGCTTTTCACGTTAGATATAAATTTCCATGTTTACCCTCCTATAACAACTTAATTTAAAGCATGCAAACCTGTGAACTTAATTATGATTTCTTACCAGAAATCATACAGAAACCATAAGAATAATGGTTAGCTTATTTTATCTGGTAAATAAAGATAACCCAGTGAGCATGGTAATATTTATTATAAGTAAATTGGCCAAAGAGTGATGTGCAAATACAAAACCTAATCTAGTTAATAACTCTTTGACCTCTCCTACCTTCCCTGAGACATAATGGCTTTCCCCTCTGGGTCCCCGTAGTGCTTGGTTTATACATGTTTTTCATCCTGTATCACCGTCCATCTTGCATATTGATTATTTGTATAAGGTTCTCATTTTGCATTAGATAATAAGCAATTTGAAGACAGAGACTATAAAAATATTGGTATTTCCTTCAGCACAAAGTGAATGCTCATCTCAACAGACCCGTATAAATATTTTTCCAAAATATCTAAAATTATGAAGTTTGACAGGGCTTCATTTTTCAAAATTTTAACTATTTCATATGAAGGATGAAGAATTAAGCTTCAAGGAGGGAAGGTGACTTATCTAGAGGAGCCTGATTAGGGAACATTGGTGTTAGTCCCTGCTTCCCTCCCAGCCTACCATTCCTGCATTAACTGATTCAGAGCGATCACCGTGTTCAGCATTACATTATCAATCGCTGAACTTCTTCCCTTCCAATTTCTGATCTTTTTAATATTAAAACAGTACTGAAATACCATTTTTAATAAATATTAAAAAAAAATTTTATACACAAAAGTGACATCAGAAAAAATTTAGCCAAAATGCATTTATGTTTCTAAATAACTTAGTACCTAACTCCATTTTTTTTCTCCTTTATAACATTCTGCAGATCATGCTTGTTTTTAGCCTCCAGCTTGTCCCAGATACTAATTAAATGTGAAGAATGAGTTGTACTTTTTACCTATCAAAGATATTTTTTGTTGGTAGAATTTCAGGTTGCCCAGTTATGGATATGCATTAATTATTCTGAGTTCTTTTAATGTTTTAGAGAAAGGTCGTAAGAGATAAAACTAATCTCTCTTGTGAAGTAGAACCAAGTGTTCAATACCATTAACAAAGTTATAGTAATCAGCAGAATGAGCGATACAAACTCAAGGAAGACTTTAAATGAATCTCTCATAAATCATTCCATCAGCTTTAATTCTTAAAGTATTACTATTTTTTATTTCTAAGAGAAGGAATGGAGTTGTAGTTTAAAATAAACAAAATGCAAAAGAGGCCATTCTTTTGTAGGCTTTCCGGTGATTTTTCATTCTGTCATAGTGCCTGTTGTGATTTTTATTAAATTAACATTTATTAAGTAAGGCCCTAGCTGACAATGGTGCTCCAAGTTTCAAGAAAACCACCAGCTAAGGGAAAGTGAAATAGAGAAGTTTACTACTCACAGGTCCTAGAAGAGATATGAAGCAAACCTTGGGAGGGGTGGAGGGGTGGGGTCAAGGAAGAAAGCAAACAGCTGGGGAGTGCTTGGGATTCCAGGCTAAGCTGGATTGGTCAGTTCAAACCAAAAAGAGCAATAACAGAGCTTTAGTAAACTCCAGGGGGTTCTTATCTGAGGGGCTTGCAAGGGGAAGGAGCTGGGAAGCAGGTGAGACTTTATCACTAGGGCTATTGGAGAAGTTTTATCAGTAACTTCCACTTCCTTGTGACTCTGCGGGCTGTCACCTAGGGAATACACTGGAGGATGGGACTAGGGGCAAGTGTCAATTCCAGGCCCTTGAAGGCCACTTATCCACATAAAATGGATGCCGAGGCAGCAATATTATGGAGTAATTTTGCTAACAATGCCCTTTTAAAAAGGTGATTCTAAATAAACAAATTTATTTCCATCATTTCTAAATGGGATATTTGCATTGAAGCCAAAGATGGACATGTATCATGATGAAAATCTTCTGCAGCATCTGAGTCCTTAAGTTAAATTGGCTGGACTGATCTGATGATTCTGCCTTGAGGAGAAAAATGAAAACAAAAACAAACCAAAACCCAGAAAGGATAAAAGGTGTTCTCCAAGGTTGACATGACTCAAGAAGGATGAGTGGTTAGTTAATGAGACTTTTCCTGCCCTTTCAAATTGTAAACAAGAAGGAGCAACAACAGCCAACACATTTCTTGGCAGTGTCAAAATTTTCCAATGACCAGAGTCATTATGTTGACACCAGAGTTGTAAAATTAAAGTAGCTGAATATCACTGTTTCTATTCTGATCCAAATATTCGTTGACAAAATGGCGACATCTGATTGAGGAAGAAAAGCTGGGGATGACAAAGAAAGGATAAAAAGAAAACTTAATTGAGCATTTAATATACACACAATTCTCCTTTTGTGTGCTTTACTCCATAATGCTCCATTATATATATATTTTACTTAACCTAACTCTTCTAAAAACCTGTCAGATAGGGATTATTCCTACCTTACAGATAAGGAGTCAGAACCCCATTAAGATGAAGTAACTTTCCCAAATGTGTACAGCAAATAAGAACTAAAGGAATTCTAACCTGGGATGGGCTCTTCACTCCATTCATCTAACCGAGTTACCTACATTATTTCTTTTCACATGATGTCAAAATTGTTAATGTAAAGCCCCATTTTACAACTGAGGGGAAAGTGAGGTCAAATCGGTATTTCCCAGACACCATTCCATCAATGAGTACTGGCCTGTCATGAAATTTTCAACAGTAGAAAATTGACATTGAATAGTCAAGTAACAAAACATTAGTGGATTTTCCATGAATCGATTTCTCTCTGCCTCTCAAGAATAATTTCTTTTGACATTGGATCCTTTATATATTTTGAGTATTAAAATGTTATTTCTTTTCTGAAATACTGTTGAAATATAGCAGTATGTCTGGTTTATTGATTTATTTGTTCTAATGTCAAAATTTGTTATTTGTGTTCACCTTTATTTTTCTGCAAATACCCACGTCCAGGAACCTCAGTGTTCATTATCAGGTAGTGGGAGATGGAGTTGGGACTCAGCTTCACTTGTGCAAGACTCCTCTGTGTGTTACCTTCACACTAAGATGGGAATCCTGATAATTATTAAGGGTAGCCCAGTATTAACGCCTGTCCCACCATGGTGCGATTATGTATTGCTTTCCATGCACAGAAGTAAATAATGAAAAGGGCTTGTCTCAGCTAGCTTTGTTGTTACTTTGCCTACTTTTATGGCCATAAGATAACATTTTGTCAGACGGCAGTTTGTTGCCCAAAGCCCGGAGACAAACTGGTTATTCTGGTGGTGGTGGTGAAGGTGTGTATGTGAGAGACTGCAAAGAAGATTTGTGGCTCCTCTCATTTCATAACTTATAGACCAGGTTGTGCTCTCTGCTAGTAACATACCCAAGACCACAAAGTTAGTTAATTGTAGATTTATGAATTTGAATATTGATTCAAGACAGACTTCTTAGCCCACAGGTTTAAGCGCTACCTTATTCTTCTTAGTTATAATATATTTTATGTAAATAGCACTTTTTGTCTTTCTTTAAGATTTATAATCCCATTCTAGGTTGTACCAGGAAGACTTAAAAGAATGAAAAGTCAATAATCATTGCAAGTTGTGTTGGAGAATAAGGCAAAGAAAATATCAGTGGGACAGAAAGTTCTGTTATTGTGTGTACCTTTAACAGTCAGAGTAAAAAGAAACTCTATGAATCTAAGTAGGTGACCCCAGAGATTCATCCTTTTAATGCCCAGTGGTTTATCACATGAGCCTTTGCGGTAGTTCATCAAGGTGAATCTAATAGCCATGCTCTGATACCACATCTCACGTGTTGGAGGGAGTCTCCAAGTCCCTCATCGCGTACATCTCCTCGGTCTCCTTTCCCTTCCTCTTCACTTATCATGCCTGGCACAAACAGGGTAAGGCCAGCATGGAAAATTTGGCAGAACCTGCATTTCTGTACTAACCATAAAAGGCTCCCAGGTTTCAAGTGAACATTTGTTCAAATGGGACTACCAAGGAAGCAGGTTTAGAATGTGTTTCAATTTAGGTGGCATTTTGGTTCTCGGGGATCTTCTTTCTTTCAAGTCCTAGAAAATCTCCCTACTATTCCTGTTAGTCATGTATAAGGAAAAGGCTATTTGGAGAGGTGACCTATTTTGACTTAGTTTAGCAATATCTAATGATGCTCTCTGTGGGAAGGAGATACATGGAACATGGGGGGATAGAAAGGATGCGTAGAGCTTTTAATACCACAAGATCCGTGTGATTCTCATGGATTTATAATTTGAAATGCTCATTAAATGATAGCTGGAAGTTTGCAACATGAGTAATGCATCAATGATCATCAAAGAAGCCTGAGCAACAGTTAGGAAATGTGAACATGCTTGTAAAATCTAAAATAGAAGAAAGTAAAATGCTGTGGCTATTACATTCAGTAAGGGGTTGGGAGTATTAGGAGAAGGGACTATACATGTAGCTGTATTATGACTGACCTCTTGTACTATTTGAGTAAGTGTGTACTTTATAAGCAATGAGAAATATTAGATTTGTGAGGGAGCGATAGTTTTCTGGTGAGTCTTGATTTGATTAATTGTTATGTAGTGAGTTAACATGTTGGAATATATGTTAGGAAGACGTTTCTGGAGGCTGAGCTGCAGATGGATTGAGAAAGGCCAGAGAGTTGGTTAGTTTAATTCAGTAATCTAGAAAGGAAATAAAGAGATAAACCCTATGATCTCTGAAAGGATTAAAGCTTAACATACTGAATTGTTTTCCTGAAAAGTGGTTCATAGTCTTACCTATGGAAGAACTGACTGCATATTTGGTTTTCACAAGACAACATGATCCTCAAAGACCTAGGTTGAAAATATGTATAGCAATTCAAGGTATTGTTTTAGTTGTTGCTGTTTTTCATAGATTCTGGTCAATGTACAGAAAGGAAAAATTGTCAAGATTTACTACTGCTTGAGGTGAGATATAAGACCATTAAAGTGATCAAATTTTAGCATTCCTTGCTTGTGATGGAAGTTAAGCATGCTTTGATGACATGTAGCATATAAGTTTCAAGCATGAAGAGATGGTGAATCATTTGAAAAAAACTTGTTATTGTTCCTTCAGTTGCATAATTTAGTAATGAATTCATGAAATAAGTTCTCAAATTTCAACTCCAAATATTTGAGTACTTTAATCTAATATTTGAAAAATTTAGCAAAGGTTCAACTTTCTGTAAGCCTAGTGAGAGGAAAGGGAGTTGCCTTGACAAGTCTTGGTGATTTCCAGAAAGTGCAAGTGAGAGGAGTGCTTGTGCAGCTGGCTTGGGTTCCAGACCTTTCACTGAAGGGAGGTGGTTCTACTGACGGTGTTTTTGAGCAAGTGTTGTATGGAATGATCATTTTAGAATCATGAATGTCTTTAGATTCCAGCATAGAGAAAGTATTAACTTGTAAGCTTTCTTAGAAAAGTAGACACATTACTGCAGGATATTTACAATATAATTGTAACTGCTAAACTGCGTATGAATATCACTGCGTGCTCTATAAGTTCTTTTATAAACTGACCCTACTCTGGTCACTTCTCAGTGGTTCTTTTCTCAGCTGACCTCACCACTATTACCTTTGATGTCCACTTTTACTTCTCTGCCTCATCACTCTGCTTCAGAAAGCTATCCATTATTCAAGAATCGGGCCCTTTCTCACCTGCTTCATGAAAAAAAATCCCTTGTCACCATAATAAACAAAGAGTTTGTTTATTTACTTCTTTTTTGGATAACATATCACTGATTCATCAGGCCCCAATAAGTACCTACTACTTTCTAAGTTATCTTTGTAGAATATTTCAAAAGCATAGTATGAAAAACATTATTTTATGTCATTATTAAAATTGTGCTGTTAGCTAAAACTGCAAAAATATGATGACAGTTGAAATATAAGATAGCAAATAGTTAAATAATGAGGTAAGAAAAAGGTAACATGGATTCTTGGAAGGATCTCAGATTTGCAGCAAGATGGACATGGATTTTAGTTGCCGCAACAATAACTTGATGACCTTGAGAACATTACGTAATTGTTGATCTCCTTGTGCTCATGTGTAAAGATGGAAATATCTGAGTATTGTAATAAGGACTGAATCACATGAAGATACAGTCAAGTCCATTTCAGCATCTGTCACATAACAGACACCTCATAAATTGTAGTGCCTTAATTATTTAACTAATAGTGTTTTCACTTTTCCATATTTCAGATTCCACAAGCCATACCTGGATATAATAATAGTATTTACCTCATGGAGTGATACTGACAAATAAATGCGATTACCCATGTAAATCACAGAGCACAGCGCCTAGCATGCAGCACAGTACATGCTTCAGAAAGTTACCTCTTGTGAAGAAACTGTTATGTTGAATTCTTATCACCGAAACATCCACACACATTATCCCAGAATATATAATGTACTTAATTATACCTAGTTCACACACCTGAACTAATATATCATATAAATTAAAAATAATAGAAATTTTGAAAGAAATGGGCAAAGAAAACAAATTAGGTAATGATAGGGTGTGTAAGTCTATATTTTAATATTTTGGAGGTTTCATTCCATTTAGTTGACTTACTAAATTCAGTCATTATTTTATCACTTACATATTATTCATTATGATGTATAGCTGTTAAAAGAGTTACGAAAAAAATGTTAGTTTTACAGTTTGGTTGCATTATATATATTGTCTCAATTCATAGTTTCTGGGCAGGAAACTTTTTCTTAAAATATGTATTTAGTTAAAATGAGATTGTATAAATCATAATCTAATTTGGCCACAGGCAAATTGCAATGTCTCAAATGCCATAGTGAATGAGTGACCAAGAGATATTGCATATTCCTCTAGACTGTGAGCTCCTGTGTTTGTCAAGCACATTTCTAGACACTTGGCCATCTGGTTGAATTAGTGCACCAGGGTCGATCCTTATGTTAATTCCAGAAATACAAATTAAACTGTTTATTTCTTTAGATAAATGTATGAGCATTAACAGAAGTTTTATTATTTTCCCCTTGTTATTCTAATAGTATTGTTTATACACCCAACAAGTTGTGTGGATCCAAATCAGAGTACACTGGTTTAGGGACTGAGATGAATGAGAACTAAAGACACTAGATTAAAGAAACATTGAGAGAGAAGAGCTAGCAAACACTGAAGCCATCAGGTAATAAAACATTAAGGGAAGGAAGCTATCAAATACAGAGGGACTTTTAGGACAATGAAAGATCCAGCAGTACTAATAGCAACAAAGAGGTCAAGGAGAAAGAGGAATTGAAAAAGAGATTATCTGTTATTATTCCATTAAAAAAAATCTCTCTCTTTCTAAATACATTGTGTTCACACAACTATTTTTAAATTTTTATTTACAACTTATTCACTTTCTATTTTCAAAATGTTGGAGCCAGTACCTTAATTGTTGTTAAATCATCAAAACAAAGATAAAGCTACACAATAATAAGATGAGTTAGGCTCACATAAGACCTACAGGTCTTCTGTAATCGTATCTGTCCTAGTTTTCAATTATAAATTGTCATGAACTTAATGGCTTAAAAAAATAGTTCTCACATTCTCCATGGGTCAGAGTCTTTTTGCCTTCCTTAACTACAGTTCTCTGGAATTCTTGGCAATCTTGGTGATGTCTGCAACAGTGAAGAGAATTCCTCAAAGAAACTTCTCCTTTATATTCTCGCCAAGCGAATGCCTGCTTATCGGTGGCTATGAAGTTGATTAAGGCATGATGCTGGCAAGTCGCTGCCCTTGTATCTGTTGCCTTTCTGGGAAACACTAGGAATTTCACGAGCCCCATCTCATGAGGTTTCCATAATGCCTGTGAGGCGCAGAGAAAAATAAATTTAAAGGTAGTGTTCATTATGAGATCAAAGTATCAAAAAAAGGTTGGAGCTGTCTTCCAGACACGTAATATTTTCTTTAATGTTGAAATTTAATAAGTTTTCATTGTTCAGATGATCAAAGACTTCTCTCAAATAGCTGGCTGTGCTTGCATTAATGAAGGATCATAGTCCACTGCAAATCTTATGGTATTTTTCTCATGACAGTGATCTCAAGTAATACTTGACATACAAAAAAGGTTTTGAGGTCAAATAGATTTTGGAAAATGGTTATATCATATCTCGTAAGAGATTTGTAACTCATTTGTGCATTATGAAAAACTGGATTTCAAATTTCACTGTGCACTTGAATTGCTGGATTGCTGATTAAAAAGGTAAGTCCTATATTCATAGGACAGGGTTATCACCCAGGGGAATTATTTTTTATCACCCTATGTAGGCTGATCATTCAAGAGCAAAACTAAGAAATTGTGTGTTAAAGGCTCTGAGAACTACTTTAAATACTGCTGTTTAATGTTCAAGTAAAAGTTTTCCCTAAACTTACATGAACTTTATTAGTCTAAAATATACTTTCAGAAAACTCACACTTTGCAGGTTACTTTCTGCATTTTGAGCTTGACTTCATAAAATTATTTTAGTTATTTTTTTCCAAGGCTGAATGCAAGTATAACAAAAACAAAGGTCTGTTGTATTGTTACAGTAAAAACAGAATAATTATAATATTCCAGGGAAATTTTACTTTCTGTGTCTAACTCATACCCATACAACTTAAAAAGGAAAACATTCTTAGGTACCATTGAAGATTCCTCTGTGTAACTACCTAAAATTCTCTGGGATAAGGCAGTCAAGGTTTTGACTCCTGATTTCCATTATCATAGTTACAGTCTTACTTTTCCACTATACTGTTGGCTTATTTAGAAAAGGGGCTATATGCAACCATTTTGGAGCTTCTATCAAATATACCTAAATGTCATCATATGAAAAATGCAAGCATTTATGAAAATTCTAAAAAATGAAATATTTTCATAGCCAAGGTTTTATTCATTTATTATTTATGCACTGTTTACATACTGACCACTTGCTACCTAATAGGCACCTAGCTGGAATCTTAGGCTGATAAATGTAGCCTCTATCTTCAAGGAACTTACAGTATATTGAGGAGCCAGACATGCACATACATCTAAAAACATTAAGTGCTAATGTTTTTAATGCATTGTTCCTTTAGAGTGGGAAAGTGTGACCAGCCTATCTAATGCTAGGGAGGGAACACGTAGCTGGTTTTCAGGATCTCACAGTGAAGAGAGACTTTTATGAAGGTGGTAGGGGAGAGCACACACACAGACACAGAAGGGCAAAGTAACATGGTGAGTGTTCAGTTAAGTGCCACACAGTGTGAGAATGAGGAACGTGTAAAAGAACTTTGCTCTCAAAGCTGAGTTGTAGTTGGTTAAATCTCCTATACAGCTTCTTGAGGTACCATCCACTCCTAGAATTTATGGAATGTTAGAGTTCAAAGCCAGCTTCAAGGTCCTCCTTGTTTGACCCCAAGGAAAGAAACTGACTTATTCAAGGTTAGAGTTACACAGTGGCCTTGAACTATTAAACTCCCAGTTGTGTATGTTTTATTCAGGGAAATTACTAGGGAAAAAATCACTACAAAAGGTACATATTCTCACACTAAACAACTTTTATAGTTGCTTTAAAATGTGTTTAAAGTAAAAAGGATGAAGAAAAGGAAGGGATGAAGGGAGAATGAGAGGCAGTAAGGAAAGGAGAAGGGAAGAGAGGCAGACAAAGGAAAAAGAAAGAAAGGGAGGGAGGGAGAATTCGGTATTTAACCTTGGTTAAAATGAAAATGAAGGCCAACTGGAATATGCTGCCAGTAATTCATCTTCTTCAAGACTATTGAGGCTAATTAGTAAGATGAGATTTCCTAGTTAGTAAAATATAGGATCTTATTCCCAGAAAAATAATCTTTTAAGTTGTTGGAAGAGTTTTTGCTAGACAGATTGATGATGCTGACCTAAAACAAAACAGGCTGAGGGACATTTCTTCAGCAATGATGGGTTTATTTGGGGTCAGCAGAAAATTGCAATTTGGGATCTGCAACCATGGTGAGCAAGGTGCAAGTCCCCGCAAGACAAAGGAGGGAGAACTCTTTTCTAGAGGGGGAAAGGACGTTGGGAGGATTGTAGTAAACAGAGTCCATGGCTTTTCGTGGGCTGAGCTGTTGCCAGGACAGAAGAGGAATCTTTCTTCTTCTCATTGGGTTCAGCTACTGTTGCAGAGTGTGAGACCTCTCCCTTTGGGTCTCCTGACTCTATTTACTTGTGGTTCTGTTTAGTAATTGTTCACAATGATCCATGTTGTTTAAATTGTTTACTGCTCGCAATATTGGTGTTCCTGCAGGCATACAGACCATGAACATGTTTAAATCTGAGAGTCTAGACACATCATGGATGTAGAATAGAGTAGTTTTGTAATGCTTTACTTTGAAAAAAATTTTTTTTTTGCAAAGAAAGAACTTTCCATTGGAACTGAACATGTTGTAGTAGCCAACTGTCATAAGCGCCACTGAGATCCCCAAATGGAACGTGAACGCTTCTTCTCTCCCTCGGATCTCACTCATGTTGTGATGATTTCATCCCTAGCTTGACCTTTCAGCTTGTCTCAAAATGAAGGAACTTTATCAATGGGAAGAATTCAAGGTCGATTTTCTATTCCTTCCCTTCATTTCATTTAATATCATTGACCTATTTTCAATTGCAGCTTTTACAGGAGAACACGGCCTGTTCAATGAAGCTGGAAGGAAATCCCCCACCCCCAGGCAATGACACTGCAGAATCAGAACCTGTCCCACAGGTATTTTGTTTGCTTGTTTTGATTATGTCAGAAAGAACTTTTTGACGTCACTGAGTTTCATGAGTTTCTCTCTTGCTCTAGCTGAAGCAGGGATGTTGTATTGGCTAATACAAGATATATCTCTCCCCTTTTTCCTCTGAACCTTTCCATGACCACTGTGTCTGCTGCTAAGCTTTTGATTTGATTAGCTGAGGTCCTGGAAGAGCAAGGGAGAGGGAGGTGTCCCACCCCACCCTGGCAACCAAGAAACAAAACAAAACTCAACAGAGAACAAAAAAATATGCATGTATTCTTTATAGGACCAAAAAAAAAAGTTTAAAAAAGATGACTTGGGAAAGGTAGAAAGAAATACATATCTCCCACAAAAACAAACAGCAAAGAAGCACAACTCAGGAGCTTAATTCTGAACTTCCATTTGGTCTGTTCCATATTTGACCAAAAAGATTGCAGCGTACCAATCATCAGGAATCATTTTACTTAACATTTTTTTTTTCAATTTCGGGGTTAGATTAATCAGAGTTGAATGATTTGGCCAAAGTTATCTCAAAAGAGTTTTTTAAATATCTTGCCATTTGTAGAGAATATTTTATGTGATTTCATGAAGCAGCAGTATTATTAACATATTTATACTTAATTTTGTCTAGCCATGGTTTTCTGTAAGATACTTGTTGAGATATATGAATTATTCTGTTAGGATCTAATTTTTACGTTAAACATTTCAATTTTGACTCCCTGAATTGTCTTTTCTGTATTGTTTGACAGGACATGGCAGTGCCTCCTTGTTCTGAATGTGAAGAGGGAAATAAGCCAGAAAAACAACGGAGCAGCACTGAGGGGAAGGCGACTAGAGAAAAAAAATTACTGTAAATACCAAGAAACTACGTTAAAAACATCCGTTTGCTATTGTCTTCATACTCTTTTTAGACCACAAGCTTGATGGAAATACTAAGTTTTTAAAGCATGCAACTTTTTCACAATTTTATGTAACTTTTTAAAGTAGTCTACAAATTTTCCAAAAGATTCCAGGCTGATTATGATCCTTAAGCAATAACCTAATTAAAGTGGATATCCACAGTCATAAATAGTCATTGTCATCAGTAAATTGCCCAGTATAAATTGGTCTTTTCTGAACTCAAATGCAGTATAGCATTTAATTCTTCCAGTTCATTTGGGTATCTAGTACTTCTGTGATCTAGTTTTTGAAATCAACTGAGGATGATAAAAGATGGTGGCTCCTCAGCATTCTTCGTATCCAAATTAAAACCACATCATGAAGATGTTGGTCCACGCTGATTAACTGGAGCCACTGTCCTCAGTGTTGGAATCTGTGCTGACTCGAGCATATTGTTTATTTGAGGGTGTTCATTGCTGTTCTCATTATTATTTAGACCCATATCTAAATAATGTCAAGGCAATTCTGTCAGGGATTTGGTCAGTTAACAGGATTCACTGAATGTGTTTTGTATGATGTAGACAACACGTCAAGGATGGAGGACTAAACTTCTGACGCAGTTGCTTACATGTTTTGGCATTCTGTAGACACAGCCTCTGTGGTTATCAGCTGGAATTACTACAAGTTAGAAATCAAGTTGTTTGAAATGCTCAGTGTGATATTTGGTATGAAATTGAGTAACGGAATGGGGGATGGGAAGAGGGCTCCAAAATACAAATATGCAAGCAGATAATACATATTTAAAAATGAGGACTTGATGAAAGTAAAACAGCCATGTAGAATCAATGAACCCCAATTTGTATATTTTGAAAACAAATGTATTATTAAAACAAATCAATGGCTGTGAGAATCTTTGAAGTTGGGACTTTACATAGGATCAAATAAATTCACTCTTGAATAATCTGAACATAGCTCACAAGCAAGAGAAACTGACACTGATTGATAGGATGGATATAGCATCAAACTTACAAACTAAAATTAATAGTTAAATGATCCTGTTAGGTTGTCTACACCAAATATATTCACTTCTGCTGGTTAGACCCATTTTTCAGGGAGCATATAAAACCACTGGTTTTATGGAATGGATCTGTCAAGTCACAATATATTTGAAGCACAGTTACCTGACAAGCTGTGTTATGTATCTATATAAAATGAAATCTATAATCGATAGATGAACTTAAATTCTGGGATGTAATGGCTCAACTTTGATCACGATGACAGACAAAGAAATTTAGTGATCTGGAGAAATGCCAAACTATCATTAACAGTTAAAGTAATATCGTGATTTGGTCACATAGCGATTGTACTTGCTGAGTAATTCAGTGTCATTTTATCAGTATTCTTCAGACTGCAGGCTACCTGAGAAAGAAAGAGAACCAGTTTTATAGATTATTTATAGAGTTTTCAGGTGAAATGACCAGGACAGAAGAAAAGATCAAGGTCTGAAGTTCCTGCTGACTCCTCCTCAGCTCTAAAACTCACTTAATTCTATGAGATGAAATATCGCTAGCTTCCCAAGTCCTATTTCCCTACTGAACCCAGAAACCCTAAGCATCCCTAAATGTTTATGAAAGGTAAGCAGGTAATTTAAATTTAGGTTTACTTTCCAACCTCCACCTGTGGCTCCAACTTCCTTCCTAGATTGTATGGATCCAATGGAAAGTTAATCACCATTTTACCTTACAAAATATGTTTTGAGGACTCTTTGGAAATAATAAAATGAGAAGATGGTATTTTCCAAATTTTTTAGAGTATAACATGATAAAAGAGAATTTGTCTTAATCAAATTTGAACAGCTCCGTCTGTAAATTATTTCTTCTATGCTCTAAATTCCGATTCTGTTAGATGACAGTGTAATCAATTTGCTTCTCTTAATTGTTGGCATGATCAAATGGGCTTTGAATGACTATAATATATAATTTTTTTCTTCAATGATCAGTAGCATTATGCATCCTGCAGAGTTTACTATGAGATAGTTGTCGCATTTATTTGTTTAAAAATAAAAAGAATTTGTAGTAGAAAAGCTTTACAAATATTTTTAAGAAATATTTTGGGTGTTCCTTTTAACTATTCACCACAAATTTTATTTTAGTATGTACTATGACTTGACTTTAACAAATGCATTTTCATTTCTCCCAATCCTTTAATTGCTTTAAAATAGCATCAGAGAGGTTTATATGCTTTACTTACATGTGTGGCTTTTGTCCATGAGTAAGGGGCCATTTCTCATTATTTCTTTTAATTAGCATCTATATAAATAAGTAGATGTTGTTTTTTGAGGAGTTAACATTCATAGCCTAACTGTCCTCATGTGGAAAAATACACTAACCTAGATATTGAATATAAATGGTACGATTCTATCGTGTTCTTGTAATGGTAAGCAGTGAAGAATTACATATGCTTTGCAGAATGTGAATTGATTACTACTGAGAAACAAACATACTCTCCATTGGAATACCTTATTTTAATATAGGTACTATTAGAACTAACAATTTACTTCTCTCTAGTTATTTTGAAATACTAATCAATGCTACATACACATTCTCAGTTGAGAATTGGCTTTGGATTTTGTATTTCCTTTTATATGCATTAACTGTGTAAATTAAACTAGTGCCTAAAATGTATAAGAACTAAATGAAAGCTGACTGTGTCTATCCCATGCCAACATTCTCAGATGAAAAGTGAAAAACTGGGTTTTGACACATCTGGGTGTGGTTTTCTGTGTGATCTCAAATCTCTGAATACTGAATATACTCCATGGCTAACATTTTTTTTTCTTTTTCATTCTTTAGTCATATATTTAGCATTGAAGTGCTATTTGAAAGACATTTCTGTTTCATAAAATATACTGGATTAGAAGTCTAAGACAGTCATTTGTGAAGGAGACATTTACTGTTTTAGATTGACAGTGTGGATAGCTGGATTAAAACAATATTTGTGAACTTTGCTCTAATGGAATCTTTTCTTTCTATAGCTCAGGCACTGTACTTAGCACTACTTGCAGCAGAGGCGGACACTATTACTGACACTGGAGAGTAGGGTGAGCTGGTCAAACCTAGAGGGTAATGAAAACATACACTGTTTACTTGGAGGACATTTTCTTAGTCCTGTGTACAGTCTTAAATGTCCCCAAACTATCTGTTCATCTGAATTACACGACATAATATTGATGGTCAAGTGGTGAAGAATAAAAGAGACTGAAAGATGGCCTATTTTTGCTCAATAAAGGTTTGTTACCAAGACTACAATGTATATGATCCTCCATAAACCAGTTGAAAAACATGTATTAACTTTTAAAATAGTGCTTCCTCTGTGTTTCATAACTTAAGAACTTATTTAAAATGTCATCCTGGAAATTTCTTCAATCTCTCATTGCCAGTGTCCCAGAAAACCTTTACTTTAATTTCATTTTTTTTTAAATAGTGTTCCACGTTGGCAGAGATTTTTGCCTTTTTGTTCACAAGAGTCTCAAGCGCTGAGACCTAGCTGCCCCGTAGAAGGTGCTCAAATACTGAAGCAGCAAAGGAAGAAGTAAAGGAAGCAACAAGGTGGCATATTCTAGTATGAAAATAGGGTATCATAACAGGAAAATCGTAAGACTTAGTCTTTTAGGGAAAGAGAATAAATATCATATATTAGTTTGGGTTTTTGTTTGTTTTGATTTTAGGCTATTTTTCCTTGGCCTTTTTCTCTGAAAGGTTTATCTATGGGCCTATGGCTTTGTCTTTAAGCAGAGTAGACAGGGCACCCCTGGAGGAATTTTGGAATGCAGCTCCATGTCATAGACATAACCCGCAGGGCGTGTATGTGTCTGTAATTGGAACCCAGCTTGGACATTCACCTGAACTTGTACAGGTCACTTGATTTAGTATTAGTTTCGAACCTCTTGGATTTTAAGGAATTGGACTAAGATTTTCCTCTCCATTCTGCTAAGCCCTCGTTTCTTAGCAGACATAAGCCAAGGGCTGCTGAGTATCTAACTTAAAATCTGGAAGATGGGGCTCTGGACTCCACAAACCCTCACTACTAGCGTATCTATTCTTTTATCTAATTTATTTGTCAGGCTTACACACTCTGCATACACTTTTGGTGGAGAAAGGGAATCTGAGTCTAATGTGATTTGACAATAACGTATCTGAATAACGTAATCTCAGTGATCCATTCTCTCCATCTGCTCAGTCAGCCATTCAGTCACTCGATAAATATTCTTTGAGATTCTCAAATGTGCCTGCCATTCCACTTTTTTTTTTGAGGATCCAACAGTAAACAAAAGTAGTAGTAATTATGAACATGAATATTGTACTTAATAGGTACCCGGCACTGTTTAAAATGTTTTAATTATTAAGTATTCTCAGGATTAGTTAATACACATTGCAGTTACCCTTTTTGCAAGGTGAGGAAATTGAGGTAGAAAAATGTTGACTGAATTGTTACACAGTGAATATGTAGATACTTGAATGCATATTAGCCCAATTAGTGTTTGCAACTTTGGGAAAGTGTGAGATAGAGAATAAGCTTTCTCTGAATCAGCAGAACCATAGACTGGGTAGGTGTGTGCAAAAAAGTTAATTAGATAGTATCACATTGATGAAATGAACTCTATGATCCTTGAATACCTTCTCACTTTTTATCCACTGAGTCATAATTAAAGAGATTAAAACATGGGTTAAAATATAAACCCTGGAAAAAAATCCTCTTTCATCCCATAATGGAGACATAAACTAGTTAAAAGAAATGAAAATTTAGGGCAGATCTTTTTCCTCTGCAATGTCAATCTCTCTATTTCTCCTTTCATTGTCACCTTATTTGTGGGTATTATCACTTAATGTTCTTTGGTATTGGAGTTCACAAATCAATTTTAAATATTTCTAGGATGCATTTGTGTTATCCATGGATGTATCATCATTAACTGAAACCTAATAACTGCTCCTGCATCTCCTCATACACATGTGCATGCACTATCTGCACTTGTACGTGCTCCTGTCTGCATCTGCTTGTTGCAGGCATTCACTGTAGTAGTGTCTCTCCTACATCTGTGCTTCCTGGCATTTGTGAACATTCTAATTTGTGGGTGCATACACTTAGTATATGAATACTCTCATGTTTACATTTGTATGCGTGCATGTACATGCCGGGCTCATGTATTCATGGATATTAATTCAGCAAAATATGCATGTATCAGTTGAGTACCCTTTTTTCTATCCTGATTCTATTTTTACTTACATGTTCCATTTTTTTTAACACAGGAATTCTAAAAGCACAGTAGATAACTGTATGTATAGTTAAGTGAATGTCCAGTGCAGTTGTAGGGAACACACTGTGCTGATCTTGGCTGTGCAAATGGACACACCAAATTCGCATCTCAAATCAGGCATTTGATGTGGACAATCTCCATCCATCAAATACCGAGAGAGGCCTGCCCCATGCACCTGTTTGTCTTTTCATTTGTCTACAGTTACACCTAGTGTAGGGAATTACATTTGGAGTTATTCACCAGATGTTCAAAAGAGGGGAATTTCTTTCAGCATGATTTTGTATGATGGGGCCTCAGAGGAACTTAGCAATCTCCTTACAGTAACCAAATTGTTTTTTATTTGGGGAAAGTGAGGTAAGTAATTATACTACATGCTCTGACTGTACTAGAGCAGAGAGACACTACACTTAGAGAAATAACAATGAAATCATAGGCTCAAGGAAAGGGAGGTGTTTCATGTATCTCAAATCTTCATGAGAAAATGTTCTTATGGCAGGAATTTGGTGTAGAAGTTTCCTGCTATGGGTTGCTTTGAAATCACTACTCTTTTTAAAACCAGTGTCTGTTTATTGAGGAAATACTTTGCTTAGGTTTGTCTTTTTTTTTTCCCTTTCTCTCTCTCTTTAAAGTGATGCATTGGTGCTTTGTCTGTTCTCTATGTGTTTACTTTGAAATTTGTGTAAAACATTAACTAAGTGTATGGCTCTTACTTGCAGAATGAAATACTAATGACTCCATGATACAACTGCCAAGGTTAACTGGCTTTTACTCGAGATCTGGGACACTTTGAATAATTTTCTTTTCTCAGATAATTTGAAGGTAGATTTGTCTAATTGATTCATACAGCACAATTTCTAGAAACTCCTGCTTCACCAGGTGACCTGACAGATAATTATTGTCCTTTAACACATCATAGATTTTAATATCTCTGGTTATTCTCTTAGAGATCAATAAACAATGCAAACTCAGCGTTCTCTTCTGTGAAGATGGACCTGTGTGCTTTGCTTAGGCCATGGGTTAGGGCAGGCACGGTGGTGGTGGTAGATTATTTTAGGAAATCCTCAGAAGCTTTCCCGAGTTTGGGTCTCAATTTTGTGACTTGAAGTATACTACTGCCAGATCAGATTCCCAAAACTTACTCATTGCCTGCATATAGCTAAACCTTTGGAAGTGCTACACTTGAGTATGAGTAAATACTTGGAGTCAGACTGCCTGCATTAAATTCCTTGTTCAGCTTCTTAACTGTGTAACCTTAGGCAACTAGCTAACCTCTCTGTGTTTCAGTATCTTCAGCAGTAAATTGGGAATAATAAGACAGCATACCTCATGATGATAATAGCTACTTCCTTTAAATACTAAATGAGGTTCGAGAAATAGGACAAACAGTGACTATTTAAGTTAACTACTTCTATCTCAAAGGTATCCATATATACATAAATATATTCACAAATGTCCAGTAGGAAAATCGTGACGCATTTAGAATTGGACATATGCAGAGTATATTTCTCTTTGTGTGTGTGTGTGTATGTGTGTCTAACAGAAAATATTTGTCTTGCTTAAAAAGAAACTCTCCTCATTTGGTTATCTGAAGAAAAAGAGTGGATTTGTCCAGATGATGCCATGTTGAACTCGTATTTCTTAAGACATTGGATGAGTCAAAATATGACCATCCTGTTAAAATCCCTGGGTAGGGTCATGAAATGTCTTTCCATTTATTTACACAGTATCATCAAAGACTTTTTCTCCTAAAAACATCTAATTTCTGTCTCTTGTTGAGAATCAAAAATACTAATTAAAGGATTCTGTTTGTTTCCTAAGAATTTTATAAGAATCTAATTATGTCCTTTACCCTTCTTATATACATTATTTTCCAGATTGTTTTTTTATTATTTATCTTAATTGGTAAAGAATAACATCTGGGGGGAAATGAGAAGTTTATTTACCCCGACTTGCAACCGTAATAAATTTCAGTAAGATGTTCCGTAGGCTATAATCTAAAGGGATGTTGGACAGTTCTTTTCAAAAATTAAATGAGTTGGTACATGAATAAAAATGTTTACATGCGTCAATGATATTTTTATAGGAAAAGAAGAAAAATACATGCAGTCCAGGTTGTTTTTTGCTTTCCCAGTTTTCACCTTGCATAGGCCCAGCTGTAGTTTTCCTGGGGCCTTTAAAATATCAATAAAACATTTATCAAAACCAAGTCTCATTTCAGATTTTATGGTAGAAATGATTTTACACACATTCATTACTTTTTTGAAATTAGATTTTTGTTCTCTTCTGGGAAACAGAAGCATCAAATTTCCTTTTCAATTTTTCCTCATCCCTACTTCAAAGCTTCAAAGCCTAGTGGACGTCTTTATTCCCTCTCTCTCCCTCATTCTCCGTTTATTAAAGGAAAGTATGTGAACAGACTCCTTCCTGATGGGCCCTGAAATTTCTTTTGAGGGAGTAAATGAGATAAGGTCTCTGTGGACCTAAAAGCTCCTTGAAAAGTTTGGAATTCTTAGAAGTAACACACTCATTAAATATCAAGTTTTTACATTTAACAGTTCTCTAAATTGTCATCCTGTGTCATCCTTTCCCCTACAATCTATTCACGATATAGTGTCCATATTGGTTCTTTAAAAAAAAAGTTACATCATGACATTCCTCTCTTTAAAACCACCCAATCATTTCCAAGATGACTGAGTATTATATTTAAAAAAAACCTTACCCCATCATGCCCAACTAGAACCTAGAACTGCTGGGCCTGTCTTGGCCTCGTTTCCCACCACTTCCCCATGGCTCACCTGACTCTGTTCATACTGGCCTCTTTGCTATGCCTTGAACTTGCTAAGAAACTCCTGTCCAGTGCCTTAGGACCTGCACGTGCCTCTGACTGGGATGTTTTTTCTCTAAATATTTATTCAGCTCATTCAGTCCCACTCTCTATTTAAATCTCACCATATGAGAAGGATTATCCTTGATGCTCCTACCTAAGCTGGTACCCCATCCCTTCCACTGCTGTCGTCACCATCTATGCCCTTACCTTGTTTGTCTTCTCTGCATAAAATGCATCACTAAATGACAATACATTACATCTGCATCTATATTTCCTTCCTCAGTCTCCTACTTCTAAAACGTGATCTGGAGAGTGGGGCTTTGTCTGTTTTCTTCACTGCCCTGTCCCCCGAGTCTGGCACAATTAGGTGCTCAATAGACACAGATCGAATAAATAAATGTAAAATACACTTTCTCAGATGGCTTTAATGCTTCCTTCTCATTGAGGTGAGATGAGACTCACTCTGAAAGTTGAAAAAAACAATCTTTAGTCCAGATCATGACTCTTTCTCTTGGAGGAAAACCAGCCTGTTGGCCTTGGGTAAGTCTCTTAGAACAAGAAGAGGGTGGTTTGGGCACTGTTGTTCTACAAAGCTGAGAGCACTGGTGCCTATTCTCTCCCATCTAAAGTTCCCTGAAATCCCTGATAGAGTTACTTAATGAAAAATGAACACAAATCACAAGTTTGACTCTAAAAAGAATAATCATAGCTTTTCCCAAATGGGATGATGAGATAATTTGACACAGAGATGGGTGACTTTTATCCAAAAAAGTCTATTTTCTTAGTAGACCAGCTTCTCAGATTATGCATGTGATCAACTGAAAACTTTAGTTGACTTGCCCAGAGCACATGGAAGCAGAATCCCAGAGTAGGGGAAGTCAGTGTTGTCATGCCGACCCAGCACATGATACATCTCCTACTTCTAACCTTAGGACAGCATTACCGAGAGATTCCTGGGTATACTCTAGAATCACTGAAACAGATTTCCTTGTTCTGGAGCTGATGACTCTGTTTTTTGTCATTGTTTTGTATTCAAGATGAACCTATGCAAATTCAAGTGTAAACCACTGCAGTATATATGACAAGCCACCTATATAATTACTATTTTTTACACCCCAGTGCTGTCCCAGTTTCCTGCTATATGAGGTCTACCCAGTTACACAAACTTTCGCAGTTCTAAGGTTTTTCCTTGCAGTACAACTTACAAGCTCTTCATGACAGAAAATTTGTCCATCTTCCAAACACTACAGCTATCAGCCAGTAGTGAAGCAGAGTTGCCTGTCTCCCCATTTCTGGTCTACTTCTTAAGCAGAAATAATCCTGCCAAACAATGTCACCAAGTTGGCAGGGCAATGGCTTTGCCTGATCTTCTTGCTTGGATGTATTAAAATGTGGAATGCAGTTACTGATGGCTGTTATTATTATCCAGTAGAATAATAATTGTTCTAACCACAATTATCTAAGTGACTGCCATGTAGGAAGACTGTAATGGGATCTTCCTCCATAGCCCCTTTTGGAAGCTACTGGTTTCACTAATTTTACATAATTTTGAATTCTTTTTAACCGTGATTTTATGTCCCTGTTTGGGAGGAAAATAATTTTTGTATTTGGCAATGGATTTTAGGTATTTTGGGGACCTTCCGATGTCCTGTGGTGGAGGAGCAAAAACTGTAGCGAGGTTAGAGAGGAAAAACAGATTTTAGGAGCTAGAAGTTTGCCTCCGCCATTGTCAGCGAAGTAATACATTGGTCATTACTGATGACTGTAGAAGGGCTTATTACAATGTGAATATTTTCAACAAGTTTGCTGGTAAGTAGGTCATTAAGGAACCTGAACTTGGACCATTTCTCGAATATATTATAATGTTGGCCTCAGGCCCTTCCATGTCTTCAGAAAAGATTAGAGAATGTGGTTGGCCCTGAATTCAGTTGAGTTGCTGTTTTGTCTCCCTCAAGAAGCAGCAAGAATCCCAATTTTTTTTTTTTTGAGTTGCCTTTGAGTCAAGATAGGAGTCTAAATCTTTAATAAGGAGATATAAGTAAGGGAATAAAATGCAAATGAGAACATTTCACTCTGCAACTTTTTCATGACTTAAAGTCCAAACTTCTCTCCAAGAACCACAAAGCCTACAAGATCCGGCCTCTGGCGATTTCAGATTCGACCACATCCCCCGACACTCACTGCTTTTCTCATTGCTCTCCAGCAAAACGGCTGGCAACACACTTACATCACATACTGCAAAAATCCTGCTAGTGCCACTTAATCATAATAGCAAATACACAGTTCTTAGAATGAACCCATAATTCTTCTAACCACATCATATGCATATTGAACACAATCTCACCACAACCAGTGAAATGTTACTTTTTTTTTCATTTTATGTCTAAGGATGCTGAATCACAGAGAATTTCAGTAAATCATCCAAAATCACATACCTACTTGGGTTTGAAGCCAGGCAGTTTGACTTCAGAGTTGATATTCTTAACCACTTTGCCTCTCTACAAAGCAGAACACAATTCTCCCTTGCTTAATACACTTCAATGTCTGGCCATCTCACTTAGAATAAAATTCAGTGTATGGGTTCTTTTAGTTCCAGTTCCTGCCTGTTCCTTGCATAATATGCAGGGAGGACCCAATGCAGAGTGAAAATGTGCAGTCATTGTTCAAAAATCATCGATGGTGACAGTGAGAGGAAAGCATCAAACCAAGTAGAGGTCAGTGCCCTCGGCAGCAAAGGACGCATCTCTGGTTCTTGCCCTGCTCTCCTGTCATCTCCTTCTTTACTCACTGGGCTCCAGATATGCTGTGCTCCTGGCTGCTCCTTGACTACTCCACGCTGCTTCTACCTGGGACCTCGACACCTACAGATCCTCTTACTAAAACATCCCCTCACCTACAGTCTCAAGGACATGTGGGACAACATCAAGTGTGCCAATAGATACCACGGCATCTCCAGAAGGAAAGGAGAGTGGTAAAGGGGAAGAAATAACATTTGAAGAAATAACGGTATAAAACTTTTCAAATTTGATGGGAAAAAATTCTTTTCAAATGCCTTTAGATAAAAACAATCCTCAAGCCACAGTGGCATGTTTGGGAGTGGCACATTCTATCCGTCTTCACAGCCTAAACTTAAGGGCACATCTGTGAAGAAGTTTGCAGCTGTTTCTTCCTGTAGCTTTCTCCCCCTGGTATTGTTCTGTATAAATCCTATCTCCTTTGAACTCTGATATTGGCCTCCTTACTTCATCAGGACTGATGTGTTCAGCTCGTCTTTCATCAACCTCCCCTTGACCCATAAAGTGTCTCCACACAGAACAAGCAATAATAGAGGTAATCTCATTTTAGTTCAATACTGCCTATTGGCCTGTCTAAAAATGGACATTTCATATATTTTGTCTAATTATTTCAATTGTTTATGATGGAAGCCAATGTTCTGTATTTGTTATTTCTTCACAATTGGCTTTTTACAAAATTGCCCCCTGGGCATTGTTGATTTATATTGTAGAGATATTGGAATCTATTTCCTTCCTCAGAAGAGGGTTGATTTTTTTTTATCATAATATGCAGTTTCCTTGCTGGATGATCACCTTGAACTGTGCATTCTTGATTTATTCTATTAGGAAACATTTCTGAAAATCCAGAATGGTACAAAAGTCCCTCTACCTTCAAAGGATTCAACTCCCACATTTGGTTTCCCCTTGGATCTTATCAGGGTTTGGTTTTATTGTGCAGTTTCTTGAAAACATTGCCTAATCTTCTGAATACAGCTTTGTGAGTACCTATGATGGGAGGACTACTCCAAAATCAGCCATTTCATCATAAATAGAAATAGAAATCAAGCCAGAGTTTTATGGCGGCTTGCTATATATCATTATTTTAGCAAGAGTTGACTAATCCAGCACCCTTCCTATACACTACACAGTACAATGTACTTTACATACCAGATCATAAGTAAAACTATGCGGCAGCAGCCTTCTGTTATTTTATGATCATCTACTAGGCAGTACACTCTAAGAGAGCAGTGACCCTGTTTAAATTGCTTTCTGTTATAACTTTGGCAATTAGCACAATTCTGGGCACAATAGATGCTTAAAAATATGTTTTGATACTAATCTGCAGATTAAAAGGTTTCAACCAGTTCAGGCAGAGAGAAGCATTTGGAATTTTATAAATGCACCTCCTCTAATAGCACAGAACCCTTTAATACAAGAGTATTAAGAAGGCCAATGCTGAAAGTTAATCTCACTGCTATTCTTTATGAATAAAAAGATTTTACCTCTCTCAGCTTTGGGCCTTTTTTCATCTTCGTAAATCAATAATAGAATAGTTAACATTTGCTACCTCTAGTTTCAAACCTCACTTTTATACCAGTTATTTAAAACACGTAGAATGAGATCTGACCCAAGCCGCACAGATTAAATCCCCACCGAGGAAGTGTGGATAAGGGTACACCGAAAATGTTTGAAAAGCATTATTATAAAGCATCACTATAACTAGAAGTGTTATTATTTTGTGTGATATGACAGTCCAAAATTTCTGATGCCTAGCTGGGCAAATTAGTTAACCTCTCTAAGGTAATTTCTTACCTACAAAAGCAAGCAACTGGACGAGATGACATACACATTTCCTTCCGGCCCTGGAATGCTGTGACTGTTAAGACAACCTAATTTATTGCTGGAAGCAAGTAGTTTGCCCTCTGGCTAAAAGCCCTCTTGTTTATTAGAAAAGATTTTAAGACTGTGCTTCTTACACTTAGCCCAAGCAGTTTCTCCTTGTAAACATCGTGTCCAGCCTTCTTTGGAGCACAAAGAATTTTCTATTTTAATGATTTAACTAGAATTTTTAAGCTTAATTTTATTACTCCTTAGGAGGCCACTGTGGGTGCCAGCTAATTCATCTTAAATAAGTTTCATTATGTCAATTGTTCTTAAAGAATATGAAAATCTTGCAAAGAATTGATTTGCCCAGTGGCTCTGTCATCTACACACACCGCAGACCATTCATAATTACGTCACCAACAAAATATTTGTATTTAGCAAACGTAACATTTAACAGGTACTGCCACTGCGAACAAAACAGAATGATTTTCTTATCTAACATTTGTGGAAATGACTCCTTATACAATCTGAAATAACCTATACTTATCTAATGAAGACGTCAGAGTCCTTAAGCGATACATTGGCGGTTTATTAGGCTTTCTTAATTTCCAGTAGATTTCTTCTAATTCTTCCCTGAGAGTAAATAACATAATCCCTGGAAACTCTCTTGAAATCGGGAAGAAGTACTTGATGTAAGTTAGACGACTTACTTAAGATTTTTGAAATGACCTTGGCTAGAAAGAGATGGAAAAGGAGAGATAGATAATTTTACTATAGCAGCATATGTGCTAATGATTTTTTGAAAGGCACACACGGAAATAATAACTAAATAGACAAATATTGAATTGTGTAATAAATTCTGTATTGAATTGTGTAAAAAATTATCTTCTGTTAATTTTTAAAATTTGTTCAAAAATGAAGTGCTTGCAGTCCTTTGCTTTTTGTCTGTGCCTTTCTGTAAATATAGGCACATGTGCATGTCTATTAATGTTTGAATTCATAGCTTGAATTAATAGTATATATTATAAGTTTGTTTGTATGATATTATTAATCCCTAAAAACTGGAAAGTCCCTCAAAATGACAAATAATTTTTCTTTTCAAAATAATTCAAGCTTACCAAAAAGTTGCAAAAATATTACAAAAGACTTGTTTCCCCTTCACTCAGCTTCCCTAAAATTACATTTTAATTAACCATGGAATAAATGTCAAAACCAGAAAATTAACATTAATATAATACTATTAAGTCTTTTACAGACTGAATCAGATTTTACCACATTTTGGACTCCTGACATTATTTTTCCTGTCCAGGATCCAATCCAGGGTCCCACATCTTGAACAGAGTATTCTGTCTGTAGTCTCTTTCTATCAAGTAAAGATTTTCCATCTTCTTTGTTTATCATGACTATGACGTTTTTAAAATTACTAGTTTATTATTTCTTAGAATATCCCTCAATTATGTCTGTATATTGTTTCCTCATGTACATTTTGCAAAAATACCACAGGAATGATACCACGTGGCCTTGTTAGTTGATCATAGTAAGAAACACATAATGTTAGTATACCTGATTACAGATCACGTTATCTTTGATCATTTGGCTAAGGTGCTGGTTCTAGGGTTCTGAACTGTAAAGTTAATAAACCTTAGGTTTTTTAATATTGAAAGGACCCAGTGGCCTTAAGTAATTAAAAACCTGATAATGACAACAGGGAACCCAGAAAATTATTTTGGTAAAATGCAGAATATTTGTTTTCTAGACAGATTACTCAAAAGGTAAAGAAAAATCTTTTATTATCTCTTATTTAGAAGATATCAATCCAAGAGAACCATGTCATTTTAACAGAGAAATAAAACTAAATTGTAGTCTTGCATCAGTGTATTATTAATACTGAAAATAATTTTTAAAAATTATAAATAAATCCACTCAGTCTTAGCCACTTGACCAAACAAAATAAAATTCTCTCCATTTAGTTTTTTTCTTTTATTCTCCCTTTTCCCCCTGAAACAACCTGTAAATAATCTCTAAACTAGGACAAAATTACTCTCCATCTCCCTTAACAAAAATGCATTTTCATACTTTATACCTTTTCTTACCAAAAACACATTCTACTTTCCTTGTATACTTAACATACAGAGCTTTTTCCTTCATTCTTATGGCTTCTACTGTTTTCATTTACATATGTTGATTACCTTTTTAAATCGTCAGTGACCTAAATTTTCAGTGAAAACTAGGAAGCATGCAATTTTGAACTGCAGAACATATTATTAATAGGCCAAAATATCTTTGGTTCCTCTGTACTAAAAAATAAACTTAAATTCATATTCCAATATTAATGTTTCAGTATTTTATCATATTTGGAAATTATCTAGATATTCAATTAATATTCATCATTTAAATTAATTTAGTATAGCTTTAAGGTTTCAAGTTATCAAAAAGATTTTTGATATGACTTTTAAATAGACATATTATAAAACATAATTATTGTCAAAAAGCTCACATAAACTATTATCCCACTTACATCTATTAATTCACTTGTTCTTTAAAATTATGCTTGAATAACTCATGAAAATTTAATGAGACATTAAACAAAGCTAGTCATCATCTTAAGTTACTTTTCTTGTTGACAAATTGGGCAAGTATCCAAAAATATCACAGAAGCAAAGAACCTAAAAAATTAATCATGTAGCTCTTCACAATTTATTTTTATTGTACACTTTGCTTTCAAATTGGATTTGTAGTTTGATAATCTTCAACATCTTGATTATTAAACCTGAGTAGAAAAAATAAAAAAAAATTTCTGTCTTCATTATACTTAATTTGAAGACATACTTGTTTCTATTTTACTGACAATTTTAAAACTAGCTTTAATCACAAAGTATCCCAGATCATGTGAAATTTTTTTTTAAATGGGGGTAGTTTCTATTATCTGAGCATTTTAGAAGTAACTTATGTAAGTGTTTATTTATCTTTTAGCCAATTAAATAAAACTCCTTTAATGGATTTTATAAATTAATTTGGTTATACCATCTGCAGATAGAAAAATACCACATCTGTAACATATATAGAGAGACACACACATAAACATACAGCCAGATGCAGAGATCTTAGGGTTCTCATTTAAAAAACAAAAACTGAGTCACTAAGACATAGTAACATGAACTCACTGGCTAATAACCACTTTACACTGTTATCTGAATTGTGTTCTCGGCCAGTGGGACAAGTTAAGATTAACTCCTCAATATAAGGGCTAATGCTTTTTACCAATATTGACAGAGAGGCTTTTAAGATTCTCTTTTGCCTTGATATGTAATCTATGGAGGCTGAAGACTATCTTTTAGGCAAGGAATCAAAGAGACATCTAGCGGCTGTCTGGATGTCTCCCAAAGCTGTTTAAGTAAATAAAATGTCTAGCCTATTTTGAATTAGCCTTTTTCCTTTTCAGTTCCAGGCAGTTTTGTTTGGAGGTTTCTTAAAACCCCCTGATGGAGGGTAAGGGGCCTGCAGTTCAAGTGACTGGGAGCCAAGGGGCTGAAGGAGGAAGGAAAAGGTCTGGCAGGGATAGACCGAGGGATGGAGGAGGGAGGAATTGCAAGGGGGGACATATCAAAGGAGTCAAGGGAACTAAAAAGATCTAAGGTGCCAAAAGAGAGAAGGAGGGGAAGCAGTGAGAAGGAAGAGATCTTAGATCAGACAGTTTGGGGAAACCTTCAGTTTCCCAAAGAAGGTGATGAAGTTCAAAATCACCCTCGGGGAAATCATGCCAAAAAGTAGATAGAATTTTCAGAACATGTAGTCAACAGGGTTTGAGAAAGAGGTTTTAGTCAAATGAGAATTTCCCATTGAAAGAGCAGAATTAAATAGAGAGAACAGAGATTCTTTTTTAAAAAAAAAAATAGCTCCTGTTAGTCTCTAAATATCAGCTTCCAATGAGGCCAATTTCTGATCCTAGAACTCTTTAAAAATATACGTACCTATATTCTTTCAAAAATCTTGTTATCCGGTTTTAAGAAAAACAGTAAATATTCCTGGCAGCACTGAACTTTTTTGTTTTTAAACCGAGGTATATCTATCAAGTGACTCAAAAACAAAACTAATAAGCCTTTTATTTTTGACACCTGATGCAAGAGGCTTTCCCAAAGAGGGTACAAAAGAAAGCAATCCTCCTGAGGTCCAAAACCACTTCCAAAGGTAACGTGAAGAAAGACAGACTTAGAAAATCTCCCTTGAGAGCTGGCAATGATTGGTAGGATGCCAGCTACTATTGGGTTACACCCCAAATTTTTGTCTCACCGTATTCTTGGGGTTCCCAACCTGACAGCTGACCTCCTGAACAGAAGTGACAATGACAACCTGCCTGCCCTGAGAGGCAGAAAGCCAAGCCAAGCTTTCAGGATACAAAACAGACAAGAAAGTAATAGTTGTCCCTAGGAGGGGGGAAGAAAAATCAGTAACCAGTGGGTACCCCAAAGCGTAACTAGAGTCACAACCTAAAGAATTAATTTTTACAAATGTTTTTCTGCTTCTACAAATATTTTTCTGCTTCTAATTTAAACTTAAAAGGAAGTGACAGCATTCTTACCTTTCCCTCTCTGAGCACTAAAGGCAGAGCGCCAAGAGAGTTGGCAGAGAGCCAAGAGAGCTGACCTTGGTAAGAATTTGTACCCTTCTCAGCCTCCTGCTGGTTTCTCCAGGACCCTGTCTGCAGGGTCCAGAGTGGGCGGGCTGTCCTGGCCATCTCTTCATGGGCACCAGAAACTGTAAGGGAGGAAAAACTATCTTTTCCCACAATGCTTTTAAATTCTTTATTGGGATCCTTGGAACAGAAGAAAGAGTAACAAGAGAAAAGCACACAAATTTGTTTAATGTAAGTTTTATGTGCCACAGGAATCTTCATGAGGTGATGAAGACCCAAAGACCCAATTAAACCTGAATGTTTTTATGAGAGTTTGATGAGGAGTGGAAAGTCATGGAAAAATGTGATAGAACAAAGGGTGTGAGTGAAGTGCAGTGAACTGGGGCAGACTTACCTAGAAGGGTTTATTTATCAGACTCATCTCTGTATCACTTCATCTTCAGAGACAGGAATACTCCCTTCCTCAATATAGGAAGGTCATCTCTCACGTGAAGCTTTTATGACTACTTCAGGGTACTACCAGACAATCCTTCCTAGCTCTTATGACCTGCCTATTGGGAAGGTCAGAAGGTCCTTCCTTCACAGACCATTTCTCAAATTTCTTTAGCTTGAAATTTCAATATGCCAAAAAGCAATATTTTGAAGTAGTGTGTCCTGAACAGTATCACAGGGAGCACCTGTCAAACCGGAAATAAGACAATAATCTGTACACATGCCATTTACTGGTAGTTTATGGTTACAGTGGTGTTTAGTTAGTTTGTTCTTGCTTTTCTTTCCTTGATTTGTTGGCTTCTTACTTAATAATTACTAGTGCCACTTACGGTCACTTTAGTTTGCTATCTTAATTATATTTTTGAGAGGTAAAATATAATTAACTGGGAAAGTGCTAACATCTTCCTGTTGTCAATGCCAGAAGTTTGAGGTGCAAGGACAAAGCTGAAGGAAATGTCCAACTGCTGCATAAACTGAGTATAGCCCACGGAACACAAAACAAAAAGACGTGTCTCTGAGAACTGATCTTGCAAACTGATCCTTGTTCATATAGTGAAAGTAGACATGCTCACCCCACGAACACCGCTGGAGAGGGAGGAGTGTGTGTATGTGTGTGTGTGTTTTCTGGGGAGGATTGCCATGGGATATTCTGTATGTGCATATAGGGAGTAGAAGAAAGTCTTTGCTTTCTTCTATAAAGAAGGGGATCTATCCTGAAAAGACTTCTTTAGTTTGAAATCTGTGTGAGAGGCCTTGACTAAGAAAAATGGAGCTGTTACACTGTTCCTGGGAGGCCCTGGGACAACTGATTTAAGCATCATTGAATCCCGCAGACTCTTGGTACAAATTCAAACACTACACAAAATCTCTTTCAGAAAACTTGTTGATTCCTCAGTGATTCCTCTTTCTTCCATAAAGTCACTGATGATTGTATTAATCTAAAAGCTGGCTTAGAGAAAAGAATTACAGAAAACTGTGTGTAATATTGCCATTTACAATAAGGAATATATAGATTTGGTCATTGTCTTTGTTTCAGGCACAGAGCTCCTAAATCTCTTGGCGTTTCCTAAGTATTGGCAGCATTAAAGGTGCTTTTGGTTATAATAAGGAGATGACTTTTGGACCACAGTTAAGGATGGGGCTGGTTGCCAGGAGAATGAATTACATAATTAGAAGGTTGGAACCAATTGCCGAGGGCTGATAAATTAATCAGTTATACCTATGTAATGAAGCTTCCTTAAAAATCCAAAAGGATGGGTTTGGAGACCTTCCAGCTTGGTAGACATATGGAGATTTGGGAGAGTGGTGTTCACAGAGAGGGCAAGGAAGCTCTGTGCTCTTTCCCCTGAAGGAAAGCAGAATTTACCATCCCCAAATGTCCCTTTAGCATGAGAAGTATTTTGAGGTGAAAGCAATCAAGACCTAGCAAATGAAAGAAAAACTTTTACCTCTCTCTTAACTACTTAAATAATTTAGATAGGGAGCTTGAACCAGGAAGAGAGCTATTACCAGAAATTTTTTCTTTTACCTGAATGACTTATCTGTACATCAGGGCAAACATCTAATTACCAAACATCTGTTCTTACCATCCTGTGAATTACCCTCTTCCCTTTGAAACTAGGCTCCTCTCTCATTCCTTAGCTCAGAACGGGATGTAAGTCTCGGTTGGCTGACTTGTCCTTGAGTCTTATTGTCCTCGTAGTGGTGTTCCCTTTTGTACATAATTAAATGTATTCTTCTCCTGTTAATCTGTCTTATATTGATTTGATTATTAGACCAGCCAAAAAATCTAGAAGAGCAGAGGAAAAATTTTTCCTCCCCAATACCCCATGCCTTGCCCTAAGCATCTCTTCTATCTGGTTGTTCCTGAGTGATATCCTTGCATAATAAACTGGTAAATCTTGTAAGCAGAATGTTATCAGAAGCCCAGATGACAGCTTGGACTTGTGACTGGATTCTGAAGTGTGTGTGGTGGGGAGGGACAGTCTTGCAAGGTAAGTCCTTAACATAGAAGGATCTGATTCTATCTCAGTGTAGATAATGTCATAATTGAATTGAATTGTAAGGAACTCAGCTTGTGACAGAAAATTGTTTGTTGATGGTGAGAATTCCCCCCCAACCACAGACACACACACACACACACACACACACACACACAGAGGTTGGAAATTTGGTGACTGGAAACTTTACTGTGGAATCCTTTGTATTTGAATTTTTAATTCCTGATACATTTATTATTTATTCTTAAAAACAAATAGGCAAAAGCCTCTTTGTAAGAACTTCAGATGATGTATGGAAAAATTAAGAGATACTTTGCATGAGAATTTGCAATGACACAATTAACAAAAAGCATTATAATATAGTCCTTAGCACATGAGATTCCATTTACATATTTTCTCATCTTTTTCACTAATTCATGTAATGAGTTATAAATTCATCACTGGTTTCATGCAAGTTGAAAATAATTGTGAATAAGCCCTTCAGTGCACAAATAAATCACAGGTTCTTAATTTTTGAAATGGCAAGTAAAATAAAATAAAACTAGGCAATTAAGATGTTTTTCTTTCAAATGTCTCTAAATCAATCTCTGGATAAATATACTATTACATTTACATGTTTTTAGTTAAGGTTTAAATGTACAATTTACAAACTAGCATGGAGGCAGTATAATATGGAGAAAAGAATACTGACTTTGGAGTGGGAAACGGATTTAAGAACCATCTCTACAGTTTAATCTCTTTGCATAAGTTACTTAACCTCCCTGGGTGTCAGAGTCCTCTTCTGTAAAATGATACTACATTTTGCAAAGGGTTATTGCAGCAATTAATGATAGTGCCTGAAAGCATATTATAAAAAATTTTAATGCTGGCAAAGTTTAATTTTTCCAGTATATTCTCTTTAAGAAAGCAGTAACAGAGATTCTTTTGAAAGTTGTTATGCACAGCAGCTGAAAAAGCATTAGCAGGCCTGCCACTAACTGTCTTCATTTTGGGGGATATAAAGAAAGGAAACATCACCTGGTCAATTCCTCTTAAATATGCACATGGAAGATTTCTTGGCAAAGACACAAATGGTGTCCTTCCACATCTATGGAATATTTTTAGCAGGCTACATATGGTTCATCTAGGATTGCTTATAGCTATAAAAACAAACCAAAAAATAAAAACAAAAAAAAGTCCTGGAATCGGGGCCATGCATGCTATTTAAATATCAGAGTAAGATGGGCATATTTTATTATTTCATAACCAAAACATTTTCCTTTTTATGTGAGACACACACACAGAGCCTTCTTTTGTTAAATAAGCCAACAAGTATTAATTGCCAGGAAATAAAGTATAAACAGTGTTAATATTCCATACCTTCTCTGCTTCACCTGTCCCTTCAATTAGTTGTATCTTTTGAGTTAGAATAAATATTGCTCTAAGAGCTTTAATTCTTCTGAGTCTGAGTTGACAATTTAATTATTTGCACTATCTCTCATAGGTTTAAAAATGTGTTTTTCACATCATCATCCTCCACTCATTTGCTCAAGCTAGAAACCCGGGAATCGTCTTTGATACTATTTTTACTTCTTATGTTCTCATCACACTATCCAGTCAGTGATCATAACCTAGTAGTTACAGTTGTACTTATGTCTTGAATGTGTTTATTTATCTCTGCTATGGTCTAAAGGCAAAGAAATCATCTTCTCACTATAGATGAAGGGACAGCCCACTAGCTTATCTCACTGTCCCCACTGCTGTCTTCCTTCTGTCCACGTTTAACACCAAGACTCTGACCAAGATTAAATCCTCTCCGTGCTCTCTAAGTGCTTTCCTTCTAAAGGCCAAAATCTTCACCATTTCCTCTGCTACAGACTTCCCTCGCTTCACTCTCTGTGATTCAATTTTAATTTTGTTCCTTAATCCTTTCAAGATTTTCTCACCCCAGAGCTTAAACATAAGACTTAGACTTTTTTCTCTGTTGGCAACATTTTCCCCAACTAATTAATCCTATGTCTTACCTTAAAATTTGACTTTCTCCTGTAAGATTGTCCCAAAATGGAAACTTTATTGTATAATCTTATGACTCTCTTTTCTTCATTAGAGACCACACCATAGCTGCTGAGTTGGCTGGTGACTTGTATAACATCTAAATTTTTGTCAGTTCCCTTTGTCCTGCAAGCTCTGGGAGGGCAAGGGTATCATTATCCCGTCCATTCTGTTATTATCCTGTCCAGGGCTCGACACAGAAATTAACACAGGGACATGCCCAAAAAGGTTCACTGAGTGAATGTAACAGCTCGATTCCAGGTGATGAAAGAACAGTTAATAGTTACTGTATCTTTCTAGACATTTACGATAGAAATATCTCCCATTCTCTCCTCATTGATCACTGTTTTGACTTAAAAAGTGATACTGTACAATTCTACTTTCATGATGAATTAATGAATATAGTGATCATACAAGGTGAACATCCAGGTTCAAATAAAGCAGCAAATCCTCTGGGTATTCAGTAAAGGAATTTGTGGAGCATGAAAACTGTGAAGTATTTTCTTTTTCCTGAGACTGAAATATGAAACATTCAGAGATCTATGACTCTCTTAGGAGTTAAACAGGAAACACAAAATTGCAGATGGATGCAGGGCCAACACTAGACTTTGATAAGGGTGAACTTGTAATGTAAAATGAGTATATTCTAAATAATACTCCTATCAGAGTCCTACTGGTCATCAATTCAGAACTCCATTGTTGAATTCTTACCTGCTACTCTGCACAGCTTTAGAATATACAGGTTAATTATTTGTTCAAAGATAAAAGGAAGGCAGCTGAAGAAAATGACAATATATCAGAACAAGCAACTTCTAGCAGAAGTGAAAACATCTGCTTGTTCTCAAAGATGTTTCTGGTTTTTAACAAGCTTCAAAGTGTGGCATAAACACTTGTAAACAAGACAAAGGAGCTATTTCATCTGGCTTTAGCTTCCACTTCACTGCCTGGGAAGATTGGTGGATTCTGAGTTTGTCATTTACGTCACTTATGGAAACATTTCAATAGGTTAGTAGTCATGCTTAGTTTATTTGTCATCCAGAAAAATTTGGGTTTCATGAATGGATATTCTCATATAAATTACACACAGCCTTTTTTCTTTTATTTTAGATGAGTATGTGTATCATTAAATACACAATATTTAAGGGCTTTTATGTGTTACAGAAAATAAAATAGGGTTATACTTCTATTAAATACTTTCATTGACAAATGAGCAATAAGTAACAAATTAGGTGAAAACACATAATGTGCTTTTGCTTGCCACTATGTTAGTATCCAAATATTATTAGATAGTAATTTCATCTTAAATGTTTAATCACCAAAACATTTGATCACTTTGGTTTTGAAAATTCCTCTTTAATTGAAACTGTATACCTCATCTTTCTAAGCAAAACACATTAACAAAATTCTTTCTTGATTACTTGACATAGGCCCTTCATGAGCTTCAATATATTCTACAACGAACAATAACGCTCACAGGAATCACTGAGCTGCCAAATGAAGGGGTCCAGAATTTGCCACAATGGCATAAACTTATTTTGACCTGGAGACATCTGATAATCAAAACATGCAGGAATAAGCTTTCTCAGAAGTTCCCTTATCTATATAAAAACAGATCCTTCCTCAAAAGAAGTCAGTTGTCCTAAACCCCCTCCCCTAAAGTTTCATTCCCTAAGGAAGACTGTCTCTTCCCACAGGAGGGGAGAGAAGGCGGCATCACACCCAGACAGACATGGACACAAACATCATACTTCCCTGCCTGTTCTCCTAAGGATTCATTTATCTTCCCTAAATTCCATTTACTCTTTTGTCAGTGTCCTTTCTCCCTCTTTCTTTCCCTTCTCAAGATGTTACATATGCTCTCAAATCTCACTGCTCCTTCTGGAACTCAGTTCTTTCTGTGATGCCCCTGTGCATGTAAAATTGAAAATCAATAAATTTGCATGTCTTTTCTCCTATTAATTTGTCCCTTGTCAGTTTAATTCACAGGCCCCCAAATACTAACCCTAGGAGGGTCCAGGGAAAGTTTTTCCTCCCCTAGACCAGCATTATTTGCTGTTCCCTACATGGCCCACATTCTTTACTTCTTTTCATTTGAGGTCTTATTCTGCTGATTCCTTTTCTTTTTCCCTTCCTTTTCTCCTTCTTTTCTTTGCTCCGTCCATCCCACCCTTCCTTCCTTTCTTCCTTCCTTTTTTCAATTACTTTATCTCTGTCTCTGTCTTTCTCTTTACTTCTCTCACATTAAGGTTCTGTTTTATCTGCCACAATCAGTTTTCACTTCTTGGCATTAATAGTATAATTGCCTTCACTTTAATCTTTCCTGGGCCATATGTTTTAGAATTACTTCTAAAAACAGGTTACACAGCTTTTGCCTGAAGAGTGTTAATACATTTTTCTATAAATAAAGTATGAATTTTAATGCAGAGCTCTCATAACTCTTCTGAAGATATTTTTTTCCTTCTGGATTTGATATCTATTTCAGGTAATTTATGTAGCTACAAATATTTTCTAGATAAGTGAGGCAATGTAAATGAAATATATATGTGCATTTGATAATTTTGTCACTTTATGTAATTATAAATATATACACATACATATTATATATACGTGTGTGTGTAGGAGTTTGTAGTTTGCACACTTAAACAGATTTGTTCACCAGTTCCTTTTGGGACTTCTATTCTGAACCTAATCACTTGCCTATTCTGAGACTTAATTCTTTCATAATAGTTTACAGTTCATGTTAGTTTTGTAGATTGACAAGAAACTTTTGTTATAAGTTTAGTAATCATGAAGTTGACTTTCGATGAAACCAACACTAACACATTCAACTTTCCCCTCAAACTAAATTATTTTATTGACAATATGTATCTGGGCTTATACAAAAATCACTTTTCAGTTAGAAAAGATTTTCCTTATCTACTAGTTCTAGGCATTGTGCTAGCGAGTAGCTGTAGGGAGACAAGACTAATTGATAAGGCTCCTGAAATTCCAGTGTTCATTGTGAGTTAGGAGTGAGGAAAGCTATGGGGGGAGAGTAACTTTTAAGCGTCTGTGGTAGATCAAGTAGGAATCTTGTGTTGTGAGCCACTCATTCAAATAAGAGCAAGTGGCAATGGAAACTATGTACCAAGGCTCAGGTAAGAAACACATGGTACATTTTTGGAGTTGTGAATAATTCAGTAAAATTCACAACTATCCCTCTCTCTCTTTTTTTTCCCTGAGTAAATACATGGACACAGATTATCTTTGCTTATCAGTGTATTGGGTTAATTTTGTTGAAATAACTTTATTACTATGATGAGGATGATGATGATGATGATGATGATGATGATGATGATGATGATGATGTGTCTGTGTAAAGAGTGTTAGCCAGGCAGAGCACATTTATGAATAAAAATGACCTCAATTATGAGGCAAATAATATCTATGGAGATTATGTAGCTAATTTTCCATTCAAAATATTTCCACACATGAAAATGTTTGATTTTTGCTTTATTCCTGTTTTATACAGTTAGAGTGTTTGTTAGCCCTCTTACTTTTTTTGCTATTGTTTTTATTTCAAATACGTTATCATCTGGTATATACTTTGTGTATTTAGTTTAAAAAAAATCACACTCATGCATTCCCAGATACTGCTATTCAAATCCTGCCTCTGTTGCTAACTAGCTGTGAGACAGCAGGCAATCCCCCCAGCCTCGCTGGGTTTCAGTGTCCTTATTTGTATAAATAGAAGGTTTGAGTTCATGATCTTCCAATGACTGACTGAGTTAAAGTGATTATTACCTCTGTTACTTTGTAGTCCAAATTGATGTTCAAGTCAACACTGTCTCATCTACCAGCCCCTGTACTTTAAAACAGTAGAACTTAGACATGTGACAGCTTTGTATAGTTTCTTTTGTCTCTATTAGCATCTTCTTTGAGTATAAAAAAAAACCACAAGCTTATGTGGAGACAGCTTGTGATATCTGTTTATATAGTTATTTCCACTAACACATTCTTGAAAAAAATTGAAAAGGAATTGTCACTTATTGCAATCATTGAATTTATCATACATCTTATCTAGATTTTAATTAGGCAAGGTAGGTGGTTTTGTTTTCATTTTGCAAATGAGAAAAATGTTTCCCAAGAGTCACTAGGTTTATGTTATGTGTATTTTACCTCAATAAAAATATATAATTTTAAAATAATTACTAGATGTCCAAGTTATCAAACTATTTAAATATACATATGACTTCAACCCAGATCTGTATGGAGGATAATCCTCTATTGTATCATAATATTTCTCTATTAAGAAACAGGATCAATCACATACCCTTTAAACTCTTAACTCTATCTGATTCCATCTATCTCTTCTATGGCCTCTAAGTTCTCTATTTTTCATTATTTATTACTCTTTTCATCATCCAGGAACCTTTGTCAGCCTTGTACTATCTAATGGGAAAATAAATAGTATTATTGATCTTAAACAATTTAAATCACAAAAACACAGTGAAGCATGAACTAGTAGAGTGGTTAAGTGCACGTGCTTTGGAGTTGGCTTTTTTTTTTGCATTTGAATCCACATTCCAAGGCTTTATTCAGATTGCAATCTGTGCAAGTTAGGTGGATTCTCTGTGACTTAACTTCCTTGCTGGTCAAGTGGGAATAATGAGACTATCATCTAAATTGAAAGACCGAAGGTTGGGTGAAATGGGCTAATTTTATGGTGAGAAGCTATTAAATACAGAAAGTTAGGTAATACTCCTGGGCATTCTCTTTACACCAAGGGAGGCCTGTATTATTAGAGTCTTTAAGCAAAATCATTTAATTGAGCTTCTTGTACCCACTTTAATAACAATAACCCACTTTGGGAGACTTACGTGGCTGCAAAATTCTGAGCCCCCTGTTTACTTGACCTTATACTTCTATGATACCATACCATTACTCCAGACTCTCATCTCAGCATCTTTCACCCCAAACTGTAATCAAACCTACACCTTCACTTTGTATCACGGGTCTGAAGTTCTTGTTGCTTGAAATGCACTCCAGGATCTCAGTAACCCAGCCACGACTGCTCTGAAGAAAATGCCTACATCCTCTATCCCAGACAGCTTTGTCAGATTGGCTACACCTCTAACTAGAGAAGGGAACTCTGAAAACCCAAGGCCTGCGAGCTTACACTTGGGTGAGAGATAGATGGCAAGTAAGGTCCAGGATATAGTTTACTTCTTAGTAGAAACAGCCTGACCATTTGTTCAAAATGTGGGCATTGGAGGTACAACCTAGTGGGTCAATGGAAAATCCATCCACAAGATGGTGCACACTGCTTATCTTTGTTTATAGATTTTCCCATCTTGAACAAAAATGTTAGATACCATATTTTCACATAATGGATAGCACAACAGCTTTTGTTTTTATAAATAGATTGTATGTCATGTGTTATCTGTTATATTTTGTATCTCAAGCCCTATTACGTTTCAGATGTTTCTTGTGTGTGTGTATTCGTTTCTACAATATAAGACTTGATTCATAATACACTAGTCTTTGCTGAATAACGTAGGCTAGACAATTTTGGAAGCTGGTGGGAAAGACAGACACTACAAGAAGGGAGGACTTTGGGTGAGTGTTTTGCTGAAAGCAGAACAATACAAATACACTGACTATTTTGAAACACCCGTTCTGTGTAAAGGGAAATGTATGTGTTTGTATATTCTTAGCTTTTAAATTATATCATTCTTTATAAATGCAGGGTGTGGGTGCCTTTCGCTTCCTTTGGAAATCTCTCACAAGCCTTGTGTAAGTGCTCTTCACAGTTATCGTTCATACGTGATTAATAATTAGGTTAGACTAGCAATAACTATGACTGAAAATGGGGAAGAAATATAGGTGCTATAGGGACCAATTATGAAAGAAGATCTAATATAGCAGGAGGGGCCACCACAGAAGTGGAGCCAGCTGCTGATGCACATAGAATCTGCTTGAGCCTGACCTGAAATACACCCCCGTCCACCAGATGGACACTGCACCTTGAGAGATCACACGTCCCTGGGTAGGGAGGTCAGGTCACATGATAATTTAATAGATCGTGGAAAACTTTCCACCTTTCCTAAGACCACATAAGTCAGAAACTGCTTTTCCACAGAATAGTTATATAGAGAGAATGGAATGCAACTGCTCCAAAATCCTAGAGCCCTGTGCTATGATCACCACAGAGGGGCCCACCAAAGACTCGAGACAGCATTCCTATTCAATCTACAGACTTCAGAAATTATCATTCTCTCCGGAGTCCATGTGGCCCATGTAGCAGAATAGCTTATTCAGCAGCCAAAACTCATTAATAATAAGACTTTTCTTGCTTTTAGTCCCCCTTAGAAGTGGCAACCTTTTGGGATTCTTGGTAAATGGGCTGGAATAATGTGCCCAAAAAAGGGCATACAGTCCTCCAAAATACAGAGACTCATGAAGTATTATCCTGCCCTTCACCTTAGAAGAGATATACCTATAATATAACAAACATATAATGATACAATTATATCTATATGTATAAAATTTATGGATGTGAAAGGCCATTGACCTTCTCTATATTTATTTCCTACTCTTGAGTTCACATGCCTCATAAAGTTATCTAGGTTCGTTATTCCTCTTGGCTCATCAATTGCAATCTGCATGACATCATCAATATAATGAATACACATGACATATGGGATAGAAAAGGGATCAATGTGGCTTAGTTTATGATATAATTGATATAGATCTGGGTAAGAGAATGAAGCTGTGTTATTGGATCATCTAGTTCTATGCAAACTGTCTCTGGTGTCCTTACAGGCAGAGGAAAAAAAAGCATTCACTACATCAATACTTGACTCTTGGTGCTCGGAAGTGTTGATTTGCTCCAGCAAAGAAATTACATCTGGAGCAGCAGTTGAAATTCAAGTTACCACCCAATTAAGTGTATAATAATCCAGTCTTTCTCCAAGATACATTTGTCTTTGGCACGGGAAAATAAGCAAGTGGAATTGGAATGTGATTGGAATCACCAATCGTGCATAATTCAAGTTACTAATGGTGAAATTAAACTCCATTCTTTCTAGCAGCATTGCTTTTGGTTTGCTGTTTTGGTACTTAGTGACAAATCTAGGGGCTTTCATATATTCTTTTCCACCATAGTAGCCCTTATTCCACAGGTCAGGTAACCAAAGTGGGGTTTCTGCTAATTGCTAGGTATATCTGTTCAACTATGCACATTGGAATTGAAAAAAAAAACTATTACATGGGTTTGAGGTCCCACTAGATCCACTATGCAATGATCCTAAGGCAGCTCCATTAATTATGTGACTCCTGTAACACCCTGCACTGGCTGGTGGATCACAGTGGCATTTTTGATTTCAGGAATTAGTGTTAGTTCAAAGTCAATGCCTGGTAATCTGTGAAAACTGGTTATTTGCTCTTTCCCAAAGCACAGCCGCCCTGACAGATGATGAAGATTCACTGGGGGAAGAAGATTTATAGGATACCATTTTTGGCTGGACAGCATTTCTTCCTCAAGGGTACTCATCCTCCCTTTCTTTCTAAGGATTATGAATGTCAAATGGTTCACGCCTGTAAAATGATATGGGAGCCAAAAGTCTCTAGTCTGATCATTTGAAATAGGACTTGTGTTCACCAGTCTTTGAACTTTGAGTAAAAATCTAATAGACTCACCAATTACTTCAGTTCCAAGGACACCATGATAAATTAGCCAGAATCAAAGATCTTTTTAAAAGTTTCTGTTGCCCATTACACAATGCGTCTCTGGCAGTTATGTATAAGCCCCATTCTGCCTACAACTCCAGTATTTATCATCGCCATTGAATTCTGGTAATTCTGTCAATGTCAGCAGTGTCACTCCTGGCCTGTAGATCTAGCCATTGCAGAACTCATTTAGGGTGCTGGTTTTCCACTTCCCAATGTGTGCTTTAAAGGCTTGCTTAAGGAATTATCCTCCCTCCACTAAGAGACAAAGTTAGGGGTTGGATAAGCAGATGTCACATAATATATCCACTCCATCATTCCAGCTCCAATGTGCCTTTGAATACTTTCGTCTACAGCAGGACTGCCCAACAGAAATTCCTGCACTCATGAGGACAGTCTACATCTGTGTTAGCTAATATGGTGACCGCTACTTACATCTGGCTATTGAGCACTTTTATACTATGGTTAGAACAACCATAAAATCAAACTTTAATTCTATTTAATTCTAATTAGCCTACATTTTAACTTTTGTTTTTTTCTCTTAACATTTAGTTTATTATTAATAGTAAATTATATTGTTTCCTAATATAAAATAAGATAGTAATAAAATGTACTACTATATGTATACAATTTATATGTTTATATTGAGAACGTTATTAAATGTTTCTTTCAATAAAAGCAACCCTCTAGTTTCCTTTTGTGACAGAGCTGTATGAAGTGCTAGTCTAAGTGCAGTTTGTTTTGATGCCTTAATTTTATTTTTGCAATAATTGTTACCATATTTATCCAAATTTAATCATTTATTCAGTTTTTATATTTATTCACTTCTAATATTGATTTTAATACACGGATCACTTATAATATTGTGGTATAATATTAATTTTAATAACAAAATGTGTCTAATACTATCACTTTGAAAGGCACAACTTCATAGCATAGCAGACAACTTCTGGCACCCCAATTTCATCAGCCACAAGTCACATTTGGGTCTATGTTGTAGGCAACCAGCTAAGCTGACTCCCAGATGCTTGAACAAATGCACTGAACTCAGACTCTCTAATTTGTAATAAGGAATTTACTTACAGAAATTAGATCTTACAAATTATTTTTTAACGCACTGGAAAAGGGATACGGGGATTCAGAAAGAGGGTAATTAACCTGACTTCCTTAAGCAGTGGCTTGGATGGACACATTGGAGCCTGCCAGGAGATCTGAAGAACTAAGTATATTCAGACACTGAAATGGGACCATGAACAGTACCCTTTAGATTGGTCTATGGGAGGCTTTTAACTGGTCAACTATCATTTCTGTGGGTCTGCAAAAGTGTCTGGTGCTAGAATGAGTTCCACTGTTCATCAGCAAAGCAAACAATCAGGAAGATGAGAAGGACATAAGCAGAAAAAAGAAAAGACAAACTAAGACCTTCTGGATTCCCTGCAACTGCCTATCATCATATCTGAAGGTGAAAACTTCAGAGATTAACGATTGCTGCTTTGTTTACATCCTTCGCATCTCATGAGAGCTTCTCTTTTGATCAACTCCAACCTGGGAACATACATGGATATAGGGTAGTCGTTCTGGGAGATGGAATTTCCATCCTAACCAAGTCGATGTTAGTAAAATCCAGCACACTTCCAATGTGAGTATGTTCTTCTTAGATTACCAATGAGATATTTGGAACAATAACTGTCTCAGAGTTTTAATGATAATTGATCACAGTTGGCAAGATTTGCGGAGGGATAATTAGTATATAATATTAAAAATGACAGTCTAGATTTTTCTTTAATAACATCGATATGACATAGCTGTCTGATCCTTACTACAAAATAGTCTCTGCATTGAAGACGGGTCTGGCTGTAATGGTGCCTGCTAATCCAGTAATACCCACTAGTCTGCAAATATTATATAAATTCCTGATTTATCAGAATCATCTCCTATAGGCATAATGTTACTTCATAAAGTCTCTTCTGACTATAGCTGATCGGATCAGGTGTATACACTTAGTTAAAGCCAATCACACTCTAGTTTCTGGGAGACTAGAATTAGCACCAAAAGACAGTTGTGTCCTTCTCAAGGTGAACTGCAAACCCAGGAGCCGGGAGCCATCCTGGTCTGCCCCGTGGACAAGATAAGCAAAATGAATCCATCAGTCCTGGAGTGAGCAAAATAGATCTAAATCTGATTTGCTGTGAGATGTGGAAAAGAGAGAAAAAGAAATATTCCTAAAATTTAATAGTTAGTCATTAACTCCACTTTCTTTCTAGCTTCATTTCTTTCATAGCTTCCATGGAAAACTTTTTTTTCCCCCAAAGAACTCCCCCGGTATGTGTAAACTAACTTGCCCTGGTTTCTATTAAAAAGTGTCCTGACTAGTACGGCCCTCATATTAGAATTCCTCTAAATAACAATATCACACAGACAGTAATCAGGAAGTCATTTCTCATCTTGCTTCCACTCTACTGGACAGTCCAGCAATGCCAGCTTCCCAAGACTGCCTGTGTATTACAGCTTCATGAAGTTAGGTGAGAAATTCAATTAGTGTACAAAGAAAAGTAGGATTAAATACTTCCTGTCAGTGAGTCGTAATTCTAGAGCTAGATGGCTTTGGTCCAAATCCTGATTCCTTCTCTTATGAGCCATGAAAGCTTAGACAACTTACCTTCTGTCCTCATTTCTCTTATATGTAAAATGAGGATGATCATACACCCACCTGAAGGTTGTTGTGATAATTACTTGAGGTAATACACATAACACATAAAGCATATGTTAAACATTGATATACATTAATGTTATTAATATCAATTACATAAGCCTATACCCCCAATATTAAAATATTTCCCTCATTTCGAGAGAATTGTGAAACCTGTATACACATGGTGTTTCAGGATCATTATTTTGTAGAGAGATGATGAAAGTTCTCAAGTTGAACAAAAGCTACTTTTTTACATTCCTTGCACTGGCTGCCAGTAATCTCACAGCATAGATAAGATCATAAGTCCCCTGCTGGATCATGAGTCCCAATTATGCTGAAACAAAAATCTTTGACAATCGGAAGATAAATATGGTGACTTTCCAATTTGTTCATTGGGCAAATCATGTTCTTTAGTTTTCTTATCACATCTTAATCTGATACAAGCATCTTTTGTTTTGACCGAGTAAAGAGTAGTGAATGAAAATACTAAAGGATTAGCAGCAACACCAGGGAGAAAGAAAGAAAGAGAGAGAGCATTTCATTCAAAAAATATGTCATAGTAAGTGTCAAAAGAAGGATGCATAAAACAAGGACATAACTTTGGGAATTGCATTGAAGGTGCAGGAGAGCAGAAAAGCAGACCAACTGAATTAATCACCCATAACAATGTGCAGCTACCATCTTTTGGTTCAAGAGGTCCAGGCAAGTTCTAGCCACTGTTCCCACATTTCAGCAAAAAAAAAAAAAAGAAAGTCACAAAGAAGGACACACTTCTTCTGTATTAGCATTTTAGGGCTATCATAACAAAGCATTACAAACTGAGTGGCTTAAACAATAGAAATTAATTTTCTTACAGTTGCAAGGTTAGAAGTCCAAGATCAAGGTGTTGGCAGGATTGGTTTCATTCTGAGGTTTCTCTTCTCCGCCTGTAGATGGCCATCAGTTTCCTTTGTCTTCAGATAGTTTTTCTGTGTGCTAATATCTTCTTTTAAGGGCACTAATCATATTGAATTACAGCCCACTCTAAGGACCTCAATTTTATCTTAATGACCTCTTCAAAGACCTTATCTTCAAATATGGTTACATTCTGAGATACTAAGGGTAAGGACTTCAAAATATAAATTTTGGAGGAATGAAATTTAGCCTTTAATACCTTCCTGTTAAGCACATACTAGTGATACTTAAATTCTACTGACTAAAACTTAAGGTCATATGACTATACATGTGAGGCCATATGACTAGTTAAACATTCAGATTTCCATTATTGAGACAAAGCATAAAAAGTTTTTTAGGGGATAAATAGGCATCTCAATCACATTTATTGTGAAAAAAAATCAAGACTAAAACAGAACTAAAAACATGATCACCAATTCACAAAGAGCTTACATACCTTACACGCCTATGAGAAGAGGGGGTTTCTTGGAAGGAAATGAGATGAGGGCAGTCCAACAATCAAAGGAAATACTGAAGATTCTGGCATCAGAAAGAGTCAATTTCAGAACCGGTTCAGAAATCTAGAAAGACATAACCAGTGAAAACATCTTCAGGGTGTGGCAGGTGGAATGGATCTGATCTCTCAGCTTCAATTTATTTCACTATTGAAAGTTTAAATTCCTAGGTTAAAGATTGCATGGATTATGACATATCTATATTTAAGTAAAGGGAAGGCTAGAGTCTTTGAGAGAAACAACACAAGCAGGTACAACAGTGGGCTAGGGCAGGGAAAGCAGATGCTTAGAAGAAAATCAATGTGCTGTAGATGCTCTCATTGGAGAGAGATGAAATGGATGCTGCACAGAAAAAAACAAACAGAAAACAAGCAAAACAAAACACTACCCAAAGCTAGAGTTTCCAAAATATACATTTCTTAAAAACATGAAGATATTCTAAATACTAAGTCCAAGTGCATAAAAATACCGTAAGAATTAAAAATGAGAGTTAACATGAAAAAGAGCTTAATCGCTGTGCCTGAGGATAATGAGTGAGAATTAACTGTAATACAATGATAGTTATATTAAATGCATTTAGAATTAAACTACCTTTTTACATCAAAAATGCAAACACATAGTGCATTAATCAAATATCTAAAATTAAAAGGTTCTTATGAAATAATGGATACAACAGTGTAGTCTTGAGGCAAAGAGGGTATTTCGAAAAGAGACACAAACCTCATAAAAGACAAATAGATCCGATAGCATAAAAATTGCAAAAGCCTATATAGTCAACAAACCATGTACTCTCATCTCATTAGTATCATTTGTGACAATTTTGTATACTTTGAGGAGAATAAAAAAGTAGCAGAAAAAAGTCACATGAAATTGGAATCACCCTATATTTTATAATAAAGAATATTCTAAAATTCCTATTTCTGAAGATCTTCAATATAGATCTGTATTTGTTACTAATGCCAAGTCAAGAAATATATAGCTGTTCTCAAGGGTGGCATCACAGGAGGATTTGCTATTAGCATTGAGCACGAGGGACAGTTCTGCCTCCTGGGTATCACCCTCTTGATAATAGTTTCCTCTTTAGTTGGTCTTAAGCAGTAGAAGGAGACACTGTACAATGGGTACTGTCTTCAGCCAAGTGAATTACTTACAAGTTAATGCTGAATCTGAAATATTTTCTAGATAACATTCTTTTAAAGTGGAGACTTTAGAATAAAATTGATGTTTCAGTGTGTCATTGTTATCTTTGCTCCCAGCACAAATAATTTTAAAACATGGGTTGTGTTGCCCCAAGTGACTCTGGTGTCATCTGGTACATGGCATTTGCCTGATCATTACATTCTGTTTCTTGAATTTTTTAGTTAAAATTTTCAAATTAAAATTTTTGCTACCATCATATATAGACACATATACACTTATGTACATAAATATGTGTGAACACAGTGATATGTATATGCAAACACATATGTATATGCACATATACATGTATACATATACATATAAACATATCAAATGTGTGCTTATAGGTAGGTGTGTATGTACATACGTAGTAGATATACACATACACATGTGTACACATATGTATATGTGTATAAATACATGCATTATATAATATATAAATACATTATATACTTTAACCTATAAATCTCTTTATAATTTATGGTAGAAAGATAATGTTATTTATTTTTCAAAATACCTTTTTTTCATTTGTTTCTGTAAGAAATATTTTCCTGGCTATAAATGCTTAAATCTCTTTTGATTCAGAATCCATTTTAGAGAGACCATTGTGTCCTTCTGATTCACAAGCCTGCTCCACAACTGATCTTCTACAATGGTTTTATGACAGTCTCCTTCCGAAGCAAAGAGATGCGATAATGCAACCCTATTTATTTATAAGGATTGTGTTTTCCTAGATTGACATCTGAACCCAGAGGGAATATGATTTTATTTTCCACCAACAAAGTGAATCAAGTCTAACTGTCATCAGAGTTCTCCCAAGTCAAATATCCTCATCACTCCAGAAACTGTAGAATGGTTTCCACTAGCCTGAGCATAAAGCCTGAAGCTTAGTTCCTGACTCCAGTTTATCATAATTCATATATAATTCAGTGGAAGCCAATTAATGTACTTTACCTTTTTGCTATTGATTACTAGACATTCTGGAAACCTCTGTCAGAATTAGAACCTTTCCAAGATTTTTAAAAAGTTTCTCCTTTTAGTTTTCTGGAAATGATGGTACAGATTTTTTTCTTTGGAGATAACTGGAATTCTTATCTTGGGTAATAGCACTCACATTTGAAAACTGTACTATAGAAATAATAGCATTTTCCTCACTATTGTTTGAAGCCTTAGAATAGAGAAAGGAAGAATAATTGGTTGCTATGTCTCGTCTATGACAGATTTTGAAAACTATTTCAAAGTGTTTACTCTTTATTCCTTGATGTTCCTTATGTGAAGTTGAAATAAATAACCAAAATCAATCAAGTAGAGAGAAAACACTCATTCACTTCTTTGAGGAAACTGAAAGGTCTAATTATGGTCAAACTAAGTAATGTTCAGACTCTTCCATGTTTAAAGGAAGGAATTATGCTTAGACACTCTTGTTTACAAGATTTATGTAAGTCATCGGCCATCCATAGCCAAGTGACCAAAGCTTTAATTAGCCTTATTATAGCTGAGCCATAAAAGGGAAAAAAAAACACCAACTAAACACTTTGGATGTTAAGAACATTTGAGCATTTTAGCTGCCACATGCAATTGGCTGAAATCTATATAGCCATTTAGTATGTCTCTAATGGAAATATCTCAGTAAAAGTGTTTACTTCCAACAATATTAAAGAAGACAGTGGAGAACTAACCTAAAATGAAAGAGTATCACTAAAAGCCTGCAGGAAAAAGACCTATATTAACCCTTTTTTGGTCATAAACATCAATATAGGAGCAGAAATCAGGTAGCATGTGTGTTAACAGACTGCATTTGGGGATCTCCTTCTCTTTAGACAAGGTGATTCACTCTCCCTGGCTGACTCCTCAAAAGATTCTCTGCTTCTGTCAGGATGAAGGAGGTAATTCCTAACCAAACAGCAGCTTTGTTTACAGCACAACAATGTCTAATAAAGTTTCAGGACTAAAAAAAATTTTAGATAGCCTGTTTCAAGCTCAAAGAAGTGCATTTAATTGCTCTACAAGCTTGCTACTCAAAGTGCGAGCAATGGACCAGAAGCACGGGTGTCACCTAGAAGCTTGTTAGGAATGTAAAACCACACTCCTACCCTCACATACATTTTCAGAATATTCTTTTAAATAAGATCCCTAGGTGATGCAAGGACATACTGGTTTGAAAACCTCTGCTTAACATTATTTCTTCCAAATGGTTATCCAGATCTAACATCTTCAGTTACTAGGTAATCGATACCTCTGCTACCCTACTTCAATACTGTGTAACTCCAGTGATTATAAAGATCTTGGTTATATTAAGGCAAAAATCTGCTTCTTTGTTACTTAAATTCAATTAGCCCAAATTCTTCTAGGTCAGTTAAGATAAGATCTTTTTCCTCTTTCAGGACAGCCTTATCTAAAAGGCATAATTAAACATATCACTCATTCTATTTCCTTATTCTTCTCATCTCCAGTTCCTTTAGCCAGGCCTCACATTACAGCATAATTATTTCCCCAGCCATGTTGGATGCTCTGTCTGACCTCCATCCTGATGATCTGGAATCAAAGTGTGATCTTTCATTGCAGTACTCCAGTGATCAATGCATAGTTAAGCAAGAGTGCCGTGTCCCACATTCTGTACATTCTTTCTCTATTTATGCAACCTAAAAATTATATTGCCTTTACTTGGGAAAGTGGGGACATTACATTAACCATAGACTCATTACATTACCCTGAGAGTCTGTAGCAGTGCTGGGCATGTCTCCATTTTCTTCCATTTTTTTATCATCAAATTAATTCTTTGGACCCCAACATGGAACTCTTAAAAAGGGTGACCATGCATTGCTACACCCAATTTTCTGCAATCTTATTTGAAGTAATTTTCCTATGAATTTACCACGTTAGACTGAGCACATCATCTCAATTTTAACACATGATTTTTCCAAGTTATAAGTTTGCTATTTCTTTGATTTAAAGCCTTTTTAAAAAGGGTGAAATGTTCTGCTATTATCATGCACATCTAACATATGATTTACTTTCTCATGCTACTGTCTCTATCTCTGTATCTATCTGTCTACTTGTCTATCTATCTCTCATCCATGTAATTTTTTTTTTCTGGCCGGAATAAATATGGCTTTATTTAAAAATATGTAATTTTCATTTAACAATCAACTAACTAATTTTATCTGAGAAATAAAATCACTATAATAGCATAATGGCCTAAAGGGTACTATATGAACTGACTTTATTATCTTTTAATTTTTTTCTATTACTCTTTCTCTCACATTTTCCTTCATTCTCTCACTCAAAAGCCATCTTCAAATAATGCCTACTAACCTAACCACCCTCACACTTCCCACCTTTATTTTCTTATACATTTCTTTTTCATAGTTCTTAACATCACCAAAATACTAAATTTTGCCTACTTACTTCATTCATTGTATGCCCCACCACCATCACCACACATGCCTTTGCATGCTTGCTTGTGTGTTTTGTCCACAAGTTTATTCTCAGAACTTATTCTGGTGCATGGCACTCAGTAAATGCTCAAAATTATATGCTGAATGAATAAATGCATAACTGTTTTCTCCTTTAACCCCATCTGAGCTTCAGTTTGTTCATTTACAGACTGGGGAAAAACCACATTTACTTTACAGGGCATTTGAAAATTTAAAGCAGCAACAGAATTCCTAGCCCACAGTAAACTCTAACTGGAGCTAATATTTTGTTTTAAAAGACAGCTTTCAGGCAGTGGGCTGGATATTTTATATTCCATAACTTCGTGGACACAAAATTGTGCAGATTAACAGATGAATCTGAAATCTCTTTTTCCTTGTTTCTTTTTAATTAACATCACTGTCAATAGTTATACAATTTCTTAAAATTATTCTAACTTATATAAATAATTTCTGTTCAATTTCTTTCTTCTGCTTGTTTCTGCTGGATGTCATCTTTTTACTGTTCCTCATGGCCTATAAATTAATGATACGGAGGTGATGAGAAGCAATGCCCAAGTCTGCCTGGAGGGTAATGGACCTTGGAAGAGTCTGCAGACATGCGTGTAACAGCTTTGATAGCTCTTCTGTTCATTAGCTTATTCTGTATATTTAGGGATTTCCTCTGGATACTTTGCCTGTCATGTACTGGGGTGGGGCGGGATGGGGAATAGCTGCTGTCTCCATATGTGAACCTAGATCTAGGAAATAAAGCTAAGGAAAAAAAAAAAGCAAACTTTTCTAAGCTATCTTGTATCCAAATTGGATCTTCTGTGTATCATGCAAAGTTGATTTTCTCTCCCTTAACCCTATCTGAACTTCAGTTTGTTCATTTACAGATTGAGGAAAAATAGCATTTTCCTTTACAGAGTGCTTGTGAAAAGATGCTCAGTATTGCTAATTATCAGAGAAATGCAAATCAAAACTACAATGGGGGTATTACCTCACACTGGTCAGAATGGCCAAAATGTAAAAGTCTACAAATGATAAATGCTGGAGAGGGTGTGGAGAAGAGGAAACCCTCCTACACTGTTAATGAGAATGTAATTTGGTGCAACCAACATGGAAATCAGTACAGATATTCTTTAAAAAACTAAAAATAAAGCTACCATATGATCCAGCAATCCCACTCCTGGCCATATACCCAGAGAAAACTCCAGTTCAAAAAGATACATGCACCCCAATGTTCCTAATAGCACATTTATAATAGCCAAGACATGGAAGCTACGTAAATGTCCATTGACAGATGACTGGATAAAGAAGCTATGGGATGTATATACAATGGAATACTTCTCAAGCATAAAAAAAGAATAAAATAGTGCCATTTGCAGCAACACGGATGGACCTAGAGATGATCATACAAGTGAAGTAAGAGATACTTCAAATTTCTCTTCAGACTGAGAAAATTCAAATCAGCTGACCTGACAGACTATTGCAATAGACTATTGAAGTCATAGTCAAGCCACCAGCTCAGAGGCAGTGCTTTAGAAGAATGGGTTGACATTTCACAAGATGCATATATACAGTACATTAAAGACATTTAGTCCAATAGACAGACTATATGGATCCTGAAATCAACAGGTGTAGGAAGCAGTGCCCTACGCTCTATAATTCCCAACGAACCTTTTGGGAACATTGTGCTTCCCGTCCCTGCAGCCCTGCTTCCCATAATGCAAGCAGTTCCAATTTCCTAATGAGAGAACAATTTTTTCTAGAGGTTACAATGTGTTATCTTAAATTATAAGTTATGGCTCTCACCTGGGCATCTGTATCAAAGGACTAGCAGGCAAGAAGAAGAAACATTTCCTAGCAAGAGTAATTGATCTTGATAAGCAGGATGGGATGGGGTTGTAATTTCACAACAGAAGGAAACAGGAATACACGTGGGACCCAGCTGATTCACTTGGCTGCCTCTTAGTACCTTCTACGTCTCATTTTGACTGTAAATAAAGAGCTGCAGCCATCGTAGGCTGGGAAGGATGGTGGACAGGGATTTAGATCCCTTGAGGATAAGGAACTGAAAAGGTGGTAACTGTGAGAGGGACCTAGAGCAGAGAGGAGAGGAAGGAAAAGATAAGTGTCAATCAAAGCACTGAGAATGACTCTAGTCACAGGTATAATAGTACTTTCTGTAACTTTTCTGTTTTCCCTCAGGAGGAGAGGTCCACTAGAATCCTGGAAAATCACCTGTCAGATGTACAGAGGAAAATGGATCCCAATGGCACGAGGAGTAGAATGACCACATTCCTCTTCAAGAAAGTGACTGTTGTCCAACAGTGGGGAGTATAGTGAGCAGACAGTATCTAGACACCAGCTCCTCAGCAGCATGCACTTCACTAGACATCAGGCACTTCTCAGGGCACCTTGCACGCAGTGATTGGAAGAGACGGAGGCATAAAGTCCCAGCTATTTCGTCTGTCTCACGGCAACCCTAACAAACAATATTCACTGCAGAGGTCCTTTTGTGCATGGCCAAGACTTGACTGATTATGCATCACAGTTGGACTTCTGTTTGATCTTGCTTCCACACTCTTGTGGAATAAGCAACTAGTAAGCACCTTAGCATACCATCATCGGCTCATTGTTAGCTTCTGGCGAACACAAATTACAACAGATTGCTATTTCCTTTAAATAAACTGGGTGTCTAGCCTTCTGCTAAAAGAAATAGAGACATAAATCTCTTCCTGTATGAGAAGCTGTTAAACTCGGGGCATGGTTGGATCTCAGGGGATCAGGAAATACCAAGATATTTCATGCAGATAGTGTATGTACAGGCTTATGTGATCGTTTGTGTGTATATTGCTACTATTTGTTCCCCTAGGGAGAGAATGCACATATATTTACAAGAGAGGATCCATAATTTTCATCCAGTTGCCAAAGCCGTATGCAACTAAGAAGTTTGACTCACTGCCATGTATACTGAAAGCATAGGTTACTTTTTCAAGATCCTCAATATCTAACTACTTCAGATTTGACAACAAAATAATTTAAACAGTTGAACAATTGTCTTATATATGTTCAAATCAATGAATAATATGCTTACTAATACTAATACAAATCCAGATTTGACGGTGATATGGCCATGGGCTGAGGAAAATGTAAGAATGAAAAATGAGAAAACCTCCATCAGGAATGTCTAACACAGATGTTTACTACATGAATATTACTCATATTATTTTTATCCATGGAAATACTTAGTATTTTTTATTAGAGCAAGAAAATGCTCTGTTTTTTTGGTGTGGTTGTGAAGCATTCTGGAATTCAAATTAAATTCAAATTAAAACCGAATTTGCTTTCGTATGTTTGAGAATACCAGCGGCTAATTTCTTTGTAATTTTATTAACAGGCTACAAAAATATGCAAATTTTATTCATTATATTATTGAGGCTATCTCAAAATATCCCAGGGTCTGACAGTCACCTTAAAGCTCTGTGGCCTCCTGGACTCAGTAATTAATCAGCTTTGACTGCTCCAGCTATGACTGACTTTGAAGCAGGATGGCAACAAAAGACCACATGCACACAGATGCGTTCATTGTTTTGTATTAATGCTTTTAAGACTTAAATAAATGTATTCAAAATCTTCATTTAAAAATAATTTAAAATAGTGTATATATGTATATATATAGTTTAGAATTTATACATAGATAAAAGTATCTTTGTCTAGTCCACTATCTTCCTAAAGGAAATAATTGTTACTATTATCATGAATTAAGCTTTAATTAACATGCAAAGAATGTTAACATATTCAAAATTCATTTCAGTGATGCAGCACTGTGATGATACGCATTAAGAAGCAAACAAAGCTTTAAAGATTGGGAGAAACATCTTCTAATTATTCTGACCAGATTTTATTTTTTCACTTCTCTGAAGTATTAACCTGTAAATAAGAAAGAAGTGTGCTTCACTGAGATTTGAATGAGGAAAGCCATGCTTGAATGGAATTTCTAGATAACTTGTCAAGAGCACTGACATAATAAAATACTTAAATATGACTCAAGTATAATTGACATTGATTGAGGAAAATCCAGACCTCCAAAAATAGGAAAAAAAAAAGTCTCTAGAGAGAGAGGTCCTGGCAGGTGTTTATTTTCTGCCTTTGTCATAGAGTCAAGTGAAAATAACTCAGAAAAGTCAATCCTAGTAGTAATAAAGTAATTAATCAGCAGGAAGCTATTCTAGCTAGAGAAACAGCGAGTTTGAAGGGCTGATATGGGACCCCCACAATATGCGTGTATCTTGCCTCACATGATGTATCCTGAATAGGTTTCCTGGGGAATCACTAGCTGCAGCAGGAAACAGGATGCCTTCTTTTAAGGCAAGTAAAAGCAAAGCATAACTTTATGTACTGGGATGACCTCATTTTATCTTTATTGCAGTTTCAGTTGGAGGTAGCAGCAAGGAGGCAGTGGTAGAAGGTAATGGTTCAAACATTTAAGCATCAAATTAACAATGAGGACCCTGAGGCTCCTTGAGCAGATAAACTGACCCAGTGTGGTATTTTTATGTTCCAGCCAGTCAAGTCAATGGCAAAGCCAAGACAACAGTCTAGCTCCTGGTCTTCTAAGTCTTGATCTAGCTCCAATATCAACCTTGAAAACACTGCTTACATTTTCAGTTTTAAAAATCTGTTTCCTGCTATGAAATGTTTACTTCCTAATGCACAAATTAGATTTTTGACATGTTGTATTTAATTATTATGATATTCTAATGAGATAAGGACCCATTTCACAGATAAGAAACAGACCAACAAAAATGAGATCCATCAATGTCAGGGAGACAGTAATTGCAGGAAGTATGGGAATGATAGCCAGGTATGACTCAGCATTCTCTGTTCTCAAATATAAGAATCTGACACATTTGCATTTGGATTTGTTACCAAATTAAATCACCTGGCCAGGCTCTCTGACTCAGCCGGGAAGGGTTCTTTTTCCATTTGAGTTCAAGCAGCTGAAAAATGATACCAAAGTGAGGTGCCACACAAACTTTATTCAGTGGCTAAAGAATGGAGAAGCAAGAACTTAGCTCACAGATCAACTTCTCAGGAAAGACAAGGATAGGAGTGAGGTTAATGATGGGAAGGTATATGCATTAGTCTACCAAGGAAGGAGTGGGGCTTTTTCTTTTTATCTTATTTTGGTTCTTAATGTCTGGTCAGGGCCACTGGTAGGTGTGTTATTTAATATGCTAATGCAGTAAAATCAACATATAATGAAACTCAGGGTCTGTAAGAGGTCAGATTCCTTGCCATCTTGGTCTCAGCTGGTTTCATCTGTTTTTTTGTTTGTAGCTTCCTTTTTTATCTCTGGACATTTTACCTTACAAGATTTATGTTAACTCCTGCTACAGATGTGGGTTGGCAGATTTTGAGCAAAGACCTGGGGCAGCTCTGGCAAAAGAGTTACAAATTTATGGATACTCATTTAGGATTGTTTTATTTTTATATATTCCTTATGAATTTGGCATTTTAAATATTACAAAATGTTCTTTTTATCTCTAGTAATGACTTCTGTATGATGATCTACTTCATCATATATATCATGTTATAAATAATACATACATGCATATTATATATGATATATACATATATATTTTTAACATTTGTATGGTATACAAATTTTTATCATTTCTCTCTCAGCCTTTCTCTTTATATATTAACTGGCTGTATCTTTTTAAAATCCATATGGTATTTTTTAATCTGTTTAGAATTGGAGAATTTAGATGATTTAACTAAACTTAATCACTGGTACACTGGGGTTTAAATCTACCATCTTACTATGTGTTTTCTATTTTTCCTATCTTTCTCCCTTTACTTGCATTCTTTGTAATTGACTATGTTAAAAAGTATATATTTTCTCTGTATTTGTTTGGATGTTATATACCTTATTTACTATTTTGTTTAGTGACTACCTGAAGTTTATGCTCTCACTGTTGTCATTTTCTGTTCTATATCTCTGAACTTGCAACTGAAATCATATTCCCTGACTGGAAGAATATTATTTAGTATCTCCCTTGATACAGTTTTGCTGATTGCAAAGCTCTGAATTTTTTGGTTTTCTAAAACTGTATTTTGTTCTTGAAGGACATTTGCTGTAAGTATAAAATTCTGGGTTGGTAGATACTTTATTTCAGCATTGTAAAAATACAATTAGACTATATATTGGACTCTATTGATTATGTTCCAAAGTCATGCACAACTCTACTTGTTGCTTATTTGATAGTCTGTATTTATTTTCTGACTGATTTTAAGGATTTTTTCTTTGTAATGTGTTTACTGACTTATCACAATGACATGTTCTAATGGATTGTATGTTGGATTTGTTTTTATTCATAATTAGCATTGGGTTTCTTTATCCTGTGGATTCCTGCATTATATCAACCATTCTGACAGTTTTCAGCAAATACGTCTTACACTATTTCTTATCCCCATGATCACTTTCCCTTTCTCTCTCTCTATCTCCTCTTTTAAATTTTTTCTAATCATTACTCTAATAAAGACCCAGAAGCCAATCAGTAGGGAAAAAGTCTGCTTCAGATTTTAGGCTAAATACAAAGTCCATGAATACTATACTTAATATTTTTAGTCCCTGTAATAACTGCTTTAATTGATGATTTGGTATATAATATTTTAAGTTCCCATTTAACTGTGTGATTCTGTGTAATTCTCAAAATAATGAAGGCTTTCTGTCTGTATAAATGTGTTTGGGGGATACTAGATCACTTACTGTTTCAGGAAGTATCTATAAGCGGTTTTTCTTTAATATTTGTAAAATATTTCCTTAATAAAAATGCAATTTTAAACAGCATCTTTTTCAGTGCTTTTGAGGATTCATTTTAATTTAAAAATTTATTTTGCTACGGTCATCAAACTACTGTCAGTAGGTGAAATGATCTTTTGTCACCCCATTCCACACACTGAATCATCAGAAATGTTTTATGCATTATATATATATTTTAATGAACACTGATAATTGAAAGTAATTCTTTGACAGTATGAAGAATTTGTAAGTTTTCTTTTCTCTCAAATAGAGATAAACTAAGTGTGTGGTATGAGTTTAAATCTGTACTTCTATGAAAATTTAATTAAAATCTTCCCTTGTTCTACCACTCTCAGAACCACTACTCTTGATTACCCCTTTATCTGAACTTTGCCAAACAGCCTATTTCCACCTGTGTTTTTGTGAATATTTAATCACTGTAGTAAAGATGTTGGGTGCTAACTTAAAGGCTGAGTAAAGCCTTGCTCAGAGGGATTAGAATCAGTATTAGGCATGTCATGGCAAGTGGTGGATTAGAATAGTAACTAAAGTTCCTTACAATGATAGGATTCTGTAACTCAGTTAATCTGTAAAATCCAGTGGCCCTGGATTTTAAAGTTCATGGGGAATTTGGAATCTCTTCAATAGCAAACTCCTAACATCTCTGATAAATATTGCCAGTTTGCTAAATGGTATTTATGAATTGTCTCTGTGCTGACTGAGCTCTTACCCAGGTTGTTGGTGATAATTAATGATTAATTAAAATTAAGTTGAACAAATACAGAGAGTGCTTATTTTGGAGTCAAATATAACTATGTAAGTCATGTCTGAAGCTTTGTTCCAGAGATTAAGAGGTCTACAAATGTCAGTGTTAAAATCTTTGCTAATAAATGTTGTTAAAAATGTGAACTTTATAGGTCAATACGACTCACAGTCTCCTGAGTCAAAAGTTGTTTCTCAGTTTTCATTTTTCATTTTTCATAGATCACACATCATGGAACTAAGGGAATTTAAGAGCAGGTTGATTAAATTCTTCAGTTCTCCAATGAGAAAGAAATATCTAGGGAGGTAGAACGAGATGTGTAAAATTCTCAGAGAGCATTAGGTCATGGGGTTACTTACTCGATTTGCTTTCTGTGGCATTTAGGCCCTGGACTACAATAAGTATTGCCTGAAATGTACAGAGTTAGACTTTTTAATAATAAAAGTTTTGACCATCATTAAATTTCAAGCACAGAGGCTAGATGTCTGTTTTTCAGGGATTTGACACAAGTTTTAAACATTCCATGGAGTAGCAGGTGTTTGGGTTCAATCTAAGTGAATTCAATGGTCAGAACCAAGGGTGAGAGCCTCTTACTTAGTGATTATCCAAAATCTCATGTCTTCTCTTAATATGTAATTATTCTGAATTGATACACGTGAAGGTCACTTTTTTTTATGACAGGAAATTTGAGCCTCTTTGCACTGAGTTTCTATCTTTATATTGTTTGCTATCAGCTCACTAGTTTGCATTTATTAATTGTCTTTTGTGTGTACCAGAGGCTTACCTAGATTCATCATGATTACTGGTGATTATCTAAGCTTAGAGAAGAGTAAATATGGAAATTGTGTTCTCTGGATGTTGATATATTTGTATCTTTAAATAAGTTTCAAAGAATTCCCAGAGATGGACAAGTTTACAAGCAACAGCATACCAAGAACTTTGGCATATTGTTTGAGTGTAGATAATTCAAGACCTAGAGTAAGTTGTATAGTCTTCCAGACGTTTTTCCTCTCAGTTTTAGATTTTTCTACATTTGAACTTTATTAATACATTCAATAGTTTTTTTTTTATTGAGTTCCTATGTTCTGCCATGCAATAAATAAAGATCTACATCCTTATAGTTTACATAGCCATAAATATCCCAGATTAAAAAGAAAAGGGAGTTTAGAAGTCTTCTAACAATTGTTACTAATTTTCTGATGAAAAACAGAGGTCTCCATGGCCATTGGTGCAACATTTATGGCACTCAGAATTCTTGGAAGGGATCTGACTATTAGGTGTGTGCTATATTATGACCTGACCTATTTTGCAGTTTCTTTCATTTGTAAGTCCATTTCACTCTCCAAATCTGACTGCAAGAATATTATGTCTTTGAAAATATCTTTTACTTTGATTTATTCTTAGTTATAAATGTTAAAATTGTAGCTTTTAGTTATCCAGCATATAGCCAATAAAAATTTCAATTTTTACTTGTATTTAATTCCTCTCCTTCTGCATCACAAAAATGTTCTTTTCTTTAAGGATCAGAGAGAGAATATCGAAAAAACGTATTTGAAAAAGGGACTAAATCAGTGAATTTTCTATGAGCCAGGAAGAAACTAGAGGTTTTGTCTTCCTAAAGAAAAAGCTGGTAGAATGTTGGGGAATCTAGTTAAGCAAATAATCTTTTGTTTATGTGATGTGAAGTGTAAATTTTTGCAAGATCTTGAGACATACTTGGCCAATTCTTTTGCCTTTTTTTTTTTAAACAGAAAGAACACTGATAATTTAGAATTAACTGAGACAGGAATACCTACAGTGCTAAGTCCCACAAAGTTTACAGTCTAATTATAAATTTTACAGCGAGTGTTAATGATTCATACAAAGTGATGGTTACTACAAGTTAAAAAAACAGAAAAGAAAAAGAGAGAAAAAAAAGTTTATATATAAAAGCTATGATTGTCAAGATACGACTCTCATTTTCATTGTTCCAAATAGTGTGAGGTATCCAAAGATGCATAAATGAACTAAGTGAAACATAACATGATCAATTAAGGCAGGTAAACAACCATAGCTAATATCATGGCACTAAGAATCATTGAAAACACAGTTTGTGACAGAAAAATATACATTCTCATACAATTATCACAATAACCCTGCAGAATAAAATACTATTGTGTTGAGATCCGGTTGGAAACCTACACACTGTTCACCTCCCCTACATGTCAGCTTCCTATGTGATGGAAAGATAATGTCCTAAGCTACTTTCAACAACCATGCTCTCCTGCAGTTAGGGTTGGCCATATAACTAAAGTCTGGAGAATGATGTCTAACTGAAAATCTGCCAACAGGAGTCAATTGGAGTCTTCAAAAGTTTTTTTGTTTTATTTTGGTTTGGTTTGGTTTGGTTTATTGTGGTTTTGTTTGTTTGTTTGTTTCTGGTAAGAGGGCAGAGCTATAGCTAGTGTCTTGCAGACTGATGTGAAATCTGTAGCTGCCAGCAGCCATCTTGTGACTACGAAAGAACAAAAATGAGGACAAACTCCAGTTCAATTCAGATGACGGAGAAGAAACAATGAAAGAGGTTGTATGCCTGCTGGCAACACAGAGCGGCTGAATCAACAATTGCAAAGATTCCTGGTGAGAAAAATAAACCTGTATTTGTTTAAATAGTTGTTAGTTAAGTACTCTGTTACTTATAGCTAAATAGGTTTCTAACCGACAAAAATTTATCTTACTGGTAGTATGTAATTTTACTGAGGCTATGATACCCTAAGAGAAAGACCTGAGACAAGGTGACTCAAAAATTCCTTCTCATTCATTATATGTATTGAACTAAAGTAGAGGAACAGATTATATGTTTAGTACAGAGGATTGAGAAAGGAATCTCAGAGTGTATATGGTGTGTGGACCATCTTGTAGCAGAATGACTGTGTTCATTTTTAGAATGTTTTTGGAATAAGAAGATATTTATTAAGGGTCCAGTCTTCACCTTCCAGCAGAATTTAGAGACATCTTTATTAAGATTTGAAAGGACATATTAGAAATGATAGAAATGTGCATAGTTTTTCTCTCTAAATTCAATTTTTCTAATTTAAACTTGTTTCAAAAGTAAACTTATTTTTCTCAGTAAATATTCTAACATTCTAAAACACTTGGATAAAATTTTTCCTTTTTTCAATGAAGGCACCTGGACATTTACATGAGCAGCATCTTTCACTCATTTTGGAGATCAGAAACGTACATTATTATGCAGTACATTTATATCGATTCTTCAAAGGGCAAGCCCTAGTGAAACTGAGACCTGCTTGATTGCTGATTGTGTTGAATGATAACCATTTTAGTTGCCTGTTTGTAGCATTTGACATTTAAAAACAGACGGGCAGATATATCCTGACGCAAGTAGAACATCATGTTCAAACCATAAAAAATGGACTGCATGGCCTCAGAGACCATTTTTATCTTGAGTCTGTGTAGATCTCTGATTTTTGTTTGAGCTTAAGTGAGCTCTACTGATGCAACCACTGAAAAACTTGCTTTGTTTGAGACAATGTGTCTAAAAGTTTGGAGAAGATATACATCTATTTTTTACCCCTATCCTTTTCCACTAAGACTTTTTTCCCATGTTCTTACTGTTCTTTTGGGCTTTTATATGGTACTATGTGATTTTTAAATAGTTTTCCTTTCTTAAATATTCAAATAATTTAATCTTAGGCTATCACCCTTCTAACAATACTTTTTAGTATATATATTTTCTATACTTTTATTTCATATACTAAAAAAGTGAGATTGTTTAAAAGAAGTATATTCAGTAAAATAGGTGAATACACTTTTGAATATAAAACTAGGAGCTGGAGAATTACGAGTGACAAGAAGGAAATAAGATGCAGATGTGAAAACTTGTATTTCCAACTTCTTAAAATGAGCAATGAATATGGTTTCCATAGATACCATTTCTTGAATGCCTACTACGTACCAAGCATTACATTATACTGTTCAACCTATGCCTCTCTCCCCCAAAACACACAGGAGTAGCCCAGTTACAAAGAGCCAGTTCATTGGCAGTTTTAACCAGTACTTGGACATGGACCATATCATAGTTAATTTGCCTCATAATTAGGAGTTTATTTCAATTTAATCATAATTTAGAATTATTTATGATCTCCTTCTGGGAAATAGTCAAGCTGACTCAAAAAGTTACTGTTAAGTGGCATCTATTTCCTACTTAACTATCTTATATGGAAATCTGTGCAGTAGGGTTCCAAATCTGCTTTCAGCAAGGTTATAAAGAGAACAGCCTCTGTTTTGCATCTGGGCTGGATTCTTCTTTCAGATTATGCCGAGGTTTTTTTAAGCTACTCACAATTCTTGTTCTACACCACCTGTGCAAGGATAATTTTTTTTTTATCATGAAAGTAAAAACGTTAAATGATCAAAACAATTATATGCATTTCAATTCTCTCTTATGTCTCTCTCTTTTAAATATATATGTATTTAAATGATTCCAATAATCAAGTTAATTTCAAGTTAATTAACACTTCCATCACCTCACATAGTTCCTTTTTCTTTCTCTCTCTTTTTTTTTGGGAGGATGAGAACACAGCAAATTTCAAGTACACCACACAGTATGATGAACTGTAATCACCATGCTATACAGTAGATCCTCAGAACTTAGTCATCTTATAACTGAAAGTTTGTACCCTTTACCAAGCTCTCCCCATTTCCCTACCCCCTGTCCCTAGGACTCACTCTTCTACGCTCTGTTTCTACTAGTTGGAGTTTATGTTTTTGTTTTTAGATTTCCCCATCTAAGTGGGACCATGAGGTATTTGTGTTTCTCCGTCTGGCTTATATCTTAACATTCTTATTTCATAAATGCTATTACTATTTTATCACAAGTTTTAAAAACAGTAATGCTATTCCTCTAAAATTTTATTTTTTAAAAGTTGTCTTGTTATAGGTCCTTTGCATTTCATCATGTATTTTATAGTCAGCTGGTGAATTTCTGAATCTGAACCTGCTGAGATTTTAATTAATATTGCTGTGAACTATGATCTGAGTATTTATAGTGTTAATCAATTTTTTGGGAAAATTTTTCAACCAATATTTCTTAAAACATTTTCTTCTATCTCCTTCCTCTCTTTTCTATTTTGGAGATTCTCATTTTATGTTTACCAGGCTGCTTAAAAGTATCCTACAGCATAGGACAGTTTTGTTTATGGTTATAAAAGCCCTAATGTCCCGTTTAAAAATTTTAAGTATTTTGTTGCTATTTCTTCAGATGCATTAAAAATCTTTTATTCTTCAGTGTCTAATGTATTATCATTATATTCAATGTATATTTTTAAGAACTCATACATTCTCCAAAAATTTAATGAGGATTGAGTTTTTTAAAAATACCTTCCCTGTCTTTCTTAATCATACCCAAGCTTTCTCCTACCTTCTTGAACATATTGATTATAATTATATTAACTGTTTTAATATCATTTTCTATTTATTCTATCATAAATTATGTCTCTGTTTCTATTGATTTCTTTCTTTTACATGCTTTAGAGAAATTATTTAATCTTTTAACCTATAAAGAAGTATGTCTAACATTCCATCCTACTCTAAAATGTAAGAATTATAGACACCACAAAATTGTTACCAACTATGGTATAGGAGAGCACAGAAAAATAATTCTTTTTGGAAGAAAGATCCACTTTTTATTTACAAAAACTTATTTTTCACTGCTTCCTGAAATCTAAATATTTCACAGCATCCACGTTTCACCTCTTGGCACTGAGCACTAGAAGCTGGGAAGGTAGAGAGTCCTGGGAGGGTATATCCTGCCAGTTCTGAGGGCCGATAACTGATCGGTAACTCACAGAGCTCCACCTTGCTTATTCTCCTACTCCAACCCCTCTTCCTACCCCGGGACTCCCACATCTCCACATCCCAGACAAACCAGCCCTCCTCACCTCTCTCACCACTCAGATCCCCAGGCTTCCCTCTCCCCAGAAAACTACATTATTATTAGTTCTTCTCCTTCTTCTCCTTCTTCTTCTCCTTCTCCTTCTTCTCCTCCTTCTCCTTCTTCTTCTTCTTCTTCTTTTTTTTTTAATTGAATTCTAAATTTGTTTCCAGGCCTGATCTAAATTTCTAGGGAGCCAGTAGTAGAAAAGCAGTAACTCTAGAATTAGGGGTTAAAACATTTTTAAAGTGATACAAATTAAATAACGATCATGATCATGTATTGATTGACGACTAAGGACTCTTACATAATAAATTCTTGCTCAATTAATCTTTAATATAATATCTAGAGGAGTCTCTGTTAACAAATTTGACATATGAAAAAACAGCTCTGTAGAAACTTATGATCAAAGAGAAGAGCTGTTTAATGTGTAGTCAAAGGACTGGAAGCAGAAGCAAAAGCTTGAATTCATGAATCACAGGGAAAAATAAACAAAACAAAACAAAGGAAAACTAAAAGGCTGACATTGCCCAAAGTACCATTTGGTACCCTCTTTGTGCTGCTAAGCTGAGGCAAACTTCTGTTTCCAGGAGCTCTCTTTTGCATATCATATGGCAGCATTTCTATTCCCTAGGAACAGCTTGAAATGAAGTGACGGCAACTCTTAAGAGAATTGCCTGCATACTTTGCTAAAATCTCAGATGTAATGTTACTTAGATTTTCAGATGTCCCAGGAATACTTCCAACTGTTTTTCCATATTTCTACTCACTTCAATCAATACTCTATTAGGCACAATGATTTTGTATTTCAGCCGTGAAGTTTTATGACTAGGTTTTCCATGCTCTTGCATCATTTAGACAAAGAGTCTCTGCACAATTTACTAGAAAACTTCAGACAAAAATTTCTTTGGATTATAGTAAATTAAGCCAGATTGCTAGATACTGTCTGATATTAACTTCAATGAAAAGAAATCCTCACCATCGCTGTGGATCATTCAGGTTTAGTTACACTTGTTCAAAGGGAGGGTCTTGGCAGTCCTGAATACATTTTGATTTGGTCAGTTTGCCTGCATGACATCTAGGAAACCAGGTGAAATAATATTAAAAGCAGCTAAATGAGGAATTTGTGAAAAATTGTTCTTGTATTTATGAAAAATAATTAATTGGATTTTATGTAGTTTAGAGAATTGTGGAGACAGAAAACATTTTAACTTCAAAATACTTTCTCCAACATCCTAAAAGTAACAATGTACTTAAGAAATGGTAATGGTATAGGCAATGTTTCCCTACTGAAAATTTGAGTGGAATCTTCCCACTAAAAGGGTTGAGGAAACTTACAGAAAGTCATATTCAGTAGGACTTACAAAACAGAAAATAAACAAAATGCACAGGGAGTTGTTATCTCAGAAAAGTAATTTCATATGGTTACTGCATTTGAGCATTAACCTTACCTCTGAGCTTTTTTCAAGTCTAAGTTAAATAAAGGATATATATGTGTACATATATATAATTTTATGTTCATATTTCATGTTATGCATGGATATGTTATGTGTGTATATATATCAACCTTGCTCATTATAATAATAATAATTGGAATTTATTTGTTGCTATATGTTAATATTTGATGTGAGTAGTCTGATCATTAGCCTCTCATTTTAATTCTTACAACAAATCTGTGAGTTTTTTATATATATATATATATATATATATATATTCATTTTCCCTATTTTATAGGCAAACAAATACAGCTTTATAGAGGTTAAAGTAATTTATCAAAAGTCACACAGTTTGTCTATGTCAGAAACAGGTTACAAATTCAAATGTGTCTGAGTCTATAATCTGAGTACTATTTTGTCAGAAGGTAAGAGCCTGAGGCCCCTGGTGGTTAATTATATGCTGGTTCTATATTAGGTCACTGAATTACATAGTGAGCTATGTTTACAATTTTATTGCTATTATTGTCTTTTGGGGCAAAGGGATTTTAGACAGCTAATGATGTGAATTTCAAATATTTAAATCTTGCCTTGACTATCTAACCTTGCAATGGCACATTCATTGCCTATTTCTGCAAGTGAACATGAAATAAAATGCATACATTGCTGCGAGCCTCAGTTTCCACATATCTAAAAAGAGGAATATGAAAACTGATTACATGTGTTTGGGAATGTTTAGAGGAGACAATGTGTAAATTTCCTAGTACTGTTGTGTTCAATAAACAGTTTCCCTTTGCAGTTTCTCTCACTGATATGTGAGTAAAGAAATTCCTGTGTGAACACAGACTGGAAGTTTTTAATCACAACTGACTGATCTTTCTTGACCTTCTCACAGTGTTGATTTTGTCCTTTATTAACTTATAACAAATGACTGTTGTGCGGTGTAGTCTTGTGTCAACCTATTATGCTGAAAACTACATTTTCTTGGACCACTTTGCATGCACACTTCCACATGGCAGCTGGCAGACAGGAGCTCATGTTATGTTGGGAAGGCAGAAGGGAAACAGTCATCATCACTACTGGAAGTTCATCACAGTCAGATACAGTAACAATTCCAGCTACCAATATTGGGTTTTAGCTTCTCCACTCCATGTGTAGTTCTTTTCAACTTCTGGAATAACAGTGAAAAACTGTTTTATGTTTTCTCTCAAAATATTTTTCTGAAAAAAAGCAGCTCATTATCTGTGGGACCAGATGGCAGTTTTACTGACATTTATCGTGTTCTCCCTGTACCTGGGTATTTGTCACGTTTCATAGTGTTTGGATCGCAGGCTCTAGAAAAATACATGAACTACTTAAATAAAAAGAGAAATCTATTAGAGGGATATTGAGGTACTTCTGAGTCCTAGCAGAGTTGGATTTACCAAGTACTAACATCTCAAATTGGAAAGTAGTCAGATAACTGGCGTGGCTATCCCCCTTCCCCTACTCCGCATTTCTCACTGAGAGACCCCTTTTATGCAGTCCTTCATGACGGAGAGATTTTTTTTCTGTTTCTCTATATTTAAAACACTCAGGTTACATTTTCTCAGTTCTAGTCCAAGGACATTTCTGAATCTCTGATTCAAATTTCTTAAAGGTTTGTCCATCTGTTCAACTGCCATCCAGTGAAGTAGAGGACACAGTAATGGCTGCCAGTGTACTTCCACCGGGGGAAAACTGAGAGAAAGGATGCTGTTGCATCCTTGGAGATGTACTCAGGATGCCTTCCACAGCATTGAGCTGGATGGCTAAAGTATGCGTGAATTCATCTAAGTAATATTGTTAACAACCCTGCAGATTAAGCCAGTTAGAAATCTAAAAAAAAGAAAAAAAAAGCTATAGAGTCATTCAGCTGATGATACATTTCTGGGATTTGAATCCAGCTGCTGTAACTTTTAAGCAAAATCAAACCCTTAGGACCCCTATAAAAAATACAGAGGCATAAAGAATATGCAGAGGGAGAGCATTTTTCCCCCAAGTATGAGCTAATATGAGCACTGCACTTGGATATTGAATTTTCTCTTTGAGAGGGAGACAGACACACAGACAGACAATAGAAAGAGAGAGGAGGAGAAGAGAGGAGAGGAAGTAGAAAGAGAGGGATACAGTTTGTAGGTATGAACTGCCTAGAAGATGATCCATTTATCACATACTTAGAAATGATTCAACATTTATTCATAAAAACTTACATCCATGCTTTTAAGTTTGATGATGATGGACATTTTAAGAAAGCCAATACAAATTGATTATTGGGGAAGAAAATTTTAAAGTTCATCTTCAAGGAGGAAGAGAAAAAAATGAGGCTGTTTTCTAAAAGGGATTTGGTTTACTTTTTTCTCACTTCTACATTCAATTTGATTTAATTGTGTATGGATACATGGTATCATGATAGAATTGGTCTACAGGCTGAGAATTACAATGAATGCACATTCTCTTAACATGCTACATTCCTGGGCATTAGGGAACCTGATTAACTAGAGTGTATTCATAAAATGTAACCTGAGAGCCTCAAAAAAGCATGGAAAGTATTTGATATTTGCAAGACTGGCTTTGGAGGGAAAGGCATGACTTCATGAAAACCATAGATCTGTCTTCTCCATATTTTACCCCTAGCCCCCTACTCTGATTTAAAAGTAGCATGAGATGTCAGGTGAAGTTTCAGATGTGACTGGGGAAGAAAGAAAGCAGGGGTGGGGTGGGAGAGGGGAAGTAATTAATCATCAAATTAGTTTAAAAATGCCATACATGTTTACATGATAAAGAAGGAATTCATAATGATGATATTTGAAATGTACTCGTGTGCCCTAAAATATGAAGTGAATTTAACTAGTAATGATTATTATCTACAAAGGTAAAATAATATGGTTCTATGATTTAAACGTTTAAAAGAGTGACCAGCTAGCCTTTGAATTTACACTATCGTTTGGCCTGTCTCTAGCTGTAAGTGAAGATAAAATGTGTGAAAAAAAATCAGCTACTACAGGGTAGATGCTCTCTTAGAACGATAAGGTCAGTACATGAATTTACTGGAATAGAGTACAACTTTCTCCAATGAGAAGATACAATTTTCTTCCATACACTTGATGTGCTCCTCCTGTATACTTGAAGTAGGACCAGGGAGGGGTTTAGGAAATAAATCCTTGAGATATAAGAGCTACTTTGTTTTAGACAAAAACAGACACAGCCAGAGTGAAGGACTCTATTTTTTCCCCCAACTTGACGCTTATCTCTCAAACTCCACCATCTCCACTAGCATTCTACTCCCATCCAAGGGTTCCCAAACACCTAATGAGACAAACACTACCTCTATTTAATAGCAACATATGGGCAAAGATGGAGGCTAAAGTATTTGCAGATGGATACTAAGACCTGGTTACTCTTCAAGACAGGTTAGAGAATCTGCAACACAGAGGGCAGGAGTGGAATTCCAGCAAGAGGAAAGAATTTAGGGTGACCAGCTCATCCTGGTTTGCCCAGGACTGAAGCTTTTCCTAACACTTCGGACTTTCACTGCCAAAACAAGAAAATTCTCTCGGGCAAATCAAGATTATTGATTACCCTATCCTAGAAGAAAAAGATGGATAGCGTTAAACATGTAAATGGTTCATTTAAAACACTTGCTGAAGTCTTAAATGGTTTTGACTTGGGACATTATCAAGCTCAGTTTGTGGTCTTATGAAATAAGGCCCTGTATCTTCTATTTTGGAGCTAAAAATATAGATGAGGGACAGTCATGTTCCTACCCCCTCCCAAAGTCCAGAACATAACATGCATTGTGTATAGCATCGCTATATTAAACCAAAATCTTTTATAAATATCTCTTTAATTTTTATTTAGGTTCTCACTATGCATTTGCTTTGGGAAAACATGTATGTACACACACGTGATAATCATACAAATATATTTTATGATTTTATGTAACATTACAAAAGTCTATCCCCTTCATGGTTCTCTTTAGTCTTTGTAACAAATATACATTTAATGACCAGGTGAACATCTGTGGTGCTAACATTCTATTTCAATATGATTTTGCATTTTAATTACATCCAGCTTCTTTTCTTTAATGATAGATATTTCATTAATAAGCATCTTTTTGTAGCATAGCACATTGTATTTGCTGAGCTATAACCTCAGAATAAATTGATGGGGTCAGATCACCAGGTATTTACATCTGTATGCCTTTATAATTATTGTGACTTTTTATCTCAATATTTTAAAGAAGTACCAATTTGAATACTAATGATACGATAAGCCTTAATTTTCTAAAACTTTGTAAGAAATGTGTTTTAATTGATTTTTCCAATAACTTTGCTGGTGTAAAAATAGTAATTCAGGGTTACTTTCATAAACTTTTATGCTTCCCAAGGGTGAACACTTTTCCATGTGTATGTTTACTCTTGCCTTCCTCTTTGTATCAATTGTCTCTTTGTATTCATTTAACTTAAAAAAATTACACTCTCAAATATGGAAGTTTACATTCAGGTATTTTCATCTTTTGGTAGTTCCAAATTGCTTGCAATGCTAGAAGAAAAAAAAAGTTTTATTTGGCATTTCCATTTGCAATGCTGTTACATCCATTAGTATGAATGACACAATATGTCAGAGTGAATGATATTCGATAGATGACTGGGACAGTTGGAGAACAAAACTCTTTAGATCATGTTTACAGCTTCAAAGATGCCAGATGCTCTTTGCCTAAAGCTGCCTTATCGACTGAATTTGAAATGACTCATGGCAAAATAGAATTAAAGGGGAAAAGTATGATAAATGAGCATTTGGAAGGCAAAGTCAAGGATATAAACAGGTAACCTTCCCCTTGAAACCATGTTTTTAAAAGACAGACTATAATTCTTCTGAACTACACAATGTAAATAACATAGAAGTTGGCCTTAAAGTATAGTTGATTGCACTGTTTACAGGAAAACATAAATCAAGAAACAAGCAAAACAGGGGTAGGACATATAAAAAGAAACAGAATATGGAAATATGGCATGAGAGGTTGATGAGAGATCCTGAGTTGTTTAGGAAATTATAAGCATTCATTTTTATTTTTCAACTGTTTTTCTAGATAGTGATAGTTAAACTAATTAACACTAGTATGGGAATTGGAAAATTGCTTGCCTGAGTTAGAGGTTCCCAGGAATAGACTGCAGTAGAATTTTTATTTGGCCATAATTAAACACCCTCTTGCTCTTGCTTATACTAGAAAGCAATGGATAAATGCTAAAGAAAGGTTCTGAAGGAGTGCAAAATTTCCCCACCATCATGTCTCCTATTTTGGCAGATGAAACACCCTCTGTAAAGTTTGAACCCTGCATCTGAGGCAGACTCATGCTACTTGTGACTTCAGGACCATTTCCTCCTGTGCTATTTTTGCCATCCATTTAACAGAGGGGTGTTCCTTCTGTCACCAGGCCTGTTAAAACAGCACCTTAATGCAATGCTGTATAGTTTGGAAAAAAAAAAAAAGTTCTAAATATGAGTAAGTGGGTTTGTCCTGGAATTTTTTTTTTTTTTTTGCTTGTGATGATTTCTGAGGTAAAATGGAGAGACTGATATTATGTGAATTCAGTTGTCCTCTCAGATGAAAAGAAAAAAGAAAAGAAAAGAAAAGAAAAGGAAACGAAACGAAACGAAACGAAACGAAACTCGGCCCCACAAAGTAGCCCTTCAATGTTGTACTTTCTATTCATTTATTATCTATTTATTATCTATTTATCTATCTATTTATTTATTTATTTACTTCTATTTTTGATGGTGGTACTTTAGCAGTTATACGTTCAGTGTCCAAGATATCTTATTTGCTCTCACCATTTGTCTGTGTTTTCTGGATAGTTGCATATATGTTTAATTGACTTTGACGATACCAAGTATACCTACATTTGGAAGGCTGGCTAATGACACTGACAAAATTTGGAAAAATTAGTATTAGCAATAAGATAGTCTTTCGGAGGTTAAACCATGGCTAAACATATGTAGAGACTGATAGACGGATATATATACTTGTGTGTGTATACCCTCACATAAAAGTACTCAGAAAATGAACTTGTCACATACATATATAGTACTATGATCTGAATCCACTCGGTAATACTCATGAAAAATTTCCCATTCTGCTTTTTAAGTGTTCCTTAAAAACCCTTTTTAATTAGTACAGAATATAGCACTTTGAATGTGTTATAGCTTTAATAATCCTTTATTAAAACATGTTTTGATTTCCTCTGGATTTCATAATTAATCATTGGAGGAAGATACCTGCAGTAATCTTTAATAAATTGCATTTCTGTTGTTTCTTTAGGTTAAATTTATGGAAGGAGAATTATCTCTATGGGTATCTCTGTGGATAGAAATTTGTTAAATTATCAGGATAGACACTATCAAATTACCTTACAGTAAACTATATTTTAAATGTAGCAGCCACAGAAATATTTATAAAGGGTAAATAATATTTCGGAGTTTCTAGTTTAAATCCCTCAGTGGATTTCCATTACTCTCAGAATAAAATGTACAATCTTTTTTTTAAAAAATTGAGATATAATTAAGATACAATGTTATATTAGTTTTAGGTGTAAAATGTAATGATGTAATAAATAACTTCTGTTTTGTTAGGGATTTAATGAAAAGAGGTTTAGATGTAAGTTAACAGAGTTAAATTTAATTTAATGCTAAATATAAAATACTGATTTTTTTCTAGCACTTTCAACTAGTTACTAGGCTGCTAACGGCTTGCACAGTAGTCAGAAACTGTACACTTTTGGTCTTGAATACCCTAGAAAAATTAATAAACTGAAACCTCAATTAAAAAGAGTTGGGAGACTAGCAGGAGGAGCCCTCACATCCTGCAACAACAGTAGAGCCCATCATAAAAGAAAGACTCCTGTTCTTTCCCGGCAAGGACCCAGCCAATAAAAAGGCAGGGACTCTTTGTTTACCATAGCCCTCCCCACTTCCTTTTTCCCCCTCTATAAAAGTTTTCTGCTTCCCTTGCTGAGCAGGAACTTGCATGTGGCTCCCCATGGTTGCAGACCCCAATTTGTAATTCTTTGTTGATCCCCAATAAACCCATCTTTGATGGAAAACTATCTGTCAGTCTGTTTGTTTTAGGTCAACAATCCTATTGTACTTTTATACAAGAATAGTGTGGTCCTGCATATTTTAATTTTTTAGGCTTTAGAAGTATTCAGGATGTGAACATGCAACCTCCCAAATGTTTTCTGCAGATCTCAGCCTATTAATTAACCAATGTCATGGCTGGGTCAGCCCTTGTGGTTCTTATTATGATTGCAAGATGCCCTTTAGCAATAACCATCAGGATACTTTGGGGAAAAAAAAAGTTTCATTACTTACAGACCCTGGAAATTGCATGGCACATCAGGAGCCTCGGTGAAGTCATAGGCAGAGAGAGAGTTTCAAGTGGGCCTAGGAGCCTGCTTTTATTGGGGTCAAGGGTGGGGGCCAGGGACTCGTGGGCTCACTTCTCATTAGTGAATTTAAAATGTAAGACATCTGTAAAGTCCGTGCCTCTTTGAAGTGGATGCCTTTGCAATCAAAGCTTAAGTCAGGCACTTAAATTACAAAAAAATAAAAAAACAAAAACAAAAACCCACAGCCAGGGTTTACAGTCCACCAACTTAAAGTGATTTAATAAAAGTTTGTGCTCAAACAGCATCATAAGAAGCCACACTGCAAAGGCTTGGGTTTCACACTTAATGCATAATTTTAGCAGTGGAGCACAGCATATCCTGCATAATCATCTTTTGAAACCCAACACATTCATATGACTTACCAGCTAGATTGACTGCCTTTCACCCTTCTCTGTATCAAGAAACAAGCTATCTGAAAAAATACACGTCCTTTCATCAGTGTGTAAACACTGGATGCTGAAGTTTCAACAAAGCTCAGAGTATATTCTTTAGTCCACCTTTCATTGACTTTTTTCTTATTTTCTTAGGGTGAGAGTTGCAAGCCTTGAAATAATGTCACACACTTTAAAATTCACATAAAATATTTTGTGATACTTTTTATTGAGAGCAACCACTTATAATTTTAGAGTACCTTATATCTTTCTAAACACTTACATATGCATTACCTTAATTTGCTTCTAATTCTAACAAAAAAATTATACAAAAGGAATCACTGGTCTTCTGACTTCATTTTAAACATAAGAAAACAGAATTAGAAATTTTATATAACTTGTCCAAGATCATATACTAAGAAATAAATCTGGAGCTAGCAGCCAGGCCCTGACATGGTATCTCGGAAAGGATTTTAGTCTTTAGAGGGCACCTGCTATAAATCAGTAAGAAAGAGTGAGATGATCCCATGGAATAAAAGACAAAGATCTTCATCAAACATCACTAAATAGAATATCCAGATTGTCAATAAGCACACGAAAAGCTGCATAACATCATCATTTAATCATCAGAAATACACAATCTAAGACCACAAAGATAGGTAGGGAAGGTAAAGCTCAGTTGTAGAGGGCATGCTTCACATATAGGAGGCCCTGGGTTCAATCCCCAGTACCTCCATTAAAAAAGTATATAAATAAATCTAATTACCTTCGCCCTCCAAATAAAACTAAAATGGACAAAGATAAAGTCACACAGATATACCACTACTCACCCACTGATGCAGCTAAAGTTAAAAAAAACTCATGTATTGCTGGTCTTATCTGCAAATACAGTTATATGTCTGTACTAAGACCCCAAATTTCACTCCAAAATGCGTATCTGATTAAGCTCATATATATATATGTGTTTGTATATGTATGTGTGTATATATATGCATATGTATCTATGTGTATGTATGTGTGTATGTGTATGTGTGGTAATAACTGGCAAACAGACCAATTGGTCACAATAGTTAAAAAGAAGGTTGTGATATATTCATATACAACCATGTAATTCACAAAAATACTCTTTAAAAATATAGACTAATTTCACATAGTGATAAGCAAGATAAATCAGAGACAAAAATATAAATGCTGTTTGATTTCATTTAAATGAAATTAAAAAACAGAAAAGAGTAGAGTGACTATATTTTTAGGGTATATTTGAGAGGAAGCATGTAGGATCCTGTAGATGTTACATATATTGATGTGGATGGCAGTTCTATGAGTGTCTACAAATATGAAATATAATGGGAAGTGTATTTAATATCTGTGTATTTTATTTTATGTATGTTACTACCTTGCAGGTGAGTAAAATTTGCCACCCCAAACTGTCTCCTTGGCATGAGGCTGATTATTTTTTAAGGCTCTAAAGACTCAGAAAGAACCTTTGTTGTTTCCCTAACTATCTAAAAGAAGAACTTAGAAGGACAGAAGAAAATTTCTATCTCCCTGACAACCTCAATAATTTTTATATACGTATAAAACTTATGAGATATTTTAGGACAGCTTCTAACACTAACGCTCTACATAAAGCAAAAAAAAAAAAAACTTGAGAAAAAAAACATTTAGCAAGATTTTCTCTTACCAAAACAAAACATAGCACTGTAATTCATATCATTAAAGGGAAATAACAAATTATACTTGTGTAAATTAATGAGAAATTATCAACACGATTAACAGGAACATCCAAAGTAAGGCATTATTTAGATGTTATTAATGAAAACATAAATATAAAATCAACAGCAGTTAGAAGGTAAAGTTAAAGACAGCTCCCAGAAATTTAATAATAAAATAGTTAGATTTTTTTTAAGGAAATTAATCCAAGCACTAACTTCTGATTCCCATGTGTATCTGGATAGGTAAAAAAGAAAATGGAGAGGAAATAAGTTATAGGGAAAATAAGGGAAGTAATATAAGAAACTATCCTTTTTACGCCTTTATAACAGATTTTCTTTGTTTGCTATTTTATTCCCAGTACCTGAAAGGAAGCCTGATATATAATAACCACTGAAAGTACTTGTTGAATAAATAAAGGGCTTTTCCAGGACTGAATTTGTTCATTTAAGTTCAAAGCTCCCACCAACTTTCCACTTTGAAAAATGGTAAAAAGACTCATATTAAACCAATTTATTACAAATATTCACAACACTAGGAATAAAGAGTCTCTGGGTATAGAAGATTCCAGAGAATCAGTTGACAATCAAAGAAGGTGGGTCTTTGTCTGGTTCATCTATCTTTATGTCATCGATTGCCTCCACCTTCATAGCCTAGTGCCCCCGTGTATAGCATCCTAACAGCTGCTGTCATGTGCAAACAGTGAACCATTCCCACCAGATTCTCATGGCCAACTGCTAGAGTTTTCTAGATACAATAAATTACAGAGCTAATAAGGGAATAAATGGGAGACTAGGTTCATCATGACAAGTAACATCTCACACTGCCCTAAATTTTGAAAATGTAATGTATAGATTTGGGATATATGCCATCAGGATAAGAAAGTAGTTATGATTACAGGAAGGAAATAACACTGGCAGTATTTCCAAACAGAAGAAGAGTTCTCAAATCCACGTGAAGGTGATGCCTTAGAGCAACCTTGCAGGGGAACATTATCATCAGGGATTTCTTACACAAGTAGAGCAATCTCTAATAATCTGTTCAGTTCTCTTCTCCTCCATTAAAGATAGGGCTTTGACCATTTTAGAGCACAGGGTTAAAGTTCCACAATGAGGTTTGAGCATAGGAGGCAGAAACCCCTTCCAGGCTTCCACGCCTGTAGAGCCTTCCCTTGACTATGCATACAGAGAACTCCCTCACTTCCCTGAGGTCTTTGCTCTTAACACTTACTTGGCCATTACATTCAGGTATTAGCCAAGGGTTGGTTTGGAGATTTGACTACAATATCTCTGATTTACGGCTATTAACCACGGAGAATGGAATAAGAAGAGAATGAATATTAAAAGATAATGGGTCCTTCAAGTTGCTCTTGATCATTTCATCAGAAACAGCCTCAGGAGAATTCAAAAAATGTGAAGAAAAATTCCTTTTTCTTTGTCTCTTTGTATGCAAATAAAAGGAAAACAAATTAGGCTGTCCAGGCAAGTGCATGAGCCCCATCTCAGGGCCTGAAGGATTCATCATTCTGTCAGGCCAGCTGCATCTCCAAACCCAGAGTAGGAACATACCAATAATAACAGTAATGTTCCTGTAGAAATTCAAAGAAAAACTCTGGGTAATGAATGATATAGTGGTTTGTCCATAAATAGTAAAGCAATTAATGTTAAGAAATGAGCTAAGAAAAAGCTTGTGGAAGATTTACGGTGAAAGATTTATGGTGATAAGGAGGAGTAGAGATGATAACGATGCTTCTGTAATTCGTTTCCATTAATAACAAAATGGTGGATTTTGCCCATTTGAAACTCTCAGAAGGATAAGCAACATCTATCAAGTCCTAATTCACCTGTTTATTTAGTTAGAGATGGATCACTTTCATCTATATCTCAGAGTGGGAGGGAAATCAGGTTGGATATTGGGAATTAATAACATGAAATCAATATTGTAGCAAACCCAGCACGAGTTTCTTTTCAAAGAAAGATAAGAGATGAGGTGTACTTTAACATAAGCAATTAGCATAAATCACAGGATGGTTAAACCTGATTTTAATCTTAGTGTGGGAACAAATAGCAACTTTATGCCTTGTGTTTGAATTAGTTATAACTATATCATTCTCACTCTCAAGTATAGAAATTGTCTATGTGGAATACATGTTAGGCACTCAATAGATATAATGTTAATTGCATCATTTTCCCTCTGAAGAAGGCAGATTTATTCACAGAAGGTTTGGAAATATCTTTGGCAGTCCTAGATGTCTCATATTCCAGCACAAAAGAGAAAATCTGGGAAAGAAACTGTGACCCTTACCTACTCCAGCCAACAAATCTTACTTGGCAGAACTGTTCTTAAAATTTGATACTATCTACCACATTGCATTTTTGAATAATGACTCTGTCCTCTTGGCTTTTATGTCCCAAAACCTCATTCTGTCTGTGCAGTTAAAACATCTGTGCCCTTTGTTTTCAGTCAACAATGAAGAATTCAATTGGGTTCACCACAATGCCCAGTGACTCACTTGGTTTGCAATTCAAAGATGGGGAGGTGGATATGCTTTGTGCTCACAACAGTACTTAAATGCATACATCTTAAGAGGAGGATAAGGGTTATTACAATTCATAGTTCACCCCTTGAGCTGCAACCCTCAACTACAACTACCACAGGAAAATTTCTAAATAATAATGTATCTCCCTTGTGTAAGCCCTTCTGGAGTACTTTATATAATACATTCTAGAATAGATGGTGTTCATTATTTTATCTGTCTTGCTTCCACACAATTTAAGTAGACTTAGAAAGAATAGGAAGAAAAAAAATGCATAGAAAACAACAACAACAACAAAAGAAAATTGAGGTAAGTGGGTGTGAATGGTAGGATTTCGTAGGTAGATGGTTTTGTAAGACACTTTGAAAAAAAAAATAAAGGAAGTTGAGCGAAACAAACTTAAGCAATGGCTATATACCCACATTCCTAAAGCCGGGGGACTGAGAGCTGTTTAAGAGAGTCTGAATAAATTCATTCATTTATTTAATCATTCATTCAGCCAACAAATGCTTATTGTCCAGTTATGAGACATGCACCTAAGAAATGCTGAGGATAGGTAGATAAATCCGACTACTTTAATTCATAACCTCATGGTATTTAGTTTAGTTGGAAAACACAGACATTAAATGAATAATTCCAGAAATAATAACATAAATGTGACTATAACTGAGTGATTCAGGCCAACGCATTTCCAGCACACTATCATAAACTCTGAAACAAAGTCATTGTGGATGGCGCTGACACAACAGTGATGTTGGGGACATTAATTGGGATAGTTGCTCTGTATCTTTCTTGTGCAACTGTCTTGACAGAACTTACCACGCATTTATAGCTTAAGCGTTCATTTTTCTTCATACCTCTTTTGAATAATGGAAGGAAAAAGGCGAGAGCCATTTGAAAAAATGAACAAAAAAAACCCTAAATCATACTCAAAAAACTAAGGCTAAATTGTATACCTAGTTCACAGTCTCCACTATGGTTAGCACGGTTCTGGTTATTTTGCGATATTCTCAAAAATTCAGCATCAATGCTTTTTCCACCCACTTACATTGATGTAATAAACTGGAGAGTTCAATATTTAAATGTATCCAATCCAATTCCAATTATTCTGAGAGTGTGGGACTTACCACAAAATTAAATTATATTATGCATGGAAACAGAACAGGATTAGATAAATTGGTAAAGCATAAAATAGCACCTATTTTGATTTAAAGGTGATATTCTCTCAATGACAGAACTGCAACAAAGGGGGAGCTTTCTAGGTCATGTTGAAATCCCACCTGTCAGGCAGCACCCATTTGTAAATGAGAACGTGGGACTCATGAAGCTGAGCCCCATCTCTGAAGGTCCTTATTTGGAAATCCTCCCATAAAGTGGTAGGATGTCTGGAGTGTGCAACTAGTGTTTCTAATAATTTAGAATAATTCTAATAGCATTTCTAATAATGCTCAAATCTGTCTAAAGAAGCCTGAAAGTGCTGGAGCAGATCTGAACCAAAACTGAACTGCTCTTTTTCTTACAGCCAAACAGCTCTAGAGAGAAGACAGGCATTGCATTTACAAGTGACTATTTGCAACTCAGTACTGTTTAGCTCGTGGTTTCCTCTTAGGAAATTATGATGCAAAGAAACTTATTGTGTTATGTTTTAATAAAACAAGGGCTGAAAGCAATAATATATATCAAAAAGAGAAAGGACTGCTTAAATATTGTACGTCACTTTTTGCCAGTTTCTTTATGTGTAAAACGGAGGGGAAAAAAATCTGCCCTGCTGGGAGTTTCATGCTTCTGCACTACTGAAACTTCTGCTCTTACTCCTGACATGATAATGACCTTTACTGAACGCTTACTATGCGCCAGGTTATTTCTAAGTGTTTTCCGCATATTGACTCATTAAATACTTGTAACAGTCCTAGAAAGTACCTTCTACTGCAGTCCCCATTTTACAGATGAGGTGCACGTTTGCACAAATAGTAAGAAGCCATCGTGTTTGTGCATCTGTCGTTTCTGGCCCCAGAGTCTGCACTCTTTTCCTAGCTATCCTGCTATCATGCATGCCTCCCCACATCCACCCTTTGCCATGGGTCTGCCCATGCCTTACATATTTTCCCTGCAACTTCTTCTAAATAAATCTAGTCACAATTTGAGTTCCAATCCATATATAACATCTTCAAAGAATCCTTTGCTTTTCCTACTTACAGCTGGATAAGAAGCCACTCCTATGTGCTGCTAAGGAACTCAGTTCTAACAGCATTCATCACAATACTTTAACTACTTTCCCCCTCTATCTTCCTTACTAACTTGAGACCTTTAATGGCAGACATATTATGTCCCCAGTAAACATTTCTTGAACCTACACACGAATACAGGACTTATCACATGTGAAGGAATTGCATGAGATAATCTGGTAAAACTGCTTTGAAATCTGTAAGCAGTATGTAAATATCACAGATATTACTCCTCTTCACTGTAATAAATGCATCCTATGGCAACAAGACACCTCAGAAAAGGGTTTTGTGTGTGTATGAAAAAAAAAAGAAAAAAAGAAAATGTTTCAATGAAAGAAAAGCACTGATGTATGTCCACTTCACTGTGTTTTCACATTGGAAAAGGTGATAAAGTAGTGGCATTTTATAAATTAAGAAGGCAGAATGAAAAGAAAATCACTCCTGCATGATCAAAGAAAAGCATAACACTCCTAGCTTTTACATCAGGAAGACCTGACAGTGGTTTCTGATCCTGATTTACTAAGGAATAACTAAAGGAGCCATGGAAAAATCATAACTTACTTTCCTTTTATTTTATTGAAATCAAGAATGCTATAAATTGAGACTAAATTTCAATGTACTCAGTATAAGAATACAGGATATAAAATACTCAATAGCATAGAATATAGGCTTCAAAGAAAGACATTTCATAGCAAAGAGTATCATGGAATATATGGCAGAAGTTCCAGGTAAAGAGTGGTGACAGCATAGTCCAGATTAATTATACTTGTATTTCCAGAGATGACCAACGTCTTCTTCAAAACTCAGATCCATGTAGTCAAAAAGAAATGCCTGTGGTCTTGGAAACCCATGGGAATGACGTGACCAGGGAGAACTGATAAGGCCTTTAATCTAATGACAGATGGATTAATAAGTACTATTTACATCTAAATTACCGTTAAGAATCTAGAGGCCTTGAAGAGAAGGTTCACATTAGAAAAAGTAGGGGACTTTTTTGTTAGTTTGTTTTCATTTCTGTGGAAGTAAGGCGGCGTTAACACAGATCAACCTTCTTACTGACAGAGTGTCCTAAAATAATCATTGTACAGCTCCTCACCTTTATCATGCAGGCTGTTATGGCCTCCTCATCTGATTCTCATGGAGACTGAACGAGATCATTCATGTCAGGTTGTATATTGAACATGAATAGCAGGTGTTCTAAGCAGTTTATTACAGCTGTTACTATTACCTGCATATTGATGATGGTGGCCTCAGTTCTTAGAAAGCTAAAGTAACAATTATTTCATTTTCTAAGTAGATAAATACATACAAGGTTCTCCAAAGAAACAGAACCAGCAGGGCAGAATGTGTGTATCTTTGGGATATGCAGGAAGGACACAATATACACAATAAGATATACATGTAGGATATAATATACACTACATATGCATGTATGTATAGATGTATATGTATGTGTGTATAGAAAGAGAGAGAAAGAGAGGCCGACAGAGATTGATTGATTAAAGGAAGTGCCTAACACCATTAAAGAGGCTGGAAAGCCCCAAGATCTGCCGGGTGAGTTCACAAGCTGGAGATGACCCAGGACAAACAGTGGTTTAGTTCCAATCTGAGTCCAAAGGCCTGAGAATCAGGAGAGCCAATGTTTCAGTTTGACTCCAAAGGCAGGAAAACCAATGTCTCATTTGAAAGACTATCAGACAGAAAGACTCCTCTCTTACAGTGGTTCGGGTCAGCCTTTACCTTCTATTCAGGCCTTCAGGAGACTGGATGCGGTCCACCCACATCGGGGAGGGCAATCTCATTCACTTAGTCTACAGATTTAAATGTTAATCTCATCTAAAAACATCTTCACAAAAACACTTAGAATAATGTTTGACCGAAGACCTGGGCACCTATGGCCCAGGCAAGAATGCCGTATCTAAAACTAGCCAACACAGGAAATTCCCTGGTTTTCTTTTTGACCATATCCAAAATATTAGGTTTTAATTCATAGGAACAATAAATATTTCCTAAAACAATTTAAGACAAATATTTATACCATCAAGGAGAATTTATCTATATTTATCTTTCTCTTTCCACATGTTTATATTTTCCTGATCATAAAAATCCCCAGAAGCATTTCTAGCAAAAAACTAGAATGAAGAAGAAATTTCTAATGTTGTTATTTTAAACAACATATTTATATGCAGGTTCTAGAAGAATCAATCATTGCAAATGCCAAATCATCTAGCAATGGCCTTTTAGTTTTTAAAAGTCATCTGCTTTACTATATTCAGCCTCAATAATGAAAGATAGTGCCTGCCATTTATTGTGCCAAAACTTGTACTAAGCTCTCTTGCAATATTATCTCAGATGTTCTTCAGTATCCCTCCAACAATTATCACGGTCAGTGAGGCTGCTGGGATTTGAGTGCAGAGTTATAAACTCAAAAAAAAAAATCTTGGTTCTTTACATTATATCTAACTCCTTTCTTAACTATACTAAATTATCACTTAATTTTTACTGATTACAAATTGCATATATTATAAAACAGGGTTAAATTTATAGCATTTCTTAATCAATTTTGTTTATTTGCATACACAATGCAATCACAATGATAGTTACCTAAGACAAGGTTATAATTAGTTTCAGCAGGTGATTAAATCCCCAGTTATTTTATCCTTGATACTCACTGGTAATCTTTGTATCATCAAATAGTCCAATAATAATAGAATATTAACTATTCACTGTGAGAAATATAATCTTGTTTCCTAACAAATTGCTTTAATACAGATTAGGCAAAAATGAAAGTACCAAACTGAGATGCACTGTGGAGGAAAGCATGCTTTATTTGTAACACTGAATACTTCCAATATTAACAGGTGATTTAAAATTTTAATAACATTCATACTTGCCCTAAAATTTACTTGGTGCCCATGGTGAAAGTTACTTTGGTTACTTAGGGAAGTGAATTGGATAAAAGCTCTCAGACTATGAATGTTATGGTTTAATGATAGGACAACATATTTGTAGATAACATTGAGAAAGCTAAAAAATACAAAGTAAAACTCTCATTATTCATTCACTGTCACATGTATCAACACAGATATCAAAGGAAGATTAATTATTCCCATTTTTACAGAGGAGAAAATAGATTCAGAGAGGATTTAATCCCTTAACCAAAGAAACAGAGAATAAAGAAAAGCCTTAAAGTTTCTAATGCCTATCAAGCCAAAAAGAAAGTAAATTATCTCTGAGAGCAACATTGAGCATCTATAATTGCCAGCCACTGTCCTAACTGCTGGAGATACAGAAGTGGACAAGACAAATTTCTTGAATTCACAAAGCTTACATTTTGATGAGGAAGGTGGAAAAAGAAAGGAGAAAATATATAAAAACCTGTTATGCTTCAGAGAGTGATATATACTAGTAAATAAAGTAGCAAAACAGATTGGAGTGCAATGCGGAAAGTGTTTATATTTTACATAGTTAGGGCATAAGTGAAATTTGAACATTATTAGAATAATGTTAAGGAACAAAGTTGTGCAGGAGCCTAGAGCCAGTCTTTTAGGCCAAGGCTCTGTGTTGGAAATGATTTTGAGATGTTCTAGGAGTTGCAAGAAGACCAGAGTGGCCAGACCAGAATGAGCAAAAAGATTGATACAATGTGAGGTCAGAGAAAGAGGCAGTAGTCTGATCACACCTGGCCTTGCATGGACTTTGAATGAGGTGAGCAGGAGGTTGGCATACTACGACTTCAGTAATTAAAGCATTGCTCTTTATATAGTGTGACAAATAGACTTAAGTGACAGTTGATAGTAAAGGCTGGTGAATCTAATGGTGATAAGAAGTGAATGGATTTGGAATATGTTTTCAAGACAGAAGCAACGAGTACCACTGATGAAATGGATGTGGGGAGAGAGGGAAAGAAAGAAATCAAGATTTCTAGATTGACTACCTCAGTGAATGATATTACCAGGATACAGAACAATGTTTTCATTATTCTTTTGGTTGAGCTACAAGTTCTATTTTAGAAATTTTATCTTACATAGTTCATAGGTTTGACATAATTTTATACATGCATATTTAATTAATTGTAATATGTTAGCATGCAGAGATTAAGAATCAAAGTCCTCATTTGTTTAAATTCGTTCAGGAATATACGAAATATTGCATTCACTGCAGCTATAGAAAGTTGGAGGCCATAGGTACAAGGCAAAAATGCACAAAAAACATACCTGCTGAATCTGCTGGTTTCTAGATTCAGTCTTTGTAGTCTCACAACATTCTATTTTGTTTTATAGTCAGGACCAATCATTCAGACCAGCAGATTGACTCTTTTTCTGCAACTTGGGTTAGCAGCATGTATATAAAATATCACACGGCCATGATTATGGTGGAAGTATTCCTACTTAGAGTACTAGGTTGTCCAAACTCACCAAGCTCAAACCTCAAAGAAGAAGCAAAATTCCTTAAGTGAATTATTAGGTGAACGGTGGCCACTCTCTCCACTTCTTAACTTCTTGACGTGTGTAGAATAGCTACAGGAAAGTCTAGGCTATATACTGCCTACATATTTAAGGCATGTAGCACACATTTCATTGGACAGGGACCCTAACTTGTATAGTGTTTTCTCCTAGTAGGTATTTAACAGAGATTTTAGAAGGCCATTCTACCATTCTATCAAGCCGCCTTTATCTCAGTGATGAGGTATAAATAAAGACTCTGAAGGCATTTCCAAGTGGCTGAACCATCTAACTAAATCTAAGGGAAGTATGTCATGCTGGTAGTTTCAGCCTCATCAAATTGTTTTGATTTGTTTTCCCTTCTGCTTTTTAAAACTTTTTGTCTTCTTTGTTCCAGCACCCTTAGAATTCATTCCTGTATGTGTTCCCAAATCTCTTTAATATTCAAATGGTCAAAGTCCTGTAACTCTTTCATTATTAGCCTAGCTCCTGATAGAAAAGGCCTTCCCTTTCTGATCTGAGCTATGTCAGATCCAGCTCTCATTAAGGGCTTGGTGATAATTAGGGGTAATAGGAATATGTCTCTTTTCACAAAGAAGGTTCAGCTTGGTCTGTATTTGCCCAAATGTTCCATTTTATTTCTCAGAATCCAGCTCCTTCCCCACCACCTCTGCACTTTTAATACGGGATCTGGCAATTCTGAGAATTTGATCGCTTCTGCAATCATAAAACACTTACATTCAGGCCTTAGGACTGACAGGTCATGTCTTCTCTGTACCTTCATGAAGTAAAGAATTAAATACAAACAAACAAACAAAATACTGCTGTAGAGATTTTCTGATATTCCTCTTGTGCCTTAAGTTGGGCAGGAATTTCCTTCTTACTTTATCCTTTCTTTTGTATGCATTTTCTATTTTTGCCTATAGCTACATTTTTCCATTATCACCATTGTCATATAGTGACCAGGTGCCACAGACACTCCAATTTCCAGCTCACTTTTCTTATTTTCTACTCACTTTACTTCCCATCCATCCCCAAGGAAAATGTGAGTAATCACAATGCTACCACAAGCCATGCATTACCAAAAACTTAATTAATCTATTAAAAAAGATACACATGAGCTCATTAAATATATGAACAAACCAATCCCAGAATCTAATTTTTAGGATCTGTTTTCCCAGGTCAATTCCTGGTACCAATTACTATGTTGTTTCCAGCAGAAAATAAGATGCATAGGATCCCAGCAGAAAAACAGATGCACAATCAAAAAACATGAGTAGAATGTAATGAAGAGACTATTTACAAAGTTACTAACAGGCATAGATAATCTAAGAACAATGCTGATGCACTCTGGAGCTAACAGGGATGGGTGGTAGCTGCCGCCACTAGGTCTAAAAGGAAAAGGTGGATGTGAAGGAGCCGTTGGCAGAACCTTGTGAGGAATCTAAATGAAGATGAGGAATGGCCATCAGAAGCTGTGGCCCTCGGTAAAGGCCAACCACTGCAAACCCAGGGCCCAGAGAGGACAGAACCAGGGACATAAATGCCTCTCCCTCTTCTTTCCTGCCTTCTAGTCCCTTGCTGTTGTCTCCTACCAGCTAAAACCTAAACAGAAGGTAAGTTCAAGGAACCCCAAGAGATACATTTCATAAAGTCACACTCCAGAAAACGAGAAGAAGGTAGAGAAGGATGGAGAAAGGATCTAAAATGTCATACTGTGTATGTGGTGCATTGTCATCTTTCCCTGCTGGCCTCAAATTGTCCACCTGGCAATAGCTATCCACCAACCAAAAGAATGTGACATCTATGAATTTTTTGTCCTGAAACTTCAAATATATTGAACCAAACATACTACTCTTCATTTGTTCTCAGACTCTGAAACTTAAAGTTTGGTATCTCCACGTGGATGCTGCTTAGCTGACCTGCAATTTCACATGCATTTTTTTATGAGCTGTTTTGCAGAATAAGCAAAGTTCATAGGCATTTGAAAGAGACAATGCTTTGTTTTTCCTTTCTTGAAAAACAGAAAGGACAGTTGAATAGTAAAACTGCATCAGTTCACTGACGTGCCATGGCTGTGACATAAACTCCTGCGTAGGTAGCAAATTAGAAATGAACTATCAGAGATAGCACTCTGCACAGTCTCTTATTAGACTAGACTATTTATTGCTATTGAGGATATAAAGGTAACTTGATGAAACAAAAAAAGAAGAGTCTGGAGGATAAAACACCTTACCAAACATTCTTATATCTATTATAGATCTTGATAACTTGGTAGGAAAATTTTATATTATTCTCAGAAGACAATCTTTATAAAGAGTTAGTAATCTAGCAATGTAAATTTCAATCAATCCCTACTTATTTATTCATCATCTACTGCATGCCTAGCACTGTTCTAATCTGTTCTTTTAATACACAGAGCTATTATGTACCTCACTTATGGAGGAAATTTAGCTGACTTTTAAAATAGTGAGGAAAGATGTTGACTTTTGAGTCAGTCAGATTTTCAATTTGCAAACAACAGGTGCAACATAAACTAGTTTAATCATTAAAAGATTTTCTTAGAAGATGTCAGGTAGCTTACTGTATTTCTGAGAGGTCAAGGTTCAGGGCTATGAGTTATGCAGTCATGGAAAACTCTCAAATGGAACCACAGAAATGTTGCAGCAAGGACCCACCTTAGCCACTGAGGATGGAGGTACAGCAGCTGACACGGGGCACTGGGCATGAAAATCTCTTTGATGCTATGCCCAAAGGTGAATGTCTTCCCTACAGTCCTTACTAAAGAAATGGATTCACTGAAACTCTTGCTTATTTATATTGTTTTCCAAGAAGATAAGATAAATAAGAAATGCAGAAATAATTTTAAGGTCAATTCAAAAATCAGAATTTCAGAATATGCCTTAAGGTAGAGAAGTATTTAGATGTGCATAGATTTTGGGAAATAAGAAGCTTAGAAACTACATTTCCTTTCTCCTCTATGAATAAAAAACCGTTTAAGGTCAGAGTATAAATTGCTGCCTTGCAGCCTCTGGGAACAGATTAAAAGTTTCACAAGTCATCTAGCTCAATTGTCGGGCTGAGCATCAAAACACAAAGTTAACATAAGCAGTGGTTGCTAATAATTGGTATTTTGGAAGCCATGTAGTAAATCAGCAGTGCTTCTCAACTGGAGATCTTATTAAAAATAAACATCCTGATATAGGAGACCTGGGGTGGGACCTGAAATGTGCATTTCTAACTAGCTTCCAGGCAATGCCTATGCTACAGGTCCCAAGTCACACATCAAGTAGTGTGGCTTTAAAAAATACATTACTAAGAGGGAATAATAGATATTCTAGCAGAAAGACATTCAATGTTTAAATAAATTTGGAAAATTGTAGCTTGAATGGCATCAAACAAGCTTCTTATAGATTTCTCACAACCTTTAATAAGCTAAAACACACACAGACAGCCCAAGGCATGATGGGAAGGGGAGAGGGAGGGGAGGTGTGGAATGTGCATCCATAATTTCACATTTTCAGATTTACTGAACTTGAATCCATTATAGATATTTTTAGAAAATATGATGTTTGGTTTCACAAGCATGATATTTTGAATTTTCTCTACTGTGTTCTTTATTAAATTGCATTTACATTATTAATAATATGAAATAGAGATTTTTAAAAATATCACTCTTTGGTAGAAAAGTATAATATGTAATTGAATTACATTCAGTTGGATTATATTGAAAGACTAATGTATCTCGAGGTATGGTGAGTGTAACCATAGTTCATGATTACAGCACTTAGTGGGAGAAACCCAGAGAAAGATACGAAATACCTAAAAGTAAAAATTATACACACACACACACACATATAATATCAGCATGAATCATCTGTGAGATCCAACTGTAAAGGAGTCAGAAAATCTCCCATGATAACAAAATAAAACTTACTGTCTTCTTTCAAGTTGTTTTAAATTCACTTTTCCTTCCCACTATTCACTCATAATTCATGCTTTTTATGCTCTTGGTATTCTGCGAGGCATGGGGGAAAAGAGAATGTACTCAGCACTGATAACAAAGAAAAGGATCTTTGAAGAAAGTTCAAAGAAAAAAATTTCAAATCAAAACAAAAAGAAAAATTTGCGCACCAAAAAAAGTTAAAAGAGCATCATCTAAGATTGATCTCCAATGTCACTTTTAACATATATGTAATTTGAGTCCCAGAAGATAGGAACAATATAAGGTAGAAAAAATATTTTGAAAATTGATGGTTCAACATAGATTTGAACATAAAATTATTCTATTAAATTGTGTTTGAAGCAGGGGTGATGTTCCAACTGTGTTCAGGAACATAGGCAGCCCTCAGTCGGCCACAAGAAAACAAGGGAGTGGTTTGAGAATTCCAAAAAAGGAAAGATTGTTCAACATTAGGGACCCACGGTTTTCTGAAGCTGGACATTTGCTGGAACAAACAGGTCCATCAGGTTCTTTCTAAGGTCGATCTGTCATATGGTTCTTATGGTGAAACAGTGAGCTGTCTGCCTGGTAGCTTCTCAGCATGAACTGCTGGCAGGAAGTGGGATGGTGGGATAATAAATAAAATAACTCTAAAAATCGAAAGTCCTGGGCTCTGTCTTGGTTTCTATAATATTCTGATTCTCCAGAGAAACAGAACCAACAGCAATGGATATATCAGGTTTATCATAAGAATTGTCTCATTTGATTAAGGAGGCTGATGAGTCGCAAGACCTGCAGGGTGAGCCAGCAAGCCGGACACCCAGGAGAGCCAATGATGCAGTTCTAGCCTCAGGGCCAGTGGGCTTGAGATCTGTGAAGAGCCAATCTTTCAGCCTGAGTCAGAAGGCAGGAAAAGAAGCTGATGTCCAAGTTAAAGGCAATCATGCAGGAGGAATTCTCTCTTACAAGGAGGAGAGGCAGCCTTTGTGTTCTACTCAGGACTGCAGCGGATTGGATGAGGCCCACCCACAGTACGAAAGACAATCTACTTTACTCAAGCTACTAATTTAAATGATAGTCTCACGAAAAAATACCTCACAGATAGACCCAGAATAATGTTTGACCAACTATTTGGGTCTCTCATGGCCCAGTCAAGTTGATGCATAAAACTAAACATCACAATTTTGGTACGTTGTAGCCATGCCACTCCAAGCAAACACTGTATATATCTGTGCTTAAAATTTCTAATCTGTGTAATAAAAAAGAAGAAATAAATTATCATCATGCTATCTCCCTTCAAATTATATTTTTCTGTGCTGTCAATAAGCTGTAATCTTGGGTAATTTGAGGAAGATGAGTAAAAATTGCCGAGAAAATTATTTTGCCATGTTTCTTCTGCCCCCAGCCCTATGTTGAAATCTTATACAAATCTGGCCTATCTAGTTCTGCACAGAAGTTTTATATATTTCATCTCTTCTCTTCAATAACATCAAATGAGTGATGTTTTTATGGCACAGACTATATATTTCATATATTTTATTTTAGATAAGAGGAAACAGAGGAGGCCCCAGTTGGTTAGAAATTTCTCCAAATTACAAAACATGTAGTGCAGACTACATTTTCAATTTATAACATCTTTAGCTAGTCCAGGCAGGTTAATTAACAATTCTGTTTACTATTCAAAACACTGGGTTATCCCTCAGTGATTCTCTGTCAATTATTTAAAAAAAATTAATACTTTGTCTTTGTTAATCCTTTTTTTATTTTCTTGAGTTTCTCTTTGCTCATATAGAAGAGTTATCTTTTTCTTTATTATGTTTTATTCCTTTTCAAACTATGTTGGTGTTCTAGATGACACAAACACCAACCAAAATACAGTTACAAATGTTTCAATTAACATATTGAAATCTTTGGACATAGTAATGTATACTTCATTTATTTTCTGCCAGCATTACTTAAATTCTTATAAATGAGAATAAGCCCAAAATCTTAAGAGATATCATTTTTTAATAGTGGTAACAAAATCTTGAAAAAAATTTAGTGGATCTGTGTAGTGGTGCCAATTACGACCATCTATTTTGCAGCACAAATGATGACCCAAACTGGGAGATGGGGCTATTTATTCATTAAAAGTGCAAAAGGCAATAATCATTGGAATATCTATCCTGATCCACATTAGACCTTACAGAGTCTTCAGGAAAAAAAAAAATGTGTGCAAATTATCAACAGGCCCAAGTTAGCAGGAATCATGGATATAATACATTTTATAAAAAATAAAAATATCACTAATTGAAACAAAAAAGGAGAGTTTGCACCTTTGAAAAACAAGCCCATGGGTACATTTCTTCATTTCAGTTTAATCAGTTTTAACTACTTCAGTTTTGGCCTGAGAGGATCATTGCTTGTGTGTTCATGCTTGGTTATTTATGAGATAATTAGGTTCAGCTCTGAGCATGTAAAGTAATAAACGCCTCCCAAGGCTCAGCTCAAAATTTGCCTTCTGCAGGTGAGCTGCTTTCGAGTTTAGAGGTTTCAACACGAAACTCTTTATTTCTCTTATTTATTTTAATAACTTTCCCAGCTCAAGTGCTTCTGTGTTCTGCAATTTTTAATATTTCACAGAGAAATAAATGGGAGTGAATGTAAAGGGGTACGACATTGACTTGAAAAGCTGCACTGGGGATTTTTGTTTTCAATCCACCGCCTAAGAACATGTCCTACATCAAAATTAATGGCACTCAAGATCTACTAATTCTCCTGATACTCTTAGATCACTCGGTTTCATCATTTCCCATCCTCATTGTCCATCCTTCCTGGTAGAGGTGAGTGTGAGAGTCAGTAATTGTGAGATGCTATTAAAACTAGAATTCATTTACTCTTTCACTTAGTGAATATTTATTGAGCACCTTCTATACGCCAGGCTCTCAAAGAAATAGATCAATATCTGATATCTCATGAGGTTTCTAGAGCAGTACTCTTTGAACTTTAACATGTACATGAATCAACGAGGGATCTTGTTAAATGTGGATATTGGTTCTGTAGGTCTGGGTGTGGCTTGTGACTCTGTTTTACTTACTGAGTCTCAGATAATGACAATACAAGATTCTAGAGAAGTGAAATAAAACAATAAAAAGAAAAAGAAACAAATTACATATGAACTGCAGTGTGTTCAATAAAGATATGTGTTATGTATAATAATAAATCAGGAAACTGTAGAAGTTTTGAAGAGAGGAGATGGATTTTAAATAGAGTACTCAGGAATGGCTTAAATAATAAGGTGACATTTGAGTAAAGCCTGAAGGCTTGAGCAATGCAAGTCACTATTTGGGGGGAAGAGAGCCCTCAGTGGAGAAAACTGCAAGGACCTGACATGAGGAACAGCAAGAAGTCTGTGTCACTCATGATCATTGAAGAAAAATAACAGAACTTCTGGGTGTCAACTGGAGACAGATTCTGTAGGTACTTAGGATTTTGGATTTTATTTTGAATAAAATGGAAATACATAATTCTGATCTATGATCTAAGGGACCCACAGGCTGCTCTGTCAAGAATAAACCAAATGGGACAATGGAGGAGAAATGAGAACAGTTAGATGGCTACTCTGTAGTAATACAGAGAAAGACAAAAGTACCTTGAATGGGATAGTTCAGTGGAGGGAAGGGAAATGCTCACTAGTCTTATTCTTGATGTATTTTGATAACACAGAAAACAAAATTTTTTGATGGATTGGATATGGAAATTAAGAGCAAGAGAGAAGTTAAAAATAATTCCAAGTATTAACTGGAAGGAAGGGATTATTACAGAAATGATGAGACTGAATGTGAAGCAGGTTTAAAGGGAAGATGAGTTCAGTGTCAAATATGTGAAGTTTGAGAGCACTATTAGACAGCAAATTAAGGTAATGAGTAAACATCTGGATATATGTGTCTAGAGTTTACTCAACAGATGATACCTAGATCAATAGATATTAAATATAGCTGCCTTTAAAAATATGAGATTGTATAATATACTAACATAGTACACACTGGTTAAAAAGAGAATTCTTAAAAGTCCTAGGAAACTTAATTTGTGAAAACCCAAAATATAAAGACAAATCAGCAAAAGAGAATGAGAAGTGTTCATCAGAGTAAGGCAAAAAACAAACAAACAAACAAACAAGAAACCCAGAACCAAACAATGCATGAAAGTGCCATACCTGGGAGGGCCAAATAAAGACATTTCAAGGAGGAAGGCTTGCTTAACCAGATCGTTTTTCTAGTGGTGGTTTAAGTAAGCCTACTCTGAGAAATCACAATTGCAATTAACAATGGGGAGGGCACTGGGGTCCTGGACAACTGTCAGCATAGTAGTATAATAGCCTGATTAAGATGGGAATAACTCAGTGGAAGGGATGAAACTGGAATCTCTATCTATCAGTCTATCGATCTATCAATCTATTTATCTATCTATTATCTATCAATCTATAACAGATACAGACAACTTTTGGGGGTAGACATATTAAAAAGGAAAGAAAGAATGGTGAGGTCAGACTTGGGTGCGGTTGGTTCAATTTGCTTTGTTTTGGATGGAAGTTAAAACAGCTTTGTTTATGCTATTGAGAAAGACCAAAGAGAAAGAATAAACTTGATGCAGGAGAGAGAGAGGAGAGGGGGAACGAAGCCCTTTAGTAGGGCCTGGGGATGAGGGAGTGGGTCTAGGGCATGAGTGGAGGGACTGACCTCACCAACAGCGCTGATCATTCACTGTCACAGCAGGACAGCAGGCAGAACTAGTGCAAGTCAATGGGGAAATGCGTGGTAAGAACTTGGAGTTCTTTCCTGATTGCTTTTTCTTATTAGTGAAAAAACAAGGTAAAGATCTAGAATGAGGATGAAGAAGGGTGTGTTGTGGGTTTGAAACTGAGTCCCCCTAAAACTGAGTTCCTCTGCCTAGTTTATGATTGACCTCTGTATCCAAAATGTTATTCCCTTTTTTGTCCAACACCTGTTCCCTTCAAGATTAAAGAGAATCAGAGAAAAGACAGTCTTGAAACCCAGTAGGACCCTGTGGGGCCCTTCCAAGCAGAAAAGCCTCTCCTCGTCTCCAGTATCTTGTTGTAGGAATAAGGTTTCCAGCCTCCTTGACCTTCCCTGAGTTCTGAAGGGCAGATTCAAACAGTTACTAATTAGGAGGGCGAGGGAAAACAGAAAGAAGCAATAGTGTGGCATGGGGTCTGGGCCTGGTTCCTCCTGGGGTTAGGGCTGGGGGCGATGTGCATAACAATGTGATACACATCTCAGAATCCTTCTACAGGAACTAAGGCTCCCACCCAGGTGGTAACTTCAGGCTGAGCACAAGCACTTGGACCCCAAACCGGTTGGAACCAGAAGGCTAATGACCGAGATTCCTAGAACATCACCTTGTTACTTCACTACCAACCAATCAGAAGAGGGCTCCACACCCTGAAGCCCTGACCTCAAATTTTGCTGATAAAAACCTCTTCTCTGAAGCCTGTCGGGGAGTTTGAATCTTTTGAGCACGAGCCATTGGACACCCGTGCTTGACCCCTGCGATAAACCTTTCTCTGTTTCAAATGCCAACGTTAGGTTTGTTTGGTCTCACTGTGCCCTGGGCATACGAACTTGGTTTTGACAACAGATTTCAGGAGAAAGCAGATTATCTGAAACACTTAGGTAGAAGAAGGAAAGAGTCAATGACTGGAAAAATGTAGTGTGGTTGCCAGTCAGCAGCATGGACTGTTCCATTTTAATATTACTTAGACAGGATCTGAACCTCTAAATATAGAATCCTTTGGTAATATAACCTTGAGTTTCCTAATGTTCTATGGGCCTAGTTCACAGCTCTAAAATAAACTCAGACGTTAAAATCTTGCTGGCACATTTTTTTATGAGCCTTCAGAAGTTAGAGTTTTCAACTCAGTGATAAGAGGAGAGAGGGAAGATGCCTTAGCCAGCCTGACCTGCTCAGAGAGTAGTCCTGAGGTCAATTTACCATTTCAATCATTCCACAGTCAGTGGAACAAGAATGCTAGGAAGATAGAAAAATAGCAGCATTTCCTCTCCTACTGGAATCTTCCAAGGGCAAATTCACTGATGCTACTTCAAAGGTGTCAGGCAAAGAAAAGATAAAGCCAGACAAGATGACCATCCTTCTTGTCAGGTAGAGGGAATTGCCTGTGTCAGAAAGTCAATCAATCTATCCATCAATCCAAATACATGGAAGGAAGAAGAAGCTAAAGAAAGTCCCTATTTCTGTGTGATATTTTTAACCTATAGAAACCAAGCCACTGGTAAACATGACTTAGTAGGTATCTTACAATCTACCAACTAAGTTATCACATCCTCCATCTAAAGGCTTACATTTCTATTTGAGCTATGTGTCCTTATCGCATGTCAGCCAAAGCATGTAACCAGGAGGATTAAATTCTTCTGTTTGATAACCCGGATTGCTACAGGAAGAAAAATTGGGGACCTGTGGACCTTGTACTTGCCTTAGCTGCTCATCTATCATACAGTCTCCACCAAGATCCCAATTTGCTTTGGTTTTTCTTTTAAAAAAAACTTTTATTTATTCTTCAGACTTCTTGCCAGATTTGGCCTGTCTGGTTTTCACCCTGTCCTTGTCTTTTTCACCTTTGTGTTTTGTTTGTTTCGTTCTTTCTTTACCCAGGGGGACTCTGAGTGAGCCCATCTAGTCAACCTCTAACATTTGGGACCTAAACTCAGTGTCAGTCAGCCAGGCTGGCATTCTAGTGTTTCCCCAAGGTTCTTGCCAAGAGAGTCCAGACACCTTATAGCCGTGTCCAGAAACCTAGAATATTAATCAACAGTGCTACACTCAGTGGGTAAACAAGTTCTGTCATTTCACTCTTCACAGCGTCTCCTATAGCTTTTCCCTCCTCACTGTCTCCCACATTCACTGTGAAAGTTATGGTACATGCAATTCACGGTCCTGAACTACGGAGCTAATCACCTGAATGACTTTCTCACTTTACTCTCAACTTCACTGAAGTTATCCCTACATAGAGCTGTCAAATTAATCTTCCTAACATAGATATTTTGATCGCCCTCCATTTCTCAAAACTATAAGTAGTTCTGCATTATCTATAGAACTGACAAATAAAAGGTGTATATATTTAAACTGTACAAGTTGATGTCTTGTTATACATACACATTGTGAAATGATCACCACAATCAAGCTAATCAACATATCTATCACCTCACATAGTTACTGTATATTTTTCTATCTTTTTAAACAAATCTGTGTGGATTGTGAGGATACCTAAGATCTGCCCACTTGGCAAATTTCAAGTATATAGTAGAGTTTTGTAAATTACAGTCACCCTACCATACATTTGATTTCCAGCCTTATTCATCTTGCATAACTGAAAGTTTGTACCCTTTTACCAACATCTTTCTATTTCCCATTGCCCTCAGACCCTGACAACCACTATTCTACTCTCTTCGACTATGAGTTTGATTATTTTGGATTGTGCATAGAAATGATACCATGCAGAATTTGATTTTCTGTGTCTGGGTTATTTCACCAGCAGAATGATTAACAAATCATGAGGATGTAGAGAAATTAGAACCCTCCTGCACTGTTAGTGTGAATTTAAAATGGTGGCAGCACTGTGGAAAACAGTATGGAGATTCCTCAAAAAGTTAAAAATAGAACTATGGTATTATTCTACAATATCACTTCTGGATATATATCCAAAAAAAAATGAAATCAGTATCTTGAAAGATATCTGTACTCCCATGTTCACTGAATGATAGCTAAGATACAGAAACAACTCAAATGTCCACTGATTTAGGAATAGTTAAAGAAAACGTGGCCTAGACATACATACAATGGAATACTATTTAGCATTTAAAAAGGAGGTCCTGTCATCTGTGACAATATGGATGATGAATCTGGAGGATATTATGCTAAGTGAAATAGATTTTATTTATTTTTTAAAGCAGAAAGATTAATCCCTGCACATGGAGGTCTCATAGAAACGGGACCTAAGAAGGGGCCAAAGCAGGCAGTTTGTATACTTTTTCAGAAAAAGAAACAATATACTTGTGAGGAATTGACAGGACAAAGAAACTTAGTTTCAGTAACTGAGTTAGTGAAGAATCTAAAGAGAATTTGGGCTTGAGGCAGTCAATTAAAGTAACAAGACTTGTTCATATATGCTTCTTGGCCCAAAGTCCCAATCCCTGGCAGTAAGTGTGCCCTTCAACCCCTCACATGCAGGGAGTGTGCACCCTTCACATGAGAGATTTATTTCCTGCTTTCAGGGAGACAGAAGGGAGGGTCAGAGTTTCCCTCTTGCATTAGCCATTTCTTAGGTAACTTTAATTTAAAATCAATATGTCATTAACATACATTTTGGGGCAGCCTATTTTGGGCCCCAACACCATAAAAAGTTTCCGGAGACCTGATTTATAATTCAATTTGAAGCATCACAAAGCATTTAGCATAAATGCATGCATTGAATGGCTATAGCTACTATATACTAGTCACCCTGCTAGGTGTCTTCCACATGTTTTCTGATTTAGAGCAGATTTTTTTCCATTAGTGTTGCTGTTTATAGCACTGAATGAATGGGCCCGAGTGGTACTGAGAGTAATGAGCATGAAAGAAATAATGGGTAGTATTGATGGTCTCAATAAATTTAGGTTTGACATTTCAATTGAATATTATACTATTGATTCCTAAAGTGATGATAAATCAGTACAAGACAAATCAAGCACTAAATTGGGTTATATAACCTTTTGTTGTTCAATAAACAACATGTCTCTACCAATCTTGTACCAAATTATGTTATACAAACTTGTTCTGAATAGGTGGATGAGGTAGGAAGGATGTTTCAGATGGAAAAACTCAGCAAAGGCAAAAAGCATGGAGGTGAGAACGAGTGCATTTTATGCTGATGATCAGGACATCATCATGATCCAAACTGTTTTTATATTGTCTATTCCATCCTTGATGGAAAGTTATAATACCAAACGTACAGATAAACAAAGGAGAGTATTAGCATTCTATTTTAACCATCTGCAATTTTTTATACCTAAAATCAAAGACCTTTAAATATAATCGTTTTTTGTATATGTTCAACCTGAGGAATATTATGCAAATGAGTTTCTGGATATTGTGAACACTGATGATGAAGGCCAAAACCTGGAAAGATTTAATTGCTGATTCTGTTGTTAAATTCTCATCAACAAAGCACTGTTTTGAATTCGCTAATGGTGTTTTGTTCCTAACAATGTGATACTGAACAACCTTTATGGATTTAATCTGACATACCTTCCAATATAGGTGCAAAAATGGTAACCTTGATGTTAAAATCAAGGGGCTGCTGAATTTGAAAAAAATAATTCCAGTATGCCAATTGTTCCAACTTTGACAACCATCAGGCACGTATCTTTTTGGAATAAGTCTCCATAATTATGCACAACTATTTCATTTGTCAGAAATAAATACTGGGTAAGTTTATATCCTCTACTCCTGTTTTAGTCTTTAATCTGTAGCATTTCTCATAAACCTAAGCAAAGTATATTTCTTTGTAATTTTTAATATGTGTTGCATATGATGGGTCTAAGATAGTCTATAGATAGATTTTTTTAGTTGGCTTTCTGGAAAACAGAAGAGATAACTGTGCTTTAAAGACCAACATCATTACTAAAATAAATTCTGAATATTAACTGGAAAATTTTTTCCAACCTCTATTTTTATAGAAAGTTAAGGTGGTGGGGATTCAGATATTAGTGGGCAGGGATTATGGTCTTTGATCACAGAAATGCAGCTTCCTGGGAAAATTCTACAGGGGAGGAAACCGTGGAAATGCATCCCCTGACCTAGTTAGCTTCTCTCTGTCCCATCTACTGTTGTTCCTCTCTGTTGTTCAAGACAAACAGAAGCCTAGGAGTGATGAATGTTAGTCCACCCCAGGCACCAAGCAGAGCAGAAAAGTGTAGAAGGTTTATGAAGAAGCAGGTGGAGGACATTCAGTCCAGGGCTCAACTATACTTTTAGGATTTACTAAAGACAGGTAAAACTTATCCGATAAACATTGAAGACAGGTAAAACTTATCTGATAAACTGCTTTCCTCTGAAAATACATCCACAATAAATTTGTAAGATAATATAGATAGCTTATGCTTATATTTTTATAAGCCATAAAATATTGTGCATATGAATGTGTTTTATTTAATCGTCATAGTAGCCAAACCAGCTAATTGAAAATCCTGCAGTGTTTCATGGGCCCAACTTAGGGGTCAATGCATTCTATCTAAGACAACGATTGTTAGGCTCACTCCATCTGTTCCAAATTGCAAGGTACCTGGTTTTATATAAACATACTATTTCCTGTGACTTAGGTAGGCAGTACTCATTATTGATAGAGTTCTAAGTTTTAAAATAATATGAAACATAAAATGACAAGGAAATAGTATGAAATTAGATCTTTAGTAATAGTCTCAGAGAAATCACATTGTATTGCTTGCTATAAACAAGACACTGTGCAAATCTTGCCAGCTACCCAGTGCCCTGAGCACCCCTGTGCCTTATGATGCTGTGAGATGTGCAAAGTGATCATTTGTTAGAACTTACGGTCTAGAGAGTCTTTGCCATGAAAATATAATTTCACAAGATAACAGTGGGCACAAATGTTAGAAACCTTTTCCAGGAACATAAATTTGATAGGCCACTAAAGAAATTTGTCATTTTCTTGAATCTAGCTTACAGTAATTGCCATAAATTATTCTGTATTATCTACTGGAATTGATTTTAACAGAAGTTGCAAAAACAAGAGAATGTAAGAGTTCCATAATATGAGCAATTTATAAGCAGCTTATTTGTATTATACACTATTGCTAAAAATGATATTCATTATGAATAATCAGGACATAATATTTCTAGTATAAATTTTAAAAAATCCATTTTAGAGTTCTGGAATTTTAAAATTTATAAATGAATTCCAGGATTAATTTGAAGCTAGAAACCAGGCATAGATTTCCCTCTTGCCTCTTCCTACTATATCCTCCCTTAGCAATTCAATACACCCAAACTGCACATACTGTCTTAGATCGACCTTACTTCCAAATTCTACTTCAGCTTGACCATATGGTGCTTTTTCAATGAAAACTACTAACATCTCACTTTGATTCTCCTGTCTTTTTTTTTTTTAACTTTTTTTATTGAGTTATAGTCATTTTACAATGTTGTGTCAAATTCCAGTGTAGAGCACAATTTTTCAGTTATACATGAACACACATATATTCATTGTCACTTTTTTTTCACTGTGAGCTATCACAAGATCTTGTATATATTTCCCTATGCCATACAGTATAATCTTGTTTATCTATTCTACATATGCCTGTCAGTATCTACAAATTTTGAACTCCCAGTCTGTCCCTTCCCACCAGCCTCCCCCTGATTCTCCCGTCCTGACTGGTGAATTTCCAGTCCTGGCAGATGCGTATTCCAGTTAACAAGCCTATTAGCTACGTGGGAACCCTGGAAACACACGAAAGCTTGCCTCAGTACTTTACTGATACAAACCTCAGAGTACTTTAATGAGACAGGGTAGCAGTTCAGGTATCATTATGTTTGTTTTCTGATGTGGAAGAGCACGTCACACAGCTGGTAAAAAGAAGTCCTACTTCTCAGACTCACTGGTGTTTTGACTTTTACATCATGTCAATATTCTTTCCATTCAATCCTTCTGCCTTTTGTAGAAATAACTGAAAATTGATGGTCTCTTTTTGTCCCAGTGCCAAAAGCCATTTCACACAAATATAAAGTAATGAAAACATTCATTAAATATTATGTGTCATGCAATGTTTTGAAAGCTTCACAGTTATTTTCATATCTGATCCTCATTACAACTTCATGATGTTGTTATTGATACTATTATATTCATTTACAGATTTGGAAACAATTTGTAACTTAGAATGGTTGCACAGCTTGTAAATAGTAAATCAAAATAATAAGGAATAAGAATTAGTTTGCTTAAATTCCTTCCATGTCTTTAAGATTTTTATCTACTGTAAATCTTAGAAACAAGTACTATTAAAATTATTTTAATTCTCTTAGGAAAATACCAGATTTATCAATGCAACATACCAAATTATAGCATAGAGTAACAATACAAAGGAGTTCTAATATTATTTTAATTAAAAAAAAATCTCCTTTGCTAGCAATATTTTAGCTTACAGAATTTGTAAAAAAAAAAAGTTTTCTTGCTCTTCATGATTATGTCACATTAATTTTTAGATATTACAACTGTATTATTTACTCCTGAAAGGGACTGACTGAAACAAGTTACAGTAAGAGGAAATATTTTTTTAAAAATGGCAATGATGAATTCATTGTTTAATTATTTCTCTTTCAAATTTAGGACTACCAAGAAAATGGTCCCTAGTGAAGACTGCATGTGAATATTTTATGAGCAATTGCACAGTGTTCAAAGAGAATATCTAATAAAGCTGTTAAAACATGCTTAACATCAAACAAGGCTCAGAGATGGAGTTCTTGAAAATTATCTGTACCTACTGTTCTTACATACTAGCTGTTAGAAAACCACTAATTTCTTAAAATAAAAGCACATGAAATACTAGTTCCCAACTCAAACATAGTGAATCAGAAGTTTTGATGCAGGGTTATTAATTTACATGCTGAGCAGGTACTTCTGATGTTTCTGCTTTAGAGAAGTTTGAGAATCACTAGTTTACAGCACCTTCACCACCACTACCAGGGCTATCACAGCCACCACTCTAAGACAGTGGAATGGCCTCCATAACCATGGTTCTTGATCTGAGGAACTACAGAGACACCATTACAGGTCTGGCGAAAATCATTAGGATTTTTGTTCATAAAAAGCATTTAGAATGTCGCAAATAATTTCAAGGGAGACTGTAAATCAGGATCCAGTTCTCCTTAAGACTACATGTTTCCACCAAAATCTTCCTCCTAGTCCACCTAAAGTTTTGCCTTGTAAGATTTATAATGTTCTATATGATTTACACTGCTGCTGCTGCTTATTCAAACATGAAATTTTACATTAAGTTTGGGTAATCTAGAAAAATTATTTCAGCTTAAGAAAACAAATTTAACTTTCTGAGGCAAACATAATTTAGGAAAATGAAAAGATACACTTTCTATAGTAAATATGCTTCATAAGCTTTATAGTCTGCGTTAACCTCGAGATTATATATTTAGTTATATTCTTTAAGAATTAGATGAAACTTTGTAGTTGAGGATGACTACCATGACAACAAGAAAAAGAACATTTATGGATTTCTTTGAAGACAACTTATCCTCAGCTGGCTGATCTCCAATAGTATTCTTTATGCTTAATAGTCATCCAAATATAAAGATTCCCTACATTTTTTACTTGTTTAAAAAAGTAATAATCAGTTGACTAGAAGCACTAAGATTCTTTTTTCCTCTCAAATTTCTTTTCAACTATAATCATGACCTATATCTGCTTTTACATTTCATGAATTTCTGACTTATAATTTTTACTGACCCTTCAGCCTGGTGGGGGTAAAATAAAATAAAAAGAATGTGGGAAATTGTTACTGCATTTTAGGTCAATTCATTAATTAATCCTTAATGCAGTATGGTCATCGGCTTTCCCAACTCTCGCTGTGTGCTACTGCTCTGAGTGTCTCCCTTGCCACCTGGAACCAAATCATCCTCACTTCACCAGCTTCTAGCTTGAGGCTCTAGTATGTCCTGAGACTTATCACATCTCTTTCAGTACTGCCTCAAATGCATCTGAGTCAAATTTCACATAATATTCTTGAAAGATTCAAAATAAGGATAAACGCTTTTTAGAGGAGAGAATTTGTTTAAAGTGTTTATTATGGAATTGTAGTTTTTGTATAGTTTAGATCTTATTTTAGAGTCTCTCTTTAAGAAAAATAATGCAAAATTAAAGAAATGAAGATTTTCTTTTGTTTTATCTTCATGGCATGGTATTTTCTTGTTCTAGTCATTCTGTCAATTTCTCGGAAAATAATTTGACCACTGAGCACATCAAGACCAATTTATTTCATAAAAGGTTTTATATTACAGTCTTGGATTTTTTTCATGTAATAAACATTCAATAGCAATTCTGTTAGTATTGAATGACTGAATATAATCAGTCATCTATTTGCTGAATTTCTGCTAAGTGCCAGAGACTATGTCCAGAGTTTCAAATACATGCTCCAATTAATGCTTAGGATGATGACTAAGGTATACAATATTTTCCCATTTTTACACATGAGAGGATTGGGAAAGGGGTGTTATTTAATTTGCCCAAAATTACAGGGCTAGCAACACAAGCAGGGATTTGAATTTCTGTCAGTCTGATCAGGCAAGGTGGCTGCTTGTACAAAGAAAACAACATTCAGAAATTAATATTTATTGAATACCTCCCAAGATGGCACTTTAGAGTTAATCAGTGCCAGAGAGGAAGCTGATTTTAGATTTGAATGCAATTTAAATAGGTGAACTATCATAGCACTATTAGGTGATGTCTCCATTGAAGTTATTTACTGCATCACATTCTTAAATTATGTTTATATTCTAGAGGTTCAAGAGTGTATCCTGAATTCAATAAGTTATCACTGCTTTCAAGAGTCTCTTAGCCTACAGCCTGGATTACTAGAACAGAATCTTAAAATTCTTCCTGTTTCAGTGTTTGACCTTCTATGCTAAACATTTTAAACTTCAGCTAGATGTGTGAAATATAAATCAAATTATGTTCTAGCCTTGTTCAAAATCATCCAATGATTTCCTTTTACACTTAAGACTTGACTGCCTCTTCTCTGTGCTACCCTTTTCCTCTTTCTGAAACTCAAGGAAAGTCCAGTCTTCTTTCAAGTCAATTTTATTCAAGTGGAATGCTGTTTTTTTGGAGAATCACATGGCTTATTCTATAACTGTATTTCTTTCTCTTCAAATATCACCTCCATGCACACATTTTTCTGCCATAAGTCAGAGACATGGGCACACAGAATTTGAGGGATGGATCCCTCTCCAGTTCATTTTCTCTTTCCGAGATTGCACCCCTCCCCTTTCTAGCAACTGTGATTGTGACTTAGAGTCCTACTAACTGGCCAAAAAGAATTCTTATTTTTTTCTCTAGTATCCCCATCCTGATGCTATAAGCTGCAAAAATGGAAACTTATTTCCAGTAACTCCCCTTAGTGTTACGTAGTCACCACCAGAACCTGCCTACCTCTCATTGTTCTTCAGTGCTTTCTGCTCTCTGCTCTGTGTATTCTTTCTATAGTTTATAATTATCATGTGTTGATCTAGTAGGATCTCAACCATATTGGCAGTGGAAGAGGTTCCACATGACTTGAAGATAAATTTTTTACTTTTGACTGATAGTCTCCAAGTTGAATGAGTAAAGAGAACCTGGCCTTTTATCATGTTCATCTTTCTACATCATATAAAAATAGACTTTATGGACTTTATTTATTTTAAATGCTGCCTGAGATGATGTGAGACACCTAAATTGAAATTTCCACCATAAAGTTGAACAGGAAAGACTAACAATCAAAAGATGGGCAGAACTGGGCATGAAAGAAACATGATGGTTGAAGTTGGGACATAGATTAGTCAGAAGGAGAAAAAAGATCAACAAAGGTCTAAAATCTAAAAAGTATGTCAGATAAAGAAAAGCAGACATAGAATTTAGAGGGAGTCATTCATGGTGACAGAGAAAAACAATGTTTATTGATATAAAATAGAGGTTATGTCTGCAGCTACATATTACAGTAACTTGGGCAGGTTACTTAATCTCTCTAAACTTCCACTACCTTATGTGTGAAATGGAGATAAAAGCTTCCCCAATAGTTTTTTTTTAATCATGTATGTATAAAGTTTTACTTTTTTTCAGAGTTAGCTTTTTCTGGTATAGTGTTTTATTTATTTATTTATTCTACAAAGTAATATTGTTATACACCTATTATATGTCATTCATTATAAACAGATAAACAGTTTCTACTCTTACAAAACTCAGAAGGTGGAACAGACTATTACAGGAGAATAAAATGCATGCCTCACTGAGAGCCATACAGTGGGCCACAAGAGCCAACAGCAGAACCATATAATCTAAATTTGGGAAATTCAGAGGAAAGGACAATAAGACTGAGACTGAAAGGTGAGTTAGAGTTAACCAAGTGAAAAAGGCAGTCAGAAAAGAGTGTTATAATATTTGTAGGAAACTATGGTATTTGAGTTTATGGAGCAACAGCTTATAAATATTTTTCTTATTTCCATTAAATATAGACCATGAGGAGTGTGGCAATTAAACATTTGTCAGAACAAATGTTATCCAATGCATTCCCATGATTTTACTCCATGAAAATAGAATATTGAAAAAAGAGCCTTTTTTTCCCTTTTAAGAAAAATTTAAATAGAACACATTCAAAGGCTGACATGATCCTATTACACATGTTTTTGATATGTATATCACACAATTGTTTTAATAAAAGATAAACTGCTTTGAAAAAAGTGAATGCTTCCTGAACATGGAATTTTAGCTGATTTTATTGCTCATAAATTACTTTGTAGTTAGTAGCTTGAAATTGGTATTCTAATGAAGTCACTGTTAACGGGAGGCCAGCAACAGACATCAATATTCACATGTTAAAATTTGTAGTGCGGTTGTAGCCACAGTCTCTACGTGCTGAAGGCAGTAAGTGGGCAAGAAAATTTTTAAAGTTTTGCAAATTTTAGAATAACTGCACATTTCTCCTAGTCCATGATAAGAAAAGTAGAGAGGAGAGAATGAAAACGTAGGAGTCAGGTCTGGTCCCGACATTTGGCAACTAGGTTAGCGATGGTAAGTGTGATTCCTTCTCAGGTAAAATTCACATGCTATGTTACTGAGGGCTTTCCTCTACAAAGTCCTCAGGGGCCCTCGCTTTTTCATGTGATAGTTCTGCCTTGCACGTATCTGCTGAATTTTGAAATTTCTGGGAACTTTCACCTATCTCTTTTGCTTACATCTCATTGGCAAGAACTTGGCACTTAACCTATCTGCAAGAGAAGTTGGGAAATGCAGTCTTTATTCTGATATGTTGTGTCCCTGTAAAATAATTTAAGTTTCTATTATTCTGAAAGTAAATATTGAATATTTGGATACATCTAGAGGTTTTCTACACAGAAGCACCAGTAATAATAATAATAATAATAATAATAATAATAATAATAATAATAGAATAGAAATAATACTAATAATGAACAATTTATACTACAAACGATTCAGAGTGGCCAAATGCATTTGTGACATCAGAAGAAGTTTCACTTTAGTGAGTCTTTAGCAATCTCTCTCGCCTTACTAACTCTACTCTTAAAATTTTTCCCATGAAGACAGTCTCAGGGAAGGCAGGTAAGCTAGTGTTTGGGTTTAAGTTTTTTATAAACTGGCATTGAAAAAGCTAGTTTACCATATTGTGTTTGTTTACTAAATGCATGCAATAATTTCACTATTGATCAACAAATATTTATTCATTTTCTTCTCTCATTACAGGCAGAATTTACTTCCTCAGGTCATTGATGTTGGCCTTGGTCATGTGACTTGCTTTCAGCATGGAAATGTTAGTGGAACTGTCAAAAACAGGGACCCAAAGTGTGCTTAGCATGTGTGTTCTAGTCTGCCAGGAGAGAAAAAAAAAGGTGCCTTCGTTGCTTTTGGCCAGGTCCCTGGCATGAGACATATTGAAAAAAGACCCAAATTCAACCTGCAGCCTGAAACAGACCCACAGTCTCAATCACATTTCATCTCAGAGATTCATGAGCAGAAAATAAATGCATAATGTAGGTCCTGAGATCTTTGCTTTTGTTTGTTGCACTGAAAAACTGACAGATACACAGTGTTACCTTTATCTCATTCAATTTAATAGATTTTCTTCTTGATTAATACTGCCATTTAAGAAACACCAAGCCATTCTATCTTTGGGACTCATTTCATCAGATTTCTCTTATCTGGATTAGACATTGTGGCATGTGCTTTGTCTTCTAGATCAGTCTAAATCCAGTGAGATTGTAACTGGTGAGGGTGTAACACACATTGAAATGCTGAAGATCTTTTAATCAAAATGGACAAGTTCAATAAAATTACTTTTGTCATTTAATGTGCTGAAGCTCTGAGAAGTAAAACTACCATATAACTCTTCAATAAAAACTTCTGGTTTGATTGAGATTAAGACCCAGACTGCTGGTCAGCTGGTGTCCTATAGGGCAACTTTGCTATTGATGAGATGGTTTCTGTCTATTAAAAAAGTCATCAATCAGTATTTCCACACAACCATATACGTATATGCCAAAACAAATTCCTGTTACTCAGCTTTGTTTATTTTTTTATCAACCAGTTCCTTTCCTTTAATCTTTGTCTAATTAATCTCTGAGCATAGGTTAATTAATTCTAAAGACCTAGGAACAAAAAATAACTAAGACCATCTGCTTTTATTGGATTGACATCAATCGTCTTTAAATAACTGAATTACTGTACAATTATTAATCACTGAAATCATTTCCCAATACCAAATCAATATAATTCCAGAAACATGATTTCTTGCAAGTTTTCCAGATTAATTCTGTGTGTATATTAAACAGCGATTGCCTATCAATACATTGTACTTATGTGCACTTTAAGAAAATTAAAAGATTCAGTTGCAACTACATAAAACAAAAAACAAAAATACTTTTTGCATAATTTTATCAGGGTTTCAAGGAATTATTTTAGAGCTATCAATTGCCAAATCATTGACAGATATAAACAATTCACTTGTGATATTTCTGTTTCTGTGAGGACAAATATTGAGTTTCAAAAGTTGAACAGGTACCTTCCTAAATCCTAAAATCTAATTTTTTTTAATAGAACATGTTCCTTGTGCTAAAAACTTAATCTCGTCTCTTCAAAAAATATTTTACATCAGGAAATCATTAGACAAACATTGAAGGAAACTTGTAAAAACATTGTCACTTTTTAATCTCTACTCCCTGCAATTTTATCTAAAAATATCTCATAAGTTAATAAACATCAAGTTGAAATTCTTGCTGACCTCATCCCTTATCCTTTGGGTATTCATTACCCCCATTCTATCTACTTCTTATACAATTAAATGTATTGAGATCCAACTAAGGTCCAATGTCATATTGAATTTAGGAGCAACAAACACGAACATGAAAAAGCCTCTGCTCTTGAGGTTTTCAAATTCTAGCAGAGGAAACAACACAAAAAATAATAGCTTCAGAACACTGGGAAAATTTCTATAACAGAGAAAGAATTACAAAGTGATCCTGAAAGAAGGAGAATCATCTCTGCCTTAAAGAATCTAACAGGACATCTCAGAGGATCTGGGACGTAAATTGAGCAGGATTTGGGGAACAAAGAAAGAAAGTTTAATTGTCCAGAAGGAAGTGTGTTTAGTGATGGAAATGCAAGTTTTTAGACTATTAGAGGGATTTAGGCCTATGTGATCATAGTACAATTCATAAAACTGAGAATCTTCTGGGAAATAAAGGATGCAAGTTGATGAGAGCTTTATTCCAGCTAAAGGTTTTGGATAACCTACTTTGCCTCTGAGAAGTCCTAAGTTAAGAAAAGATACTAGGCCAGTAAAAGTCAAAGTCAGCTTTGTGTCATGATCTATTTTTTTTTTTAAAGAAAGTTATTGCATTCATATATTACTCTAATAATATTTTTAAATGAAGATAAAAATAAACAAAGTTGAAAGCAAATACAGCAAAATGTTTGACAGTTGATTCTGAAATTAGGATAATGAGCCATTTTTAGGGCCTTTTAAATCATTTAAACATATTTTTAAATTCCTGAATCTTAAAAACAAAAAACATATCATGAAACTGGACATTTAAATAATAGATTAATTAAGGTAAAAACAGAAATATAAAAATAATAATTTGAGTAAGTAGTGATAAGATTTTGAATGAAGGCAGTAGACCTTGAGAAAACCTACTTTAACAGATCATTTCCATTTTATACAAAGAGCAAGAAGAGGAGGAGGAGCAGAATCTGCTTTTTGTAAAAGACTCTTTTCTATCACAGTGAGTTGCAGGTTTCCCTTCATAAAAATAGAGATATGTTTGCCTTGAGATTTATAGTTTTTTGTTTGTTTGTTACAGTCAGTATAAGAAAAATATAAAACTCCAATGAATCAAACATAATAACTACAAATTATTTTCTAAATTTTTACAAAGGAACTTTTAAGCTGGCAAAGGAAAACTGAGTGCTAAGAGAAATCAATCCACTGTTTTAAAGTATATGTTAAAGATGCTGTTGGTATTAACTGAGCAGGAAAGGAAAGAACAAAGGAGTATAGAGTTACGCTCATGGCTCATGTCTATTCAGCCTTACGCATTACAATTTATATCTTTCTTGTCTGAGATGAGCCCTGTGAAACTTTATAGGATGTAAATCCTCTTCTACCTTATTAATTTCAAATATTTGAAAACAGCTATGACTCAACCTCTCAACTTCAATATCTTATTAACTTGTCCATTTCTTAGGAGCTAGGGAAATCTGATAATCCAAGACTGGTTAACAAGAGTCTGCTAGTTTTTTACCCAGATCAAAAGGAATCAGGTGGAATAAGTTCAAATCACTATTTCCAGTAATAACTAAAACAGTATCACAAGAGCATTTTTAAGCATCCAGTCTAAGAGGCTAAGGAAAAAGACAGAAGATGAGGGATCATGAGCTAAGGAAGTCAATAAATGAGACTTCAAAGTAGGATGAGGTGACTGGATTCCTTATAAAGGTTATATTATAAATAAAGTACAAAAGGTGGAGGTCTGTTGTTTTTGTTGTTGTTGTTATTGTTCTGTTTTGTTTTTAACTGGGTGATGGGTACATAAGAAACTAATGTTATCTTGATTTTATAAACAACAAAACTGAGAAAAGTGCTATGGTATCCTACCTTGTTTCATATGCTCATCTCTATAAGAATCAGGGATTTTATTCAAACCAAGTATTTCTGACTTCCATATTCATAACCTATGGCAATATGTGTAAACACTGAAATACTAAAATCTTTTGAAAGCATAGTGTTAGTGTGATAACATTTGATTTTTAAAAGGAGACTGCTGGCATAATTTATAGGTAGAAAACAAATAGCTATATACTGTATCTCCTGCCCAAACAGCCTCAGTTCTCTCTTTTATCATGCACCCCAAGTTTCTGAATAACTCATGACTCTCTGTTATTCACTATCCAGTTTGCTAATAACCTAGATTCAAGAGTTTTATGTTATCACTTAGAAAGCTGTCAGAGGCTATCCATCTTATATACTATAGGTCTATGATAACTGATGGCAACATTTATACAGCCTCACTCATATTTTTCTTATGTGTTTTATATAATTGGATGAATGCTACAGCAAAATCTTTTAAAGATTATTTAAATGAGAATGGAAGAGTTAAAACTCTAAAAGTGATTGTAAATAAAATAGAGCAAAAGAGCAAAATTCACTTATAAGGGTGAAAGGCATATTTATTTTTAAAAATTGAATAACCTGATTCTAAAACCCAGAGCATTAATGATTTATGAAATATTGATTTAGACATAATTTTTTTTCCATGGAAAGAGATAACATGCAAAGTGAGTTAAATTTCTTCTAAAAGGTAGAAAGACAATGGGATTGGAAGGACTAACAACTTTTGCGTGTCTTCCGTAAGTCATGAATGCTGCTGGCAGGTGACTTAAATTTGTTATTTTACTTAATTCCTGTAATGACCGTGGTAGAGAGGATTATTAGTCACATTTTATAGATGAACAAATTGAGACTCAGTAACACTGCTCAGAGTCACACAGCTAGAAAATGAGAAGTCACTCAGATAAGCAGTGGCAAAAATCAGATCTAAACACAAGTCAGTGAGACTCTGAAACCTCTGCCTTTCCAATCCTAGATATTTTAATTCACTCGTGACAGACTTGCACAGTAACTATTCTATCACCAACATCAGTCTATAAGCTGAGGGTAAAAACACTAATATAATCTCAATCCTTTTGTCAAGAGTTTATGATCTAATCAGAAAACACTACCCAGGAGCAATAATACCTGATTATGAAATACAAACTTGAGTCTCACACTGATTAAGAGATTTAATCAACATGAGGTGACATCATTGTTGAGGAATTTATGGTAGATTTGCAAAGAATAAAGGAATTAGGAGTTTTCAAAATTGACAATAATATGAATATGGAATCAATTCTAGCCTAGGAAAAAAAGTGCTATACCAACTTAGAAAAACGTAAGATTGATTTTCCACATAATCATTTAAGACATAGTTATATGATTTACCACATACCTTAGTTTCTATATCTGCAATATAGAGATAATACTTCACATTGTTGTCATCAGGATTACTTAGGAAAATGTATGGGAAGGCAAGCAGTGAATTCTGATTCTAAAATTCAAAAACATCACCAGAAGTTGTATTTTATTAGAAAATGAAATCCCAGCCACACTTAGAGTAATTAAATAGTTAATTACTCTAGACAGTCAAGACTTTTATAAAAAGAAAATACTAAAGATAAGTGCTCTTGAATTTTAAAATTCTTCTTGAAGTTTTATGATTCATCATTGAGATGTCTGTTTAGATAGCTCACTGGTGTACAAGAAAAGCTGAGTTCTTAAATAAGATCTTGAAAGAAACTTATATCCATACTCTACCCCAAACATATTCAAAAACAGAACAAAAGAACAGGGTAGGCACATTCCAAAACAGAAAGTGACCTGAGGTCTAAACAGATACAATGAACATCAAAAATGTGAAAATTTTGACTAGATTATATTATTCAGGAAGTGAGGTTGGATTCCATGTGTGAATCATAGTATGAATCTTATATTTGAATATGTTACACAAATATAAAATTCATACCATGAGAGTGTTCCATATGTGAATATACTCACAGACATATATACATATATCCATATGCATAATATATACATATCAATTTATCTAGTCATATATAATTCATATATATATATATATTTTTTACACACATATTCATTTATCTTTCAAAAGAAATATTTTAGATATTTGTCCCTATTTTCTGAATGAGAAAACCTAGGCACACGGAAGTTAAAATGTTGTTACTTGCCCATTACAGAACCAGACTGTAATCCTGACAACTTCACTCCAGCCAAGGTCCCAGCACTCAGCCAGTACAGTACAATTTACAAAGCAGAGGCATCGTAGAATGTCTCTTAATCCCTGTAACAGTAAAGTTTTCCTCATACAAAGTAATGATTAAGGTGGAAAACAAACACTATATGTGATTTGTGTGGCACCTGTGGTACAGAGCCAATAAAAACTTTACAGAGTAAGATGGCTTAAGTTTAAGATGTAGTTTTACCACCTATTGAATTTAGGATAACTTGCTTAAACAAAAAAAGCTAACATTCAGAATCCGCCATTTGCAGAATTCTATAATATGGGTTTTTATATCTCATATTATGAAATCCTCATTAAGAAAAACTTTGAGGGTGGTAGTACTGTTATCCTCATTTTGCCACTGGGAAAACTGAGAGGCAGAGAGCATATGGGCTTCCTAGGTCACACCCAGGAATGGTACAGTCCCAATTTTAACCTTGTTCCAGAAACCCAGATTTCATCTATTCAGACACACTGTTTCTCACGTTGGCCTGTGAGCTTATTTCTCATATCTCTTAAATGAGGATAAGGGCCTCTACATGTATGATTCTGATGATGAGCAGTGTGCGGGCTTGTGAGACAGTGTTCTATCCACATAGTGTGGAGGGAGAGAGTTTGGAGGTAAATGCTCTGCAGAGGGACTCACATTCTAGCCTATCACCAGTTCTACTTAACTGCTCATTTCTTGAATTAGAAACAGAATTGATTTCTTACTGTCAACAGTGCAGAGAAAAGACCTTGGAACGGTAAGGCTGCTTGGTATAGAACATCACTATGGGACACCGATGGCCTTTGGCTTTACTAGAAACCAAGTTGAGGACTAGCCATGCTGTTGAGAAATTAAACAACTGAAAAACGTACATTCTTTTATATTCCAAGTTACCTTTGTACTTAGAAATCTTTATTTTAGTTTTGAATAAATATTTTGAGAAAGGACGAGGGTCCAGCACTTGCTCAAGGTAACATAGAAAACTGACCCTTAGAAAACAAACTTTCAGTTACCAAATGGGAAAGGCAGGATAAATTAGGAGTCTGAGATTAACAGATACACACTCCGATATAATTTTATAATAGACAAACAACAAGCACCTATTGTATAGCACAGGAAACTGAATTCAGTATCTTGTAATAATCTATAACAAAAAAGAGTCCTGTATATACACACACACACACCCACACCCACACACACACACCCCTGAATCACTATGCTGTACACCTGAAACTAAAACAACATTGTAAATCAACTATAATTCAATTCAAAATTATCTAGAACACTGACACTTTGCGGGAGCATCCTGTCTGAGGCATCAACAGCCTGAGCTTCAGAAAATGTTTTTAGTATATTAAAATTCAATAAGTATATATATTAGCATGTATGCATATATAAATAAGATCTATAAGTACATTAATAAGCAATATCATCAGTGTTCAAGTTATATACAAAGTACTAGAAATTACTTAATAGTTTCTGTATTTATTCACACATTTCTTGCAAACTCTATGGGGACTCTATGGGGATCAGTAAAGTTTATGGATTAAGAGCATGGGTTTTAGAATTCAACAGCACTGACATTTATTAGCCCTATAATCTTAGGTGAATTTCCTAATCTTCTAATCTTTACAGTTTCCACTAGGTAATGGGAATAAACAATGTCTGTTTTGTAGCACTGGTATGAAAATAAATAGATTCAATATGTGCCATAAATGATTGAACATACGTCAATCATTTAATTTAGTACATTGTATGCTGGGTGCACAGTAAATAGTATATTTTACTAATAATGGAAATATTTAGGTATACTTATTAAATTCATAAATGTTTGAAAAAGTAAAACAGCTATAGAATTACATTAACTGATTTGAACTAATTTGAATTAATATAAGGAAAATTGAAGAATACACAGTGGAAGAGTGAGTATTTTTTTTAATTTTTAATTTACTTAAGGGGAGAGGTAACTGGGTTTGTTTATTTTTTTTAGAGGAGGTACTAGGGATTGAACCTAGGACCTCATGCATACTAAGCATGCACTCAACCACTTAAGCTATACCCTCCCTGCCAAGTGAGCACTCTTTAGTAAATGCACTTAACATTTTTGTCTTTGACCAAAGTAACAGCTAGGATGTGTCTATTATCAGTTATTGAGATATATGCTAATGAATAGGTAAAAAAATGTATCAGTCATTTGAAGAAATGTTAATAATAAATTGCAGGCACATCTACTTTTTAAATGATGAGAAATAGTTGATAAATAGTCTTTATTTTAGCCCTGGCTCAAAAATGCCCATTAGAAAAATATACATCAATAATATCTTTCTCAATAATTTCTTTTAGCCCAGGCAAAAATTATGTTTTTTTATTTTAGGAGAGAACAGATTAAACATTTAAGAATATCAGTGCTTTTCATGAACTTTAAATTGTACAAAGCTGCCATATGCAAATATCAGAATGTATTATTACTATTTTTATCATACTTTAAAGCGTGCTGCTTACTCAACTGTAATGTTAGTTTTGCTAAAAAGCAGTCTATTATAGAGGGTGCACTATATAAGTGCATGGGCTCTGAAAACTTCCCTCCATAATGGGGAATGCTAATCATAATTACATTCATCTCTCTGAATTACTGTGCTAGCATATAGTAAACACTCCAAAATGAGAACTGCTATAAACCTGAAATCATTCTTGATGCTTTCTGGTTTTTATTCACACTCTATAGTGATTCCATTAGCACATCTTATCAACTACAGTCTCAGAATACACCACCTTACTGAATCCATCTCCTCACAGCCGTTGCTAACATTATGTCTAACCCACCATTATTTTTCACCTCCACTACTGACCTGCATTAACCTGCTACCTAGTCTCCCTGCTCCTACTCTTAGCGGTAAGGCTGATTTCCACACGGTAATCATAACGGTCATTTAATACAGAAATCAGATTATGTGACTCCATTCCTCTAATTCAAACTAATTCTTCTCCCAGCAAATTTGTACAAAAACCCAAAAATTCATGTACAATGGCTGCATGTGACCTTCTCCTTGCTCAGTCCATTCCAGGCCCACTGACCCTCACACGTTTCCAACACACTGTCTTTCCATAGGCTTTGCTGGGAGGGAGGCCTCTTCCCCTAGGTGCTCGGCACTTCACTTCCTTATAGTCTCTCCTCAGAAAATGCCTCCTTAGAGTCCTTTGACTCCCTTTCATATACTATCTGCTTATCCAGTTTCGTTCTTCTTTAAAGGGCTAGTCACGACTGGTGTTTCACTTTATACAGTTGACCCTTGAACACCACAGGTTTGAACTGCACGGGTCCAGTTATGGGTGGATGTTTTTCAGTAAGCCGTATCACAGTACTACACGATTCACGGTTGGCTGAATTCATGGATGCAGAACCAGGGATACTGAGGGTCAACTATAAAGATATAAGGATTTTCAACTTGTAAAAGCTGTAAGCTTTGCAGGGTTCATGGTCACTTATATTTCTCTCATGATCATTTTCTTTACCAGAATACACACTCAAGGAAGCTGGAGTGTTTTGTTTAATAACCAATGTCTAACCTCTGCCTAGAGATACACCTGGAAAACAGTGGACTATTTGCATGTATTGAATGAATGAATGAATGCTATCCTATGTGCTTTGAGTATACTATCTCATTTACTCTTCAAAACATTTCTGAAAGGAGGTAACGTTCTTCCCATTTTTACATCTTAAAAACCTGAATTGAGAAGGTCACATTCCCTGGAGGCACACATCTCACTGTGAGTCAGGATATTAAGCCAAAGAAATTTGAATGATTTCAGAGTGCCCACTATTTCCATCTTGCTGTGCTCCTTATTTCACCTTTTTGAATTGGGAGCTCGGCAAATTATGCTTTTATCTCTGTAGCAAGCCATTACCATAACACCCCAGGTCAGTGGAAGATCTCCATTAAGCACATTCTGTATTTTGCAAGGATCTCATCTTCACGCCATTAAAATCAAATCAAGGCACTGTTTGTTTTTGATAATATGCTTTCATCTATATTATTAACTCCACCAAACTGTGCAATATGAAAACGTTGCCTAAAAACTCATGTGCAAATTTTGAGTCTGAGAATTTCATATTTCTCTATAACCTTATGAACCTCGGTTCTGATTCAATACTCCAAGGCTCTTCCTAAGATGGAATTGAGAGTTTGCTCTAATTCACTCTCTTAGAACCTGGGAATCTTGCCCTACTTTGTATAAACCTAGTGTTTTCTTCCACTTTGGTCCTTATAATTATATTTCATGGACCTTTTCAATTGTTCTCAAATAGAATCATGGCACAATCCTATGACATTCTTATCAATATCTGACGACTTATCACTAAAACTCAATTTTAGAAACAACAAATTTTCCTTTCTCCTTTATTGAATGAGCTCATTTGATTTAAGAAAACAGTTGTGAAATTTAAGAAACGCAGATGTAGATCGATAAACAAACTATATTTTTCCTGGGAGATGAACTGGAAACCTAATGTAAATGCTCTACGGGACTGGTGCATCCAAATAAATAACTTCTCCCTTACGTTCGATTGAAACTTGTTATGAACTGGCTAACTTAAATGTTTTTATTGGAAATATAAACACCCACTGTGTGTAGAATTGCTTTTCACAAATTAATTTCTGAAAACTATTTTGAGAAACTCAGCAAGCAGAAACCCTGAATTACAGGACTATGCATCCCCTGTGTGCATGGGTGTTTTTAGTATCTTTGAGTATCCTATAAATGTCCAATTACCTTAACAGAGTGCCACCCACAATAACTATTTTTAAATAAAATAAAAGTGGATAATAGATTTCATAATGTTAAAATTACAGGTGAATCAATTTTTTAATGGATGTAAAGAGCAAAACAATTTGTAAATTTCGTATTTCTCAAAAGCAATGGTGACTTTATGCTTCTTTTCCAAAGGAGGGAAATGAGGTTCAGAGTAGACAAATGATAGGCTGTGGGTCACACAAGATGCTTTCAAATTTGAGACTGAAACTTGACACAGTAACTTCTGATCTAGAGATCAATTTTTATGGTTAACTATGAGTCTGTCCTGAAAGTGTTGCTTAAGGAAAGTGTGAGCTATTTCAGAAAAAAAAACCATGGTGTTATGTGAAAAGATCCACTTTGAAACAAAATCTAAGGCTTATATTACAAGTGGCCATTTTCCTAGTTTATCAGGATTTGTTCAATTCACAGCAGTGTTTTGCATTTTCTTCTGATTTTTTTTTTCATTTCTTAACAAATTCTTACCATTAATGGGCGTACTACAATGGAATGAGCTTGACAGACCTTCATTTTGCACTTGCAAAATTTTCACCAAGTTCTCTTCTAACAGCGTTAGACCATGTGCAGTCAACAGAACTCTCACTTCAACATTAGGTTAAAACTGAAAGAAAATCATCAACACAACTTTACCAAACATTTCTAGACCAAAATAACTTAAAACAGCCCTTTCAAGGATGTTGCTCTCTGATGAAACAAAGCATATTCTGATCAAAAGAAGCTACGGTTATAGAATTCCTTCCAAAGCAGGGACCAAGTCTACAGATATTTTATGTACCTGCGCTTGCAGGTTACTTGGTGTGTAAGTGTTAAAAACCAACAAGAGGCACCAGCGTCGAGGGAAAACACAGGGAATTATGTCATGTATTTCTAAAATACATGTGGTACAAAAAGCCTACCTGGCCTGCCATAGAGCAATCAGGGTAGTCTAAATCCTGGCAGTATATTTGGTCCTATCTGAAACATTCAGAACACATTCTGTCCATAAGACGTTTGTCCACACCAAAAGGTCCTTGATATTTGGTTATACTTGGTACCAAAATATCCATGAAGACATTTGGTCCATGCCAAAATGTCCTTGATATTTGGTGCCATCCAAAACCATTTGACATGGACCAAATATGCACCCGGATGTTTTGGATACGGCCAAATTTCAAGAATACTTTGGTATGGACCAAATGTTTTATAGAGCAAGTATATTACAGATGTTTTGGACATGATGAAATGTCTGCTAACCTTACAGCTGGATGAATTTGATCAAATATATATACTCAACAAACATTAAAACAATGTGAATATAAAATATCTACCACCTTAAAATATTCCCTTGCACATAACTCAAACCATTCATAGCCTACCTCCATCCAGAGGTGAACTACTTTCAAGTTTGCCTATTTTAAATTTTCATATAAATAAATTCATAATGAATGTACTCCACTGTAATTGGCCTTTATTCAATCAGCACAGCATTTTTGAGATTCATTGATTTTATTGCAGAATAATACCATCCAATTTATGGACATAACCTGATTTATTTTTCATGTATCTTTTGATTAGTCTAGATTTAGTTTTCACATTTGTAAAATAATAAAAAGAATTTACAAGGTAGTTGCACGGATGTTTGTTTCCACATTTATGATGTATTGGTCACAGAACATTAAGGATAAAAAGTAGGTATCTCTTCCTCCCAACTTTCCTCATACAGCATAGTGTATAAATCAGAGTGATTTTACTATTCCATTGTCTTTATTTTACCCTAACTTTACAATTTCAGAACACTTTTGCCCAGGTAACTGTCTTTATTGCTCAATATAGAAATGCCCCTCAAATTAAAATGGATCCTAAAAAAGATCCATCAACTTTTCAATAAAGAGCCTTACAAGATAGAGTTTGACTTAAGGCTCTTCTGAAACCAGCACCTCAAAACCAACACTTTGATGTTTCCACCAATCCTAATCTATTGAGAAACAGAAAAGACGTCCCTGACAGATCCAGGGTTCTACCAGCTCGACCTTGGTGTTGTTCTACTGAACAGAAGCAACCTCACAGAATATCTATTTTAGACAAGGCCATCTGTGACCGTGATGGGTCAGGACACAATAGGACCAATTTGCAATGAGTCTGTAAAGAGACAAAACACAGACATTTTCCAAAAACAAAACAAAACAAAACAAAACAAAACAAACAACCATATATTTCCCTTTTTCATCGAAAATGACTAACTGCTGTTTTTTTATCAGTGACAATTTTAACTTCAATCTAGTCTTCCCTCTTCTTAGATAAGATTGTTGAGATACTCAATCATGCTATTACCCCTGTCCACTTCCTGAAAACATCCAATCTAGTGCAAAGCCATTCTTCCTTGGACACACCCCTAAATCACCTGGCATAAACCCAAATTATATAATAAATCATTCTTAAACCTGTTTCACTGAGAGCCCCCCTGGTTCCGCATAGCATGAGTTCTGCTTCTCTGCAACAAGTATTTAAACCAACTGGTGCAATTACAGGTTTGTTTACTACTGTTCTTTGCCTAGAGGAACTTTTTTTTTTTTTAATATCATGATTCTCTGCCAACCTTAATCTAGCTCTACTCCACCCCCAACCCCTCACATTTCACCCCTCCAGATCATACCACAAACCCCTATTTTGAAAGGTCTGCTCTAAATCAAATTTCAAATTTTCAATAAATTCAGATCTTTCCTTTCCACCTCAATTCACTACCTGCTGAGCTAGTGTTCTCCCTGTAAACAATAAACCTATCTTTGTCCCATATACAGATGTGTAGCTAATATCTGCCATCATTCTGAAATAGGCAGTCTGCTTGGCCCATAATAGAACCAACGAATGTATTTAAGCAGACCAGAACGAAGTCTTTTTAACATTTTATCCTAAACATTTCTCATGTGTAATTACGTTTATTGAGGGCAAAATTCAGTTATTTAATTTACTTACTATTTGTATTATTTATGAGGACACAACTCAGGTTTTAGAATTGCTTTTCTTCCTCATGACAGCCTGAGTGATGTAAACTGTTCGTGCATTTTTTACATCTTACAATGGTTTCTAATTGCACTTGAAATGTAATTTCATTCCTTACTTTGGCCTACAAGATCCTCAGTGATATGGCCCTTGTCCATCTGCCAACCCTCATCTCCTGACACCTTCTCCACTTGCTTCTGAGTTCAGCCCCCTTGGCCTTCTTTCCCTTCTAATGCATATCAAAATGAGCTCTGTCTTAGGCTCTGGCGCTCACTACTTCCTTGCCATGCAAATCTCCTCCCCAAAACCTTTGCATGGATTTTTATCTGTCAGGGATTATTCAGTGGACTTTTCTGGTTTCTGTAGAGCACCACTAAGCAAGCACTACCTTAGGCATTTTGTTCCATTAGCATATCTTGCCACTTATTTCAGTTTTAAAAAAATATCTCAAACACATTAATAAAAACTACAAAATTATGTCAGGTTTTTGTATAGTCACAAATTAAGGTAGTGTGGCTTTGGATCAAATTTATCAAACCATGTACCCAAGAAGCATGATCAAAGACAAAAAGTGAACTGTTGATTTCCATTTGTGTTGTCTGCTTTTAATCTTGATTCCTTTGTATGTTTTTTTTTTTTGAAAAAAGAAAGAAAATATTTTGAGAGACATTGAAGTTGTCTTCAATACATTTTTCCTTTTTTTTTTCTTTCTGTGTTCAGCTTGAATATCACCATGAAAACTTATCTTACACCACTTCTGCCTGAGGTTAAGAGATTAACAAAGCAAATATTATGGCATATCTGAAAAGAAGGTTTGGCCAGTTTTTCTTTCTGTTTTTCTGATTGTTTTTTTGCTGGTTTTATGGTCTTATGACTCTAATATTTTAAAAATTTCTAAAGTCACAATTGGAGCTTCTGAATTGTATTAACTAACTTGGGTTTGTTTCTGAATTGTCCATGGGGTGTAATATAAAAGTAAAATGAAAATGATGATTTAAAAGTGCTGCCTGTTCTTCCTTTTCACATAATCATCCTTAGTAAAACAGCTCGGGTGCTGGGTTTCTTGAAGGGCACTGATTAGTGCATAAGGTGGAGAATATAAATTGTCTCATCAAGAGAATAATCAAAACAGTTTTCACTGAGCTGTTTATCCATTAGTATGCTTTGTCTATTTTAAAACTTGAAAGTTATGAGTGTCACTTTATTGTGTACAATATAAAAAGCTATTAATGAAGACCAGTATTTGATGATAACATTTTTGTTTTAAGTTTGGTTTAGAGGTAGGGCATGCTCAGTATGAGACACTAGATTACTATTTTGCTGAATCAAATATCACAAAACTCTTTCATAAAGAAAACAAACTAATGAAAACTACTTTTCAGAGCCTTGGAATTTTCAGGCTCTGAAAAGTAGACAAAATCTATTTCCAAGATGATTGCATGTGCCTTAATGCTCAGAGTAAAGATACAAAGAAGATGACCACAAGTTAAAAGTGAACATAAACTTAAATTTCAATATCATAGTTATCAATAACTAGACTGTTGTACTTATAATCATATTTCAGAATTATACTACTTTTCTTCACCATTTTAATAATTTGCATTAAAATTGCTTAGATTTGTGGATCAAACAAAAAGTAGGTAAAATATCTCAAGCCACTAGTGAACAAAAAGCAAGAGATGAAGAATTCCTTGACTTTCTGACTTGCCAAAAAGGAAGACTGAGGATAAATAAGAGAAAAGGGGTTTAGATATTTGTTTGGGCATTGCCACTAACTTGTAGGGTGAACACTGAAATACCAATTCGCTTCCTTTGCTTTTAGTGTCCTAATATGCAACACAATAGGCTTGTACCAGTTCTAATACTCTATGTAAATTATCATTTCAAAGTAGTAAATAGCATAATAATCTGCGTATTGGTTACTTGGATAATTTTATATTTTGAATACATATTTATTTGTATGCTAATGATTTGTGTTTCAATTTAAAAAAACAAAAACAGTGACAATGTTAACGCACACAGGCCTGTAATAACCCAGATGCTTAAACACAGTATCACTGTAAGAACTCCGATGGGTATGCACTATATGATCTCCATTTTACAGATAACAGCTGAAGCATAGAGAGCTTAATCTATCTGGTCAAGGTCACTCAGATGGTAATTTACAGACTTGGTGGCTGGAACCAAGAGTCAATTCTGTTTACTGAAGCATTACACTGTTTATTTGTCCAATATATGTTCACCATTTAACCTATGATGATACATTGCACTGTGCCAGGTAGAACAGTGAGAAAAATAAGCCTGGTCACTGCTCTTGTGTAGCTTACAGTCTAACAGAGAAGAAAGGAAAGTTGGATATTGCGCAACAATACCCAGGTCTTCCCCTTCCTGGCAACCAGGAAGACTGCACTGCCCAGCTGATTTTTGAAGTTAGGCCAAATATTTGACTAGTTCTGGCCAAGGAAATAGGAGCAAAAAAGAAGTGTTTACCATGTACTGCTAGGCAAGAATAAGCTTAAAGCATTCTACAGATTCTTATTTTTCCTGCCAAGATGACCTAAGGGACTTTTTGTTACCGATTTTGCAGCCTTAAGATGGTAGAGTCTGCACCACGCAGGGTCTCTAACTTGTCTTCTGGAGAAGATCTTTACTATCAACTCCCTCAAGCCACAATGGATGTGCGAAGTGAGGAATAAACCCTAGCTGTACAGACACTGGGATCCGATGATATTATTGTCACATTACACAGCCAAACATGACAGGCCCTGAACAAGTGATGAGTATTGGTCATGGGGTTAAGAGAGTAGAATTCGTTCACCTGAAGAAATCACATATAAAATTAGTCTTGAGTTATAAATAGGAGTTTGCTTGGCAAATGGGATAAATAAGTATAAGTTAGTGTTCTTAGCAAAGGAGGAATAAATAGGTAAATCATGGACACAAGAGTAAGGTGAAATCAAAATAAGGCTGGCATTTTAAACTATCACTCTACTAGCAACGTGGCAAATAGACTGGATAAAGAAAAAAATGTATGCAAAGTATCAACAGATTATACCAAGAAGTCAGGTTAGAAATGATGAAGTTAGTGCAAATGTGCTAGTAGCAAACATGGGGAAAGTGGACAGATTTGATAAATGTTTGGTAGATGAAAGAAGGTTCTGTGTGGAATGGAGTAGAAATTGTTGAGGGAGAGAAAGCTTCCAAAGATGATGCTCAACTTTCTAGTTTGACCAACTGTTTGTTTTAGTAAAACTGACTTTAAAAAATGAACACTGTAGGAAAAGAGGTTCGACAAGATGGGATAGAAAAGTGCATTCATATGTTGAGTCTGCTGAATCTGAAATGCTTCATGATATCCAAGTGGTGCTATCAAGGATTTGTATTCATTTCGCTTTGTTTTTTAAACCTAGAAAAGACTCGAATATGTTTAGACTCCAGATGGAGATGAATTTTGTGGTGAAAAATTTTTTATGAAACAGAAGAGATGTAATAAATGGACAGAAAGAAATTCCACCGATATAGTGGAAATGAAAAATGTGCCAGTAGAACTCTGTTACATCTCAAACTTCTGAACAGGTGTTCAGACATCTCCACAATTAGGTTCTCCTATAATTTTTTTTTCACGGAAATCCTAACATTATCTTCTTTGAATATTACTCATCAGGGGAAACTGTCTTTTCTGTCCAAAAACATGTATCAATCATTTCATCGTTCCTGAATCAAAACAAAACTTCCTTCCCGTTCTTTTCTAATCATCTTTGCATCCAGCTCAGTCTCTACAGTTTCGGGTATTTCAGCCCACCGTAGTTTCTCTTTTCTAAACTCCCATCCCAGTATTTATATGCAGTTAACCATAAATGCCACAGTTGTTACATAAGTGTTTTTTTTAAAGTTTTTTTTCCCAGTTAATTGTAGGGCAGTCAGTGTCTTGTACATGACATTTAACCTTCTAATTTCAAAAGACTTACAGTGTGACTCTCATACTAACTGATGTTGAGCATGAAAATGCTCTGTTGAAAAGAAGTCAACAGTTTTAAGTCAACCAACTGTGACAGAAACAACATATGTTTTTCCTCATGCTGTTTATAAGTTAAAGATATACACATTCACTTAACATAAGAATGACTGAACAATACAACAACACAAAGCAACCTAATTGCTATGCCATATATAAAAGTTGCCATGGAAATACAGGCTAGAGTAACTGGTATTTATAAACAAAAATAAAATCTGGTGCTAGAAGACCAGATGCTCTTGGTCTAGATCTACTTCTTTATGATGTGTGGCTTTTTTGTGTGTGTGTATCTCTGAGATTTTTTTTTCTTTTTCCATTAGATATGGATGGCTGATGATAATAGATGATATATATTTCAATCTGATTAAAAATCAAATAAAGTAGCATATGTAAGATTATAAACATTATATATATAAACTGGAAAGTGCTATACAAATGTGAGTTATTAGTGATTTTAACCGGTGTGCCAGAACACATTTCACAAAGACAAAGGGTGTTGAGAGAGAAATGTGAGGAGAGTGTCCAGAATGAAGGCTGCTCCTGACTTCAAAATTATGTGATCTTGGTAAAAGGCAAGGAGACAGGGAACTATAACTGAACTTGAAAGGCAGGGTGTGATGTAGAGGTGGGCCCAGGAAGGTGAAGAATATTTCACATTTCTTAAGTCAAGTCTTTGTTTTACTTTGGTTTCCAGTTATTCCATAATTGTTGTTAGTCTTTGACAAAATGTAGGTAGAATTGAGTGAAATTCTAACATGATATTTAATATATTTCAGATCTAAGGTTATACACTGGTCTGATTCAATGGCACTTTCCTTGATAATTATTGGGTTAGTGGCAAATTTCTTTTTAATCAAATGAAAACTCATCAGGAGAAGGGAACATACCTAAAATTTCTGAGCATTAAATTGCAATAGGCAAGTGTTAAGTATTAGACACCAAACATTAATGCAGATTTTCAGTCCTCCTTTAATTCAACCTATTGGAGAAAACAAAGATGTATAAAAAAATCATGGGATAATGTAAATTTTAAAAAACATCAATAAACAATAAAATGCGTAGGAAACAGGAAGAAGAGATCAGCTTTTTCAGAGTGAAGATTGCCTCTGTCCAGTGTACTGGATGAGTATGTCACAAAGGATAGAGTACTAAAATTAAAATAGGAGTTCACTATGCAATGCAGAGTAGGTAAAATCATATTCCTCCTCCTCTTGCTTGCTCTCCTCTTTTCTGTTTCTTGTCATTGATACTGTGTTTGCTGTTGTTATGCTTATTTATTATCTATTGAGCCATTCCTGTATAATAACCACTACACTGAATGCTTTACAGGCATTTTCTTATTGAATCCTCACCACAATTCTATGACTGCGCATACTTTGCCATTAGGCAAAATGAAGTTCATAAGAATTAAATACTTTGCAACTGGATAAGGAGGAAGAATAAGATAAAACTCAGGAATGAATGGAACAGTAAACAATTGGACTCACTTGTGCCATGTGTCATTAGGGTTCTGAGCTTATTGCTATTTATTCTCTGCCCTTTTGTAATTCTTCAACGTTCATTTCTTTAAGAGTATTTGGTTGCCACAATGCAGCAATCCCACTCCTGAGTATATATCCAGAAAAGACAAAAACTCTTAAATTGAAAAGACACATGCATCCCAATGTTTATAGGAGCACTATTTACAATAGCCAAGACATGGAAGCAGCCTAAGTGTCTATCAACAGATGAATGAATAAAACCTAAACAAGCAATTCTCCAAGGAAGACATACAAATGATCAAAAAGCACATGAAAAAATGTTCACTATCACTAATTATCAGAGAAATTCAAATCAAAACTACAATGAGGTATCACCTCACACCAGTCAGAATGGCCGTCATTCAAAAATCCAAAAATCACAAATGCTGGAGAGGCTGTGGAGAAAGGGGAACCCTCCTACACTGCTGGTGGGAATGCAGTTTGGTGCAGCCACTATGGAAAACAGTGTGGAGATTCCTCAAAAGACTAGGAATAGACTTACCATATGACCCAGGAATCCCACTCCTGGGCTTGTACCCAGAAGGAAATCTACTTCAGGATGACACCTGCACTCCAATGTTCATAGCAGCACTATTTACAATAGCCAAAACATGGAAACAGCCTAAATGTCCATCAACAGGTGACTGGATAAAGAAGAAGTGGTATATTTATACAATGGAATACTACTCAGCCATAAAAACCGAAAACATAATGCCATTTGCAGCAACATGGATGCTCCTGGAGAATGTCATTCTAAGTGAAGTAAGCCAGAAAGAGAAAGAAAAATACCATATGAGATTGCTCATATGTGGAATCTAAAAAACAAAAACAAACAAACAAACAAAAACAAAGCATAAATACAGGACAGAAATAGACTCATGGACAGAGAATACAGACTTGTGGTTACCAGGGGGGTAGAGGGTGGGAAGGGATAGACTGGGATTTCAAAATTGTAGAATAGATAAACAAGATTACACTGTATAGCACAGGGAAATATACACAAAATGTTATGATAAATCACAGAGAAAAAAATGTGACAATGAGTGTGTATATGTCCATGAATGACTGAAAAATTGTGAACACTGGAATTTGACACAACATTGTAAAATGATTATAAATCAATAAAAAATGTTAAAAAAACAGATGAATGAATAAAGAAAATGCAGTACACACACACACACACACACACACACACACACTGGAATATTATTCAGCTATAAAAAAGAATGTAATATTGCCATTTGTAGCAACGTGGATGGACATAAAGATTATTATACTAAATGAATTAAGTCAGATAGAAAAAGACAGATATTATATGATATTACTTATATGTGAAATCTAAAAAATAATATAAATGAACTTATTCACAAAACAGAAACAGACTCACAGACAGAAAACAAACCTACGGTTATCAAAGGGGAAGGAAGGGAGGAATAAATTAAGAGTATACACACTACCATGTATAAAACAGATAAATAAGAATTTACTGTATAGCACAGGGAACTATATTCAATAACCTACAGTGGAAAAGAATCTGAAAACATATATATATATATATATTTACCTCCAAATCACTTTACTATACACCTGAAACTAATACAATATTGTAAATCAACTATACTTCAATAAAAAAAGAGTAACCATTTGCTGGACCATTTATTCTTAAGAAAAATAATATATTATTTGATAAAATCAACATTTTGAATGCAAAAATTTGATGATCTGCAGGAGATAATTTTATTTCCTCTATTTTATTTATCTTTAAAAGTGAATAGTTTGGAAAGTTTAATATACTGTTAACAGAATATAAGACAGAAACAAACATAGATGTTATTTTTACTATTATAGTGAAGGACACATATTCTTAAAGTAAATGACAATATTTTAAATAACAGGTATTAATTATGTTAATATAAACACAGAAAGCAGAAGATATCATGAATTTTAGAGATGGTTTTATAATTTTTAAGGTCTGTTTCTACCCAAGGGTTGGATCCAGGTCACTAAGGTCATATACTGGCTCTCCTTACTGTACAATGGAGCCAAAAACTCAACCTTAGGAAACAGTTTTATAATGTAACATATCTGTGTCTTAAACAGGTTTCCAGCAAATACTAATAGCTGAAAGTGTATTATTTCAACACCCATGTGTTGTGGAAAAGTCCAGGACATTCACATGAGCAGTCTCTTAAAATGTGTGCAATTTTTTTTGAACCACAGTGAAAAGTTCATGGAGAAAAATATGCCAGCATTTTGTTTTGCAGAGTCAAATGCAGGAGAATGGGACCTCATTAAGTTGATGTGTAAGTGAAGTCAGCCATGAACTTTGTTATAATATCAATTGAAAACAAAAATTGAAACAATATTTTAGATGAAATTGGGAAGCAGGCACTATCCAAAACCACAATCTGGAAAGAGTAGTTGCCCCAGGAGTGGGAACACTGTCCCTTGTTAAGAGGAGCAGCCCAGAAGCAGAGAGCCAAGTGAACAGGAGGGTTTCCTTGATGAATAGAGCAAATTTCTGCTAGTCTGTAATGATTATATATCCATAAAGCAAAATGCTGCTTAAAATAGGTTCAGAGATAATGATGGAAATCCAGGACTAATGATGAGACAGGTTATTTCCTTGATGACTCATTAAAAATATCCTTTAACAAATAACAGACCAAGAAAAATAAAGCTCCTTAAGTACAAGTAATAACCAGGTAGGAGCAATAATGTGTTCCCTGCCAACACTAAAGAGGAAATAAGGAAGAAATAGAATCTGATAGAGAATGAAAAGGCAAATGAGGAATATACAATAATCACACTAGAGTAATTGTGCAACAACAATTGTTGAAAATTATGGCCTTGTAGCTCTTAGTGAGTATGGAGAAATATGCCTGTCATAATAGAGGAAAATAAGTACATTTGTTCATGAGACAGAAGAAAAATGAGGTAGAAGACATGAGAAAATAAGTGGAAGAGAACAACAAAGGCATAATGAACATGAAAGTCACGTTGGAGGCAGAAGAAATTGGGGTACGGATCATTATGAACAGCTAGTCGGAGCCCTAGGGAATACTCTTGCAAAATGGAATGAAAATATAGTTTAAATTAAATATTTATTAAATGATAGATATGAAGTATAGGTGATAGAAAGCTGTATTATAGTACCATAAATGAGTCACTGAACAGAGAACAGAATAATTGAAATAGAAAACACAAATAAGAATAAAATGAAAGAATTTCAAGATAAAATAGAGAACTTTCCTGAAATAAATGAATAGCTGAATTCAGAAATAGTCTTCCCTATAATTCAGAGGAAAACTAGCATAGACTAATACATAGCATTTAGCATTTTCAGTTTCACCTAGTTTTTATTTTATTTTCACTGCAATTTATTTGAATCGTAAGTTGTTAGAACAATTTTAAAATTTAATCATGTGTTTGTTTATCTAATTATCTTTTTTATCATTTAAAAAACTTTGTATTTTTATTGACTTAAGAAAATGAGCTTCGTATAATTATACTTCTTCAAAATGGATGCAGAATTTCTTTACCTTAATAGATGGTCAACTCATATATAACTGTTCCATGAACAGTTCCATGAACTGTTTCATGAATGTTTCAATTTAATATATGAAATCTATTATATTGGATTTATTATCTCTATATCATTGAGTTAGTTTCAGTAATAAGTTTTTTCTCAAATATCCTATAACCTTACTTACTCTATTTTTTCTGTTCTTTATAGTAAGTCAGAAACATTAAAATTACTTTTGTGATGGATTTTTGAATTGTTTTGTTTAATTCTGTCCCTATTTGCTTTCTATATTTTGAGGCTATATTATGAAATACATATATGTTTAGAATTCTACATCCTCTGGTAAACTGAAATAAATTCATTATATATATATAATATATATATTGAATGATATTTTAGCATTGAATGATGCTAAAAAATTTGTTCTATTTGATGATGACATTTTTAACCACAATGACGACCAAAAATTTCAAGTACCTACTATGTGACAATTTTTTTTTAGTTGCTTTATATGTATCATCTTATTTAATCCTTATAATAAATTAATGAATAGGTACTATTATTATCAAAATCCTTCAATACAGATGATAAAAGTTAGTAACTGAATCACTGGGATCACTTTTTTTTAGTACTTACAACATCAACCCAAAATAATGTCTTAATACCTAACCTGTTGTATATTCCAAGTAAGCACATTAATGCACTCTTCTTTTTCAGTTTTGCTACATCAATCATTCAAATTAATCCTCTGTTTGATGGCAAGGGGAATCCTACTTCATGTCAACATGGAAAACCGTCCCCATGGTGAAGATATGGAAATGCATAAATGTCATCAGCATAGATCATGTTTGACAAATTAACATAGTTTTATACTTTTGCTATAAAACTCCTTCACAGATTTGTGAAATCTGTAGAAAGACGAATTGATCAGAGTATTCTCAATCAAAACCATGTAACTCAAGGTTAGTAAATAATTTACTCTCCTTTAAGAAATAGTTACACCATGATTTTCGCATTAATGGGCATGACATGGAATAAAATCTTCAGCTGGGAGTTGAGTAGTTGAAAAAACATACAGAAAAGGAGCATTTTACATGACTGTGCAAACTTAACGTAAGGTTTGATTTTAAAAGTGAAGTAAGAGCTATGAAGTAAATCATTCTCTAGTAATGAGCTGAGGGTTTTCTCCAAAACCTTTAGTTGTTTAGTTATTTTTAAAAGCTTCTTAATTACCATTTTTGAAAAAAATAGAGAAAGTTTCTAGGAAAATAAATGGGCACTTTCTGTACTTATTGCTTAATATATATGATTTAGAAATATCTGTCTTAATTTTAAATTCTAAACTAAATGTTAAAATGGTGTTTGAATCCATATATCTCTACTCAGCACCTTAACTTAAAAAAAAAGCCTTTCAGTTATTTTTATTTTTTCTTAGCCTTATAAATAATAGTAAAATACTAAATGATAACAAATATTTACTAAGCAATTACTTCATGGCAACCATAGTTCTAATTCATTTAACTCTCATGATGATCCAGTTTGGATGTATTCTATAGAGACTGAAGCATATAGTTAATAAAATTAATAAACTGATAAGCCCATAAATTAAAGTTAAAGTTTTAAATGTATAATAGGAATAAGTTTATTTTCAGAAGGTTGTTGCAAACATTAAGTTCATTGATTGATTAAAATTTGCTTAACACACTGTGAAGTACTAGCCACACATAAGTGGTTCACTGCTAGTAGTAGTAATTGTAAAAGTATTAATAAAATTAGCTCTATCAGTATCTCCTCAACAATTAGCACAAAATTATCTAATTTTGTGCACAGATCTCTCTTACTGCTTTATTTTAACCGAAGAATAACTTCAGTTTTATTGTCCATAGTCAATTCTTTCCTACTTTCTAGTGTAGTTGTTATAGTATTGACAAGGTCACAAGCTGACTTTGAAGTCAGGTGTGAAATGTCTATGACAAGAAAATAGCTTTGCAATGCTCCTCAAGATAGATGAATTTAAGCCAAAGTCCTCTTTGGGGTCCAAAGTGAAAAGACCTCATCAGTTGAACTGACCATTTAAGGAGTTTATTACCTTCAAATAGGTGCCGTTTGTAAAGGCACCTATAACCTATCTGACGTTGCCCTTTAATGACATTCAGACTTCTAGTCATTTGAAAAGAAGTCCCCAGGGAATAAATGCTCTGTAAGTGCAGCCATTGTGCTCATACTTCTCAATCACAGAACTCCCAGGGGTACGTACATTCTAATTTAATAGGGTCTCATCCAGGGTGCTACTTTACTGTAAATGGCTTTCTAGTTAATCAGAGAAAGCAGAAACATGGTTCTATTCACGAAAACCACCGCAATCACAATCAGACAGTATCAGAGAGGATGCCTTGAAATATGCAGGTAGACCAGTAGTTAGTTTTAAGTGGTGTATAAAGGTCAAATGTATCCCTTTTCAAAATCTGCAATTTTCTATGAAATTCTCAATGGCTCTTGGAATTTTTTTTTTTTTTTTTTTTTTTTTTTTTTTAGTTTATAGTACTAGTTCTTCAGCTTCTTTAACCTAAGGTGGAAGGGACAATACAGATTTGTCAGGTCTGATTGTTCACAGGGATATGGAACATGGCTGATATTCAACCAATAGTAATGAGGGTGATTTATTTCAGAGAAAGTAGATTTACATTTTAATGCCACTGTGTGTCACTGTGATAAGATGATTCTGTTCATTACTCAGTATGATCTATAGGTTACTACTTAATCCCTGACTTGATCAAGGCTGATCCAATTTTACAAATGTTATATTGTGAATGAGACAAACTCATTCTATTTCTAATGTGACAGTGAAATTTTCAGTGTGCATAAACCAGTACATTTAAGTAAGTGAATTTCTAAAGTACAGTTGACCCTTGAACAACGTGGGGCGTTAGGGGTGCCAACCTTCCACACAGTTGAAAATCCACTTATAACTTATAGCCAGTCCTTTGTATATGCAGGTCCTCCATATCTGAAATACAGCATCTACAGATTCAGGTCTTGCAGTCTCCACTACTGAAAAAAATCCACATAATAAGTGGACCTAGAGTTCATTTTAGACTATATGTATTCAGGAGCAGTGGTTATTTAGTGAGGTTCATAATGTGTCTTCTATTAGCCTGTTCTGAATGTTAACGATATTTTTATGAGTCACTTGCATATGAGACACAAAAGAAAATGATGACACAGGACTGTGAGGTATATATTCACATCTCTTATTTATAGATGAGAAAATAGAGGTTCAGAGTGTTGAGTAATTTGCCCAAGGTTATAAGAGACAGAAGCAGAACTCCAATCCACATTGGGCAGGCTCCAGAAAAGCCAAATGGATTTTTACTATAATCATTTTTCATAACATAATTGCATCTATGAGACATATCTCATAAATACGGAACACACTGTACATTATAGTTGTTGTGCATGTGTCTAAGATACTGATAAACTTTATTTATTTTTAATTTTTTAAATTGAAGCACAGTCAGTTATAATGTGTGAATCTCTGGTGTACAGCACATTATCCGAGTTATGCATATACATGCATATATTCATTTACATATTTTTCCCATTAGAGGTTATTACAAGATATTGAACATAGTTCCCTGTGCTATACAGAAGAAACTTTTTTTACACCTATTTTTATATATATTGGCTAGCATTTGTAAATCTCAAACTCCCAAATTTATCCCTTCCCACCCCCTTTCCCCGATAACCATAAGATAGTTTACTAAGTCTGAGAGTCTTTCTGTTTTGTAGATGAATTCATAGTATCCTTTTTTTTTTAACTGATAACTTTCAGTAAATAAACCTGTTTAATCTTGCCTGATGCCGTCTTCCCCCATCATCTGGGCATGGATGTTATTTCTTTCTGCAGAGCGTCTGCCTTACATCCATCACTAATAGCATATAGCTCCACTGGTATCTTTAGGAAAAGGAATTTTCTGTTCTGGCAAAGACATTTCACAAAAGGGTCATTGTGGCCAGCCTTTTTGAGTAATAAGCATTCAGTTTTATAGAGAATGGGAAAAACAAGGTCTCAAATAATGCTGACTTATTCTTATTTGAGAACTGACTTTTCTGAATAGGCCAAAACATTCCTAGGTATGCTTTATACTCTGGCTGGAATAAAATAAAATAGCTTGAAGAACATGCCTCACCATTCCCTACATCCTGCAAAACACATTTTCTATCTATTAGAGAAGATAATTTGATAATTATGGTAGTTTTCACAGCCTCAGAGGGTTTTTTTCAGATATGAATACTTGTCTTTGATATCAGGACACATTTTCTTATGTGTTGTTTTCCCAAAGTTTCTAAAATACCGCAGTAGTGTCTATATTTTTATTAAACATTCTATGTATTTTACATATATATATGTATGTATGTATGTGTGTGTGTGTGTGTGTGTGTGTGTATTTTATTCAATTCCAATATTGGCCGAGAGCTCTTTGAATGCACAAGAACCAGGGCCCTGAAAGTCTTTGGTTGAGAGAGAACCTGCTCATGTCTCCAAGAGAGGATTCCAGCCCACTTTTTTTTTTTTTTTTTTTTTTTTTTGCAGGTGAAGGACCTCAGAAGCAGAGAACAGAGGGGCTTGTCTGGAATTACAGAAATACATTATCCACCTTCCTTCGGGTCTGCATACTGGTAACAAAAATCCAGGTTATGTTTCTACATCAAGCCTTCTTTCATTTATTTAATCCTCAACAAAATACCAGGAAGTGGGTACTATTGTTAACTCCATTTTACAGATGGGGAAATTGAGAGGAATATTACATTGCCTAAAATTATGTAGCTACTAAGTGGATTATCGAGTGTTAAAATTCAGAGAATTTAGCTCCAGAATCCATGCTTTTAACCCCTATGTTGTAATACCACTTTTTAAATCCATTACCTGTTTGTTTTTTGGTATTGAAACCAAGAAACTAGTATAAAAATTATTTTGCCTTAAAATGATTAAGATTGCCCATGGTCATTTCTGGCAGAATAAGTTTGCTTGTTCGTCTCTAAGTAGTCTAAACATATAAACAAAACAAAATCCCTTTATACAGAAATACTATAGCCATTTCTCATGCTGACACATGCAATTTTATAGTCTCAAAGTGTCACTTCAGGCTCTCCTCAGCCATCAAATAAATATTATTTTTATCACATTGAGTTACTTGGTGAACACTATTGAGTCAGAAACAGGGACACAGATGTTTTCAAAAGATTTACAAGTTTGTAGAAAAAAGACATTTTTAGTCAAAGATGCTCAATCAAAATTTTTATTTAACCAAAAACTCTCTTCCTTCTCTCCTGGCAAGTCTGTCATCCCTCACAACACCAAATGGGGAATGCCTGTAGGATTAATCACTTTGAGTCAATCAAAACTTGATTTGAAAAAAACCAAAACAAAACAACAAAAAATGATTTGCATCCCACGTTCCTCACTTTGTAGCTATGGGCAATTTGTTCATTTTCTCTGAATCTAAATCCTGTCACTAAAGAAATTCAAGTATTTGTACTAACTTTACTACATATCTTGAGGATTAAATGGAATGCCCTATGTAAAATTTCTACCTGCCATAAAATCTGTACATTAGAATGAACTAGGGTACACTTCAATATATGTTAGGTCCTTCCTTATGTTATTTTGGATAATTAAGATCTGACCACAGTTTGAGATAAACGTGCATGTTTTTATGTTATTAATGATACTCTATATGCTTTCATAAATTGTCACAGTTGTATCTTTTACTTTCACATGCTGTATCAATAGGATTTAAAAAAACATTTTATTTTGTCAAAATTTCTCTATAAATAAGGCTGGCCATAATCATGATAAATAAATCTTATTTTAGAAAGGAGTTTTCTCAAATCTGTCCTCAATTATGAATATTTTTTTCCTTTTGAAATATCATGAGTCATTGAAAGTTATCTATATATATATATATGGTAATGTGTGATTCTAGAGGTAAAGTTTATTCTGAGGGTAAAGCACGGTATAAAAGTTATTTAACATACATTTGTTATCTTTGTAAATAGAAAAATTAAGAAAGGGAAAAATAACATGCCCAAGACATAAACTGAAGTTTAGATTTCAGTCCCTATTTCTATGCTGCACTAAATAGTTAATACTTAAGCACATGGATTCATCTTAGAAAATCTGTCAAGTATAAACAAAAGTGTTTGTGAATTTCAGATATTAGTAGGGATAGTTTTAATATTAAAATAAGTAAAATCTATCTTGTGTGTGTTTTTTTTTTATGGGAAGGCAAGAACTGTCTTGTTTTATATGGACAGTTGCATGGATTGGACATAAACCTTGTAAACTAACTTTTCCAAATTTAAACATACTATGGACTGCTTCCTTTACAGGACCTGCCTTTCATAAAATTACGTGTTTGGTGTCTCAGTATGTATTTGCACATTCACAAGTCAAATGGATTCAACTCAATTAAACTGTTTCTTTTGGAGTCTAAACTCCCAAAGGATTTTAAAAATCTCAAAGAAGAAATTGCTACCAAAAATGTAAAGCTCATTTGTTTTGCCTGTACACATTTTAGAGATTCATGAAGAGAAAAAATAATATTTTAATGCAAAACTAAACAATTATTTAACAAAATATTCACTTGGAGTATTATATATGTTTATATTTGTATGTATGTATATACTTAGTGTGTTCACATGATGTTAAACTAAACAGTTGTGACATAGAATCATAGGTTGTTAAGGCTTAAGAGAGCTAAGAGATGACCTGGTTCAACCTTAGGAAACTCTTTAAAATATTCACCCCTTCCATTGTCCTGCCAAATATACACACACACACACACACACATATATGTATATATATATACTGTGTACAAAATTTTTAATTTGTAGTCAGTCTCTACACATCATTTTAATTCATTTATTCTTTAATTTGTTCACTTATTCAGTATCTATAAAGTACCTGTCATGTATCAGGCACTTTTCTGGACTCTACTGAACAAAACAAGATAATTCCTGCACTGTAGCGCTCATATTCTGTAAAGGGTGGCAATCCATAAACAATAATGGTCAAATATGCAAATTATATTGTATGTTAGAAAGTGATAAATGTTATCAGAAAAAGAATAAGTAGAACAGGAAATGGAAGATTAAGAGCACAGATGTCGATTCACTTAATGTAAAACTATTTTATATGTTCATACATGCATAAAGAGACTGTGTAGCTATCTATGATGACATATTGCTCTATAAGTGGGAAAAAAAATCCAAAACATGTTTACATAAAGAAGGTTACCCTCTATTGATTACTTAGAAATCATTCAGTTGGTTTTCAAGAAGAGTTTGGCCTCTACTATCTTAGAGCCCTAAGAGCCCCAAACTTAATTAATAAGGAACCACAAGCCAGTGACCTCCCATTATGCTTGTTATGAGTCGTGTAATGGCATCAGAGGAACAGGCACAAATAACCTGTGTCCTCAACCAGCAAGTCTCCTGCAGTTGATCCTGGGACTTCTGTGTAATGCAGAATTCTCTAATAATTTACAAACACCAAGCAAGTTACCTCTTTGTTTTCCTCACTGCATTCTTCCCCTAGGTGTCTCTCATGACCAAAGGTTTATAACTAAAGTTTTACTCCAGATACCACCGTTTCAAGGAGAGCCTTCAACCACTCCATTTAGAGCAATCTTTCTGCCAAGGCACTTTGTGTCATATCTCTTTTACTTCCTTTTTTACCAATAAAGCTAATTTTTAATATTTTTGCTTTGTTTCCTTTCTAATGCTCCTCTCCCTGCTTGAGGCCAGATGCAGCTGAGAGCCCAACTACTGTCTGTCTCATTCACAGCTGTAACTCCAGGGGTAGCAGAGGGCCTGGCACAAAGCAGATGCTCAGTAAACGTTTGTTGACTTATTGTTGAACTCCCCTGATTGTTCATGGTTAAAATGTCAGGATGAGCTTTTATTTTTCCTTTTAAGCTAGCGTTTATGCACCAGTTGAATTATCAGTTTAAGATTAAAAAATGGAATTAAATAACTTAACTCCTGGTACAAGTAAAAACAGTATAGTTTAGTAGTTATGTAAATGTATTCCGAAGTCCAAGTTTTGGCCTTATCACTCATTAAATACATGTGTTTAAGGAACTTACATAATTTCTTTCTGCCTCCATGTCTTTATTTGTAAAATGGGGATGATTAATACTCACCTTAGATTTTATAGAATGACTGTAATTCTCACTTTGTGACTATCCCTGTGAGTATTATAAAAGGGCAGGAGACAAATACAATATAATTGCTCAAATCTTCAACCAAATCACCGTTGTCTTTCACAGTGGAACTGTTTTCAGAGACTCATTAAGGTTGGTATTTACAGGGAAAAAAAAAGAAAGAAAGAAAAAAAGAAAGACTGCATACAGATAGGTCATATCAAAGCTGCAGAGTATATGTCTACTGAGATATGTATTCACTGGAAATTATTTAGAGTTCTGCAATGTACTTTGATCTAATGCTCTTCAGTTCTGCATTGTGTCCCTAAGGGACATCAGATGTCAAAATCAAGGTTTACGTACTTTCAATGTACTTTCCCTTATTTAATTCAACTTTAATGTTTCTGCTGCCTGAGTAAATATTGTGAGTCAACTTTTATCTTCACGTGTTATGTGATAGCAATTTAATAATTCCCTTGGCCTCATCATTCTGCAGAATTTATATTAAACTCGTGCCACTTTGTGAAAATAAATATTCTCCCTACACCTTAATATGTATTCTCATTATACTTGTGAAGAATTCCTGGAGACTCAAATGTGTCCATTAAGTCTTCCTAAAAAGCAGAGAGCAGACTCAAGCTATTATGAAAATATGAAAGATTCAGAAGAAAATGTATCAGGTAAATCGGTGTGTTGTTCTAAATCTGAGAAATTTCAATGAACCTTGGGTAAAATGGCCTTGGGATTTGATGTGTTTTTCAAATGTAACACTATATGCACAGAGAATTATTTACAGAGGACATCCTGTGTTAAAATTTCCATCCTGTGTTCTAGGTTGTGTCCTCCCCCCAGAATTCGTATGTGGAGTCCTAAACTCCAAAATGTAACTTGTTTTGGAAATTGCATTGTTGCAGATATGATTAGTTAAAACAAGGTCATTAGAGTGGGCTCTAATCCAATATGACTGGTGCCCTTATGAAATGGGGAAATTTGGACACAGACACACACATATTACAGGGAGAATGCCATATGAAGATGCAGACAGATGCAGGGAATGCCCCTACCAGCTAAGGAGTACCAGAGATTGCCAACAACCATCAGGAGCTAGGGGAGAGGTGTGAAACAGATGGCTCCTCACAGGCCTCAGAAGAAACCAGCTCTGCTGACAGCTTGATTTTTGATCTCGAGCCTCCAGAACTGTGAGATAAGAGATTTCTGTTTCAAATACTCAGTTTATGGTGCATTGTTACAGCAACCCTAGCAAACTAACACACTATATTAATAAAGTCTGTACAAAATATGGGATTTGCGAACTCTTCTACTCTTGGACAGAAAAGCAGTCTATGTGGCATAGGTCCTAGAAAGACTCCTGCAGAAAAAACTTTCTCCTTATGCTTGACTCCTCATATCACTGGTTAATTCTGGACTATAAAGCACTGCCCTCGAATGTAGAAAGTAAATTTTGTCTTTCCATCAAATCTAGTTGACATTGACTAACAACTACACATGAGTTACTGTTCTGGGTGCTCTTTCCACTTAACACTCAAGCACACTTCCTTTCTTTAAAAAGTTGCTGTTCAGTTAGCAACACAGATGTAGACCAACGCCTTTGGTTCAAGGTACTAAGTGCCAGACACTCGCAGTTAATAGCTAGTATTTGCAGAACACTCACCAAGTGCCAGACACTGTTCTAACACTTCATATAGGTTATTTCAATTAATTCTCCCAAGACTCCTACGACATGAGTATTGCTAAAAAGTCTCATTTTACAAGTGGGGAATATCATACCCATTTGCTTAATTAATGTGCTAAAATCAAGGGTTAATATTGTTGGGGCCCTGGGCAGGCCACCCCAAAATACACCTCAATGACATATCAATTAAATAGAATTAAAATTACTTAAGGAACAGCCAATGCAAGAGGCATACTTTGATCCTCATCTCTCTCTCTCTCTGAAGGTAGGAAATAAATCTCTCATGTGAAAGGTGCCCTCTGTGTACCAAGAAGTAGAACACTCTTATCATCAGAGACAGGGAATTCAGGCAAAGAACCTTATATAAACATTGTCACTTCTTTACTAATTTACTATCCAAGCCCGAATTTTGCTTAAATTCCTTTCCAATTAAGCACCCAGAGCCTAAGTTTCTTTGTCCTGTGAATACCTCACAAATTTATTCTTTGTCTAAAAAGTAGGAAACTAGCAAAATGGTTTCCCTGATGGTAGAGCTGTTTGCTGATTCATTCTGACTTAAAATTTTTGCAACTTGTTTTTCTCTTTTCTCTAACAAACCTCCATCTCTGCTTCACTTGCTCAACTGCTTTCTTGCTAAACAGCCCCCAACCTTTGCATTACACTCTCTACTCCCTATACATTCTTTACCCAGAATAGCCTATTCTCCTGACAGCCTACAAGCACCCTAGAAAATGCCCTGGTTGCTGTCATCTTTCTGTTCTATCTAGTTTTTCTATAAAACCTCAGGACACCAACCCCAAGATGGATTTACGGACTCTAAGGCATTAGGCTGGTGACTCCTCTTTACCTCCCAAAGCAATAAAGCCGTTCTTTTCTAATGTCCCCCAAACTATGCCTCTGGGTCTCAATTTGGCTATCAGGGTAAAGAGGCCGGTTTTTCGGCAACAGGTACACAATGCTGTCAACTAACATTGATTCCCAAACCAGAACTCCAGAGATTAGTTTTGTTTGTTTGCTTGCCTATTTTGCTTCCTTAGAATTTTTAAAACACAAATCTTGGGTCTCATTTTAAAGAGTCTGAGTATTTAGGTCTTAGCTGAATAATCCGTAATTTTTAAAACCATTGAAAGTACATTTCTTAAGAATCAATAACGCCTCAAAATATAACTGAGGATTCCATATACTAAATTGCATACACAACACACAGATTCCTAAGCTCTTCCCTGACACTACCCCATCAGAACCTCAGGATATGGGAGCCCAGGACTACAGATTTTAATACAGTTTTTTCTGATGATTCTAATGCATGCCAACTTGGAGAATTACAGCACTGCTTAAAATAGACACTGTATTATTTAATAATTAACTTCAATGTTTTTGCTAGTATGTGTGTGTGTGTGTGTGTGTGTGTTTAATGGAGAAGCTTAATTATCTTCAGTAATCAGAGGATATGATGTTCTCCAGTAAAAACACAACAACAAAAGTGCAATGCTACAATGGGAAGTATCAGTGGTAGAGCATTGAATTAAAGGACAGGAGAAGGACATCCAATTTTAGTTCTGATACTAACTAGCTGTTTTGCTCTTGCCATTTAGTCTAGCTTCAATAACCCTCAGTTTCTCAATCTGTTGAATGAAGTTGCTATGCGAATAGTTTTCCAGGCATGCATTTTTCCTGCAGCAGTACCTGTGTTTCAAATAGAATCTTTTCAAAGAGAACAGATAAAAGAGAAGTTCCTCTGATTGAAATGGGACCACAATTCCCTAGGCCAGACTTGGAGCCCCTTAACACATGTTTTGGGGTCCAAGGAAATCAATTTGAAAAGCAATGAACTAGATGATCCTAAAGATTTTTCTGAGTCTTATATTGTGTGTAATTCTAAAGTGAGAAGCTGGTTTTGTCTTCTCTTTGTAGGTCAGAATGAATAATCCCGTGGAAACACAGACTAAATGTCTGAACTGAAATTCCCTTGAATGAGAAGACTGTGTCCTGGACGTTCTGTAATGTTTAAACTAAAAGACAGCAATAACAGTCTTAGTTTAAATAACTGAGTTCCTGCCAGGCAAAGAAAATCCTAAAATATTCTAAAGTGTTACCTTGTGTAGCTTTTCTTCTGCATAGGAAGTGCCACGTATCCTTGAATATTTTTGACATATCTGTTTAAATATGCAAAAAGAGGAGCCTTGTTCTCCTGTGCAGTATATCAAGGGTTTCTGTTTTCATAAGACCAGATTCATCCAGTCTCAGTCTATTGTTGACCTAAAAGAAATAGACTGCCAGATACTTATTCAGCAAAGATGAGTTTATCTGGGATCAGCCGAGAATTGCAATTTGGGGTCTCCCACGATGGGGGCCATGTGCAAGTTGCTGCACAGCAAGGGAAGGAGAACACTTTTATAGGGGGATATGTGTAGTTGGGAGTGAAGGAGAAAAAATACAATGGCCACGCTCAGGCTAAGTAATTCTTGGTTCTACGCTGACTGCTTGCTTTTAGAACAATTAGCAAACCTGACTGATCAGAGGCCACTCCCAGCCCCAGGCCCACTGTTAAAGTTATTGATTTCCCCGTTTGTTTTACCTTACTCTGGCAATTGAAATTTACAGTCACGTTTGGATTCTGAGTTACTACCCCAGGAAGGGAGTCACACACAGGACATTGCTCTCAGGAGAATGACCAGACCCTCTGAAGTCCCTCCTGGCGCCTGATGAGTCCGATCAGATAACGAAGGTCGTGGGCTGATGACCCTCCAGACCATGGATGGTCCCATCATGCTGGACAGACATGCCGGGATTTAGAAGGAAGCTTCACCAGAGACTCCTGTTGATTAATATCATCTTTAATGCCCCAATTTGTTCACTGTATAATCTCTAAGCCCCAGTCCTAAGATGGGTTCACAGTGTTGAAGGCCCTAGCCTGCTGTCAGTCCCCTTTGCCTGGCAAAGCAATAAAGCTGCCTCTTTTCTTCTAAACTCCAAGACCCTGCCTCTATGTTATTTGGCTCCTGAGGGACAGTGCCCATCTTTCTTCGGCAACAGGAAGGCTATAGTAAACAGAGTCCATGGCTTTTCATTGGCTGGGTCCTTGCCAGGAAGGGTTTTCCTTCTTCCTGTTGGGCTCTACTATTTTCACAGGAAGTGAGAGCCCCCCCTTCTGGTCTCCCAGCTGTATTGAGGTTTCCGTTTATTAACTTTTTATTCTATCAATAACCGGTGTTGTAGTCGGACCAGCCCTATGGTTCTTACCATGATTTCAAGGCACCCTTTAGCGATAGCCATCAGGAAACTTTGAGGGGGAAAAGAGGTTTATTATTTATAAGACCTAGAAATTACACAGCATACTTGGGGCTGCACAGCGAGGTCATAGAAAGTGAGAGGCAGAGAGACAGAGATCAGAGATTAAAGGAGAACCTTGAGTTCTGTTTTTATTGGGGTCAAGGGTAGGTGTTTATGGTTTCCCTGGGCTCACTCACTCTTTACTGGTGAATTTAAAACATAAGCACGGGTATTTTAAGTATGGTGACAGAAAAGAAAATGAATGGCTTAAATGGTCAGCTATCAAAATCAACTAAGATCTCTAAAACAAAGGAGCCCCAGGGTGGGGAGGAAGCTGGCTGTTTAGCTAGTCCTGTGATTTGGCAAAGTGTTTATGGAAATGGCCCCCTTGCAGTGAATGCTTTTTTGAAATGGATGCTTTAGCAATCAAAACTTAAGCCAAACATTTGCATTACAAAAAAGAAAAAAAAACTGTCAGGCTTTACAATACAATCTTAAACCCTTGAACCCAAAGGGCACTGATGTTTCCTTTATTAACCCAGAAAACAAACACTACACATTTGACCCTTGAACAGCATAGGTTTGAACTTTGAGGGTCCACTTATATGTGCAGTATTTTTTTCAATTATGCTCTGCAGTTGGTTGAATCCATGAATGTAGAATTACAGATATGGAAAGCTGACTATTAAGCTATGCATGGATTTTTCCGCTGTACAGTCCCCGTGTTGCCAAGGGTCAAGTGTACTTGTCTTTGAGATTCTAATTCAAACTAATGCTGGAGGACAAAATATTCACAGCATTATAAATAGAGTTCTTCTGGAAGGACTTCATGTCAACCAAATATATGGGTTACTGGATGCCCTGAAATATATATTTTATCCTAATGTTTTTACCACTCTGTTTACCTGCCAACATTTATTACAAGAACTTTCAAACTTATGGAAAATTTGAAAGAACTGTGAATGAAAATTGTTGTCTGCCATATCAGTAAACAAACAATGACGCAGCCTTTAAGCCACTACAGGCGCCCCTGACAGAAGAAACTCAGGATGGAGAAAAAAAGGCTGCCTGCTGTCAAGCCCTCAGCCACTGCAGCCACCCCCAACAGTGCAACCCAGAGGACTCAAGGTGGGAAGGGACAGCATACTGGCCCTACATGGCTAAGGTGTATATCAAAAAAGAATGATTTCAATGAGTGCAGACTCTTGTACCTTCCCATACATAGAAAACTGCTACATTCATTAACTTGAGATGTTTGGTTTTCTTTAATTAACAGTAATCTTTTGACATTCCGACTACCTGGGCTTTGTTACAAAAATTCCTACATATCCTGGCTCCTCCCTTACGTCTTCTGAGCAGTGCCTCAGAGCTATCTTAGAAGCTGCCTTCCAGGCTTGAAGTCCTCAGAAAGTCTGCCAAATAAAATGTAATTCTCAACTTTTAGGTTGTGCTTTCTTTTTCCAACCAACATAACTAACACCACATATAATCTACAATATATATTTTGCTATTGTGAAATAAAATTCACATTTTATGAGAAGACAAGAAAACTTTAGACATAAAAACTTTTCTGCCCTTTGGCTTTCTCTCTCCCCACATTGTGCATCCGCACTAGGCATCAACCAAACTGCCCCATTGGCAGAAATACCTGCTTGACTATAAAGAGCAACATTCTCCTAACGTGAACAGGACAACTCCTTAAAGATAACAACGTTCCTTCTTGGTCTTGTAAGGGGCCACGATCATGCTTAGATCTGGATTGTGTGAACTGTCAATTTAATGTATAGTCCACTGTCCTCAAAAATTTATATAACTGTGCCTTGAATTCTAACGGGCAGAATAGTTCTCTGGGCTTCCTGAGATGTTCTTCCTGGGTTATAACCCTCAAATTTGGCTTGAATAACATTTTCAATTTCTTTCTTAGATCAATTGATTAATTTTTCACTGAAGCATGTTTGCTTTAACATACATATCCTTCCAACCATTTCTCTCTCCATTCTGCTCTCTGTCTTATTTGATGATGCACTTTATTTATTCATTGTATTTTGGATTTATTTGATCCCTAGTTATAAACTTAGTATATTTTACCCCCAGACACTTCAGCCTGAATATCATTAATCAGAGTTCAATACATTTATACATTTTTTGGTGGAAGTAAAATTAGTGAAACATACAAATCTTAAGTATACCATTTGATGAGTTTTGAAAAGCACATATACTTTGGTAAGTTTCAAGATACTGAACATCACCATCATCCCCAAAAAGTCATTTGCGTCCTTTCCAAGTCAGTTTCTATTTCTTCTAATGTCAGCCAGATGCAACAACTGTTAGGATTTTCATCATAGATTAATTTAGCATATTCTAAAGTTATCATTCACTCTGCATAATGTTTTTGAGACACATCGATGTTTTCTCATGTATCAGTGACTTGTTCTATTTTTATTGCTGAGCAATATTCTCTTTTATGTTATACATGTGGAAACTAAAGTTAAGAGAGGATAAGTAACTTGTTCAGGATTGTTTAGCTAGTGAGTAGCTAGCTGAACTGGTATTTAAACACAGATCTTTATGATTCCAAAGTTCAGTGTCTTTTAATTATGTCTGAAATTCATTTTTTCCCTAATAAATGTAAGCTGCTGTTCAGATGTTTCACATTCCATGTGTAAACTGCAAGGCCCTGATTTTTTAAAGTTAAAACACTTGTGTGAAAACACCCTGACAGAGCGTCATACAGTGGGAGGGAGTGCAGATGCCTGTGCACTGTAGTAGGTCTGTGCCCAGGCTACTTCTTCTGCATCCTTAAGGGAACAGTCATCCCCTGGTATCCAAGGGGAATTAATATCAAAATCTGTGGATGCTCAAGACCCTTATATAAAATGGCATAGTGTTTGCATATAACTTAGGCACATCCTCCCATATATTTAAAATCATCTCTAGATTACTTATAATACCTAACACAATGTAAAGGTTATACAAATAACTGTACATATAATGCCGATGCTATGTAAGTAGTTGCCAGTGTGCAGTAAATTTAATTTTTTGCTTTTGGGAACTTCCTGGATTTTTTTCTAATATTTTCAAAATATTTTAAAATATTTTTGACTATTGGTTGAATCTGCAAATGCAGAACCTGCTAATACGGAGGGCTGACTGTACTTGCAAACCACTTCAAAAAAGTCAGTAGGATACAATGCAGAGAAATGTCATCAAACTCAGGTATAGCTGCTTGTTGCTTGAAAATCAATACTCAAGAGAGAGGCAAATGTTGGTAGAAAGGAAGTTGATTTTAATCAGAATGCTGGCAATCTGGGGAGATGACGGATTCAGTGTCCCTCAAAAACCGTCTCCAAAGATTCCGGTTGGCCATGAAAATTTTTAAAGGGAAAAAGGGAAGTAATCTGAGTTAACTGTTGAGATAGGAGGTCAGAGTCATTGCCATCCCCTACTGCATGCAGGCTTATCAGCTTCTTGTGGTCTTTCCTTAGATACACTCTTGTTCATACAGTTTGTTCCCAAGCTTACAGAAGGGAAGGCTGGGGAAGAGATCTGGTCATCTGTTAATTATTTATCTTTATTTTGTACTTCTTTGATCTATGGAAAGAACCGACAGGTTAGGCAAGCTGTTTTGTGATCAAAAGCTCTGAGAGGTGTGCTTGGGCCAGAGGTGAGTAGAGCACGGGGGTGCCTGGTGTAAGGTCAGTTACAGTGTAGCTCTGCCAAAGTGACAAGACCATAGAGGCCTCCTGCAGAGAGTGCCTTCCTGCCAAGAGCTGCTTCCAGAACCTGTCTTTTCCAGTCATCAGCTGTGTGGCTTTGGGTAAAACATTTCATCTCACTGAGTTTTGGTCTCTCATAGATCCAACAGAGATAACACCTCACATGCTGTCTTGTAGTACTGGTATGTTTTGGGATTAATGACCTATATACGTAATTTTTTTCTAGGAACAATATTATACTGTTATACTGTTATAAGAATGCAGTGAACATATACCATTACATATTCCAGGAACCATTATATTGTTATATTCTAGGAACCATTATAACACTATTCAATAAACAATACTGTGTTTGTAGCTTAATGTTTTCAGATGTATGATGACCAAAGTATAATCAAGCGTTTCTAAACTCAGCTTTCTAGAAGAATCTTCCTCAGTTTGAACTTTCAAAGATGAGGCACTGCCACTCAGCTTTCAGTAAAGTAGAAGAGGAAAGCAAATAAGCTCCTTTTGGAGTCAAAACACCTTGTTTCAAATTCCAGCCCAGTGTGTAATCCCTTGCTGGGTGACATTGGATGAATTATGTTTTATCTTGATCTCAGTTTCTGCACTTTAAAAAATAAAAATCAAATAAACTCTGCAGAGTTGTGTTTTGGGTTTTTTGTTGTTGTTGTTGTTGTTTTTTGTTTGTTTTAGGGGAGACAAGTGCAATTCAATTAAATATTTTCATTGCACAAGGCAATGAAAGATACAGAACAGGGACTTGGTAAATGTTGGATCCCTTTTATTCCTTTTCAGAAATTTAAGATGTTTTCCCTAGATTCTGGATCTTTTCTTCATTCTCCATTGAATCATTGTCATCCTATTAGAACTGCATTGGTTTACTGGGCACTTAGTCATTCACAATGCTTTTTTTGAGTCCCAAAATAGTTTCCATTCTAATTTTCCATTTGAGCATATTATCCAAGGATTAAGCATCAAGATAAAACACACAATCTAGTAGACACAACTGAGGTAAATGGACACTTCTGCCCTCAAGATTTTTCCCTAGTAGAATGCTGGAAGCAGAAGTGTGTAAAGATAAACAAAAGGATTATTTTGGGTAGCAAAAAGAAACATGAGAAAATTGCCAAATTTAACTGGTGTCTACCTGAACAATAGATCGGACCTAACTACAGCTTAACGTTGAAAATAGATTTCTGCTCTTTATTTTTAAAGGGATAAGATAACATTATGAAAAGTTATGATTGTTCCCAATAATGTGTCATATCCTTGTACCTGACAGCAATACTCTTAGAGCAGTTGACAAAGCAATGAACAAAGGATTATTTACTAAAATTACCTTTTATACTAAAGGTAGAATAAAGGACATTGAGAGGGCAGAAAAATAACCTTTTAAGTTTATAGTTTTCACAATGTTCATGCTGAAATATAAGGATTTCTTAATATAAACATTCTATAAATATAACATCTAGGTGTAAAGGTAAACACATGATCTAAATTATTAATGCAGCATTTTAATACAAGGTTTGAGGTAACATCAAGGATTTTATTTTTAGTATGTTACCTCTGCACTTTCTCACTGATACTATAAAAGAGAAAGGTTTTTGAAGTTCTTGATAATAATATAAGAATATCACGTATAAATTAGGTTTGTCTCACTGCACATTATTTGTTTTTTATTTAGTTCTCTGCTTGTACCCATCTTAACTTTTATGTATGTGAAAGTCAACTTTTTAAAATTTACCATAAATAATAAGTGATAATTTATTCCTTAGAAAAAATTCACATTTGATATCTAGATAAACTTTTCATTGACATAATATTAGTTTCATTTGAGCAGGAATATAATCTGGTTTGCTCAAATGTGTAGTCTCAGTGCCTGGAAGAGTGCCTGGTATATAGTAGGCGCTCAATAAATTAATGGTAAAGACAGCAATAAATGCTTTAGAAGTAATAAATCTCCAAATATTGAAAATAGAGTTCTGGGAAGGAAATGTCTGAAATAGAGTTCTGGAGACGGAGAGAGAGAGAAGGAGAAAGTTCAAAAGAATTGACATCTTAGACTGAGCAACTTTGAAAATACTTTGCTTCTAAAATTCAGGGGCTTGACAAAGTTAGACTCACAAAATCCTCCTGGATAATTCATAGAGGGATTTCATGAATCCCAGAGTAAACATGTGGTTCTAAGACTGCACTGGGTCATGAAAATCATCCAGGAGATGAGAGGCAGAAAATACCTTTGAAAATGTGTCTTTCATGCCCCAGGAAGATTCTGGTAAAGAAGAGCTCACAGTGATAGGCAGACCTCTCTTCTTTGTGAAGTCTCCAAAGTGTACCATTTAGTCATAATTGTTTTAAAGCTTTGGTTGGCATTTATTTCATTTATCATTGACCACCTCTGAAATGTAAATATTTTGCCTTTTTTTTTCTTTTTTATAAGTTAGCATGCATGCACGCATATAGGAGAATATTTACCCTAAGTGAATTTATTCTCCTCACTTGTGCCCTGAGAAAGAGCTTTCTGGTTCAGGGTGGTTGATTCACTACAATGCTCCAGTATGGGGCCACTGTCACCGGGCATAGTAAGAGCTACTAAAATGAAAGGAAACTTCTGCCCAAATAATAGAACATCAGGCTTATTAGTGATATCCTTCCTGTATGGTTATAGCAGCCAACTAAAGGTGACTTTTCATAATTGTGTTTGGTGGTGTTGCTGGTGTAGGTTATATATGTGTTTTCCATTGCTTTCGGGAATCTTTTCCTCAATCTGCACAGGCCATGGGGACAGGCACTCATGTGTCTGGTATGGGTCAATACTGTAGCATCATTGATTGACATGTGCCTGATACATACTATTGACCCTTGAACAACACAAGATTGAACTGCTCGGGTTTACTTACACTCAGATTTTTTTTTCACTACATTCAGTACTACAGTACTTCACAATCTGCAGTTGGTAGAATTCTCAGATGCAGAACCCCCCAGATGGACGTCCCACTGTAATTTTATATGAAGACTTGCAACTGTGAGGGGATGGGCCCCCTAACTACCATCACCCATGCATTGTTCAAGGGTCAACTATAATAGGTGGTCAATTTCACTGTTGTTATTGAATTAATGTTTGAAGTTAACGTTAGCACTAAGATATGCCAGGGTAGATATTTGTGACAAGAAATGGATTAGACCATTTGTAGTCAGGAAGCCCTCAGTTTAATGGAGGAAATAGATTGTGTGTGTGTGTGTGTGTGTGTGTGTGTGATTATTATACAAGTTGGTAAAAACTACCAGTGCTGCCAAACAGCCCAGTCCCAGGGCAGCACAAAAGAAGGCTACTTAATTCAGACTCATGTAAGTGGGCAAGATCAAGGTAGGTTTCCTAGAGATGTCATGAGAATTAATTGTTGAAATAAATCTAAGATTCATCCAATTAGAAAAGAAGAAATGGATACTGTAGGAAGAAACAATACAAACAAGTATAAAAAAGAATGTCCCAATTGGCATATACCAGAGTTCAACATGGCAAAAAGGACTTTCCTCTCCATTTTCTTTTCTTTTTTTTCTATTCCTCATTTTCTCTTTTCTTCCCCTTTATTCTTACAGCAGGGCCAACACTACCAGAAATACTTTCTCCAAAGAAAGAGGAACTCAGTTACTATAAAAACAATAATCACAAGCATTCCTCAGAATGATATAAAAGTCAGATTTTCACCCTAGAATGGATAAAAATAGGTCCTGCTTAGAGTAATACCTGGCACATTAATATATTGTCTTGTTAAATATTGTTTTCTCTTTCATCAGCTGATTCTGTATCTGGAAATCATCTTTTTTTTCAGGGCTCTATGGTGCTAAACTTTCAGCAGAGGGCATTGGTTTGAAAGTGTGAGCAAGATTTTTCATACAATGATACACTTAACAGCTTCACGACCATTTCATTCACTCAATTAAAACTGATGGTTAAATTGCATTCCTGTTCAGTCCAGGGTTAATTCTTCCTTTTTCATATCTTGGAAATATTATTAAGACCTACTTTGTTGATTTTATTTATGTATTATTTAAGTGTACATTTAAAAAAATATTGTGAATCTCTTACTATTTCAAAGAAGAGTACCAACAGTACATAAATTCAGTCCTTTTAATGATGGTGAATCATTTAATATGAAACTAAGGAAGACTGGTCTGTGACACTGTAAGATTTCTCATATATGAGTGTGTGTTTGTGTGTATCTTTTTTCCCAGGGGAAAAAGCTAACATATTAGTTCATACATTTTCATTTTTCATTTGTGCGGATCTATTTCCTGAACTTTTCTCGTTTAACTTTCTTTTTAGCTGTCTACTTGATCTCTGTTTTCTAAAAACATTTCTAAGAGGTTTTATTGTTAATAAAGTATTCTGTGATTAAGCATATTTGGGAAATGTTATATGTTACAAGTCTCTCTTGGAGATTGGCAGGGTATATGTGTACATTAAAGGTTCTGAGAAGTCCTGAAGCAAATTGTCCTGTTTGCATTTGTTTAACCAGTGATTTAGTGTGTCCCATCCCTGTACTGTTACTGCTTTTGCTGCTGCTTTTTTTGTGCATGGTATTTATTAACATCCTGAGGAACAAACCTTTGGGAAAACTTAAACTATAATATTATCTACTGAATATTTCTTCTTTTATAAGACTTTTTGACTGATTATATATGCTCACTTTTTAGTTCTCAGATAATTGCTGACTTTCTCTTTTTACTTTCTTAATTTAAAAGTGAGGTTTGACTTAGTGATTTCAGGTAGATATAACCTCTCTAGAGTATATATATAATAAGGAAAAGTTTGGAGAAAAATAATTCTCTGTGATTACAGTGAATCTGTTCTATTAATTTTTTTTCTTTGCTCATGTTAAAAACCTTGGAGTCATTCTTGGAGACTTTTTTTTCTTTTATATCCCACTTCCCATTTGTCACATTCATTTTGGCTCTAACATATTGTAAAAAAATTAGTAAACAGAAACCTCCATAAAGTAGAGTTGGGAGACCAGAAGGGGGAGCCCTCACCTCCTGCAATAAGGCAGAGCCCAACAGGAAGAAGAAAGACACCTCTCCTGTCCTGGCAAGGACTCAGCCAATGAAAATCCAGACTCTTTGTTTACTTCCAACTTCATTTTCCCCTCTGTAAGAGAGTTGTCTTTCCCTTGCCATGTGGATACTTGCACATGGCTCTCCATGATTGCAGACCCCCAAATGCAATTCTCTGCTGATTTCAAATAAACCCATCTTCGCTGGAGAAATATCTGGCAGTCTATTTGTTGTAGGTCAACCCTATAAATATAATCAGTATCCAAAACTATTGAACATTTTTGCCACCTTTACTACTTCAGCCCATGTCCAAGTTATTCACCTTTAACCTAGATTTTGACTAACTCATATCTCTTACCTCTACCCACTAACTCAATATACACTAAACCAAACATCCTGAGGGGGTCTGTTAAAATATAATTGAGATCATGTCACTCCTCTGCTCAAAACCCTCAAATGGCTTCTCTTCTTTCTCAGAATTAAGAACAAAGTCCTTAAGGTAGTTTAAAATACTACCTACATGATCTGCCTCCCAGTTACCTCTCAGTCATTTTTCTATTATTCCTCCTTATAGCTTTGCCCCTGCCACATTGCTTCCCTATAATTTTTGTAACTTGTTAGGCCCAGCTCTGCCTCAGGGCTTTCGCACTTGAGATCCCCTCTGCCTGGGGTGTTTCTCATTCATTGCCTATATGGTGCACTCCCTCAAATCCTTAGGTTCTTAATCAAATGTAATGAGCTCTTAAATGATTGCCTTTTTGTCCAGCTAACCTGCTTGTAGGATTTTTTTAAATAAAAAACATGTTCACAAAAATATTTTATGAAAAAATAATAAGTGTAAAACCTTATGTATATATAGTATATGCTACATAGCATGTGCCAGGACTTAAACATTCAATAAATTTCATATTTTGCATTATGTCACAAAATATAATATGATTTTATACTTTAATTACATATCTAAATATAATAGAACAAATGGGAATATTTATAAAATCATCAAAATAGAAGCCTAGTTTAAAAAATGACAATAATGTAGATGATACACAGATTTCACAGCATTCACTATGAAGATTATATGGCAATGTCAAATATAAAACATACTTAAATGAATAAAGTTCAACAAAGTTTCTATATTCTTATTTATAAATCTCTTAAGGGCTGTGTCTCTGTTTTCTTCTTACCTTCATGCTCAGTTTCTGGTACATGGTAGTGGCTCAATAAATAATTATTTAATTAAAGAATAATGTATAAGAATATATTCATATGTATATCAATTTACATTGATAATGAATGAGTAGACATGAAAAATTGATTATTTCCCTTAAACTGGTCAATTTCAATTTTTGTTGAACTTTTTTTTGCAATAAAAAGTTGTCACAAGGTGATATGTCTTTAAAGAAGCCAAAAGCAAAAACATACATATAAATGCTTATAAATAAATATGTATGTATATATGTATGTGCATATGTGTGTATGTGTATGCTTTTAGAAATGCTGTATAGAGCCAAAAGCACACATTGCTAGGCACTGCTAGGAAATTAGGAGCATTGCACATGTCATATTCACTGTAGACTACAGCTTAGTGAAAAGTATAGATTTTATTCAGACACTCCCATCCACTGTATTTCACAGGGCTGACATTGAAAGAAAAGTGAATTTAATTGTTGATGTCATGTCACTTAAATAAATGTTTTCTTGGCTAATTATTAATGGCATTATTGGTAGTTGAAATTCTAATAAAGCTACTATTTATTTCATCCAGCTCTCAATACCTGAGAGTAATTCAAAGTTACAGATTTTGTAGTAAGACATCTCTTTACTAACAAACTTTTTCTTTTAATGGCATGGGCTTTTTTCAATTTTCAATGAAATGAATTTATGGATTTTTAAAAATGAATTAACTATCTATTAAACATGGGTGAGGTGTGTACAATATATCTATAAATATGGAAAATAACATTTAAATAATGGCCATTAAGTCCCATTTAACACAATGAAATTAGGCTTCTAGATTTATGAGCTAATAATACTGGCTCTGTAGCTGAAAGCCAGTGGCAAACTGACATAATAAGAAGCCATCGAGTAATTATGTGTATCTCATTATAACCACCTGTCCATTCATTATGTCCCTGTCCATTCGTTATTACTTAAATTTATACATGAATTACTAGTAATAACTGCTGTCAATATGATTAAAATAAATTATGTGAAATCTAGACAGTATTTAAGAAAACATGTAATTTGCACTAGAAAATACATCAGGAAAAGCACATTCTGACCTTGAATATTTTGCTACCCTTTATTCATGTCTCTAAATTCTACTCTCATAGAGACTGCATTTGTCAAGTTACAAAGAGGAAAATACAAACATCTCCACATGGGAGGGGATCTCATTTAGAAAATTAGTTGTGGAAGAGCTGAGAAGCCAAACAAGGAATGGAAAGAAAACTTGGGGATGATTAACAGTGGGAAGCTTCTATCACTCCTAGACTGGAGAAACTGAGAGAGGAGGTAATGATACTGGAGCCAGGGCTGTGGTCTCTTCTTTGAACCCGGATCCATGATGGGGCTCTATACTGTGTTTTGCATGTGGTGTGGTGAGAGTAGGAGCAAAAGATAAAGAGGGAACAATGATGAAGCAGCAGGTAAAAAAGGGCTGGCCAAAAGAAAGCTGCTTGCTGTTGGGGAAAGGGAAGAGGATAAATGACTAAATGGCAACAGATATTCTGTAGTCGAGGATAAGAGCAGACAGGAAACACATCTCATTTGTTTAATTACTCAATCAACAAACATCCATGGAGTACTTACATCACTATGAGTGATGTGCTAAAAAAGAAAAAAACAGTGGAGTTTTAATCTCTGTATGCTAATGTTGGTTAGACTCTTACAGAAGAGACTGGAATTGCAACAACAATTTCAATACATATGAGAAGTTAAGAGAGGTATGCTTGGTGGGCTATTGGTGCTCAGAAAAACAGGAATTAAACCAGAATGAGAATCCAAAAAATTAGGTACTCTTGATCTTGCTTTTAAAATATTAATGGGATTTAGCTGGTTGAAAATGAATGCTGAGAGGTGTGTGTAGCCATAAAGGTTTAAGAAAGTACATTTTAACAGTGGGTTTGTAAGATTTTTAAACCATTTCAGTTATCTGAAGAAACTGACCCAAACATGATGGCTTAAAGCAACAGTGATACATTGTCTCCTTTGTTGACTGGGTTCAGCTGGTGGTTCTTCTGTTCCATGTTATCCTGACTGTGGTCATCATGTGACAGCATTAGCTGATAGGCTGAAGCTATAAGGTAAGAAAAGGTCTCATCACATGTCTGCCAGGAAGTGCTTATTTTTGGCATGGGCACATCAGTTCTCCTCTACGTGACTCTTTCTCTTCTGTATTCTTTGAGTTTTAAGGAGATTAAAGCAGAAAGTTCCAGGTCTTTTAAAGGTTAGATACAGAGCTAGCACAACTGGCCACATTCTGTTTGCCAAAGCAAGTCACAAAAAATCAGTCTATATTAAAGGGGAGGAAAAATAGAGACAGAGATAATTTATTTCGGGAAGAGAGGCATATGCATACAGGGTGAGGAAGAATTGTTAATATCTAAAGAGCTATCTGTTACAGTCCACCCTCTCGCAAAAAGAATTCATGTTTCCTCACTTACCAACACATTTATTCACTTTCCTGGGAATTTTATTTCATTACTGGATTAAGCTCAGAGTCCAGTATCTTGTGATCTGCTTTCATTCCAAATGTGAAAGAGGGTGTTTCTGCTCTTAACAAGGAGATCTGTGAGCTAAAATGACAAGTATTCACCTCAACTAAACACAATACGCCATGCTGAGACAGGAACAAGCTAGCTACCTTGCACAGTCCCCCTCAGAAGGTCCTGGGTAGAACATAAGGCACACAGCAATCGTAGATCTACAGCAGTCCTGCAACTCAGCCAGGAGTATATCACCAAATCTGCTGATCTGAGGCAAGAAGTGTTCCCTGATTAGAGCCTATTTGTGAGCTATTTCCTAATTTAGTGTTATCCATGGTTCTTTTTCTCTCGTTTTTATTTGGGGACATGTTCTCTGAGTCATCTTTATTTGTCAGTGAGAAATAACTTGTGTTTTCAGTTGAGTATCTTTATATATGGAGAGTAGGGGTCCCAAAAGTTGAACTCTATTTGCTCCTTTCAGTTAAGTTGCATGGGCTTCCTGCATAACAAATTGTAATTTATCGAGTAGGAAAAGGCCTTCGAGTCATGCACAAGTCTATTTGAGATACTCACATTTCTACTCTTTACTATGAATAAAGAAATTATTTTGCATAGATAAGAATGTTTAAGAATCAATAACTTAAATTCTTCAGATTTACAGACAAGTGTCGACAGCCTCGTGGCCATATTTTACTGTCATTACCCTGGATTTGGCCTTTGTTTTACATGCATTTCTTTGACTGATTGGATTTCTGAGACTGTCTTGGCATATATATTTTTTTCTTAGTTTCTGCTTGCAAATTTAACGGTTTATTTTATGCCTCTAAAGGAGGCTAACTGGTACATCTAACATTTGCCTATACATCTCCTTAAACAGATCCACAATTTCAATGGCCACATTTTTATCTTCCAAGTTACCACAGATAACAGTCTCACTAATTGATACACCAGCATCAATCAGGCTAATATCAGCTACCTTGTTAGTGTTACTGAGAAGCCTAAATGTGATATATGTTTAATTGTCTATTGCAGTGACTGGCACATGTTTAGCCCTTAAATATTTGTGACCGTTCTAATTACTAAAGCTCAAAATTGGCATCCTCACATTCAAGGCTGGATCAATCAAGTGGTTACTGGCTTTATTCTTTATTCTTTACAAGACTTCTCTATTAGAGTTAAACTGGTACACTCACCAAACCTACCAAACTTATCTCTGGCTTTCATACACAGTTTTCTCCCCTCTAAAAATTCTTACTTGCTTCTCTAATATTCTAGGTACAGCTTATTACATTCTCTCTTTTAAGTTTTCAAAAACCCTCTCAGCATACATTAAACTCTCCTTATTCTGAGTTTCTACCTTATTTTCTATAATCACATAAAGCCTGTTGATGGCAGGGGTCAGGTGACTTTGTATTTCAAATTCAGAATTTCTTTTTTTGTAAAATAAATAATAACAATTATTATTATTATTATTATTGATAAATAATAGTGAATTATAAACTGCAGAGGAAATAATAAGCCAGATTATTATTTTTATTATGTAATCTTATTGGTCAAATAGAATGAAAAAAAGTTATACCAAGAATATACTGCTTGAGACAAAAATCATAAGCATTCCATATATAAAGATAATGTTCAAATAATTACACCAGTTAGAAATAAAATGTATCAAGTTCTATGCCACAAAAAAAATTTGTAGGGAAATTTTCTTTATCCTCATGGTAGCGTTATCAACTCTTAAGTTTTCATACACATAGAAAATCTTTTTCCTGAAAAAAGGGCTTTTAGCTACATTTTGCAAAATGTGTGACTCAAACATCAATATATTATCCAGAAAAAAATTAAAAATAAGTCTCTATTATGCTGCTATCAAACTAATATGCTTGCATGAAAAAAATGACAATCCATAGTAATCAGCAATGAAAAAGCAGACACTTTAACCCACATGTGTCATAAATGATCCCCAAAGAGATGATTGCAGTTGATACAAACATGAATTTTATGTCCCTGAGCTCTACATATTATTCATGAATTTAATGCTCATAGGAAAAATAAGAAAGAAAACACTGTGAACAGACTACCCAAGTTTTCAGGATGCAGGCTTTAGGGTAGCTATTATTTCAGTTTAATTATCTCCTAATTTACTCTGTAAAGGCAACTGGTGTACCTTTGTGGGAAGTGCTGCATTTTTAGATGAATTTTCTTCCCTGTAGACAGAGTTCAAGATCTGTCAGCAGTGTCATCGATGAAAACAGAGGTAAGGTCTCAGCGGAACAGAATTTTTATTTTCTTTTAACACTCTTCCAATAACCAACTACCAAAAGAATGGTGTTTCAGCATTATGAATCAGAAATCCTCTAAGCGCACGCAGTTATAATGCAGAGACATTAATCAGGAATCAAAGTAGCTTGCCTTATATAGTTACTGAAATGTTCACAGAGCTTTAACCTATATGATAACTTTAATCTTCACAATGGTCCCAATGACATATTATAAGAATGCACAACCATCCACAATTTATAGATGGGAAACTAAAACTCAAGAAAATTAACTTCTTACTCAAAGAGAAAGGCCATTAAATGGCAGAAACATCTTTAAATATTGAGAATTACTATTGTTTAGTGATTGAAAACATAGGTTTAGGGTGAGATCAACCTGGATTCAACTCCTGTTTCCCATCAGTTACTAGTCTTATGCCTGGAATTACATTGCTCTATATTTTCATACATCTTCTGTATTCAGGATAATATCCATTGATAATAAACAGCATTAAGAAAAAATAAGATAATGCCCTAAAAATGATGTGGCATATTGTTTAATAAAGGTTGTAGAAAATAATGATGCTGATGATATTGATAATGATAATTCACTTAGTTCTAGTGCTCATTTCAAAATAGTATGCGTCTTCTCAAGAATCATCAAAAATTAGGTAAAAGTGGTTAACTGATGCTATACGCCTGTTGTAAATTGCAGCAAACTACAAAAGCAGAAAAGGGGGACAGAGAGGGAAAATTAATGTTGTGTCTCTATTGCACCAGAAATTATGACAGACAGAATTACATACATTATCTCCTGTAGTTCACTCAAACTCATGGGTCCGTTATTACCATTGTCATTTTAACAAAAAAGAAAAAAAAAGGTTTTTAGGAAAAATGTTCAAAGTCTTATACGGGATAAATGGTGAAAAAGAAAACAGTGAATTGACAAGAAAAAATCGTAGATTTTTCTATGACAGGACAATCTAACTAAGTCAGAATTAAACACACCCACACGTGTGTGCGCACGTGCACACACACACACACACACACACACACAACATGTCCTCTTTGTGGTGGGCCTTTTCCGATATGCATCCATTTTATACATTGACCAGACCTCCTCAAGGCAGGAGGATATTATCAACCTTTGAGGAAAATGGTCCTTTTCTTCAGATACCAGCATTGTATTTTTAAGATTAGTATTTCTTTTTCATCCCTTACAGGGAGTTGCACTGACCAAAGGCTTACTCTATACATGTATAACAGACCAAAACATCTCTGGTGAACTTTATATATAATGCTAACCTGTCAGTATGATACATAAATTCTTTGTCTCAAGAGTGTATAAAACTGCATTTCTGACTCCTGACCAGTGGAACAGTTTTCAGAGCTTCTGAAAGGCTGTTTCCAGGGTTACAGCTCTCAGTTTGGCTCAAATAAAACTCTCCTTTCTTTCTTCTTAGCTTAATTGTTATTTGGTTTTCTGTTGATATAATCTATGTCTCTCTGACAAAAAAATTCATGTTTTGTCACACATCGGAAATAAATGAGATTATAAAAAGAGATGAAAACGAGAGCAGAGAGGATCCCAGTCAGAGAAGGACAGTGAGAGAGGCACTAGGAGAAGGGATTGCTCATCACCACGGCTGTTATCAATCAACTCAACAACTAGGAATAGGGCCTCTGTGTTTATTCCTCCTGGAGGATCAGTTTCCTCACAGGTACAATACAGATTTATACTCTATGATCTTAAAGCTCTAAGACATTTGCTAAAAACCCTTGTGACCTTAATTCAAAAAGCACACCTCAAACACAAACGTGTCCACAGCTGTCTCCAACCTGCTGAGGACGGGGAGCAGAACCAGACCGTTCATTTTTCTGGCTCAAAGTCTCTTCCCTTGTTCATCCTGTTTTCTGAAATGCCCCATCTCCTATTTTCCACCCCTATCATGATTCTCCTGCATCATTACCTTTCTGTTATTTGCCATCCATTTAAGGAAAGATAATTCCACAGGCCAAAAGACCAAGATACCGAGGACTCTATTGTGCAACCAGGCTTCCCAGGGAAACTCTGCGCTATTTCCCACAAATCAGAAAACACTACTCTCTCCTATTACCTGGTGCCTCAATACCAGATTTTGATGGAATGAAAGACCAGTCTATACACTTCACCACAGGAAAGAAGTTGCCACAGCTTGGAGTGATTACAGAACTCCATTTCTTTTCCACCTCAAAGGAGACCCACTAGGAAGTCTTGTGAACACCAACTGCTGACTTTCAGTTCAGAACTAATCCATAAAATCAGGATAAGAGAACTGAACCATAAACAATATATTTGATTATTTCATTGTTTAATATTCAGATGCTATTTTAGAGAATCCAGCTAAGTTAAATTTTAAAAATCAACTATAAATATGTCAATGAAGTAGATTTAGTGTACTTTCTAAATATGCTAACAAGAAAGACCAGAGAATAAATTCACAGGATATATTTCTACACAGTTCACCAATGTTAGATGTACAGGGAACACTGTCATCCCTCCAACATTTTATATTATATTGGTATTCTCAACCTTCTCCCAGTTCTGATAATTGCTTTTAAGATTCATAGGACACAAAAATTAGTACTGAGTAATAAAGGAAACTCCTAAAGTAGTTTAATTTCTAAGATAAAGTAATGAAGGAATCACATTTATAGAATGTCAACAACATTTTATTTGCCATATTTCTTTAATTCTTGTGACAATCCAAAAAATTAAGTGAAATTATTATGTCCATTTTAAAATAAATAAAGATTCATATCAAAGCTTGAAACCTGCCAACATCCACACAAAGACTTTCTTCCCTTTCTCCTGTTATAGCAGAGAAGGTTTTCCAACATTTATGTAAGTCTAATTCCTTCACTTTTGCTTAAGAGCACATGCCCATCTCATTCTCCTTATCAGGAGCCTTCAACCAACTATTGTCTTTAAGGCCTTAAGTAATTTTCAAAATCATGCTCAGTACTACTGTAGGAACAAGTGAAGAATTGTATGTTTCTACTTGAAAATTGTCAAAAACTATACTCTATGTAGTAATATGAAACATATTTAATCTTGAACATGTAAACCCTGATTTCACCCTATATACTAGATGTGATTAATTCATGTTGCAAAGACTGTTACAAGCACAAATAAGCATGTGGGTTTGAAACTTGAAAAAGAATGGCATTATTGTATTGAAGCAGGAAACATCAGCTCTGTGTTATGACCTGGGATGGACAAGGGGAACGGAAGTTATCCCAGAGTTGATCAGAAGATAGTATTAGACCCAATGTCATCACAAAGCTTATACATAATTGACTTCTTATGCAACCTGTGTCTGCAAGGAGACAAGACATAGAACAGCAGTGAGTAATGCAGTATCAGAGCCGAGCAGACTCCCTTCCCTCTCTCTCCATGGCAGGACAGCCCTTGCTAGGAACAAAAATGTTCATTTTTTAATGACCAAAGGTAAGGGTGGTTATATACTCAGCCTTACCACTGTAATGATGCATTTTTAGAAGAGTTTTTGTCAGATACTTTTGGAAGAATAAAGCTATTTACAAAAATAAGAAAAAAAAAGTGAGAGAAAGGCAGAGTTGTATAAAGGCTGATCTGAAGATCTTCAGATCTGAAAAAGAATTCTACAGTCTTTATATTTTTTTAAACCTAATCTAAAAAATAATACGTGAACAAGTGTGTATGTGTTGATACATGTTCTGTTTGGCATGGTTTGTGATGATGAACCATGTGAGAAAACCAAAATATTCATCAATAGCAAATGGTCAGAGTATATTCATAATATGGAATACTATTCAGCCATTAAAAATAAACAGCCAGACGTGGCAGAATGTATTAGTGTTTGTAATAGAATCTGCCTATTTTAAAATACCTGCCCAGCTGATGGAAGACTTGGCTGTACATCTTATTTTACCAGTGAAACATGAGTAGAAGTCATGTGAGTAACTTCCAAGATGAAGATGTAAGAGCTAGTGTGTATCCTTCCTTCATGTTCTCTATAAAGAGAACCACTGTTCCAAACTGGGGCTGCTCCATCCAGACTGAGTCCCACAGGGAAGAATTCATGACATTGAGCAGCAGCTCTTGCTTGGTCGATGCACAGCAAATAAACTAGCATGACTGTAGTGAATCAATTGGATTATGAGATTATAAGGTAATTTGTTATTAGCACAACATGATGTATCCTGAACCAGCCGTAATGTAGATTTGTTTGTATACAAGAGGCAGTCCACACGGTTGGGTACCGTTGGAAAATCTGAAGTTATACATGCTGGGTAGGGCTTGCAGCTCCCTAGACTTTTTCCTCCACTATCAGGTTTAGCTTATGTCATGCTAGGTTACGCTGTGACTCGGCCCTAGCTATAGACCTAGTGAGACCGGAGGGGAAGTGGGCAAGGTCCTAAGGCGATCAGGTGTTGTCTTGTGGAAAAGAGGCCTCTTCATTTTCTCCTTTCATGGAAGAGATACAATGCTACCACTTAATAGAGAGGGGTGAGTCATGTGCTCTGGTTCAAAAGGTTCACAGTAATTAGAGAAGCAAAAACCTTCACAGGCATTCACTTAGTCGTCTTCATCATATGAGTCAGGGTTTTCCCAGCCAGAGCCTCGGCCTTGTTAAAACAGATCTATCTTAGTTCAGCCTTTAACTGTCCTTATGTTCAGTCGCTCTAACTGTTGACTCCTGTGCCTGATCTTTAACTTCTCCTATCTTCCTGTAGTGGGTGTTGAGAGCTCACCAAAGAGCCCCCCCCCCAAGAATTCATACCTTGATTTTAATTGCCTGTTACCCTGAGCTGTTCATTATTTTTCTGTACATGTAAATGGCACTTTGCAATAGCCACTGGACCTTACTGCTCTTAGATCTGCAAATCTTTCACACATTTTGAATACTGATACACTGCACTGGCAAGGCCATTTGTTTTTATGGTGTATCAGTACATTCAGCAGCAGTGATATTTTGAAACAACTGGACCACCATCTTGTGCCAGGGATGTGAGATCTCCTTCAAGATAATGAAAATATTTTAAATAAGATTGTCCTGATGGTTGTAAAACTCTGGGAATATACTAAAAACATTTAATTATATGGCATGGTATGTGAGTTACATCTCAATACAGATGCTCAAAAAATCTTAGAAAAACATGCTTTATAAAAATTATGGTGACAAATTTAATGGTATTCAATTAACCATGAATTACTGATATCCCCCCAAAGTTTCTGATATCATTCCCTAGGGAATATGTATTTTATGTGAAGGTCCAATATGCTTTATTTTAAATAATGGTGTATACCTTTTATTACAGTTTAGTATACTGTACCATTTATATCCATTTTCCAATAAGCAGTGAGGGCATGTGTGTCAAGTATTGTACCTTACTTATGCTTTTATGTCTGGTTTATACAAATACTCAATGAATGGTTGATCGATGAATGATTATATGGTAATTCACCTATAAATAAAGAAAATAACTTCAATGGTGACACTTCAGGTGCTATTAGCAGCCACTGTAGATATGCAGAAAGGTACCCTTGAGCCTGAAGTAGTTCAAGTATCCTCAGAAAGAAATTCAACTTCCATAACACTGTAGACGGATACACTGTGCAGACATACAATGTTGCCTGACAAACTGAAATATTAATTCACATGCATAAAGTTCACATGGGTAAAACTGACTTTCAAATGAGAAAATTCATACAGTACAAGATGTTTCCTACAAGCAGCCACTGTTCCCGGTACAACATGCCTAGTCAGTCTCCATTCAATTACTATCATACTATTATTCAGTTTTTAAAGATCTAGAAAAGGAAAGCTAAATTGGCAGTGTATTTATGATTTAGAGCTATGAATAAAAGCATGCAGATAAAAATAAGCAAGCATTCTTGGGATGATGGCTGTAGTATGATGCTTGTTAAGGTGTATCTTGATTTTTATGTCAAACTGCCTTCAACCTTTCCTATCCAAATCCTTGAACTAATTTTGTTTAATGGAAAATGCCAAGCAATTTATCTTAAAACTGTCTGTTAGCCTTACTCAGGCTCAAGAATGATTTGAACAGACATCAAGCTGAAATCTAACCAGTGGTAAAGGCAACACAACTCAATTTGTTCTACTCTTCAAGTTAACTAGATCCAAACTGCTCTGCAATGAATGACATATAATAGTCCTAGGAAAGGGAGTGATATTAATCATACCGAACTGTTTTCTAAGGAAGAACCAGATTTTCAATCAATATAAAATTGGCCTGCCCATGGAACCAGCCTATAAAACAGGCTTCTTTCTCTAAAGATTGGACAAAAAGTAAAACTTCCTTTGTCAAATCCATTCACCCCTTGGGCTCATATTAATCATGGGAGTTTCTTGCTACTATAAATTTTCTTCCCATTCCCATATTTATTCCCAATAGCTTTAAAATCACATAGGTGCAAAAACAATTAATTTAGTTCTCACTCCACAGCATGCTAAACTTTTAAGAAATTATTGGGCTTATCATGTATTTTCAGGTAGCTTGAATGAAACTTCATGCTTATTTTTTCAGAGCAGTATTTCACTGCAGTTTTCCAGCCAAGCAAAATCTCATTAAGAAGTATGAATACTATTTTTCACTAGACTAAAATTCTATACAGCAGTAAGAAATATGATGGCACAGATGCAATAATGAAAACATGCACAATTTGAGAATTATCTATTTATAAATGGTTATAGCATATATATAGCATAGCTTATATGTTCCACAATTGCCATTTTCAGATTTGATTCTACTAGGTATTAAACTAAAATTTTATTAAGTGCATTCTGTGTGAAGAAAATTATCCCTGGCATTGAGAAGGAAACAGTTTTGATTTAATGAAATGCATTGTTCTTAAGACTTTTAACTTTTTAAAAAAATACTACAGATTATAAAACTAAATGAACAAAGCACAATGCCAAGCTAAAGGCAAATGTAAGAATATGGACTTTAGGAGAACCCAGTGATGGGGATTTACTCAGCAAAAAGTGTCTAGAGGAGGGGAGTTTGTATCTGGGGTTTGAAGGTCATGTTGAACTTGGAAAAGTACTAGGGTGGAAAATAGATACTCTGGGCTGGTCCTTAGTGGATTATGTGAAGAAATGCAGAGAGAATTGAGTACCCTATGAAGGATTATACTGACGGTTATAAATAAGGGCAGCCAGCGTTTATTGACCACATTTTTTTTTTCAATACACTTGCTAAGTGCATTACTTCTGTTATCTTGATACCTTCATCAACTCTACGAGGTAGTTACTTTTATCATTCCCATTTCTATGACTAGGGCCTCTCAGCCAGAGTGGTCACCGTTAGCAATAAACTGCGGAGCTAGGATTTAAGACCAGGTGGACTTAATTGCAGAGCTTGCTCTCTTTCCCACAGTGTCCTTTATATTCATATCCTAATTGCAATTCAGATAAGATTTTTTGGTACTATATTTCATTTCTGAGAGTACCCTTAAAATAATTATTTAATTCTACCCAAAACATTCATAAAACTGATATTCTCTTCTTGTATTCTAATTCTTAAAATACGTATTTCAGCATCCTGATATAAATAAGAGATGCTTGAAGGCTCGAATTGTGTATGGCTCAGCACATTATTATGCACAGAAAAACCAGCTGAAGAAACAGTTGCTGGATTTAATCACTCCCTTTGATATCAATTAAAGAGAATGCTTCTTATGTGAACACAACATATGGGGAAAAGTCAGTAGTTTTGAAAAGGATGCCTTGAGGAACTGATATTTGATATGATAAACAATTAGTAGTCATTAGAGTCTTCTTGCACAGGGACAAAATATGAAGAAAACAGAACTTTATATATATAATATAATATATAATATATATATAACCATATCATACATGTACTTAGTTACTTTTATTAAATTATATATGGATATATGGTTGGGGGCAATAAGAAGATATTAAATGGATAGATATATAGACATATCTATCTACAATTTAATCAAAACATCTAAATGAGCCTCTCTGGAATGCCTGAAGAAGCCAACCTGAGAAGCTTGGAAATGGGTGGAGACTAACTCCTGATCCATACAATTAAGAGTTATTCTTTCACTGAGACTATCTACGGTTAAATAAAAGCAAAAAAAAGTCAGTATTTGATGGACAGGACTTTTTCAAAATTTTTAGAAAAATATCTGAAAATACAAAAAGGTACAAGACAACTGATAGGCAAGTGCATATCGTAAATCAAAGGATATTTAAAAGCTAATGTTGGGTTCCATAAGTTTAGAGATCAGTAAACTCCTGGCTGTATAACACATAGCAGTAGCAAAACAAAGCAAAAAAAGCACATTTGAAGACAATAAGATTAGCTTAACAGACACACATTACTATGTATAAAATAGATGAGGACCTATAGTATATAGCACAGGGAACTATATTCAGTATCTTATACTAACCCGTAATGGAAAAAATCTGAAAAAAAAATATATATACACACACACACATATATATATATATGCATAAGTGTCTGTCTGTAACTGAATCACTTTGCTGTACACCTGAAACACTGTAAATCAACTATACTTTAATAAAAAAAATAAAAGAAGAAACCAACTCTGCTGATACCTAGATCTTGAACTTCTAGCCTTCAGAATAGTGACAAAATAAATTTCTCTTGTTTAAAAATAAAACACAAAAACAAGATTAACAGGTTCTTTGGTCAGAAGTAGGAGAGAGTCAAAGCAGAAGTTTGTTCTCTGAACTTTACAAAACTAAAAAGCAGCCTGCCTTTCAGCTTTGATTAACTATAGGGATAAAAAATATGCCAAAACAAGATAGCACTAGAGCCAAACTCACAGGTTGAAGTGAGGACCAGGTTAGGGTTTCTTTACTTGCAAAAAGCACTGCTCTCCCGGCTCACCCCCCTACCCCAACACACGCGTACATATAAGTATATCTAGGTACACCTCACACTTGTGATAAATACACAGCATGTAACTTGGCTGAGATGAGTTACTAACTCGCTGGTGAATGACCTCAGGTGTTCACAATATCTCTCTCGTGGAACGAGCCCGAAAGCTCACATTAAGACCTGATTCTTGACTGGGGAAACTGGAATCAGGTGGATGCAATTCACTATCCTACTCAACAAGTATAGGTAAGCAGAGTAGGGCAGAGAAGCAAAGTTAAAGGATCAAACAGAAAACTAAATTTCCCCACAAAATAAGTTTTTGAACCCATTTTCTAAGATATATAAGACACCTATTTCTAAGAAAGTAAATAAAGTCTAAATCAGTCCACAGAGACACTGCAAGAAAAATAAGTTTTATGGAACAGGGTAACAGGATTTGAAAATAATATTTAGGAAACTCAAAGATACAGATGAAATAATAACATTTAAAATAAAAGGTTGATAAATACGAAACATTTTCTGAGTGAAAAAACATTAAACCTAGGTCCTATGAAAACAGCTGCAAAACCTGAAACAATGTGGTTGTTGAAATAATACAAAATAAAACTACAAATGAGGTGAACTTTTACATAGCTATGATTTAAAGATAAATCATATCATGGAGAAAAATAACAAAGAATTCATTAAGAAATATACATAGAAAAACAAACATATGTATACAGTCTCTGTTGCCACCTTCAAATAACTTCCATATTAATGTCATATTTATAGTCAGGCAAACAGCACTTGTATGCTAAAAACTCCCCAGTCGATGCCAAATGCAAAACGATAATCAAGTCTAACATGTGGATTAAAACAATAAGGAAAGTACTGAGAGTTTTCACATTCCCCCAGAACCTGCTTTCAAACAATCCTGGGGAAATAAAAAAACAAACCAAAGTACGACAGAAACCATTTTACTTCTGAAACTTTTAACAGGTTTTATCAGCTAATTTGAACTGTACAACTATACTTTACTTAGAAATAAAACGTAGGTTAATCTAAAAGGGAAACTTAGTTGGACGCATTTTTAAAAAGAAAGCTTTTAGTATCGTGTGAAATGTGTGATGGTGGTTATTTATTTGGTCATATCTAATCGGTCAATAAACGGGATACGTACCTTTGGTAAATGTGTAAGTGAATAAAAGGCAGATATAAGCACAGCTGTCTATCCCTCTATTATTCAAACATATTCATATAGGTATATCCCCACTTATGTCGGTATGTGTATGTGTATATATATTTTTCTAGTTTTATATATATATATATACACACACACACAAAATATCCTACTGAATCTAATTCAAGAATGTAATTTAAAAAAAATTAATTTTCCGTCAGTCTTATTTCCATTTTCTGATTAAGAGTCTGTGAAAGAACAACCTAAGACCACTCAGTGGCTGTTCCTACCTGTCCAGCGGCCTGAGCAGTGGGAGCTGCAGTCCAGTCCCCAGTGGCGGGCTCCGCGCTGCAGGCTTCAGTAGGGAAATGCTGGATGGGCACGGAGGGCACCTACAGACCCGTCTGCAACCTCAGGTCGAGTGGCAGTAAATTCGGGAGCCAGAGCAGTTCATTCACCTTGAAATTCCTCCTGGGTCAGAGCCTTTCCAGCAGCCACCTGCTCTCCCTTTCCCATCTCTTCAGCATCTCTCCGCAGAAGAAGAGTCAGGCTGACCTCCCCCCGGGTGTTCATGGGAGACGGAGCCACGCATGCGCAGAACTTCCCGCGCCGAACTTCCTGCACTAGACTCACCACAGCAGACGTACCGTGTGGGCTTGGCGATGGCAATGTCCACGTAGCGCAGAGGAGTCTGTATGGCACAATGATGGTGGGTGGGTTAACATAAGGTAACTCTGAGGTCAGCCCTGGATAAGTAACCAAGGGCAGTTGTGGCTCCCGGAAGGCTGCCTGGATCTCGCTGGCGAAGGTCCTAGGAGAGAAGCGGCCAGCGATAGGAGAGGCTCCAGTGGCCGCAGCAAACTTCAGCACAGCCCTCTGGCCAGCATTCCTGGAGGGTAGGATTCTAGCATCAGCCCCGTTTTCAAAGGCAGAAACGGCAGGAGCTGCCAGCAGAAGCTTCTCCCAGGTTCTCTTTAGGTGTATGAGGTAATGCCTCACTTTTCCTTTTGTAGATGGATGGTTTTTCTTGTTAGTCACGGTTGATGCTACCTAAGTGGGATCCTGCTGCAAAGAATTTAAGGACATCCTTCTCCTTCATTTGCAGGACATCAAGGGATCCCAACATTGTGAAAGTTTTTTTTTTAACTTACAAGACGAACCCAGAACAACAACGCTGTATGGACCCCTCTCTGGGTAGTGCACAAAAGCAGGAATGTCATTTTTAATAAATAAAGAAAAGCATCTTATTAGCAGAAAAAAGAAGAAGAGGCAGTTGTTCACAGCAGTAAATATTTGGTAAGTTTCAGTTGATGTAAAAATAATAAACCAGGTGTGAATATAATAAGTCAACTCTGATTATCTTGGTATATCGTGTTTACTGACCATTAGTCATTGGACATAATATTATTATTTAAATAGGTGACATTAATCTGGCTTAAGCAGCTAACCAATTTTTCGTGTGAATGTGGAAATATATAGCATACTTTTATATTCTGGTCCTGAGAAAAAGGAAACAGTAATGTTGATAACATTTAAGAAACAATTTGCTTTGCTCATAAATTGAGAGAAGAGAGATCTGTTTTCAATCACAGTGGTCACTCACTATGCCCTCTCATTGGGTAGATTGTGAGAATACCCACAACAGCAATTCTGACGAAATAACTCTTTTTAATGACTTCATATCATGTTTAGTGTTATTATTCTGAATACATCTGAGTTAAGAAGACAATCTATTATATTCCATCTTGAGTAGCCAGTGATGTAAATATTTGTGACTATATTTGGCATTTTAGATATAAGATTCTCAGACTGAGTTTACAGCTCCTCCATTGTATTTTAATTCATTCATTCAACAAGTATTTGTTAAATGCCTTATTTGTCCTATTCACTGAAGCACCCCTTAGATTTAAAAAATAATAAAATGAAAGAAATAAATTTAGGGGCTGCTAGTCTAATGAAAAGGGGAGAAATGTGACCCACCATGATAGTGGAATTTAATTTGCCCCTAAATGATACAATATCCTTGGAAAACAAATTGCAGTATATTTTTAAAATCCACTATGGGTTTTCAAGAGTGCCCAAGAAATCAGAGGAATGACATGTCTGAATACCACTGCACAGTAATTATGAGAGTTTTCTCTTCTGTGTTCTCAAGAAATTCTATGAAGACTAAGCTAGTAGAGATTTGAGGTGCTTTTCAAAATATATATTCATGATTTTCAGTTCTTGTTAAGTGAGGTAATAAAACAAACACTGTCAACCCAAGGCCCTGCATTCTGGAACATTTCTAAGGATTGGAATCATCTTCAGTAACAAGTACTGGCTGGACACAAACTATAAGCAGGGCACCCTTTCTGCCACTGGGAACCCAGAGGAAAATATGACATAGATTCAGCTTTCAGTTTAGATGAGGGAGCAGGTCCTAAATGTAAACAGCAAAAATCACAAGAAAGTACCCATTCCAGTCTAGACCCTTTCGTATTTTGTTCCTCTTTTTATGTGTTTCCACTTTCCATAATTCAGAAACTAAATGTATAATAACTCTCTCAGCGGGGCATCCCAGGACTCTACTCAAGCATAAATGAAAATCAATTCTATTGGTTGGTGCCTGCTGTTATATAATTTGCTGTATATATTATAATAATACATCTAGTTAACATACTTGGAAGAAAAATATAATATGCTAAAAGAAACAATTATATACCAAAATTATACTGGGGTGATCAGAGATGAATATCTTTGAGAAGATGGAATTAGAGCAGAAAAAAGAAAAAGAATGAATGAGTTAACTGGTAAATATTCCTAACTGTAGAGTCTTTTAGGCAAGGGACCTGGCCATACAGAGGTCCTGAGATATAAAAGAGCTTGGCACAATCAACAAGAGAAGATCAAAGGGGCTTTATTATAAATGACTATTACATGGGCAAGACACATAGAAAAATGTCAGTGTGGTTATGATCTTGACATAATTCAAACTCTACTTGGTCTGAAAATGCAACAAAAATTCAACTTTTTAATAACTGATTGATGCACAACATGCTTGGTGTTGAAGTTTTAATATATTCTGTCATGCCTACATGCCTAGTCCTAAAAGTCAGTGGGAAAGACAATAAATTCTTTGAAGCAGATAGAATAGCTAAGAACACGGCCACTGCCTGGGTCAAAATATCTATTCTAACAAATTCCAATAGCAAAGGTGAAGTTCCTGAGACTTAAAAAATAGTATCAAAATACATTTTGTTGTGCTGCTGTGTGCAAGACATAGTTTTACTGGTGAATGCAAAAATGTTTAAGACGACTATTTCCTGTGAACCTCATGAAGTCAGGGATTTCATCTTACTTTGTATTGTATTTGCTGGGTTTTCTTCAGCTAAATAAAGAATGACACTAGATAAAGATACGGAGAAAGAAAAAAAGACAGATGGGAGAAGAGAAGAGAGAAAGCAAGGTGGATGTTTCTTTTCTAAAATAGTATGCAAATTATAAATGCCTTCAATTTAATGGGTTGTTATTAAAGATTTGTTGAAAGATTAAAGGAAGGGGGAGAATGCTTGTAATGAAGAGACTATTTACCAACACTTGATAGTACGTGAATTAGAAAATAATGGTATATGTTTGTAAATGGACTTCACGCAGACTGTCTGGGTGAAGAACCCATAACTTAACCAGCTTGTTTTGAGAAGGATTCTTGCAGGAAGTGTAATGTGCCTGGGAGGAAATATAATGTTAAGGTCTATATTGTTGGATCAATGATAATTGCTAAGCACTATTCTACTGCATGAATATAACACAATTTGTTTATCTGTTCACCTGTTGATGGACATTTGTGTTGTTTTCAGTTTTTAACCATTACAAACAAAGCTTCTATGAACATTCATGTATAGATCTTTAATGGGCATAAATTCCCCTTTCTCTTGGGTAAATGCCTAGGAATGAAATGACTACTTCCCAAAGTAGTTGCACTATTTTACATTCCTACCAGCAGTGTTTCTAATTCCTTCATATCCTCTCAAGCATTTAGTATGGTCAGTCTTTAATTTTTGTCATGCTAATAGATATGCAGTGATATTTAATTTTGATTTTAATTCAGTTTCCTGTTGACTGATGATGTTGAGAATTTTTTCTGTGCTCCTTGCCATTCATGTATCTTTATGATGAATCATCTGCTCAAATCTTTTGTACACTTTTTTTGATCAGGTTGTACATTTTGTTACTGTTGACTATAGAGAGTTCTTTATATATTCTGGACAAAAGTCATTTATCAGATACATGCATTGCATTGATTTTCTTCTGATCTTTGGGTTTCCATTTTGTTGTCTCATTAGTTCCTTTTGAGAAAATTAGTATTTTTTACTTTGATGAAGTATAATCTATGAATTTGTTCTTTTTAGATGGTATTTCTGGTGTCGTATTTAAGCAATCTTTTTTTTTTTTAAACACAAGGTTAAAAGGTTTTCTGCTATAATCTTTTTGAGAAGTACTATAGTTTTAGGTTTACATTTAGTCCTATAATGCATTTTTGAGTTAATTCTTGTATATGATGAAAGGTATGGACCAAGGCTCATGTTTTTATGGATATCCAATTGTTCCAGCACAATTTATTGATTCATTTGTTCTTTATGTGTATTTTATTTGCTCTATTATTAAAAAAAAAACTCAACTGTTCAAAGTATGTTTGAGTACATTTCTGGGCTCTATTTTATTCCATGGATCTATTTAGAGAGGTAAATTTGTGTTTTAAGAAGACCATATAATTGGAATATTTTTCAGACATTAAAATGAATTGGTGTCTGGCCAAGGGAAAACAGTTGAATACAAATGACTGAAGAAGCTGTAAGTATAGCCAAGACCAAAGTTATTGAGGACTTCTTGTGTTTATTTATAGAGAAGAGGAAAAAGAGCCACAAGAGAATGCAGAAAATAACCAGAAAACATTCAGATAGGCATAATAAATAAATGAAGGATAAAGTTTTCCTCAGGGTTCTTAGAGAAGAATTTTGGTAAAGAGGAGATCCTCAAAGTAGTGTCAAATACAACACAAAAGTAAAGCAAATTAGACCTGGAACAATCTGTAGATTTCTCAGCCCTTGAAAAACCTTCATCAAAGGTACTTCTTCATGAGAGAAAAGAAAAGTTTAAAAATGAATTGACCATAGATATTCTAATTCTAAAACTAGAATTAGACAGGAACCACAAAGAAATCGAGCCCATGGGAAGCAGAGGAGTATAAGGTAGATGTTAACATCCCAATGACAAACTGTTTATTTCCCAAGTCTCCTGGGGTCCATTATTCCCTTTTAAGACATGAAGATGAAATGTTCCGTAACAGAAACATCCAGACTAATGTTTAATCAAATAACTAGGCACTCTCACCCACGCAAGTTGACACATAAAATTAACCATTGCACTATCTCATTAAACAAAATATTGTATATTAACTTTTGTCACTGTAGAGCTGTAATATAGACCAATCTATGAATAATTAAGTTTAACACTGCACTGAAGATTATGTAAACACTTGTTTTACTTCCTAATTTCAAATAGTATTCCTGACATAATACAGGAAATGTTATTAATTTCATGAAATCAACAAATTCCATAGTAGACAGGAATAACCCCTTCTTAGAGAAGTTTATTCTGAACACATAATGTGCAGAAAGGTTTCTGATATTCATCTTTTATGATGTCAATACTCGTTTTTTATGTTTTGTAAATACGGTTCATGATGAATCAGACATTTTCTTACTCTTACAATTCCTGGATCTGTGGTGAAGGATCGAGGTTCTCAGCAGAACTATAAACTATATGAGCAAGGGCATCAGAAGCATTGTTGGAATGTCCTATATGAATCCTGAGACATGACACGAGATACTGAACAAAAGAAACATTCAAATGTCTGGACTCTAAGGATGATTTGCCTTCTAGGAACTTTCTTATCCAAATGGTAAATCCAAATGGATATAAACTGTAAATTATTTCTCCATGTCTACATATTTTATTCTATTTTCCTTTAATATCAAGCTTCTATAAACTTAATCCAAGAGTGATATTTTATGTGTCAACCTGTTGAGGCTATAGTACCCAGTTATTCAACCAAACACGAATCTAGGTGTTATGAAGATATTCTGTAAATGTGGTTAACATAGACAATACTTCAACTTCAAGCAAAGGAGATTATCCTTAACCATATGGGTGGAACTTGCACTATCAGTTAAAAGGCTTTATGAACAAAACAGATTTTTTTCCTAGTGAAGAAATTCTGCCTTAAGACTCTGGCATCAGCTTCTGCCCAAGAGTTTTCAGCCTGCAAGGCCTGACCTACACAGTTCAAACTTTTCAGCCTCCAAGATACATTTGATTTATTAAGAGATTTTTGCCCCATAAATAAAAGGCATAAAAGTGTTTGAAAAATCTACTTCATGCAAAAATAAAGGTTAAAAGAAGTGGCTTTCTTTTAAGAGTTTCATTTCTTCAGCTTTCTTCCATGCACTTTAGGCCAAATTATGAGGAGGTGGCATTTAATACCTGCCGTATTTGTTGATTCACATTCATATCTTCTCTGGATTATCTAAACCCACAAAGAAAATACAACAACAAGATGTGATAATCATAGGAAGCAATATTTCATGCTTATGTAGCTCACAAAAAATCTGAATGAATTCCTTCAGGTTCCCAAAAATATTTTTCTGAATGAGAAAAAAAGCATGAAAATTGTTTTGCCGGAAAAGTACCGATTGCTAAGATTTATAAAGTACCTATTCTACACTTTATGACCATCATTTTACACACACACAGTACATACAGATATAATTATATATATATTCATATGTATCCACATGTACATATATATATACACATACTAATTTGAAGAAAGAAGACATTGGGAAGAAGGAATTATATGAGATAGCATTTATCATATCTTCCTGCTGAATAATTCCTTTAAAAATAGCTAAAAGTCAACTAAGGATTATTCAAAATGTCATTAATAAGTAGAATTCCATGCTACCATCACATGGACAACCTCTGAATATGTATCAATGTTTAAAATATTAAGAAATAGCCAATAATGACATAGCCCTTTGTACTGGTAAATTCAAATCTGAGAATATTTTATTTCCTCATATGACCTGGAAATGTTTGTTACTTTTTTAAAATAAATTATAGGCTCTTGTAGTTAGAAAGGACACTAAAAGTAAACCTAGTTCAAAGTGCCTGTTTTACAGATGAGTTAACTGAAGTTATTCAGTGGTTGGTTTAGTCCCGGTAACAACTTAGTTCTGACTCTGAGAAAACTAATCACTACTGAAATGACTTTGTGAGAAATGAAATATTGACTTAAAACATTACATTAATCTTATATTTTTCCCTAATACTCTTGAAAGCTACAAATTCTCTCTATAAAAAAATGCACCCATCTGTGTACACATAATCATATAATATTCACTTTAAGTCTATTCACAGACTCCTACCACTCAGTTAAAAGAAAAAGGGGGGCATAAAAGGTGTCTTCAATGTCTCAATCATCCACCAGGTATTTCAAATTAATCAGCTATAAGGTAAATACCACAGAAAATTTGAGAACTCTCATAGGAAAATGAGATTGACTGATTTAAGAAATCATAGGCTACTACTGTATGTGCAAGGCAATCTTATCTAAAATCTATCACTGAAAAAAGAAGAGTAGATCCTTCCATTCCCCTACAATATACACCAAGCAATCAATTAGCCAATCAACAAACCAACAGAAAAAACCCCACTATGTTCTCTTGAAAGAAAAAAGGAAATTGATACAAAAGATATCAAAAGAAAATATTAATTATTTTACTTATTTATATGTCAAAAAGCCATAATACACATCCCACCTTAATTTAATAATAAGATATCATTTACAGAAATGTGTATTACATATAATTCTTACATTTGAGAAAAATTCAATTTGTTTGCTCTTTCTCCCAAAAGAGGCTTATATAACTTTAATCTATTAAGATGAAATTCATTTTTAATAGCACATTAACCATATGTTATGCTAAGCTATTTCTGCATAATTTAGAAACTAAATTGTCTCCTTACACATATGTTAGCGATTCAAGGCCAATTCTCCCAATGTTAATGGGAAGGTATTATCATTGATAGGACCAGATGTTGCAACAAAAGAACCTGAGGGTCAAAGTTAATCTTGATGTTAATGTTTCAGTGTATGTGTGTGTGTGTGTAAGTGTTCAGGGATTGTTGACTTTTCACCTGCTTAAAAAGATGGTAAAGTAGCAAGCAGAGATAATCTGTACATGTGTGCTACATATGCCAGGAATTAACCACAGCATACAGATCAGTGCTACTGAACACAATGCATGTGCTTAATATGTATTTACAAAGGAGCTGAATCATGTATAATAGCAATTCAATCCTAGAATGTTTTAACCAACCATATTTTTTTCTTGTTTTTTTTTTGTGGGGGGCAGTTAATTAGGTTCATTTACTTATTTTAATGGCGGTACTGGGGATTGAACCCACGGCCTCCTGCATACTAAGCACATGCTCTACCACTGAGCTATACCCTCCTCCCACCAGCCATTGTTAAGTACCCTCATTCTGTTAATTCATTAGCCTTATTAGATGAATAATTTTAAGGATATTAACATAGTCAGAATGGTCTTCAATATTTTAAAAACCTCATTCCTTTTAAATTTCTTGAGCATGCACCCGTAAATATGTTCATATTTTATTAATTATGCTTTATATACACATACTCTTGTGGCAGTCAGAACCACCAACTCTGGAGCCAGACTGCTTAGATTTGAATTGCAGCTCTGACACTTTCTAACTTTGTGACCTTTGATAAATTTTTATATCAATAGGTGTCACCATTAATGTCATCCTAAGAGAAGAGTAATAATGGTACCTACATCATACGGTCATTGTGAGCACTGAATTTTTTAATATAAATTAAACTTACAATGATGTGTGTATATTAGTAATACCACTCAATAAGTGAGGGATATTATAGCTATTGTTATTATTGTTATTATTACTGCTATACTATCACATCATAAACAAGTCCCCAAATAGAAGAGTAAAGGGATTACACATATACACATACACTCATGCACATATATATATAATTCATATATGTATGTATATATAGAGAGAGAGGGAGGGAGGGAGGGTGGAAAAGAGGAGGGGAGAAAAGAAGAAAGAAGAAAAGAAAAAGGTGAAGGAGAAGGTCTATGTTTCCTTTAACACATCTTCTCAGGTGACTGCAACCCAATCTGAAGACCACTACTCATATTCTCATCATTATGTTGAAAAACATTTGTGCGTTGCTATTGGTTGAAAGGTAACTGACAAGTTACATACTTCTAATAATAGTCAAGATAACAACCTTTTGTGTATAAAGATTTCATATAGAATTTTCTGACCTTGGTTCACTTTTGCCAATTACAAACCTTTTGCACATCCTGTCCTCGTGCCTTTTCCTCTCAAGTTCTCTTAACCATGCTGCTATAACCAAAATTCCTGATACAGGTATTATTAAAAGTCCCCAAATCTTGGGAAAATCCCGTATTTCTTTATTATGAGTGTGGAGAGGCCAGTATGCATGTAGTGAACCAAGACTCTCTGGATCTGTTTTCAACTATACATTTGAAGAGTCAGATCTACTTGAGTTTCTGCAGTAGTACAGTCCCCAGTTGTCTCTCCAAGCAGGAGAAAGTGCCATAAGCTGTTCATGTGGGCATGAATATCCTGACACTCAGATTTTATTGGTTTATTCTTCCCAACCATGTTTTGTCATTGGATAAATTGTCTGAGAATTTAGGCAATACTATTAAGAGATTCAGGCCTGCCCCCACATCCCCTCAGTTTAGCCCAGTATTACTCAATTGAATTTTTAATTTTTAAATTTTCTCTCTGTACAAAAACATCTATTATGTGTCAGATACCATTAACTGTTGAGAGTACAATGGTGAGAGAGGTGTTCTAGTCCTTCATGTCAAAGAGTATAGAACTGACTCTCCTTTGCTGGTATTTCTGCCCATTCTCAAGTAGCAGTGTAAGCAAGTGAAATATAGTGCATACAATGAAAAGAAAGAAAATCTAACTGTTCATCCTACTATGTCTGCCCTGGAACAAAAACCATTAACATTGCAGCTTTATCCTCAGTTTAAGAAGAACCATGAATTTGGCTTATATTATCTTGGTTCCTGGAATAATTGATTTTCTTCAGTTGAGTTATAACCTTGGTTTCTAAGAATTGTATTTTAGAGCTTATTGCTTGGAATAGCTTTGCTTCTTCTCTGTCTCTGGTATCTTTTCTATTCCTTGATAATGAGAATTGTAAAACAGGCTGTGTTTTACTTTACACTTAGCTTCAAGGAAGGTTAGAACAAAATTTACAACTCAGCTACAGCAAATACCTTGAACATTGTGACCTTATCATCACTGCAATTTTCGGCTGCCCTCCACTTGCATCCTTATCATCATACCCCAGGCCACACCTTATATTACAATTTATGTTTTCTCTTGAACTATTATGCTTTTATTTGCAGTCAAGGTTTTATTTGTGTTTGAAGTTTTTTATATAAAAGAAAGTAAGCTGTATAATATTATAATCTACAAACATCACAGAATTTCACACTAGGATTTTGCATTTTTTAAGTTAATTTACTTCATTTAAAACAAGAAAAACAAATCTGATTAATAAGTCCTCTTCACTCTCCTGAATCCTCTGTTGGCTTAACATTTGGAAATCATGTTTTCTTTATTTGTGTTTTTATGGCTTTAATGCAAGAATTAATGCAAGCAGATGACTCTTTTAGGAATAGGACTGAATCTATCACAACATGGGACATTATCTACAATTCCAGTAATCACTTTGACTTACTCTTTCTGTAATATTCCAACTCCCAAGGTCCCTTACCTAGTTTATACCAGGTTCATTGAGGCGCTGAACAATTTAAATATTGGAAATTCTGCGAGCTGGTGGCTTCATAGTTTTAAAGACATGCTTGCGAATCCTGTTAGAATCTGTTATCTCTGCTAGGTCACAAGCTTTCTAGATTGCTTATTTTGACTCTTTTTATGATATTCAATTAAAAGAAAAACTAGAAACTATATTCATTTTTACTTACCATTTTACTTACATATTCATTTTACATACTTACTCTGTATCAGCCAATATTCTAAATGTTTTACAAATGCTTGCTAATTTAATTCCCTTAACAATCATTATGAGGAGGTTTCTGTTATTATCTTCAGCTTACAGAAGTGAAATTTGAGGCACCAAGAGGCTAGTAAATTGCCCCAGTTACATAATCAGTAAGTGGTAGGAGCCAGTATTTATACGCCAGCTCTCACGTTCCAAGGTTCATCTCCAACTCACCCTGCTGTCATGTCAGAAATAATGACCACTGCAGGAATTACCATGTGCATAGATAGAGAAAAGGAGGGAGTTTGATTCTGGGTAAGTAGTTTTGCACAGTCGTTGTGGATAACGTTAGGAAGGCTGGATCTCAGCTGTACGATGGAATATGTGATGCTCAGAGTTCCCATGTGCTCCACAACCAGTTTCCCTCCTATTAACATCTTATATTAGTATTTTATATTTTTTCATAATTAATGAACCAATATTGATGCATTATTATTAACTAAAGTCCACACTTTTTCCATTTTTCTCATTTTCTACCTTATATCCCTTTTCTATTCCAGGATCCCAGAGCAGGATGAAAATTTGCTTCCATCAATTAACTTTGTTACATTCTTTCTACTACATTGCTTTTGTAGCTTGATTTTCTTTGCAGCGTTTACTGCTATCTAAGATTATCTTTCTATATTTATATGTGATTTTCTACATTTCCAACTGTAACATAAGCTCCATGAAGGGAGAGAATTGTCTTGCTTATCATTATAACTCGAGGGCACAGAAAAGTAATTGTTCACATTAAGAACTAAGTGAACATTTGTTAAACAAAGGAAATAGTAAATTCATTCAGATAATACATAATAATATTCACAATGCATAATTTTAATCAGGTATGGCTTTTGACACCAGGTATATATATAACTAAAGGCTGGCTCTGTTCTGAATCTCTGACAGGGAAAGTGACAGTTCAAAGACAAATTAGTTGTAGATAAGGGCAGAAGGATAAAAGAGAAGCATAAATTAAGATTACAAATAACACAGCTTCTCTTCTCACATTTTTCCTGGACTCCTCTGTAGCCTCTCACATTGCAGACACACCTATCTCGTGGAAATGCTTTTGTGTGTTATCATCTGTGATACCTCACTCTTCTGGTCCTCTCACATGTCTGCCCATGTATTCACTGGCTCCTCACCCTACTCACTTTTGTGCAGCTTGTAAATTTCACAGTTTTTTTCTGCTCTGATTTTCTTTGTACCTAAGTGTATATTCATATATATATGTGAAACAGAAATGTGTGCAGAGGCGAGCTAATAATAATACAATCGTAAGTGCAGAGCAGTTCTATTCATAATTATATTATTAATAACAGAAACTGTGAACAACCCAAATGTCCACAGTCCCATAAAATTAAATGGATAAAGAATATATACATACAAATAAAAATACAGCAATTAAAATAAACAAATTATGACTACAAAGAAAAGCATGGAGAGATTTCCAAACTATAATATTAACCAAATATGACAGATGCAAAGAGTAAATACCAAATAATTTTATATATTAAGTCATGAAATAGACAAAACTAACCTCTTGAGTTACATGTCAGGACAGTGGTGACCTCTGAGGACCAGTAGGAAGTGTAAGGGAGGCACAGAAGGGGAGGGCTTCTGTAGTGTTTATGTTCTATTTTTTTTTTTCATTTGGATGGTTATAACATTTTGTAATTATTTTATGAAAATCACTGAGGAATGTAATTATTCATGTAATTTTCTATTAAAAGTTTCAATTAAAATATTATGAAAAGAAAAGATGCTCAACCCCACCAGAAATCTGGAAAATATGAATCAAAACAATTGGCAGAAATGACTGGCAAAAACTTAAAACTGATCACATCAGTTTCTGGTCAGGATACTAGGGAATAAGGAACCACAAAACACTGTTATTTGGTAGAATCCTTCTGAAGACCAAAGAGGAAAAAAAAATTTTTTGTAGTGTTCATATAGACATGGACAAGAATATTAATTGCAGCAATGTTTAAAATAACAAAAAATGGAAAGTCATTCAAATATCTTTCAGTGAGAAAACAAATAAATTTGGTTTATTTTCATTTTCTATATAATGAATTCAAGACTAACGAAACCAATATATACACACCAATACTAAAATATCTCAAATAGGTGGTATTGATAAAAATAACTTGCAGAATATTTAGAGGACATTAACATATAACAACATATGAAAGATATATCTTAAGATCCAAATCTCCCACAATCTGTGGCCACAGAAAATCCTTACATATTAGAAAATGGAAGGACTAAGCACTGAGCCCCAGGGCCAGTCCAGCGCCGAAAGAAAATTATGTCAGATGACTTGGCTGTGAAACACTTTATTGATGAAGCAGGACTCAGCCTGCTTTAGAATTAGATTGAGCCTGGAAAAGAGATGAACAATTCTGATAAAGGAAAAATACCCCTTAACTCGATTATCCTTAAGGTAGAATTATTTCTCCTTCCTTTATCCCATCTCTGCTTTCCTCCTCCCCAGTTTCCAGTTTCTCCCCCTTCCTGTCCCAAGCTCTTCCACTGAATGACTTGTGTGTATATTTTAAACCTCTTTATGCTTCAGTATAAAATGAAGCCTACTTTATAGGCCTCATGCAAAGAATAGATGATGTAATAAATGTAAAGCTCTTAGGACAATGGAAAGTGCTTAATAAATTTTCAGTTATTTTATTATTAATGAACAAGATTGTAAGGATTGCCCCTCTGTGAGAACAATTCCCTCCTTAACATTGGCGCTTCCATTCCTTTTTGATATAGGGAGTGTTTGAATCCGAGAAAGCTCCTCTAACTTGTATATGGGGCCCATAAACTTCAGCCATAAAGACAGGAAGAAATCCTGTGCTCACTTCAAGTGGGCAAAATCTACAGCTTGGTGAAATAGATGCTCATCTCTTTCTGTCATATTTACATGATGTTTTTACCCATTGTAGTTGTGTACCTCCTAAGAATGCTGCATCTGCAATTTAAATATCTTAAATAAATCAAAACATTATAAAAATGTTTAAAGATTCCAGAATACTTCTCAATATCTATCTAAAGACTCAATCACAGTTCACTTTCCTGAGAGACATTAGTCATTTTAACCTCTAGATAAAAGAATCAACCTTGACTTGAGTTTCCTCCCTACTCAATTATTTATTGGGTAATAGCTTATGAATTGTAGTTTGCCTTAGCTAGTAGAACAGTAAAAGCATGTTTACTGTGGAAATCTTGCTTGCCCAGAGATTACCCAAGCAATCAGTATTTACTGCATTTTTCTCGTACTTTATACTTTTAAAAAATAACACATTTGACTCTTATGACAACTTTCCCAGGGAAGTTTGACAATTCATACCGATTTAATCATTTATAGATAATGAACTTAAAACAGAGAAGTGAGGTAACTTACACAGACTAATAGGGCCTGAGAGATATGAAATCCTAACTCTTTCTGCCCCAGTTGATACCTAACAGAATAGTTAGAAACAACATATGTATTATTGATACATAAATGAATACATGAATGAATAAATGAACTGCAATAAACATATGATTAGTCCTGATTAAATCTGGAAGGATCCAACAGCTCTTCTAAAAACAGAGCTATCATGTTAAATGACTTCAGCATTCATAGAACTCTTAATAGTAGAGATAAAATAAGGTTAAAACTCTGCTGATCCCTATTGCCCATGATTGTTTCATGGCCAATGGCTGGTTTGCACTCAGGTCACTGTGGGGAATTTGTACATTCATTTAAAGAGTTAAAGGTGTAAGTTAATTCTGCCATGAGTTGACTTCCATTTTGTAGACAGCTAGGAGTTAGGGTCATGTATGATTTATCCGCAGACAAACTGTATTTTTCTGCCATGACTCGAAAAAATAAATAAGCTGTTGTCTCTCCCAGAATAAAAGCTACCATCCTAAGATTTCTCTTTTAGCTACCACAAAGGTTCTTATTTACATAATATCGGATAAGACATTTGTTGAAGCACAAAATAATTTAATGTGTTAAGTTAAAATATGTTTATGATATTTACTCTACTTACAATAGCTTTTAAGATGCTCACATTCTGCAGCACCACACCACAGTATTATTCTAGTTTGAATTTAAATTTTGCTTATAATATTTAAAACACAGAATAACATGAAAAATTCTTCATAAGCATCTGATTTAAAACAACTTCAGAACATTTCTTTTTAATTTACTAAGCACTTTCTATCAGCCAATCACTGCTGAAGGAAATAAAGAAAACATACCCAAAAAAGTACTTGCCTTCAAATAAATTACACCCTAAGAGAGAAAGTTGCACAGTAAACACACAAACAAAAATTTTTGATAATACAGAGGAGTAGTGAGTTCTATAAAGGACTTCAACTAAGGAAATGTGATAGATGATGTCTTGTAGACTGGAAAGTAGCAAGCAAGGGTGGTCAGGTATGCATCATCAAGAAGATGCTATCTAAAATGAGTCATCAATACTATGTGGAAAACAGCAATGTGAATTACAGCAAGAAGAGTATTCCAGGCAGGAGAATCAGAGGCTCTGAGATGGAAGTGAGATTGCAGAATTTGAGGGACAGGGCGAAAAAGGACAATATGGTTAAGACATAGGTGGGTGGGTAAATTGTAACAGTAGAGAAATAGTTGGGGTCTGATTATACAGGATTTGTTAGTAGGGAGTTTGAATTTTACTTTAATATTATTTAATTAAATTGTTTATTTACTAATTTAATTATTTAATTTGTATTTAAATTATTTCTTTAATTATTTTAATAATTTAATGTTATTTAATATTAATGGCTAAGTAGGTTGGAAGGATTTGTTGTTTGGATGTGGGAGATGGAGGCAGTTCAAAAGGTAAGACTGCCTTTGGAAAGGGAGCAGGTTGGAAGATCCAGGGTAAATGATGTTGTACAGAGTTTACATCATATATTACCAGATGGCATATGGGTCTAGTGAATCTCAAGGTAAACAGTGACCTATAGATTTAAAACAATTATGCCAAGAGTATAAAATGAACATTTTATTACGTTATGTTGTACAATTGATGTTCCAATCCTGCTATAGGGACTGGGTAAGCCAAGTCTGACTAGTGTATGTTGTTTGCTTTCGGCATCTGAGTGCAATGATATCTTGTTTTTTTCCTTCAGTCTGTACTTAAAATAGATCATTTAAAGCAAACTATACGTTAGGACTGTTATAGATTCAACTTTTTGATAAAAGATTTGAATAAAAAAGAATATGTGGTCCTTGGACAAAAATAATCATCGCTGCTCCCTGACTGATCTGACCATTTAATGTCTGCAGTTCAAACCACATGGGCTTTGGATTCTGTCCAAGACATGCTTGACCTAGTCACATTGACTCTATTTCTAATACCCCATAGCAATTTGCAAAAGAGAGAACATGTTTAAATTGCCCAAGCCAGCTGGCTGAGTTCGCTCCTGACGAAGCAATCTGTGACTTTCTGGCCTGCTGTGAAAGAGAAGGGAGGGCTGAGCACACGATACCCACAGAAACATTAATTCGATCTATTTAATTTAATGTATCTTTGCTTATGAAATAGCATACAACTTTCTTTCACAGCCATAAAGAGAAAAAATATATATACATATATCATGTTACGTTAAATCACTCATTGAGAAAACAATAGGTTGAGTCCTTCTGTGTCAGAGACTGAAGTACATGCTGATTTTACAATATTGAACAACAAAAAATTGTGTGTGTTTTGATTTCTGTTTATTAATAGAAAATACATTAATGATTATAAATGGCAAAAGGTAAAAAGGTAATTTGAAAAGCAGTCAATTTCTACCGCTATTCATCCAGTTTAGCATTCTCCCTATTATGTCTCACTGCTTTACCAGCCCATCTTTTTCAGAAGTGTATTCTGTTTTAGACAATTTGACAAGGCAAAGTCAGCGAGAAGTAAAAGCATGTCTGTCCCATTTCTAATGCATGTCTGGTGACAATAGCAGCGGTTTCTATCATAGCTGCTCTTAAAGATTTTTTTTTAATTATATGCCAAATCTGATTAGAAAACATAGAACTAGGGACTTGGGAATGACTTATGTCATGCCTTCAACCCTCAAGAAGCTGGCTGTTTATGAAGGATTTATTAAAAGGTGCTAACAGAGGGTGTTTTAAGTTTATCCCTGGTACATTTTAAGTAGGGCTCTAATTTGCTTGGTATATTATTTTATCCAGCCGAGAAAACAGCCCTCTGGTTTCACTGATGCAGTGGGTGCAGTCATGGGGTCATCTCTTTGTCCTAAACTGTGCAGCAGACTCAGTCCCAGGAACTAAAAGGGGCCACAACTTCTATGCCTGAATGAGTGTTAATGAGCCATTCAAATTGCTCCCGGATTCATGAGTTTTCCCCTGTTGCTTTATGTTCTTCTTCCTTTTGGCACCTAGAATTTTACTTTCTTCCATTTGAGCTTAGATTATATTATTGGTTATATTTTATCAGCATTTTGAAATATTTTTAATAGTAGGAGCTTGGCAGGAGAGAAGCATATAAGGAGGGATTGTCTGCATTAGTTCATTCTGCTTTGTTGCCTTAACCAGAATTTACCTATGAGAAAATTTGAGTCATGGACTTTCATATATAAAATTCTAATCATCACTCCAGATTTACAGTTGTTTGAAAGGAGCAGATAAGTTGTTAGATGTGAAGATTCTTAGAGTATTATTTTTATGTGAAAATGAGTTCATGTTCGTCATTGCCGTAATTTACTATCATCACATCAGATTAACTCCTGTCCTCCAGTAAAGACTCAGAGGAAGCAGGAGTCAACAAATAGCAGCCTTTGATCAGAGACAATAATATCCCAATACATCAGAAAACTGAGTGGAGTTTTGAATAACCCAAGTAAGAGACCATACATTACTGAGGGAAGGTATTCTTAATAATGCAGGTTACTTTTAACAGAAAGTTGGCAGGTCTTTGTTTATATAAATCCTTCTAATTTCAAAATGATATCACTATCATTTAATTAGTATGTTTCTCATTAGAAAACAATTAATTTCTCTACGTTGTTGTTTATTCATTCAACAAAGGCTTTCTTAATGCCCATTATAGTCTAGAAGCTAGGTATTCTCTGGATTATTAGTGCAAATATTATGGTACAAAAATAAACAAGGTTAACTATTCTCTTCAATAGGGATTTAAAAATAAACAGAGAAATCTCACAAGTTTAAGAAAAAATTTTTAAAAAGAATAATAACTTTAGGATAAAAAATATGAGGGGGCATGTGCATAAAATATGATGATCAAGTAAGCAACACTGAGAAGGTGAAAATTTACCTGAGACCTGAAGCCTGAGCAGGAGTTGGACAGGAGTAGATGTCAAAGAGGCAACTGGATACAGTGGTCTTGGACTCAGAGGAGAGGTCTGGTGGGAGATATATGTGTGTAAAGAAAATCTGTGTATAGATGGGTAATGGAGATTCTAGGTGTGAATGAGACAGCTCAGAAAGCAGAAGTCTAGTCTGAGGGTGTACAATGGTCCAGGGTAGAGGTTTAAGGACTTCCTGCATTTGAAGGCCAAAAAGAAGATGAGCCAGAGGAGGAATAAGACCACAAGAGTGAGTCCTAGAAGCGTTAGGAGAGACTAGTTCATGGGGAGAGTGGTGAATGAGGGTGAAGCTTGCTGACAGGCCAGTTAAGAGGTGGGCCGACGACGTCTTTGATAACCTAAGGGAGGACTTTTTAAATAAAGCGTTTAGTCTATGCTCATTTTTTGAAAAACTAAATCTTTGTTTCATTAACAACATTCAAGCAGCTTTCTAATCCAGTATTATCTTTCTGTACATTTATACACCAGTTTTTTAGGCACCAAAGATAGCTGCTCACTGTGATGATTAAAATTTAAAATTTGCTTTTAGGAGTAGCATTTTGGAGGCTGGGTATAGATTAGCATGAGAGCTGAAATCCCCTGGGGGCACAGTCTAAGGGGATCCCCACACTTGCATACGTTTACCTCCAGGGACTGTCCCTGCCATCTTCCCAGGCTCTACAATATAAAAAAAGTTACAAGACTTCTTGGAAGAATTATAAGTTCAGTGATGTCTTGGAAGACTTAGGACTTCTTTGAAGGGAGTATGTATGCTTGTCCATGGCCACTGTGCATTTCTCTTAAATGTATGCTTTTCATTTCCACTCCAGTTGCTGCATTCTTTGATCTGGTCTTGAGCACCAGTCATTTAGCCTAGTGCCACAGCCTCGACCTTCCTTGTTTTCTCCCGATCCCTTCCCTCCCTCCAATCATGCTGGCCAAACTGCTGGCTTCTACTGTCTAAATCGTTAATTTGCATTGCATAATTTATCTGGAAACTACTGTCAGGTTCTCAGCAACTACAGAATCAAGTCTAAATATGACTCTTTATGATTTGGCCCCAACCCACCCTTCAAGTTTATAATTTCTTACTTTCTGTTTCATTTACCCTTTTCCTCATCCACATCTGAATACAAGTTAATAACTTTCATGCTTAGGGACTTCAGGTCATTTTTGTTCTCTCAGCTTGGAATGCCCAAAACAGAGTAAATTAATTTCTAGAAGACATCCACTTGCAGAGCAAGTTCATTATAAATCCATTTCTATAGAGAATGCTCCTCCTCGATCACCAAATTTAATTGTCCAGGATCTGTCACTGTGTCATCTTGATAGCCTGAGGGAGACCCTCCACGAGTTTTACTTCATGCAATCTGCATTTGTTTTCATGTTAATGAACTAGCCTTTTAGGTTTAACATTGAATTTCTACTGCATGAGAATTTATTATTATTTATGTTCTCTTGTTTACTGAATCTCTCAAAAATGTCATCTAACTGCCTTAGTATTTTACAGATGAGCCCAGAAAAGATATCGTCCTTTCTTAAAAACCCAATAATAATAGCTAAATAGTAATTAAAATAACTTTGCTGGAAACTTACAATGTGGAAAGTATTATTCTAATTACTTTTTATAAATAAACTCATTTAATACTTACAATAATATGCTCTATTATTATCTTCGTCTTACAAATGAGAACCCTAAAGCAGAGAGAATAAGTATCTTGAGGAATATTATAAAAAACAACCAAGTATTGAATCTCAGATTTCAATTCAGGTTATATGGTTCCAAGTTCTGTTAATGATGAACTAATCCTCAAACATGCCTTCCTAGTCTATATTAGGAAAGAGGGAATTTTTTTAGGGACGGAGAAATAGTGGTTTATATATTCTCTTTTTCAAAGGGACTCAATTGAATTTTACATTAAATTATATACAATTTTTGGACTTTAAAATTATGGCACAAAAACGTAATAATGTCTTAAATTAGTACAGCAACTATTAACTAGAAATTGCTATAGTTATTACATAACAAATTCCCCTTTCTTTCAAATGTAAAATAGTGCAGTTTTGTTTTTTTTTTAATTGAAGTGCTGCCAGTTACAATGTGTCAATTTCTGGTGTACAGCACAATGTCCCAGTCATGCACATACATACATATGTTCATAAAATAGTGGTTTTAGCATAATATGTGTGTCTTTTTCAGTATATAGCAGTGCTCACTAAGTACTTTCAATATGTGTTAAAATATATTTTTAAAAAAATTCATAAAGCTATAAAGCTTTACCTTCACATAATCATCTAGAATCAATATGAAAAATTCTATTATTTAATAAATGCTTTATTACAACCACTATTTTAATTTAAATTAATTATTTGTTTATAAGGTGTGTGTACAACCAGTATTCCTCTTCCTCATCCACTTGTTCTTATCCCAGTGTAAGTCAAATAGAGCCCTGAGACTGTCACATTAAATGTCATTTTACTGGGATCTCAGCACAAAAAGACATTTTGTGATTTTTTTCATAAATTCCATCAGTAATTAAATTCAGAATCCGCATGACCGATGTTACTTGAACTATCTCTTTGTGCCTAATAGTAGCCCGCCTTCCTGATGTGTGGTGTTACACACTTTCAAATCTTGGATCCCTAACTATTGAAAAGAAAATTAAAAGTCTACATTTTTAAGGATATAAATTATAATACTTCATACTCAGTACATTTTATCTAAGGACTTTAAAAAGGCATAGAAGTGTTAATTAAACTTTTGTGGGATTTTATTTTCTTTTAGATATGTGTGAAAAGGGATCACAGTATCATCATATACTACTAGACATTAGAGTCGCCCAAATGATTTTAAAGATAAATGTACTCTTTCACTGTTTCCTCCTTTTAAGTTTGAATAGATATGAAAGACCCATGATAAACCAAATGCAGTACCTTTTAAAAAAACCTGATCATATTAGATTCCAATCTTTAAAAATTGATCAAAAGGAAGAACTGTATCTTCATGGAGTAGCAAAAAGAGCATTTCAATCATGAATACTTTGGTCACAGTTACTTTAACTTTTTTTTCCAATCACTCCTAGTATGAACTTCCTTTTTTGTACCTCCATCTTCACTCTCACTGTGGTGGGCCTTTTAACGATATTTCAGTCTATCTTGAGTTTACTATTTAACTCAGATGTGCTTAAATTCTATTTATTGTAAGAGACTTTATGTTTTGTCTCCTAGATCATTAATTACTTAATGCTCAGTATGGACAATACACACAAGTTCCCATTCCAGATCTTGCCACACCCGAGCAGCTGCATCTCTCAGTGGCCCGTCCCACCGAAGTGTCAGGGAGGGCTGTTTACAAAGATAAAAGAGGCACTATTTTTGCCCTGATAGTTTTATTTCAGGGAGAACTCCTGAGAACTGAGATGAGTCAGTTAACACATCACAATTTGAAGAATCACATTCATCTTTGTATTCCTTATCACAAGAGGAGTCAGTCTACCCACAGTTTGGTTGGCTTTCTGGAAATTCCATTTCATGTATTGTTTGTTCTTGGCAACATTAAAAAAAAAATAGTCCCTCAGGGAGCAAACAATTTCATGGGACTCACCCTGTGATTTCCTTTCCCTATTTAGTGGTCTGGGGTGAGTATCTATAGACAGTGTTTTGTCAGAAGAAAAGGCTGACAAGCCTTGTGGACTGACATACTCAGCAAGATCATGAAGGAATATTTCAAGGTCTGTGCTGGACGACAGTCTCTGCCAACACTGTTTTATCTGGTGAATAATATCAACATCATAATTGTTTCCTCACGCTTGAATTCCTGGGTGAAAAATATGCATTGCACTGAATTTAAGTGCAATATATATTAGGAGATTTTGATAAAAGTAGAGAGCTGTGTAATGACAACCACAGTCACAATGACATGAAACCTTTCTATCACCCTAGAAAATCATCTCCTATTTATTATGGAGCACGGTATGAAGGAAAATTATATTAATGGAGGACTCAGGCCTTCCAAGAAGCTTTACCTCATTCATCTCATATCCTGTGAATAAATGCTATTAGTTCCAATACACTGATGGTGAAATAAAAGTAGCAGTGTGGTTGTAGAGCTGGCTTTCTTCAACAGGTCTGGGCTCCCTCCAAAGCTTATCCTTCTTGAACTAGACCAACTTACTTTTCTTAGGAAATTACATAGCAGGCAAACTAGCCCAAGTTCACACCAAAAAATTAGAACTTACTCCTTTTTCCTACTATTCCTACTACTGAGGTTGTCCTTTAAATAGATCAAGGTAATAATTGTTTTTACATTTTAACATATTTCTATGGCAAGATCTAGAGAAAACTGAGTAGTGAGGGTTTAAGTGTGCAGATCTTTGTAGGATTTATTGCATATCCTCATTTCCTTCTCCCTTTTAACAATAACAGCTGCAACTGTCTCTCTTCTTGTCTTTCATTTGCTATCATTTCTGCCTTAAATTTTCCTCTATTTCTTACCCACAAATTTTGAAACCTGCAGTCTTCCTGATGGATATTTCTTTTGTCTCTGTGTATGGGAAGTGGATCAATTTGTCCTCTGTGCCTTCCTTGTCCCATAGGCCTACTTCTGTGATTATAGTCACCGTATTCTGTGGACATCCCTTGTTTTCAAATCTGTTGTAGACAACAGAGTGAAAACTTTGAACAAAAGTTATATGGTTGACTCTTGCACAATGCAGGGCTTAGGGATGTGGCCCTCCCCCTAGTTAAAAACTTGAGTATAATTTATAGTCAGCCCTCTTTATCCCTGGTTCCACCATATCCACAGTTTCACCTTATCTGCAGTTCCTCCCTATTCTTGGTTCCATATCCGCAGATTCAACCAATCAAGAGTCCTGTGGCACTGGAGTATTTATTATGGAAAAAATCCACGTGTAAGTGGACTCATGCCTTTCAAACTCCTAGTGTTCAAGGGTCCACTGTCTATCTTCCCTCTTTAGATCCTGCAGACAGCAAGAGAACTGGGACTTACAAGACCACAAGTGGAGGACTGACGGACTGAACAAATGTAGCAGAGTGGAAAGGCAGTAGAATGAGTGATTAAGTACATAGACAAATAATGAAACACTTTAAATCTAGCTCTCTCTTACAGAGTTTTGAGATAATTAAATGGAAGTTTGTGTGTAAAGTGCTTATAAACCTACTTGGAATATAATAAATATTTAATGGATATTATTAATATGAGGAAATTGGGAGCCCAGTGTCAGAACTAATTTACCAGCTTTGCCACCCCAGCCAACACAGATCATCGCCTGGAGCCCTCAGCTCTCTTGGCCATGCCTCATGTATTCTCTCCTTAGTAAGATTACTTCCTTAGAAAGAATTTTAGATATCATTTATATTTCCTTTATTTTATTAAAAAATATGTACTGAAGTATTAAAAAAAAAGTAGGTAAGGGGGGAGGGAAGGGTGTATAGCTCAGTGGTAGAGCACATGTTTAGCATGTATAAGGTACTGGGTTCAAGCCCCAGTACCTCCATTAAAGTAAAATCAATGAATAAATGAAACCCAAGCCCCCCAAATTAGGTAAAATTTGAGTGAAATAACTCGTGTAGTCTGCATGCTGTGCATTCTACTGAAGGACATGGAAGAGAGCCAAGGTATTATTTTTCCAGAAATTTGGATTTGACAAGCACCCTACTATGGATTCTAGTCTGATAAATTTATGAAACATTTTATTTAAATGAAGCTTTTAGAATATTTAACATTGATTCCCAGGCAGAGTTTAAATACTTGGCTTTGGGCTTTTTTAGTGAAAATGCAAGTGAAACCCTTGGATATTCTACTAAGGAAACACTTACATGTATAGCTTTGACTTGCACCCTAGAATACATTCGAAATTCAGGGACTGAGTCTCTAAAATGTTTCTAAATTATTGGAAGTGATAGTCAAACTCCTCTGGCCTGTACCTTCCCAGAACAATGTTGAACTCTCCATTTATTCAGACAAACAATGTTTTCAAATAACAGTTGTTGTAATGTAGTGTCTAACAGGTGCCAGGCATTTAATGCTCATTTTCTCCATTTATAACAAAAACCTTACATTGAAGGTGTTCTTGTCCTCATTTGGCAGATGAGGAAACCAAGACTCTGAGGAGCTACACAGTTTGACTGGGGTCCCATTGCTTTTAATTTCTAAGCCAAGGTAAGAATTTATTTATTTTTTTTTCTGACTCCGAAACTCATTCAGTTTCCCCAAGGTCAGTGGTACCTCATTCTAGTGTTAAAGTAGCAAAAACAACGTAATTTTTTTTCCAGAAACAGCCATCCCATTTCAGAAGAGATCTGTTTTGAAGATTGTGCTCATTTTTGTCTAATTACAAGTTATGTTTTAATTAACAAAAAATATATTTCAAGGTTTAAGAAAATGTAACTTTTTTTTTCCTCGTGCTGTGGAGAAAGTGTGAGAATGGAGAAGTGGTATATAATTCTTACTCATTGTTTAAATTCATATGTGGCTCCCCCTGCCAACTTTATTGAGGTGTAATAGACAAATAAAATTAAGATATTTAAAGTGTATAATGTGATGATTTGATAGATGTATATGTTGTAAAAGGATTCTCGTCATCCAGTTAACTAACACATCCATCACACACATATATTTATCTTTTGTGTGTGTGAAAGAACATTTAAATTCTACTTTCTTGGAAAATTTCAGTTATATAATTGAATATTGAGTGTTATAAGGTATAATAGTCACTATGTTTTACCTATGGCTTTTTTTTTAAAGTTAAATGGATGCAATAACTCTAGCACTCTTACAGAAGTCAACAAGTCAGGCATGCCAGTTGCTTAATGGATGGCATTAATTGAAAAGTTAGTGTCATTCCTTCACACCGGTATCATTAATGCAGCCCTCTTAATCCTCTTTATGGTTAGCAAGGACCTTCATGCAAAATAAATTAATTTTAAAGTGAAACTGACAGTCACCTTATATTCTGGACATTTCTTCTTTCTGACTCTTTCATTAAGAGCTAGGTTGATTTCCTTAAATGCACAATATTTTCAGGAGGAAATACAATTAATAAACAAGCACAGGCATGCTAATTAAAATAATAGTATGTACTTATTTTATGCATATATTAAATTAGCAAATATTTTGAAATGAACCATCCGGCTTGGCAAGGCTGCTTCTGCTCTCTGAGCTGGGCTAGGTTTCCCCCTTGTGGTTTCCCAGGGTAAACCTTCACCACAGCACTTCTGCAGTGTTCTCATTCAGGGCTTACAGGTTTGATTACCTGTATCAACAGACCTCTTTGGTTCCAAGCAAAAACACTGATTCTGGACAAGTTAAACTAAGAGAGTTTACTGACAGAACATCAGGATTTCACACTATCAAGCAGGAGACAGGAGAGATAAGCAGTTCTGGGAGGCAAGGATAGAAAAAGAAAAGAGAGGAAAAAAAGTCTTGTATTTGGGAAATTTGAGCAATGCCCCCTACTGGAATGAATGTACCCAACCATTTGTAGATGTTCATACTCTTTTCAGTATTCAAATTCTAAGGAGAGAGTGTCCGATTAACTTACCTGGGATACTAGCCCAGAAGTTGAGTAGGGCAAGGAATGTATTATGCCAAGTATACCTGGAATGCATGTATATTTGCTTATCTCCACCCTGATTATCTCTTGAGAATGCAATAAGCCTCCAGAAAGCTATCAGTGACTCTTAGGAAAAAAGGAGGGCGATAAGAGCAAATATTAACTGGTTTATATGTTCTTTGAAGTCCACATTTTTTTTAAAATTTCCAGTTCGTAGCATAATGTCCTGTAGTTGCTGCTGAATAAATGTTTCTTGATTCTTACTATGTGTAGTAAATTAAATTCTCACATTGTGACCTTATTCTGCTACCCATAAAAACATTCATTTCTCTTTTCATTCTGTATCTATTCTTCCCTCTCCTCTTCTCCCTTCATTAATAAATGATGAAAAGGAAAAAACACATCATACTAACATGTATTTTGGGGCTTAAGATGTGCAAGTTGCGGCAGACGCAGTGGGGAATAGTCAAGATGTCTTCCCAGTAGGAGTGAACAGCCTAGCCTGAAAGATACAGGACAATGCCTGGATCAATGGACATGATGTGGAGTAGAGCCTTGTAATACGCAGACTGATGCTCTTCAAGTTATCAGCTCTAATAGTCAAAACCTAAGGAGAGCCTCATACTTCAGCCACTGAAGAATAACTACATTTTTTGGATAAATTTAATCGATAGAATATGGTTCGGAAATGCAAAATACAAATGTATAACTGACAAAGCAATATGAAAAACATTTATAATTTATGTGTGGAAAGTAGAATATAAAATAGTATAATTTTAAATGTGTGAAATATGCACACATAAAGGGATACAAACAAGGAATCTGAGAACCCAGAGAAAAATAACTAAAATAATAGATGAGTTTCATTTTTAATTTTTAAATACAGTTATAGTACTGTTATAAAATGAATATAATTTATCAAAATAAATTGGGCTACTTAATCCATTTTTAGATTATTCAACAAAACATGCTAAGATTGCTCTGCGCCTATTAATGTGACTGACTTCCATTCTCTAACAGCCTATTTGCAGGTAGGGCTTTGTTGACAATGTCAGGAGAGACTTGTTTTCGTGTTAGTGTTTACTTCTGCTTCTTCAGTTCTCAGTAGCTTTATAACTTCGTTGTACCTACAGATTTCCAGCCACAAGGAAAAAATAGTATTGAAAGTGAAATAAATATTAGTTAGAATAAATGCTTCTCCTAACCCTTTCTCGTGCTCCGATTTTTACTGCTCTCAACCTTTCCTGGGAGTTGCAAGTGCTTTAAACTCTTTTTATTTAAACTGAACACCTCGTTTCTTTTCAATCTCTGTTTCAGTTGAATTTTCCAAACTATGCAGATTCTAACCTTTTTTTCTTCAAATAAGAGAAGTGTGTTTTGTCACATGACCACTGTTAATACCTTAGTTCAGCCCTTTGACATCGCCACCTGATTTTTTCAAAGATTTGCTTTTTGTTTGTCTGTTTTGTTTCTTTTGAGGCGTGGAGGTAATTAGGTTTATTATTTTTTTAATAGAGGTACTGGGGATGGAACTCAGGACCTCATGCATGCTAGGCATGTGCTCTACCACTGAGCTATACCCTCCCCCTGCCACTTGATCTTAAGTAGCCCTTTTCTGGATTTCCCCACCAATTTCTTTTCCATTCCCAATCTTCACCCTGACTGCTGCCACATCATTCTGTTGGGAACCTAATGATGCCACACTCCTCCATTAAAAGTGTTTAAGTGGTTTTTAAAGACTGGTCAATAATATACACACTCATGGCCAAATATTGGAATCTCCTTCCTCTCAAGTATTATCTTCCCTGTCTACACTCCTCTTATCCTGTAACCAGCCAATTGTCTGACATACCGTTTCTTGATCATAATTCTAACCCTCCCACCTCCATGCTTTTCTTATATTATTTCATTCATGTTCTCTCTCATAGCTGCCATCATCTGTCAAACTTCCCCTTTCCTTCAATACCCATCTCAAAAAATATCCTTCCAAGATACCCTTTCTCATTACTCTAGAGATTTGCTTTCAACCTTTTCATTGAACACATGACTCTGTTTCTCTCCCTTTTATAATATTTAATATGCATTATACTGGAATCATTCATGTAAGTAAAATCAGATTTTATCATCTCTGTCCAGACAAGGGCTACCAGTTTCTCATCTTGGATCCACCATTTAGTACCTACCTCAGTGTGCTGCCCTGTGTGTTAGCTTAAGGGCCGACTCCAAAGCTTGATTTCCAGCTTAATTGGTTTAATTGTTTTCCTAGTTTAGAGGGAATATTCAGAGTGGATAATAGAAAACATAAACATGCAAAAGGAGGACAAAAACAGAAAGAAACAAAAAACAAGAGAGAAGAAACATACCTATTAATATTCCACAACTAAATGAAACTTGGATTAATATAAAGAAAAAGAAGTACCTTAGTTACTAACTTATTTACTTACTTACATACATATTTATTTAGTACTTAAGGCCAAACAGGTAAAATTAATATATTAAGGGCTATTTTAGTAAAATGGGTGTCTTATTTTTCATTAGGATTGTAAAACACCTTGCCTGCCACTGTGCTGTTCCTCCAACCCTGGGGTCTCTAACCATCTGTCTTCCTTTTGCCACCTGTCCCAGCTCTCATTTAACAGCATTTATACTGTATTCAGAGATAACAGTTGTATTTTACGAAAATAGGTACTTCACCATCTCATCCCGTCAGAAACCCTCCGACCAGAATTTTAATTCCCCCGAAGTTTCTCTTTTTTGCTTTAGGTTGAAAGAAAATTGAGAACACAAACTATATAGATCATTACCTATCAAAATATTTACTGCAAATGTTTAATATTTATCAAATAGAATTAGCATAGATTTAAAGCTTGAAGGAATGTATATCTCAAAAACTAGTAAATTGAGGACAAATTTGATAAAGTAGAAAGTGTAGATGTCTGAGTTTTACTTGCTCAGTTAATAGAGAATTGGTATGAGAACCCATGTACTCTTTCCCAGCCTAAAACTCGTCATTGGCTCCAACAACTCGCCTCAGATTTATTGCTTTGATTCAGAATCTTACTTCCCTTTTGTAACTTCGTTATTTTTCCATATTTTATTCCAATACCTGAGAATTTTCTGAAGGGCTAAATAGTGCTAAAGAGCCCCTTTGTGATAAATTCAACAAATGGTGGTTGTGTCACAGATACATTGTTCCAAAACACACAGGATTCTAAACAACTTAGAACCTAACTGCAGTTTTCCTCCTTTGTAATATTCTAAAGAGAATACTTAATTTCAGTATCTAGCCTCATCTATATCTTAATTTAATTGGCGGGAGTTTTGGACTTTGTTCTGTCATAGTTAATTCTACCTGGTATAGTTTTGGTTGGTCAATTATGTGTTTGCTTTTGATTTTGCTATGTTCTTTCAGAGTTTAACAAACAAACAAACAAGACTTCAGAGGCTCAATTTAATCAGACTCCCTTGCAATACAGAACCAAGGCAACACAGACTCAACCAAGACTTCTAATGAATCATTGCAGAGCCTAAACTCCTCTGTTGGCTTTACTTATGTTCACTTCTTTTTTTAAACTCCAGAGAATTAAGTCAGTCTAAGAAAAATAAGGAATTCCATGCCTCATATAAGGCTTTTAAAGACAGTAAGCTGCTAGCCTCAGTTACAGAGATCCTTGGTACATGTCCTTTTTAATACAATTTTGATTCATCAGAAATTTCCAAATGAGATATCTGCATTGAAACCAAAGATGTATGTATAAAATAATTTTAAAAATTCCAAATTATGGTAGGTCACATGGTCGGGTCTGATGATCTGATAGCTATGTTTTATTCAATGTGATGACACCAAAAATAGCAAAATTAAAATAAAAATTGCTGTTTGCACCCTTATGGGACCCACACATTTACTGTTAATATACAGACATTTTGATTGAAAGAAAAGAAGGCTGAGAAAAGAAGAGGAATGGAACAAACTAAACTTAATTGAGTATCTACTTTGGGCAATGTATTTTATTAGATATTTTCATAAATTTTATGTAATCTAATCTTTCAACAACCCTTTCACATATGCATTATTTTATCCATTTACAGAAGAAGAATGAGAACATCAGTCAGATAAAGAAACTTTCCCAAGTTCAGACAGCAGGTAAGTTGTAAAGGAATTTGAAGCTGGGGTGAGCAACTTTTCACCCTTTTCTCTATATCATGTTTCCTCCAGAAATGGACTAGGAACTAGCTCACATGTGTGTTGTACCTACTGTGCATTTCCCAAATGTGTGCTGCATCTATTATAATATTTTTAATCCAGTGTTAACATTTTAAGAATAAGCATCATTATACCCATTTTTACAAAGAGAAATGAAACCAATAGAGGTTAAATCTGTCTTTCCCTGGTACTAATCAACAAAGAAGGGAAAGTTTGTGTTAGTGTTTTCAACAGTCCAAAAACGTATAAAGGAACCTGAAAGAATGAGAAAATGGAAAAAAATAGTGACTTTTCCGTGAATCAATTTCCTGTTTCTTTCTTAATTTAAAGCTTGCAAATTTATTTTGATGTTGGATATTTCTTATGTTTTGGGTCCTAACATGTAAAAGCTTGTAGTTGGATTTGTAGTTTTTGCTTTATTTGCTTCAATGTCAAGTTTTGTAGTTCGTAATCTCAATTTTTGTTATTGGTGTTTAATTTCACCACCTTAGACAGTACAAACTTTTGGGAATCTAAAACCTTTTCAGGTTAGTATGTTTAGTATGTTGTTTAACTTACTCATATTTTCACAAATATGGAGTTGGGACGCAAATTTAGATTAACACCTGTTCTTACTACAATGTAATTCTACCGATTAATTGAGAATACACCAATATAACACCCCTCCCATCATGGACTTTGTGTTATTTTTCACGCAAAGAGCTAAGTAATTAAGATTTATCTAGTTACATAGTTTTGGTGTTATTTTGAATGCTTTTCATGCTAGATTATCACATTTTGGTAGATGGCAGATTGTGGTCAAAAAGCACAGAAATAAACTGATTATTAGGATAGTATTGGTGGAGATTTGTGGATCAGTGAGATGATGTGTCATCATTTTAATAAAGATGCATTTGCAGCTCATCCTATTTCATAATTTACAGACCCAGCTGTGTTCCTCTCTAGGTCTTCTGTATAATTAAATGGGCAAGCTGCATATTGTGCATGATATTCTGATCAAACTGCATATTTTATTACTTAATTTCCAAAAGCAGGTACTTCTTCTAATCAGATTGAATTTTTAAGTAATCAAGTATTTTGAAGACCTGTGCCTATCCTTTTATTGTGCTCTCTTGTTTAATTCTTAAGCCTACTATTTTCATTTTTTGTTCTCTTTAACATAGAAAGTAGTTCTTCCATAAATTTAATCAATTAGCCACCGTGTCTAGATACATATACACCCATTGCATTCCTTGGTGTTATATGCACACGAATATTGAAGGAGGAGACAAATTTAGACTTAGTTACTTTGAGTTATATGACCATGTTCTCTGGTGGAGGACCAGGGGAAATAGCAGGGTAGCAAGGATGCTTATAACCTTTCAACTTCACAGAATTTATTAGCCTTGGGAATTTGTCCTTTAAACTGCTCATTAAAAGATAGTCATTAGCCGTGGGACCACATTAAGGAGTGCCTGAGCAAAGTCATGGAAATGCGAACTTGCAGGGTAGGATAGCAGAAGAACAAGTATTACGCTGAGTTTATAGCATTTGGTGCCCCTTAGTTACGGGGACTGGAAACAGAAGTGTTCTTGGATAAAAATTCTAAATGTAGACAGGCTGAATTATGAAGTCTCCTACAGGGAAATGGGAAGTCATAATTTTTGGCAGGAAGTTAGTGGGGTTTTTTTTGTATTGTTTTGATATAACTTTTGTGTATTACATAATATGATAAAACCCCTGATTTCAGGCTGACTATGGATAGATTACAGAAATATGCAACTCAAGAGAGAGGGTTTAATGGAACAATTTGGGAAAGAGATACTGGTAGCTAATAACCTAAGACTTCTGAAGGCAACAGGAGAATCAGAACCTAAAATCAACACTGGCTGAGAGCACATTAATAACGAATCTTCCTCACTCCCAACCTCACTTTCATTTTTATTAGAACTCTCTTGAAGGTTCAAGCTACATTTATGGAACTGAACCCAAAACTCATGGCAGGATTGAAGGCAACGCAGTCTGCAGGCAGCTAGAAAGACTTCTAGACAGCAAAGTACAGTGCTCATAGGGTAGGGGTTGCTGACACACCCATTGGACCCGGTAGATGAGTGGCATTCTAATTAAAAGTGCTTTATACTGATAAACTTGGACTCATCTACCCAGAACTATAGAGTAAGCAGCTCAGAAGATTTTTTAAAATTAGTTTCATAAAAAAAATAGTTTAAAACCTTGCCCACTGAAGGCTAGCCTTCTACAACTGTCAACAACATTCATTTTCTACCTTTAAGATAAAGCTTTCATTTTAGGGTAATGTGATAACAAATATGTATGTACAAATTAAGTTGGATAAAGTATTTTGGGGATTTTTTGTTTGTTTATTTTTCTTTCTCTCTATTATTTTCTGATCAGGGAGTTTAATGGACAGATTTACAAGATAGACTGTCTCCTGGCTTGAAATCAATGAATGTTAAAATTGTAAGAATTAGGGTGTCTTCCTTGTGTTAGTCCTTTGTATTGTGCAAAAGGTGGAGGAAAGATAACTGGAGAAAAATATAAGTTGGAGAATAAATCAGGCTTCAAATATATACATTTCAGTCATAGAAAAAAAAGATGTTTTATTTGGAAAAGGGATTTTTTTGTTGTTATTCATTCAATTATAAAATGGATCTTATAAACAAATTCATTAATGGAACCCTGAAACTATGACTTAAATAATTTGAGTATTCTGTGAACTGAAACTCTGACAAATTGAACCAAGTCTCTGCTCCTTGTCAGCTGGGAACAGAGAACTGCCTTGACAAGTCCATGCTAGATCCAGAAGGACTCAGTTCATGATAGAGGAAGAGAGAGCTAGGTCTAAACATGTGAAGAGTCCCAGGAATCCTTCAGTGAGCCTAGACAATTTCCAGTGGCTGTGTGTCGTGGCAAGAATTTTACATAATTATCCCTGTGGAATCCTACTTGGGATTCTTTTTTTTTTTTCCTTTTTTTTTTTTTTTTTAAATCTTTGTCTTCTTTATATTTGAGATTCTATTTAAACTTCAATGTAGAGAAAGAACTGTGAAAATGTATGTGCCTGTAGTCACATTTCTGAAGTGATATTTATAATGCAGAGCTATTTAGTAGCTATTAATTATAGTATAAAAACTTCTGCTTGGCCTGTAAATTCATCTCTGATTTGTCCTGTCCTAGTCATCTCTCTGTTACCCATTTCAGCTAATTCCATTGCTATTGTGCAAGCTGTGTCCTCCCCCAACAGCAAGTCTCTGTCTCAAAAAACTCTACCCATTCCTCAGGGCCCAGTTCATTTCTCAACTCTTTCATGAAGATATTTGAGGTCATTTAAATAAGCCAACAATCATTTAATTGCTTATCTCTGAAAGACACATATCACTGATTAATCATTCTATCCAAGAGAATCTATGATTGGTGTACTTGTAGGAAACCTAGAAAATCTAGAATATGAGAAATCATTTTATTAGGGTAAATGCTTTAAGAGTCATAAAAGTGGTACTATGGTCAATAATGTAAGACACTACATAGTAAACATGAAATAATAGAGGATACAGAATATTAGATTATGATTTTTGGAACATGAAAGACCTAGTTTGGATCTCAGCAGCAATGACTGTGATTTTGAGAAAGTTGCTTACAGTCTTTAATCATCATTTTATTCACTTAAAAATAGGCAGAGCATGTCTCTTTCATAGGCTTTTCATAAGGCTTAAAACACAGAATAATACACTATTTCAGCCTATGATAACAAGAGGTACCTAATAGCAAATCACCTCCTGCCTTTGTCTTTTTATAACTCAGTTCATTTGAAACCTGGAAATAATATGATTTACCTCATAAAACTGTGGTGAGATTTAAATGAACTTATTCATGACAATGAACAGTCTCTAGAACATTGTAAGCACTTAATAAATATTCACTAACATAAATATTCTATTATAGTAAAATCCAATGTTTGAGCATATCAGACCACTATAGGTATATTTATTTACTTTAAGATATAACATGAAATACTACATAAAGATACATACAATATATAGCATAGAGCAATATTTTAACAGTAACTTTTGATTAATTCTACATTTAAATAGTTTTCTTTGATTCATTTTTTTGGTCAGCTCTAATTCAACTGTTATTCTTTATATCTTGATATTTGCCAAAAAGACAAATACTGCATGATTTAATTTATATGCAGAATGTAAAAAGTCTAACTCATAGAAGCAGAGAGTAGAATGGTGGTTGCCAGGAGCTTGGGTTAGGGGGTAGGAGCTAAATGGGGAGAGACTGGTCAAAGCATACAAACTTTCAGTTATAAGATGAACAACTTCTTGAGTCTAATGTACAGCATGGTGAATATACTTAATGATACTGTACTGTATAATTGAAATTTGGTAGGAGAATAGATCTCAAGTGTTCTCACCATAAAAAAGGGAAAAAAAACAAAGGTATCTGTGTGAGATGATGGATGTATTAATTAGCTTGACTGTGGTAATCATTTCACAATGTATGCATATATCAAATCATCACTTTGTACATCTTAAATATGCACAATTTTATTTGTCAATTATAGCTCAATAAACCTGGGGATAAAAAAAGTTCATAAAAGAAGTAGAAAAAAAATGTTAGTGATATAATTATTGTGCTTGCATTATAAATATTATCTTTGGGTTGTGATTACTTTTCAAATAATCAAAGTAACTTTTAAAGATACCTTTATATTTATAAAATTATGAAATTACAATTTTTAATTTGGGTAATATGTTTCATATTTCTTTTCATTGGGAATATACATATTTCAATGTGCCTCAGACTCTCTGTGAATGGCATTTTTAACTACCATATGACAGTTTATGACTACTCTTGACATGTACTATATCTTGCTAAATAAGAGAACAAGCATGATCCAATGTTAATTATCAACAGACTGAATTTATTACTTTTATTTCCAAAGATAAGCATTAATAGCTGTCAATAAGAAAATACTTTTCTTATCTTCATAAGATTGTTTTGCATATCCTTAGAACATGTCACCCAAGTCAGAAGCCTAAGGTTTGGGAGCTAAAACAAGATAAGAATTTAATAAAAGAGAGAGAGGTTAGAAATAAAATATTTTTAAAAATACTTCCCTTAACATAAAATGAAACATAATGTTTAGGACGTAACTATGGGCTGACAATAGGTGAAAAAACATGTATTTGTGAAAAACTGCTAATGTTTCAGATAAAAAAGTACAAAATGTATAGTCTTTTTGTTTGAGACTATGTCAGAAAACAGCATGCCTGGTTGATGAGAACAGTAGTTTGACCAAAGTGGGGATAGCGAAAAAACCCAGAAGCTTTGCCAAAAATGGTAGACTTGATTTGAGACAAAGGGTTAGAGGATGAAATCCCATGGCATGGTCAGCAAAAGCAGCAAACTCAGTAGAAAATGAATACTAGCCTGAGGTTAGAGATTCAAAGCAATCACTATCAAAAGTCCCAATTATTTTATCTGGAGAAATAGGTGAAACCATACTAAACTTCATCCTAAATTTCAAGGGACATTGAATGGGCAAAACAATCTTAAAAAATAAGAACAAATTTGGAGGCTTCACACTTCTTGACTTCAAAACATATTACAAAGTTATAATAAGTACAGTAGTGTGGTACTGGCATAGGACAGATCTATTATTGGCCAGTAGAACAGAATGGAGAGTCCAGAAATAAATGCTCACTTACATTGGTCAAATGATCTAAGACAAGGATGCCAATGGAGAAAGGCAAGTCTCCTCAATAAATGTTGCTGGGAAAGCAGATATCCACTTGCAAAAAATCAAGTTGGATTCTTACCTTACATCATGCTCAAAAATTAACTCAAAATATATTAAAGATCTAAGCATAAGACTTAAAATTATATATTCAGTAGAGAAAAGCAAATCAAAGTTACAGTAGATACCACATCATACTCATTAGGACAGCCACTATTAATAAAATGGAAAATAATGTTGAAAAAGTAGAGAAGTTGAAACCCTTGTGTATGGAAGTTCCTCAAAAAATTAAAAATAGTGATCATATAATCCAGTGATCTCACTTCAGCATATAGTTTCAAAAAACATATTTACATGCTCATGTTGAAGGACTTGAAGACATCTGTGCATGCTCATGTTCACTGCAGCATTATTTACAATTGCTACAAGGTGGAAGTAACCCAAATGTCTGTCAACAGATGTGTGGATAAAGAAAATATGGTCTATACAAACAATAGACTATTGTTCAGGTTTTAAAACCAAGGAAATCCTATCACATGCTATAACATAGCTGAACCTTGAGGACATTATGCTGAGTGAAATAAGCTAGTCATAAAAAGATAAATACTGTACAATTCCACTTACCTGAGGTACCAAAAACAGTCAAACCCACCAAAATGGAAAGTAGAAAGGTGGCAACCAGGGGCTCGGAAGAGAAAGAAAGGAGTTGATGTTTCATGGGTATACAGTTTCAGTTTTGTAAGATGAAAATGTTCTAGAGATCTGTTTCACAACAATGTGAATACACTACTGAAATGTATGCTTCAAAATGGTGAATGTGGTCAATTTTATGTTGAGTCTTCACCAAAAACAAAAATAAGGTAAAAATAAAATAAAAATAAAATAAAGAGGACTAGAAATTTTAAATATTTGGGGGTAATTAAACAATAATGCTTGAGTATTTAAGATACACTGTTCCAATATGCTAAGCATCTTAAATTTAATCAATAGTTATGAAAATGACTGTGATATATATATTACTATTCCCATATTTTTGATGGTAAAATCAGGCTCAGTAAGATTATGTGACTAGTCCAATGGACATATTTTAATTAAGTGGAAGAATAAGATTAGAAGGATGATCTCTCTGACTCCAAAGCCTTTATAGGAGATGCAATCTGAAAATCATTGGTGGAACTTATCACAATCACGTTAGTCATCTTCTGACAGTCCCTTGTTTAGGTCCCTGTTATTTATTTATTTTCTGTTTTCTGAACTAGAATGTAAACTCCACGAAAGCAGAGTCCTCTGTCTTTTTACTGCTCTATTACCAATTCTACAACAGTCTGCCTCATAGAAGTCACTCAACCAATGATTTTACACTTAGTTTTCTGGCTGTTTAAGATTAAATAATAACTTAATCTGAATAGTTTCTATTTTGCTATCATATAAAGAATAGAAAATTCATCTGAAGATGCAAAATTAACCCCAAGCATAAGGAAATACCTTCCTCTATGAAGGCTATTCTTGGTACATTAACTAGTAGACATGGATGGTTGTCCAACACGCTGGCAGAACATGCTTCACCATAGAAGGTTCTCAGAGAGACGGTCTGGAGAGAGCCACCAGAGGATAGGAATCAACATGACCAAAAGTGCCACAGTGGTATTCCTGCTTTTAGAAGTGAGGAAATTGAGATGGGGGAGTTTAAGTTTCAAGTGAAAGGCAATTCAAGCAAGTTTGTGGTGGAGATAAGACCGCATGTACTCCTGACAAGGAAGTCCACCCTTTTTCCTTCTCCTCATAAAATCTCCACTCCTCTTATTTTCGCTGATCTGAATCCTTGACTGCAACTAGAGAAATCCCTGAAATCCCTGACAGCAACTAGAGGAAATAAAATGGGAAGATAAACTCGTAAGAAGCCTTCAAAAAACACAAATCTCTTCATTCAGAAGAATCATACTGAAGGGCACAAAGTGGTCAAATTAAGACAGATACCTAAAGAATGGCCATTGTTTCACAGGGAAACTTTTAAAATTAATTTTTATTAAAAATATGACAGCTGAGGGAAAATTCATATCAGTTAATAAAATATTGTTAGCTAATAGGCCTTCTTGTAATTCATCAAATAGCTATCATTAGTGCCAATAATTTACTACTTAAAGTGTCGTCTTTTTCTGTTATATAGTATGCCCTTTGTAAGGTACTAAAATACTATTGTATACTGTTTTTCTGTTTTGAATATGCAATATTATCTAAAATATATTCTTGTTCCATATCATTGATTGTTATTGGAATAAAATGAGAAGGAAATCAATGACAGAATCAGGAAATTGAAATGTATCCAATACGTGTGGAATAAAGCCCACCAAACTGATTTCAATGTCAGGTTGCTTAGTAAAATATTAATGGTGTATGTTTGTGCAGCTCTACATCTGAGTTCTTTATCCTGTTCCACAGATAGGCATGCCCCTCAGCCAATTCCCACACAGCCCTAACTATATATCATTAGGAGGACCGTTTCTTCCCACCTCGTTCTTCTTATTTGAAAATTATATTAGCTATTCTGGGGCCTTTTTCTTTCAATATGAATTTTAGAATACATTTTTCTATACCTACAAAAACTTTGCTGAAGTTTTGACAGGAATAGCTTTAAATCTTATAGATCAATTTATGGAGAATTTGCATCTTTGCTATGTTTCGCGTCCTAATCCATAACACCGCATGTTTCTTCAGTAATTTAGGCCCTTTTGCTTTCCTCAGCATTTTGTAGTTTTCAGCATACAAGTCCTGTACAACTATTGTTAGATTAGTTGTTTCATATTAGGGTGATATAAATGGTATTGTATTTTTAATGTTGGTAACCACATATTTATTGCTACTCTACAGGAATTCAATTTATATACAATATAGGTAGTTTTTAATTGTTCACCTGAACTCACTTATTTTTGAATTTTTTGTCTTTTTTGGAATTTTTGCATTTTCTACATAGAAAACCATGCTGCCTGCAAACAGGGACAGTGCCTTTCCAATCTGTAACCATTTCATTTCCTTGACTGGCTAGAACTTGTAACGTTCTGTTGAACAGCAGTGGTGCACCCACTTCTCTGAGTTGGTGCCTTGCCTTGTCCCTCATCTTAGAGAAAGCATTTATCATTACATATGATGTTAGCTTGTAGATTTTTCGTAGATATTTTTTACAGAGTGAAGGAGGTTTCCTTCTATTCTGAATTTTCTGTTAGTTATTGCTTTTTCAGAGCAGTTTAATGCTCACATCAAAATTGAGATATAGAGATTTCCCATGTATCCCCATGGCCTCCCAAATGGATAGCCAGCACCACTGCAACATCCCCCACCAGAGTGTCATATTCATCACGATTAACGAACCTACACTGAGACACATCATAATAACCAAAAGTCCATATTTTACATTAAGGTTCACTCTTGGTGTTGTACATTCATTCTATGGGTCTGGCCTATTTATTGGGTTTTAGTGCCCACGACAGTTTCATTTTCTGCTTTTTTGGTGTTCTGGTGTGGCTGGGATACCCAGTCAAACCCTGTTGGTACCATTTGCAGGTAAAATTGCTTCCATGGGCAACACACTGTTCCTAGGGTAACTCCTCAAGCCAAGTTCTATTTCTACTATGACAATGCTGCCTTTTTACCATAATATAGGAAAAGAAGCAATGTTCCTTGATTTCAGCATTTGCAGTTATCTGGAGTATTTTCCAAAGTCATTTTCCCCCCAAGGCAGCATGAGTGCTATTTGTAATGAGAGCAAGGTGAAGAGAACTCCATCAGGAATTCATACCTACTATGTATTCTCACAAAGTGACAGTCAGCTTCTACAACAGCTACAATGCTGATCAGATAGTTAAGACATGATACTTGCAAGTTATAATTATTTGGGACTTATCTCTTTCTTTCTCCCTGAGAAACACTGAAAATTTTATAAGCACTATCTCGCTAAGTTTTCATAGTGTCTGAGAAGCACACACAGAAAAACAAATTTCAAGGTGTTTTTATCAAGAAGATCAAGGCATTAGACAAGGTTGTTGCTAACAGCCAGCCATCAATCATTTTCTTTAATTTTCAGATTTAATAAACCATGTTTAATTGTTTGGATGATTAAGTAATTTTATCCTCATAATTATCTACGCTTATATTAATGAAGGGATTCACACTATAGCATATTCTAAAGTGTCTTTTTCATAACTGTGGTTTCAAGAGATGTGCTACCTATGAAATCCTCACAACACCCTGGGAAGGAGATATTCCATTTCCCTTGTTTTATAGAGGAGGAAACTGAATTACAAAGATGTTGCATGACTTGCCTGTGGTTACACCCGTAGGGCTGAGCTGGGACACTGACCTGGTAAAATGCTGCTAGAGTCCGTGTGTTTAGCCACTATGTCCTACTGCTTCTCCAGAAAAGACCAGAGCACTGTCTTAACACAGCTTAACTTCTGGTGCAAGAGACAGTCATTAAACAGCATAGCATTCAATGAAGCATATTCTTACAAACAGTGATAACTACTACCAAGAAACATTAAGATTTTAGCACAAAGGGATCAGAACTTGTCTGAGTTGTCTGATGATTTAACTGAGGAAAAAACCTTTGAGTTAAGCTTAACTAACATATTCCATATACATTTTGGAAATGAGGTAGGTAGAGAATGAGAGCATCATTGGAGACCAATGTTGCTTTTTACTCCGTGTGAGCTAATGCTTCTGAGGTTCATCAGGTTAGTTGCCTTTTAAACTTAATTTATTAATAGACATTTTATATTCTCTTTCTGTCCCTCTCTGTCTCTCTTTGCCTCTTTTTCTTTCCCACAGCCTCCACCATATCTCTAGAGTATGTGTGCATAAGACCAGAAGTTTGATATGAAATTTTTCTATAGCTGGAATGGTTCCCACATAACATGGCAGCATCAAAAGAAATGAAAATGCTGTGTCCATGTGTTTTCCCTTTATCCATCTCAGCCCCAACCCTACTGCTTAATTCCTTTGACTGCACCATTTTACTTCATGCCCATTAGATACAGGAATATCTTAAGAACAGGTCATGCAACACACGTTTCCCCAGCAACCTCCACCTTCCACCCCTCAAGGCTAAACTGTGCTCCAGGCTCACAAAATGAGCAGATCTCTAGCTTCCAAAGGCTGCACCTCTACCAAAAGAGAGAAGAGTGAGCAAGCACATTTTTTTTTTCTGATTCTAGCTGGTCTTTAACACTATTATCACATAAAATCTGGGTATTGAAAGAATATTGCACCTGCACTATTCTAATAACATATATTTACAAGATTGGTCTTGCTTAAGTTTAAAGGATAGAGTAAAATCGAATACACAGTGTTTACCTCTGTCCAGGCTCTACTCTTATCCCTTGTCAAGTGAGCAGCACGTCCAGGATGATAAGCATCCATCCTGTGAATTTCAGATCATCTCCCCCTAGGCTGTTTTGAAACTAGTCCCAAGGATTACAGGGATGTTTAAGCAGAACACCCCAAAGGTCCCACTCACATCCTTTATTGGAAAGAGTCCTCTGAATCTGTAAACTGGTGCTTCTGTGTTGGCCAGTTTCCATGTTCCACGCAGTCAGGTGGTTATATTTTCAGTATAAGCCAAACACACTGTAGGCTCTCCATTCAGGAGCTACAGCTACAGGGTATGTCGTCTTTGAGAAAGAGTAATGGACGTGTAGGGGAGACGTTGGTAAATGAAGCAGTGATTAACGCATTAGCAGACTCTTAATATTTACTCTTAATTTCTGAAATTGATGTTGCTAAGGATTTGTGCTATTATGAGTTAAGATGTTTCAATAAAATTTACTTACTGGATTTGAGTCCAGTCACTGAACTATATGTATGCTTAGATTAAACCTAGGAGTGTTTAAAAGACTGAGTTTGAAAGAAAGACATTTTGATTTTAATTTTTTGATATTTTAGTGCAGGTTGTATTTTTATTACTGTCCCTTACTTAAATGAGAATAGCTGTGTATGTCGAGGAATGTGAATTAAGTGATCACGAAGGTGATAAACTCTAGAATCCTTGAAAAAATATGAATCTTCTCAAAACTTAAGTCTCCTGCTAGTAAACTGAGAGTCTCATTTATGTGTTTTGAGATTAACTTGAATACATAGAGTAAGAGATTAAAGAATTGATTGCAGTTTGGGGAAATCAGAACTCTGGAAGAAACATGCTCACACTTGCCCTGGAGAGGTAGAACAGCTTTTTGACAAACACTTAGCACAGCTCTTTCTACCTCACAATATTATGTCCACAGCCTATCATTCCTCCTTTCATTATCACTTACTCAGAGGAGTAAACATTTAAAGGCTTTTTGATGTTTGAGTTCCCTAATAAATTTCAATCCTTCTAGAATACATCTGTTCTATTCTTTAAGGTCTCATCTATTAGCTGAAAATTATTAATCCTGCTTGTGTACATATTTATGCAAATACATTCCCCCTTTTATGAGTGTGTATTACTCTGTATAGTCCCATTGTGGGCATTCTCGTAGGTACGTGTTTTTATATTTGTCTGTGGTTCTGGCATTTGGGCTCATTCATATTTATTGGAATAGACATTAAGCATATGTAGGTGCCCAAATATGTTCATCCCTGTTGTGTATGGTAACATGTATCCATGCATGTGTCTATGCCTAATAAAATGATCCAGCAAAACGTATGAACAGGTGCTGAATATTTTTTATTTTACTGGCTGTGATTTTATTTTTGTTTAAACTGTTCCCAGCATTAGATACACAAGAATTATAAAAGCACGTGATACTAAGATTCTAAAAGCATTAGATACTATTTTTGTGTAAAGTCCCAACCTAGTTGCAGTGACCCAATACATTAATGCAGGCTTTCCACAGCTACCAAAGCTACCATTTGAACGAGGCATCCACACTGCCTCATACACAGCTCGGTTCATGTCTATCTTCGTGTCTGTTCATTTGGTTACAGCTGGACCTAAACTCAGGAGTTACACTGGAGTCATTCATGGGATGCCCAAACAGTGGATTTGTTTTAGTAGGGCTTCGTATACAGAGAGACCTAAAGGAATTTTTTAAGTTATCCTGATTTATAGCGAAGGTATATTTAATTGGATGTAAATGATGGATGCAAGTATATCAAATGATGCAAACTGTGACTATGCTAAAAAAGAATGTGTATTATTAGAGAAATCATAACTTAGCTATAACATCAAGGAAACCGGAATATTTCATTTGTCTCCAACAGCAAAAGGTGGAATGTTCTTATGCTTGGAACTAGTGTTGGATGTTTCTGGGTGTGGACTATATTTTTTTAAACTTTAAAAAGTTCAGTATATTTTTGAATCCAGTGTCTATTCACGATTATAAACTGTGTTTACTTTTTGTTTAAAACAAACAAAAATACATTAAAACTTTGCCTGTTCTCTGTGTGTTTTATTTGAAATTTCAGTCAATGCTAGTTAAAGGCATACCAATAACTTGAAGAACAAAATGTTAACCCTTCCCTGGTGTCACCCACCAAAAGTTTCTTTCATCCAAAATCTAGTGTGCACTGATTAATGTTCACAGATAGTCCCTGGGCTAAAAGTAGGTAATGGAGTCAATTATTTCTCTCCATCTCACTATTATCTCCAGCTGTTTCCCAAGGTTTGTATAGATGGTGGAAACTCATCATATTCGCCTCTGAAGGTTGGCCTATGTATTTTGTCCAGGCCCAGGGATGGGGTACGTGGTAGTGACTTTCAACAGAGGGCTTCAGAGACCTTCCTGAGCATGGGATCCTATTTGCTATCTTGTAATCAACTGCTCAGAATGTCTCCACTCTGCTTATCTAACAGTTACTTCTCTGCATGGTGAGGTCCCAACATTTAGGGAACGTATGTGTATACTAGAAGTGGTACGGCATAACGGCTCAGAGCAAAGACTTCACATTTGAACTTGGTGATTCTCAGTTCAGCTATTCGTTAATGGGGTGACACTGTTATCCACTATGTGCTTCTTTTTTTAAATCATTTTTACATTGAGAAGAATAAGAATGCCTCTCCGATAATTATAGTAGGCATCCATTTGAATATTATAATATAAACAAAATACCTGGACCATAATAGCCTTCCATAAATGTCAGCCATTACTACATATGCAAGGCATTGTAACATGTTTGCATACATAAATGCATAGGAACATAATCACATGTACAATTTTACACAAGTAATGGTTTTAATGCACACCCATATAACTCTGTGTATAGGAATAAATGCATATATTGCCATGTGTCCTTATATTCAAAATAAATCTCCGAATATACATACACAACCTTTCACATACTGAACATATTCAGCAAATGTTGGTGTATGTATAGGGCATGCATTGTAATTTCCTTACCCTTAATTATCTGGAGAAAAAAAAAAACTGCATTACTCAAGACAGTCCTATTTATAGTCTATAAGACACATGAATTATAGATACTGTGATCATCCTTGTAAAATCCCTTGAATAGTGGTTAACAAGTGGCTCTACATTCATTTGCTTTGTCACATAATATTTATTTACATAAATTTATTTCTATCTCTGTTGTAAGTAATAAATTCCAATACAGCCTATGTGACTGTTTACTTATATTGCAAAAATTATAAAATAATGTAATTTTGTTCTTTTTTGAAATAATTTATTTTCTAGATCTTTTTCCTTAATTATGTTAATAAGTAACATTGATAACCTTAAAGAGAATACAAATAAGCCATGTATTTATATTCCATAACTAAGGGATATAATATTTTAATGAAAAATCTTAGCCTATAATTACAATGAGAAAGGTTTTTTATTAATGAAGTCCCTGAGTAGCATGTTGAAGTTATAAGTTCCATTTGATGCTCTTACACAAAAGGTATAAAAGTATACATTTCAGATCATCTGTGCTTTCCTAGTTTTAAAAGTCTTCCAAAGACTTGAGTGCAGTAATACCTGAGATATTTAAAACATTGATAAAGCATTAATCAAAAGAACCACAGTTCATATTTTACAGTAGAAAGGATTCAACCCACATTTATGCATTTTGAATTGCGATTTTCTTTTCTCACGCAGGAAACTGAAATCTCGCCTTTTCTTTTCAATCTTTTATTACTACTCCAATCTCTAAAGCCTCTGCGTGAATTCTTTAATCCTCTCCCTCCTTTTTTTAAAGAAACATATGTAAATAGACTCTTGTGAATGGAATTTTTCTTGCACTGGATTCTACTTGGAATAGTTGGACTTAAATAAATCTCACAAACCTCTAAAAAAACAAAGTCTCATACTTCTTTTTGGTGTATATATATATATATATAGACAGAGAGAGAGAGAGAGAGAGAGAGAGAGGTATAGTAGTTTACAATGTTGTGTCAATTTCTGGTATACAGCATAACACATGAACATACATATATTCAAAAGGTCTCATACTTCTTGAACTACTTGTAGTAACTTCCTGTATTATTGCCCAGTTTCATCCTACAAACTGTTCCCTGTACAGTTCCCATAATGATTCTTTAAAACCTAAATCAGATCATGACACTCCTCTCCTTAAGTGTTCCAGTAGCTTCCCATCTCACTGAGAATTCGATTAAAAACATGTGTTAACAGAAAAGATTTTTACCCCGACCTAGTAGGCTGTCAGTCCTGTCGACCCTTCTTGGTTTTGTATCAGTCCATTCTCCTCATGGCTCATCCTACTCAAATCACACTGGCCTCCTTTCTGTTTCTTTAACTTGCTAGTAAACATCTGCCCCAGGACCTTTGCTTTTACTTTTATCTCTTCTTCAAATATTCCTCCTCTCAATGTTTATTTCTACTCCCAATGTTCTTTCTAGTCTCTACTCAAATAACTCTTTATAAGAGATATTTTTTTTTACAGAACTTCTCTATAAAGAGTACCACTCACCCCAGCACTTTGCTTTCATCATGTTACACTCTTACCTTGCTTATTTGTCTTCACAGTAGTAGCGAACTGACCATATACATACCTACTATATATACTACGTATGCACACACCCACATGCACACCTCTTACATAGCAGTCACCTTGCTGGACTTTCACCAAGTTTTCAGATTGGCAAAAGCAGATTAAAAAAAAAAAAGTTGTGTCAAAAGTTGTGTTGGTTCTGAGACAGCTGTTCTGATAAAGGCCTGCTTGAAAGGTTGGCCATTGGCTGGTTATCTGGAAACTTGGATTTCAAGAGAGTTCCCACAATTTCCTAATTAGGTTAGAACGGCTCATCGTGTCTAAACAGTTGGTGCAAACAATGAGGTTTATGCTGAACACATGCTTTTCTTCTGGGAGTCTGCTATTTTGTAACATGGTATGAGCAGAAGTCTTCTATGTGCACATCCCCAAACATACACGTCGGCACTGGGTCCCCAGTGAGTGTCCCTGATAGACAACAGTTCACGTTGATGGATGAATTAAGTGCACTCGTGTGACTCCCTGAGGAAGGACACTTGGGAATTAAGCTTGTGCTTGGTTTCCTCAGGACTTTGCCCCTTGTGCCCTTTTCCTTTTTCTGACTTTGTTTTGCGTCCTTTCACAACCATAAATCATACTCATAGATGCAACTCTGTGCTGTGTCCTGTGATCCATCTAGTGAATCATCAGGTCTGGGGGTCCCTGCCACAGCAACCTAGTGATTTATTTCTTCTTTCAGCTATCAATGGCTGTCCTGAAGGCAGGTAATAGTGGTCATCATTCTAACAATAATCGAATCATCCGCCATGCAGAATGGCTGTGATGAAACCTTCTAGGCAACAGGCTTTTTTGAAATATGATTCCATTATTTCTCCACACTGTAATTCATTAGGAGCTGTGATTTTTATCTTCTTCTACAGTATAAAGAATTTTGATGTGGTACTGCATTTTGAGTGTTACAGGAGTTTCTAGATGTTTTGAAAGTGTGTAGAAGGTAATGCAGATAGACTTGACCATGAGAAAGGTATCAGAAATGGAAGCATACTCCGGGAGTTAAAAGTTTGCTTCCAACAAGTTTGGAGAGGAAGTTATGAAGTAACAATTGCATCTTCTCACTGATCATAATAGAAATAATAAAATGGTGATTGACAGTGTACTAGCTGATTGGTAAGACTTTATGGAACTGGAGCTTGGGCCATTTGTTGAATATGTTAGTGTTGGCCTCAGACCTTTCTGTGTCCAAAAGGAAGATAACAAAGTGCAACCAGGCAAGGAGTCACTGGGAACTCTGCTACTTTGTATATCGTAATAATGAGATGGTACTCTAAAAGTGACTTTCATTTCAACATCAAGACGTACGCTTCTGAAGTAACTTATGACTGTTATCTCTGAGCTGAGATAGGAAACTAACTCCCTAGTAAAAGAATAAAAACCAAAGGAAAAAAATGCAAACCAGAGCTTTTCATTCCTTTGCTCTTAGGTGTCCTATTCCTTAAGTCCAAACTGCTCACCCAGTGTCCTCTGATCATGGGGCTCCAGTCCTTAATGTTTCTTGACTGCTTCACATTGCTTCTGCCTGGGGCCTCCAGACTTGCGGATCCTCAGCCATTCGTTCCTGTCTCTGCTCAGATCTTACCCATCCGTGAGACTTTCGCTGACCCCTAATCTAAATCTGAATGCTCTCCTGTGCTTCTCAGTCCCTTTCTTTGTATCATTTTTACTCACATGTCCCCTGTTCCCTACTCACTGGACTCATACATGGATAGTTGCAGTGTTCGGAAGGAAAATGAATGGATTTTACAGAAAATGTGCAGAATTATATTTCCAGCTTATAAAATCTTTGTAAACATGTTCTCTGATTCAGACTCATTACTGGGGCTTTTTTTTTTTTTTTAACTTCAGTGTGTATTGAGTCATAGAATCCTATAAAATCTCTAAGTAATCTTTTTGAGTCAAATTGTCTCTTTCTTAGTGTAAGTTCATCAAGAAGGCAAAAGAGTACAACAAATGCGTACGAGACTAGGGAGTTCTAACAAGAAAAACTACCATGGCCAGTGTTCCATCATCACTGACAGCTCCTATTTGTTGCCTCTTCATTCTGTGCTTTAAATACCATGGTAAGACTTCAAGATACATTACCTTACATAATTGGTGCAAGAATTTTATTTTACTTTTATTCATATTTAGAGAACTTAAGGTTTATAGTAGCTCACTACCTGGGCCAACCCAATGTCACACAGCTAGTAAGTAACACAAATGAGACACAATCCCAGAACCCTATTGAGTCCAATGGATGAACTCTTATCCAGTCTCGGTATTCTGCCTCACCACTCATTACCATATGCCTGTCTAACCACCCTGTATGTGGCTTACAAGTACATAACTGTTGATAGGACATGTCTGGATATTTGCTCACTAATCAAGACCTATTTATTACAATGGAATACTATTTCTAGAACTATACCACCTCAGAAGAGATGATATTCATCTGGGTGAAATTTCTGCAAGTCACAATGTGTGGCTAAAGTTAGTGCAAACTGTATTTTATTCTTAGGATATATAACTTTAATTTCATCCAGCTTCTTTTGATAGGGTCAATGATACTTAACCCATGATTACTATTCCCTGCTGATCTGAGATCTGAAAATGCCTTATCTTCCTATTTTCTCTAAAAAGAGATTAAATGATGCAAATGCAAAGGCCAAGAAGGCTGACATCGTACTATGGTATTTCATAGCAGGGGAGAATCAAAGGTTTATTTTGTTAATGTTTGACACCATTTGTCTTACTTTTGAACACTAATCAAGCAGAGGAGGTTTGTTCTATAATTTTTGTATTTTATTTCTGTTTTGAGATTAATTTCATGAGCAATACTGGAAATATACTTTTTTCTGTGTCCCAATATAATGGTTTATTTCTTGAAAGTGATTCATATTTAGGGAGGATGACTAAGACATTAGCCAATTGGTATCTTGTCTTTGCAGACGTTCAACACTGCCACCTGAGAGCAGAGCTTGCTACTGCTAGTAACAAGGGAGTTGATATTACCTACTCCCTTTATTTATTAATGAGTTTGTTAAAAAACGTAACATATGGTCTATATGTATCTTTCCTTGGATTTTTTTTTAACTCTTCTTGGTTATTTTTCCTAAATTAATAGGAATGTTACAAACTAAAATATGTCATCTTTCTCTATGAGATTATATTTGACAACTTACATAAATACTCCCTCACTGTGTACCCCTGCCAGAGTTTGGAAGATAGGTATTTAAAATTAAATTATTGAATAGTAGTCTCAAGTGTTATAACAGAGACAAACTGAAAAACCATGCTCCATCTGCAGCATGCCAAAACTGCGTTCAGCCTTGGATTGCTTTCTATCTCACAGACTAAACAGGGACTTTCTTACTCATTCTTGATCCCTTTTTCCCCCTATATTTTTCTGTCATTAAACCTCATCAAATTAATCTTTGCAAAATTTTACAATTCTCTCCTCTGATGTGTTTCTACATGCCACTACAGCTTGTCATTGGTCTTTCTGAACTACCGATTAACTTAAAACTAATGCCTCATCCTTCAGCACTGCGGAACCTTTCATTCCGTACCCAAACACATTTATATTCCACAGTCCTGCTGGAATTAGATTTCTGAAGTGAGTCTGACAATGTAGCTCACCTACTTTAAAACATTTCAAGAATCATCAAAGCTCATAACAATGTTTGTCAAATTTTTATACCATAATTTTTAGATGAAATTTAGAGTTTGCTTTACTTAAGGCAGAAATCCATTATGGAAAACAGTATGGAGATTCTTCAAAAAACTAAAAATAGACTTACCATATGATCCTGCAATCCCACTCTTGGGCATATAACCAGAGAGAACTCCAATTCAAAAAAACACATGCACCCCAATGTTTGTAGTGGCACTATTTACAATAGCCAAGACATGGAAACAACTGAAATATCCATTGACAGATGACTGGATAAAGAAGTTGTGGTATCTTTACACATTTAAAAAAAAATTAAAGTTATAAGCACTTTTTTTAGTAGCACAATATTCATCCAGGATGTAATGTAACTTTTGCAGATGTTAATATGAACCCCTGGTTCATTGTCATTTTTAAAGAGCATGATTTTGATGCCTGACTAAAACATCATGTAATTGAAAGTGATTAGATAAATACGATTCTATAGCAAAGATCAAATTATCCTCTTTCTGGTAAGTTTTAATGTAGGTGGAGATTAAACAGAGGTTAAGGATAAGAAAATTGGGAAAAAATCGAAGAGAATGTTCAGGGAAATTTTATGGGTGGATGTGGCAGTCACAATTCTGGCAGGAAACAGATGGCACACTCAAAGATTTTAACTGAAGAGCATTTAATGGAGGGTTATTTACAGTAACTAAGGTATCTAACAAAAGATACGAAGTCTCCAGAACGTGGAGTGTGGAAACATAATGAAGTTGTTACTACATGTAGACAAAGAGAAATAAGAGAAAATAAGAGGTAACTGGAGGCTAATGAAGCCCAGAGAGAGCTTAAAGCCATGAGAAAAGAGCCATCCCATAGGAACTTGTACCTCAGAATGTAGTAGAACCATGTCTGTGTCCTTTAGTGGAAATGTTCCTGCCCTAGTGAGTTAACCTCCACCTCCGCGGATTGTAAAGTAATAGAAACAGAAAACATAACTTCTTTAGAAGTGGCTCTAAGGTGAAATACTAAAATAGGTCACACTCACCTTTACATCTTGGTTTCTAGACCCATCCAATCTCGTTATGGCAAAAAGGACACTAAACATTTGCAGCTAGTTTAAGATATGGATCACACAGCACCCAAAATTTCAGGGTTTTTCCCATTTAGTGCCTAAAATTAACGCTAGAAAGCATTTTGTCATCCCATCAGGTAAGCTTCAAAGTGATGTAATACATGGTCTGATCAGTTAATTCTGTGTGGGAGGCTATTACCACACTAATTTCACTGTATGATGAATTCCTAAATAAAGATAATATTTTATGGAATACCATGTGTATGATGTGTATGAGGCACATTTTATAAGTCTAGAAATGAGTTTGATGGTAGACACGCTTTTGTGTAGGCAAGAACAAAGTTTATCTAGATTAAGTGTCAATTTCTTTGAGGCAACTTTGGTGTCCTCTTTCTTCACATGCCTCATAATCAATCTACATCTTGGTGGTGGGCTGGTCTCCCTAAGAAGTGGAGCTATAATAGGAGCTCAGCACTGACCCTGGATATTCGCATTTTGGGCACTCAAAAGTGGTAACAGCAAGGCAGTCTTGGTGAAACAACAATGGTGTTAAGTACATTCATATCCACCATTCCTACCACCATAGCCATTGTGTACCTGGAGTAAACTCTGGAGTTTGGGAAAGAAGCAGAACAACTTCAAATGAATGGGTTATCTTTTCCCTGCAATTATGAATCAGTGAACAGATGGCATTTGTACTTATGTTAGACACAGATAGCTTCATGTTCATTATAAGAGATTGAACTGTACACTTTATTCCAAGACTTTTGCATTAATCTATTTTTTTTCTAATTTCATAATCAACTAGCCAACCCATGTGTACATCAATTACCATAAATCTGTACTTTTGGATATATTTAATATAGGAGGGGACAGCACATGTATTGCCTATAGTTTTGCTAACTAGGAGAAATTTTCTTCAACACTGTCTTTCAGAAAATCCCTAGGAAAGGCTACAATGCAGGGTCATCATTCTACAGTTGGGTGTCAACACGTGGCGTACACCCATCTGCAAACTTGGCCTGACTTTATCTTCTTTAATCAGTTGGTCATACAGAATTCCCCATGAAGTCACTGGGCTGTTCGGAGGGAGACATAACAAAATAGTAGGAACAGATCCTATGAGAGTCTAAGCTTGCTATGAATTCAATTTCCTTGCATCTTCAAAACAAACTTAATCCTTGTTTTACTTATTTTATCTCTCTTTAATAATAGAATGCAGCTGTATGCATCCCATTTTACCATTTGGTAAACTGGGCAACTCAAAGTTTGTGGAATTCATCTCAGTTTCCACAGTCACTTGGTAAATCATTTAGTCACTGATAAATCTTTACAAGGACTCAGATGCAGTCCTAGAGCCACTTTTCAAATAAGGAGATTGACACAGAAAGGCGGTGTTGCATTACTCCAAAATCCTAGGTGAGTCTACTGTGATTCTTCTGGTGGAATAGTCCAGAGGCTCCATACACTTTTCCTATCTGCCAGGCATACCTCAGCTATCACTGAATCCTAAAGTGTACATGGCTGGCCAGGTAGCACTATTAGTTGTGTCTACTGCAAAACCTTCTCTTGTGCTGGGTTCCAGGCAAAACTGTCAGTCCCAGGGATTCAGGTAAATAGACTAAATCATCATATCAGAATGTGATTTCCGGATCAGAGTGTAATTCTCCCAAAATGAAAGGGTGAGTACAGCTAGCGGTGGAAAATAAAAAATAAAGACCTCCCCAATATCTCTCTTCTCCCTTCCTACACTTGACTACACGTTACTCCCAATTACTCAACTTAACTGAAAAGCAGTGTGAACATGAGCCTGCATCATACAACCCAGAGGTCTGACTCCTTGACACAGAACGAGGCAAAAAAGAATAGACGGAGGATCTGGTGAAGTAAATGGTGCATAACCAGGACAATGAGCCTAAAGAGAAATTTTATTAGGCAAGGAATAGGAAATGCTTTCAGAGTGGAGAGAATATTACAGGCAAATGTTCAATTTGTCTTTTCATTTTCTTATGTGTAACATATTGCAGGTGAATAGAATAGACCTTTACACAGTTGTAGAAAAAAATAATCGAAAAATGTCGGTGGAATATGGACTCTGGGTTTATGTTTTATATTTTAGAATCATCTAGTTGAAGGGGTGGGCTGAGACTCAAATCTAGTTTTTCATCATAGAAAGAAACTGGAAAACAAGAGTTCCCAATGTAAGTGTCAAGGCGGGAGAAAAAAGTAATTATTGTAATTAAAGTTATTGAAGAACTAAAATATTCTTATTTTCTTACAAAAAAATTACTCACTGCTACTCTACTCTTTTGTTTTTTTCTGATCAACACAGAGAAACCTGTCCACTCTGTGGAGTGTTAAATAATTTGGAATTTCTTTGCCTCAACTTTATTGGCTAAGGCTTTCAAAGGAAAATACCTATTTCTACACTGCTATGCCTTTCATCTGTATTTCCTGGACTTTCTTAAACATCCAGTTTTCTCTCATTATTTTTCCCAACAGAAACTGAAGCATATCTCTTACAATCTTACACAGGATATGATTATTATTAACCATTTATAATTATGATTTATTAGCCACTTTTTATATAAGTTGAATCCATGGGGCCAGAGATCACGAACCACTCCATCATTCACCATTATATGCTCAGTGTTGGTCATATAGTAGACATCATTAAATACCTATTTATTGTGTTTATTAAATATATCATTAAATACATATACATCATTAAATACATAGTTATCTCATATTTACTACATTCCAGCCAGCAATGGAAATTATATTCACTGTATAACTCTTCTGTGCCAGGCATTTTTTTAATTTCATTTAGTTTATATTAATAGTTTTATTATTTTACTTTGTATGTTTTATAATGCTGATGCAAGTATATTTTTAATAAACAAAACTTAAAATGCTGATAAAAATGAATTTGTCAAAGTTATAACCCTTACAAGTGGCAGAGCTATGCAGGCACAATTATTCCAAATTTCATAATCTTGTAATATAACCCTGAGGCTTCCTACCTGCTTGGATTGACTGTTGTTACATAGGTAAAAATTTCAGGTTGGGGAGGAAAGTTTATTTAAAATATGCTTTAATTCCATTAGAATATGAATTGAAGATTCAGAAACGGACCTTGGAACTAATAAACTATGTTATTTAATGAATCAAGATCATGTCGGAATGAAGATCTTTTATCACTGTAATTCTACACTGAGTGGCCTAAAATTACCTGAGTGTGAAGTTAAAATGTGGAAGATGTTCTATTAGGGAATCTAAGACTATAAATCTCAACATAGATTTGAGCTAATGAAAAAGCATGTGATGATTTAATACTTATTGTACTGCATTTTTAGAACTATAGGTAGGCTGATGTAATAAAAATTTGCAATCACTGTTTTTAGGAATAATATTTTTGTAACCACCTGTATTTGAAATCTAGTTTTAACTGGCATTTGGAGAAAGAAGACATTCAGTGAAAAGTCCCCTAAATAATCAGCATAGTCATTAGCACAACGGAAGAACAGGCTTCCTGTTTGAATAACTCTTCACTCTGTGAATGGACCAACCTAACTTCAGTCTCAGCAATGCTCCAAAGCAGAGTGATAATGATGATTTGCATTTAAAAATGTGCAGATTACATACAAATTATATACATGTATATTTATATTGCTTTTCAGTAGGAGAACTATCTTATGACACAAAAACTCCCTAATTCATTCAGAGAATCTCCCAAGGAGATTTCTGTGGGTTCATAACTAGGCAACAGATAACCTGTGACAGAAAGCACTTTGGAAGTCCTGAGGATGACCTGCATTTTAGTGTCCAGAGAGTGAAAGAATAGAAGAACCTTGTTGGACTTTCAAGACTGTGAATTAAGTTTTAGCCAGGCAACAGCATATTACAGAAGCCCTGTCAGTGAGACCATCAAAAGGACACAACTTTGCCCAGACAAGCTAAGAGGACAGAACTTTTATTTCACACACTGTATGTGAGCAAAATGAAGAGAAGATGCTATCCCAGGAGTGAATGCCCTTAACTCTAGGACCTAAAGTAACACTTTCATAATTATACTAATTCAATAGATAGTATTACTTGATTTTTATATCCATGAACTATGGTAAGGGCTTGATAAGTCTCATTTGATTCTTGAAATAATCCTAAAAAGAAGATTATTTTATCAATTATATTTTATGTGTAAGGAAATATTAAGTGAGATTGAATATTGCCATGAGGTTACTGGTACTAAATTGGCTTTTGTTTTCCATCAGAATTATAATTTTCTTTTTAATTCCACAAAATCATCTCACTTGATACTCAAAACTTTCCACTTTAAAGTCCAGAAACTACGACTCAGAGGACAAAAGTCCTCATGTGCAAATTAATAAATTTCCAAGATATTTGTGAGAAAGTTTTAAAGGTGTTAAAAACAGCCATAATTAAAAATTAAAGTATATAAACTTAGTCTTACATACGTAACATTAAAAACAAAAGTAATACATAATTTAAACTCATGATTTCCTAATTATTTTACTAAATTTACTATAACCTATACTCTTGAGATTACTTAAATCTGTTAATATGTATGATGAAAACATAGGTCTTTCCCCAGTGTCAAATGCTCAGTGATACACTGTGTTGCTAGGTGATATTAGTGACGCTAACAGTCCGTAGTGAAAATTTACCAATTCATAAAATAAAAATTGGAAAATGCTACAAATCAGGGTTTCATTCACTGTTTTGCTGATTGTTTAGAATGATGAGGAAAATATGGATAGTACAAAACAAACTTAAAAGTGCATCATATTTTTAGCCAGTGCATTGTAAACAGCAATTTAAGAAATGAGGAAATATTCTTCTAGCATTCAAAAATTACATGTAATTCAGTAAGGAAGTCATTTACAACTGTGATAAGCAAGCAAAGATTTGGTATAGGTCTTTCTTGTTTCACTTTGCATTTATGCATTATTAGAAATGAAAACAATAAATATTCATATTGGAACTACCTTTGTTTTTCCATTGCAACTATAGGTTAGCTACACTATACAAGTTAGAAAAAAATTAATGAAGACATTATGGAAAAATCAACTTGCTAAAGAAATTCATAATAAAGAGCACTGTACATTTACTATTATTTGTAAATTGTTTCCATCTTGTTTTCCTCTCTGTTGGCTTTATTCTCAGCCAGACTCTGCTAGATTATGATAAATATGACGACCAGACCTAAGTTAAAGTTCTACACATTTCAAAGCCTTCAGCAGGCAGAGGCTTTGTCTTCTCCAAACTGTGAGCAAAAGTCTTAGAATGGAATCTGTTGTCTAGTTTGGGTCATTATCAATCACTGAAAATGTGATGTTGCCATGGTAATGGAGTTCAAATTGGCCAGATCTGGGTTACCTTTGGCACCCTCTAGAGTCCAGGGTGGATTTCAGTCACATCAAAGCCATAGTAACTGAGCACTGGGATGTGTTAGCCCCTGGAAAGAATGCTGCATAGGACACAAGCATCTGTCCATGATGCACACATTCATTTGGAAACCCAAGGTGTAGAATATAAAAGTAATTTGCCTCATGTCACAAAATGAATTGCTAGAAGACTTGGCATAATTTCTTGTATGCAGGATTATCAATCTTTCTATTAGCCCAAGTTGTCTTTGAGTACAGATTTTTATATTTAAGCCTGATGTAATAATAAAAGTTTATTCTTTGAGAAGTGTAATGGGGTATGTTCAATGTTTTTTAAAACAGCTAAAATAATTCAGAGCCAAATTTATTAAGTAAGATTTATGACCAAGCTGAATAATGTATAAGATAGGGAGAAAAAGAATCACTATAATTTAATGAAAATACTCTTCATATGTCTTAGAAATAATTTGAAAGATAGTTTCAAAAATATTGACTAAGCTGAATTTATGTGATAGTTTTCATAGCAGTAGTTGGTAGTTTTGAGTAAAACAAGTAATATATCTTTATAATCATAGTCATTTATCATACAAAATAATCCTGTACAAAGACAACATTATCTCTATTTTATATACAGAACTTATTTAGTCATAAAAGATAACCCAAGACAGCAAGATTTAGTTGAACTGCATATGATTTCTGTTTGAAAAATATTTTCCAGGTATGAATGATAAAGTCTCTTCCCTAATTGCAATAGCTTTAAAACAATAAAGATGAACACATAAATGAATAAAAAACTTTGAAATGACCTCTCTTATGTATTGTTGCAAAAATCTTAAAAATCAATACAAAGGATAATTGTCCATTACCAATAAAATAATAAATTATCAAACTATTTCCAAAAAATTATCAAAACAAAATACGAGCCTTTAGCAAGAACGTTTAATTTTCATAATGGAAAGACAGATAATGTTCTTCGAGGAAAAAAATGCTAAATAGTCTCCATTTGTGAGTCTTTCCTATTTTGATCAATAAATTCAATACAGTAGAGATTCAATACCAATAAGATAATTTCATAGGTTGAAAAGTTATATATTAAAATGTCTTAGAAAAAATAATTGAAAAAGCTCAGAAAGCATTATTTAAAAAAAAAGAAACAAACAAAAGAGTAGGCTTATAAAAAAACTATTAAAATATTTTAGTGTCTGCAAATCTGTCTCTCAGAAGAGAAATTCCACAAAATAATGTCATATGAAAACTTAATAATGCTAGTAATCCTAACAAAACAGCAAATAGTAGATTTAATTGGCTATATTAAAATAAATGGATAGATATTTGGGAAAATAACATATCTACAATTTATATCAATTATCAAAATGCTCTAGATGGATAATAGAATTAAATCTTTTTTTAATATCAAAAATTCTACACTGTAGGTAAGTTTTCTCAAACAAGCATCCTACTGAAATATGTCCTAATTAATGATCCAGAGAAGAGACTTCATGGTAAAAAGTAAGACTGGGAACCATGAATGACTTTCTCCTCTTAGAGATCCACATTATTTAGTAACGTGTTACAGATGTGAAGAATTGTACGTAGCAAGAGAAGCCTGTTTAAACTTTGTTGAGTCCAAATGTTTCCAAGCATATTTGATTATAGAACATGTTTCCAGTACTATTGACTTAATCCTGTCTTGGCACAAGTGTTCTGGGAGACAGCACTTTGAGAAATATAAATTGCAGTCAATGGAGAAATTATTCTAAAGATATAAATATTTAGAGATTTAGAAAGGAAATACTTGTCTGACTATAAGCTTTGATTACACTTTTGAGTAATGTAAGTGGACTTCACACTAAAATTCACTCCATAAAAGTTGTGACCAGGCTTTCTTGTTCACCAAATATTCTAAGTACATAGCTCAGTTAGTAGATACTTCATATTTGATAATTTCTGAAAAATAATTCACCTCAATTACTCAATTAAAAAGAGATATAAGAATGAGGAAGAGTATTTGTTCTCAGAACATAAAACTCAACAAAATTTAAAATAGATAAATTGACAAGTGGCATAAAGAAGCAATTTGTATGAGAAATAATAGTGTAAAAGTAATATGTATTTAACTATATTTGACCACACTAGGAGTGACTCTATTATAAATTTTGAAAATTACTGTATTAAAAATGAGTTATAATTCCCTATACATTAATTTACGAAACATGTAAAACAATACTGTTTATAATGGTGAAATTAATGTAAAAGTGGTTAACTCAAATACTGCATATTCTTCTGAAAATTATATCATCCTTTAGGAAAACAATATGGCAATATTAATAAGGGCAGGGAAATATGTGTGCTTATTTATTGATTCCATAAAGGTACTCTTAAGAGTTTCCTAAGTAAATATTCAAAGAAAAAAGTATATTCTTTAAAAATTCTTATAATAAAGCCCACTTTTTTTGTGATCTTTTATTTCATCATATGGTTGGAATAAGCATTCTTTTGATCTTTTATTTCATCATATGGTTGGAATAAGCATTCTTTTAATCTTCCATTGGAAACTAATCCTAACACCGTCCACATGGTTATAGCAAATCTATCCATCTTGGAGAATCTTCTTCACTCTATACACAAAGAAAAGGGGCAGGAACTTAATCCAATCTAGTTTATGAGTATTCCACCCTTGTGGTCCCAGTTATTGGCTTGAGGACTGAAGCGTGACTTTACCTGAGCCAATGAGGCGCATCCCTAACATTTGGTATGTACGTGCTGGGAAATAAATGGTCTTTCTCACTATTCAAATTATAAGCAACTAAGGCATTCAAAGCTGACTTGCTTGCATCCAACTTTTATGGCCACTTGGAATAAACTGACCACACAATGAAACCAATACTAAGATAGCAGAACCAACATAAGAAGGGACTCTCTCAACATGTGATCCTGGATCTAGTGATAACTTAAACTGGCTGTTCTCTCTGCCCTCGGCCCACTTCTTATTTCTTCAAAGGTTGTTCTGCCAGTAGTGTGCGTGGCATAATAAACCACTTGAGCAGATCATATTAACCAACTTATCCTCTGTATGACAATTGTTTTAAATAATAATTATACAGGAGCTAGTAATCATTATCATTTCCTTGATGCATTATTTAGTTTTAAAACATAATTGACCACAATTAAGGAAAATAATTTTCAATTTTAAAGGTAGTATTTTCTTTTAGCAAAATTGTTTTCACATGAACTAAATTTACACTTACCAAACAAAATAGCAGTTTGAACTGTTCTATTGTTTTAAATTCTGAATAAAAATTAAAAACCCAAATACTCCTATGGAATTTCAGAATTGAGTAACTGCAGATTTTCTTTTATTTATAATCACTCTGTTATTATTGTTTACTTAAAATTTTCTGCTTAAATGAAAGAACATGTAATGTCAAGGAGTTTGGAGGAACATTTGCATCTGAAACAAGGCCAGATGAATATTAAGCATTACATACTTTATACATACAAAGGAATAAGAAAAACTGAGTCTGTATATGTCAGAGGCTGACTGTCAACTGGGTTACCCAAATTAGCTTCCGCATAGACGAAGAGGTTTATTACAAGGTAAATGATCAAACAGTTCTAATTTAAACATATATATTTAAAACCAATAATAATCATAGAAAATATTTAGAATATATAGCAAAAAAAAAAAAACTTTTTTCAGGGAGAGATATTTTTCTTCACAGACATTGTTTAGGTTTCCTGTACATAGTTAAGAACCAGATTGATTTTAGACATTTTTGTGAAGTTTTATAATTACTTTCAGAAAGTACATCTGCTAATTCTCTGAACCAGGTAGACCATTCCTGCTGTGTTTCCCCAGGTATACTATTGGTGCCTGGCACATGCTGGCACTCAAAATAGTGAATGAATGAACTAATGAGAAAGAATCCGGAGAAGCAATTTGAGGGAGGTTAATACACCTATATTTCTGATTTGGCTACGTGAGAACTGCATTAAATATTTAAATGCAAAAGTCAAGGAAGTAGTTGGATCCAGTAATCAGAGCTCTTGGGAGAATTCCTGGCTAGAGATGGGGATTAGAAAGTCGTCAATTTACACATCTTATTATAGTCTAATGTTAATGATATTATAAATATAAAAGAAGACTGGTTACTGAGCACTAGGGTAGCAGAGTTCTTCTGGAGAAGATAAAGAAAACTGAGATGGAACAGAGAATGAGGGAGGAGTAACACTAGATGGGTGTGGTGTCAAAGGAAGTTTAGAAAACAAAACCTTACAAAACAGAAAGGAGATGCCAACCGTATCAAATGCTGTTGAGAGACTGTGTGGGAGAAGAATTAAAAAGTATACCTTGATTCTAGCAACATAATTGTCATTAGAGACTTTATAAGTCTGAATGGAATAAGTTGAGGAAAGGATGAGTAGTGCAGTAAGAGCAATTTTAAGCAAACATTTTGAGATGCAAGATAATTCAGGAAATAGGAAATATATATGGAGAGTTGGGGTGGGGAAGTGATTTTTTTTTTTAAAATGATGGTTTCTTTAAAGACATATTTGTGTCCAACAGAATGATAAAACAAACACTGAAAATTAATGATACAGGTGAAAGAGTCAATAATTATAGGAGAACAGTCTATTTGAAAACAAAGGACAATTCAGTGCTCTTGTGAAGGACAAAAGAAGGGACAATTCTATTGTTACAGAAAGGAAGATTACTATAAATTAAATTATCATGCATAAGTTGGATGGAATGGTATGAATCATAAAATGCAAGCTATAATATAGAAACAGAACTACACAACATATTGTATTTAAAACTAGGTAAAATATATATGAATAAAGAATTTTAGAGAAGATACACTATTTCATTCACTATGGAAGTTAATTTATGTGGCAGTATTTTTGCCTAGCATTTTAATCATGTTCTTCAATTATTCTGCAGAGAGCTTTTGACAAGCTATTTAAAGATGAATTCTTGTAGGCATAATAAAACTGATTAAATACTTTAGAAAGATTAAAATGAAATTTAATTTTTCTCAGTTTGACACATAAAACACTGAATTTCATAGCAGGAAATGATGGAGAATGTATCAGAAGTACTTATAATAAAAATAAATGAATAGAATCCTTTCATATTCAGTTTTCATTTACACCATTTCCACATGTGAAATTTGTTTCTAAATCTAGAAAATAAATATCAAATTCTAGAATAACCATAATGCGATTTCAAAACTTATTTTCATTTTTCTGCATGATAGATGTTTTCTGATTTCTACTATTTCATTTAACTTATGGTAAGATAAGTCATGTTGTGAGCATATATATTTTATAATTAAGGTGCATATGAAAGGAATGATTTCCATGAGCCCAGACTCATATCTTCCCACACATAGAAAAGCTCTAAATTCATTAACTTGAGATATTTGCTTTTTCTCTAATTAGTAGAAATCTTTTGATATTCAACTACCTGGTGTGTTTCTGCAAAACTCCTATATATACTGGCTCTTCCTTTATCTCTTCAGAACAGTTCCTCAGAGCTATCTGAGAGCCTGTCTCTGGGACTTAAGTCATCAGGATGTCCGCCAAATAAAACATAATTCTCAACTTTAAGGTTGTGCATTTTTTTTCAGTTGACAAGTGAAATTAATGTCATTCATATATGTGTGTGTGTATCTATATATAGATACATACATATACAATCTTTGTGGTTTTCTGTAAGAAAATGATCTTACCTAGATAGAGTCTATCAATGATTTCCTAAATCAAAAAATCTGGAGTAAACTTTCCCTTTCCCTCAAAGACCACATCCAGTGGGGCAGAAAACCTTATATATTCTCTAATTTTCTCATATGTTTAAATACGTCTTCTCCTTTTTTCAAAATCAGTGTCATTTCTTATCAACAACACTGAAGCAGAATTTGGCCTTATTGCTTGCAACCTACTGCTTCTTCAATCTGTATTTCTCTCAAATGTAAATTGAAATACCTATTTCTTAAATTTCATATTCACAAGAGATTCAGGAAGCAATTCAGTTTTATTCCTTTTTTCTCCCAACTCCATTGAGAAACAATTGACAAATATAGCTGTATATATTTGAAGTTTATAACGTGATTTTTATATACATATATATTGTGAAACGATTACCAAAATCAAGATAATTAACCCAGTCATCTCTTCACATAGTTAACTTTTTGTGTGTTAACTTTTTGTGATGAAAACAATTAAGATCTACTCTCTGAAATTTTCAAGTGTATAATGGCATATTATTAACTATAGTCACCATGTTTTACATTAGATCCTCAGACCTTATTCTTCTTGTAACTGAAAGTTTGATCTATATCTCCCCATTTCCCCCTTCTCTCAGTCCCTGGCAACTACCATTTTATTCTGTGTTTCAATTAAATCAGGTTTTTTTTTTTTGATTCCACAAATAAGTAATGCCATACAATAAAGCTAGTTTTGACAACCTCATTCTTCTGCAGTGCTTGAAGGAGGCATATTATGTGCCTGATACATGTGGTAAGACTTGGGGAGATTTCAGAAGACCTGTCATTGTTTCCTAAGTTTTTGAAAATTTTTTTTAAATATTGGAAATAAAATATTAGCAGCAAAACTGAAATCCAATTCCTATTTTTCCAGTGGAAGTCCAACAATGAAAATATGGTAGGAAAAAAAATGAAAGGAAGGAAGGAAGGAATAAGAAATATGAACCTCAGCCCTAACCATGACCTTAACACAAACATATGCGCGCGCACACGTATTTATATATTATACATATATATTACATTATATGTAGTAAATGTATGTGTAATATATATATACAAATGTCACATTTGTATAACATATATATGGATAGTGTTATGTATTTCCCTATGACCTAAATTACCCAAAAGTATATTTTCTCCACTGAGTTTTGAAGAAATTTATTTTCTCATCTTTCATAAAACTAAAATTCTATGGAACTGGTTTTTGACAAATCATCTTGCACTTCTGAGACATTCTATGGAACTGGTTTTTGACAGATCATCTTGCACTTCTGAGACATGGACCTGTACCAAGATTGCTCTTCCAAACTTTTTGTGACAGTCTCATCCTAAAGTAGGCAGGAAGATAGAGGAAATAACAAGAAACCATTTATTTATAAGAATTGTTTTTTTCATTGATTGACATCTGAACTCAACGGATATATGGTTTCATTTTCCCCTAACAGGGTGAATCAAGTCTGTCAACCTAAATTCTTCTAAGACAAATATCCTTTTTTTCGTATCTGATAAGCTGGAGACTGGTTTCTATTTCAGGGCACAAAGCTTGGAGCATAGCTCCTTGCTCCAAATTAAAATTATCAGTGATTTGCCATGCAATCTGGAATAAGCCAATTAATATATTTTCTGTTCTAGTTTTTCCTTAATTAGTAGATATCTTGGAGACTTCTGTTAAAAATTTAAAATCTTTCTGATTCTTCTTATTTCCCCCCAACCCTTTTCAGCTTTCTGGAACTTACTGGTACAAATTAGTTTGCTAAAAATTACTAGAGCTCTTAGTATGAATATTAACAACAATGAAATTTTAGTTGAAAACAGAACTAAAGAATTAATTTTTTTACTCTAATTTGAAGTTTCAGAGTTAGAAGAGGAAGCTGTTTGTTGTTTTGTCTGTTCTATTATAGGATTTGAAAGTAATTTTTAAATCTTTACTTTTTATTTCTAAATAAACTAAAACTGAGATCTACTTTCTAACCAAAAAGCACGAACTAAATTTCATGAATGAAATTATCCTAAGTAACAGGTACTACACTTCATTTTCAAAGAAAAGATTTAATCATGGCCAAAACTAAATAATGTTTAGAATCATTCATATGTTAAAAGTAAAAGATACAGTGTTCAGGCATTCTCATCCAAAAATTTGGACAATTCAGCCACCATCCTTCAGCTTTACAACTGAGTGAAGTTTTAATTGTCCTCCATTATAAATGGAATTACAAAGAAATAAAATCACAAGAAGAGCGTTTGGATGTTGAATGATGTTTCAAATTTTCACTGGCCACATGCGATTTGTTGAAATCCATGTGCAGTTAAGTGTGACCTTGTTGCAAACATCTTTATGAAGAATTTCACTTTCAACAATATTAATGAAAGCAAGAAGTAGTGACACATAATGTAAGGATTTACTAAAAGGCAACATGAAATAGTATATGAGCAGTGTTTTCCCTAGAAACTTCAATATAGAAGGCAAAACTTTTGCAGTGTATGTGGTAACACATACTGGGATGTGGATTTCCTCCCATTAGGCAGTGTAATCTCTCTTGCTTTTCTCGAATAGTCTCTGAAAATTTTTACCTCTTTCTATTACCAGAGTGGAATGGGAGAGAAATTTTCACCTGAGATAGCTGTGTGTTCATGGCATGCCCATCAGGACCTCAAGTTTAAAAGAAACCCACAAAGGCAACCATTCAATGACATTATTCATTGTATTCTAAATGTGGTCCGTAGACAAGCAATATTAGCTCCAAATGACACCTTTTAGAAATACAAAACAATCCCTTTCCTCTTTCACTGATGGCATCAAGATCTGAATTTTAACAAGATCCCCAGGTTATTTTTGGCACATTAAATTTGAGGGGCTCTGCTCTGCAGTATATCCTCCAATTGCTCATCCTGACCATAACCTAACATTTTCCAGCTACTGAGAAATCATTGTCGGGGATAACCCATTTCATTGTTGAATGGTTCTAATCATTTTAAAATTCTTTCTTATATTATGGCAAGTTCTGTTTCTCTGTTACATCCATCAAACTCGTCAAAGTTCTCCGCCTTAGCTTAACTCATAATAAGTCCAATACCCTTTTCAGGACAGATATGCTCAGATGACCATCTTTCTTTTCCCTGACTCTTCCTCAATTCCTTCAGCCATTCCTCAAATTATAGTATTCACATCATGCTGGATGTTCTACTCTGAACTCCACTTAGTGACTGACACCAAAATAAGAGCATCAGAACTGAATCCAGTATTCAAGGTTTGGATTACCTAGGGAAGCAGTGAGAGAAATTAACATTTACCTCATACTTAATACTTTAAAGCTATTATATTTGCCTATATTTGAACTGGCCTTATTTTCTGGGTGAAGAGAGAGTGTCTTCATCCTGTTATCTCATACTGAGTTTACAGATAGCAAGACTCCTGTATCCCCTTTTCAGCTTCTAACATAATGCTAAGTCATGCCACTATTTTCTTTCTCTACATATTCATTTGAAATTTGGACCCAAAGATGAAACTTTCTAAAGACTGACCATGCAAGGTCATATGCAGATATCTGCGTCTTTCTCTGAAGTAGCTTTGTTAGCTGCCATTCTTTGTATCTATCCCCTTAAAATTCATTATATCAATCAGCCAACTTATGTGATTTGAAATCATGATTTTTTCATCTTGAGAAATTTCTATTCCTTCTACCTTAATCTCATTTAAAGCTGAAAACTTATGTCATTATGAATGACATCGAAGATATTAATTTATACATATTTTCTCATAGAGAAGTTCCTAAATGTATAAATTATATTGAGTAACTGACTACACACAGAATAAAATGGATTTTTTTTTCTTTGATGCCTGAGATGCACCACACCCTGTACAAAAGTTTACAGCATGTTATTTTCAATACTTGCCTTCGCCTCAGTCCCTGTGCACAACGTGAAAGCATTCAGGCTTCGTTAACTCACTGTTTGTGGCTGTAAGAATAATGTGAACGTGTGTGCTTTCATGATGACTGATTAAGTTGGAATGTAATTTTATGTCTGCAGCTTTTTGTTGCTCTGCCAGAAATAGCCTGTCACACAGCAAGAACTTTATGTTGGGCCCCCTAATTTTGAAACCATTACAATTTCCAAAATGCTTTCTGAAGTTAACAAATGAGATTATTAATATTTTCTACAGAAATTAATTGTTATGAGATGGTCTTGTGCTTTGGTTTTCTACTGTGCTAAATTCTCAACTAAATGTCATTAGAAGGTTGTCATTTCTGACGTTCTTTATTTCAGAGTATATTGTTTGGTTCATGTGTCTAAATTGTTCATAATGGTGGCTCTTTCTTCTGTAATCTTTTAATAATTACTTAGATCTCAAAGTCATGTTGAGCTTTTTAATATATATTATATATGGTTTTATACATTAACAATCTCCTAAAAGTCTGTAATGTATTTTCTCAAAATCTCTTATTATGTAATGTGCACACACAAAATTATAAGATCTCTATTGGGTTCTCCGAACTTTTTACTAAGATTCTTTACTCTAGCTCTTCTTAGTTTTTCTGTTTCAGATAAAGAGGATTTTAAAATAGTAGTAAAGCTCTTGAACATTGTGAAGTTGACATCTATAGCTCTGGCCCACTAAAAGAATGAGATTTAATCCTAAGATTATAGACTGCCTCTCCTATCCCACTTTTACTACCACACCAACAAAGATCTGGTATGGTAACAGCTGAGCACAGCTCAAACAGCTGTAAAACAGACACTACCTAAGGAGGATTTTTTATGAAAACCTAAAGACAACAGGTGAGAAAAAACAAAGACAACTAGAAGCATTTGAAGTGGCACTTAAAATTACAGCAAACACTAAAAACAACCCAGTTCCAAGTCATATTAACATAAAATCTTACATTACAAGTCTGCTAACCTCAGTTCCTATTACCTAATATGTCAAGCCTGGCTTTTAATCAAAAGTACAAGGCATATTAAAAGGAAGGAAATCAGAGTCTGAGTAGTTAAACCAAGCATTAAAACCAAGCTCAGATAACACAGGTTTGCAATTATCTGACAGGGAATTTAAAATACCTGTGATGAATATGTTACGATTTTTGATGGAAACATAGACCATATACAAGAACAGATAAATAATGTATGCAAAGAATTGTAAACAGTAAGAAAAGATCAAAAGGAAATGCTAGAAATCAAAAACTTTGCTTTTGAGCTCATCAGTGGACTAGAAACAGCTAAGGTAGGAACATATGAGAGTGATTTTATGTCAATAAAACTTTCAAAACTTAATTGCATGAGAAGAAACATTTACAGCAATAGAACAGAACATCAAAGAACTGTGCAGTAATTTTACGTGAAGAAATTAGATGTAATTGGAATACCAGAAGGAGAAGAAAGAACCGAACAGAAACATATTTGATGTAATAACGACTAAGAATTTCCAAAACTGATGACAGACATTAAAGAACAGATGTGGGAAGCTCATAAGACACCAATCAGGATAAATACCAAAAATCTACACTGAGCCATAAAATACTCAAACCACACAAAAACTAAAGACAAAGAGGAAATTTAGAAATCAACAATGGGGGAATGAGGAAAAAAAAATCTTAAAAACAGAGAAGGAAGGATAAGGGTTTACAACAGCCTTCACATTAGAAATTATGTAAATAAGGAGAAAGAGTAGTGAAATATTTAGAATGTTGAAAGAAAAAACCCCACCAATATAGAATCTTATAATGAATAAAAACATCCTTCAAAAGTGATGGGGCAATACTCTGCCTTATAAACAACAAGACAGCTCCTTACAAGATAATATTCCTTCTTGATCTCATAAGGGGTCACATGGCCTACCAGGATGACGCTTAGATCTGGTTTATGTAAACTGTCAATAAAATGCCATTTGCTGTACAGCCTTCTGTCTGAAAAAACTATTATAACTGTGCCTTGATTTCTAATGGGCAGAACAGTTCTGAGATGTTCTTCTGGGGTTATAATCCTCAAATTTGGCTCAGATAAAATTTTCCATTTCTTTCTTAGATCAACTGATCAATTTTTCATTGACAGTACCTTGTCAAAATCATTCATATAAGGATATTCTTAAGTATAACCCACACTTCATTAACATTGAGTTTGGAAAATGTAAACTTCCATAAATAGGGAAAATTCCTCATTGAGAGGGATCTTGACAAGTGTTTACCCTCTGCCTTTATCATAGTGTCAATTTAAAAATTGGTTATTCAGTTTTAATCATGATAAAAACTATCCACGTGTATGGAATTATTCTAGCTATAAAATGGTGAGTTTGATATGCTGTAAATAGACCCCTTACAGTACAGCACAAGCTACCTCATGCAGACGGGCACCTTCAGCGCAACCTGGGAAGCAATGGCAGACAGCGAGAAACAGAATGCACTCAGCGAGGATAAGTACCTGCAGAGCAGACCACTGTAGACTGGAAAAAGCCAATCGTTTGCACATAGGCCCTCATTTTACCAAAACTGCATCCTCAGTTTGAAGTAAGAAGAGGAAAGTGGAGATAAGAAGAGGCAGCATAAATTAGCATCACATTACAGGGTGGAAAACCTGAAAGTCCTTGGAAAGATAGGCTGACTCACTGTGGTATTGTATTTATGACCAGGCAAGTCAACGGCAAAGCCAGGTCCAGAACCCAGCTCCCAGGTTTCTCCGTCTTGATCTTTCCTCCAACTTACCAGTCACCAAACTATGCCTTAGATATTCTGCCATTTTGTAAAGTTATCACTTTTTACTAAAGAATTCATGAGCAAGAGAAAATTGACTTTTGATGAACTGCTACTCTAGGTTAGGGACAATATTACATGCTTTTATGTAACTATACTTGGCTCTCATGACAACCCTTTGTGAACTAAGAGGTGTATATTATCATTAAATCCTCATTTAATGTATGAAAAAATTGATTCACCAAGGCCAGGAAAGCAGTAATTAAAGTGTTATAGGGATGATTTCCAGATATGATTAATTGCCTCTCTGCTTATCAGGTTGTTAATGGTGATTAGTAGTGATTACCTAAGCTTATAAAATGAGCAAATATGCAGGATGTTTATTCTAGACACTACTGTATCTAAAATCAACGTGGTTCCCTCAAGAATTATCCTAACACCATTCCTTGGGATGTTACCTCTTCTTTAGACACACAGGGTTTTTTGAGTGTTCATTCATTAAGCATCTCCAGCATTGTAATAATTGTTATCAACTCACCAATTAATATTTACTTAATTGCCTTTTGTATGTAATAGGGACTTACCTAGATTTATAATGATTACCAGTAATTAATTAGGCTAAAATCTGAGTAAACATGCTTTTTTTTCCCCTCTCCGGCAGTAAATACAGCTTTTTCACAAGCCTAATTTGGCATGAAGAAACACAAAATTCTACCTGTAACAGCATATAACGCTTTGGGCGTATTTTCTAGATATACATATTTTGAGGTCTAGAAAACTAGTCTTAACAGCCTTCTATAATTAGGAGTTTCTCAGTGGTTTTTTTCCTTCACTCACTAAGGAGATCTTATTTTTTTAAATGTCCTTCAAGAATTCTTAATTTAGCACCAACTATGCACAGATCATAGTTGGATCTGGGGCTTATTTGTGAGCAAAACAAGGGTCCATTTCCCATGGTTTCTAAATTCTGTTAAAATTCACAGAACTCTGGAAGAAGACATTTCAGAAATCAACCAAATATTTGCAGCATTTTTATTTTCTAATGAGTATCAGAGGGCTCTCTGTATATTGCTGCAGGGTTAGCACACTTGGAATTCTCTGAAGAGCTCTCCCTATTTGCCTGTACCTATTTTTATTTCTAGCACTTGATTCTAAAAACCAAGCAGGGTCAAGCAGTCTGGATGTTAAGCCCTGGCAGTATCTAGATGTTTTTTTTAAACTTAGATTGTGCAAGATGTTCAAGAGATGTCTTAAGAGTAACTGAATGCACTACGTGATCTGTCACTATCACACACAAATAAAGGAATGGAGATTTGAGAAGATTCCAAAACTCATGCTTATTTTTCTCCTACATAGTTTCCTACGAGAAGATAGAGGGACAAATCATTGTGCCTAACTCAGGAGATCAAGGAAGTCTCCTCAGAGAGAAGATGGTGATGCACCATCTTAGTGGAAAATAATAATGGTAATTTTTAGAATGTCATTCAGAAAGGAAAACATTTACTGTGAATCACATTTTGATCTTAATACTATAGGAATGATTAAGCAGATTTCCTTAAGATTTGAAAAGAAGTGTTGGAAATGCAGAGATGTGTGTATGTCTGCCTTTCAGAACCCAGTTTGCCAAGATAAACTTGTTTGTTTAGTAAGCAGTGTATTCATATCCAATCTTTCATTGAAATCTGATCTGAAAGGTTTGCCCCTTCTCTGAAGATAGGGATCTATGTGGGAAAAATCTTTGATTAATTTCTCAGGTACTAGTATCTATCTTCCAGCAGACAATTTATAAAGATTCTTCATGAAGGAAAAGAAAAAGTTGATGTATTGCTGAGAACTGGTATCTGCTGATTATGCTTTATGATGGTGACTTTTGCCTGTGTGGGTTCATATTATTTGGCATTTAGCCCCAGACGGGCAAATATACTGCAAAATAAGGTAGACTACCACTCTTCAACAACTTAAGAACTAGAGTGTGTGTCTGACCTCAGAGGTCTTTCCTATCATGAATGAGTAGACATGTGATTTTTCTGTGAATTTAAATGAATTCCGCTAATGTCCATATTAAAAACCTTATTTTGTTTGAATCAGTTTGCCTGAGGTTTGGGAAAGTCTGTAACTTGTTCCTTATAATGGGTCTTTTCATTAAGAGTATCTTTCCTTCATATCTTTTAATAAAGAATATTTTTACTAGGTTTCTACATGTGCATTCAATTTTTAAAAACATTTAAATACTGTTTTTAATTAAAAAGGGGTCAAATCTTAGCTCATTGCTGTTTTACTCATTAATGTTACATTTTCATGTGTGTTTATATACATCTGTTTCATATGGTAAAAGATTTGGCAGTGTTTATATTACTAGCTAGTAATTGTATTGATATTTATTATGTTGTAGGCATTTGCTTTAGACCAGTAAATTTATTGACAAGACACAAAAATATCTTTGGAACAAAGACAGCAGAGAATTTACATTGTACTAAAACCAGAAGCTGGAAATGCTCTGGCTACGCTTTCTCTCTTTAATCTGTTTCATTCTAGCTCCTTTTTTTTTTTTTTTTTTTGCTTTGTTTTGTTTTACTTTGGCAGATTTTATCTACTTCTTAACTAATACAACTTTATAATTCACATCCTCTCTCACTCACTAATGTCACTGGATCAGTTTCAAATTTCTAGGAATCTTGGGCCATCTTTCCCCCAGGTATACAATAATCTCTGTGTCTGTGGCCTTGGGTGCAGGGTCATAGATTTCAGAATCCTTCCCATAGAGCAACATTCTTAAAGAAACAGTATCATTGTGAATTCAGACAACGCTCCAAAAGAAGTCATCTGAAACATCATTCTGAGAGGCCAATGTTATCAGAGTCAATTCTCTCAACAACATTCAGTTAGGAAGGCAAATCTGAAAGGTTCATACACTTTGTCCAAGGTGAAACCTCTGATTGACAGAATCCATGATTTAAATTCAACTTGTTTTAAATTCTGAGCTCAAGCAAACCCTTAGAGCTCATATAAAACAGAAAGGGTAAGTAAATATAACACCTATGGGTGAAAACAATATCTAACACTTAGCCATTTATTACATAACTACATTTTATCATAAATGATCTCACCTTAATTTATTTATCAGAGCCTATACTGACGCTTACAAATTATTTCAGTGTGTTTCTGGTTTTGTGCTGTGTTTTCGTAGCATAAAAATATTTATGCTAAGAAAACCACTAGATATTTTATTACTGGGGAAGAAAATTGCTAACCTCCCATTTGAAGGAAAAAGATAAATATGGTGATATGTTCAACTGGGAATTCAGTTTAACCTCTCTCTTACCCCGCGAATCAGATTTTATGGACTTGTGTGTGGATAAACAAGCAGCACAAAACACAGTGGTAGCCACGGTTTGTAGTATGGAGTTACTGATCAGTGCGTGTTCTCTTAAAGTGACATATTTCCATGCATTAGAGGATGCCTAGTCTATTCATGAATGTAACCTGACTGGCTGAGCAGAGTATGGTGGGCGTTTAAAATTAGGTAGGTTAAGTTTCCATATGTCTATGTGACTCGTAATTAATGGCATAAATCCCTCTTCCCCTTCTGTAACCTTCAGTTCCCTGCTGTGCATCACCCAATATACACTTTATATGGCACGATCACGTAAATATGAAAGAGGATAAAAATACTTAAGAAGAGGAAATTCCATATGAAACAAATTCATCCTGCCCCCTTCTTACTTGATTACTCTCACTGGCTCAGCACAGGTAAAATCCAGCTGCTGGATGATTTACTAGGCAGTGTGAAGACAGACTTTGTTGAGCAGGATACTGTTATGATCAGAGGTATGATTAGGAAATACAGAGCATAGTCCCACAATCATAAGATGGGGTTAGTATGGCTAAATATTATATGGATAATATTGTAATGAATTTACTAATTATATGCCTCATTTAATATGATTAGTCATAATATTGTGAGATTTCTCTCTGTATAAGAATGGCATAGAATAATGGGCCATGAAAGGTAAATGTATCATTCCTAAAATTCCAAGATGGTATAGTCTTTAGCCAAATGAAATAGCCCAAGAATTAGATCTTCAAGCTGCAGACAGGTCAGATAGAACTTTTTAGGGCAGACACATTTATTAGTGTTTAAATGGGTGCTCTGTGCCACAGAAGCGTTCTGGCATACTGTGTTCTCGGTTGCTCCGAAGCCAGCCGACTTTGTATGAAGCTAGTCAATTATGTATATAAGATATGAAAATGCAGGTGCATTCAAAAACGAACATTGGAAATTCTGGGCTGGCAACAAAAAGTCGTGTGAAATTATTTCTTTTTTTCCATCAGCCTGGACTTCAATTAAGAAAACTGGCCTTTCTAGTCACTTTACAGGCACAATGACATATGTTTTCATCAGAAGCTTTACAGGAATAATTCAAATTTTCTGATTAGAGATAAATAATTACATTATATAAATAAATGTAACCTGTATGTTCACATTGACCTCTACTAAGAATATGATCTCTTCAGAAACAACCGACATCTACCAAGAGAGACCTGCCCTACTGTGAAGGTGCTTCACCACGTGTGTGACAAACACCACTCGCCACTGTTGCTGCACTTCCTTCACCTCTCAGGGGTACTAGACGCCCTAATACACTCTCCCAGGTGCGACCTAAAAAAATCCAAAATTATTATTCCCACTAAATTATGAATGGCCCTGTATGTAACTTCTTAATACAGAATATTTAAAAAAATAATCAAATGGAGGGGATGGGAATTAGGAAGAAGATGAAACAAGAGGGGCAGAATGACAAAAGGCTGTCAAAACTGGGTGACGGCTCATTGATGTAGTCTATTTATTTTGTATACAGTTGAACATTTTCACTGTAAAAATTACAAAATATAAAGTATATATGTGTCTTTATACACACTAGTAGATTGGGGTTCAAATACTCAATTTGTCAGTGTAAACTCTGTGTCTGGGTAAATTGCAATCTTTCTGAACCTCAGTTTCTTCAGCTGTAAAATTTGAATATCACTTCTTCAAAAACAGCTAGCATAAGAATAAACAGATTACATACCTAAACTCTAAGGGAAGGTCTGAGCCAATATGCACCCGTTTGCTCTTTTTAGGTGAATTATGAAATAGCTTATCTTTTCAAGATACTTCTCTATCATGTGCCAGAAAAATATCAAAATGCATACACAAACTCATGGTGAACAAAAGGCATATGGGGTCCCTAGGGTTGCTGACGTATAATCTACATAACTGTATACAGCAGCTTTAAGTACCTGCCACAAAATAAGTGCTAAAACCACAGTTGTTACAATAACTCCCTGTCACCAAAGCTGTAGAACAAAAGTAGGAAGCGGTGGTCCTGGAATTGCAGACCAGCCAGCACATAGGAGACAACTGGGGATGGGAAGCTGGGTTCTACGTCCCCAAACTTCCACCTGGACCTGACTAAATTTCAGCTTTTCTACTTACAAACCTACCTTAATTAAACATGTATGTCAATCAGGAAATGAAAAAATGCATTTTGTGTCAATTTTATTCACTTTACTTAAGCTGCTGAGAAACGTGAAGTAGGTTCCTAGGGGATCTCAAATACCCACTGATCTCTCTCTAGAGGACTGTGAGCTCCCTCGGACTGGTCTCCTCTCTTCAGTCTTCAGGTCTGCTTCAGTCTCTCAGTGTTCTCTTCTACATTGTGTTTGCCTTGTAAGTTGCTCCAAATCATTTTGATTTAGAGAAAGTGGAACCTAATTCTAAAATAAATACCTTCATAAATACACACTAAATTTGAAATGGAATATGGATGAAGTTTCACATTTTCCAGAACTGTTAAGGATAGAAACAGCTAATGGCTTGTGAACTGGCATTCAGCTGGAAGTGTTAATGAGGCAGTGAGATGAGATTCATTTGCTATTTGTACCACAACCTGAGTGGCTTAACCAACAGAAATTGACTGTTTCAAAATTCTGGAGGCTAGACATCCAAGAATGAAGTTCCAGCAGGGCCATATTCCCTTTGGAAGCACTAGGGAAATCTGTTCCTGGTCTCTCTCCTAGATTCTGGTAGTTCCTTGGCTTTTGGCAACATAACTACAATCTTCATGTGTCATTCTCCCTCTGTGAGTCTGTGACCAAATTTCGCCTCTTTATAAGGACATCAGTCATATTGGACTAGGGACTCACTCTACCCCAGGAGGACTTTATCTTAGCTGGTTACATCTGCAAGATCTTATTTCCAAATATGGTAACATCTTAAGATAATGTAAGTTAGCACTTCAACATACTAATTTTGGAAGAACATAATTCAGTTCATATAGGATATACCAACATGCTCCATATTTCACCTATAATTAGGATTCTAGGACCATGTATATTTGGGATTCAAGGACACTAGAAGTATTGTCCTTTTTTATTTTTTAGTAAAACTCTATTTTTATATCACTGTTTTGAAACTGTACCAAGTCTTATTTTAATGTTAATCAAAAACTTAGACATGTAACATAAGTTTTTATTTTGATATTTATAATTTTCTTGACCCTAGGTGTCATTTAGAAAGCCATTCATTTAATAAGTTCTTTCTCAGTATTTATCTTTACAGAAATAATTTTATTTTTATTAATTTTCTTTTGTATGTTAACCACTTCTTATGAAAAATAAATTAATTCAGATTATTAACTCCCTGGTTCACACTTTACTATTATATCTTTAAAGTTTAATGTTACCAGAGAATTTCTGTATCCTATATCAATACAACACAATATTGTTGATTATCTTGTTCTAAACATCACTGATAGAGGTTATAATTACATACAAGAATTCTGTAGAGAATAAACTAAAAATGTGGGCTTTTTTAAGCACATATAATTTTGCCCTGGAAAATTAAAAGTTGTTTACTACACATATAACATGATACTTTAGTCAAAGTATAGTAAAACTTTAATAAAAATCCATTATATACCAAGAAATTTACATGCATTATCTAACTTAATCCCAATGACAACATGAAAAGGCCATTATTATTATTCTAAATTGACACATGAGAATAACAGAGAAAAGAGGAAGTAAGTAGCCCTCCCAAGGCACAGAATTAGCCAGCGAGAGAACCCAAGTTGCAAAGCCTATATTATTAACACAGCCTTTTATGGCCTTCTGAATCAACTCCTTTGCAGCTCAGCAAATTTTGAAGTGGTAACAGAGGCTGACTTTTAGCAGGAAAATAGCATCTAAACAGAATTCTTTCTAATCCTGTACATAAATCATTAATTCATTACTTCCTTTAATTTCAAATACCCTGCTCATCCTTCCCCAGAAATGGCTGTCTAATCATCTATTATACACTCATTTGTAAAATACTTATTATAAGTAACAGCAACGTTCACAATTACCATATTATCTCTAATTTTCTCCATACCGCTTCAATAGAGACAATTCAATGCACCTGTGTGTTTTAAGTCTAATCCATACTTTAATGGCAGTTAACAGCTGAAGTTCTCCAATCACTTATGCATTCTCCAGAGATGGTATACTAAAAATGCTTCAACTAGGGCTACAGGATCTTCGAAAGAATGTTTTCTAGTTACTGTAAATAGTTAGAAATATTTTTCATTGGGGAAATATATGGTAGTTGATATATGTTAATTAGATTCTATAGCCATCTCTGCCCTTATAAGAATCTCATGAATTGATCTTGGCAGCCTGTAATCTCAGGCCGTACTTCTTGGCTTAGGGCTCAGATTTGGCCCTGTGTTTCTGTAGCTAAGAGAGGATTCTGTTGTTTAATCAAACCATTAAATTAGCCTAGCCAACCATTAAATATTGTTTCATCTTCCTCAAGAAAATCTTCTGTGCAAGATACTTTCCAGAGCACTTTTAAGATAGTGTTTTTACCAAGGTTATAATAAATATTGTGTAATAGTTGAGTTTTGTGTGTTTGTGCAAAAGCATCGTTCCAAAAAAAGTCATGATTCTATGTTTCTCTGAGCAGCAGAATTCAAGCTAAGAATTGAATTTCATTAAAACATGCCATCCAATCAGAGACTTATGCAGATTACCTAGCAGTAATCTTTAGAAATCACTGAATTTTACCAAAACAAACAAACAAACAAAAAAACAATAATTGCAAAGGTAAAATTGGTTTATGCCATTTTACAACAATAAAAATAGTAATCTATATTGAAGACTTATTATGAGCCAGACATTGTTCTGAGCACCTTATATTACTGCATTTAATTCTCATAACAAAACCATGAAGTAGCTACTGTGTTATTCCCATTATTCAAATCGAGCAAATACACACACAATCGTGAGTATATTATTGCAATTATAATCACTAAATAAATGTAAATTTATTTTATGATGTTACATAATATTTCAAAATGGTCCCCATATTATCTGAGGGCAGTTGATGCCTGTGACTGAGATGGTATAATTATACATCTCCATTATAACTGTACATTCAATAATTACTTGCATTGATGCTGTATCTCAGTATCTTTGTGCACGTCAGTTACTTCCAGGCTTTTTTTTCTTATTTTTAAATAATGGACATTTCATCAAGAAGTATCTTTGTAAATTAAAATATTGTCCTTTTTTTATGTAAACTTAGAAACAAAAGCACCCCAACAATCTCAAAGTGGCATGTAATCATAAATTCAGAGTATACACATGCCTTTATAACTACTGTTACTTATTACCTGATTGGTTTTTAAAAATCTAAACCAATTTACAATTTCTAAAACTATCTCACAGGTTTCATTTCACATCTAGCAATTAGCATTATAATTGTAATACTGTCTCGTGTTCACAGTATAAACATGGTGTCTCAAGGCTGATTAAAAACATATTTGCTGATTACTTAAAAGAATGAAATTTGTTTCATTTCTTTTTAGCATTTGCTTCTTCTTTATGTTAACTGACCTCTTTGCATTATTCATTTAACTTTAAAAAATTCAGCACCAAATGTTGAAAAAGTACAGTAAGCATTTTCTTTGTATTCATCATTTACTTACAAGAGTAAAAGAGGAGTTTTCATTTCTATTCACAAAGATGTTTTATCCGTTAAGATAACAGCATGTCAAGATGTGATGACATGACATTTGATGGATAACTTTGATATTTGGAGAAAAACTTGAACATGTTTAGAGCTTAGAGTTTGCTTAAATTCCCTTATTGACTAAATTTAAAATGTTTAAATGGCAAAACAGAAATGAAAAGTAAAGGTATTGTTTTTTACAAAGCATCTGAAAAGCAAAGTCACAAAAGTAAACAAATTACTCTTCAAATGGCATTTTGAAAAGATAGATAATAATTCCTCTGAAGTCTATAATACAAATAGTACAGATGTCAGGTTAAAGAATAATTGGTTACAATGTTTACATGAAAACATAAATCAGAAGACAGGCAAAATAAGGTTGGAACAATTATAAGAAAGAGAGAAAAGGCTGATGGTATGAGAATAATGAAAAAGGGATCCTGAGTTTTTAAGGAAATAATAAATCATGTATTTAAATTTCCCCAATGTTTTCCACAGTAGTTACAGCTAAAATGATCAGACACTGTAAAGGAATTGATAAATGGAAAATTTAAGCAACCAGCTTTCCCTAGGTTTGATTAGTCTCAGTATATTTTAAACTGCCATATTTAAACATTTTCCCTCTCTCACCTGTAACATAAGGCATGAAGTAAAAGCTGAAAGAATATTCTGAAGGAGTTAGAAATCTTCCCGAGAGATTATGCTTCCTATTCTGGTAAAGAAAATAACCCCTGTAAGCTGAACTGTGTCATTAACACTAGCACATGTTTCTTAGGACCTTGGGACACTGTTCTGTCATCAAGATATTTCTTTTGTCCCTATGTCTGTCAGATTAGTACTTTCATTAAGGTGATGCACAACTGCAAAATACAATGAGTTAATGAGTTTCCTGGAATTTTTGGTTTGGGATAGTTCTAAGGCATATCAGGAATTAGAGAGATGGAGTTTCAGTTTTCCAAGCTTTCAGGGTAAAGTCAGATAAAACCAAGCTGAAATCCCACCTCCATCATTCTTGGTTCTGTTGCTCTGGAAGCTGTCTTAATTTTTCTGAGCTTTATATCTTTCTCACATGAAAATGGATATGAATAACTGCCTTAGATCTTGGTAAAGACTTAAATGACACTTACTGTAGATACCTAAGACTCTGGTCCCTGGGAGTAAATGTTCTGCTTAATTACAGTATCTCTTTCTCTTTTATTTGCATTTAGAAAGATGGTAGTGGTGGTGCTGGTTGACAGTGATGGTAGTAGACCTGGCATGTTTTCTGAGGGCAACTGATGCCTGGGACTGAGACACTGAATAGCATCTAAGAGCCCTCTCACTCACTGTGAGACTCATAATAACTTGGGAAAGAAATGGACCATGCAGATCTGCCCGCTCTCTTAACAGATGAAAAAAACAAGGCCCAGGGAAAGAGAGGGGACTTGCCAAGGTTACACAAAGAGATCATGTTAGAGCAAGACTGAATGTCCGGCTTTTCTAATTCCTTATGTGTACATGCCCAACCCTTGAAAAATCCTTTCCTGAGTGTGCACGCAGTACTTTTGATGATCCATGTATTACAGTACCATATATTTCATTTAGATTCATTAATCCTGGATAAATATATAAATTTCAATCCACTTTGACTAAAGAAATCTGCCTTATAGCTTGCTCCTTAGTGTTTCAAAAATATTGTATGACAAAGTTAAAGAAAGACATCTGACTCCTGAAATTCTACCAGCAAGAGGGGGAAAAAAAAAAAAGCTTGATGAATCTGCTCAGCTGCAAATATGTGCTGCCCTTTTAGAAAAGGGGAGTATGACTGTAGGAGTGGAGAGGGAGAAAATGCTGGCCCAGAGGTTGCAGCCCTGGGCACAGAGAGGGAAACCATGAGTACAAAGGGTGGCGCCTCAGTCCACAGAGGATTATACCCAGGCTTTGAGTCATAATGGAGTTTGCCCAGAGGGATTTCAAAATGTTAGGGGGTCAGTGACTCCTTTCTTGCTTCCATTCTCATTTGGAGCGGGAATGTTATATTGTTCTCCTATGCCTCTCCCATCATTGTAATTTAGAAACCTGTAATATAACTTTTCTATTTTCAAAGGTCAACAAATGGAGATCAGTTTTGCCCTAGGGTGAATTATACCCATAGTCTCACACATACCTGATTATTTAAGTAATGATTTGAGGACTTTTGAAGTCAGGGTGTTTAGGTGAGATTTTGGACTTCAAGTTGGTTTTATAATGAATTAAGACTTTTGGGGACGTTGGGATAGAATGAATGCATTTGTTTATGGGCTGAACATGAACCTTTGTGGAACAAAAAGTGGATTACTGTAGGATGAATAATAACCCCTGAAGATTTCTACATCCTAATCTCTGGGAAATGTGAAATTTAACTTACATGGAAACGGGAGATCTGAATACACAAAAAGTTAAGAATTTGAGAATGAGGAGATTGTTGAGGTTTACGTTTGTGATCTCTACGTATAATCATGAGTGTCCTTTTAAGATATAAGAGGGAACCAGAGGGAGACTTGACTACAGAAGAGGTGAAGGTAGTGTGAAGATGGAAGAAAAGAGGGCCATAATGAAGCTATACTGCTGACCTAGAAAACTGAGGAAAAAGCCATGGGTTGAGGAATGCCAGACATGCAGTTCTAGAATTTGGAAAAGCAAAGAAACAGATTTATTCCCCTAGAGGTCCAAAGAAAGCATGGCCTTGCTAACACTTTGGTTTCAAACCCAGTGAAACGCACTTTCAACTTATAACCTCACATACTATGGGAGAAAAAAAATCCGCTGCTTCAAGTCATGAAGTTTTTGGTAATTTGTTTTAGCAGCATACATTCTCTAATGTACTGATAATATATTTTCTGTTCCTATATTCTAATCATGAACAGATGTAACAATTCAGTTATTGCTATCAAGGAAGGTACAGATTGTTTCAAGAGAGAATACATAATACATAAATGTATGTGTATGTAAAAAGAACCCCCCAAAAAGGCCAAACTTTTGCACAGATAAGTGGTATAGACAGACTTTAAAGATGGTGCCAATGATGATAATGATAATCATTATGCTATTGACAGCTAGATTTGTTGAGCACTTATATGGATATGAACTGCCTGATGTAATTTACATGAAATCCTCACAATGACTTTACTGGAAAGACTCTGAAAGAGTCCTCACTTTTCAGGTGAGGAAATTGGGCTAAGAGAGATTAAGTAACCTCCCAAGTCGCACAGCTGAAAATGAATGAAGTCAAGATTTTAATCTAGGTCTGTATGCCTCCAGAGGCAAAGCTATAAATCTCATAACTTCTGCTGGGATCAAGAATAAACAAAAAAAATAAAACTTTCTGAGTTGGGTAGAAACTCATAGATCATAAAATTAATTATAACATACATTGGAGAAGCAAGGAGGAAAGAAAAAAACAAGTCTAGTCCAGGGACAGGGAAGTAAATTTTTCACCTCTTCATTTTAGCAGTAATCAGGATGTCTTCTCTGGGCTTATATTTTCAGGGTTTACCAAAGGAAGTGGATTGGAGGGTTGACTATAAATAGCTTCATATTTACTTCTGTTAATCATAGTTTGGAATGAGAACAAATTGAATTTGAAAGATACTAGCTTCTTTGAGCTGATACTGATCATATCATCTGGATTATACTCAGGAGAACTGAGTCTGGAAGGAAATTCTTTTTTCTAATCTTCATTGTATTAAAGCAAAGAGAAAAATGATTTCATCCTGTCCAGACAAATTCATAAAGCTTCATTTCAAGGCCTGAAGGATTCATCATTCTGTTAGGTTAGCTGAATTTCCACAGCTTGTGCATAATCACTCCCAAGACAGATAGAAATGTTGGTGAAGACACTCAAGAAACAATTCCAGGTAATAACAAATGTAATTATTTTTCCATAAGATACTATTGCAATAAACGGCAAAAGATGATCTTTTAGGCAGGTCCTAAAAGACTAGAAGCGATAAAGCTTTGAAAGCCAAAACTTGACCCAGTACTTTAGTGATTTGTTTCCACTTATGACAAAAGAAAAAAAAATTTTGTCTGAATAGAACTTTCACAAGGATGATCAGTCACCATCAGCTTTTAAGTCTAGTCTGCTTAGTATTGGAAGATTAATTACTACCTTATGGAGAAAAATTTAATCTGACTGTTGTACATTAGCAAACCTGTGGATCACAATGAAAAAGCCAGAAATTATGGGGAAATATTTTTTTAAATTATTTTCTAGAAATAAAGAGAAAAGTTATTCCCTGAAATAAGCAGTTAGCACAAGTAATAGAACAATTGAGTCTAATGTTAATCAAGGAGTTAGGGGAAAATTGTGTGTTTTATGTTATGGTTAGTTGTGAAAACACAATCCTATACCTCCAACAACAGATATACACACAATCTCAAATACATACATGCTACAACATGAATGAACCTTGAAGACATTAGGCAAGTGAAATAAGCCAGACACAAAAAGTACTGATATTGTATGATTCTAATTAGATGAGTTACCTAGGGTGGTTAAATTCATAGCGAAAGAAAGTAGCATGTTGGTTCTCAAGGGCTGAAGGAAGGACAGAATGGATGATTATTGCTTAATAGCATGGCATGGAGATTCAGTTTGGGAAGACAAAAAGAGTTCTGGAGATCGATGGTGGTAATGGTTGCAAAACAATGTGAATGTATTTGGTGCCAATGAACTGTACACTTAAAAATGGTTAAAATGGCAAATTTTATGTTATATGTATGTTACTACAATTTTTTAAAAAATTCCTATGTTGAGCATTAAGTCTTCTATATTCACAGAACCAAATGTTATAGACAAGATGCAAAATTTTCTTAAGTTGAGTTTTTAACTGAAATAACAAGATGGTAACTATGCCTGGAGAGAATAAAACTGGAGAAAACTGGTGGAAGTGCATAGTGTTCTGACATACAAATCAGTCATCTTGTTTTTGGAAAATAGCTTCTTGCCTTGCACTGGAAAGAATTCAAGAGCAAGGCATAGTAGAGTGAAACAAGTTTATTTAAAGAGATATATACTCCATAGACAGAGCAGGGTCTGTCTCACTCAGAAGAGAAAGGGGTTTAGGAGATAACACATTCTGTGGGCAGAATGCGGGCCATCTCAAAAGGTGAGAGGGAGAGAGGCTGAAAGGTATGGGGATGTTTAGTTTAAAGTAAAAATAGATGCACACTCTATAGACATAGTGGGAGCCATCTCAGAAGGCATGCAACAGAGTGACCATGAGGTGTGGAGTTGTTGGTTTTTATGGGCAGGGCAATTTCATATGCTAATGAGTAGGAGGATTAGTCCAACTATTCTGGGGAAGGTTGGGGGAATTCCAGGAACTGGGTCAGCCTGGGAACTGTCATGGTGCCCGTGGGTGTGCCATGAGGCTCATGGTCTACTGGAAGCTACTGGAAGTTGAATCTTCTGCCATCTTGTTTCTAATCAGTTTGCCTTGTCCTCAGTTGTTGTGTCATTCCTTCAGTGGTTGTGCATTGCCTCCTTTCCTCTTGTCTCAATCTGATTCTCACTTCTACCTTTTGGTTCCTGGACACATGTACTCCAGCTACAGAGGTGACTTCACTGTATGTCCACATGTTTGAGCTGTATATCAAATCCTATTGGAAAGCACTACATTCTAGTGGGACATTTTCTTCCAGTCACAATGTAACTCAGCTTTCAACAATCTAATTCTCAATTCTATCAAGCCGACTCCTGTATTTGATGGTACTTGAGATAGAAATGCTAAAGCAACTCCAAACACTTAAGACAACATATTAAATCCTATGTGAATGCCTCAATACTGTCAAATATAAAGGCCCTAAGTATGACTCTCAATTATTAAAACTCCTAAGAGGCTTTATGCTTTTTCTCTTTGCCTCAAGGTTGGGCAATCAGACTTTTACCTGGTCCTTCACTCTACACACCCCCTCTAGGTTGTCAGAAGTAGCAAATTATGCCTGAATTCCTATGCAACTTGTCACTCTAGTAACAAGGTGCCACAGGTGTTTCATTTCCCAGGATTTTGTCCTGCACTTTCACTACTTTCCATGCCACCCCTAGTGATAGTTTCATAATCATGACATAACTGCATGTCAAAGACTATTATTGATCTACTTCTCCTAAAAATAGGATATCCATTCAAGTGTAAAAGCAGTCCAATCCTAGATATCCATATTGAGCATCTTTTCCTGGAGGCACTCATGGAATTAGTACATAAATGGGATCCAACAAGAGAAATAGACAGATGTTCAAAAGGAATGACTGTATAGCATTTAATGAAAAGCCCCTTAACAGAGGTGTGGACAAAGTGAAAGTTAACAAGAGATAAGGAAATACTTGGAGATTAGCAGCCAAGAGAAACAGCTACCACCCCTAGGTCTAAATAGACAAGGGGAAGTAACTGTTGCCAGAGCCTTAGAGAAATCTCTACCTATAAATGAGGACATTCAGAGAGGAGCTGTGGCCTTCAGTAGAGAAACTTACACACTTCCCACCCAAAGCACAGAACGGGAGGTAGGCAGGGGAATAATTGCTTCTACCTCTCTTTTCTTCCGCCATCATGTCTCCTGCTCATTCTTCTTAATGACTGAACACAACCCAAATTCAGAATGCAACCATAAGGATCCATAAAGAACCATAAGAATCACATTCCTGGGGCACTGGGGGCACAGATCTAAAAGAACAAATGAAATATACAGCCTGCCCTCAGTATCCATGGGTCCCACATCTGCAGATATGGAGGGATGACTATGGGACTTGAGCAACCACAGATTTTGGTACCCAAGGCAAGTCCCGGAACCAATCTCCCACAGATACTGAGGGATGACTGTAGTCAGCACAGTGCTGACTACAGTCATCTTTCCTTTTCTTGCATGCAACTGCTTACCTGGCAGTATTCACAAAATAAGGTATTATCTTGTGAATTCTGTGGGCTGAAGCTTAGATATATATAGAACCAGGCCAACTAATCCTCATCTGTTCTCAATCTTTACACTTAAAATTTAAATACCTCAGTTGGGACATCACCCAGTTGAATCACAATTTCACATACATGTTGTATGAGTTGTTCTACAGGGAGATAAGGAGGAAGGAGACTCATTTGCCAGTGACAGTGCCTCTTTCTTTCTCTCTTTCTTGCAAAACAATCAAGCAAGAAGAGTGCTAAAATTACAGTGATTTGTCACGGCTTAGGAACTCCAGGAAGCAACTGGAAATGAACCATCAGATATAAATTTCCAAAGATTTTCTTATTATGCTAGTCTCTTTTCATTGTTATCTGGGATATAATAGAATAAAGATAAAAAAAGAACAGTTTTGTGAAATAATACACCTTAGCGAATATATTTTTATCCATTTTAGATCATGATCATCTAGTTGGGAAGAGAATTAAGAAGGTTTCTGTAATCAAGCAAGGAAAATAGAAATCAATTCCTACACATATTTTTCAAAATGTACTGTGTACTTATCACTATTTAAGACTTTCTTGAACGACGAAACCTATTACCTACATCTTTGTAAAACTAATTGACTGATATTATTAAAAACATTTGTCATTTATTAGTGTTCTCATTTGCAAACAAGAGAATCCATTGCAACACTTTAAAGCAGAAGAGGAATTTTTTAAAAGATACCAGGTAATTCAAAGATCACTTGGTGAGAAGCAAAGATTAGGAATTTGACACCACATAGCCCAGAAAACACTAATTACAAACCAGTACTGTTTCTGCAATGACCCCTCACACCCAGGGTATGAACACATCAGCTCACACTGCTGACAAGGGGCCCAGATCCCCAAAACCTCTGCCATTCTACCTGACAAAGCTGACTGCCTTAGCCATCATCCTCACTGAAAACTCAATTTCTTAAGACATCTACTTCCTCATATTGTTTTCTTCTGAATGAAAGTCTCACACTGGTATCTCTGATTTATAGACCTGAGTCACATACCTGCACTCTGTCTTCGAGAAGAACAATAAAACCACTTTCTGATTTCTATCGAGGGAGAGAAGACTCAACCTGCAGCACATCTGCCAAATTTGGGAATGTTACCCCAAGAAACATATGCATGTATCAGAGCTTAGAGTAAACAACTGCCAAAATCCTGAGTTAACAAATACAGTCCTCCTTATGGAAAATGAGAAGAAAAGAAAGAGATTTAATTGTAGCAAATGAAAATGAAATATGGTTAATAAGAAAATTTCATAACTGTAAGGAGGATTTCAGAGATTGACATCCTTGATTCAGAACTGAAAGTTATCCTGTGACATTACTTTTCTCCTGTTCAAGCTGTTCCATGGGGGTAAAGGGCAACCGAAAAATGGAAAATATTATTTCAAATCAAGTCACCTGAGTAATGATATGGGCATAAAAATATAAGTTTTACTTTAAAGTTGGAGGAGAAAGATTTCACATGTTCATGGAGATTTAGGATACCTACCAAGCAAACTAGTATCTCCTTTTTCATGTTCTATAACAAGTAGTTTAAGACTGGAATAGCTTTACAAGTTGCCTGAAAACCACAGTGGCAGAACCCACCCACTGGAGATCTCAGGAAAGGTCTGAAAGCTGGGGAGTATCCTACTCCACCAAAATCTTTAAGGTTTATAAAACTGAAGTTAAATTAAGCAGTGATCGCCAATAATAGATATTTAGGAAACAAGATACTGAACCCAAATTTTCAACATTGTATATTAAAGCAGTTTTTCCAAAATTTAAGCTGCATGAGAACACCCTGAGGAATTCTGTTAATTTGCAGATTTAAATTCAGTATGTCTCCGGAGGTGCCTGAGATTCTGCATTTATAAAAAAAATTTTAACTGATGCCTAAGCTGCTGGTTCATGGACCACCCTAGTCTATAAGCCTGAAAAGCACTGTAACTGAGTGATATTAATAGACATTCTACTAGGAAGGGTTAAATGGTCAAATTAGTTTGAAAAATTCTGTCTTAAACACGGATTAACTGGCATCTTTATGACAGGATGTCTTAGAACCTTTAATGAGCCGACAGACCAAGACAGCCAAGTGAAAGAGGATAGAGTGTAACATTAACAATTTCTAACTTGACCATGAAGCCTTTTGTTCACTGATTGTATTTATGAACTTAATATTCCATAAAACTCACTTTGGAAGAACAGCACTAAACTTTCAAGAACTTTATACATTATTTAAATGTTCTCTATTTTATCATTCATTAAATAGTATATACATTATTATTTTTAGAAAATGTTTAAAGCATTTATATATGTGTATATATGTTGGAACACAGTTTTCTCCCAGAATTTTTTTTGAAAAAGTACAAATATAACCCAAGACTTCACCATTTTCTGGGAAAACTCCAAATTGAAAAAAAAAAGATGCCGAAAAGATAACACATATCCAGGATAGAGCTCACTACAAGCTCAACTTCTAGAGAAAAAAGAAAACACGCTATAATAAATTAATTATAACAAACTAATAGCAACTATAAAACATGGTAAATTGTCTTTATTTTTTCAAAATATTTTGGAATACTTACTATGGGCTAGATACTCTGATAGATATGAGGGTGAAATGTAATTAAGCAATAAATTGTGTGTATAGGTAATCATAGATCTCAGCATAAGTTATGGAATGCATTCAGTAATAAAATTATGTTCATAAATTTACTTCTGTCAGAATTCACTTAATTTTTTAAAAGTGAGAAGCCATTTCTAAAATTCATATGCGAAGCAAAGGATCTATGATAGCCAAACCAATCTTAAAAAATGAAAACAAAGTTGGAGAACTTCCATCACCTGATTTCTTAACTTACTATAGTCAAGACAGTGTGAGAGAGTAAGGATGGAGAAGTAGAACCCATGAACAGTAAAGAGAGTGCAAACACTCTCATTGGCAGACAAATACATAGCTAATTTTCAACAGAATCATCAAGTTAATTCATTGGAGAAAAGGACAATTTTTTTTTAACCACAAGTGTTTGAGATAAAAAAGAAAAATAACATAAACATTCTTATTTCTCCATAAACAGAAATTAATTTGAACATACCATAAGTTTAGATTTAAAAGATGATAATTTCAAACTTACAGAAAAATATCCTGCAATTGTATTACAATTGCAAGTGTCTTTTAATAAATCAGTCCAAAACCTTTTACCTTCAACAGCAATAAGCATTTATTATTATCTCTTATGGATTCTATGGGTCAGATGTTCAAGGGCAGCTTGGCTAGGGCCTTTCAAGGGACTGTGATCACATGTTGGCTGGGGCTGCAGTTGTACTTATGTAAGAACTATTCATTATAATCCAGTGTATTACAGTTTTTGTGTCTTTCTTCCCAAGAGACAGTGAGATCGCCAAGGCCAGACATAGTTTCTCATGATTCTTTTTGTTTTCAATGCATGGTTCACAGAAATGTTTAGTGTGTGAGCAACAAATGAATGATGGAAGAAAAATGATGGGACACAGATCACAGCTACAACCCAGAGCACTGACGTTAATGGTGATGTTTTGGACACCGCTGGAAGTTAGAATTGAGATGGACACAGGTGACCTTGCCATGGAGTCTGTCAGCATCTTTATGTCAGGAGCTCTCTCTTCTATAGCATATAAAGTATGCTCTGAACACTGGTGAGTCCCCCAAGAAGAAAACAGGCATTTGCATGCAGAGAAACACACAGCAATAAAACTTTTCAAAAGACCATACTTGTACTGTACAGTAAGTATCCTTTAAACAGCACCTGTTCCCATCATAGTCTCTGTTGAGTTGCTATAAAACTATTAAAGTCAGTTTATAAGAACTAGAAAAGGGACAAACCTTGTAGTATACTAATTACTCAAGGTTAGGAAGGAAGACACAAAGACAGGAGTGAGTAAACTTGTGCTTGAGTAGAAGCCGGACAGAGAGCAGAGGAATGTGACACTAGGTATCGTTATTTTAATTTTGGTGTCAAATTGCCTTCAAATTTTCCAATCCATTTAACGAATTTCAGCAGAAAATTCTAGGTATTTTTTTTAATAAATCATCTGTCATCCCTACACAGAATCAAGAATGGTTTCAACAGACATTCAGATAAAATCATCTAACCAATGGTGAGGGCTAACAAATTAATTTTTCTACTTTTCGGTTTTAGGGGGATTCAAATTGCTCTGTCATAAATGATGTATCACAGTCTGAATGTGTTTTTAAGGAACAAATAGGTTTTAAATCGGTGCAGTCTTAGTCTGCACACTATGATTAGATCTTTTTACGCCTATCTTTGACGTTGGCATCTCTCTCCAGAGATCATAGTTAAATAAAATCTTTTCATCTCAGATCCTACCTTCCTTACAGGCTTATATTAAACTTTCAGTGTTTTTTTAATTGTAAGAACCCTTATTTACTTTTGCATTCCAATAAATTTAATTTGCAAATGTATGTTTCTATTTGTGCTTAGAAAAACTAACATAGTTCACGAAATTCCAAAGCATACTGAACTTTGTGAAAATAGTATGCTTGTAATACTTTTTGGAATAGATAAAAATAAAATACAATTTCATCTTTTTTTTTGAGAGAGGGATTCATTGAAAATTATCCATCAAAACAGAGTCCCCTTTAAGAAATGTTACTTTTTAAAAGTTATTTAAACTTATCCAAGCAGCATAAGGCATTAAGAATAGGATATCACAACTGTTTATCTTACAGAAATCTGTAATTCAAGAATTGCCATAATATAAATGGGTGAAATTCGTATGTTATATATTCCTCTAATGTAAACTTGCAGGCTGTGAGTGTAGATATTTGGCTAAGCCTGTATTATTAAGTGCATTCTATGAAGAACACTATATCTGACATTGAGGAAAGAAAATGCTAATGAAATAATCTGATTTTACCTTAAGGAGTATATAGTCCCATTAAGGAGTAAAAATATAAAAAGGCTTTAGAATGTAAAACTGAATAATAGCATGACACGAAGCTCAAGACATAAGTGCAATGAAGTGTGGGGAATGGACTTGAGGAAAAGTGATGGGATACTAATTAGAATGAAGTTTTTTTTTTTTTTAATATAAGTTTTCACCAGGCCTGGAAGGGCATGACTAAGTTGGAAAGGTACAAGGAGGGGAAAAAAAAAAAAAAGATATTGAAAGCTGGGTGCTTATGAGTTAGGGAATGCAGTGAGGGAGGAAGAAGAAAGAGGAAAAAAATGCCCTGGAAAACAATCAAGCAGAGCAACACAATCCACAGAAGTGCAAGAATGTGGTATCTCTGAAGTTGTGTCGGAAAAACACACGGTGCTTTCCTTTCCTCTCATACTTACAATACTTCTAACACTAGATGTATGATTTTTTTTCCCCCACACTGGCCAATTCTCAGCCTAGTGTCCTATAATTCAATTCAGCTCTACATTATCCACCTGGAGATAGTGCCAGATCCCACAAGTTCAGTTCCACAAAACTGTTCCACTTCAGACACCAATTATAAGTCCAGGTTGTCATTTGTACTTTTGACTAACTGGCTGTAACTCAGGGTCCCACAATCCCCTCTGAATTTGGTAATTTGCTAGAAATGTTCACAGAACTCAAAGAAACACATATATATACTGGCAAGGGATATGATGAAGGATACACATGAATAGCCAAATGAAAAGATACACAGGACAAAGTTCAGAAGGATCCCGAGTGCAGGAGCTTCTGTTCCCATGGAGTTACGGGGGGATGTTTTCACCATACTTTTAGGATCTTTACGGAGTTTGCATTATGCAGGCAGGGTGATTAACTCAATTTCCATTCCCTCTCCCTTCTCTGAAAAATGGGAGTGAGCCTTCTAAACATGGCTTGGTCTTTCTGGAGACAACAGGACAAGTCCTCATCCAGGAGCCTGCCAAGTGTTGCCTCATTAGAACAAAAGTTGCTCCTGTCACCCAGGAAAATAGGGTGGAATTAGGAACTCTGTGTCAGGAATGGAAGCTCAATAAATATGACTAGTAAGAAAAGTAGTGATCAAATGTGAAACTCTACCAATATTATGAGAAAGATAAGAATCAATAGTTGACCAATGGATTTAGAAAAGTGGAAGTCGTTCTCTAAAGTTTGAAATCATTAAGAACCATGTTTTTATATTACTTATGGACTATATATTATATATATAATCTCTTGGTTATATGTCGAGACACAGTGCTTTTAAATACTAAAAAAGATATCCACCAAAATGCAGGATTTTACTTACTACCAGAGAGCAGAGAAAACATGGGATTATGTATGAGAGGAAAATTTGATGTCCTTTACATTTTGTAAAGACACTTTGATTATTATTAGAGTCACTTTCATGGAATAAGTTAAACAGTGCTATCCTAACAATACTCCCAATCAACGCAATATGTTTATACCATAGGCAAGGCTAACTTATTCTGTTTGGAAATAATAACGGAGATGATAATGCAATTCACATGCCTCTGCCCATTCTACCCAGCACTGAAAATTCCCAAATGATGCTGATGGAGGGAAATAAACCAAATGCATTATATGAAACACCTCGATTCCTAAAAATGTAATAGTATTTTATTGTCTGCTTAGGAGCCTAGCTAGTAATCAATTAAGAATTGTCCACAGTGATAAATGCTTGGCAAACCTCAACCAATGTACACATATATGCAAGGTGTTCACTTAACTCCATCTAATACATTTGATCCCCTATACACGTCCTGTTTATTAATTGTTAGTGTTTAAGCATAACATTTTTAAAGCAAATGATATTTGTATGTCTTACTGCATCTAGCAAATTTATGCTATTAATTTGTAAATACGTATTTTTATAGCTTTGGCCAGAACAGTAAGTTAGAAAAGTAATTTTAGTAGAACTTCAAGAACAATTCCTCACAAAGTTGAGGGAAAAGGGAGATGTGTTTTTAATCACTGTAGTCACTCAGCGAAGTTCTGAGGCTAACACGGTTTTATCGGCTAGGGAATTCCCAGCAGAAGAGCAAGGAAGATGTGGCAGGTGTTAAGCCTTAATTGAGTAGGTCAGGGCACAAATATCCTCAGCAGTAATTATGGGTGAGTTAACTAATTTTTCCTATTGGCTTCACAGTAAATTTATCTTGCCTAGTTTCTGTTCTAGCTATAAATTACTCCTTGAATCATAATACCTTGTATTGTCTGACAGAGCATTGCATAGGCTTTGAAAACTGCACGCTATGACAATAAAAGCATATTAAAGTTTAATTCAATACATACATAAAATTTGGCTATCAACAGCTAGCTCTTTTGTTCACTCAAAACAAGAGTTTCTGTGAATCTTTCTGTGCATCACCCATCCTACAATGTGCATTTTAACTCAGGTGTTGATCTACCAACAATTTTCTAGAATTAGAAGAAGCAATACATGAAAAATGTTTCATCTTTTGGGTGCATCCCAGGATCAAAAGGTTCGAAACTGAAGAATTGCATTATGTAAGAACTGATGAAGCAAAATATTTCCATTTTATATTAATCACTATACACTGTGAATTTCCTTATTAACAATGAATATAATTCCTCATCACTCCCAAACTTTCATCTTTGAAGGGCACATATCACTTCTTCACGGATTTTAAGAGATATTTAAATATGCATAGAGCCCCAGCAGTCATATAAAGTGGCTTCTGTACATTCAAGTTAGTACATTTTCAGTAGGAGGTGCTTTCCACAGTAAAACATGGCAAACTCTAGTTTGAGATGAAATACTTCTGCAGGTGTTTTGCTCTCATTTTAAATTTAATTATATTTAGCAAATCTAATGGCACATTTTCAGCTGAGGGCAATGATAAGTTTTATTTAGAGCTAAAAGTAATGTGATGCATATATTTTTATAATTTACAATTTATGCAACCATAATTAGTCTGAGATTTTGAAAGTTGCCATGAAAATCTATTGGAATTCAATTATTTCACTTTACAGTTATGTATAGTGATTTAAGCTCATCTCCTGACCTTAAATATGTGCTAAGATGCTTTATATTGCTTGTTTCTTAGCCACATTTTGAGACTTGGATCCCAGTCTTTCTCTTAATTCTGTCCAAAAGTCTTCCAAAAGAACCCTTTCAGTTCATAGCCTGAAAGTATTGCAGGTTCATAGTGATTTTGCAATTATTGAATTTTCATGCAGGAAAATTACAAACATTTGCTAGAATCACAGTAACTCACTTCTGTTTTACAAACTAAAAACTTGTTGGGGAAGTTAGCTATGCACACATGCTCTCTCAAATTCGTAATATTCTAGGTTTCCTTCCAAAAGGGAAAACTGAGTTAAATGGGTTTGTATTCTAATAAGAATTTCTCAATACCATTATCAGATTGAAATAGTTTTAATGTGAATAAGGGAACATATATAATAATAAGTTAATGAATAAATACAATAAAATAATGTTAAATTAGGCAGGACTTACAAGTATATAAAGTTGAGTTGTAGTGGGCATCTCTCTAGCACTTGACCAAACTTCGTATTTGAAGACACTCCTAAATATTTGGTAGGAAGGATCTGCCTTTGCTAGAAGGCATGTGGTCTGAGCTTGGTCAATTGTATATTCCATCAGTTATTTTGACTAATAAACTAGCAACAACGGACATTTTTAAGAAACTCAGAGATACTCATAGGCAGGACAAAGAGAGTCAAATATTGTGGAAAGTGACCAATGATGACAACTCTAGATGCAAAAAAATTCAGAAATGTAGAACTTCAGATATAGCTATATTCAGGCATGCTAGATCATCCCAAGTCAGGATTTCTCCTTGAAAATCTTAACACTGCTTTTTCTCCTTTGTTGAATCTATTCATTGACAAGCTCAGTTTTAGTGATGATTGTGAGCTTTTTCCTATTAATTCTAGCAAAAACCACACATTTGTAACTAGCTAGTCAGGCTTGTGCCTGCAGTAAATTGTAAATTAAAGATTTTGATTGGCTAGAACTTAATAAAACAGAGACGTGTATACACCTTTTGTTAAAGATTCTATACCCAAAATGTTATGTTCATAGATCAACACTCCAATGCTTCCTTTTAATCTCCTGGATTTGTCTGGACTCAGGCAGCAGCTTATTATTTTCCATCGTGACAACCAAATAATGTGGATAATCACAACTCAAGTATGTGTTTAAAGAACAGGACTTCCCACTGAAGGTACAACCTATTCTGCTGTATTTAATGTACACACTCAGCACATTTATTGAACATCTCCTTTGTGCTGTTCACTGAGAACCTTTCCTCTGACTGAAGGGGGCTTTCAGTCTAGTGAGAAGTGTCAAAATAGGAGCCATCACCACAGTCCTGTTTGCTTCAAATTGATATTTGGCTGGAGGAACACAATGCAGTGTTTTGTAAACCCACTGCAGTTTTCAGGAGTGTCAAAACTGTAGGGAAATAAACATGACTTAAATTATTGTATTGTACTTAGGTTTTCTCCTTTCTGTTCTCTGGAAGCAAAATGCAGACCAATACAGTAGATGCTTTAGGTATCTGCAAGATACAGATTTAAGATATCCAGCTTCTGCCAAACAGATGGGACAACAAAATAATGCTCCTCTGAGGCACTGAATTTCCACCTCTTCCTTTAGTGTTAAGATGGCCTTTAGTAACTAGTCTTTCATCAGCATCAGTGACAATTAGAATACTGTTTCTGGCACTGGATATGGACAGGAAAATCAGACACAGATAAAGCTTCAAGTTTGGGTGTGGAACTAGGACCTAAATATAAATAGTTATAATAATAGAATTCAAATTTTAACATTTTGTATCAAATGTTTTTATTTTTGTATACTTCTAGAAGTACTAACATCACTTTAGCTATGATCTATTTTTATTCTTAATATTACTTAAAATCAATTTCAAAAACTATACTGAAAAAGGTAGTTTAAATTATGAAAGCTACACTGAAGTGTTAACTTTTGTTAAATTTACAATGATCATGAAGAAGTCACAATCGTATCATTTAATTACGTATTTTCATTTCCTCATTGTAAAATCTAGGTATTCAATGTGTCCTTGTTCAATGATTACACATTTGAATTAATATTATAGAGAACGTTTTAATTCAACATTGTAACTCCATATTTTGCAGTGATTTTTAATGATTTGTAATCATTTTGTTATCCAAAATGGGTGTGGAGCCAAAAGACACAACCAAGCCAAAATGTGGGAGAAGGAAGGATTTCTTACTTGCAGCAAGTAAGGAGAACACTGGGGATCTTTCCCAAAGCAATGTTTTCCCTAATAGCAAAATAGGGGAAGTTTTTGTTATCCCAAAAGGGGAAGGGAAAAGACCCCAGTTCTTGTCTTACCCGAAGGATAAGATTTCAGACTGGAGATGGAAGGTTGAGTAGGGAAAGATTTTAAAGGACTTAGGAAAGGGAAAGTTCACCTCCAAGAATGGGAAGCGGGCTGATCCAAGGGGGAAAAGCGGCAGTCTTTGTCCCTTCCTCTTATACCCTTGCTTAGAGATGGTCTTTTGATTAACTGACAGCTCTTGCCCCTGGAATGCCTAGTCATGCTTGTCCTCTTTGTGCATGTCCTTACTCATAAGGCACACAGAAAAAACCATGGCGGGGGAGCTAAACTGCAATGCTAATTATATTATAATGAGACTGGGTCCTGTCCAGTTAGGTCCTTCTCTACTGCACAGTTGTGGCTGTTGGGTTCTAACCAGTTTCTTGCTGGCGCTCATTTAGAGGAGGTAAAGCCTGTTTATGCTGGAGGCGGGCACAACACCATCTTCCAGACTACACTCCCTCTCCTCCACCTGTCTGCCGGTGGCCCCACTTGTCTAACTACCTAACATTTTAAGCTAAGAGTACATGCATATTTATGAAGGGGCTTCAGCAGTGGACAGAGTCCAAGCTTTAGTTGATTGAAGTCACCCGAGGTGTCAGAAAATGTCAACACTGTCATCCCTTAGATTCTAATTGATCTGGTGATTGAGTTCTTCAGGCTAATTTTTAACCTTGAAACAGAATTGGTAGTCTTTAAAACTGATATATTATCTTTGCTATTATTACTTCCCTTGCCTGGTAACAGTTGTTTCTGAATTTTTTGTTCCCTTAAGACCATTAACCGCTGAGACCTGTTCAAGGGCAATCACTGTGGTCAAGCTTAGATCACAAAATGGCTTAGGCCAAAAGTGGCTTTTTCTTATGTCCAGAAAGCCATGTCTGGATGTCCTTCTACAGGGATTCAAACCCTATCTGGTTATAATTTTACAATCAGACATATGGTTCTCCTTATTTTTATCAAATATCTTTCGGACACATACACACACACATTAATTTTTTTTAGTATTATGTATTCCTAAACCACTAGCAGCACTTTCATTTCCACCTGAATTCAACAAATAAGGAGGTTGTTCATTATTCCCCTGATTCTGCTAACAGAGAAAGTAATCATATTCATAAATTTTAAATGTGAAAATCCAAAAAAAAAAAGGAGTACTCACTATAAAATTATAGCTGCACAGCTGGGTGCAAGAAGAGATTAATTCATTCAACAGATGGTTATTGAGTACCTGGTTATATAGCACTAACGAAGCTAATTATGACATTTGTACTCAGGAAGCTCATGGGGATAAATGAAGGCTTTGGGTAAGGATCCACATTCTAAAACACTACTGTTTAATTTTGATGAGTCCATACTCTAACCTCCCACACACCCCTCAACACACCTGAAAGGACATTCTTAATAGATATAAATTTGGCTGCTTCTACAGTAGAGGGAGTCAGTTCAACACTAGCCAGAAAAAACTATATTTGCATATCTGTAAGCAAGAATATTTTATGTTATTTTTAGTTTTCCACAAATAAACTTCAATCTCTTCAAAGCTGTAAAATAAAAGATTGTGAACATCATAAGCCCCCTAGAAAAAGACACCCTCAGAAAAGTATACTATAAATAGTGCATAGTTTTTCACTGTAGAATGCCCTTTGGGGGGGAAAAATGAATCCAGACATAGACTTTACCTCTTTACAAAAGTTAATTCAATATGAGTCACAGTCCTAAGTGTAAAATTCAAACTATAAAATTCCTAGAAAATAACACAGAAGACAACCTGAATGATTCTGGGTATGAAGATTGCAGAAAGACAGATATTTATTTATTTATTTACTTGTTTATTGATGACTTTGGTGATGACGACTTTTAGATACAACACCAAAGGTATTATCCATGAAAGAAATAATTGATAAGCTGGACTTCATTAACATTAAAAACTTCTGCCCTGCAAAAGACATTGTCAGGAGAATGAGAGTAAATATTCGCAAAAGACGTATCTGATAAAGGACCATTATCAAAACATATAAAGAACTCTTAAAACTCAACAATAAGAAAATGAACTGCCCAACTGAAAAATGGGCAAAAGACTTTAACAGACACCTCACCAAATATGCATTTAAAAAAGAGGCTCAACATCATGTGTCATTACAGAATTGCAAATTAAAACAATGAGATACCTACAAACCTGTTAGAACAGTCAAAATCCAGAACAATGACAACACCAAATGCTGTCAAGGATATGGAGAAACTCTCATTCATTGCTAGTGGGAATGCCAAATAGCACAGTCACTTTAAAAGACAGTTTGCCATTTTCATACAAAACTAAACATACTCTTGCCATGCAATCCAAACATACTCTTTGGTATTCACCCAAATGAGTTGAAAAGTTATGTCTACTCAAATCTGCACACAGAAATTTTCAGTGGCCATATTCAGAATTGTCAAAATTTAGAAGCAACAAAGTCATCCTTCAGTAGATGAATGGATGAAAAATTGTGGTATGTCCAGTTGATTAAACAATATTTATTACTTAAAAAAAAGGCTATACTAAAAAACTACATTACAAAGCTGTAGTTATCAAAATAGTATGGTATTAAAATAAAAACAAAAATATCAATCAGTGGAACAGAACAGAGAGCCAAGAAATAAATGTACACATATAAATATCATCAATTTATTTAAAAGCAAGAATTCAAGTATATACAATGAGGACAGGATAGTCTCTTTTCTTTCTTGGGAAAACTGGACAGCCACATGCAAAAGAATAAAACTGGACCACTATTTTACACCATACACAAAAATCAACTCAAAATGGATTAAAGACTTGAACATAAGGCCTAAAACCATAAACCTCCCAGAAGAAAACCCAAGGGGTAAGCTCCATGACGCTGGTGGTCTTGGTGATGATTTCTTGGATTTGATACCAAAAGCAAAGGCAACAAAAGCAAAAACAGACAAGTGAATTACATCAAATGAGAAAGCTTCTGCCCAGCAAAGAAACCATTTACAAAGAGGGAGAGGATGATTGTGACACAGCCCAAGGAGCAGACATGACCCAGATAATGTAAGTTCTGTAACATTTTTAAATAAGATTTTCTTCTTTAAAATTGAGCAAATGCAAGTTTTTAAAGTATTTTCATTTCAGCTGTCTAAGGGCTCACAATCAAAATAGTCTGGAGAAAATTTAAAAAAAATGTACTCATCTTTTATTTTCAGAGCAGGAAAATAAAGCCAATAAAAGAATACCAATTAAGTTGTTGAAACCCTACTCAAGCTCTCCTGATGGGAAACATGAGTAACCTGGTCTAGTTTTTGGATGCTGATATGGAGGAAGGAGAGTTATAGAAAAGAATGGCAGAGGTGAAGGACATTTAAGAGGCAAATATTCAGGACTTTCCCAGGGACTAGATATGGCAGATGAGGGGGAGGAAGATAACAGAATGACACAGGTATTTGACTGACTTAGTAAATGCTCATCACACTGATCACACGGTAATTTCAAATTAAGAAATAAGTTGAAAAATGAAAGAGGTATCTCTGCTGATACACTGAAACATCTTATGTATCAAAAATACTGCAACTGTTAATAACATATAAATTATGTATACAATACACAGAGAAGTTGAGGGTTTGTCTAAGGATATGTCAGGTTTGTCTATTTAATACCACTGTTTCCATCTTTACAGTCTAAACAAATTAAAAAATAGATATAAGTGCTATGAATTTGGAAGTCTAATATCAATTTTATTGGTGGAGAACAGGGTTATGAGCTATTGTCAAATTTGGGCATTATAATACTTCAACTTTTTTCCAATCTACTCCCAGAATTCATATTTGCATGAGGGAAGGGGTTCTGCAAGGCAGTACCAGGCTAACTACAAAGCAAACTACATCTTCAAGCAGAGGATCCCAGAAAGGGGAAAGAGATACGAACTCAAAATTGATTCTAGAAGGCACACTGTGTGCCCGTGATGCAGGTACGCTTACCATTCAGTGGTTAAGGTTGGAACAATGATAGCTCTTTACAGGAAAGAAAGTTCCAAAGGAGAATATAATAAAGAGAAGTCAAGGGGAAACACAGCGTTTTAATACCTTTAACCCTGATATATATTAAAAAAAAAAAACATTTTAGACTCTTGGCAGCCTACCATAAATTTACCTTCCCCCTGGGTAAGAAATTACCAGTGGGTCCAGAAGTTTCTTCAATATCACTCCTTCTTGGAAAATGAAGGGAGAATTTTCTCATGAAACCGTAAGGAGAAAGATGAATTCTGACATCTAACCCTTATTTTCCTTTGATAAATGTTAGTTCCAAAACATGTTGCTTTCCTCTTAACTAATACCAACAGAGTTGTTTTTTATTCTTAAAAGAAGTGTATTTACTACACATTTTCAGTATGTTTAATATTGAATTTTCCTCTCCCTTTGGATTATATAAGGTTTACATTGGTTGCTAAATTTTTTTAAAAAATATCTAAGTACTCAACTGCTACGCCAGGGGAAATACTGTATTGAATGAAAATTATACGCTTGCTCTGAGCCAGTTTTTCTCAGTGCTGGATGCATATCAAAATCTATACGCAGGTGTTTTAAAACATCTTCATGTTATCTAAGCTCCTGGATTTTTGCTTTGAGACATTTAGTTTGAAGCCTGACTATGTATATTTTTTTTCCCAAATACTTAGGATAGTTTCTCTGTGCAGCCAGAAGAGAGAAATATTTAAGGAGACTTGATTTAGGCAAAGTGCACTTTGATCAGAATTCTATGGAAAGCATTTGTAAGAATTTCTTAATTCTCTAACTAAAGGAAACCAAACATCTCTCCTCTTTTGTGTAGATAAGCTCAATGCAATTATTCTTTGCACCTCAGGTGCCTTCCTAATGCCTAACTTACAACTTCTTTAAAAAAAAAATTAGACAAGAAAATGGATGGATAGATTAATTTATGAGTGGAAAAACATAGAACTGGGCAAATGGATGAACAAACAATAAGAAATTGGTGATGGGTCAGAAGACAGACGGATGGAGGCATGTATAATGGGTTGACAGATGTATAACTGAATGAAAGGGTAAAGAAACAATGAAGGAGTAGTGAGTGAGTAGATGGATTTATGAATGGGTTGTTTGATGAATGAGCTAATAAAGGATGAACAGATGAAAAAAGAGAAAGACCTCTGGACTTTTAACACTTCCTTGTAGTGTCCAATTAACCTAATTTCCCAGAATGAATGAAAATTTATATTTGATTTTTCTCATGCTTGGTAAAAAATGGAGATGTCAACTAATTAATTATCTGGTTACAGACTACCCCGAATTAGACATTAAAATACATTATAGATTTAATTTCAGTAGGTACTAAAGTAAAATAACTTGATGGTCATCTGCAAGAATGGTTGAATCAACATTTTGATACCCCAAGTATGATTTTTTAAATTGAAGTATAGTTGGTTTACAATGTTGTATTAATTTCTGGTGTAGAGCATACTGATTCAGTTATACATCTCTATATATATTCTTCTTTTCATGTTCTTTTTCATTATATTACAAGGTATTGAATATAGTTCCCTGTGCTACACAATAGGACCTTGTTGTTTATCTAATTTATGTATAGTAGTTAGTATCTGCAAATCCCAAACTCCCACTTTATCACTCCACCCCTCTGCCCACCTCTGGTAACCATAAGTTTGTTTTCCATGCCTGTGAGTCTGTTTCTGTTTTGTAAATAAGTTTACTTGTGCCTTTTTTTTTTAGATTCCACATATAAGTGATATCATATGGTATTTTTCTTTCTCTTTCCGGCTTACTTCACTTAGTATGACAATATTTGGGTCCACCCATGTTGCTGCAAATGGCATTATTTTATTTTTATGGCTGCATAGTATTCCATTATATATATCACAACTTCTTTATCCAATCATCTGTCAATGGAGATTTAGGTTGCTTCCATGCCCTGAATATTGTAAATAGTGCTGCTATAAGCACTGGGGTGCGTGTATCTTTTCCAATTAGAGTTTTCCTCCAGATGTATATGCTCACAAATAGGATTACTGATCACAGGGTAAGTCTAGTTTTAGTTTTTTAAGGAATCTCCATAAGGTTGTCCATAATGGCTGACCAAACAACATTCCCACCAATGGTATAGGAGGGTTCCCTTTTCTCCACACCCTCTCCAGCATTTATTGTTTATGGACCTTTTAATGATGGTCACTCTGACTGATGTGAGGTGACAGTAGTTCAATTTGCATTTCTCTGATAATTGGTGAAATTGATCATCTTTTCATATACCTATTGGCCATTCGTATGTCATCATTGGAGAAATGTTTGTTTAGGTTCTTCTGCCCATTTTCTTTATTGGGCTGCTTGTTTTTTTTATTATTGAGTTGTATAAAGTCTTTGTATAGTCTGGAAATTAAGCCCTTGTCAGTCTCATTGTTCACAAAAATTTTTACCATTCTGTAGGTTGTCTTTTCATTTTGTTTATAATTTCCTTTGCTGTGCAAAAGCTTATGAGTTTAATTAGGTCCCATTACTTTATTTTTGCTTTTATTTCTATTGCCTTGGTAGACTGCCCTAGGAGAACATTCCTAAGATTTATGTCAGAGAATGTTTTACCTATGTTTTCTTCCAGAAGGTTTATAGTGTCTTGTCTTATGTTTAAGTCTTCAAGCCATTTTGAGTTTATTTTTGTGTATGGCATGAGGGAGTTGATATCCTTCATATGACCTTTAAAGCATGTAGTCTGAATTATCAAGACCAGGGAGAAATGTGTTAGTCTTACACAAATGAAGCAGTCCTTTAAAAAACAAAAGGTTACAAAGGAATATACTTAAAGCTGAAACTCTAATTCCCAAATAATTAGCCTAATGATGAAAGGAACATTTTATCATCCATTAGTTTTTAGGTCCCCTAAAACTTCCAGATTTTGATCGGTCTAAGAGATCATTATAACCCAGGAACAATACAATTGTGATTTTTATGTGCGCATTGGGTTCTACATAAAGAATGACTTCCATGAATTTCTCATCAGAGGGGTCTTTACAAATATAGAGAAATGTTACAAATAGGACATATTAAAAACACATTTATTTATTTATTAATTATTTATTCACATGCTTATTTTTCCTTAAAACTGTTTCATGCTTAATACTTTGTTTTCATGTTGTTGTTGAGCTGTGCCGGTCTATTGGTTTAAGAGTTCACAGAGGGCTCCGCACATCATTTTATTTCACTTAATCTTCATAATAATTGTGTTATCACCTGTGAGTCAGAGTGGTGAACTGACTTAAGCACTAAAGAGTTCTGCTCTTTCCCATGAGCTTCCAGAACATGACAGAAGACAGGGAAGTGCTGGGAAATGGATAGGTGATGGGCATCTGCTTGATGCAAATAAAAACTTTTTTTGTTTTGGTTTATCTTGAAAAATTAAGCAATGAGTTTAAAATAAGCATTTAAGTATGTCAACTATTGTCTTAATATATTTTAAATACATTTCATTTTTTAGTGATTTTTTAAATGATTTTACAGAAAATTGCAAAGACAGAACAGAAAGTTTCCACATGTTCTAAACCTAGTATCCCCTATTATTAACACATTAGTATGGTTCATTGGACACAATTAATGAGTCCATATTGATAGATTATTATTAACCAAAGTACATGTTTTATTCACATGTCCATAGTATTTACCTAATTTCCTTTTTCTGTTCCAGGAGCCTATGCAGGATACTACATTGCATGTAGTCTTTGTGTCTCCTTATTGCTGCTCTTGGCTGTGACTGCTTCTCAGACTTTCCATGTTTTTGATGACTCTGGCAGTTTTGAGGTGACCTGTCAGATAGTGTGTGGGATGCCCCTCTACTGACTTATGTCTGGTGGTTTTCTCCTGATAAAAGTAAGGTTGTGGGCTTTGGGGGAGAAAGATCACAATTTTCATTACATCATAGCGAGGGTGCATACTATGGAGATGATTTATGTCTGCTGATGTTGACTTGGTGTTATGCAGCTGAAGCAGTTATTGTCAGGTTTCCATTACAAGATTACTTTTTAATCTGCTTTTCTGCTCTGTACCTTTTGGAAAGAAGTCATGATGCATAGCCTATACTAAAACAAAAACAAAAACAAAAAGAAACCTATTCCACCTCTTTGAGGGAAGAGCCTCTAAGTGAATTATTTCAAGTTCTTTCATTTAGGATATGTGTCTTTTCTCTCCCATTTATTTATTTATTCAGTTGCTTGATTACAATTATTTGAGAATGAGCTCTGCTTTTTCCTCTCCAGTACAGGGAATGCAGGCTGTTATTTTCACAACTACTACCGAGCAAGGGAATGTGAATGAAACTGGAGTAAGTTAAAATGGCCAAAATTCTGTTCTTCCTGAAAAATCAGTTTAAATATGATCAAACTGGCACCCAGAAAGCAAGTGATAGATGTGAGAAATCAGTGTCATAATCACACCTGGAAACTTGGATAATATTATGAAAAGATATAAGGAAAGTTACATGATGGGATATTTTCCCCCCAAAATTAAGCTCTTACCTTATTTTATTGTTCATGTGAAAATATATCTAAACAATTAAGTATAACTTAATTGCTTTCTTAAAAGTACAACAGAATCCTCAGAGTACATTAAACTTCAGGGATTGTAACAGTAAAAGCTATAAAATACAGCAGAAATAAAAGATACGAATGAACAACAATTTAGAAAAGAAGTGCAGACTAAAAAGCAATGACAGAATGTTATTATAACACTGCAATCCCAGGCTGTTTTCTTCCTTTCCATGTAACTCACTGGCTCAGACTTAAATTTTGCAATTTAAACGCCATTACTGTTGAACCTACTTAATTGGACAAGGGCTGTTTGCCAATATTTCAAATTGTCAGGCATCAAGCCCTGACCAGGAGCTTGAAGGCATTCGAGTGCAATTACATTCTGCTTGGTATCAGGCAGGTTTGGAGCAAGGAGCTTTTGCATTTCTCTCTCCTTCACCAAAAATCTGTTGGAGAGAATTTTCCCAGAATTCTCAACAGATGCACCTAGAGTCATAACCGATCAGTGATTCTCAACCTGTGCCATGCATTTCCATCACCACGGAGCTATAAATATTCTCATGCCAAAGTTCCATCTCCAGAGATGCTGATTTAATTGAGCTGGAGTACATTCTGGGAAATGATTTAAAAAGCCCCTAGGTACTCTAATTTACAGCCAAGGTTGTGAATAATGGAGATCCTCAACCTGGGAATTAAAAGAGACTCTAAAAATAAGCCTGTTTATTCTCTCCATTTTCCTGCCTTTAGATCAGATAATCTCTCACCTTGCCCAGATACCATTTTTAAGAATTCAGTGGCTCACCTTCTCATCAGTTGTTTGCTATTATCTAGTCCTTCTGCTCCTTCTAAGATCTACCATTTATGTAGCTATATTCTCTACATGCTATTTATTTAAACATACACAGTTAAATACTTATCTTCCAAAAAATATGAATAAGGTGATCTTGAGGATGACAATAAATGCATAGGAATAAAAACTTCTGCAAGGCATTCATAAATCTAAATATTTATTTATTTATTTATTTATTTGGTAGTCCTTAATGTCTTATATACCTATATCTTAGCAGACAGCGTTTTAGAGACCACAAACATATTTTAAATCCTAAAATTCTTTATTCTCCACATCAAATGGACACATGAATATGTGCATAATTTTTTAGGTTTTTAGGCTGGTTCAGTTTTTTTAGGTTTTTGTTTTTTGTTTTTTTTTTAAGTTGTAGGTTAAACATTTGCATCTTTAAATCATAAGTAACATCACTGAACTAACAAATATCAATACATTGACTGGAGCTAACTTTATGACCTTTTAACACTGCTACATTGCTTGGTGTTCAAGAAATATTGGAAATCATATGCTAAGAAATTTTCACTCTTTCATCTACCTTAGTGGCTATCAATAAGAACATTACTTATAGAACTAGATTCCCTGGGATATAAGCTTTGAGCTCTTGTCAAAGGCATTCGTAGCAATCTGAAGGGGAAATTAACTAGTCTTCCAATGAATTAAAAACATACATATAAAGAAACAATAATTTTTGGTGGAAATTTTATATTATATAATTTCAATAAGTATTATTTATATTCATAATAAATAACACTATTTAGTTCTTATGACTGTCATATAATACTACCTATCTGGTTCCAACTCCTTTTAAGATATTGGCATTATTATTTGTTAGGGAACCTTTCCCAGTGATAATGGCTTCCCTGGTGTCCCTAACGTAGCTGGTACCAAGTAATTGAAAAGGTGTTTCAGATTATTTTTTGTTTACCAATTACCTGGGCATAAATTAGAAAGACTCCCTCATATGGTCTCAATGATAATGAACCACGCCTTAGTCTTATCAAGCCTGAGGGCATATTTTGCTTCGGAGATAAAAATGATTGACCTACTTTCCTTCTGTTTCTTTTTCTCCCATAAAAACCACCAAACATAAAATGCCAAGTATAAAATTTTATTTCCTTATAGCATCTGGAATGAATATTTGATGTAATTTATTTTTTCCTCTCCAGGGCTTATCTATCAGCCTATTATTTAGGCCATACTAGGAAGCCACTAGAAAGTCTGTAAAAGAACTTAAGCAAAGAAAACACTGACAAGATCAAAGCATTTTAGAAAGATACCTTGAGCGGTTAAACTGAGGAAAGGATCGGAGGGCAGGAAGCTGGAGGAAGACCACTATGCTCTCATTGATCAACAGAGGGACAGTGGTAGCCAAAAGGGGAAAAGAGGATGGATTTGAGAAAACAAGTGTGATCACACATGTTGGCAGGAATTTGCAAGGATGTGGCGTCAGTGAAAAAAGGATTGTTATAAGAAATTTGGTAGTGAAGAGAAGGGCAGACAGATCAAGGGAGGCTCCACTTTTCAGGTAAATGTTGTGAATACATTTTTAATTAGCAAGAAAGGAAGCAGAGGAAGGAGGTATTGAAATTCTATGTGAGAGAAGTAGGTAATTATTGGTGCAAAATTCCAAAGGAAGTATAAGGAATATGGCCATGAGCTCAAGCATAGCAGCTAAACAATGAAAGAAGAGACATACCAGCACTTGAGAAGAGAGACACTTTAATAAAGAAGAATAAAGATCTTACAAAAATCAATCAAAGAAAATAAACAGAAAACTGAGATGCCAATGACCTGTCTTTTCTCAGTGGAAAATGCATTTAGGGGAGTCTTTGACCATGACGACAAAACACTGAAGATCTCCATATGACCCTCATCCCATACCAAACACTTTAACTCTATAATGAAGCACACTTGTTCTATAAGAGTAAATTATATTAGGACTTCAGGATAGACAAGAAGTGATGTAATGAAAAGTGACTTCAAATGGCAGGCTGCCAAAAAAAAAAGCAAAAAAAAAAAAAATCATAATACCAAGAAGTGATGCGGACTATATTTAAAAATTAGCTCAATATAAGCTTAGTAAGAAAATATGAACACCTTAAAATTCTGAACAGAATACATATATCAGAGAAGTGCAAATCAAAAGTATAATGAGGCATCACCTCACATCAGTCAGATTGGCCATCATTAAAAACTCCACGAATGATAAATGCTGGAGAGGGTGTGCAGACAAGGGAACCCTCCTATACTGCTGGTGGGAATGCAGTTTGTTGCAGCCACTGTTGAAAACATGGGAATTCCTCAAAAAAACTAAAAATAGACTTACCATATGATCCAGCAATACCACTCCTGGGCATATATCCAGATGGAACTCTAATTCAAAAAGATACATGCACCCCAATGTTCATAGCAGCACTATATATACAATAGCCAAGACATGGAAGTAACCTAAATGCTCATCAACAGATGACTGGATAAAGAAGTCATGGTATATTTTTACAATGGAATACTACACAGCCATAAAAAGAATAAAATAATGCCATGTTCAACAACATGGATGGACCTAGAGATCATCATTCTAAATGAAGTAAGCCAGAAAGAGAAAAATACCATATGATATCGCTCTTACATGGAATCTAAAAAAAAAGAGAAAAAGAGGACACTAACGAACTCATCTACAAAATAGAAACAGACTCCCAGACATAGTAAACAATCTTATGGTTACTGGGGGGAGGGTGGGAAGGGATAAATTTGGGAGTTTGAGATTTGCAAATGTTAGCCAATATATATAAAAATAGATTAAAAAAAACAAATTTCTTCTGTATAGCACAAGGAATTATATTTAATATCTTGTAATAGCCTTTAATGAAAAAGAATACGAAAACAAATATATGTATGTATATGCATGACTGCATTGTGCTGTACACCAGAAGTTGACACATTGTAACTGACTATACTTGATTTATTTTTAAAAACGTTAAAATAAAAATTAAAAAATACATTATGAGACTAAACACATTTGGAATACGTGGCATTCACTACCTTCTTGAATCTCCATACCTCTTCTAAAGACAGGCATGGTTTCAAATTGGATCTATGTAAATAATTTTGTATGCAGGCAACAAGAAGCTAACGCTGCTCTTTGACACTGAGTTTTGGCTGATGCTGACTTACTGCTGTGCTGCAAGGCGTTTGCAAGCTGTATTAATGAGCCCTCCCTCACTACTCTGGACTTTTTTTTATATATCGAGCCCTAGAGAATGGCTCTGGAATTTATTATCAGAAGCCTTTTCTGCTATGATAGTAAGGAACTTAACGTTAGTGTAAGAAACCTAGTGCCACGCCATGCATAAGAGTACAGACCTTGGAGTTTGACAGACTATGCACATCCTGTTTTTTGCTCTGTCATCCCTGGGTATACAACATTTTGCACAATTTATTCAGTTTTGATTCATTATCTATGAAACACGGTTGATGATTCAAAACATTGAACATAATGCAATGCGATTATATGTTACATTTCTAGCACAGTTTATGGAATGTCTCATGCCTAGCTATTAAGAGCAGACTCTGAATCTATCATGCTTGTTTTGAATCTCAGTTCTGGTACTTACTAGATATATATATAAAAGCTGTATCTTAAAGTCAAAGTTAAAAGGGATTTTTGTGCTCTTAATAGCAGGGCAAATTCTTTGATATTATTTTTATATCTTTTCAAATAAATCTTAAGCAAGAAGTCTGATATTTGAACATACGTAGAGTAGAACTCCCTCCTTTCTACAGGTGGTAAGTGACTGCACACTTCCTCTCCACCTCCTCTTCCCTCTTGAGGGATCACTGACATGCCTGTATAATCTAGAAATTCAAAAAATTTGAGAAACACTCTTACAGACCAATATTCTAATTTCAGAACTTGATGTTTTAGTTAAAGTTATTAGTTTCAAGTCTGTAGATGTGAATAAAATGTTGCATAACCACCAAAGTGAAAGTATCCACATAGAAGTCTAAATAAGAGTTCGAACAATTAAACTTAAAACAAAAGAAATCAAGTAACTCCAACTTTCACCAAAAAAACTTCTCAAAACCACAGGAAACAAGGGAAACAAGAGCCTTTTGTATGTGTTGAAATTATTTACCTTTTTTGGATCATGCTGACAAAATTCCAAGGAATCTGAATGATTGATTCATTCTCAAAGAATGACAAATATTAATGTTTCCAAGGAACATTAGAACTTCGTTTTCACCACCTTATGATGGTGGTTGAATTAGTGAAGATTTTGTGAAATCATGGCAAAGTCTGCTGGGTCTTTCACAGTGCTGGCTTTAGGGTGTCGTATCCCAAGGTGTCGTATCCCAAGCTTTGGCATTTGCCCCAGTGATGTTAACTAGGAAGAAAAAGATCCAATCTGGCATTGGGTATTGCATCCATTTATCATGAATCTCTGGCATCCTTCCACCTGGAACAGCTCCTCAGTCTTTCCTTAACTTTCTTGACATTTGGTATTTTGTAGAAATTCAGTCAATTTGTGCTCATCTGATACTTCCTCCTGATTAGAAACCAGGCTATTTATTTCAGCTTGACTATCACAGGAGTGATGTTTTGTTCTTCCTGCTGCTCCCTACTGAGTGCCAAATACGAAATTTTGATTTGCTCCATTACAAGGAGTGTTATCTTTGTTTACTTGAACAAGATGGTGTCTGCCATATATAGCTACCACAACAGTACTTCTTACTTTTATTATTATATATTTTTCAGGAAGATACTTTGATACTGTATAAACATCTTCTATCTCATCCTACCTTCACTCACAGGCTTTAGAATTCATTTATGTCTCTTGCATTGAAATAATTATTGCTGTACACCTGAAATTAACACAATATTGTAAATCAACTATACTTCAACAAATACATACATACATACTATAATGTTACTGAATATGATATTTTTTTTTTTGGTAATTTTGCTATTACTACTGCACTTGTTAGTTGAAAATCTTCTAAAAGGAAGAATTTTCTCTACCCTCATTTACTTATTTATTTGCTTATATTGGTATGGTTCCATTTCGGCCCACTTGCTTTTGTCAAGTATCTGTAGGGATGCATTTGAAATTCTTATTCAGTCTTCATGCTGACTTCTGCTGCATGACTTCTGTTGCAAAGAAGTATTTAAGTTCTTTTATTGCACTAAATTTTAACTTTTGGCGGGGGGATAACTAGGTTTGTTTGTTTGTTTGTTTAATGGAATTACTGAGGACTGAACCCAGGACCTCCTGCTTGCTAGGCATGCACTGTATCACTGAGCTATACACCACTCCAGTTTTAACTTTCAAATATCTTTTTGTTTTTTTCTCAAATTGTGTTATGGGAAGCACATATTATTAACAAAAATATTCACTATTAAATAAAGCCTTGCAATAGGTGAGTAAAAATCCTGTAAGATTTTATAGGAAATTAAGAAATAGTGTTGTTATGTATTTGTACATAAGTTCTCCTCTTTGCTACTAAAATCAACTCACCCTCCCACTCCATGCACTTTTTTTTTAAATTGAAGTATAGTCAGTTACAATGCATCAATTTCTGGTGTACAGCACAGTGCCCCAGTCATGCATATACATACATATATTCATTTTCATATTCTTTTTCACCAAAGGTTAGTACAAGATATTGAATATAGTTTCCTGTGCTATACAGAAGAAATTTGTTTTTATTTATTTTTATATATAGTAGTTATCATTTGCAAATCTTAAACTGCACATTTACAGCATGCATCATTCCCCTTTGGAATCACTCACAAATAACACTCTTGTTCTAAGAGAATTTGTTTTTATTATTCAGTTATCATGGAAACCTGTATCTCAGAAAGCACCTTTTGAAATAATTTCAGTCCATTTTCTTTCCCAATACTAAACAGTTGGCATGTTCTCATTATGTAATAGAAAATATTTAAAAAGTTATCATTGATCTGAAAACCAAAGCTAGCTTCACGAAAGTTTGATAAGCATTCTTACATTTCTAAGAAAACGGTTTTATGAAGTTCGTTATAATTTCTACTAGATACAACTGAAATTGGAATGCCTAAAAATAAATGGCACTACACTTTAAAAGCAAAAAACAGTTTTACTGATGTTACAATAACAGGAAAACCTCTAACTGTAATTCAAAGTCAAGCTCCGTCTTCTGTTCTTACCTTTATTACTGCTTGTCAGTTTTTGAAATTGGTTTTACATTCTCATGTACAACTTGGTTAAATAAGGCTCTGACTGTAAAACAACTTTTATCTAAGGTGCAGTTCTATTCAGATATTGCTAAAACATTATAGCTATTCTTATGAAGTGAAGTGGGAAACAGAATATTATAAAAATGATATAGGGCAAAAAATTCTTCCACAGAATATTAACTACACTACTAGTTTATGTCAGGACGTAATTCCTCAATTTCCACATAATTCCACATAATTTCCTAAATTGAAAATGTTTTCTGTGCAGATAACATGCTAGCCTACATTATTGTTTTTCTTTCATTATTATTTTCTTCAATACATAAGGGCATACTGCAAGGACTTTGCGGGTCTCTCTCCCTTACTTCACTTTATTGTTAAACCACAATGTCAGGTCTGCTACGGAGAACAAGGCTGGTCAACTATGGGCAGCGTGGAATTCTGAAGTCTGCTTAATAATACTATGGAAAACAATAACCATAATAACAATTAATATCTTAGCATTTGACAGTAACTGCTAAAAATACAGACTGGGAATGGTTGGTCCCTATAACCACATTTTCACAGATGTTATCAACCTCATTTAACAGGTTAAAAATAAAAACCCTGAGGCTTAGAGAAATTATATAACTAGCTGGAAGTACAGATCTTGTAAACCTCGAGGGCAAGATTTAAATCTTTGTCTGACTTCAGAATTATCAATAATAACTACAATTGTCTAGAAAAGTAGAAATAAGTACAAAAAAGGAAAATTGCAAAGCTATGATTTGGAAGAATTAGGGATACTCTTAACAAGATCAATATATAAAAGTTTATGAACAGAATCCCAATAGAATTAGAACTAAAGGAATGGGGCAAATTGTTGAATGAAGTAAGAAATGAGAAACAAAATAAAAAATCTAAAATTATTGTCATAAATTTTTATATAAATATGTATTTATCATGGGATCTGATTAGACGAAAATTCACCATCAAATTTTTGCTTTCCAGTAGAGAAGCTAAAGCAAAATCTGAAACAGTATGAAACAGTATGCACTTTGAAGTGTGTGGCTCATGAGTGGGAAGAGATGGAGTAGAGTATAGCCATCCAGTTTGTGTGTGTGTGTGCATGTGTGCATGTGTGCGTATGTAAAAATTACCAGAAGTGCATTTCTCCATTTTCACGTTTCTTAAGCTCTTCTTTGGCAGAAGTACAACTCAGCATATAACCACTAGAAAACTGTTAATTGGCTCTAGTGCATTAAACATTTGACTTTACAATGACCAAAGCTAATCCTTCGTTTTTCTAAGGATGCTCAAAGAATTATGCATTGTTCCTTGGCTTTCATCTTAAATTACTATCAGTATTTAACCTTATATTCTGCCCTCTCTTACCCTCCAAATAACACCTCATGGCCATGATAAGAACAGTGAAAGGAACCAAAGTTAGAAATGTGAAAAAACAAAAAACAATAAACAAATCGACCAACCAATGAGTGCTAAACCAGCATAAAAAGAAGATAAGATTTTGAGAGGTTGAAATAACAGCTTTATTGGGGCAGAGTTTATCACCCTAAGCTTTCTCCAGACTTTCACAGGATCAACTTTGCTGTTGTCATCTGCCAAGCATAATACAATGCTGCTGGGTATGACAATAAGCGGTTTGTATAGTTTCTGAGCATCTCAGCTTTGATTCAACATCCAATGTCTCCAAAACACAATTGATTTCTTCTCTATTTCTTTTCAATAAATATTGAGTTTCAAGAAAAGTTGAAATGCATCAATGTATTTGTGAACCCTTTTATATTTTTACAATATGTTAGTGCCTTGTGCTATACAATTTCCTTTGGGATTTGTTTAATAGCTTCTTTAATTATTCCATCATCTATGCTTAATCCCTATGCTAGATACAACAAGAAACAGTGCTTTTACGTGTATAATAAAACTTTCCATGAGTGTATTGTAGATGTAGTACTATCTTTTATATAAGAAATTTTAATATAGTCTACTGTGTAATACTATTTTAACTTCAACACTTTTGTATCCCTGAGCCTCATTATCATGTATATAATGGGTATAAAAACATTTGCTTTATCGGCGCCGTTAGGCTTCCAAGTACTGTGTAGGGCATATCTCTTGCCTCTAATTCCCCAGACAAAGCTGAAATCATCCCCATGACAGAGGGATATGGCATTTTTAAATGGCAAAACTGTAGGAAAAGTAAACAGATCAGTGATTGCCAGGAGTTTAGCAGGGGCCTGCAGGGTCGGCGGGAGTGCTGATTAGGTGAAATGCAAGGGTTTGGGGGGAAGCAGTGAAATGGCTGTGCATGATACTTTAATGGGGAGTATGTGCTACTACACATTTGCTAACACTCACGGAACTTAACAGTGTAAACAGTGAAATTTAATATACACAAATTTAAAAATAATAATTTAGGAGGTTGGATGATCCCAGAATGGAATGCAGAATGTAGTAGAAGAATTTAACTGTATTTACAAATGTATAAAGCAGACTTACTGAAAAGGGCAGAGGAAAAATGGTGTCCATGAGCAGCTTTATAAATTAATAGAATCTATGAGACTAAAGTGAACAGTAACCATGCATTAGCTCTGTACTCTACATAATGATTGTTCTCCCGGGGCATACCTAGTAACACTTCTGAAATCATTACACATGTATCCTGGAACTGAACAATTAAGTAAATGGATGATGGGAGACAGGTTTCTCACTGTTGGAGTGAGAGGTGACAGATAAGCAAGGGGAGAAAAAGTCAACATTCAGCTGAGGAGTATTCTACACAATACTTGACCAGTAACCTCAAAATTACCAAGGTCCTCAAAAGCATGAAAGCCTGTTCAAAGCCTAGGAAGACCTGACTAGAAATGTAATGTAGTGTTCTGGATAAGAAAAAGAAAAAACGGTATACTAATAATGTGTAGATAATAATAATGTATCAATATTGATTACTGGTTCTCTAATCATGAACATTTATGAGAATACATATGAATATATAATTATATATATATAAACTGGACATATATATTAAATTGAATATACATATATATATTTCATATGCTTTGAAATACATTTGAAGACAGTACAGAAAATTTATAAATTTATATGCATATGGATGTGTCCAAAGACCGGGTGCCTCCAACAAGAAATGAAAATAGCTATTGCTACTGTAATAGATGAGTTTAATTTTCAATTTACTTTAATGCTCTCCCAATACTGTTAGATAATAAAAAAAATTTATAGAGAAGAATTGGGATTGCTTTTTTCAGGTTTCTTACACAAAAGAAACAAAACACAATAGAGTTGTTCTTTTGCCATTACTATGATTTAATTCCATTCTTTAATTTGCCCTTTTGGTAGCTGTCATTTTTGGACTGAATGCCTCAGGAAACTGCTGTTCAAGCTAGTGTTTGTTTAATCCCCCTGACTTATAGCTTTGTTCTCTGGGAACACCTGTAGTTTGGGGCTAGAAGGAAAAAAGGAGTTAGATATCCATTTTAGCTAAGGTAAATGAATGTTTTTGACCTTTGCAAAGGTTTTGGTTTTTATAGCTCTTCAATAGTTTATCTCCATCTAGGAATTCCAAAGTTTTAAACCATTTTTATTCAAACTGAAATCCTACTCTTTCTAAATCATTCCTTTCCCTTCTGTCCTGTACTTCTGTTGAGTTCTCTAAATTATGCAGTTTCTAATCTCTTTTTTCCCAAGGTAAGATTAGTTTTCACTTTCTGTAGATTTTACCTCATTTCCATTACCACTTCAGCTCATTCCTTCGTTACTCAAAAGATTTTACTGTTAGTTTGTTTAAAAGCTTTATTTTTTAGAGCAATTTCAGGTTTACAGAAAAATTGAGCTGAAAATACAGAAAGTTCCCATATATCCCAGTCCCAACATATACACAACCTCCTCCACTGTCAACATCCCACACTATGGTAGTACATTTGTTACAATTGATGAACCTACATACGTACATCATTATCACCCATGTAATAAAGGGTAAGTCCATGGTTTACACTGGGGTTCTTTCTTGGTGTTGTGCATTCTGTGGGTTTTGACAAATACATAACAGCATGACGTGTCTACCACCACAGTATCATACAGGGTAGTTTTAGTGCCTTAAAAATCCTTTGAACTCTGCCTATTTACCCTTCCCTCCCCTCTAACCCTTGACAAGCACTGGGCTTTCTACTGTCTTCATAGTTTTATATTTTCCAAAATGTAATATAGTTAGAATCATCCAGTACGCAGACTGCTCAGATTGGTTTCTTTACTTAGTAATATGTATTTAAGGTTCCTCCATGTCTTTCGTGGCTTAATAGCTCATTTCTTTTTTTAGTACTGGATAAAATTCCATCATCTGAACCTACCAGAGTTTATCTGATTCACCTACTGAAGGACAACGTGGTTGCTTCCAATTTTGGGCAATTATGAATAAAGTCACTGCTAAGTTTCAACTCTTGTAAGTAGTCTTTGAGTTGACATTTACTTTTGAACGTAGACCAATGGCCATGGTTGATGTATAATCACATGGTAAAAATATGTTTACATAGGTAAGAAACTACCAAACTGCCTTCCAAAATGGCTATAACATTTTGCATTCCTACCAACACTTAATGAGAATTCCCATTGTTCAATGTCCTTGTCAGCACTTGCTTCTGTCAGTGTTTTAGAATTTTGGTCATTCTTAAAAAAAAAAAAATTAGTGGTATGTCTGTTTTAATTTGCAATTCCCCAATTACATACGTTAAACATTTTTTCATATGCTTATTTGCCATTTGTATATCTTCTTTGGTGTCTGTTCAAGACTTTTGCCTATTTTTTAAATCAGGTTTTTCATTTCTTTATTGTCGAGTTTTAAAATTTCATTGCATATTTTGGAGAACAGTTTATCCAAACTTTAACTTTATCAGATGTGTCTATTGCAAATATTTATTCCTACTCTGTGGCTTATCTTCTCATTCTCTTGACAGTGTCTTTTACAGAGCAGAAAGTTTTACTTTTAATTAACTTTAGCTCATCAGTTCTTTATGTCACAGATCATGACTTTGGTTTTGCATCCAAAAAGTCATCACTGTACCTAAGGTCATCTAGGTTTTCTCCTATGTCATATTCCAGGATTTTTACAGTTTTGAATTTTACACTTAGGTCTATTATTCATTTTAGTTTAATTTTTTGAAGGGTGTAGGGTCTTTGTCTAGACTTATTTTTTTAAGAGGATGTTCAGTTGTTCCAGCATCATTTGTTGAAAAAAAAAACTATCTTTTTTTCCATTGTATTGTCTTTGCTTCTTTGTCAAAGATCAGGACTATAGTTGACTATATTTACATGGGTCTTAATCTAGGCTTTCTCTTTTGTTCCACTGATCTATTCTTTGGCTAATACCACACTGTCTCAATTACTGGACCTTTATTCTGAGTACTGAAGTCAGAAGTCAGAGAGTAAAAAATATTTTTTTGATCTCTTTTTCTATTTTTCTCACCCTGAATTGATTTTGTTCCAATTCTGCCCACACTCTGCTGCCACATCATTTTGACAAGGGCCCTAATTACGTCACAGCCCTGCTTTCAAAACTATAAGGACTCCCATGGATTTTTCAATTAAGTACCACTGTGTTGTTTAATTTCTGTATTCCTTATTTACTCTTGTAGCATTATCTTCTATGACTACCCTATTTTCCCTATCCCAAATCAACCTGGTTGAACTCTTTGTTCCTGGATCACTTTGTCTAAAACAGAGTACCTTGGCTTATGTTGTTTCCTTTACAGGAATGTCTTTCCTTATTCTTTAAGTAATTACTCAAAATTTCATCTCACTTAAATAATCCTAAAATAAATACTCTATTATTTTCCAAAATGAATGTTATATCTATTTCTTCATTCCAAATATAAATATGCTTATATCCCCTTTTATAATCTGAATCCCCTTACAGTTACTTCTGTAAATAATTAAGTGTGTACACTGAGTACAAAGGCAAACCTTATTCACTTTTGTATCCTCAAAACAATTATCACTGCCCTGCTTTGTTGTCTCTAATTAAAGGCCAATTCCAAAAATGCTGAAAACTTTAATATGATTAGAGAGAAGAAACCTTCATTTTTAATTTAATTTTCTATGAATTTAGAGGGAATATACAAAGAGACATAAAAAGCAGGGGCCCTGGAGAAGGAAGAAAATAATTTAAAAAGGGAATAAGGAAGGAGGGCAAATTCAGTGCCTTTTGAGTCCATGATTAAGTTAACATGGAAAAGGTTAGTAAAAGAGGAATATGTTTTATTTAGCTATTTTTTTTTAAATCACAAACCAAGAAGTTTGGGTGAGTTAATTTCTAATCTTTTAGTAAAATAATGCACTTTAGTGTCTCTTTTTTTCTCTGAGGTTTTGCTAGGAATTTTTTTTTAAATAATGGGTTTTGATTCTAAATATTATCAGAAGTATAATTTTTATAAGAATGTTTATATACTAAGATATCTTGTTTGTTAAAGCAAAAATTGTACCAGACAAGGGTAAAAAGGAAAGGAAGACTTTATTCAAAGCTATTACAGAAGGTGACAGAGGCCAGAGCTCAAGTCTGAACTCAACTCAGCTGAAATAAAGCTGAGCTAGTGCAGAAGAACTGAAGGACCTTGGGAGAGATCTATGAATGCAACTGTGGAGCATACTGAGTTATTCCTAAATTTGCAAATGTTTTTCTCTGTGATTAAGTCATCTGTGTTCACTAACTGGTGCCTATCAAACCTTGGCTTCTCCTATCCCACAGGGCCTCTGAGACAGGGGTGACATCTTCCTTGATGCTTATAATTCACAGGGATGGCCCTCAGGTCCTTGAGAAAGAGTATGTGGGTCTTAAAACTGGCAAGAGGTTTTTAAAAAGTTCTACGTATGCCTCAAAGGGACAGGGAAAGAATTTCCAAGTTTTCTAAAGTAAATGCACTAAGAAAAAGGAAGTCAGGGGCCTACAATCAGAAAGAAGATTATCTAAAGTTTACTCAAGTTGGGAGGGACATAAGGACTTCTTGTTCTTTTATCTAAGACTGAGGGTACAACTTCTGATTCTCGGAACAGACTTTCTTCTTTTTGTCACATTCAGTGCTATTTAGCAGCATCTTTCACATTACATAGAAGTTATTATTAACAGTATTACGGCTAAAATAAAATGATCCTTAATATATTGTAGGGTCTTCACAACTGATCCAGAATGTGTGTACTGCTATTATCTCAACTTTTAAAGGGAGCCCTGTCATATGTTAAAACATGGATGAAACTTGAGGACATTATGCTAAATAAAGTAAGTCAGTCACAGAAGGACAAATGCTGTATGATTTCATTTATACGAGGTATCTAACTCATATAACTCACATTCATAGAAGCAGAGAGTAGAATGGTGGTTTCCAGGGACTGTGGGAAAAGGGAAATGGGGAGTTGTTGTTCAATGGGATTGAGGTTCAGTCATGCAAGATGAATTTCTGGAAATCTGCTCTACATCAGTGTACTCTACACTTAAAGGTTTGTTAGGAATGTAGATTTTATATTATGGTTTTACCCAATTAAAAAAGTAAAAAGTAACTAACTAGGAGAGAAGTTAAAAATACGGATATTTGCGTACTGACCCAGTAAGTCATGGACCCAGATTCAAACCCCAGCCAGCCTACAACAAAGCCCAAACTCTTAGCCATCAATTTAGGTTGGCTTTTACTGTAGTTGGGGGGTATTGGGGAACATTCAGAACAGATGGGGTGGGGCAGGGAAGAGAGGAGGTCACTTTAACAATCAAACAGGAAGGGGAACTGAGAGTTTCTAGACTGGATTCTATAACATCGCTTGGGGCCTAACATTTCTGAGACTCATTCTTCTCATCTAGATACAGGAAATAGTGGTATTTTCCCCCACTGTGTTCTGTTAAAGAAAAGATCAGATCATCCAAAGGAAACTATTCCTACACCTTATGAATATTAATAATTGGTATTGTAACTATGGAATCTCAAATCACTGTTGATGCCAACCTCCACCCTTCCCAATAGTGCAACACCGTACCCTACCATGGGGAGATACTCAAGGGAGAGAGGAAAACTAAAAACAAACACATCTTCAAGGTTAGCAATCAAACATCCCTAGAACTAGATATACAAGTATCATCTACCTTTGCCTTTCTTTGGAACAGCACCATCCAAGAGAAAGATGACAAGAGTTGATAATGCGAGACATGTATCTGAGCCACACGATAAAACAAACACAAAAAAAGGTAACAACACTAAAACCAAATTGCTGAAATTAACCTTCGTGCTATACTTTAATTCAATATCCAAAATATTACCATTTCGGCATGTATTCAACATAAAAATTGCTAATGAGATAGTTTACCAAGTCATCCGAATCTGGTGTTTAGGTTAGACTAACAGAACATCTCAATTCTTATGCTAGATTTTTATCTCTGTACTTGATCTGTATTCTGATTTAATCAAACTTAAAAAGAGGGCAATTCAGAAACCCAAGTTGCTCCAAAGATGCCCAAGTTTTCCAACAAATGAACTGAGTAGCAGGTTTTATATTTAAATTCATGAAAACTAAGCAAAATTTAAAATTCAGTTCTTCAGTTGCACTAGCAAAACTGAAAAATAACCTGATGTAGCTGGTGGCTACTAGGCTGAAAGCACAACACTGGAATCTCTGAGGCCCATGTTCTCATCCTGGCTGCTACATGATTTTGAGATATTTCAGCATGTGTGAAAGGGGGAATGCCACAGACAAAAGTCAAATCTATACATTACACAGTTTTAGACATTCTGATCAGGAGGAGACATGAGAGAGGCTAAATACAACCTATAAAATGCATAAATAAATCTTTTACTTCATTAGTCCAAGCAGTTTATTTTATAAATGAGGAAACAGGACTGGCCAAGAAAGCAACTTGCTCATATCATAGTACAACCAGGAGTTCTGACCCCAGACCACCGCCTGCAGGGCACAGTGGGACCGGCTGCTTCTGAGGAGAAGCCCCAGACAGAGGGCCAGTGGGAAGGAAGTTTCAAAGCATTTGGGCAGACAGAAGTTCTGAGATTAAGTTTTATAGGGAGATAAACCTATTAGGCTGAACATTTGAGAGTGGGCCTATATCCTACAATGACTTGACTCTTCCAAGCCTTTCACTGATTAGACAAAAAATGAACGAGAACTTTATGGAAAACAAAAAAATAATCTGGCTCGGCAACACCAGTGCCAGTTCTGGACTTCATAACTCTTCTGATGAGTCAGGACTCGAATGGATAATAAATCCTAGTAGGCAAGTCAATATATTTTTTTCTATCTGCTGAGAGATGAAGACTCAGAATCAGAAACTTCTAAAATAGGGTTAATTATGACTCCATGTCCTACTTTCCAACTTCTACTTGAAGCCCTGAGTGCTGGGATTCATCACAGATTATACAGAGTCTGAGGAGTTTTACAAGGTTCTTTTCATTAAATAAAAGAATGTTTCACAGACATAGACTTATGTGATACTCACTTGGAGTAGGTTCATTTATTTTGAATTAATTTACATTAATGACCAGTGTTATCTGCTGTTTCACAGCTCCAGAGTGGATAGACCTATATGCTTAGTTCTGCCAAAATCCTGGCATTAAGATCACTGAGTTTTCTTGGTGGAGATGGGGAAAACAACTTTCTGGGGGCCCATGAGTTTCCTCTAATTGTACATTAGAGAACACGTGTATTTGCTGAGGATTTAGTTTACTCCTTTTTAAAAAATTATTAAAAAGTGTTCAAACAATACATCATTTACTTAAGGAAAACAGCATGTTGTTAATTTATACTTGATAATTAACGGTACATGAGCCAAAAATGATGCATGTAGCTAATGTATGCTTTCTTTTGAATTAATCCTATCATTATTTAAAAAGTTGTTTTTTATGCATGGCATGAGCTAGCAAATTTGAGAAATCTCAGTGTAGCGCATCAATTTGTACAAGTCTTATACAATATGTTCACCATAAGGCTAGACCTGCCAAGACAATAAAGGTGTTCTTATCCATTAGTCGTAACATATTCTCTTTTGGAAAAGCTGGAAACTGTTGAAAAATGAATCTTTAAGACTCATTAAAGGGAGTGTGTTGTCAATCACAAGTTGGTTTGTTAATGAAGCATGAGTGTGATCCCCTGTTACCTCCATGAAGTAGTAAAAATTATTCTACCCTAATTTAAAAATGAATATTTGGACACTTACTGTGTCTTAGGCATTTTAGGGGTTACAAACTGACAAAAGAGTAGAGGACCCTGGGATAAAATTAATTTATGAAAATAATGCAATAATCTCATTTGAATCTCACTGAACACCAGCAGTTCAAATTTGAACAAAATTATAGAATTTAAATTCAAAGTTAGGAATTGTATAGTGTGCATCGTCCAATGCCTCTGATACATAAAAATACATACTTTAGTTTCAATGTTTGTTTGCAGTGTTGCAATTATATCCTATTTTATATCAGCCATATATATCTAGATGTTAAAACTAATTCTATTTTTTGTTGCATATTTTTCTAACTTTCTTTCCTCAAGTCTTTATAGTGTGATGCTGAAAACAAAGAGAACTTTCTGGTCGAATCCAGCATGGGAAGAAAACTCAAGTACCACCGTGTTTGACTCTAAAGATGTAAGATTAATGTTGAAAAGGATTTCACAGCACTTAACGTGAAACAGTGACAAACACTGGCATAATGCTAATGCACGCCACCATGAAACTTTCTATTCGTATATAATGTAAAGTACCTAAAAGTGTACCAGGCTTTTAAGGGCTTTGTGGACCTAAGCTCTCAGAGAAATGAGTGGGTGACAAGCAGATTCAGCCACCTGTTCATTCCTACAACTACCGCATGCAAGCTATTGAAATACAAAGAAAGCGGGATGTGATTCCGTAGTATTCTCCTCAGAAATTAAATGTAACTTGTACTATAGAGGCATTGTAGTACATCATCTGAAAGACATTTTTTAACCTTAAAATGATAGAAAAAAAAATTTTAAATGTGAAGCTGAACCCTATTCATTTTTTCTACACAAAGGAGATATGATAGTTTTGATTCTAGGACTCTGACAGATTCAAGGTTACAGGTCCACCTGGCTTGGACTTGAGAAAGAAGGAATAATGATCACATTGAATAATGTTTAGAAAGAGAGCTTTAGTGGAGTGAGTTCACAAGCTTGAACTTGTCTGCCGAAACTCTGATTCCTGAAAAGAAATCAGGTTGCATCTAAGGAAATGAGGCAGAGAACAAAAGAGAGAAAGAAAGAAACATGTAAAATTAAACTTTTGGCCTCTTTTTCTCAAGCTGGTTGCCAAAGAAGGTTTTTTTCTTAAGAATCAATCAGGGAAATTTACTTAAATATATCAATGATACCAAGCAGAACATAACAAAGTTAACAAGAAGTAGATTTAAAGTGTTCCAGAGTTTAAAAGAGCCTAATTTATTCTTATGGGGCAAAAGGAAGGGAAAGACAGGAGGGCTTCAAACAAGAGGGGACACTGATGCTGTACTCTGAAAGGTGGGTGTATCTTGGAGAGTGTGAGCAAATATGCAGACAGGAAATATCAGGATTGCATTCCACGTGGCCAGAGTATAGCACCCATGAAATGGGATGTGAGTCCAGGAAAAGAGGGTTTGACCAGCTCGTGCATGGCCTTGGAATGCATAGGGCTTTGTCAGCATTTATGTATACTTGAGTAACATGCCTAGAACTTGATTTTAGGGACAAGGACAGCTTCACATGCATGCAATCTGTGCCTTTGCACAGGGCTCTTACTCAGAAGGGATCCACACTTCTGCAGTCACTGTCTTAACAACTGCATTAATTTTATCTTTGTTTTATAAATGAAATCTGATGGGATAAAGGAACATGTACAGCAAAAGAAAACATAATTGTAATATGTACCATTTCTATCATCCCTTTTGTGATACCCCACAAACACAAAATTCTGTTTCACTCAGGCTGCATGGAAGTTCAGCCAGAACTCGATTGAGTACAAGATAAGTATGTTATGTCTGTGTCTGACTAAGAAGGGGCACAGACAGTGGGAAGAGGTCACACTTTTCATCTAATGTAGAATGAGCATCAAACACAAAATGAAAATTAATATGCTCTAAGAAATGCAAACAACCAGGGAATCCTATCATAGCCTTTCTTACTGGTTATACTCTGTGTTAGCCAATGACTGAGGCTGAAAAAGTGATGATATAGAATGAATGGGAAAGATAAGGCAACCCACAGGAACTTTTCCCTTCAATCTTTCCTTACTCATCAGTAAACCACAAATGGAGCATGTTGGTAGAATGTGCATACATCAAGAATTAAATAAAAGTTAAGAAGTGCTGAGTTAACTTTGTCTGGCACTTCATTCTGATAACAATAAGGCACATAGCCATATGGAAGCTACAAAACATAAAATGTGTGACTGGTGATTTTGCGTACAAGTTCTTATATTTGCATGTAAAATTGGCACAATCAAAATCAACAATAACATTCATGCTAATAATTTAAAATTAATTAGACCAGCCTTAAATAGTAAATTAAAAAACAAACATAGGAAGCAGGAAGGAGTAGAGGAGTAGATGTACTTTTCCTTCCTCCTCCCACTGAGTATAATTAAAGTCCCTAAATATTATATATAAAGCAAATATAAGAAGAGTGAAATCATAGAGAAAAGGTAGAAGAACTAGAGACTCCTGGACTCAAGGAATGACAATGGTGAGTTCCTAGGGGTTTTCTTTATGCTTTACATTATCACAGACTTGGAGTTGAAAAAAGCCAGAAACCTGGAAAAGCCAAAGAGTGAAAGAAAGGAGAGAAGTTTTTAAAACAAAGGAAAGAAGGAAGGAAGGAAAGAAAGAAGGGAAAGAAAGAGACAGAAAGAACAAAAGAAAGAAGAAAAAGGTTCAATAAAAACTAGCTAAAGGTTCTGCACTCAATTCCTGTGTGTGTGTGTGTGTGTGTGTGTGTGTGTGTGTTTACTCACACCACCAAGCAATGCTCCAACACCAGCTGGGTGTGCTACAATTCAACTCAATTTTGACACTACCTAGAGATGGTATCAAATTCCATAAGTTAAGGGCTCAGTCCCACAAGACTGTCCTCCACTCCAGATGCCAATCTCAAACCCAGGTTTTACCTACACTTCTGACCAACTGGCTATAAATCAAAGGTTGCCACAACCCCCTCTATGGGTTTGATTAATCTGTGAGAGGGGCTCACAGGAATCAGGAAGGCACTTTACTCACTAGATTACCAATTTATTACACTACAGCAAGATAAATAGATACATAGGGCATAGGGCAAGGTTCCAGACAAAGGAGTTCATATCCTAGTGGAGTCTGGGAGTCCACATGGGGAAGTGTTCTGGTTCACTGTGGGTTCATCACCAGTTGTGGGTTCTGGCCAGTAGAAGTCCCACCGGGACGGAATGAATTACTCAAGACTCTGGGAAAAAGTCAAGAGAGCGAGAGGGAGTCGGGAGCCAACTCCATGAGCCTCTCAAATCTCCCATATTTATTGAGTACAGTCGAAGCAGGAATTTAGGGAAGGACAGGGTGGGATCACAGTGAGTACAAAGGCTTTGTTTATTGTTGGTGTTTGGCTCAAGGTCAGAAGACCCTTTTTGGTGAATCATGTTAGTGTTGAGCCTTTCAGCTTAATCAGGGCGGAACTATGAGAATCAGCTGCTTAACAACTTGGACTCAGGCGGCTGCACTGTCTTAGGTTGCCGCCCTCAGGGGATGTTACCCTCACTAGCTAACCAGCCTTCTCACCTCTGAGTCTGCAGCTTTTTATAAGTTGTTTACCATTCCAGCCCAAGGCTGTTTTGGGGATAGAAGACTATCTAACAGCAGGCACGCCCAGCGTTTATAAACCAGGGCCTGGGTCGTTGCTAAAACCTCAAGGCAGTTACTAAGCACATCTTCTTTAAGGAGACAAGCTGATGGGATCTGTTACAATTTGTTAACCCAATCATGGGCTCCCACAGTTCACCAACCTGGAATCTCTTTAAACCTTATCCTTTCAGGTTTATGTGGAAACTTCATTACAGAGACATTGATTAATCATTGGCCCTGGCCATTGATTCAACCTCAAGCCCCTCTCCCCTCCTCAGAGCTCAGGGGGATGGGACTGAAAGTTCCAACCCTCCAATCACACAGTTGGTTCCCCTGACAATCAATCTCCAGTCTCAGATGATTTCCAAAAATCACCTCATTAACATAAACTCATGTATGCATGAGTTTACAACCTCATCAGAAGAATCACCTTTTATCACTTAAAGAACCAAAATCAAGTTTGGAGTGAAGATAGCACCTCCTGGGCAGGGTCACAACTTGCCTACTTTTGTATTGAGCACAAAAGAGCAACATATTCAGATCGGTCCTCACATCAATAAAAACTAGAATGGGGTAGGAAGAACCTGGCTCCACAGCCATCTGAACACAGGGAAAAAGTGACATTTAAGTGTCTGAACTTTTCTGGGTATTTTGCCAGACATTTCACACAAGTCATCCAATTTAATTCCCCTTTATAACCATGAAAGAAATGCTATTTTATTTTTCCAAGATTCAGAAAAACTCAAGTTCAGAGGGGTTAAGCAATGTGCTCAAGGTCACATGTCTGATGCTAAGTGTAATAACTGTACTAGGAACACCGTAACTACCGCAAGCTGAGGTATTATTCACAGCATTTTATTTTACACAGACTGTCTCCTGTGCACCTCGCAATAACCCCAGGAGGTCGTGTGGGGAAATGGATGCTGAGAGAGATTAAGAAATGTGCCTAAAGCCTCGCAGTAGAAACGGCAGTGCTGGGAGGTGAGCACAGGGAGACTGTCTCTGAAGGCTTTTCACTGCTTCCTGCAGTGATCATAAAACCCAGCAGTTATTTCCCTACAAGACAAGGCATCTACAGTTCTGCTCGTGACAAAGCGACAAGGACCACAGAGATTCAGGGCAGGGAGACTCAGAGTATACGAATAAAAGACAGAGGTTTTCTTGTAATTCTACTTGCTCTGTGTTAACTCCTAGCAGTGAAGTTATAAAAATATTGAATGGTATACATACATACAGTGGAAAAATAAGGGTCTGAAAAGCAGCAGAAAAAAACATCTGGGTTCAAATGTTGCTTTTTTTTGTCGGATAATCTAGCTTCCTGGGGATACTTCCAGGAGGCCATGAAGAGTGGGAGGCTCAAGTATGTGCCCAGGCTCTGTCACATGGAGGCACTTGGTGAAGGCTAGTTTCTACATCACTGGTTTATTTACAATCAATATTTTACAGGATGATCTTAAATAATTGTTTTGAGTGGATATATCAGCTAGTATTCTATCTATTTTTACTTTCTTATATTTCATGTTATTCTTTGGAGGATACATCGAGAGGCTGTAATAAGAGAATGTACTACTGAATAATAATGATGAAAATATATATAGCGCTAAGGAGTGTTTTCCAGCGCTGAGGTGTTGCTGAAAGGGGAGAGAACGAGGCAGTGTTACAGAGATGGTCTCAACTCCAAGACTCTAAGGCCATCAGAGACCTCGATGAAAGTTGGCAGGGCCCAGTCTGATCTCTCAATGGACGAATGGCTGTTTCTGATTTTGAACAGCAGCACAGGACAGATCTAGTCCCTGTTTCATGTGATTAACAGTCGTGGTTGTGTTTCCTCAAGACCACTCAGCTATCCTGTTCACCTTCCTTTGGGGAAACAAAGCAAAACCAAAAAAATCACATGCATTTGCTGAGGTTCAGTGTGAGGGAAATGTATCTTTGACCAAGGGAAAAATGCCCACTGAACAAAAAGGTCCTGAGAGCTGTCCATGCGCTGGTGACTACTCCAGGTGCTTTCTGCTGCGAGAGGAGCACACTTGAGTTCTCTGTGGATAAAGAGAGCAAAGCAAGCCATCTAACCTTGTTGCTACACCTGACACTGGACTGTCTAGGGGAGGACACTTTGGCCTTGAACTCAGGAGGAGATACATTTTAATCCTGCTTTTGCTGATTCTTGACTGTATTACCTTGAGGAAATGGCTCCAATATGCTGAATTTGTCCTCATTTATAAAATGTAAACACACAGTTCTCAAACTTTATGGTACTTAAAACTCCTGACAAACATGTTTTTAAAAAGTGTATACACAGGCCCCACTTCTTCCTATTAGAATGTGGCATGTCAGGAGTAGGACCCAGGAATCTAAAACATGTTATGAAGTAGATTTAGATTATTCTCTGACAAGTGTTTTATGTTCATGCTTTAAGAAACATTATATATAATTTATATATATATATATATAATTTTATATATATATAAAATTATAATTATTAGTGCTGTTTCACAAAAATCTTGGTCTGGAATTTTAATATTATAGATTTGTGCACTGGGACAGGTTGGTTAGTTTTGGTGTCAGGAATCATATTCATTCTCAAATATCTTTCCAGGTTCCATATGCTGCCTGAACCCTTTTCAAGGGATGTAGGAATTAGTCTTGGACCTTTGATTCTCTTTAACAGACTTAGGAATTTTAAAATGGATCATCAAGAGCTTTGGGAAATATTACATTTTCGGTTTGAGGTTATGTTTAAATTACTTTAAACTGACTTGTTATTCTCAATAGTTTTGCCTGAGTGATAACGTTGAAGTCAAATGAAGGGAGAAAAGAATATACCTTCCCCCATCCCATTTCCTCCAGCTCATAAATGTGTCTCACATTGTTTAACAGCATATCTACAATTCAACAAAGTGTGCGTTTTATTTTAACTTAGGGAATAAGACTTAATGCTCATTTTAAATGGGTCTTGTAATGCCTCCATCTCCTAGAGGTAAAAAACATTTAATTATTCTTAATGCACTGAGGAAATGAAAAGCAACAATGGCTTTTGCTTAGCGCTGGGAGCTCTGCTCAGTTTTCTGCTGTTACCCTTGCCTGCCCATCCCTAACCAGGGGGAGTTTATTCAACAGCATGATGTTGTCTAGGGACAAGGAGAGGAAGAAAAATCTGTCGAAATTGTTAAGTCCTAGAGAGAAGAGAAACTTATGCCAAGTTTTTCAAGTTAAAACTGAAATTTGGCAGAGATTTGCAAAATCCTTGTCTGCTATTATGCCTTGTTTATTGTGTGACATTTGCAGGCTCAAATAAGTTGTTGGCAGGTGCTTGGTTAAAAAAAAAATTCCATAGGCCTTTCACATCTTGCTGTATTTATTGGCCAGAGACCACATACTGTCATTACTTTGGGCAACAATTCATCAGGCCATCTGAACAGTTTGCTTTTACACACAGGATTCTGACAACTGTGGAATTTTTTTTAAAGAAATGGGCTTGCCTCCAGATATTGCAGAGCTCATATACAGCTCTCAGGGTCTTGGGATGAACTGGCTGCTTCCTCACCAGATATCTGTCATATAACATATGAAAGTGGGTCATAATGTTACTTTTCTTTTCTTATCAGAAATGGGAGATCATTTATTAATTTGATGGAATAAAATTTAAAATATATGAACTATGCTAAAATGTATGACAGAGAGATGGCCAAGTCAATTATGTACAAATGTAAAGCTCAGCCTAATTCATAATGTGACTGCTCACCCTCCACACCCCCCCCACCAAACTCACAGTGGTGTCTCCAGAGTACTTGGTTTATGTCAGCATTAGAGCCAGGATCATGGCCTATGTGCATACTTGTATACGGTTTTCTTAGTTACTTTTATAAGACTTCTCTTCTGGCATTAGATTATTGGCAATTCATCATTAGTCGGCATGGAAATTTCGTATTAACTTCTTCATCTAGCAAAATGTTTGCCTTTAGCATATATTCAATAATATTTGCTGAATATAATTTTATAATTTTTAAGACAGCACTGTAGATTGTAACACATTTAGTATTTACTCTTTCACTTTACGGATAAGGAAATTAAGATTCAAAAAAAAGAGAAATCTGATCTTCCTGGAGTTACCTGGACAGTTATTGGCTAATCTATATCCCAACCCACAAGCCTTACATATGCCTCTGAGTCTAACATTTACACTGTAGGCTGCACAGCTGAATTCAGTCATAGTTTTGTCAGGCATCTAGTATTCTATCTCGTGCTGTCTTCTTCTTCTTTTTCTTCTTTCTTCTTCTTCTTCTTCTCCTCCCCCTCCTCCTCCTTCTTCTTCTTCCTCTTTTTCTCCTTCTTCTTCTGCTTTTTTTTTTTTGCCAATTTCTGACTTTATCTGAATAGTAGCACAATATTAAAACAGTGTTTTAATAAACAAAGTGTGAAAATTCCATCTGGTACAAGCAGTAGTATCAAAGAAAACTTTGCTCAAAATGCTGTCATGTTTCTAAGCCACATGGTTCTTGATTCCAAACATCTCCCTTCAGAATATTCTAAATATTATTCCTGCTTCTGGTCCCTAAACTTTTCCATTCACAATTAAATGAACTGGGGAGATTGGTGTTGAATTTTCTGTTACTGTTGTTGTTTGTTCCAGTATGCATATAGTTCCTGCCTACTAGAACTTCTGGATACCTGTTTATACATTTAACTTAATTATTGTGTTATTTACATGTATGTGAGAAAAGTCAAGAGATTAAACGTGTCTCTCTCTTGCAATGTAAAACAATAATAAATAACAAAAACCGGATTAGAGCACTAGGCAGAGTATAGAATCAAAGTAAAACAAGAAATGGTGATGAAAAATTGATAAATCACTCTACCTGCCTTATTACCAGAAACAAATACCTTTCTTTAAAAAATCAGTCTTCATTTTATGAGGTGGAAGGAGATACTTAAAAGTAAATGAAAAACAGAAGAATCAACTAAGGATTCTCTGGCATAGGCCCCTCTAAAAAAAAAGGAGCCAAAATAGGAAGAAAAAAGCCTCCACTAAGACAGCATTTCTCAAGAAGTCAAGATACTTAATTGAGAAAAACTTTCTTGTCCTGTTGAGCTATAAAAAGAAAAACAATGAGAAACAAAAATCCACCTGCTTGGAAGAAAATCAATAGCGAATCCTTGATAATCTTAAGGCACCTGAAGACAGTAGCTAGTATGCTGACATCTGGGGTTGTAGAAATAAAATAATTGCATGTTGTTATTTCTGCTCTCATACATTTATTATTATAAAAAGAGATTTTGATGGGAGATTGTGAAAGGGGTAGGAGGAAAGATACTAAACTTAACTGAGCTCAATTGAACTTAATTTTGCTCTATCTTCTGACTGTGAAAAAATGGTCATACAAGGAAACAAAACATTTTTTGTTTAACTTTCTAACAGCCTTTAAATGATTATTAAACCAAAACATTGGTGGGATGAAGTAACTTTCCCAAGTTCACACAACTAACATATGTTAAAGGAATTTTAACCCGAGAGAGCCTAACACAGCTCTTTCCATTACACTGTGTTATCTCACATAAGGGGATAGTAATTAATTTACATACTTGAGCAATTTTCATTTGCTTCTTGAGTTAGGTTGCATCCATCATCTCATTTCACTGGGATGTCAACACTGAGAATAAGGGTCATTTTTTTTCCCAGCTTATAAGTGAGGGAGGGAGATCAGCAGAGGTGAAATCTGTTTCTCAAACACTGAGCTATGTATAAGTGTAACTTGTGTTGAAGTTTTCCATGCTCCCAGATGTAGAAAAATGACATAGAAAAATAAGAAATGTGATAACAAAGTGATTCTTCTATGAACTTTTTCTCTCCCTATGTTTTGAGGACTGTGGTTTTCTTTTCATCTTTGAAACACTGGTAAAAAGATAGCAATCAGTACTGTATATGCTTATTGTTTTAATATGAAATTTCAAATTTCAAAGAACCATATTTAAAATTTAAAGGCAGAAATGATTCTAGTAGCTTCCATATTTTTATTCAAATGAGATTTTTACACTTATCTGGGAAACTGAGTATTTACTTTCCTTTTCAGTATTTCTTTATCCCAACTTCAAAACTTCAAGATCTAATAGATGTTTTAATTCATCTCCCTCCAGTATCTCTTTTTAAAGGACTGCTTGTGAATAGAACCCTCCCAGACACACAATAAAATTTCTTTGAAAGAAATAAATGAGATCGGGGTATCTGTAGAACTGAGCAACTCATGAAAGATTTGGAGCTCACAAAATTCATCAAAATCTTAAAATTAAACCATTTAAAGTTTCTTGAATGACTACACTTGCCTCTTAAATTATCATTCCATTTCACCCCTCTTCCTTTCTGTATAGCACAAAAAGACATAATAATTCTTTTAAACATAAGTCAAACTGTGGCACCCGTCTCCCTAAGACTCTCCAATGGTTTCCCATTTGATTGATAAATTATCCTTATTTTTTGCTACCTTACATATGGCTCACTCGACTCTAGGCACACTGGCCTCTTTGCTGTGCCTGGGACTCTCAAATACCTCTTGCCTCTGGGTTTTTGTGCTCCTTTTTTTTTTCTTCCATGGCTACTATTCCTCCAGTATCAAATGGCCCACTCCTTTCTATGCTCCCTTCAAATATCACCTCATCTGAGATGTGTACAATGATGATCTCACATGAAATAGCATCCCTGCTCTACCACTCCCGTTCTATCACTTGTTATCTCCATGTCTCTTTTTCTCTTCCTAATATTTACTGTTACTTAACATTACACTCTGTATTGATTCACTGATTTGTTAGCTGTCCAAAATATACTCTCCTTTAGAGGAGGGAATTTACCTCTTTTGCTTATAGCTGTCTTCCCAGGGTGTGGCACAAAGTAGTGGCTCACTGAGTAATGATGGAATAAATGAATGGAAAGCTCACTTTCTCACTGGTCCCACTTCTTCGTCATGGGACTAAAGTGAGAATCGCTCTGAAATTAGCTTAATGTATTTTCAGTCCAAGTCCTGGTTCTGCCCTTTGCAGGCTAATTAGCTTGTGAACTGAGGCAAGTCACGCACCCTCCCTGAAATTAATTTCCCTTGCCTGTAAACAAAGAAGATCCACACCTACCCTCCTTGCCTCACAGGAATGCTAGGAGGACCAAATTAGATAACAAAGGTAAAAGTGCTTTAAAAACCTCTAAGTATGGTTCTGCAAGGGTTACATTTAAGGTGACAGATTGCATAAGAGGTACAGCTACAGTGTGTATGTCATCTAGTCTAATATTTTGTTAGTAGAAACGCACTGAATAACTCACTGAGCAATTTTCTTAGGAGTGCAGCTCTTTTTACATCATTTTCCTGGAGACAACTGGCAATATATTTCTCCTGGTCTATTTTGATAAATTGGTATTCCTAGTAGATTTTACTCTGTGTTTGTGTGCACGTGCATGCATGTGTGTGTACCAATGACTATTCTTTAGATATAAAAAGTAGTTCGATACATCCACTATATTAATGAAATGACACATTTAAAGGACTCAGGGTTGTGTGCCTATGGCAATAGAGGTTAAGGGTTTTTTGTTTTTTGTTTTTTTTCTGAGTGCTGAGGGAGTGTTTAGAAAAGCAGTGTGTGTTTGAGATAAACATGTAACAGTTTATGGATATATGACTGTTTTCACTTTATTCTTCCCCTCCAAATCACTAGAATATGCTAGGCAGAGTATTAAAGAAATCAGACAAGATTAAAGAATCTGAATATATACAAAATTAAAGAGAGAAGAGGTATAAATTATCCTAATCAAAATGGTACAAGGATTTGAAATGGGGATAGGTCAGGAGATAGAAAAGAAGACAGACAGTAGAAAGACAGATATAGATATTTTTAGATTAACCATATTGTTTATGTTACCCACACAAAGCACATAGATGACTTATTCAAAGTCACATGAGTGTAGAACTGAGATTAAAGTGAAAAAACCAGTGTCTTAACCGCCCCCGTACTGAAGTGCTAGGTATGACACCGGCATCTGAATAATCACCCCCTAGACTTACAATAAGAGATTCTCTTGAGCTAAATGTTAGGAAGCTGCTTTTTTATTATGTGCTCATCATGAACTAGGATGCAATTTTAAGAATCACATACTACCTATTTCATTAATATTCTTTATATATTTTCCCTTTATGTGAGCTCTACCTTGTTAGCCCAATTTGTCCTGCTCCAAGGAAAAGGCAGTGGATTATAAATTCTTTACAACAGAGGTATTCATTACCCAGTACTGGCAGTTTTTTCAGTTAGTGTTGGAGCAAATTTGCTTTTTTGCTCCCTCCTGGCCTACCTCCTGCATAGCAAATAGTAAGTGTCACCAAATCTTCAGACTGGCAACTTAACAGGCTTTATTCTTCTTCCTGCCTGAATGTATGATAATATTAAAGGTGGTAACTGACCACTGAAAATAATAATCATTCTTATCATCATCTAACCAGCCTCCATGCAGGGTATCTGTAATGAGGGCTCCATAGTAGTGGCCTCTTCTGGAAGCTACTGGTTTCATTGTTTTTTTTTTTCCCCCTTAAAAATAAAATGTTTTGAATTTGACACCATATTTAAAGTATTGCAGAAATCTGAGGATGTCTGCTGGGGGTGAGGATAAGATGGGACTAGAGCCTTGATCATGAAAAAGGAGATCTGAGGGATATTAAAGCAGAATTTTCACAAAGGAAAAAAAAATGGTACTGCATATAAATGTAGAATGTGCACATATCAAAGATTTTATTCATTAATTAAGAATAAAAGCTGTAAGATATTATGACCAGTTCAAAGAGAGCTTGGGTACTTAAGTGTACAGAGAAAATTTAACAAAGAAATACCAGGTTAAGAGTGTTGGTTAATGCAGAAATCAAGTTAATGTCTAGCAGGGCCATAAACCATAACCTCTGAGGTTACCTGTTTCTGAAAGAAATTATTTGCCTCTCTTTCTGACAAAAATGTACAGCTTAATAGCTGTCCTTATACAATTACAGACTAGTCCAATCAGTAGACATTCTATCAAAGTTGCAAGCCCAGAACTGCAATGAAAAAAGCACCCAGTAATCTGTTTGCCTGTTTCTAAGTTTCAGATAATTTTTTTGACAGAAGATAAGCTTCAGGAGCACGAAGTTTGTCTTCATCTAATTCAGAGAGCATTGTGAAGTAACGATTCGGTGCGTGGAAGGGATCGTAGAGTGACAATGTGTGATGAGCTAGCTGTTGCGTAGATTATTAAAACACCCAAAATTGGACAATTTCTTTTCTATAATATAGTGTTTGCTTCAGGCCCTTCTGTGTCTACAAGGAGATTAAGAAGTACAGCCAGGCTGAAATTCAGTGAAGTTCTATTCTGCAGCCACAGTGGGTTTTCATTTCAACATCAGAAACTACTTTCTGCGGGGCCATATATTTGGGCAACTCTGAGCTGAATCACTGAATTAATTCTTAAATAAAAGGATAAAGAACGAATGAAAATAAACAAAAAATGAGATCATATAACTGTTTATTCTTATAATTTCAGAAGCTCTCAGTCATGTAAGGTCCAGACTTCTCCCCAAGGACAACATGGGCACTGCAGCGTCTGGCTTCTGGGTATTTCTCTGACCTCATCTCCTACCGCTCACTGCCCCCAGTGCTCTTTAGCCACAGTGGCTTTTAAAATACACTGGGACTACTCCTAAGAATGATAGCTATCACACGGTTTCACTATGTGCCAGACACATTTCTTTTTCTTTTCATTGTGGTAAAAAGCACATTATATGAAGTCTACCCACTTACAAAAGTGTCGAACGGACAGTGCAGTACAGTTAACTACAAGCACAATGCTGTATAGCACATCTCTAGGACTTTTTCACCTTCATGGCTGGAACTCTACAGTAATTTGCACAGTAACTCCCCAGTTCCCTCTCCTCTCAGCCCCTGGCAACCACCATTCTCTTCCCTGTTTCTGTGAGTTTGACTACTTTACGTAAGTCATCTGAGTGGAATCATGCCGTATTTGTGCTTTGGTCGCTGGATTGTTTTATTTAGCATAATGTCTTCAAGGTTCATCAATGTTGCAGCATTACTGTGGCTTTGTAATATCAGGAAGGGTGATGCCTCCAGATTTGTTCTTGCTCAAAATGGCTCTGATTGTTTGAGGTGTTTTATGGTTTCATCTGAATATTAGGATATTTTTCCTATTTCTATAAAATTGCCATTGAGACTTTGATGGGTATTATACTTTATTGGTAGGTTGCTTTGGGTAATACACAGTATGGTGCCTACAGCCAACAATACTGTATTGCATATTTAAATTTTTTTATGATGATAGATCTTATTTAGAGTTCTTTCTACACACATAACAATAACAATAATGAAGGCAAGAGGAAACTGAGAGGTGATGAATATGTCTGGCTTTGAGGGTGGTGATGAGTATGCATGTATCCCCAAACGTATCAGTTGTATACATTAAGTATCAATAGATGTTTAGTTGTGAATCACACCTTGATGAAGTGATTTTAAAACAAAGGCAAAAATATTAAAGAAAATAAAGTTTTAAAAACCATGTAATTCAATTATCCTATTACCTTTTCACTATGTACTGCACATGGCCAGTAATTGCTAAGAAATTCTGCTCTGTTACCAATTTGGTAGAGACAGGGGTATTGATTTGAACAGTAGTTTTCTGGTTAGATGTAAGGAAAATATTTAATTTAATGTTTCAAATATGAATATATTGTTGAGTGAGTAAGAAAAAACATTCTGAGGGCCTTCAAGAGATACATTCCCTTTCAAAGGAAACAACTGTCAAAACTTCTTTGAAAATAAATGAGCAGGAAATAAAACTCTTCTGTGTCTACCACGTCTTCAGATCAGCTTGGTATAAGGTTGTGGATTAATGTCTTTACTAGGACAAGGAATAGGAATTATCAAGATCAAGTAATCTTTATGAAGAATAAGCATTGAATAAATCTACCTGTACGTGTAACCTTCAAGGAATGTGTCTACCATATACGTATTTTTCTTTCTACCTCCTTTTGTGTTTACCTGGATTGTACCTTAGTCCTTTTCCTCTCTCCCTCCACTCTTTCCCTGTGTTTTATAGTTGGATATAATGTGAGGCATTTTAGTTGGCAAACTAGATAATAAGTCAGTGGATGCACATCAAACAATGGCTGCAGTTCAGTGGATGCAGGTCAAAAAGACTGGCCAAATAAATTCATTGTATTTCAATTCATTGAGCCATGATTCTGAAAAGAGTAAGGAAAAGTCTGTTTTAGTTGGGGAGATTGATGGGTTTTTTAGACTGCTCCATGATATCATACGCTTGTGTTCAATATCACTTTTTCTGCAAGGAGTACCACTCATCCCTGAGTTTTGCCAATCAGTATAAATTCCTCCTCGAGGCCTGCTCTGGTTCTATCAATCTTTGTTAAGCTCCCTTATCATAATCTCCTGATTTAATTTATTTACTGATTATTAACGGCATCTTGCTTTTGATTTACTCCTGTATTTTGTGAGGAAAAAAACTCTTTGCATATTGCTACTTTAGCTGGGTCTGCACTGTCACCAGTGTCTCAGAGCAGACTGTTTTCCCGCACTTGGAATTCTCTAAGCAGGGGAGGGTATAGCTCGGTGGCAGAGTGTGTGCTTAGCATGTACAAGGTCCTGGGTTCAATCCCCAGCACCTTGATTTTACAAGTAAGCAAATAAATAAACCTAATTACCTCCCCTAAAACAAACAAAAAATGAAATAAAACAATCAAATAAAAAATGTAAGAAAAGCAACATAACTGGTTGAAAACATTAAAAAAAAGAGGAGTTTTTTGAGATTATCATTCCTTTTAATACTCATGTCAATCTATCCATGGAAATTTTTAATATAACCATCAGAATCCATTTATTTGAGATAAGGAAATTATTGACGTAAGGAAATAAGGAGATAGGCAGTCCTTAATATGTAACGATGGTCTCCAAATCATAACCTTATTTATACCACATTAAAGATTAAAGTAATACTTAAAATACTTGTACACAATTTTGAAATTATGAGGTGTGACACTGAGATTTATAATAAAAAATATATATATATATTTGTTCCATCCAGTTTTGAGCAAAGAATTCCTAAAAACCCTGGAGTCTCTTTAAGTGGTGTCTTTTATTATGTTAATGAGGTGAGTTTTGGAATGCCCTTAGGTCACCTAAGGATAGGGGCTGGTTGCCAGGGGAATCCATCTTGTAAAGAAGGGTAGGAACTTTGAGTCCCACCACTTGGCCTCAGAGGAGGGGAGAGAAGCTGGAAGTTGAATCAATTGCCAATGACCAATGATTTACTCAATCAGTCCTATGCAAAGAAGCCTTCAAAAACAAAAGGACAGGATTCAGAGAGCTTCCATGTTGGTGAATAAGTGGAGATGCTGGAAGAGGTCGTGGAAGCTCCAGGTCCTTTGCCCATTCACTGCTCTATGCATCTCTTCCATCTGGCTGTTCCTGAATTACATCCTTTTATAATAAACTGGTAGTCTAGTAAGTAAAACGTTTCTCTGAGTCTGTGAGCTGCTCTATTAATTAAACCGAAGGAGGAGGTTGTGGGAACATCTGATATCCCGTCAGTTGGTCAGAAGGATAAGTAACAACCTGACATATAACTGGTGTCTTAAGTCCAAGGAGAGGGGTCACTGGAACCTCCAATCTACAGGCAGTCAGTCAGAAGCACAAGTGATAACCTGGGCTTACAACTGAAATATTAAATTTGAGGGCAGGTTAATCTTGTAGAATTGAACCCCTAACCACTGGAATCTGATGTCATGTCCAGGTAAATAGTGCCAGGATTGAGCTGAATTCTCAGATATCCTGCTGGTGTCCCAGAATCACTTGGTGTTGTATGGAAAGCCCCCCTGCCACACTGGAATTGCGTCCAAGAACCCAAAAGATGGGGTCATATCACTAGGAATAGATATAAATCCATGTAAAGTTTATTTGAATATATTGTCAATTTTGAAAATATTTTGCATACAAAAGAATATTGACTAATAAGGTAGAAAACTGAAGTACCCACCATCAGTTCAAAAATAATACAGTATAGATACAATAAAAACTTAATTTCTCATCTATTTATCTGTGAGTTTTGATTTGTTTGTTTTATTTTGCATTTCTCTGTAACACTGTGGATTACTACTTGCCACTATTAGGCATGGTCCTCTAGCAGGGAGCAATTTTATCACCATCAGACCAAAAACTTGACATTTAATAAAGGTTACTATATAACAGAAGTCTATTGTACAAATGTTCAACTTCAATGGCACATAGATTATTATAAAGTAATACTTGAGATTGATCAATACATAGGAAATGCTATACCTTTAATTTGAAAGTAAGTAAGTTATGTAGTATGAAAAATAATGGTGGATTAAAGTTTACATACTCAACATATTTCTGCCATATCACAGTTGGGGTTTTCCCCACAGCCTTTTCCCTTTTTAATAAGTTTGCAAATGTGTCATATCTGGCAATAGCCTTCATTCAACAGAATGCAACTGAACAAAACACAAAGCAAGTAAATCTATTGTATTGAGTCTAAACAAATCTATTTTTGCTTTTGACTTAGATTTTTAAAAATATTTTCTGTAACTGTAATACATTTAGAATTACTACATACCTTTCTTGAGAGATGTCTTCTGTATCGATGGTCATAGGTCAATTCACACAAAGACAGGGGATATAGCACATAAGAAAGAAACTGAAATAACCTTACTTTTCAGCAATTCTGAATGACCTCTTCTATTTCACTCATTCCACTTCATTCCTTTAAAAAAAAAGAAATAATCAATTCTAGGAAACCTGGTCTATTATTTACTATCTGCGGAAGGTCAGAAGGAAGGAGGGAAAAAGAAAACTGAGTTCTTTATTCAAACCATACACTATAGGATAATCATACTGGCTATGAGGCACTTTCAAAATCCTGGTGAATTTTCTGGACCTTTACAGAGAGATTCTTCTATAATTGGTAGTCTTTTGTTGTCAGTGTGTGTGTATGTGGTATCTGCCTTCCATTAACATAATTATTCCTTCAGTACTTTTCTTGACTTCCCTTTGTCTTGCTCCTGTGCTAGGCTACAATTGCCTTTACAGATTTCACCCTAAGGCAAGGGTTAGATGGTGCTGCCAGAGAGAGTGTTTTAGTACTAATTCTACTCTTTGCATTTAATTGTACCTACATTGATGGCCTAAATTCCATGGTTTTATTTTTTTCCCCAAAAACAGCAAGGTTTAAAATATAAAGCTGCATAGTTTGCATTTTGTTTTTAACAACTTGCTCATGAGAATCAATCTGTAACTAGACCAAAGCCCTGCCCTGCCATGTCATTTTCCTCTGTTTTTCCTTAGCTTTCTATGTTTCATTTCTGAGCTCGTCCCTCAGGACGTCTACCCTCCCAGCAGTCTACAGAGAATCTGTGAGAGCAGTTTGCTCAGAGCTCCTGTTCTCTATAAAACACCTCCCAGGTGTAACTTCAACAGGAACTCTGGGAGGGCTCTGACACTGATGTTCAGTTTCCATCATCAAGCATGAGAGGTAATTAGTGAGCTGCAGTCCCTCAGGCCAGTCACAATTGCCTTACTCCCTCTTAGTGAAACCAACTGGACGATTTTAAGAATGGCAGAGTGTATGGGCATGGTCAGAACCAGGGCTACCTGCTGCTTCCCTGATATTTGGAGAAATATTATCATAAATGAAATGATCAGGACTAGCCCTTAATCCTTCTCAGAACACTTGACACTGTAATGAACCCCTTCCTCCCTTACTAGGAGAACTCCTAGTCCTAGAAGAACATCTCTCTCTCTTCATATCTGTAGCTCCAAGTTTTCATAGATATCCCTATCCCTACCTCTGTTCCTACCAATCTACCCATAAATTTTGCTGTGTATATTATATATATATATATACTTAAATTAGTAAAATATTTATTATGATGGCAATTTAGAGATTAAGAGCCATATATCTTATCTCCCATGAATGCCTTCACTGCATTGGGAGTCAAGGACTTTGCTGGTCATAAACTGTGGGATCTCGGCCAAGTCTCTTCTCCATTCTTGACTTTGGTTTATGAGTCAGCCAAATAAAGGACTGAGTGATCACTAAGAGTCCTTCCAGCTCTAATCATCAGTCAATGCATTAAGGAGATTGTAGCAGCTCAGTCATCCTGTTCAACAAATACCTAGAAAGAAGGAAATCTAAGAAGGAAAATTTCTTTGAGAAAGGGAAAGGTCCACCAGGCTGAAGTACACTACTGGCTATACCCTATCATCTGTGGTGCCATGGATTCTGGATTCATTTTTATTTTTCAGGAGTAAAATATTTAACCACATCATTTTCAGTGAATCTTTTCTTAATGGAGCTTGCTATTTGTATAAAATTTGTCTTATGTGGTCTTACCAATAGCACAGACTACAAAAACCCTCTGAAGAAAATTTAAGTCTGGATGCAAATGGACAGAGTCTAAGGGAAAATGTGTCCCCAGGAAGACAACATGTTAAGTAGAAACTTCATTGAATGGTGTAGCGGTCAAGTACCCAGCAGACAACAGAACGTGTATACTCAAAGGTTTTCTCTGAAAAGGGTTTTATGAAAAAACTGTTTATAGAGGTGTGAGCAACGGCAAGCGTTTAAAGTTAGGCTCTCACTAAGTGTAATCAAGGATGAAATGGACAGTAACAAGCATAATGAAGACATCGTTACTACATTTAAGCCAAAATTAAAGAGTCCTGAGCAAAGTTACTGCAGACGAGAGAAATGATGAGAAAAAGGCCATTCCACACCTACATGTACCTTAGATCACAGCCACAATCAGACACATAGTAACACAAAAAAGGAATGGTTGAGACGGGCCACAGGAATCATTACTGCCATCTGTTCCTCCCTCTACTTTCTGATAATCCTGCCAGCCCCTTCCATTGGCTACCTGCATCCAGAGGATGACAGAGTCCAGATGACACAGGTTATAAAGGTTAGAGGAAGTTACAGAGGGTGGTAAATAAGCATGCAGTGTAATCAGAGAATAATTAGCACATCCAATCTTTTTTTTTTGTTTGTTTTGTTTTTGCCTTTCAGCAGCGATTCATGTCCTTTACTTAGAAGAAGAAACTCACATTCCTCCTCCACCCTTTCACCCCCAACCCCCAGCCACACCAAACAGGGAAAGCACAATGTCCCATCAACCACCACAATCGTAGAGGGATGAGGTCAACTCAGTCATACTGAAATTTAGATCGTAAAGTGAGGTACCACAGATACCCTTCATATAAGATTTAAGAAAAAAAACGTAAAATAAGTAACAATAAGAACAAAAGCATAGCTGCTATAATTCTTCTTCTTTAGCAGGAAGTTAGGCTGAATTAGATCATCAGAGCTTCCGTCTTTCCATCATTCATTTCATTTTACCCTTCACTCTTCTAACACCTCAGCAGCTGATTCCATTATTTTTCTGTGAGAACTATTTCTTACAGAAATAACTTCATCATTGAAGTGAATAAATCACTATAATCATTATTAGTGAAAGAATCTCCATCTTAATTATTTTTCAATGAGAACTATAGTTCTCATTGACCATTATTATTTAGGAATAAATGTACTGCGATATAACTAGATTCCAGACATAGTTCTCCATGCCACCACTGTGTAGTAGCCGCCCCGTGTCTCTCTGGTAATCAGAATCAAGTGTCCCAGCCAATACAGTAGCTCCTTCAGGGTTTGCTGGTTCAGCTACATGAAGGGACTAAAATGATTTACACCCACCCCATGTTAGGTAGAGATTATATCCAAAGCTTAGGGCTCCTTTCCCTCAACTTTATATTATTCCTATGCCTTCAATGTAAAATATCTATACCTACTCTGCCAGGCATTTCTTCTCCAGCTCTTTCTAAGAAAATAGATTTTTATCTTTTATAACTATTTTCAGTAGTAACCTAAAATTGCACCTTAGACCTCTGATAGTATGAAGGCATTATCTAAGCTTATAGTATTAACATTTTTTGAGTATCACTTTATGAATTAAAGAGAATGTCTGGTTCATAGTGAAGATGATTTCATTGATTCATGCTGGATGAATAAGTGGTTTATATGTAAAATTAACACAATCTTAAGCTGCAAGGGAAACACTATAATATGTAACACTATATGCCAGAAATATTTTTTTATCATTTGATTACAATTGTGTTGCATTAATTATGTTATTTTCTTGCAAACTATATTGTATTGTTGTATTTTTGTTTATAAACAAAATAAATGCAAAGACAACAAATGAATTCTTACAGTTTTACACTTGCAAAAGGCAGAATTTGCAAACGTCTGAAGGTAGAACATCTTATTCTCAGGTTCATTTTCCTTATAAAACAATACAAAATTGTCTATTTGCATAAGTGTTGATTGTCGTTTCTCTAAGTTCTGCATATAATAAAACTTTATAATTTAGAGGAAATGTTATTTTAAAGATACTTTTTTTTTTTACATTTACACATAACATTTTATAATAGAAGTGTTGCCAGAAAAGAAACCAAAACAATTTAAGAACCATCATGCCTATAATTAAAGAAACTTTAATTCTATTTACAAAGTGATTTTGGAAATTTAGGAAGAGAACTTGAGGCTAATGGACTTGAGTATTATGTCAGACTGAGGGTCTTTAATCACCATCATTCCACACAAAGGAGCCTGAAATTGCTTGAGCAGAAGTTTAATAGTTGAGGGATGCTCTATAAAAAAATGCTAAAGCTATAAATGGCAATTCAGATGTGAGCCAATAAAGAGGCAGGTAATGATTTAAAATTATATTTTAGAACTTATAGTTAGGGTAATTTGTTAAGAATTATAGTTACTTTGAGGGGAAAAACTTTTATATAACCAATTATTTTACAAATTGTAACTGAGGAAATGGTATGCTTGTGAACTTATTTTATTCAGTTTTAAATGAAACTTGTAAAAATTAACATTATTTGGGAGAAAAGGACATTACGTGAAATAATTCCAGCCTGCATTCAATAGGCTAGTTGAAAGGTAACCCGATGTTTGAATCACTGTCTGTGCTATATGAAACAATCATACCAAACAGAGCAAATTCAAACAAAATTATGATAATGATACACTTTTTTCAGGTGAGCTGTATTTATTCATTTATTTTCATGGCTATCAGAAGTGAAGCTCTCGCAGAGATTACCTCACTGGCAGAATCACATAGAAGGTAAACGTGGATAAATTACCAAGTCACAGACGATAAATGAAAGAAAACTTCTAGGAGTTACTACCATTTACCACCCCATCCCCCAATTTTGGGTGCTCAGAGAACCAAGATTATAAGTGGCTGACTGCAGTCTTACAGCTGGAAGACATGTTTCAACCAAGTGACTGATTTGTCACTGAACTCTTTGACTGGTGTCATAAAAGATTCCACCCTACCCAGGCAAGCAGAAGAGTAAGTGTACTCAGTCCCATAGTATATTCCATGCCTTTTCTGTGTGCTCTGCTGAGGAGTAAAAAGGACAAATCTCAACATATTCAAAGTAATGATAACAATAATGGGTAATTTATATTGCATGCTGTTTATGTCTCACTCACCAGTTAAGCATTTATAACAACCTAAGAAGAGAATCTTTTTTATTATCTCTATTTACATACAAAGTAAAAGAGGTTTAGAGAAGTTAAATGACTTCCTAAGGTTCTATGTATACAAATGAGACTTTCCTTCAATTAGAATTTTACATACATATACATATATGTATTTTTTGTTCTAATGAGGTGGGAAGCCCCATAAAAAAAGACCAGCAGCACCTCTAGGCAAGGCCACTACTCTCCTGTCAGCACCATCTGGTTCCCTGGCCCAGCGGCTTTATCTCACTATTTGCCTCTGAAACAGCTTACTTCTAGAAAAGTGGAACTTACCCTTAAAATTCGATTGGTTCCCTGAGCTAACTCCTGACTGGTCCATTTGTAGTGCTTCATTTGCATGGAGCGCACTCCTGATTGGTTCTCTCACTCCTGATTGGTCCATTTCTACAAAGCTTGTTTCTAATTAGACAACTTTGTTATACCTTATTTGCATATGATGTTACAAAATGTTGCAAAGTCTAGACTGGTAGCCTATAAAAGCCTGTGTAAACCTACAGACGGGGTCCAGAGCTTGGAGTGTTAACTCCACTGGGCCCACTGGCATAATAAACCTGAGTTCTCCAACTCTCCTAGTGCTGCTTGGTCTCTAGCCCGGATCCAGGTTGTTGTCACAACTGAGCTGTAACACCGAGCTGCAACATCGAGCTGTAACGCTGAGCTATAACACTGAGCTGTCACACGCTTTTCTACATAGATTATCTCATTTGTTCCTCAGAGCTACGCATTTTAAAGTAAAAGAAACTTTGGCTCAAAGAAGACGTTGGTCCTAGCATGGAAATGTAATTGCCTACTTTAGACAACTTTAATCAGCCATCTTATCTGAAAATGTGTCCAAGAGGGTCTCTCATCCTTATGAATAACTGGTCTATTTCTTCAAAGATGATGTTATCTCTTGAGAATAACTCATGTTTGAAGGGGAAGGTCTCTGAATCTTCAGATTTTGAGTGGCTGGTGAGCTGCACTGAGATTGTCTAGGATTGAGGGCCATGAATAGATTTTTATTATAATTGGAACACTTCAAATGATCTAATTATTTATAATAGGACATTGGTCAGAAATTACTTTAGCCTGTTTATTTTGGTTAATTGACTTTAGGTAGTGTACATGTTATACTGAACAATATTATAATGCAAATGTTAAAAGAGTCTCAGTTTTATATTTTTGGATGATGAAGGCTATTATGGAGTGGACTGAAATATAAATAAGGTAAGAAAGAATGCACCCTGTGAGCCATGGGAGAATGGGTGTACCACACTCTATACAGAATACGGAAAGATGACTAAACTGCAGTTGTTATGAAGGAAGTAAATATGAAAGCTAGATTAAATATAAGCGCCCTCCATGGTAGGAAAAGACTCCTTCCTGCAAGGATTTTCTCTTTAGTCTGGCAGTTTTTAATTCTACACATTGATTGCCGAGGGAACATTGAGAAAATAGGCCTTTGGTATCTGTGATGTCTATAGTTAATCAGGTATTTGAAATAATGGACACAATTTTAGTGATGATACATTAAAAGGGCATATCATTGCAAATACAGAACCCTGTCACATATGTAATATAATTTAATACCCGAAGTGAATTTGACAGAGAAATAATTCTATTGTATTATTCAGATGAGCAACCTGAGGCTCACATAAGGTTAAGCTGACATTTATTCATGAAATAAGAGAACTGATGCCTATTTGTATCAGACATCAAGATGCAGAACTGCCTCATAATTTGAATGGGGAAAAATAACACAAAGTCGTATTAAGTAGTAACAGGTCATTAATTTATAGGAGACTAAAAAGAACTACAAAGATTACAGGAATAACAGATATAGGGAGCAACCACTATGTCTGTGGCAGAGACAGTCCAAAAAAGAAACAAACTTGGAAAGCAATCACCCTCAGTACAACAAATTAAGACCTCATTGGATAGGCTGTGCCCACTGAATAATGGAAAAGTTTATGCAGGTGCCACAATGGGGACTGATAAGCAGGAGATCAACAACTGTGATGCCAGAGGAACTCTTTGAGAAGCTGCCCACTAGGATGAAACTGAAATTCACTGCAAGGGATAAGCACTAGACATTCCACAAACCCTGGCTACTGAAACATGCAGGAGCTAGAAGAGAGGAGCACACCTGGACCAGTACAGGAACACTGTTCTCATCGCCCTTATCCTGTACCCTCTAATGAAAAAGAACAATACTGTGTCATCTGGCAAAGGAGAGAGGGTTACTGATCTAGCTCTCGTATCATAAGACAGGACAAAAGAGATTAAATTTGAAAAATTAATTGGTAACTGGCAGACAATCTTACAAGGGTATTTTATGAATTTAACGTATTAAGATATTTTGAAAATTACAAGGAGGGGTATTAACGTAAGATGGCATTATCAGCCTGCTATGCAATTGCAAAATCTATGTAGCAAAACAATATGCTGCTTTTTGTTCAATATGGACGAGTCAACCAGAAATTCATTTATCTATGTGATCATTAATTTTCTGTCAATTTAACTTGGCAAAGTGATGCCCAATATAATAAAACCTCTCTGCTGGGTGTGTCTGTGATGATGTTGCTGGAAGAGATTAGCATTTGAATTGCTAGCCTGAGGGCAAAGATTGCCTTCACCAATGCCAGTAGGCATGATCCAATTTGTTGTAGCTCTGAAAAAAAATAAACAAACAGGTGAAGGAAGGATAAATTTAATCTCTGACATCATCTCCTGCTCTTGGACACTGATGCTCTTGGTTCTCTGGCCTTTGGACTCTGACCAGGAGTCAGTTACCCAGTCATCTGTTCCCCAGTTCTCACATGCTCAGTTTTGGACTAGAACAGTCCCGTCAGCTTTCCTGGGCCTCCAGCTTGCAGACGGCAAACCAGGGACTTCCCAGCCTCTGTAACCACATGAGCCAATTCCTCTTAATGAATTTCTTTGTGTATTTCTATATCCTATTGGTTCTGTTTCTCTCAAGAATTCTAATATAAATCCTTTTATTTTTATATATTTATTTTTATTCATACATTTATTCATGTATCAATTCAACAAATATTCACCACCTGTGCAAAACTAATTGTCACTGATTAACCTATATATTTATTGATCCTTTAATTCAAGAATACCTCAATTTCCAACTATTTGCAAGTCACTCTTGCAAGTTCTGAGTCCTGAGCGTTCACTGATGAACAAAATGAAAATTTAAAAATATCTGGTCCTCATGGCCATGAGGAGCTGGCTTCTGAGAAGGATTGGAGGTGGAGGAAATAATATAAATAAATAACCTTATCATATACTGATTGGTGCTAAGTGAATACAGAGAAAATTCAGCAGAGACAGAATAGAGCAATTTCAGGGGATTCTGCGATTTTTAAATTTAGTTGTCAGGGAAATTCTCACTGAGAAAGTGACATTTGTACAGTACATTAAAGTCACCCGGGAGAGGAGTATATGTAGTGTATCTGAGGAAAGGCAAGGAGTCCATTACAGCAGGATGAGCAGAGAGTCAGTGGTAATGTTTGAAACCAGAGAGCTCTTGGAGCATGAGATCACAGAAGACCACATGAGAGACATCATTACACTGTTTTTTGTTTGCTCTGGCTGAACCATTAAAATGTTCTGAGCAGAGAGTGATGTGATTTATATTCTAAAACAGCTACTTCATACACTGTGTTGAGAAAAGACAATTGGGGCACATAAATAGAAATGGAGAAAACAGTTACAAGATTATTATAATAACCCAGGAAAGAGATGACAGATAATTGGACTATGCCAATAAAGAGATCCTTAACAAGTTAGTTTGGTTTTTGGTTAAATATTATTTATCTTGGATTCTTGTTATGGACTGAATACTTGTGTCTCCCCTAAATTCATATGTTGAAGTATGGCCACCAATGTGATGGTATCCGTGTAGCAGGGAAGAACAAATCTGACTCCATATTGGATCTGTTTCTTTTACTTTAACCTTTGTATTCTATTGCTTTTGCTACAAGTTAATCACTAAGGGGATGTTGCCAATAACTTAAAGTATACATAATGGCCCATCTCCAGGAACTCTGCCTCCCATGTCTGAACAATAAGCAAAACGAACTTTGTTTAGCTCACAAGAAACATCCTGACCAGGCCCACCTATGAATGGCTGCATTAAAGAAGAAATTGACACATCCCCTCCAGAGGAGTCTTGGCCAGAACCAGGAAATATTTCCAACAACTTACCATCTTTTTTACTTTACCTCCTCACTTCCCATCTTTGTTCTTTGTTCTACTAAAGAAACTAGCATCCAAAGTAAACCATCCAAGGTGGTTTTTAGGGACATTATTCCATCATCATCTCATTTGGTTTTCCAAATGAAGTCACTATTCCTTGTCCCAACAACTTGTCTCTCGATTTATTGCCCTGCTGTGCAATATGAGCTTGGACTTGGTAGCATTAGGAGGTGGAACCATTGGGAGGTAATTATGTCATGAGGGTAGAGCCCTTATAAGGAGAAAAGGAGAGTTGGCTTTCTCTCTTTCTCCTTCTCTTGTCTCTCTCTCAGCCCTATGAGGATACAGGGAGAAAGCATCTGTTTACAAGCCAGGAAACAGTCCTCAACAGACACCGGACCTGACAGCGCTTTGATCTTAAACTTCCCAGCCTCCAGAAAAATACATGTTTGATCTTAAGTCACTCAGTCTATGGTAATTTGTTACAGCAGCCCAAACTGACTAGGACAACTCTGAATCAAGATTTGTGGTGTAACTGTAATAGAAAGGAACAAATCTGAATCCATATTAGATCTGTTTCTTTGGCTTTAACCCTGTGCCCTGTTTTCTAGGCTTAGTCTTGCTAGCTCTGCGTCTTTTGCAAAAAAAAAAATGCTGCCTTTAGCCTGAAATATATAGGAGAGCCTATACTTAAGGCTCTGACCTTTAAGGATATTAGCACTTTTGCACTTATATAAAGATAACAAATTGCAGAATAGAAAATAACATCTGTTTTGTTGTTGGTATTACAGGGGCACCACAACTTGACCCACGTGGACAGCTGCAAGAACAAAGAATTCCTACACTAAGAAGTTTGCAACAACCAACCACACCCCTGCCCTTTTTAGCATAAAAGGAGCCTGACTTCTGACTTGAATAAGATGGTTCTCCAGGACATTAGTCTGCCATCTTCTCGGTCTGCCAGTTTTCCAAATAAAGTCACTATTCCTTGCCCCAACACCTCATCTCCCAATTTATTGGCCTGTCGTACAGCAAGCACAACGAGTTTGGACTCAGTAACATAATCATCAGATAATTATGGTCATTTTTTCTGTTAAGTAAACATCCAAAATTTATTTATCCAAAGAGTTTTTAGCTTTCAAGTAACAAATTTTGTAGTGAATAGTGTCATTCCTTATAAAAGTTAAAAAACATTTTTTTTGGTAAATAAATAGCTTAAGAATCTAGAAGCATTATTAGAATACTAAATTCTAAATTTTATATAATTCAAGACTGTATTTTCTATCAGAACTCTGGGTTACATGTGATACTTATCACGAATTAGCTTATACAGAAAGGGGAGAGGGAATGGGCACATGTAATAAAGGATTCCAAGGGGATAACCAGCTTCAGGCACTGCTAAATTCAGAGTCCCAAGGGTGTCAAGAGAATATTTTTATTTTCATTCTTTCTTTCTTGTTTCTCTTTATTGCTTTCCTCTTTATTCTCAGGCATAACTTGTAAGCAGCTTTGGACAGGGAAGAGCTCTTGGCAGGAAGGAGCTCTCTGCAGGAGGCCCCTTTGGTCTTGTCACTTTGGCAAAGCTACATTGTAACTGACCTTAAACCAGGCACCCCCATGCTCTACTCATTTCTGGCCCAAGCACACCTTTCAGATCTTTTGATCACAAAATAGCTTGCCTGATCTGTTGGTTCTTTCCATAGATCAAAGAAGATAAAACAAAGAACAAGTAATTAACAGATGACCAGATCTGTTCCCTAGCCTCCCCTTCAGTAGGCTCCTGAACAAACTGTGTGAACAAGATTGTATCTAAAGAAAGATCACGAGAAGTCAACAAGCCTGCACACAGTGGGAGATGGTGACGAGGCTGGCTTCCTATCTCAGTTATTAACTGAGATTAATTACTTCCCCTTTTCCTTTTAAGAATTTTCATGGCCAAGCAGAATCTTCAGAGTTGGTTTTGGGACATGAGCCTGACTTCTCCCTAGATTGCTGGCTTTCTGAATAAAAACAACGTTTTTCCATTTCTATCAACACTCACCCCTTGAATAACGATTTTCAAGTGGTGAGCAGCCAGACTTGAGTTTGGTAACATACTGACCCAGGATTGTGGCAAGTATGTGCACCATCTCTAAGCTTATTTCTCATTACCTTTGCAACCTCAGTAGAAAGTGGAAACTTCTCTCTCAATAGTTCTAGCAAAATTTCCAGAATCATTTTGGACTAACCTAGTTTAAATCCCAGTGACTACTAAATGAGTAATTGTGACAATGGAGATCAATTCCTGTTGCCCAGATCTGGCTCACCTTCAGCCCCAAACAATTGAGATTCAGTCTCATCAAAGACAAATTAAATGAGAACTAGGCAGTTGACCCCTAAAACAATGCCACTTATGCAGTAAACTGATATAAATCATAGATGTCTTAATTTTATGTACAGAAAGATAAAATAATTTCTTTCAGATCATAAAGTGAGTTTACTTTAGAAGCTGGCATACCTCATTACACACAAGACATTTATCTTTCCATTCTCCCAAGGTGTCTGTGGTATAGATTTTTAAACATCTAATATCACAACAGAACATTATGTTTTGTTTGGGAACTGTGATGGTGCTTTTAAAACAATTAAAATTCACCTAAAGCCAAAAAAAATTGAATAAAGTTGATGTTCAACCTAAATAATACATAAGGCAGTGGGAGAAAAAAAGAGTTCTCTTAATTTAATGAAAATACATTTTTATATCTTAAAAAAGCTTTGGAAGACATTTCAGAAACATTGGCAAGACAGACAGTATGCATATAAACATAATCGTGCCCTCAGATAACCTAAACTGTCTAATTTACATACATGTCTAATTTACATACATGTCTAATTTTGTTTTCAGAAATAAAATAAGTGAATGTTACTGAGTTAAAATTATACTGGAATGATTAAGACTGTCCACAAATATAATAGTGATAATCTGTTAAAAATTGTAGAAAGAAGCACCTATGCATATTTATAGAGAAATCTTAAATAGCATGTTATAAAATAGTACATTGGTCACTGGCAATATAAAATAAAATACAAGTATTTTAGTAGACTTAAAGGGATGGAAAAGCAAATCATTTTCCTGGAGAAGATGGTTATATATTGATGTTTATGAATTTCTTCAGGTTCCTTAATCAACTTAGAATGATACACATGTAATCACAGTAAGACATTTTTAATTGACTACCAAAAATTATAATATAAACCAGAAACTAGAGTGATTACAAAGTCAGATAATATGAAACAAACAGAAACAAAAATGTTTCAAATGGAAGAGTAGCCAGGATATAATTTTTAGTTAAATAATAAAGGAGGAATAACAAAAGTATTTGCAAATGTTACAAAAAGAGAAATGTAGTATATAGATAAGAATAGAAATACTCAAAAAAAACCCAAATTTATATATGAAATAAATATATTCAAAAGATAAATAAGAAAGCAGATATTTAGCAATTATATTATGTAACTAGATAACTGGAGGAAAGTCACTTTAGAGCTACACTTTATGCAAAAAAAAATTGGATTACTGTACATAATAGGGTCAGAGAAGACTATGATTAGAACACAGGTCACATCCACTTGGGTACCTCTTAGTAATTCCAACTGGGACTACAAATGGTAGAATAACAATCTGGCCTGAGAAAAGTATGGCTATCAGGGTCTGAGACCCTTCCAAGAATGAGGATTTGGGCCACAACACCAGGCAATCCACTGGAATCAGCCAGAGACTCAATGGTAAGAGAAATTAGGAATGGAAAGCAGAGGAGGAGAATGGGTACTTAACTATGGCTCAGAAAGCAACTGCATTGAGGGGGTTATAGTCCAGATTGCTACTTGAGGCCTTCTAAGTATCTCATCAGGAAGAAAGACCCAGGAAACTCCGTAAAAGCTGATTCCTGAACATTTATAGACAAGTCGATTCATGCAGCATAAAGGGTGAACTGTAACATTCAGGGTCATCTGCTATTTTTATATCCCTTCAGGAAAATTTTCTGTGCCATTACAAGAGTGCAGTTAGTTGACAGCCTCCAGCTGGAAGTGTGTTCTCTAACCCTCTCCATGTTGAAACCAATGCCATGGTCATGCCAGGCAGCCCTGAGTCAATGACTGAGAAATGGTCTGTCAATTTCTGTCCTATGCATGACTTCTGCAGCCTTTGTTCTAGACCTCTGTGTTGAATTGATCAAGACATTGTCACATCAGCAGTGACATGAAGGCTTTCCCCGCCCTTCCTGACTTCTCTTCCCTTTCTTCACAGATCTCAAATCCACACCATACTCTTGAAGGCTTTCTTTGTTCAATCCTGCTCTCACTTTGCTCTTTCACAGGAATCTCTCACCAAAATCCTTTTGCACTCCTATCTTCATCTCAATGTCTAACTTCTGGTGACCCAACTGACACAGAAAATGACTTTTCAATGAAAAAAGATACTAATGATTCAGAAAAGACAGGGTAATTGCTACAGAAATGTCCATGAGTAAAAGAAGAAACAATAAAGCCTAGTGTTTATTTGGGTAGAAAAAGGCACAATGGCAACAGGAGGACAATTGTAATAGCAGGGATAAATGTAACAGAAATAATGTAAGATACAGAAACCAGAAGGAATAATATGAAACCATTAAATTTTAAAATGAAATGTGTAATGTAAAACTAAAATATGAAATGAGAACATACATACAATAATCCTGTCTAAAATTATGTTCAATGTGCATGTATATGAACAAAGAAGGTAAAGAAAAATAAAAACATGCCTATTTTATTCTGCCTGGAGGCTAATTACATGAATTAATTTCCCCCAATTAATTTGCATCATGTGTTTCTCCTCTGTAATTCCTCTCCAGAGAGCTCTTTATAAGCTATTTAAAGAATGAACTTGTAAGCAGAACAATTATACTGCGTGGTGAGGCAAAGGACGACACATCAGACAGTATTTTGAGGTTACCCTAGCTGGCTGGGGATACAGAGAAGTAAATAGGCAGTGCCAGCCCAGGGCTAAGTGTTTTGTGAAATATTTCAAACGTACATAAATATACAGAAGACACAGCAATGTAACAGACAACGAAAATATTATTTAACAGACATTAACATTTGCCGTATTTGTTTAGGAACAGACTAAAGAGATACAGCACTGACAACCACTTGGGGTACTTTCAAAACCTGGAATTGAGCACTTACTGAGAGCTAGCTGCTGTGTTATGCATGGGGATATGGCAGAGAAGAGAAAAGAGATTATCCTTCCTTCATGGGTAAGAACGTTACTGTGCGTTGAACCTGTCCGTATCTCACCATTGCCATAGCTGTTACCCAACAAAGCTACAAACTCATGTATATGTTGACAACTTCTACGCTGTCCTCCTACCCCAGGACTTTAACACAATCTATTTACTCTATTCAGTATACTCTTCTCCAGCTAACCTCTCTCTCTTATCTTAAATTTCACTTCCTTTAGGAAGACTTCCCTGATCCCAGACAGATGAGTCATCTTCGTTATTTCAAGGCTACATGAATTTTTGTATTTTATATATAATTTAATTTAGTTTTTATTGAAGTATAGTTGATTTACAATGTGTTAGTTTTTGTTGTACGGCATAGTGATTCAGTCATACACATACATGCACGTATTTCTTTTCATTATAGGTTATTACAAGGTATTAAATACAGTTTCCTGTGCTGTGCCATAGGACCTTGTTGTTTATCGAAGAGCTACACACTTTTTTTAACCAGTATTTACCACAGTTATAATGAACGAGTTGAAGACTTGTATGAGGATCTAATTTCTGTATTTTCTCTCACCTGACAACTATGAAATCAGGATTGTCTCTTTCCTGTTCTCTGCTGTATCCCACGTGCCTAACATGATAGGTAGTTCTTGTGAATGCTGGGTTCGAGGTGATAAAAGAATCACCAACAACTGCCATACTGCCCTTGATTCTGAAATACAATTAACCTTCACTTTCTCCTTTCTAATCCTTTCCTGGAAACAAATTCTACAGTAAAAGTTCTCATCCGTGTGTAAAGGAATAAACAGGGTGATCTTTTGAGAACAGTACCTGGTTTGAAACAAAGAAATGCATTCCCAGAGTGCTTAGGGTGCACTAGTTGAAATATTTTCTTCCATGAATACAATATAAAATGTTAATAGAGATTTTGAGTAACTGTCTTCTTTAGAGGTGGATGAGAATACACAAGCTTGTGAGTCAATGCAGGACAAACACTGTATTTCAAATTTCTTGGGCATGAATTTGTAAGGTAAAATGAATATACTCTGAATACTACTGTCAACATTCCATTTATCTTAACTATGGAGCTGTGTGGGTTTTTGTTTGTTTCTTTCTTTCTTTGCATTGGTCTGCTGCTACATGTTGTTTTAGAATCTGTGGGTTTATACTAATCTTTCAGGCCATCATTGACCAGAGAGGCAAAGGAAAGAGCTGAATAAATTTTCACAAGGACAATTACTTCTGGTGGAAGAAGTGAAATTTGCTCTTTTTGGCATTTCACAAGTAGCAAAGACTGGCAACAGCTTAAGATAAAGGAGCTAGTTCATCTGATTTTAGTTTCCACCTCACTACTAGAAAGGATGGGAAAATTCAACATGTCGTGTTACTTGTAGGAAGATCTCAGTGGATTGGTAGAAATATCTAGGTTGCCTAATTCAATTAAAAAAAACAATTGGTCAGCCGACCCAGATGGCCATAAAGTGTTTTACATTGTCTATATCAACTCCATTTTTTTTCTCTTTTTATCCCTTCTTTCTTCCTCCTACTTTCTCTCTCTCTGCCTACCCTCTGACCTTCCTGTGTCTCTCTTTCTCAATTGCTTTTCCTTTTCATTTCTCATAATCAATTTTCATTTCTTCCTGCTAGAATTGTAATCCCCACACTCAAATCTTCTGTAGCCTGAAAAACTAAATAGCTGAAACAGTTAAAATTATTTCCAAAATGGAGTAAATCGGTTTTTAGCAACAGTTTTTATAAACTCTCCACTTATTCAAGGGCCTCATTTTTAGCACATGACCTTCATGACATCTATTGATGAGTCAGAAGATTTTACCACTTTCTGGATTTAATTTATATTTTAGATAAAAGATGTAATTGGGAAACTGATATTTTTCCCAACATATGTCAGAAGTTGTACATGTGATACTCATATATTTCCTTCATAAATGGATTATTTTAATCATACACAGACATACAAATTACACAATGGAGTCCATCTTTGAACAAATTAGTTCACTGTTCACTCTGATACTTCATTCTGATTCTAATTATTTAACTAAAGGCTACTAGTTCATGATAAATTTCTTCAAACTGAGGAGTCATTTAATATAATCATTAACAATCAAGTGGATTATCAAGAGTTAATTTATTTAATTCCACTTTAAAATGTATTTTGCAAAATGATAGCTTTTTGTATGTGAAATACTTTTCATTTAGAGTTTTTGTATCTACTGTATTTTAGATTCTGTACTAGCAGTAGCTGTAGGGATGACAAGACATAAATTCTATGTCTTCTGGAGTTATTCAGGGATTGGAAGTGAAAAAAGCTGTATAGAGGAGTATCGTTCAAGTTAAACATGCAAGGACAAGTGGGGATATGTATTTGACAGTTGTCTACTAAGAAGATGGGCACCCTAGCAGTGAGAACTCTACAGACCAAGACACTCAAAACACAGAATACTTATTTAGATGCAATAAAAATATCAATTCCTATTAAGACTCTTTGTTAGTTCTATTTACATGGTTATTTTAATTAAAAAATTTTGGAAGAAAGAAAAGTGGTATTATTTATTGAAAGCTACACTTTAGGTTTTACATATGTATTCTAATTAATAACGTGGGTCCTTTCAGCCTTACTTTGCAAATAAGAAAAATTAATTATAAAGACTGTTATTTTTCCTAGAACTCAAAATATTAAAAAAGAGTCCATATCTTTATGGCAGTGAAATCTGTACTGTCTTATAATATTTATTAGTCAGTGAGGTCTGCCATGGCTTCAGTACGTTTCTTCAACTTCAAATCTGTGTTTGACAGACCCTTTTGGGCCTCTGAGACATGAACCTGTACCAAGATTATTCCTCTAAAGCAGTTTTGTGACAGTCTCCTTTTAAAGCAGACGGGAAGACAGATGAGAAGACAAGGAACTATTTATTTACAGGAATTGATTTTCCAGTGATTGACATCTAAATGCCAAGGAAATACAGTTTCATTTTCTCCCAATATGGTAAATCAAATTCGTCAACCTGAATTCCTCTTAACCCACTGTCCCTTTCATCATCCTAGCATAAGAGAATGGTTTCCATTAATCAGAGTGCAAAGCTTGAAGCCTAGCTTCTTGAACCAATTTATCATGATTTTCTATATAATCTGGAATAAGCCTACTATATTATATACTCATACTTTCTAATGATTAGTAGACACATTGGAAAGAAATGCCAAGAATTAGAACATTTCTTAGTTTTGTTTTTGTTTTTGTTTTTTTCATTTTCCTTTCAGCTTTCTCAAATTGATGGGTACAGAATCTTTGACTTTTAGTGTTCTTAGCCTGGATATTAGCACTAAATGCTGAATTTTGAACTATACTAATAAAATTACTGAAGCTACAAGGTTCCAAATTAGAGTATAAAGAGGGAGCAAGAATAATTGGTTGTTCTGTCGTTTTGTGACAGGTTTTGAAAATTATGTGAAAATCTTACTTTTTTTTCCCCCTTTGATATTCCCCATACAATGCCAAAACAAATAACTGGAATCAATCATACAGCAGTAAATCCATCACTACCTTCTTTGAAGGGAACTTTCTCAATGTAGCAGAAATGAATTGCATTTTAGAGAAAATATTTAATTATAGGCAAACTACATGTGGTTTATAATCCATGTGCTAATGCAGATAAAGTGCTTAGACATTTCTATCCAGAAGATTTATACAATTCAGTCACCATGCTTCTGCTTAAAGCCAGTTACTACAGCCCTCCCATCGGAGCTAAACCATAGAAGACATAAAATAAGAACAAAAGGCTTTGGAAGTCTAATAATTTTTTTGCCTGCCACGTGGAATTTGCCAAAATCATCTGACATTTAATCATGAATGTCCAAATACAAACATCTCAATGAAGCGTTTCACCTTAAACATACTAAAGGAACAATTATACAAAATGAAGTGATACCGCCAAAAAAACCAGTTTCATCATTTACTGTCAAAAACCTCAATATAAGAGACATAATATATGGTGAGAAGAAATCTATACCAAGTCCCAGATGCCCTCCTCTTAGTCAAGATAATCTCACTTTCTCTGACTGACGCTTCTGTGTGAAAGTGTGCCTACTTCACTTGTCAAGGTGGAAAGGATGATAGAAATTCCCTAACCAACAGAACAATCATGTTCCTGGTACGCCAACAGGATTTAACAGGGTGTCAGGGGGAAAGGAACCTATGTCACCAGTGCGTTCTGCTATACTCTACATGGAATCTTTCTACAAAACTGCTACTCAAATAGTGTTCTGGGGAGCAGCAGCAATCTGCATCACTTGGGACTTGTTAGAAATGCAGACTCTTATGCCTGCCCTGATCTACTGATTCAGACATCACAGTTTTAACAAGCTCCCCAGGTGGTTGGTACCGGAATTAAAATTTGAGAAGCACTGCTGCTCTACAACATTACCTACAAATATTCATCCATATCTACTTGAACATCTTCAGTTACTAGGAAATCACTCTCTAGGGTAGCTTTTTTAGTGTTGATCAGCTCCCAAAGTAACAGGGTTATTTCTTACATTTATTAAGGCAAAGACGTGCTCCTCTGTTAAGTTCACCAAATTAGTCAAAAATCTTCTCTTTAAAATCTTAACTCAGAAAATACTGTCCCTTTTTTTCTTTCAAGGAAATCTTTCAGATAATTGCAAATAGGGTTTGATCCTTATTTTTATCTTCTCCAGTTACTTTAACTGTCGGAGCCAGCCGACAATCGATCAGGTCCAGAAATCTGTGCTGCAGGACTGAGAAAAGGAAAGACGTAACAAAGAGACAGCAAGACAAGAAAAGTTGGGGTTGAGAGGGTCTCACTCTAGCCCGCAAGACGCTAGGTCAAGAGTGGACGACGAGTTTATTTCAGGTGGTTCTTTTATATGATTTTAACCCATTAGCTCATACATTCCTGCACGTAGGCAATAAAGCCTAACCTCGTGACTCGTATACATTCAACTCAGGTGATACATTCAACTCAGGTGATTGTTCTCTAAAAGGATCACTGATTTATGTGCCAATTGTATCTCTCCCTCCGAAGGTCTTTTGTAACTTAATAGCTCAAAGATGTTTCCTCAGGCATTAGCGCACCTGGTGCATTCTTTAGTAAAAGAGGTGGCGGGACAGAGATTGTTCTTACTCAATTGACCTTTGAGCCGGGCGCCCCGCACTGTGGGAGTTTAGGCCCAACCTTTGTGCTCGGCAGCCTCAATCTCAGAGCCTGGCGCCCTGCACTTTGGGGTTTTACGCCCAAGTTTTGTGCTCGGCAGCCCTCCGTCACGATCGGCTCCCCGCATTTAACCATTCCTCAAATGTCATATTTAATGTCCCTTAACATGTTGGAAGCTCTAAAATTCACCATATTTATTCCTACAAAGCGTAATTTCCAGTATTGGACACAATATTTTAGGTGTAGTGTGACCAAAGCAGAATTGAGAAGGATTATGTTCTCATTTAGTCTACAGATTCTACCTCCATTAATAAATCCTAACAAATGCACTGTCTTTATGGAGGAGTAAGGAGGGGTATTGCATCATCTTGTAAACTCACATTGAGTTTACAGGTAAGTAGCATCCTAGTTATGTTCTACTTAACAAAGGGCATGGTCTCCCTCTATATCATTCATGTCAAACTGATTCATTTACCAAAAGGCGAGATTAAAAGGTAGACATTCAAAGACATTGATAGTTGCCTTCCTTCTTACCTGAAGCAACTCATGTTACCAGAAATTCTTTCATTTATTCAAAATTATTAGACTCAACACATCAACTGATTCAACTGAGATGAGTTAGATGATGATCTTTGTGTGTTATGAACTGGTATTTACTCCAAGTTAATGTTCTTTGAAGACGATGTATTATGCCATCATCCTTCATACCTAAGAGATGAACACAGTAGTATACTATCTTTTATAATAGTTCTTAAAATGTGTGAGTTGAAATATTCTGGGGATATATGAGTTAAAATGTATTTTTCCTACTGGATGATTTATAAACTCCTTTAGTAAATAAGCATGGTTGGAAAATACGTGCTCTGATTTTCAAACAACTTGCTTTTAATAAAAGACTTCCAGAAGAACTGGCATGGTAAATAGAATGGCCTCCCAAAGACACCCACAGTCTAATCTCTGTAATTTGTAAATATGTTTCCTTACTTGGCAAGAGAGACTTTGAAGATATAATTAAGGTTACAAACTTTAAAAAGGGAGGTTATTCTGGGTTATTTGGTTGGATCCAATCTTATCACATGAGCACTTTGAACAGAAACTTTTCTCTTGCTGGAGGCAGAAGAGATGAGGCAGGAGAGGTCAAAGAGGTTCAAAATGAGAGGACTCAGTGCACCTTTGCTGACTTGAAAGTGAAGAAGGGAACACGATGAGGAACACAGGTGGCCAATATGTTGACATGGTAACAGCCAGAAAGCAAACAGGGATCCCTGCATGGAACTGAATTCTATGAACAGCCTAAAAAGAATGCTGCCTCCTTGACTTCAGCCTTGTAAAATGTCGTATGAGACCCTAGCTGTGCTGTGCTATTCCTAGACTTCTGACCTACAGAAGTGTGAGATAATAAATGGCTGTTGTTTTATACCACTAGTTTCTGATTATTTATTACAGCAGCAATAATCAACACAACTGGGTTCAGGCTTCAGGGGCCGTGTACTCTCTTTCCTAACACAATGGTAAAGACTGCTAATTTATCATAGCACACTTTATCAACTCAGACCCAGCTTTAAAATCCTCTATAGCAAAGAATCCCTGGACGCCATTAGAAAACGTTCAAAGAAGACACTTCAGACAGAATTATCCAAGCTCTGGATTATATTTGGTGAGCACCTCTGATATAGAGAGGATTCTTCTCTATTTTTGAATTGTCTCCTTCAACTTTTCCATAGCAAAGAATAACAAAGAGAGAGAGAGGGAGAATTTGAAAAAAAAAAAAAAAGAGTGAGCTGAGATCTAGCACTAAGTCTTACTCCAGATGTGACCGTAAGTAAATTCTAAACCTTTCTGGCCTTAACTTTTCCTCATCTATAAATGGAAGGGTAAGATCCTAGTACTTTAAAATATGGATTTTTTTTTCCTTTCTTCCAAGGAAACCTTATGTGGGAGTCTGCTCTGTAAAGAGGGAAAGCTGGTCTTCTCAGACTGGAGGTGAACTCCAGCCTCAGTTGCTACACTCTCCTCCACTAACTCCGACTCCACTCACCAACAGAGGACACTGAGACATTTGCCTGGATCCCCAAATTTCTGAAGAATGCTGTTGCAAGTCCTTGGACAAAAAAATTGTTTCACATATCTTTAATCTTCAGTGTTCTTTGTTTTTAAAAAATAGACATAGAGAAAAATAACGAAAATGAAATCACTCCAGCTAATTGAAACTCATGTTCCAGATACTATCAGATATGGCGCTGCCTAACTATTGCAGGCACACACTTGTGAATAAATGCAAATGTTCAGCATGTCTCATTGATTATAAGAACCAATAGCTATGTTCTCTGCCTTTTATAGCTGTGTAGTCTTATTTGTTGAGTGAAGTTTGTCTAATTTAGGACAACGCCAAAGGTACAGTGATTCATTCCTTTTTTGATTCATTCTGTATCCAATAATTTATTCCTTATTCACATAAAGAAAATGTACTACATATCTGGCACCAAATCTGTACCTTAATATTAAATGTGATTTTTTTCTCTAAAGTACAGATACAAATATAAATTAGCAGTAAAAAGTATTAATATTAGGAATACATCATTAGAAACTCAGGGTAATTCCATATTTAATTATTTTAAGTACTATCATAGACAAACCATCTTGTTAGTTATAGATTCCAAATTAAATACTTCATTGACACCAAGTATGCCTTAATTCAGTATAGCACCTTCACCTTTTTGACATGTAACTTACTGATATTCTAAATTTTCAAAAATACAGTACACACCTTTAAAAAAAGGTTTTATTTAGTAACATTGGTTTAGAGTATGTTTCATATGTACATTATATTTCTACTTCTATATACACTAAAGTGTGATCACCAACAAAAATTTAGTTTCTATTCGTCACCGTATGGTTGATCCCCTTTACCCATTTCACCCTCCCTGCCATCCTTTCCACTCTGGTAACCAGTACTCCATTCCCTGTATCTATGTGTTTGTTTTTATTTGGTTTAGTTTGTTCACTTATTTTGTTTTTGTTTATCATATTCCACATATGATTGAAATCATACAGTTCCATACATTTGTCACTTTACTTAGCATGATACCTTCAAGAGCCATCCCTGTTATTGCAAATGGTAAGATTTCGTGTCTTCTATGGCTGTGTAGTGTGCCATTGTATATATATCTCACATCTTTTTTATCTGTTCATCCATTGATGGGCACTAAGGTTTTTTCCATACCTTGGTGATGTAAATAATGCTGCAACAAGGAACATAGGAGCACACATAACTTTTAGAACTAGTGTTTTTGTATTCTTTGGATAAATACCCAGAAGTGTGACAGCTAGATTACACGGCAGTTCTATTTTTAAATTTTTGAGGAATCTTCATACTGTTTTACATAGTGGTTGCATATATTTGAATATATGACTTAGAGAAAGCTAATTATTAAAATAATTTTATTATAGAAGTTTGAAGGTAATTACAACAATCTAGACATATTTTGCATCCAGATTGTTATCAAGTGTCTTTAACTCTTGTTTCAGTCAAAAGGTATGACAAGACATTATGTTGTGTAAGAAAGGTGATAAAGAGCTCTGATGTGTATGCCAATTAAATGTTCCACTACACGATTTAAGTGAAAAGGAAATAGGCATTGTATGTATATATGCACACGTATAATCTTTAATGGTTCTCTGCTTTAACTGACATTTCTTTCTTATCAAAGTGATTTTTCAATCTGACCCCATTGATTAAAAAAACCTCCTGTAGTACATTCAATGAAACACTTTATTAGACCATTAAAATTCATCACTGCAGATAACACTGTATGTCAGAAGAGGTTAAGGATAAAAGAACTGGTAGTGGTGACTGAGAAGGGAGAGATTTATCTCTTGATTACTCAGGCACATGAATTGGTATATTTGATCTCTCAACTATATCAGAAAATAATTAAAATGTATTATTTTCATAGTGATTTTAATCTTACAAACAGGTAACCAGAACCAGAGTATTTGTGTTTTTTAGCCCATAGCTTGGTTTAGGAATCTTTTTATTTCCAAAGAACTGAGAGCTAGCAGATTGCATCCTTAAAACAAAAGAAGGAAGCAATTATATTAACTAAATTTATGCAGAAGAGACTACATAAGTGCTGTACCTGAAAGTTTTAAATAACAGTTCATTCTTCTTTTCTTGTATCTCTCGCTAAACAGGTTCCAATGAGATAGGTCAATTATTTGAAAAAAATAAGCTTATTTCATATAACCTATTAAACTCACATTTATAGTGCTGTGAGTAATGATTTATATAAAAATTACTGAAACAGCGCTTTAGAACTCTTTGATGTTTGGATGCCGCATGCTTGAGATTACAGAGCTGATAAATGGTAAAGCTGAGATTTGAACACTGGCAATCCGGCCATTGCTTCTGTGTTCTTAATCAATGTGTTCTGCAAAATGTCTAGCACGGAGTATGTGATCAATAAATACCAGATTCTCTCTTTCACCTTCCCTTTGATCACATGCCAGGGAACACATTTAGTTTTAGGATGCTTATAAGAGTTCTTATCCTCATAATTTAATAAGCCATGGAAACTTCCAACATGCTGATTACAGCATTAACTTTTCTGAAAGATGCTATGGTGCATCTTTCCTATTTCATCTTCTACATTAGAAATCATTGCTGCCTATATATATTTTTTTAAGTTTTTTGGTTTTGAACAATTTTTTGTCTTGATTTCCATGACAACTCTATCTCCTGGTTTTCATTCTACCTGTCTGGCTGGGAAGGGGCGAATCTAGTGATTTAGGTACCATGTCATTTCCCTCTGTGTCACATGGCTTCTCTTTTGCAGCATCTTTACTTCTTGTGTCTGGTCCATATTTATTCACATTTGTTCTCTCCCCTAACCTGATTTCATAAGTGATTCTTTATCACTTATTCCTTTAATAAGAATTTGTAGCTTGCTTCAGTTTCCACTGTGAAAGGATCCATTCATTTAATTTTCTTGCTTGATTCTGAATACAGAGAACCATGGATCATGGCACATAGTGCTATATGATCTGCCTCCTCCCTCCATCCCTGATCTAATTTTTATTGAAGTATAATTGATGTACAATATTATATAAATTGCAGGTGTATAATACAGTGATTCACAATTTTTTAAAGTTATACTCCTTTTATAATTATTATAAAATATTGGCTACTTCCCCTATCCCTGATAGAATTTTGACCCATGTGGAGAGCTCTCAGGCTTATCCACTGTGTTACAGAAGGCATCCGACTTTACCCAACCTCAGATCCTTTGGGTTCTGTTCCCTTTGCCTGGAACACTCTTCTGTTAGACATGACTTATCTGCCACACTCACATCCTTCAGCTCTCCAAAGACATTTTCTATCACAATGCTATATTTTATTTATATCCCTTGTAGTAAAAAAATGCATGTAGCTTTATTTATTTGCTCACCTGTTCATTATTTATCTCCCCAAACTAGAATTCAAGAATCATAAAAGCAAAACCAAGGTTGTTTTGTTCATGGCAGGATTCCTAAAACTTTCTGCATTGTCTAGCTGTAGTAGAACTGCACTGAATGTTTATTAAATAGATTAAATGAGAGAAAGTAAAGTTACCATGTCTTCATAGTTATTATTATTATCTTAAAACTATTTTTATTGCTCTCTCAATAGGAAATAAGACAAATACATCTCCAATTGCCCAAATGTTCCAGCAAGGACAAAAGTCTAATTTGTTTCCTAGACTCCTTCTATTTAGCAAACAGTAACATGGTCTGCCCTCTCTTTTAGGATAACTGAAAACATCACCTCCTATTTGAATAAATAGGGAATTTATTCAGATGACAGGCAAATGATGTGAGTTTATCAGTGTTTTCTCCAGCAAGGAATTCATATCTCATTTCATAAGATTGTCAAAGATTTGAACATGAAAATTTAAATACGTTTTAATCACTGTTTCCTCTTATAGTGAAAACAGTTACTTTATCATAATTTTAGATATATAACTACTTCCAGAATTGACAGATGACAGCTTAAATAGTTGAAGTTTAATTTCCTAGGTTTTCAAATTAATTAATGTTACTTTTATTAAATACCTTCTTTGTACAAGTATGGAGTAGACGATGAACAGTTATGGAGTGGAGGTGAATTTATGACTGAAGGATGACGAACACACTTCCAGTAGCTTGCAATAGAGACGTTTCTAATATAAAAAAATGTTAATAATATGTGCACAGTGTTGCTCAGTATATATTATTTTTCATAGAGGAAATACTTCATTATATAGAGTGGTCAAGCAGCATTTGCTACCTTATCAAATTAAGTTTCATTTTTCCCATGCTTGGGAATATCAGAGACTGGACTCTAGGTAATGTTATAAATAAGATATAGCTATGATGTACATTTTATTCATTATATTATTAAGGCTACTCCAAAATGGCCCAGAATCTGACAATGACATTAATAGCCTGTGGCCTCCTGAACTCAGTAAGTTATCAGCTTTGATTGTCCCAGCAGATTTTGTGACTGATTTTAAAAGGTAATCTCAAGTAAAATACCATCGAAGTAGATGCATTATTCCTTTTGTGTCACCACTTTCAAGATTAGAGACTGGCCCCTCTACCACACTCTTCTTGCTTCCGGCAAATCTCCTGAACTTGTACTTGTGATGGGGATATTGGTACATAACCAAATAAAATACAACACAATATGAAGAAAGAGGGGATAAAGTCTAATTATAGCTAAGGGATCCAGGAAGGCTGTGTTTAGGAAGTACATTTAAATTGGTCTACATAAGAGTTAAATATATACATGCATACACACTCCAAGGGCTAAGCCTTGTAGAGAAAATGTATGCCTCCAGTCTTAATAGGGTACCTGGCACCAGTTTTAGCATCCTCCTCTAAATAACAAGAAAACTGGGGAATAACTCTTTGAAACTTTTTCTCAAACACTGAAAAATAAGAAATGCAGGGCTGTGATCTCTAAGAGAAGGAAAAAAGAATGAGGTGAGCCCCTGGGATCAACCCTGGCTTTTTGTCTAAATGTGCTTTCTGAGCCATGACACAGGGGAGAGGGGAGTGGGACACAGGGGACAGGGGAGGGGAACACAGTGGTTTCCCTATGTTGATGAGAGAGAGTTTGGAGTACGGCAGGGTAGAAGTGGCTAAGTGTGTGCAGCACGTGGGATATTTCCCAGAGGATAAAGCAACTCAGAAAAAGGGCTCCATAAATCTTCACAACCGTACCCCACCTCACCTTTGAATCTGTTGCTAAACATCATGCACAAGAGATCAAAGCAAGTTTCCCAGAAATAAACAGTAGATGGATCCTCTAAATGGAGAAAGTAATTGGCATAAGTAGATATTATAATCTTGACAGTAGACCTGTCGTCACACCCGCCAAAAAAACCCCGCACAACCTTAACATTTATATATAAACCTTAATATATATGCAAATATGTGTATATGTACATTTCTAGCATTTCATTATCACCCTTAATTTCACATGCCAAGATCAGACCTCTTTTGACTAACTGAGTATTCTCAATACAATGTTTTTGTTATAATAAGTGAAATATTACCTTCTACCCATGAAGATAACTGTACGTCTCCAAGGACACCATTTGCTGACTTGTCAGTACTTAGGGTATGCTTAGCAGACAATTGGGACAACTTTTGTGATTGCCTTTTATGATGTCTATAGAAGCCTGCTGATTTATATTGCCTGACATTTAAAATCAGATGGGCCAATATACTATAAAGCAAAGCAAGCACAATCCTCTAACAGACAAAGAATTGACTGCATGCCCTCAGAGGTCATTCTCATCTGAAATGTGTGTGGATCTGTGATTTTAACTTGAGTGTGAATCAACTCTGATGATACAGCCACTAAAAATCTCATGTGGTTAGGACCCATTTTGTCAGAAGTTTAGGTAAGACTTTCAAAATCTCCGAACTTTTATTGCCTTCCATTAAGAATGTATATGTACATACATAAGAAAATGTATATACATATACATATATGTGTCTTTTTGTGAGTTTGATACTTTTAAAATCTTCCTTTCTTTTAAAGTAAATAGTCAAGATCAATCTTGGTTCATTTCTCTTCTAACCAATTTATGTGTGTGTTCATGAACTTCTCTTTCATAAATAAAATATTAAAAGCAGCTTATAATTCAATTACATATTGTAATTAGACTTTTTAAAATCATAAAAATGAGGCGACTGGGAAATATAAATTAAATTAAATGAAGCATGATGACAAGACCATTAATTACTGTTGAAGCGGGTGATGGGTATATGGAGATTCAATATAATTTGGTTTTATATTGAATAAGTTTGGAACTTCCATAATAAAAATATTTTTAAAACTTATGTGATTTATAATTAGAATCTGGACTCAAGTGCCATATCTGTTAATGACTAGCTCTATGACCTTGGACAAGTTTCAATCTTTCTTAAGCTCAGTTTCTTCATCTATAGAGTGAAGACACAGTTCCATTATAAAGGGCTTTTATAAAAATAAAAGAGATGATGTGTTTTACCTTCAGTTCAGGGCCATGATTTACTCATGTAGCGCCGTTGTGTTAACTCCAACAGTTTCCCTTCCCCAAGACATCTTACTGTCATTAAAAAAATGATTTGACCATATGCATTTAAGTTGATTATAACATGAATATGGTGCCAGTGTTGTGCAGTCTACAATGTGCTCAACTGTATGCAGCAGTACTAAGCTGTCACAAAGTAAACACTAAATACATGGTTGTTATAATTATTGACAGTCAGCAAAGCCAGATAAGAATGGAAGGGAGTTGGGACCCTGAAACTACATATAAACTAGTGCATGGGAAAGGAACTTGTGTCTCCTTGAGACAACAGACCACACCTCCACCCTGACTTGATCAACCTTCTGTTATTGTATTTCCAAAATCGCTTTATTTAAACTGTATTTCAGGAAATGAGAATAATATACCACAGCTCTAACCATTGGCCTAACCATTGGCCTTTCCATTACAGAGTAAGTACTGTCAGCTCCTTCTGTCAGATCACTTTCAACGATTTCCTTTCTGATTTTATCCTTAATTGTCCTTTTTCCCCCTACTATGGAGTTTTTCTCTATAAGCTGCTTCGCATCATTTTTATTCAGAGAAAATGGGACATTTAGATAAACACAATAAATACAAATGTCATTTGAAATGGAAAGTAGGAAAAGTTTCACATTTTCTGGAATTGCTGAGCAGAGATACATTCATTTTATGAATTGTGAGACTGCGTTTGGTAGAATACTAATGAGATATGGAGACAGCATATTTTATAACATGTCACTCTTGTACTTTCTAAAATTGAGATTAGAAAGTGGTTTCCACTGACTACTATAAAATGAATGACATTATCCTAGTACAATTATATCTCTGCTTTATAACTCCATGAACCAAAGTCACAACTCTTACATCAACAAAAAATACAGAGCTAAGAATATAAGTTATCATTTTCACCCTTAATTTTTATTGATCTAAAACTCACTTAGAAAGTAATTTATTAATTATAGATACTTTCTCATTATAATTTTCAAATTTATGTACATACTTTATACTTCACATTCTTCACTTTTAATCCTCACAGTGAGCCTGCAAGTTAGATATAACTTTACCCCTTATTCAGAAGGGTAAGATGAGACTATGCTAATACACACGTACAGACATTTATGTAAATATAATCATATTAACATAAATTTATTCATAATCTTAGATGATCTGTAAAAAGCCCACACCTCCCTTCTCATTGTTCTGCTTTGACTTCATATTAATTAAACACTTAATGGCTACTTAATAGCCTCTTGTATCAATGTATCATTTTCATAATACTGTATAACTCAGTAATTTCTACTACTTCATAATTTGAATCATAGAGAATGCATCTATAAACATTTCTCTATATTAAATTTGGGGCTTCTGCTGTTTTCCTGAAATTAGCTTTCTTGATTAGAGTATATGAATTCCTGCATAACTATTGTTACATGTTACCTATTTTTTAAAAAGAATATACCAATTTACCATGGCAACAGTAATGTAACTATGGTACAGTTGGCTTTATAATAACAATAATGTTTGTTAAAGTAAAACTAGTGCTGGAAAGTTATTTTAATACACATTTCTTCGACCAACCACAAGGGTGATATGTTATTTGCCTTTCATATGCTCATTGCCTCTTTGTGTTCATTAACTTTTTCAAAATTCTGCACTGTGTTAACTGTTCATGTAAGCTTTTCTATGTTTCATAGTATTTTCCAAGAGAACATAAAAAACGAAAAAAAGAAACCTGGTCCATTAGCATTTATTTGGAGTGTCCACGATGCCAGCTTTCTAGTTGACTAAGCTTAAACGATTAGATGTATGGAACGATGTGTTCTATTAGAGAGCCACTCAGATCCTTCAAGCAGACCTTATATGTAGGCATTCCAGATCTATTTATATAAACCACGTTTAGCAACTATTTGATTCCTACGTGATCAAAATGGAATTCCTATGATTTCAGGTTCTCCTTTGTGTGACACTCACCCCACAGTCTCTGCACATGCTGTTTTCTGCCTGGAGCATTGTTTCAAACTTTCCTGCAACTTTTATCATTTCAGCAAGGAGATCACTCTTTACATCTGCCACATTAGGTTAGTTTCCCATTCTATGCTCCACCAACACCCTTTCTCTTTTCTTTTCTAACATTTATTCAATACCTATATATTCTATTAGAATATTTGCTCAGAGAAGGCAGGGGTACAGTGTTTCATTCATTGCAGTACAGTGTTTGTCATATATGGGATCCTGATAAGTATTTTCAAATGCACGGATAAAGGGAGCGAGCCAAGGACAGATACCTAACGAGCACCAACATTATTTGCTCGGTTGTAAGCTCTGAGCTCTGATTCTTTACACTAAGTGTTTTCTTGAGATATAGGTTTTAGCCCTCAAAACAGAGTAGAGACAACTCTTGAATAAGGAAGTTAAAATATATTCCTCAATAATGGTTAAGATCAGAGTAAGGCAAAGAGAGAGATGAGATTTATTCTAGAAAAAGAAGCCTTTAAAAGTCATCCTCATTTCTAGACACAAGAGCTCCCAGTCATTAAAGGCTTTCCAAAATCTGAAAATAGATTGCCTGGAAAAGTGCCCACCTCTAGGATAAAATTACTTCAAAATACATTTGAAGGACTTCCCCCCGCCCCAGTTTTATACCCCTGCAGTGACCTATCTCACTTAGAAATGACCCATCAATGTTGCTCTCATGCTGACTCCCTGATGCCAAAGTGTAAAATGTCAGGACAGTCTGCAGAGACCCAGGTTGGCAAGACTCTGTCATTCTCCAACTCTCACCCTAAAATATTGTATTAAATGTTGGCTAAATTGGTTGCTGAGTTCTTCTTCTCTAGAGAATGTAATGAATAGAAGTGTGAATAAGTAAACAGAGTTCAGTTGAATTCAACACTGTGTAATACTCCTAGCATTAATTTATTTTTAATTAGGCGACCAAAGAATTAAGAAATTGTCAGACAGTGTATACTTTTGCTCTTGAATATATTCATTTGCTCTTTACAGAAGAAATGTGTTTGCAGCTCAGCTTAATTCTATGAGCTGAAAAAGTAGTTCAAGATTTTATGTAGTCCTTTCTCAAGGAAAACTGTATTTATTAAATTGTGAACCCAGCCAACATTGTAAAGAGCAACACAGAAAAGCGGCGGATTCACACTGCACGCCCTGCTTTGCAGTGGAGCACAGCACACGCGGTATAAGCCTGTTTTGAAATCCACACATGTTTATCACTTACCACCTATATTGACTTCTGTTCATCCTTTCCTATGTAAAAAAGAGACTTACCTGAGAAACGTACGGTCTTTTAGCAGTTCTTAAATTTTGGTGACAGATTTCAATAAATAATAAACACCTTTTTTCTAAACAAGTTTTTGTTGCTTTTGTTACTTTCTTTCCCCAGGGCAGAATTACTAGAACTGTGACAGCAGCAACCACTTTATATTTCAAGTAAAATATTTTTAAATGTATTATAATTTTAATAATCTTTGTATTTTCAGATTGCTTTAGAGTCTTTTAAATACTTGCAAAGACCTCATCTCATTTGGTGGACAGTCTCACAGCAGCTGTACTGATAAGAATGGAAAGGGACCCTGAGCCTGAAGTCATGCACGGGGAAGCTGACACTCAGTGAGGTCAAGAACTTGTCCATGGTCTCTCGTCACATGAAGGCAAAACTGGAGCCAGCAGTCGGATAAACTTGGTGTTCTGGAGGGGGCATGTCCATTAGACCAGCCTGGAGCTAACCCTGGGTCTGCCACATACCTGTGACCATAGGTGATTAGAAAATAACCCAGGATATTTAAACAAGTGCTTATAATTTCATTAAAGATACTGGCTTTCTCCTAATTGCTCATATGCTAGAATCCTTTCTCTGTTTATTTTTCAGATGCTTCATCCTTGTTTTGGTACTCTTTTGATTTACGTTTTTCTGTAAACATGACAGTCTGTTTTATAACCCACATCTTTATTGTTGGCATTATGTACAAGAGAACTGTAATCTGTCTTTTTAGAAAAGCTGTTCTAGGAAATGCAGCCTGTCTCCGGCTCCTTCACAAAGCTGCACTCAGAGTGTCAGCTGGGCCTTCAATCATCTCAAGGTTTCACTGGGAAAGGATTCTCTTCCAATCTTATGTGCTCCTTGGTAGCACTCAGTTCCTTGCAGACTATTGTACCTGTAGCCTCTTGTCCTTGCTGTCTCTTGGGCAAAGGCACACTCAGCTCCTCACCACGTGACATGTCTCCAAAAAGCCACTTATCTCATAAGAGAGAGCAAGTGAGAGAGGGTGAGGCTGAGCAAAGACTTCCTTTGGTAACTTAAGTCTCGGAAGTGATACTGTTACCTCAAGGAAGGTAAAAAGCCTCTTTGTCTTTACCTGAGAAAAAGAATTTAAATGGGAGACTAAAAGCATGATATAAACAGAAAATTTTATTAACAGAGCAAAAGTTAGTAAAGTATAGTATACCATCAAGAATTGAAGGCAGGGCAACCCAAGAGAGGAAAATGCTGCACTCTTTTGTTTTTCCTGCCTTATATCCTGGCTTAGGGGGCATTCTCATGATTGACTGACAGCTCAAGTCCCTTGAGCGCTCATCTCTTATGCCCATGATGCACACAGGAAAACCTACAAGACGGGCCCAACCACAATGCTAATTATATTATAATAAGCATTGCGTCATGTTAAGCCGGGTCCTTCTCTCTACTGTGCAGCCTCAGTGTTCAATTCTAACTGGTTTCTTTGTTAGCACTCATTTAGAGAAAGTCAACTGTTTGAAGCCCCTTATTTTAAGGCAGGCATACTGTTCTCTTCTGGACTACTCCCTCCCTCTTCCTCTCCCCTTGTCCAGTGCTCACGTCTATCGAACTACCTAAAAGAAACGCTTCGGAAAAGAGTGGAAATTTCTTAAAAATGTAGCCATGTACTGAACGTACAACTTATAAACTCACATTATTGGATTTTTAGCCCAGAGGAATCAAATATTTTAGATCAGACAATTAAATTTTGTCAACTCAAAGAATTGCACATAACTATGGTGGCTGCATTCATAATTCTCCAAAACTAGAAACAACCTAAAGGTACTCTAACTGGTAAAGAATAAACAAATTGTAATATATAGTGGAATTCTACTCAGAAATCAATGGGAAAATTTACCACTGCACACAGAAACACGGATGAATCTCAAAATATCATGCTGAAGTAAAGTAAGTCAGACTTAATGGAGATAGTATATAGGATTCCATTAGTACAGACCACTAGAAAACACAAATATCATCTATAATGACATTGAGGAAAATAACAGTAAGTCATTACCAGATGTGGAGACTCTGAGTGGGAAAGAGCTCCTGGGAACTTTTGGGGAGTAATGGAAATATTCTATTTCTTGACTATGATGGTTACATGACCATATACACTTGTCAAAAGTTATTACTACACATTTGAAATGGATGTATTTATTACATATTTATTTCACCCCAATAAAGTTGAAAATATATATTTGTTTAATTTCCAGAGAGCAAAGATAAAAGACTCTTCCCTCATTTCATGCCTAGTTGGCTTCTGTATAAATCTACAATTAAATTTTCCAACAAATCTTAGGTGTATCTTCCCCTTGGTCCCAGTCCCTACCCCTAGATTGTTACTCTACCTCTCTGGGTAGCTTATTCTACAAAATCTTCTCACTCTGTTTTTGGATCAAAGATAGACTAACTCTGAGTCACTGGATCTGCAGTGATCATGCCACACTTTGAAGCTATTCTCTTCTTCTAAGTGATTCCTTATCCCATATCTCTTATTGTAATATGGAAGAACAAATCAGATTCCATATTAAATCTGCTCCTTTGGCTCTGACCCTGTGCTCCATTTCCTGTGCTTAGTCATGTTGGTTCTGCACCTTTGTAAAAGAATATTGTCTACAGCCTGAAATATACAGGACAGCCCATTCTCAAGGCTCTGACCTTTAAGGGTATAACACTTTTCCATTCATATAGAGATAAAAAGTTGCACAACAGAGAATAATCTTTGTCTTGTTGGAGGTTTAAGGGAACATCATGACCTGACCTATGTGGACAGCTGCAAGAACAAAGGATTCCCACACCAAGAAGTTTGCAACAACCAACCACACCCCTCTCCTTTGTAATATAAAAGGAGTCTGAATTCAGACTTGAGTAAGATGGCTCCTCCAGGACATTAGTCCTGCATCTTCTTGGTCTGCTGGCTTTCTGAATAAAGTCATTATTCTTTGCCTCAACACTTCATCCCCCAATTTACTGACCTGTCATGTGGCAAGCAGAACAAGTTCGCACTCAGTAGCTTTATCTCTCTCAGGGTTTTACAACTCCTACTGTTGTTATGTTAAAAACGATAATTAACTCAATGTCATAACTCAACTCTATGGCTTTTATTTAGATGACGTTATTAAGATTTAAAAAAAAACCTGTACAATAATTGAGGTTGGGGAAGACTCTGTCTCCCTGTCTAGTAGAGTCTGGAGGATGGGTAGGAATTTTTCAGTTTAGGGAGTGGGAATAGAGTGGAGAGGTCATATTAGCCATTGATGAGAGAAGACTTCAAGTAGTGTTCAATATTCTACCTGTCATAAACAGGTAAAGGCTAGAATTAAAAAATACAAAAAACAAAAACAGGAACAAAAAACCCTCAAGATACTCTGGAACGTTCTTACTAGCAGAAGAACCTACATGATGTATATTGTTGTGGGATTTTTTTTTTCTAAAAAATGCTATGTCTATTTAAAGCTTCGTTTTCAAAACTGTTCATATTCTATAATTTATGTGAGCCAGATTCTTTATAGTCACTCATGACTCGATTACATTCCTGTGATGTGAGGTGGGACCTCTGTAGTTGACAATGTCATAAAGGGTCAGACCAGCCATGCTGCCACAGCTGAGTAGAAACATCTGTCTATTTTGTATCTTGATGTTCCTGATTAAAATCCACAAATAGAGCATATGTTGGCAGAAGATTAAGTCAGGAGCTAACCCTCTATCTCTGTCAGGGTAATAAGAGGATATAGGTTCCTGCACTAAGAGGTGTTCTCCCCAGTAAGACTAGATAACATGAGAGTCAGGAGTAATCCTCCCAAAGGAAATCAACATATTAAACAAGGGAGTGGATGCTGAGGCCTTCACCCGCTGAAAACTACTGAACAGCCACGACAGACAGATCACAGGAGAGCTCACCCGTCTGCATTTCCCATATGGAACTGCCATGGATGTTCTACGCACTATAAAAAGGCACAGTGGCACTATACATGGTCAGGGAGAACAGTGTTGTGATAGGCGTACATGTTTACTAACATGTACATGTGTGATTCAGTTTGCCTCTACTGCCTTCTAAAGCTTTCCATTTTAAAAGCGCTCACTTAGATAACTCAGTCCTGGTTTAAAACATGTCTTTTCAATGACATGCCAGAACAAAGATAAAGTGATTAAAAGCATATTTCCTGAGATCATGGGTTGAGAGTATGTTTTTTTCTTCGAATCGCCAAACTGTAGACAGTTTTCTAACCTGATACATGCACAGAGATATGTATTTTCAAAATAGAGTAGTAAATATGGTGGCTATTAAAAATGAGAGGGAAAAAACATGGGCATGACAGACATTGGTGACTATAGTTGAAGGCCTCTTCATCCTATTAAACGAGAAAAATAAAATAAAACCAAATGAGCGCTGAGGTCATGAGAGACAGCAGAAGATCTATATCTCTGCTCTGCTCTACATTCCCAATTTTTATTGGGTAGTATTAAAATTGTTTTTATTTTTGTTTCTGTTCTAAGTGAGGTTTTAGCTGCTCTATCACTTGGATAGGAACTATGTAAAATAATCTGCCACACTTACTGTTCCAATGTAAGGATTCTAAGAAACAGCTGTCACATATCAATAATCTCGCTTGATTTGCAAGACAACTGCTGCTACGTTCTCTGATCATGACAAATTACAGCGATAATGAGGCAGTGAGTGGGAGATAGGTTTATTGTGAGACCTGTTTTGTCACACTGTCCTCAAATTTGAGAAATTCTGCCATAAACTTCAGAATTAGAAGACAAAATTACTCTAGTGATTTTCCCAAAGGAAATTAATTATTGTGCCTGGCAGCAAATTGCACTGAAATTTTTCAGAGAATCATTCCTCTGCTCATTAGCCTCTTCACAATGAACTACCTCACAGCCACTTGAATGGAATGCTGTCGTGCATTCTCTCTATGGCATATAAAGATCAGGGCTTCCTTTTTGGGTTTCATGCATAATTAACTGATTCAGAGAATAACCCCAACAAATTCATTCATATGTTTCCCTTCACACCATCATTTTAGAAGTGCCTAAGGGCAAAATGTGTGACCCTCAATTCACTTATTTCACTTACAAAGAAATACTTATAAACAAGTGTTAGGGTAGTCAACACATTCTGTTGCAAACTCGCAGAAAGAGAAGCCTTTGTGTGTGTCTGTGCGTTTGTTTCTTTTTTGCTTGTTTTGTTTTAAGACAGTGGGCTGAAAATTCCAGAATCAAGAGAGCTGTCATCCTTCAATTATTTGTCTCTCTACTTCCTTGTCTGACAGAGGAGCTGGTTTGGGACACATGGGGATTGATGACTCGCCTTCAGCACAACTGATCACCGCTCTTGCCAGACATGTCCAGTGACGTGCATGTAGTCCAACCTAAGGGAATGATGAAACCATCTGGAAGAAACTTAGAAATGTACAGAGGTGCCATAACTGATAGGAAGTGAAGGGAAAATCCTGCCTTTTCAGAAAGAGGCCTGATTATACAACTTTTCGGCCACACCACGTATGTGTTAGAGAGAAGCTGTGAGACAGAGAAAAAATGCATGCTTTCCTAAAAGGGGAGAGAGAGGATCAGCACCTATAGCACTCCTGTTTATAAAGGATAACCATCCCGCAGATAGAAAGCATGTCAAACCGCTTTCATAATTAAACTAAAGGGATTTCTCTCTGCCAGAGGATTGGTGCCAGCGGCTTGAATCCGTATCACTAACCACGATGTATCCTTCCTGCACGAAGGGCTCAAGCAATGCTGATCACTGCTTTGCACTCATCAGTAACTCATCTTAGGTTTCTTAGCAGTGCATGACTTTGAACATAAAATCAGCAAAGTGTGACCGGAAAGTCATACTCCGCGAAGACCAAAGTGGCAGCACATGAAATGGCACAATCTGACTGAAATAATCCAAAATGCAATTTAGGCATGCATCAGCTTTCTTGGTTAATGCTTCATCTGTGGTGTATATTTTTAAGTAGATAAATGTAGGCACACTTTCTGAGTAAGTGACATAGGTCGCCAATTTTTCCTTCTTTTAGAAAATATCTTTCAGGTGGGAATTTTCTTCCTTCAATGGTCAAAGCTTTGACTCATATATACACTTTTTGAGTATTTTGCACTTGGACATCTGCAGAGCGTAGTAAAACTGTCATTTAGCTGTAATGGAAGAGTGAAGGTTTTTCTCTTTCACTCCTTCATTTTACAGATACAGTAAGTTGCTTGAATGTGGTTTTGTAGTGAGCAAGTTTGTTTTTTTTAATAAAATAACTCTGGCTTAAGATCTCCTAATTGGAAAACCTCAAAATTTTAATTTTCTTAAATATATAGAGATATTTTATTACCTTACAAAAATCAGATTTTATTTAAAATGGTACATAGTAATACTATCAAAGGAGAAAGTCCTCTTGTAATTTACTCTCTACTTTGGAATCTTACAGACTCAAATTTGACAGAACCCAAAACTAACCAGCCTCAAAGTCTAATTTATATTAACTGAACTTCACCTAAGGCTGTGGTAGAGACCAGAATGCCTTCAGAGAACACCAGTGCCAGACTCCAAATTATGTCAAACACATTGGTGACCTTAAGCAAGAATCAATCACCCAGATGAGTGCAGTCGTGTGTGTGTGTGCGTGTGTGTGTGTGTGTGTACGTACGTAAAAAGGACAACTGGAAGAAAATTAGGGAAATGTGAGTTAGACTGATTATAATGTAATGCTAAGTCCTTTTTCACGGGTTGAAAAATGTTATTATTACATAAAAAAGTCTTTATTTTTGACATCTGCTTATCATTGTAGCCAAAGTTGAAGGGTCATTCTGACATTATCCAGTCAAATGTGTGGGTTTACTCATTTTAAAAAAAAAATCAAAATAGGTGTTTAACACAAAATATTATTGCACTTGATTTTTGTGTCTGTGATGTCTCACACAAATAATCAGTTTCTTCATAATCAAATCAATTCAATCATGATTTTACTCTGATACACTTACTCAGTTCAATAAATGAATAATGTGGATCAATGTTGAAAATGTGTCATGAAGCAAAAAACCATGATGAATCTAAGTTTGTGCACCTGAGACTTGAAAACAAGGAAACAAAATAGGCAAATGACCCAGAAATGTTTACTTAAACTTTGGTTAGTGTATCTGTTAAACTCAAAGCTGAGTCTTTTTCCTTTATGGACTTCATGGTCAATGTCAGGTCAAGACAGTAGAAAAATGCTATAATTTCAGGGAAACCAATGTAAGTAGCTAGGAACAGCCTTTGTGGCCTGATATGGTCAGTAGGTTGGAATCTGTACTAAAATCAGAATCAGAGAGTCTCTGAAGCAGAAACGAAGTTGCAGAGGCCATGAGAACAGCTCAGGGTCGGGGAACACACTGAAGAACCAGATCTCCAGACAGTGCAGGTAAGGAGAAATAACCAGATGAGAACATCCCTACCTAACCACCCTAGTAGACGTGCTACCCCTCCCCTTTCCACCTGTGTTTGAGTCAATGTCAGCATCACTGCTAAACCTCTGAACGCAGCATGACTTCTCACAAGTCTGTGCCTCTGTACAACATCATGATCTCTCCCTAGCACATAGTTTCCCCTCTTCTTCAGACTCAGATGAAGTCCAAACCTTTCAAGTTTCAGTCCTCACGTTACTTCTGAGCTCCCTTTCCCATATCTCACTGTGGAGTGGGTGCTCCTCCCCGTCTCTGTAAGACTGTGAACTCACGCCTATCACAGGGCTTTACTCTTTTCACTCTTATCCTCAGTCGGCTCACCTGTCTTTCCTTCTGAGCTGTGAGCCCCATCATGGTGGAGTCATGACTCGTTCATACACTGCATACTTGGTGCATGCCTGATCTACATTAAATTATAAATTGAGGACAATTTATAATTTAAAACTACATCTCAGAAATGAGCTATCAGCCATGAAATTACACAGAGAAATCCTAAATGTATATTACCAAGTGAAAGCAGAAAATATGAAAAGGCTTATACAACATGATTCCAACTATACAACATTATATAAAAGGTAAAACTGAGGAGACTATAAAAAGATCAGAGGTTGCCAGGGGTGAGGGTTGGGGGATGAAAAGGCAAAGCACAGAGGATTTTTAGGGCCATGAAAATACCCTGTATAATGCTATAATGATGAATATATTTGATTATACAAATTGTCCAAACCCATAGAATATTACCAGGAGTGAACCTTAATGTAAACTATGAATTTCAGGTGAAAACTATGAACTTACGGAGGACAGTGAGGCAGGGTTTTGGAGTCTGACTTCTACCTATCATTACCGTTTTACTCTGTGGAGGCCCACAAAAAGCAACAGGAGAATGAGAAAATTCCATAATATATGTAAGTTCTGATCAGTAAGTCCCCTTTCAGGCTTTAGTATAAATGACTTACATCATAAGGCTTAGGGAGGGCTGGCTACATAATTTGTGGGAGCAATGTAAAATGAAAATGCATGGCCTCTTGTTAAAAAGAAGGGAATAAAGTACCATTAAAGCTCCTAAAACATAAGAGTGTTTCTTTTCCAAATATTTTACTGCTGTTAAAACATAATAGGGGTACTAGTGATCCATGAATAACAACATAAACTTACAAACTGTATAAAATATTTCGGGTGCCATATTTTTATTTTATAATATAAATAATACTACTTTATTGATGTGATACTTCGACCATGAGATTTTTATAGGTGGCTTTCTGCAAAATCAATTTTGGTCATCAAAATTTGTGTATCTAGCAACTTATTCTCCATTGACATATTTGAAAAGAAACAAAACTTCAAAATACAAATTGTATGCATCTAACCTGCTGATTCTCATGGATCATGTTTCTAAAGATATTTAGCACCTCATACAAATCAGTTCCTTGTATTTTTACATTTAATTTAAAATTTAAGTTTACTATAGTATGGCATTTTAGCATTCCTTCTAACATTTCCTAAAAATTGTAAAGGTTTTACAAGAAGGTAAAATTGGATTCATGATTTGTTTACATAGACAGTCCCCAACGTACAATGGTTGGGCTTAAGGTTTTTTGACTTTATGATGATATGACAGCAATATGCATTCAACAGAAACCAAGCTCTGAATTTTGATATTTTCCAGGGCTAGCAATTGTGGTACATACTCTCTTGTGATGCTGGGTGATGGCAGTCACCAGCCAGGCCATCATGAGTGTAAACAACTTATACACTTACAAGCTTCCTGTACCCAAAAGAACCATTCTGTTTATCAATTTCGGTACGGTATTCAATAAATTACATGAGATATTCAATATTTTATTTAAAATAAGCTTTGTGTCAGATGACTTACCCAACTGTAGGCTAATTTAAGTGTTCTGAGCACACTTAAGGTAGGCTAGGCTAAGCTATGACGTTCAGTATGGTAAGTGCATTAAATGCATTTTCAACGTGTATTTTCAACTTATGATGGGTTTATTGGGACAGAACTCCATCAAAGGTACAGAAAGGTTTGTAATTCAAGATGCCTGCTTATGAATTCTATCACCGTACCTTCAATTATAAGTGTCTGAGGGCCTGGGTCTACTAGAGTCAGCTACTGTTCCCCAATTTATCTACATATCTCCACTGGTCACACACACGCTCTGTTTCCCACCAGACTTCACTTATAAAACACAAGTTCTTAAAATTATTAAGAATTTCAAGACAACCACAGCAGAGCATAAAACCAAACCTGGGGCCCTTCTGAGAAAGAGGGCCATGATTGCATAGGACCCAGGCCCATGAGGCTGCCTCTGGTTTTAAGATCAAAGATGTAAACGGAATTTATGACTTCAAATATGAGAGAAGCCTTGAGACTACTAACATGTCTGGACACAAAGGTAAGAAAACTAAAGCCAAGAGGCTAGTTCCTATGGGTTTACCACGTGTGGAAGGGTAAGAAAGCAGAAGACAGCTTAGCTCATCTCAAAGAAGGCAATGATCAGGAGTGTCTTACTACATTAAAGCAAGAGAGGCTATTATCTGAATTTCCCTACCTCCTAAGCACAGTAACACAAATGTAACCCAATAAATGGATCAACCGTTGAAGAATCAGTTTAGATATTCTTCATCCCTTGGGAAGGAACTACTGGCTTATTTATTATAAAGAACAACTGAACTCAAGGTTTGGGTCTAATTAGATCCCAAATGATACGAATAATTTTCCTGTATTCTCATCTACAAGTAATTGGCTTGACAGACAGTACCTCATCTGAAATGAATGAGGTTATTCCATCACATTGTGTTAGTATTAATCAGCAAGAACTGAGTTAAATAGTGCCTCTTCTAAGATCAGGAACAAGGCAAGGATGCCAACTCTTATCATTCTTATTCAATGAATACTGGAAATCTTAGAGCAATTACACAAGAAAAAGGAGTAAAAGACATCCAAGTTGGAAAGGAAGAAAGAAAAAGTGTTCATATAACATGACTTTATACATAGAAAATTATAAAGACTCCATTGAAAGACAAACAAAAATGTTAGAACTGATAAATCCAGGATTTATTTCAAATTTAAGTTTCAGGATACACAAATGACATACAAAAATCAGTTACATTTCTACAAACTAATAAACTATCTGAAAAGAAAATCAGAAAAACAACCTACTTACAATAGCTCAAAAATAATAAAATACCTGGGAACAAACTTAACTAAGGAGGCAAAAGATTTGTATGCTGAAAACTATAAATATCGTTAACAAAAATTAAACAAGATACAAACACATTTAGATATCCCATATTCACGGATTGGAAAATGTAATATTATTAAAATGTCTACGCTACTCATAATGATCTACGTATTTAATGCAATCCCTATCAAATCTCAATGGCATTTTCAAAAACATTGCTTTTTTCCCCCCACAACTTTGAGTACCATAGAACATGTCACATTAACTCAGAATCAGTTCCTCAATTATAACAAGAAATAATAATTTAAGTACTTTCTTCTTCATCCATAAGACACTTTGGATTGCTGAAAAACATTTAGTTGTCTTAGGCTAACAAGGTCCTTTTGCTCTTCAGCTTCATAACCAGAACCAGAGTTCTTTCCTAGATCTCTTTTACCTACATCAAACCTAACTTCAAAAGGATAGTTATTAGCAGTAGGCCTGACTTTCTCTTTGACTAACATTTGTGGTAGAGTTTAGATGTAGGAAATAAATTACCTTTCAACAGTACCACTTTAAGTCTTCACTCAACTTGATCTCTGGTAGGTCGGTAACGGTACAACTTTTCATAGGTGATTTTAGCAACTTGGGTATTCTCTCATTTTGTTTTTAATCTAGCTTCTAGAAGATAATGATTTGTCAATTTCCTTTCTTGTCTTTTTGAATAACCAACTTTCTGTTTTGTTTGTTTTTTTCTATTGTGTTTTTAACAGCTTTACTGAAATATAATTGGCATAACATACACTCAAAAATTTACGGTATAAATTCAAGATTTTGGGGCACTATATTCACAGAGTTGTGCAATGACAACCACAAACAACTACAGAACATTTTCCTTATGCCAAAAAGAAATGCTAGATCTTTAGTCATCATCTCCCAATTTCTCCTATCTCCCCCAGCCCTAAGTAACCTCTAATGTACTTTCTCTATATATAAAATTTGCCTATTCTGGACATTTTATATAAATGAAACCACATAGTACATGTGTTTTTGTGACTAACTTCTTCCACTTTAACATAATATTTCAAGATTCATCCATATTGTAGCATATATCAGTATTTCATTCATTTTCGTGGCTGAATATTTCATTATATGGACACATTATTTATCCATTCAACAGCTGATGAACACTTGAGTAGTTTCCAACTTTTGGCTATTTTGAATAAAGCTGCAATGAACATTCATATACATGTTTTTGTGTGGACATATGTTTTTATTCTCTTAGAAATACACCAAGGATGGGATTGCCTAAATAAAGCCCACTGAGTGCTACTGCCACCTCAGGGCCTTATGAGTTTCCTTGGTCAGGCAGACTTGAAAGCCTTCCAATTCACTACATTTCTCTTCAGAAAGAACAAGGCAAAAACTTGAATTCATTGTCTAACAAACTTAATTCTATTTTGTATGTTATTTAAAATATTAACTATGTACTAATTCTCTTATATACAAGTTGAAGGACTGAAACTGCAGAAATTATGACTTACCCAGTGTCACAAAAAGAGTAAATGATAAATGGTGAAACTGGATTATAACACTGAGACTGTCCCAAGCTCATTCCACCTGCCTGAGTTCCTTAAGCTTAATGATGCTAAAAAGTATTCTTTTTATAATACTCCTTAAAGAAGGTATTACTTTTACATTCTATTTTATATCTAATTAGACCAAAGCACAGAAAGGTGAATATATCTTGCCTAAAGGCAGACATCTGCATAGTGGAGGATCAGACTGAATCCAGGCTCACTCAGAACCCGACTTTGTCGCTCAGGACACAGTGGTAGAAGAAACTTTTATTGAAAAGCCAAAAGGGGAAATAGGTTTGGAGAGAAAATTAATGTACGTGAAACAAAATAAGAAAAAAAAAGTGGGTAGGAACTGAATGTAGGCAGGATTACCCTCCTCTTGACAAATTAAAGCATGATGCTATGCTAAGGAGACCACATTCAACCCAATTTCAAAGATTTGCATGAGAAAAAAAGAGAAATTCCCAAGTCTCTTTTGGTTGCATGGCTTTAAGACCCTGCGAGCATCATCTCTACTTTTTGAGAATATACAATCATTTCATAATTTTATTTTCTTGAAATCTGTATTTTCTGTCTCAATTTCAGACAAATGACCCCACTAAGTTATTTGCATAAGAACAACAAGGAATGAACAGATGGCTGTTTGACTAAGTGTCTTTTTGTGTTCTGGATGTAGATGTAATTCATCATTATGTGTGGTCTCTTATAGAAGCTTCAAAACAATACAAATTCAAAAGAAAAACATAGTCCCAGGATACAACATAGGTGTTAAAATTATTCAATTAGATTAAATAGATATTTAAACCTGGATAGATATAAGAAGATACTGAGGAAAACTAAGTTGCAGAAATATACGTGTAGTGTGATATTCATGTAAATTTGAACAATTCACAGAATAGTTTCCTATGAATAAACATGTGGAACAAAGGCATAAAGCGTGAATGGGAAAGATACATTCTACCATTAGGTTTCTAGGTTGCATCTAGAAAAGGACTTTGAAGAAGTATAAAGAAGATAAACTCTAAATGTATTATTTTATCTTATAAAAGAAAAACATCTTTTGTGAACAAGGCAAAATAATTAAAACATGTTAGCATTTGGAAAGCATAAACATATATTAGTTAAAAAATGTCTACCACTTACTATAGTGATTAACTTCTGGGAATTTATACCATAAAAATAAGTGTCAATGCATCAATACTGAAATGACTCAGTAAATCACATTAAATCCATATCATGTGATGAATTTTTACAATATCAGATGGCCCTGGAATGACTTCCATAAAGAATTATGACTTTTATATTGAGGGAAAAAGGCCAATGTCAGACAAGTATGTATATATGTTTTCTATAAAACTATCATGGCAAAAAATATGTATATAAAATGTGTAAAGAATTATATTAATACAGAGCATAGGAGGCAAGGTGTGTGTATAAACAGATTATCTAAAATACCCAGGAAACAAGAGAGAGTCATAATGCAAACCTCAACTATTAACTGCAATTTTACACCTCCTGTTTTTTTCTTACAGGGTCTAACTGAGGTAAGATGTTAGAACTGAAAAAAAAATCTTCAAAAAAGACACTTATTGAAGATATGCAGCAGTAATAATAATAATCATAATAAAGAGAAAAAAGAGGGGGGTGGGGAGTAGGAAGAGAAAGAGAAGGAGATAGCGTTTCATGTCAGAACTCAAAACCAGTAGGCAGCAGAGCCGGAAGCAAAGACCAGAGTGCTGACACTGTATCCAGCCATCACACAGGACAGTCAGGAGGAAGGAGAAGAGATGTGTGGCAAGGAAACATGATGTGCTGCTTGACCTGCGTGCCCACTGCTGCCTGATACTCCGGGAAGACATGCAGCAGGTTGTCATGCAGCTGCATTCACCTGCCCCATGGGAAGTTCCCACGTGGACCAGAGAGAAGTCATTCCCACCTGGGAGAGGGGGAAGTAGGGGCATGCATTTGCCTAGCTCCCTCCCATTTCCTGTTTCCCTCTGTTCAAAGTTCATTCCATAGGGAATAACTCCTCTGCAAGGGGATTGCATCAAAAGCCTCCTTTAGGGGATGCTCAGCATGTCAGGTCTGACCCCTTGAATATGAAAGCAGAGGGACAGCACACAGTGGGTGGAAGACAGACAACGAGAAAGAACAAGAACAAGAGCAGGAGGGGAAAGTGGAGGGGATCAGAGAAAGCACGCAAAGGCCCTCTCTAGCACAAGCAGCTTGAGTTAAAATACAAATGCAGACTGTGATTAATCTAGGAAAGAGCTATTAGCTAATACACTGCTTTTGGCAGAAATAATTCCTATAAAATAACAAAATAAACTTAGCCAATTTCACTTGGGACTGTGAAATGTATTATTTCAAGAGTGTAACAAAAACTCTTCAATAGAGAAGAGAAAATCTCTTAAGTGGATCTGACATAAAGAGGCCAAATGGTTATAATCTGTTTATTCAAAAGTTAACAATCTACCCTACTGAGTCAAATAAAGAGAATGTTTTCATTAAAAAAAAATCAGACCTAAGAACTTTAAAATTTGTATTTTGATATGAGAGATGTATTCTAATAACATTTTAAAAGAAAGTTAATTACCAAAAGCTGATGATAGTATTTCAGAAACAATAGACTTGCTATCTTAATTCAGCTTGGCACTTCATTTCACCACACCAGCAAAGATAGGCTTGAAATAAGTCAATTTAATTCTCTCTGAATAATATCATGCTTTGCAACATTTTTAGGCAGAGTAATAGCATGTTCAAAGGCCTCGTGGAAACCTAGGAAGAAGGTGACACATTCAAAGACCTGAAATAAAGCAGTATGGCTTGGTAATACAGACTCTTTTAATGGCTTTGGTTATTAAGTTTAAGAGAGAAGCTAATGAAACATGTATGTGACAAAGAGTGTAACTATCAGAGTGTGGTAGGAGTGGAAACTTGGAGATGATTCCAAAGAGCTACCTTCCAAGGATTTGTGCCATCCCAGGAGGGAGCCCTCATCCAGTGAGTGGTTGATGTGGAGATGCAAAAAGCAGCATCCCTTTTCCTTAACTCAGTACAATTCTAAAGGGCTTTCCCAACTTCATTTTCCCTCTGAGATGATCTGCAGACTTTGTGCCATCTGCTTCACAATCACACGTCCCTGTGTCACATCCCAATCTCTTCCTTCCTTCACAGGTATCATTCTAGACACACTTTTCACCATCTTTCTGCACATACCATTTCAGAGTCCATTTCCAGGAAACAGATAAAAGCCATAGGTTTTGCACAATTTCACTAAATATAATAAAAAATATAATAAACTAAATACACATTTCTTCACCTGTCCTAGCTAAGGCTACTATTGTAAGGAAATAAAAGTAAAGTACCTAAAATACAAGGAGACAAAACTCAGCAGCAAGGTAATCAAGTTAGAAGAGGCTACCTGGAGACACTAGAATTGAAGCTGCTTCTGATTTCATAATAGTCTGCTCTGGCAACTCTGAATAGCCAGTCTACGTGCAATGATTGAAAGACAGATGCTAGAAAATAAAAGCAGATTCATCTCAGCCCAACTTAATGACTCTGATGGACCCAAGACAGCTGCAGTATAGGTCAAGGCTGTCAGTGGGCATACACCATAACTTGCCTTGACATCTTCATCTGCTTATTCTTGCTTCCTTCCACTCAGGAAATGATGATCTCAAGGACACTCCCTAATAAAAATCCTGCTTGTTAAATTCTATCTCAGAGTCTGGTTCCCTGGGAACCAAACTTGCAATAGTATTTGTAGTTTGATACCTTAAAAGGTGATACAGCCTTCCACAGAAGGAAATCTTGCCATCTGCAATAACATGGATGAACCTGGAGAATATTAAGCTAAATGAAACAAGTCAGACACAGAAAGACAAACACTGAGTGATTCCACATCTATGAAGTAACTAAAACAGTCAAGCCTATAGACATAGAGAGTAGATTGGTGGTTTCCAGGGGCTGTGTGGAGGGAGAAATGGGGAGTTCCTATGCATTGGGTAAATAAAAGTTTAGTTATTCAAGGTGAATAAGTTCTGGAGATCTAGACAATTTTGTGTCTAGAGTTAACAATATTGTAGACGTACTTAATTTGTTGAGAGAGAAGATCTCGTGTTAAGTGTGCTTGCCACAATTAAAAAAATTACAGTGGGACGAGATGAAATAATAAGCTGGAAGGATGAAATATTGTTATTAGAAATCAGCAGAATTATTTAGAAGATGAAATAGTTTAAAAACAAATAGACATCAATAGAAGATTACTCTGCATACTGCCATGAGTTTCCATCTATCTGTCATGGACTGCAGAGAAAAGAAATACAAAATCACTTTCTCTTTAGCAGTGATTAACTCTGAAGCACTGTCTTGGGAAGGGTTCAATAAAAGTTTATTTCAAATTATGCCATTACAGTAGAAGCAACCAGGGTATGCCTTTAGACTGACAGATCTACATTTCTGCTTCATTTGCTATTTCTGACTTTGGGCAAATTACACAATTGAAACACTCATAAATCAGTTGGGGATAGTAATATATTACTCTATGGATATTCTCAAGTAGTACATGAGATCATAAATGTGAATCCTTGAGCACAGCCCCTGACATTTAGTAGAAAATCAATGTATATCAATTTATTTTCCTCAATATTCTGAATGCTTATTTGTGGGTCATGAGAAATTTTATTCATCATAGAAATCGCTGCCAAGATATTAATATATAATTAGGTTAAGGGAGAAAACGGTATTAATTACCTGGTCACACCATTTTTTAGCAACTTCAAGACATACCTGAAATGTGAATGACATTGTAATGGAGATAAAGTAAAACAAAATCTTAAGATCCTGAGAATTTGATGATTCTAAGCATAGATTATTTGCCTTTGGCAGAAGACCCAGATGTTTTCTAGGCTTTACTTCCAAATTCCTGGGTGTGGGGAGACAAACTTTTCCCAGAAAAATCTTAATTCTAGATATACTCATGAAGAGACACAAGTCACCAGAATTTAACTATCACTCTGTGCACTGCTGATACTGAGTATAAGCATATATATATCCATGGTCCTTTTACACACTGTATACACATTGCAATAATACATCATGCGTAATGATACATGCCCACTTGGAAAATCATTTGCTACCTTATATTTTATGATGTGAGACTGAACCAAATTAAGCATGGGAAAGGTGTTAGGATTATATTCCTGGAATCTGTGATCTGTGGTAAAGATAAAATGGAAGCACTGAAAAGATCCAAATGTGATTATCTGGTAAGAAGAAGTTTAGAGTTTTTTTCAGTAAGATAACCAACATGTAAAATTCAGTGGAGTTTCATGTGACATGAGATTTATGTGTGTTTCTCTTAAATAGCTTAAAATTTTACCTTTTCAATCAAATACCTACCTCGTAGATCTTTTTCAACACTCTGATGAAGGTCAACAGAAAGCTTTCTGTTCAAGCTCATTCAGTATTCCTCTCTATATGCCTTTTGATTCCCTTTCACTCAAACTTCCACTGTCTTAGTGGTCTCTTAATTGGTCCTTTACTTTTTTCAACTTTCTATATCTCTCACAGATGCTGGACTGACGTTCTTTACTTACAGCTCTGATTATGTCTAGTTTCTGAGCAGAAACCTTCATATCTGCTTCCTGTCCAATACAAAGTCAAAACTAAAAAGTTTACATTTCATAACCTTAAGGATTTGGCTCCAGTCTACTTTTCAGTCTCGTCTTTCACAGACATCTGAATCCCTGCATATCAACTTCAACTCAACTCTTACACTTTCATGCAAAAATTTCCCTAATTACATAAGGCTTAGCTCCTATAAACTGTCTCTAATGATTTATAGCTTTCTTTGGACAATCACTTCATTGCACCCAGCATTATAGATTATTCATCCGCATTATTTTTTGGAACTCCAAAGGCAAGGAGAAACTTATCTTAAAGCTGATTTTGCCCTTTCTCACTGGATTATTGGAGAAGGGAAAGAGGCACCACAGGAACTCCTAAGTGTTGGGGAGAAACTAAACAAAATCATTTAATATGGCATGTTTTGTTATGCAAAACTAAACTAAAACCCTGGGTTTGGGGCAGTAAAGAACTTCTAGTCAATAGAGAGCTAAATTGTTCAACATAATGGGTTTGTTTTGAAATAGCCATGGTGTTGGGAGGGTGTTAATTATGATTAATGACTGTGATGATCAGTTATCTAGAGTAGCTTAGAGCCTGGCTGGGATTAGACACATGATCAGGGACATTTCCATTCAAAAAACATTTGTCAAGGGGGTATAGCTCAGGGGTAAAGCATTTGACTGCAAAAAACATTTGTCAAAATACAGTATACTTTTGTGATTAAAAGAGTCAAAAAATTAGGAATAATAAGGAACTTCCTTACCTGAAAAAAGGCATCTATGAAAAACACACAGCTAACAGCATATTTCATGGTGAAAGACTGAATAACACCTCCGCCCAAGCCCCCGCTAAGATTAAGAGGAAAGCAAGGATATCTGCTCCCACCACCTTTATTCGATAATATACTGGAAGTTCTATCACAGTGATTAGGCAAGAAAAAAAAATAAAGAAATAAAGGCATCCAGATTAGAAAGGAAGGAATAGAATTATCTCCATTCACATTGGCATGATCTTTTTTAGTGGAAATCTTAAACATACACACATAGACATACAAACAGGACCTATTAAATTTTAGTATACTGCTTGCATGATACAAGATAAAAACACAACATTGAATTTCTACACACTAGCAATTAAAAATAAAAACTGAAATTAAAAATTTCATTTTCAATAGTTAAAAAGAAATATTTAAGAATAAATTTAATTAAGGAAGCACAGTCATTATACAATGAAAATAATAAATATTATTAAAATAAATTCTTGTTCACTTCAGTCTTTATGTTTTAATGATTGTATAATGAACAAAGTGGAATCTAGTGGCTAATTTTCCCCTGTTCTGTTTTATGTTTTTTTTTTGCATAAGATGACTGTGAAATAAAAATAAGATTAAAATATTGACTAATTCTAGGTTAACATTAGAAAAAACTAATTTCCTGTAAGAGGGATTATTTTATTGCATTAATCAAGTAGCTACTACATTTCTCAGATTCCAAAAGAATTACAGGGTTAAAGATTCCTGCAACCCTTATATGATCAAAAATAACACACCTTGATCCTAAGCCAAACATTTTTCTTTCCAAATGTGAAATTGCAGAACATAGTTTCCCAGTTTCCTTACTCTTAAGCATCTACTTGTGAAAACAAATCAATTATAACTAACCCTAAGGAAACATTTCACTCATGGTCCACATTACATTTCTGATTCTTAGTATTCTTTTCTCACGATCAGCGTAATACTTGCAACATATAAAATATCTGCTTACTGCTGGAAGTCAAGACGCCCTCACTTTGAACTCCTACTCAAGCAGTGCATAGCCTTCCCTTTTTCATCTGTTTTCTAGCGGTTTTACTTGAGGGCTTTCAGCAGAGAATAGTATATATTCTCTCATTCTGACAATCACAAAGTAAAAAAATATATATACTTTTGGAGTATAGCCAGAGAGGGTGAAGATCTTTTTAAGGTTAAATCTGTAAATGCTTACTTACTATTTTCTTATTGCTATGAGAGTTCATCTTAAATAAAAAGTTTTATTTATTCCTCAACATATTAAAAACTAATGTATATCATGAGGTTGTAATGATGTGACACAAAACATTTTTGCTAAAGGAAATTATATCCTTGATCTGGGTACATAATATTTGTTTTAGGAAGATGTATTTTGACTTTTATGCTGTGAATACATTCACCATATTTGTTATACTTTACCTAACACTGCAAGCAACCTAATTATCTTTATGTAATTGGTCTACCATGACACCTTTGTTCTTTTATCAGTCAGAAAATATCATTTTCTTTTGTTTTACTTTCATCCCAGAGAATACTAGAATTTGAGTCCTTCTAGTATATTCCAGTCCAAACACTGAAATCCCAAGTTTGCATGAAAACAGCAGCAGAGCAACCTGCGTCAAGTTAATTTTTGTTTAATGCTCAACAAGGGGTTAGGACTTTGATGGACAAGGCAGACTCAGGGACCAACAAAACTTTGATTTGCAATATCCCCAATTATTATTATCAGTAATAGTAGTAGTAGCATTAGTATTTGCTACATTTAGTGTTTAGATTCTAAAGAGTATCCGGGCCTCCCCAAATAAATCACTGCTATTGAGGCTATTCCAATGTATAGTATTAGCGGTGGTGGTGATGATGGTGGTGGCAGGATGGCAGTGGTAGTGGTGGACTAGAAAGATGATCCTCTAACATGTCTACACACCAGAATTATTTGGGGTAGCTGTTATACTTAAACATTTCTGATTGCATCACACATGACTGATTCTGTCCTGAGTTAAGGCTTAGGAATCTCTTTGTTTTAACACATTCATGGGGGATATTTGTGAAGCAACTGTGTAAACTAGCATTTAGGAACAAATTATCTAGATCCCACTAAACCAGGATTCTCTGATAGCTTAACAGGTACATTTCAGCATATCTTATTTTATAGTTTTCAAAAGAACTGTATATTCTGCTCGTAAGAGTTGAAATTCACTTATAGCCTCTAAGAAATACTTTCAGATAACTGCAAGAAAAACAATTAAAAATAAGGACTGCATTCCTTATGTTTTTTTGTTTTTGGGTTTTTTTTTTTTTTTTTTAACAATTTTAACGTATGAACCAGTCTTTTCGGGACCAAGTTATAGCGTCAGTATTAATCAATATTAAAAGTAAAAGTGATGATATAATTTTTTTTAACAATGTCCAACTGGAATAATTTATAGGTTAGCAATGCAGTCTAGAGAGATTATATGACTTTTCCAAAGTCACAGTCCTTCATGGTTTCAGAATCAGAATTTTAAGCCCTTTCAATTTCAGTTCAATACATCTCTTATTGTACCACACTGTTTATTACATAAGTAAAGTAGTACAGGATTTATTTCTTGAGACTTTTCTATGATATCAAAAATCTAGTAATTCCTTTCAAAACGTAATTGTCACGAATATTCTATCCAAAGGGAACAGCACAGTTTGGACATGCAACAAGTCTATAACAATTCAAAATTTCAACCTTCAATATTTAAGTAAGTTTCCTTGCCAACTCCCTCTTGGCAGAGTGTCCTCAGGCCCATCAAGCCTATACTTACAAGCTCCAGCAAAATGTATTAATATTATTATGGAGTAATTGAACATGCTCTCTCTTATATCATTCTAAGCCATTCAGAAATGACTTGCCATTCTTACCAAGTACTCATAAGAAACATAACGCTTTTCAAAAGTGGTTCATTCTGTGGAAAACATATTTCTTTTGCCTTTTATAGCCTTTTTAAACAAATTTACTGGGTAGTACCAAACAGAATAATTCACACCAATTACCATACGATAGCTTCAAGAAACAGCAAAATGCTTTAGCGATTCATAAACATTATGTTCATAGATTTTCCTAATGTTTCCAGAGTCATCTTGTGAAACTGCATTTTCATGTCAAAAGTTTTCGAGAATATAAATTCTGACAAATGATTGCTTCTTTTGTACACAGCATCATAAGTCACAGAGGTGCTTATGGTACTAGGTTGCTGGCAATATTTGAAAACAATTTTCATACACTTACCATTCATAGTAGGCAAACTGCCCTATGTGCATTTTATCTGGGACTGGTCCTAAAAAGATAATTTCATAATTTTTTGACATTTTACTTTTAAAATTCCTTGGAAAATTAGAACCACTTCAATAATTACTTTTTACCTACATCACATTAAATGGACTGTTTACAGCAAATTAAGTATGTTACAGCTTGGAATAGATGGAACAAATCTAACAAATATTTCACTGGAAGAGGATAAACTGACCCTAACATTTCAGGGAGTTGGTTTTGTACATGTGAACAAAACACATTTATATATATGCATATATATATTTATAACTTATCAAGATATACATATCAAATTGCCAGTATTTTAATTTTTAAAAATGTTTACTGAAGTGTAATTTATGTACAATGTTACTTTCAAGTGTATAGCAAAGTGATTCAGTTATACATATCCACATATATTTTTTTCTTTTCATATTCTTTTCCATTATATGTTATTACAAGAAATTTAATATAGTTCCTTGTGGTATACAGTAGGTTCTTGGTTATCTATTTTATATATAGTAATGTGTATGTTAATCCTAAACTCTTATCCCTCCCCAACCCTTTCCCCTTTTGGTAACCATAGTTTGTTTTCTATGTCTGTGAGTCTGTTTTTGGTTTGTAAATAGAATTTGTATTTTTTTTTTTTTAGATTCTACATGTAAGTGATATCATCATATGTCTTTCTCTGACTTACTTGACAGTATGATAATCTCTAGGTCCATCCATGTTAATATAAATAGCATTATTTCATTCTTTTTTATGGTTGAGTAATGTTTTTTTAATCCAGTCATCTGTTGATGGACATTTAGTTTGTTTCCATGTCTTGGTCACTGTGAACAGTGTTGCTGTGAACACTGAGGTGCATGTGTCTTTTCAAATCATAGTCCTCTATAGATATATGCCCAGGAGTGGGATTGCTGGATCATATGGTAAGTCTATTTTTAGTTTTTTAAGGAACTTCCCTACTGTCCTATTGCCAGTATTATTAAAAAGCCACAGAAATGCATTTTATGAAGGAAAGTAGTGGCTTGGGAAATTTTAGTATTTATCTTCAACTTAGACAGCAAATCTTGAAGAAGGAAGTTGACCCATGTACTGGAAATCTCTGTTAGACTCTTCAAATAAACACTAGCCACTTTTTCCTATTCTGTGTCTAAGCTAGCTGAACAATATGAAAATATCAGTAACTCCTTGTCTTCTGGCTTCTGTTTGTGTTTGACCAATGGAGAATATTAACAATAGAAAAGAGAAAAGAAACAAGGCCAGCATATTTCTTCCCCAAGTTCCTTCCTGCAGGGCTGCTGGGAAAGCTTGGTCATCTTTTTAGCAAAGACCACAGACCCGTTCAGATGATTCTCTCCACAAAGGTCTGACTCCATGATCAGATAACTGCTGCCTGCCTTTGAGACACGAGGTGAGGGGACAGGGCATAATTAAAGGAATGATACAGCGATTGAAAATTCAATTCCCAGTATACCTTGAGGCCCAAGATGGTGGAAGATTTGACCTCCACTGGACTTCAAGCTTCATTATACACTCACTGTAATGTATTAGTATACTAAATTTCACTCTTACAGGTGACATGACAGTTCTGAGGCTAACCATAAAAGGCCAAAAAGTGGGTGGTGGCCCGACTCCTGGGAATCCCTGCCCCTTCCCCAAAGTAGTTGGTTATAATCCTCCCTCTTGTTAGCATAGAAGTTACTGAGCCCATAAAAACTAACAACCTCCCACCTCGAGGCCACTCTCCTTTCTGAGTAAGAGAGACTGCACTCTTGTGTATGGAGTGTACATCTCTTAAATAAATGTACTTTTATTCTACTATGGCTCACTCTTGAATTATTTTCTGAGTGAAGCGAGGGACCCTCACTTGGTGGGACATCTCCCAGGGACTCGCCCAAGACCTGGGACATGGCCATCCTCTCAAGCCCCGTTTTCCTACAACAGCTTCACCCATAGCGGTGGTGACCATGATCTGCTGTTAGGATCCCCTTTGTACCCTACTGAAGCTTGCAGCTTATCTACAACCTACCCACCCCTTTGTAAATTGTTCCTCTATTATTCATTGTGCATAAATTTCCCAAATTTGAGTACGCTATCTGTTTCTTACCGTGACAGTGAATGATACAGGCTATGTCCTTTGCTTTAATTCCCAAATGGAATTCATATTGTGACCCATTTTTCTGCCTTCCCCTCCCATAACTGTTCCTCCTCTTATTCTCCCTATCTTATCGCTCCATTATTCACACAATATCAAAGTCTGAAGCCAGATTTTTCTATCCCTTTTCTCTTTCATCTAGTACTTACGACTGATAGGACTTTTTTTTTTTTTTTTGCTTATGGAGATTCCTCATCTTGGAACATATTTCTCTTTGATTTCTTGGAAATTTTCTATTTTTATTTTAAATACAAACTCAGGTAAAATATCTTCCAGTGAGTGGAGCCTGAAACAATCACCCATGCCAAGTCTCACTAATGACTTCCACCTGCTTCTGAACCCTACTCTTGCTTCTGTATTTGGGTTGTATTTTATTTGTTTGCACAGTGTGTTTCCCAAACCAGATACAGAGCTCCTTCAAGGTAAGAGGCATTTATTCATTTCTTATCCCAAAGGTTTATCAAAGTACTTGAGAAAGTGTAAGTGCTCAATGAATGTTTATTAGTTAAATAGGAGTTACTTCAGTATCTCATTTGTTGTTTTCTATGCGACATACTCAAGATGTTGGAATTCATAGGCCCCAGGTTCCACGGATAAGGATGTGCACTTCTTACCTGTGGAAGGTGGTGGGAAGGGGGGGATGTTTACAAGAGACACATGAACAAAACCTGAGGGTGAAGGAGTCATCCAAACTCACTATCTGTGACCAAACCTGAGTGCTGCAAACAACGTCATAAACAAGTCTTGCAAACAGATTCCTAACTTCATCATTTCAATACTACTAAATAGGTTTGGTCTCAAAACAACATTCTGGTACTTCAAGTGATGAGTTACCTTTATGAATAAGGTGCACCTAATTGTATAGATGATACCTTGTCACAGCTTCCAGGTGATTTCACTGGGTCCTGCTTTACGTACTCCTTTCCCCAAATATTACAGGCTAAGTTAGTGTCATATTTTGATAACAGCATAATTGATTTTGGTGATATGCACTCTCCTTTGATGCTTAGCTCTGGCAGGCTCTACTTGGATGACATGCTCATGGGAAACACAACATTTTACATACAGTTTTAACAGCCCTTTGGAGGTTTTTAAATATAAAAAAATTGTTCTAAATTTTAAACAGTGCTCTATTTTTAACAACTAAAGCAAATATTTTGCCTATGACACTGTGGCATTCCAGAGGTACAGTATCATCTAAAATGTTAAAAATCATCCTGTCTGAACAAGGGTAGCAATCTTCTGTGACCATCTGCCCTTCCCCTGCCCCATTTTTATACCAGTTATATGCATTTTAATGTTGGCCTGCAGATCATTTAATCTTTCTACTTTTATTCAATTAAGTTAAAGTGAAACTGGTAAAGAGAAGGACTTTCTGTAAACTTCCTACCTCACAGTCCCAACCTACTCTAGGTGATGTGAGATCAGAAATAATTATTTGATACCTATAAATACTTTTGAAAATGTTATAGTTTCAAAAACTAAGAATGCTTATTCCAGAGTAAACTTGTTTTGTTATATGATTTCAAAGGAAACAATTCTCCTTACCACAGACAGCTTAAGTAACAATGTAATTTAAAATCATGTTTTACTACTTTTTTTCATATTAAAAGTTAACAGAATTAGAAACTTCCTCA